>NC_138182.1:173260001-174572528 GCF_964194105.1 Spermophilus citellus | reverse complement strand
AATTAGGAGAGACAGGGTCCATTGACTTAGAAGACCTATGCCATTAGTTAAGTCTTTCCTTTGCTTCACAACTGCCTTGACACCCACTTAGTCACCTTGGCTTCGGCACTCGCCTCTGACACTAACACTTAGGAGAGCAGAACTCCGAATGGAGATGAGGAGGAAGCATGGTAAATAGGCATTATGTAAAAGAAAAGCAAAGAAAAGAAAAAGACAGAGGGGGGGGGGAATCAATATTTCCATTAGCATCTAGAAGCAGACTTTTCAAAGAACATTTATTTGTTTAGCTGACAGTAATGTACCAAGAAGACTAGTTCCTTCAAGGATCACAAATTAGGTGATGGTGTTCTTTTTTCTCTTCATTTTGCTCAGAAATTTTAGCAACAGAATTCAAAACTATAACCAACCAAACAAACAAACAAAAAAACTCTGCCTCACAAAAATATTCAAAGAAAGCATACATGTTTCAAATGTACAAATTCTAGTGATATGTACATCAGAAGTATTACTAATGTATAGCAAAATAACTATTCTCTGTCATTGTTATGATAGGCATTGGTTTGCATGCATAGATCATTTACAAGGTCATTACTTTTGTAATGCACATAAGTGAGATACCTGTACTACGTTGCATTATAATTTTATGGTATTATACTGTTTTGTTTTGTTTTTAATCTTAATTCTCATCCCCAAATATAGTTTTAATCCCTTGCTATATGACTTTGAGAAGCCAACTTTTAGAATATTCAGCTTCCCATGTGTTGCAATAACACTGGGAGGATTAAATGGTAGGTGCACATAAATGTCTAGCACAGTGCCTGGCACACGAGAGTGTCTTGATACATATTAGTACCCACCTTCCCACCCTGCTTTTCCTTCTTTTCCACTTCTCCTTTGTTGGTACCCTGGCCCCCCTCTCCTACTATACATCATTAGAGGAGCATTTCTGGGCAAAGGAGATCACAGAAAATTGATAGCTGTTAATCACTTTGGTTAGGGATTGACCTGGTAGCCTTTGCTCCAGTATCAGGAGACTCGGTGCCTCTCCTAAGACTAATACCACTCTGTTCCTGAGGCATTCTTTGTTAGCACTTTGCATAGGAGCCAAAGCTTGGTGTAACCACCCACCATCACTGAGCAGGGTAAGATTTTCGACACCTCTTACCTCTAAGAACAGAGGTCCTGGAGTAAATAAAGAGATGTAGTCTGACAGCCTCAACTTTAAAAAACACAATTACTCTAAACTTGTTTCTAATCTTCAAGAAAGAGAAGAGGTGCTGAGAACCTTGGGAGAAGATGAGAGTACCATAAAATTTAAATGAGAAAGACAAGGATGCTGAGTTGTATCTGGCATGCATCCTAGATTATGGAAAAGTAAATTTCAAAAGTTCAAAGAAATTATGTTTGGTCTCAGGACCAGAGGGTTTTCTAAAAGGATAGAAATGGATCCAGAAGGGGAAGAAAATACCCAGATGAAGTGGCACATACCTGTAATCCCAGCACCTTGGGAGACTGAGGCAGAAGGATTGAAAATTTAAGGACAGCCTCAGCAATTTAGTGAGGCTCAAAGCCAACTTTTTGTTTGTTTGTTTTTTAAATAAAATGGGTTGTGGGGACTGGGACTATAGTTTAGTGGTAGAGTGCTTACCTAGCACTTGTGAGGTGCTATATTCAATCCTCAGCACCACATTAAAAATAAATAAAATACAGTATTGTGCTCATCTACAACTAAAAAAATATATTTAAAAAAATAAAAAGTGTTGTGGATATAATTCAATGGTAAAACACCTTTAGGTTAAATCCTCAGCACAAAAAAAAAAAAAAGCAGGAGAAAATAAAATTCTAACTATATGATAAAAATTAGCCAGACATGGAAGAAAAACTAAAGAAATCAGTATGCTATTGTATTATCTTCCATCCTGAAGGATCAAAGAAGTTGGTGAGTTTCTGTGTTTTGTGTGGGATTAACACAGAGAAAGTAGAATTAGTTGACTCCTGCTTTGCATCTGTCTTCTCCACCAGAAGAATGACATTCAAATTAAAGCTGTAAAGATGCCTGGAAGATGTGCCTAACTACTGAAGGCAGACGTGTTATCTGCCAGGCAGGGAGCCCCTGAGGGATGTTCTGAAGGGCAAGGCAGCAGTGTAAAGGTGACTCAAAGCCAGAAACCAGGCAGTTACAACAAAGGACTGAATGAGACAGAGAGAGGACAGAGCAGAGGAGGTAGTGTAGAGAGGGGCTGAGAAGACAGAATAGGCAGAACCACCCAGGGCAAAACTCTAGAAAAGTTCTGGATGTTCATTTGAGGTAAGCAGAGAGAATGAAAGCATTCTACACTGTGGGAGGCCAACCTTACGGGTGACTGAGTTACACTCCCCAGCTGGGTGCTGAGGCGCTCAGTCACAGAAATGGGTGTGTCTTGCTACAGCCCCATGGGTGAAGCTATGCTCACCTGTTCCTTTGTAATCTAACCCCTTGCCCTGTTTAGGATAGAATCTTCCATGGAAGTGCCTTGTGTGTGTCCCCTCCTCTTACTGTGCCCTTGGGTGTGGCCTACCCAGGTGTCAGTCAACCTGCTGACAGTGGACATCATGAAGATAGACTCAGCCCCCTGAAACCTGACCCCTTGCCTCATTTGAATAGCTTCTCCTCAATAAAAGGGGTCAGCATGTGCTCTCGCTCTCTCTCTCTCTCTTTCTGCGGACCCTTAAGGTCAGAGAAGCCGTCACAGCAACCCCAAAGAAAAAGGTATTTGTGTCTCTTGTGTGGTTATTTCGTGCAGCCCAGTTAGCCCAGTTTAACTAGAGTGACCCCTGGGCCTTTTAGTCGCGAGAACAGAAACCCAGCACTACACATCTTTGGTGAGAGCAGAAAACAAACAGGATGCGGGAAGTGGAGAATGTGACGGAAGAAAAACCATAGGATCTTAGTCATGGAGACAGAAGGTTTGTGTAAGTTTAAGACATAGAGTTCAGATCTACCAGAACCACAATATAAAGGGGTGATGGAGGAAGGGCTAAAGAAGAGGTCCAAAGTGTTTCCTAACCTGTCAGAAAGTCTAGAACGAGGGCTCCATAGAAGATCTAGAGACTTTTTTTTTAAGTATGAGCCATTTCTGCACCCTCTTCTACACATACCATGTATTGTAGTCCTCCCTTATCCATGGTTTCACTTTTTGCCATTTATTCACCTATGCTTAACTGTGGTCTAAAAATATTAAATAAAAATTCTAGGAATAAAACAGTTCATAAGTTTTAAATAATATTTATTATAAAAGGTTGCTATAATTGTTCTATTTTATTTGTTATTGTTGGTTGTCTGTTACAATACCTCACTGATAAATTAAACTTTAGCATAAGTATATATGTATCAGAGAAAAACATGGTATATGTAGGGTCTGGTCCTATCCAAAGTTTTAGATATCCACTGAAGATCTTGAAACATATACTCACAGATGGGGAGGTTGCTTAATTATAATTACAATACAGAGCTCAAACCTGAAGGATGGAAGGAGTTAGTGAATTTCTTTGTTTCATGTGGGATTGACTGGTTAATAGTTAAACTACTGAAAATGGATGGTACTGCCTGCCCCTCCTTCCCCTATTTTAATAGGCAAGTTATCTGGGTTGCCTTCCTCTTTACTGGGCAAGGTATCTGGGTTACTAATTATTTAATTATGGGGTGTTAAAGCTAGTAAAGAAAGCATGGTAGTACTAGGAGTGTGTAACAAGGCTTCCTGAGGTTGAGCTGGGGTGAGCAAGGGTTTTCCCAAGCAAGTGACACATGGGCTGAGAACTTCAGATGAGTAGAACATGACCTGATGTAATGGTGCACATTTTTGAGCATTAAACTTTTTCTCAGATTCTAGGTGTTTCATTTTAAAGAGAAATGTTGCCAAACTGAAACTCTAGAATATGAGAAATCAGAGACAGCTAGCTTGGAGTTACTGGCATAGCCAAAGGTCTGTTTGATAGGTTCTATGTAGACTTAGAGGAAGAATCCATCCCAATCAAAGGCAACCTAGCTGCGAGGACAAGTTCAGAGGCCGCAGGCCCCCATGCCAGGGCTGGAATCCTGCTTCTACCATGAATGAAACTACCTCCTATGTATAATAATATCCATCAAAACAGATGCATATTACATAGGACTGTTCAGAGGATTATCTGAATCAATACGTGTCAAGTGCCTAAAATAGCACCTGGAACATAGCTTCACTCGATACATGTTAGCTGTTATTATTATCCAGTGAATAGAAGTCGTAGTGAAACAGGTATGCATTGTTATATCAAACTATGTTTTAGCAATTCAAGTTATTGAATGAAGTAATCTTAGTTACATTTAAAAAGTGCTTGATGTGTTTACTTGGAGGTTAGATGATCAGTGGAAAGAAATAAGGAGTTTGTTCCTGCTTTGAGTAAGCAGATGGATGGGATGGATCTGTTCTTTCTGACTTGCAGAGTCTATAATTTCACATGTAAGAATGGGCATTCCAAGTGTACTTCATTTCAACTAATAGATGTGTTCCTAGTAGCAAATTATTTATTAAATGTCCTGTGGAACTTTCCCTGTCAGGAGGAAATATCTATTTTATAGATCCATAGGACCTTAGGTCTTCAGTTAGGAGATGGCTGTGTATTTCAATTTGTGTTGAGTCCAATCCTCAGGAAAGCTCTGCGTTCCTTCTGTAAGGTGGAAAAAAGAATGTGGAATTTTTAATAGGCCTGCATCCCAAAATGTGCAAAGGGGGAATTTTAATTTACTATCAAAACTGCCACAACCATTTCTCAAACACTTCTTTGTCATTGGTGAACTAACGTACTAAATTGAACTAAAGTAATTGTACTTAAATGGAGTCAGCAATAAAAATCAGTTTGGAAGAACAGATTTTTTTCCCCAGCTTTCCTTAAAATTCATGGTCTCAATGAGAAGGCTGATAGTCCCTGAATTTCTGGACTCCCAATGCAGAAAAGAATCAGAAGAGATTTAGAAAGGAGCATTGGCCCATTTTGCTAAGAATTCAGCCAGGCTGATTTGCTCAATGGTGAAAGAGTAGCAGCACCTACATTAAACACCAGAATGGTCAGTGCAATTAATGCAATTAAAGTAATTAGTCCTGGCAGCTGTAAGGTCAAATAGAGGTAGCTCTGTAACAGCAATCTGCCACTGCAAAATTACTGACGTTTCCAACTAAATTATATTCTCTAAATTGTTGCCTTAATGCTAAATAAATAAAGTTATGCTAATGTAGGGACTGATTACAGATTGAAATTAGCACAATTGCTTGTTATACAGTCTGCTAGGGTTAACATTTTTTAAAAACATAATTAATGGCCTTTGCTTACTGTCTCTGGTTATAGATCCTGCAGCTCATTTGCATTCTTTTGCAATATGCTGACAGTGCTAAATGTCTAAGAAGAAAGATCTCATCTGCAGGCGGAAAATGCGTTTTTCACGTCATCAAGCTAAAACTTGTTATGGTTTCAGGGCAGTGTTAATAACAAAGATGACCAGAAAGCGAATGGATAAGAATGAGGCTAAAATCCGTTTTTTCTTTTCAGTCTTGTGATCCAAGCCTTTTCTGGAGTCGATGTGAAATGTAATTGCTCTTTTGACCTCTATCTTCTCTCTCCCCAGGTCTGAGGAAGAGCTACACTGGTTGATTATTGCAGGAATGAAAGGCACTCTGACCTTGTCGACCGAACGCCTTGCTGCTTTCAGTGTTGCCCATTATACTGAAGGCAGGCAACTCCTGGAGAGAGGCGGAATCTACAGGAGAGCTGCTCCCCGGGCAACCTGCCAGAAAAGGCTTCATCAGCAGCAGTTGAGACATGACCAAACAGCTCAGGCAGCGAAGGAAACAGCTAGGGGGAAGAAACAGAGTATATCAAAATATTGTTAGCACACAGTTGAAAGAGCTCTCAGGCATCTATGCCATAGAGTGCCTTTGCTAATACTGCCCAGCCTCTCGTCCGCCTGAACTGAAGATCCACCTGGGAACATTTGCAGAGGAAGGAAGCAGTAACCCGTGTAAGCATGGCCCCTGATTTACTAGAACAGGCAGCCACTCATTCAAAGAGTCTGAGACAATTTCCTGTGTAAATAGGAATGTAGAGTGATTTTTTTCTAGCAGAAAGTAGGTCGGGATACTTAGTTATAACTATTGTTCAAGATTCTAAGTTATTCATTCCACACCCAGTTGGATGATTTTTTAGAATTTACAGTTGATATAAGGATTAGAGTGCAACTCATGATGAAAACAACACGGTCTCTGCCTCCAGCTTCAAGTTATAAAGAGGCTTTGTTTAAAATCAGCAGTGTTTTTTGTGTGTAACTGCTAATCGTACTTCCATCGATTCTATGCAACAAAATTTTATCAAGCATTTATTATGTGCTTAAGCATTGGGGGAAACACATGTGACATGTGACATGTGCCTAAGGATTAATGAGACTGGCTGACTGATCAGACACAGAAATATTTCCATTTTCTTGGTCATCCCATTTCATCCAATGGGAGAGTAGCGGAGGCCTGCTATGAGGGACGCATGGTATTGGGTTCTTTATACTCAAATTTTGTGGCAAAATTTTCAGGTTTGTATTGTTACTCCTACTTTCAGAAGAATAAATTTACTATAGTAATCTAGATTTTGAAGTCTAGAATTGGATTCGCATTCATATATGTCTTAGTCCATTTTCTGTTGCTACAACATAATATTGAAGACTGAGTAATTTATAAAGAAAAGAGGTTTTACTTCGCTCATGGTTCTAGAGGCTAAAAAGTCCAAGAAGGTGTGGCCACATCTGCTTGGCTTCTGGTGAGGGCCTTGTGGCAAAAGGGTAAGCAGGCATACATGGAAGAGAGGAAAAATGTTCTCCTACAATAGAGAACCCATTCCCATAAGAAAAGTATTAATCCACTCAGGAGGACTTTACTGCCATGACTTAATACCTCTTTAAAAACCCCATCACTTCTCAGTATTGTTACATTGGCAATCAGATTTTAACGTAAATTTTGGTAGGGACAAACCATATTCAATTGCAATACTCAATTCTGGTACTCCTGAAAATCTCTGTAATCTTGAAAAATGCCTCAATTTTTCTGGTCTTTGGTTGGCCAAGTTCCTATAATGGAGGAGAGGAGATGAACTTAAGGCATTTTCCATCTTTATAGTTGTATAAAAAATTGTTCAAGCACATGTGCCAGATTTTCTGGGATACCTCAACCTCAAAGTCATGACCCAGCATACCTATAAAAACACCCTCACCAAATTGGGTACTAATTTGGTATCTAAAATATAAAGAGCCATCAGAGGTAAGGGAAATGATGAGCAAAGGCTAGGGAAATAATGTCAAAAAAATGGTTTTCAAAAGAAGGGTAAAATTATGGCCCTCACACAGATGTACAAATAAACACATGTGAAAGATATGTTTCTAGTCATTAATCAAAGAGGGAACCCAGCAGGTGATAACCAGTTCAAGAGAACCTGAAGAAATATATTTAAAGATCAGAAATATTGAAATGAGTATGCAAATATAACAAGACTGGTTTGTTCAGGGGTGGAGGAGGGAAGTCAACTGAATTTCTACCAGACAGGGCAGAATTTGCATGTCTTACAACGTACAGCACAGTGTTGCAGAAGAGCTCAAAGATAATGAAAGGCTAGAATCACATAACAGAAAGGATGTTCTGTACCAGACAAATCATGGTCTGCCCTGGAAGCATAGATTTTTTTTGTTTGCTTGCTTGTTTTTGTTTTTTTTTTTTTTTGTTTTTTCTGCCATAGAAACAGCTTTGATGGGGTTCAGAACATGCTATCCGAAAACATGGTATCTTGGCATTCAGCGTGTTTTATGCTGAAGAAATTTGAAGAAATAGCAGAAGTAGGAAGGTATCTCTGACCTTCCCCAGCCTTTCTCCCCTGAAGCAGGTCATAAAAACTTAAAGAGGATTTTCTGACCTTCCTCTGAAGCAGGTATTAAGACCCGCAGGTGAGAAGTGCCCTCTCTGTACCCAGAGGAAAGGAGCATCCTTATCTCTGAATGCACAGGGACACCAATAAGAATTCAAATAAATGCCTTGCTACGTCCCTCCCAATCTAATACCATTAGATGATACCCTTTTGTCCCCAAATCATATTTCTCCACCACTGTATACTTTTCATCAAGCTGAAGCATAAAAATATACAAGTTTAGGTCTGAGAAGGTAGCTCAAGTTTAGGGTGCTTGTCTAGCATGTACAAGACCCTGGGTTTAATACCCAATACTGAAAAAAAAAAAATTACACAAGTTTACTTGTTTCTTTGGTCTTCATTTCCTTTTGAAGGTGCATGTGTCATATAAAATTTATATAAATAAATTTGCATGCTTGTTAATTTATGCTTTGTTATATGGGTCTCAGCTATGAACTCAGTGATAGATAAGAAAAAAAAAAGGTATTTCTTTTTCCCTACAGAGGTAACTCTCGCTCTCAAACACATCACCTCAGTGATGGGAGGCAAAGCTATCTTGACTAAATCTCCTGGGAACTGTGGACACCATGCTTTTTCTGCATGACATAGTGCAGATGGCCAGCAAACTCCCTGTGGGCAGTGAATTCACTGTGTTTGGACAAGTCAAAAAAGGTTAAACCAACTAACACCATGAAACAAACGAAAGAATGCTACTTGAGCCTGTGTGAAATCAAGATTTCAAACAAATTGTTTGGTCCAGCAGAATAGTTGCTTTCTTTTCATTGTTTTAGCCTAAGGGATAAAGAAAAATAAATCAATGTCAGATTTTTATAAAAAGCTTCTGGTAGCTTAGCTCTCTCTAAAAAAAAATTAATAATAATGAAAATAATCATTTGCTTGTAGGAAAAAGAGAAGAGAAAACCAGTGAAAGTTACAGAAGCTTCCCTATGAGTGTACACTGATGGGGTTCAGGATACTCTATCCCTAAATATGGCATCTTGGCATACTGAATATTTTAAGACACAGGAATTTGAGAAAACAGCAGAAGCAGGATGGTCTCTCTGACCTTACCCCTGCCTTTCTCCCCTGAAGCAGATCATAAAATCTAGAAAGGATTTTCTGACCTTCCTCTAAAGTAGGTCACAAGAGAGCATGTGAAGGGTGCCCTCCCTGTTCCCAGAGGGAAGGTCAATGCTTATCTCTGAAGACACCAGGGCATCAAAGAGAATTTGAACAAACAAGTATTACTGAGTTCCTCAGTTTACTAACATCAGATCATACCCTCCAGTCCTCCAGTTTTACTTCACAATTACCCACTTCACCAAACCTCATGTGTTAGTCAGCTTCTTATCCCTTTGACCAAAATACCTGACAAGCACAACTTAGATCAGGGAAAGTTTATTTGGGGATGGAGATTTTAGAGGTCTCAGTCCATAGATGGCCAACTCCATTGCTCTGGGCCCAAGATGGGGCAGCACATTTTAGAGGAAGAGCCCAGCAGACAAAAGCTCTTCTGTGCTCAAGGTGAGGTCCAGGATGCAGGAAGGAGGAAGAGGCCTCAGGGAAGATGAACCCTTCCAGGGCATGCCCCACCTCCTCCAGCCATGCACCACCTGTCCACAGTTACCACCCCAGTCAATTCATTCAAATCAGGATATACTGATTAGGTTACAGCTCTTATAATCTAATCATTTCACCTCTGAATGTTCCTGCATCAACAGGAGCTTTTGAGGGGACAGCTCATATCCAAACCATAACACCTAGTATTAAAAGGACTCAGGTTTTCCTGTTTCTTTGGCTCTTCATTTCCCCTATGAAGGCTCCCACCTGATGTAAAACGTACATTAAATGAATGTGTTTGCTTCCCTGTTTTAAAATTTTTCTTTTGTTATAGGGGCTTCAACCAGGAACCTAAGAATATGTGAGAAAAACCTATTTTTCCTTCCCTACAACACATTATTTACAAAGGAACTTTAGAGGTATAAGTTCTCTTCTGATCTTCCCCCAAAACTATAATGTTTACAAATGTACCAGAAGTGCACTCCTTCCAAATGTCATGTTGTACAGTGCATTATGCACACACCTTCCAAGTTTTCAAAATCTCATTCAATATTTTAAATAAAGACAAGTTAGCAGGAATGGACAAAGAACAGAGTGCTAAATATAGCAGTGTAATTACCGACACGTAAATTTCTCCTATTTCTAATGTTAGACTCATGTAATAGAAGGTGTCTTGACAAAGTTGGAACAAGTCAAAGAGGTGGAATTGATTCAGAATGGGGGAGGGAGCTGCTTCAATTTTATTTGCATTTGGGGAGTTTTCCACCGGTGCATACATGGCTAGTGAGGTCATAGGTCCCTGCATGTCAGAGAGACTAGAATTATTAATGGTGCAAGGAGGCAGCACAGGGGCAAGAAAGTAAACTACTTCTTCCTTTTTTTCACCTAATCTGGATGAATCTGAATTTTAAATATCTCAATTTTTTTTTCATAGTGATGTGGGGCATTTTTCCAAGTTAGATTAAGATATTGCAAATTGAGTTCTACAGATACTTTTTTTCAAAGAACAAATGTGTTGTCATCATGCCAACTGGCTGTTCTGTTCTACCTATTTGTAAGCACTTGTCAGTTAATAGATTGAGGGTTGTTTCATTGAACTGTCACCCTATAGGCATCGGCTGTTGTCCAGGTACTGTAGAAATAATAAACAACACAGAAGTCTTGTCCCTTAAAATAATTCTGAATAGAAAGTTAGTGCCAGGCTCTGTTGTGCAGGCCTATAATTCCATCCATTTGGGAGGCTGAGGCAAGAGGATCACAAGTTTGAGGTTAGCTTGGGCAAGCTAGCCAGACCTTGTTCAAAAAAGTAAAATTTTAAAAGGAGTTTGGAGTATTGCTCAGTGGTGAGCACAACGGGCTCAATCCCATACTAGAATAAATAAATAAATAACTTGAGAAAGTCAGAAAGCTGTGATTCAAAGAAATGTTTGAATTAATTATTAGGTTAATCAGTGTTATTAGTAGCAGCATGATAAGAACATAGATAGAAACACAGACTAAAGTGAAGGACTAGAGATACTGTAGTTCCTATCTTGTACTGTGTTTAGGTAATGCTGGAATTCACCCAGAGCCCTCAGTGCACAGCAATTTAACTTTCTCTAGCACAAATCAAAGACCAAAAGCCCGTAGTGGGTGCTGAAGCTGGGAAACAGAACTGGAGGATTGTCCTAAACTCAAGACTTGGATAGTTGAGTCTGCTGAAATAAACAGACAATAGGCAGATGAACAGGAGAAAAAACACACAAAGAGCATACATAGAATGAAAATGACATCCCAGTGTGATTTAGAAGCTTTTTTACTCACTGTGTACAGAGGAGGGAAAGGGGGACAGGCAATTTTAAAGGAAGAGTAAATGATGTTCAAGGCAGATGAATGGGCTGGAGGAAGAGTCCATAGCCTGGAGCACAATTCTGGGTGTGGTGACAACTCTTGTCTCTTCCTTGTGGAGTCACAACAAGAGTGTCTGCTGGAGGGGGCAGACTCTGAGCTGGATAAGGAGCTTCAGAGAAAGTCCCTCTCTGCACCAGCTGCTCTAGTGGCACCCTACCTTTGAAGTCTAAAGAGGCATATTGTCATCTTCTGAGCCTCAAGAGAGATCTCTGGCAGACAAACTAGACGTAGACTTGGACCTCCTTTCCTTTCACTGCAGGTTTTCAAAGTCTCTGGAACAGGGAAACCTTGGGCATACAGGGGAAATGTGGGCCTGATCAGAATTCCATGGCTTAGGTAATCTAGGCACCAAGCACAAACATTCTCATGTAATGAAAAGGATACAGGGATAGGAATGAGGAAAAGCAAATTTGCTTTGACTTACCTGGGAAATGTTTTAAAGGTGGCTTGGAACCATGAAGCTCTCAGTTGGCTGACCTGACAAGGGAAAGTTAGTATCCCTTCACCAGCAGCCTGTTGCCCTTGGGGTCAAACACTTCCCAGGGATAAAGAGCTATGAACTCCTGAGTGAGCAGCAATGCGGATGACATGAAGACACTCTGCTCTGGGGCAACAAAAAAAAACCCATCACTCGGAGTGAATGACCAGCCCAGGGGGTGAAGCAGGGAGAATGAAATCTCAGGCTGAGAGAAGACACCTGGGTCTCTTCCCACAGAGAGCTATGAGATACTTATAGTCTCAAAAAGAAAATGGTGGGTTGGTTTCTGTGTTGGTTATTGGAACATTGGTGAGCTCTAAGTAGTTGTTAAAAGGGAAATGTAGTCCCAACAATGGGGACATTCTGAGAGAACGGTTCCTCCAAAGGTGAGAGTATGTTAATAATCCTGAAACAGAGAAGGTAAGTATGAGGGAAACACACACACACACACACATATTCTTAAATTTGTTTCCACCAAACCATCAGAACATATTCTATTTTTTTTTAAGTTTTTTATTTTTTTAAATATTTATTTATTTAGTTTTCGGCGGACACAACATCTTTGTTGGTATGTGGTGCTGAGGATTGAACCCGGGCCGCACGCATGCCAGGAGAGCGCGCTACCGCTTGAGCCACATCCCCAGCCCACATATTCTAAATTAAGAGGAACAAAAGCAGCATCATGCTTCCATGGATACTGGCCATTTTTCCACCACAAAAGCCCATCCCAGTGAGCCTGGACTAAGGGGGTGGGCATAGGGGTGCAGGGCAAAGAAGATGGAGAGAAGTGAATGGAGCAAAAACTCACAAAGATATACTGGATATGAGCAGGAAAGCAGGATCAAAAAAAATGTATCAAGGACCATCCTTAAATTTCTGAATGGAATGATGGTGCTTTTATTGAGATTGAAACTCTGGACAAAGACTAGGTCTGGAGGATAAAGGCTAGATGGGAAAGACAGAAAGGGAGAGAGAGGGGTCCTGAAAAATTGAGGAAGAGGAGGCCATCACAGACTTGGGCCTGAGAGGACACAGTAAGGACTGATTCCGTGCATATAGGTGAAAGAGTTAATCTTAAAAAAGAGGAAAGGACACTTATTTGTCTGAACTAGGGAAATCCTTTTCTCTAAGCTAGGAAATACCCTTTAACTAGAGGACTAGTTTTGTTGGTAGTTTGGCATCTACCTGGCATGATGCCCCAGCATGTTCTTGTATGTTAGGATACTGTTAAAAGAGAGCAGACAGCCACTGATAGCCTTTATTTTCTCTGTCTATAGGACAGAGAAAATTATTTCTCTGGCTGAGATTTTAAAAATAGGGAGTAAGATGAAGCTAATGGCTTCAATTGAAAGTGTACCCTGGGAAAAGAGAAAGGAAAACAACTAGAGATAAACAAAACGAATACCGAATAGTAATGAATATTGAAAACTATATAAGCACAGGTCAACATCTTAACTTTTTTAGACAAACTAAATGCCATATTGACATAAGCCATGGTCTATAGCAATTAGAATGGAAGAAAATCCTTTCATTCTAAAATGGTTATATTCTTTAAAAGCTAAGCTGAAAACAATAATTAAGAACATAAAAGTATCTAGCAAATATCTGAATCATTGCTTAAAAGTATGGAGGATTCTGAAGTTCATGCCCTTCTCAGGTCAATAGGTTAAAACAAGTCTGTGTCAGATTGGTTCATAGTAATGCAGTATTCCTAAGGGTTTAATTCTACAAATTAGCAAGGCTAGGAGATAGGATTATTACACGACTCCAGGAGTTCTCTTAACATGTGTTTTATGAATCTCTGAGAGGTGCAGTACAGGGGAATAAACAATCAAATCACACTTCCTGAAAATGTTATGTATTCCAATAAACATTCTCTTAATATCCAGCTAACAAATAGGTTTATTCAATTTAACAACCTTTTAAATTGGAATGGAGATTGGAAGCACAATGGTAGACCCTGAAGAAGGCACAACGAGGATCGTGATGATGGCAGGGACTAAACTTCCTGGGGGGCTTATAGTGCACCCCATGTGTGTGTCCATCTAAATAAGTATCTACAGCTACCTTATATTGTAAGTCAGAGCCTGTGGATTCAGAAACTGAGACACAGGACACTGGTGGTTTCTTGCCTCTGCTCCCATGACACTCTGGACAGTGGAAGCCATGCTGTGAGGAAGAGCAATCTACCTCTCCTTATTTCTCCCACTCTCACTGCAAAAGCCTTAGCAGGGAGAGTGACCTCAGAAGTCATCAGAGAAATGAAATGGACTCAATAAAGTCTGAAAGTGAAGAATATAAACCAATTCTACAATATCCTATTAAATCATGTATCAGATTATCTGAGTTGTAATACAGGTGTATTTAGTAGTGTCACAAACAACCTCAAAAACAGTCTTTTAATTGTTGATTGTTTGGGGTAACAGGTGACTGCTGAAGCCAGCTGGAGGCAGCCACACACATGATGAAATCTCACTTTTTTTTTAACCTTTAAATGTCTGATGGTATTGTGAGTGCTTCTGCTGAAAACACAGGAGTGAATGTGCAAGAAAGTATGTGAAGATTCACATTTTATTTTAATCTATTCTTTAAAAAAAGGAAATCATGTCTACTAAGAAATATTGTATATTTATATCCTAAGAGAGTTCAGGAGCTTATCTGCTACTAAGGTTTTTAAGAATTATTTCCGTATTACAATCATTCCTTCATTAAAATGTCTGGCTATCATTCCATGTAATTGTTGACACTGGACTTTTTTAACACCATCAAAAACATGTCAGTTTTTAACACCACTTGCACTTCAAGAGTATATATACATTTGTTACACCATCTTTAGAGGAAAGCTTGTAAATTTTTAAAAGTGTTTATGCTTAGTTTATTAACATTTTTTAAACAGTAACACAACTGGTGTTGATTTGCTGCTGCTACCTTGGAAATATTTAAACATTATTGTAACTTAGCTCCACATTCCAGTTTTATCTCCAAAATTAATGCTTTTAGGCTCAATTTATGCCTGTCAACAAGTAATGATCATAGATGTGAGCTGGCTCATAATCCGGAGGTACTAGGTTACAATGTGTTACCATGGCAACTGTGTTTTATTGCATTTTCTCTTCTTGATTTAAGGCATTTGACAATCATAGCAACTGTTTGCCAGTCTTCCCACATCATAAAAAATTCAAAAACACAAACAACTGATAAGTAAAAAAAAAAAAAAAGAAAGACAAGAAAAAAAGGAAGAAAATCCTCAACTGTTCTTGGACCTCACAAGAAACATAAAAAAGAAATGACAGTCTTATATTTAACATGGACCTTTTGTGAATAGTTTATCTCTCAGAAAGTCCAGGAGTGTTGGAAAATTCAATCAGTGGTTAGTCATCAAATGGACCTGTCTGCCTATGGTTCATTTTGTTTATTGCATCATATATCTTTTATGATCACCGGGACTTTAGCCTGAAACAGCATTTTCTTTAACAAGGGCCGTGTTTCCTTTAACATTGTTTATTGCATCTGAAACATTACTCTTTGAAATCAGGGTACATTTTCCACTGAGCAAAGGTCTGCAACTGAATCTTGCATGAAAGTGTTTATTCAGGATCTAGAGTTAAAAAAAAAAAAGAAAAGAAAAGAAAAGAAAAGAAAAGAAAAGAAAAAAAATCCTCATCCAGTTCATGTAACATTAATCACTTTGCCAGTGTTCGGCTGAGGTCATTGCCACATTCCTAGCAGTATTAAGGCAAGTCAAGATTAATCACGTACATTAAACCTTGGAAGGGGAGCACGTGAAAAGGATCTCAAATTAGACATTTCTTAAAAGACAGAGAAGGGACTGTAGCAAAATGGATTTAGCTTGCTGACATTTGTCTTGGACACCACCTACTTGCTTTTACTACCTGTGGTTACATAATTGCTCTGAATCTATAGGCCTCCTTTTGGCTATTTATGGAAGTTTATAGGTTAAATTTAAGCTCTTTCTGAGCATTCCAAATGAAGATTCATTTACCAAACATTTTTGAATCTGCAGCCAACACCAGGTACTGCCCCTGCAAAGATGAATGAGACAGAGCCCTCCTTCTCCTGCTTCCTCTAACAAGTGCCTGAATCACCCAGAAAGACAGTGCCAGGTGTGCACAATGGAAACAGGGTTTGGGGGGAGTACAGAAGAGAGAATGACTGATTGTGATGGGAAGTCAGAAAATACCTCACTGATGTTAACTTTAGAGGGGGAGAAAGATGAGAAAAACAACCCAGGCATGGGCAACCACACAATGGCCCTGTGAGCGTTCACAGACCTTTCACATAAAAGAGGCCGGAGCAGAAAGCTCCCGTGGGAGACTTGAAGGGAGTGTCCAAAGATGAGATTATTCAATGAGTAAAAGCCAGATTGCAAAAGTCCCTAAATGTGTACTTTATTTGAAAAGCAATGAGAAGTCTGTGAAGAATTTTAAGTGGGAAAATTAGAATAACCAGATTGTATTATGAACTGATTATAATTGGGGGCAAGGGCCAATTGGATGACAAATAAGTTGGTAACAAACTAGACTCACTGTCTCTAAAATGGAGGAAAATACAATCATTCCAAAAAGTTGTGATAACCACTTAAACTTGATCAAAAAAAAAAAATAGAAATATTGTGGAACATGGAGAGATTGGATGTCACCTGAGTTCCTGAAAGGAGTTAGAGGGTGGTTGATGGATAAAAAAACAATCCAAAAGGATGCCAAGGGATTTTGTTGGGTGGAATCTGCAAATGATATGCCATTGACCATAGCATGTGTGGTCATGGTACTATTTAAATGTTGATTTCTATTAGGACATTGGGCACTGATGAGTGACAGGAGGGCTGGATACATTGACCTACATTTGATTGGGAAATATGAGAATGACAAAGACAAGAAAATAGAAAAAGAAGGAAAGAGTCTAGGGAAGAATTTGTGAAAAAGAAACTATTTTCCATTTATGTGATAGTTCTTACAGTAAGACAAAAAAAAATTGGAGACAAGGGGTTTTCATGTTTTTCTCTATATAAAAAGTAAAATAGGTATATAGGACAGTAATTTCTAAAAAATAAAACTCAAGAAAAAAATCTTAGATTAAAAACATGCTTACACTGGTGGCTTCTACATGAATAAGGCAGCCTGTATTTAAGATGGTAGTAGGCTCATATTTACCAAGTCATGTTTCACATAAAAGGCTTAACATTATTTTGAGCCATTGCAGCTTTAAATGTTCATAATGTGCATATTTAAATATGTATTTATATTATATATGACAAATTCACACACTTCCCATGTCAACCATCATACACTTTCATTAAAGATTTGTTTATTTTTAAAAATAGATTTTATGCTCTCATAAAAAGGCAATATTAAATCATAAAAATACACACAAAGTTGGTGTTTACAGTTTAACTACAACTCACAGAAGAACCTTCAGAATCAGTAGTTGGTTCTCCCTTATCGAATGTGGAGAGGAGTTCCAGGAAACAGTTTTATTTCTGTTCCCAAAGCATTATAGTAATAAATAATTTTTCTACACATCTACATGTAACAAGTGGGAGGTACAAATATGTCACCTTCTAACAGAGGAGAAGACTAAAATTATATTTATCTGTGTTTGGCCTCACCTTCATTAATATTGAAAATTTAAGAATTGGTTGTCATCCAGTAGCAAGAAACTTTTAGAAAATCAGTACTGTGAAGCTCAGATAAGAGACTACGCATTCCAGTAAGTTTTCTGTATGCTTATACAATAAATAATTCATTCATTCAGTAAGTACTTACTGAGTAACTGATGTGCCAGACTCCATGAATAGGTAGATACAGGATAGAGACAGTCTTTATACTTGAGGTCTTTTTGCTTTGGGTAAGGGATAAAGTGCATCCTCAGGTTGCTGTTATGATTGGCTGTACTATCTGTGTTCTGCATAACTCCATGGGGAGCCATTCACAGACCCTGAGCAACCCCAATCCAATTGGCTTATGCATCTTCCTGGGCACTGTGAAATCTCAGAAATGGGCATATCACCCAATCAGAGCCAGTGAGATCTGAAGAAATGTTTGCTCACACTTTTGGGGGTAGGGGGAATTCCATCTCTTCTAAGGACTGTCAAAGAAGATCTGGATAATGTAGTGTGAGAATGTGAGGTTAAGAATTGCTTCAGAGGTCTTGTTGCCATCTAAAACTATGCAGCTGGAGTGTTGTAGTCCTTCATGTGGAGCCTGAGAAAGAAGACAAAAAATGTGGCAGGCAGAAAGGAGGATGGAGCGCCTGAGGACATCATGAGACCAAGGAATAGAGCCTCTTCCAAACTCAGAACTATCTCATTTGCATAAACCCAGAAGTTCTCCTTTTTGTTTAATCCAGATTGCATGGGATTTCTTGAAACAGAAGAATCCTGCCACATTCACCAACTGTTAATATCTGCCTTATGCATGTGCCTGTTTGGGTATCTACTGGTTCATGTCCCTCCAGATATATATTTCAGCTTGGAGTAAAGTGGAACCTAGTTGAATCAAAGAGAGAATATGTAAGCCTGTCTTCTTTGAGAGCTGACCTAAGCACTGAGGTGGAACCAACGGCTTTCTAATCCATCAACTCTCATTCAACCTGATATGGAGATGAGGACAAAGAAAATAGATACTAAAATAAAGTATTTGACATTTGATGCTGACTTGACACTATATTCCTAGATTTGAAGGCTTTTTGTCTTCCATATCCTCAGAAGCATATAGGAAAGAGCTCAGCATTTATGTGATGCTTAATAAAGATATGCTTTAATTTTTTTATTTTGATAAAGTATACATAATAAAATTTAACATATTAACCATTTTAAGGGTACCATTTAGGGCATTAAATGCAATCATGATTTTGTGCAACCATCTGTCTACCTCCGGAAATTTTTCATCATACCAAACTGAAACTGTATACCCATTAAACAATACACTATAACTTCCCTTTCCCCACCCCCAACCCCCTGACCTCTGACATTGCTCTATTTAACAAGAAAACAGCATTGCCACATATCCAGTTCTGAAAATTGTTACTCTAAGTTTGGATCTCTGTTAAATGTATAATCATGAATGTGTCACATATATTTAAACACTGTGGATGACTTTCTGGGGATATGTCAGAGATAGTATATATTCTGGCAAAACCATGAATGGTGGAGTCCGCAGACCCATGTTGCACTCATCATTAACAATTTCCTGGGCTGGGGATGTGGCTCAAGCGGTAGCGCACTCGACTGGCATGCGTGTGGCCCGGGTTCGATCCTCAGCACCACATACAAACAAAGATGTTGTGTCTGCCGAAAACTAAAAAATAAATATTAAAATTCTCTCTCTCTCTCTCTCTCTCTCTCTCTCTCTCTCTCTTAAAAAGAAAAGAAAAGAAAAACAATTTCCTTCCTGTGAGATTGCAAACAACTCTCTAAACCCTCCTCTAGCAACTATTTACTCATGGTTGTGTAATAAAGTAGTCACAAATTTAGTAGATTATAAAATAATGGCCTTTATACACTCATACATTGCTGGTGGCACTACAAATTGATGCAACATGCCCTTCCTCCCATCAACAGTATGGAAATTCCTTTGAAAACTTGGAATGGAACCACCTTTTGACCTAGCTATCCCTCTCCATGATCTATACCCAAAGTACTTAAAATCAGCATATTATAGTGACACAGCCACATTAATGTTCATGGCAGCTCAATTCACAATAGCTAAATTGTGGAACCAACCTAGATGCCCTTCAATAGATGAATGGATAAGGAAACTGTGGTGTATACACAAAATGGACTATTACTCAGAATTAAAAGAGAATAAAATTATGGCACTTGCCATGCTAAGTGAAGTAAGCCAATCCCAAAAACTCAAAGGCTAAAGGTTCTCTCTGATAAGTGGATACTGATACATAAAGGGGGAGGGGTAGAATGGAAGAACTTTGGGGAAAGGGGAGGGAGAGATGGGTAAGGGATATGGAGGCAGGAAAGATGGTGGAATGAGATGGACATCATCACCCTAGGTACATGTATGACTGTACATATGGTGTGACTCTACATTGTGTACAACCAGAGAAATGAAAAGTTGTCCTTTATTTGTGTACAATGAATCAAAATGCATTCTGCTGTCATGTGTAACTAATTAGAACAAATAAAATAATTTCTAATAAAAAATACAGCCAACTAAAAAAATAATAATGGCCTTTATATTTACTATGATTTACTTATGATTATATGGTTCAACAATTTGGACTAGACTCCATGACCTCCCAAGATCAGACATGAGAATACAGTCTTTCCATGAGTAGACTGGACCTGCCTGATCTAAGGTGGGCTCTCTCACATTGTTCTCACCTCAGTTCTCCTCATATCCAACAAGCTAGCTTAGGCTTATTCACACAATGCTCTCAGGGTTGCAATCAGGAGCAAAAGAGAAATACTTTTTAAATCTGTACTTTTATCATATTTGCTAATGTCTCATTGGGGCAGAGCCAGTCTAAAAGGGTAAAGAAAAACAACTGTACCTGTTGATGGGAGGAAAGGCAAAGTCACATTGTAAAAGAGCAAGTGTAGGAATGCAAGGAATTATTGCTGTCATCTTAAAAACTTCTATCTCTATGAAATGGAGAAAACAATATATGAAATATAACATTATTGTGAGCACTAAACTAATTTCCCCCTCTTTATTGGCTAGATCCTTAAGACACAGGAAGGGAAAGAGTATAGGATATAGTGGATTTACACCTCAAGATGGAAGGTCCTGAGTGCTCAGTTGAGACATCCATACTTATCTTAAGCAGCAAAGGAAACTTAATGATACTCATGTAAATTCATGTTGAACGATATGGTCTGAATTTATTTAACAATTTAACAATTATATATAAAAAACAATAACAATTTAACAATTATATATAAAAGAAAGATTGGAGGCTGGAAATCAGGTAGATCACGGGTAACACAGACAACTCTAAGGAAGAAAATGGAAAGAGATAATCGAAAAAAAAAATCATTGGCAGCAGGACTTAGAACAAAAACAGTGATTACTGAAGCAATCAGTGTTGGGTTAGGGAAAGGGAACAATCAGAGGAACCCTCTGTTGCCTGAGAGGGTAGTAGTTTCATAAGCATAAAAAGAAGCCAGAATAAGAGGTGCTTGTTTGGTGGGGAGATTGGGCATGGTATAGGATACCTAGGAGATCCCGAGACCCCAAAGTAGCCCCTTTGTGAAGAGGAATTCAAAATGTGAAGTTTCCATTTGAAAGAATTTTAGACCTGGGTGCAGCAAGTCTCAAGTTTCACCTTCAGTATTGAATTACTGTCTTAATAGGGTAATAACATTTTATTATACAGAATCTTTTTTCAGATCTGTTCATTTTTAATATGTGTGGGTTGATCATTTTTCCCACCCAGATTTAACATTTTTTTTATGAAAGAAGGCATATATGCAATCTGCATGCCGTGTGCTTTTTCACCTAAAGTTTTTTTCCTTTCCTTTGCTTTTTTCCAATGCCTTTTTCAGTGATTATAGTTATTATTGGATTTTCAGGTTCTGTTGGTAAGAGCTGAAAACTGCCTGCACACATTCTGGAACATTACAGTTTTTATAGGTCCTTATCAATACCATCAAAATCCAGGCCACCATTAACCCTCCCTTGGATCACGGCTCTGACCTCCTTCCTTATCTCCTATCTCATCTCATTATACCATCTTCTCCTCCACCTCCTGAATTATCCATTCTCTAGATAAAAGCCTGACAGATATTTTTAAAGCACAACTCAGATCCTATCCATTCCTTGTTATGGTTTGGATCTGGAACATCCCCCAAAAGCTCATGTGTTAAAAGCTTGGTCCCCAATACAACAAGGTTTAGAGGTGGGGCTTTGGGGACATGACTGGATCATGAGGGTTTGACCTCATCTGTGGATTAATCTACTGATACATGAATAGACTATTGAGAGGTGAGATCTAGCTGGGGGAAGGAGATCACTTTGGTGTGGCCTAGAAGCACTTGTCTTCTCCCTAGTCCCCTCCTTTCTTTCTCTATGTCTGCTTCCTGGGCTTCCATGAGCCAAGCAGCCCCCTCGGCCATGTTCTCCAGCCACCATGATGTTCTACCTAAATTCAGACCCAAAGCAATGGAGCTGGCCAACCAAGCACTGGAACCTCTGAAACCATGAGCCTAAATAAACCTTTTCTCCTCCAAGTTGTTTGTGTCCAATATCCACAGTAATAAATAGCTGACTAATACACCTTCTTAGTACTTTCCTATGAGTTTTCTTTTCTCTTAGACTGAACTCTAAACTCAACTTTGATTTTAAAGGAGCCTAAATGACCTCATTCCTGCCCAAATCTCTGACAACTTTGTTCCCCTCTCTACTTTAATTACTTTGGTCCTATTCCTCTTTCCCCAAGGCACTAAGTTCATTCTTACTTCATTGCTTTTGCATATGCTGTACCTTCTACACAGAATGCTTTTACTCCAGATTATAAACAGTTCACTTCTAGCCATTCCATTTTTAACTTCAGTGCTCCATCCTTGGAAAGATGTTCTCTGACCTCTCTGTTGAATATCAACTGCCCAACCTCTCTCTGTTCCTCTCCCATTATCTTGTCTTATTTTCTTCATAGAAATTATGGATGCTTAGAAGTATCTGTGGCTGGGCATGTGGCTCAAGTGGTAGTGCGCTCACCTGGCACGGGTTCAATCCTCAGCACCACATCCAAACAAAGATGTTGTGTCCGCCGAGAACTAAAAAATAAATATTAAAAATTCTCTCTCTCTCCCACTCTCTCTCCTCTCTCACTCTCTCTTTAAAAAAAAGAAGTATCTATTTCACTTATTTCTTCAGTTATTTATTGTCTATTTACAAAACTCAATTTTAAGTACCATGAAACAAAACAAGGACTTTGGTTTTCCACTGTGCCCACATATAAAGCTCCATCTGGCTCAAGAAACATTTGTGTGATTGAATGTGGTGCAGGTCATGTTAGAGTCCTCCTATTTTATGGTTTTCATCTTTCTTATCACTCAACCATCTCTCAATGCACAATATTCCCTAGTCTTCAACGTCCTTTCATACTGTAAACAATTTTCTAGTACATTCAATAATTAGAGAAGTAAAGAAGCATCTCTCGATCTGATTAATTCACATTTACTGATGCAGGCTAAGAAGGGACTTTTGGTTTGTATGGAATTTGTAGGCAACTAAAACTAGAATTTTCTTCTACAAAATGCTCCTAATCCAAATCTCAATCTTATTCACACTCCAAATTGTTACTAAAAATAAATTTTACATGTATGAGTTTGTCAGGATAAAGCCAGCTACTAAGGATAACTATAAAGCTCTATATTTTAAAATCACAAAAAAAATTATTTTTGAATATCATGAATTATACAGGCTTTGTCTTATTCAGTTTTCTCTTCAGTTTTAGGCCCAGGATTCTAATTTGTCAGGACTTTTCTGAATCCACATTATGACACAAACCACATTAACTTGCCTTCCCAGTTTTGTGCCAAGTTCAATTTTTTTTTTTTTTTTTTAGAGAGAGAGAGAGAATTTTTTTTTAATATTTATTTTTTTAGTTTTTGGCGGACACAACATCTTTGTTTGTATGTGGTGCTGAGGATTGAACCGGGGCCTCACGCATGCCAGGCGAGCTCGCTACCGCTTGTTTGAGCCACATCCCCAGCCCCCAAATTCAAATTTGACAGGCACGTTTCCCCTATCTTCTGCAAAGTAGATGATAAAGTGTCTCAAAAGAGACCTGCCATTGCTATACCACTAGAAATCTCTATCTGGGTTTAGCCTGCGACACTCCTACGTCACTCCCCTATTCTCCAGTTTTCTTCATCTCTCTACTCTTTCTGAGCCTGTCCTTGACCATTTGTCTTAAGTCTTCTTGAAATTAAGGTATCAAATATTTATATCAGACCTTTTTCTCTGCGTTGAAGCAATCCTATCTTTTAAAATGAGGGTTGAAGTGTAGTTCAGAGGCAGAACCTATGCTGAGCATGCACTAGGCCGTGGACCCAATCTTCAGCACTGGGTGAAAAAGGAATGAACTTGTTGTGGCTTGCTTTCATCTTCCTGTTGACTGATCTGCACCTTTACCTCTTTTTACTAGAAGAAAACTTCCTTAATTCAACCAATGTTCCACTCTTTACTAAGATTTCCTCTAGTATCTCCTTGCAGACTCCAGGCATCTCCTGTCTTCTGGAACATCAGTCTCTGTTCTTCACTTGGTCATAGCCCTCACTATTGCAGTATTGGTCTCAAACTTGATTTGGTTTCAGAATTACCCAAAGGCCTCAATAAAATCCAGATTGCTGCATCTCTTTCCTAGAATTTCCAACACAGCTGGGGTAGAAATCAACACTTTGCATTCCTAATAAATGATTAACTGATGCTAATTATGCTGGTCTGGGGACCACACTTCAAAAACCCCAACCTAGCATATCTCAACTTTAAAAAAGTCAAGCAAACAAAAAACACCAAAACTCTCCTCTGATTTTATAAATACCTTCACACATGTGGCTCAGTTTTCTCTTTCCCCCTTTCATAGCCAAATTTCCTTAGAATATTCCCTAACCTTCCACTTTGTCATGTTCAACCTGACACCACTGAAGCATCTTTTAGTAAGTCCACGAATGCTTTTCTTGTTGCCAGATTTAAAGGTCACTTCTCTGACCTATTCTTATCGTTCTAAAAATTTCTTTCTTAAAATGCTTTTCTTCTAATAGTTTTCAAGATGTCATGCTTTTATGCTTCACCTCCTCTCTTGCTAGTTCCACCTACTTGACCAATTTCTAAATGCTGGAGGGCAGTAGGGTTTAGTCATGGATTTTTTTTTTTATCTTGTTTCTCTTATTGCAATTTATCTATAACCATTCTTTAAAATACCATGATTCTCAACATTTGTACCTATTAACCTATCTTGTAAACAAGTAGATTCAACTGTCCACATGACAGTCCATTTGGATGTTTTTCAAGCACTCATATTTAAATCTTAATTTCTGTCTTTTTTTTTCTAATTCTGTGGCTCAAATCCAGAGCCTCATGCATGCTAGACAAGAGCTCTACCACTGATCTGTATCTTCACCCCTTAATTTTCTGTCTTAAACTTACTTCTCCCTATCATCTCCATGGAAAAAAGATATCCACATATTGATTCCTGAAACATGTATATATGTCACCTTAGATGTCAAAAGGCACTATATATGGCAAAAGAAACTTTGCAGGTGTGTTTGAGGTTAAGGATGTTGAGATAGGGAGACTACTCTGGATTATCTGAGCTGACCCAATATAATCACAAAGGTCTTAAAAGTGGAAGAGTGAGGCAGAAGAGTGAAGGTGTGATCAGAGAAATGAGACGGCAGTGTGGTTATCCAAGTGGACCCAATCTAATTCTGAAAAACAAAGAAATATTTCCCATGAAGAAGACATGATAATGGAAAGAATCTCAGAGATATTAGATGCCAAAGCCTCCTTTGATTACATTGAAGATGAGGAAAGGGGGCTGAGTTAAAAAACACTAGTTAGGGGCTGGTGTTGTAGCTCAGTGGTAGAGCGCTTGCCTGGCATGTGTGAGGCCCTAGGTTTGATCCTCAGCACCACATATAAATGAATAAATAAATAGACGATCCATTGACGACTAAAAAGTAAAAAAATAATAAAAAATTAAAAAAAAAACGCTAGTTGGTCCTTAGAATCTAGAATTAGTAAGGAAATAGGTTTTCCCCTGGAGCCTCCAGAGAGGAACATGGTATTGCCAGCACTTGGATTTTAGCCCAGTGGGATTCATGTCAGACTTCTGACATATAGAAGTAAATAGATTTGTGTTGTTTTAAGCAGCTTAACATGTGGTAAGTTTTTACAACAGCAAGAGAAAATTAATGCAAGCCTCATCTCTAGAAGTGACACCAGTATCTGCCCAGTGGGCCTAGCAGAAACTACAGGTGTAGTCCCTGGTGCTTCCCTTTCATCTACCTTCTACCCATTTAATCCACTAACAGATTCTGATGGTCGTGCAGAACAGATCTTGAATCTGTCCATTTCTCCCCATGTTCATGCCAAGGTCCTAATCCCACCATCAACATTTTGCATCTGAACTTCCATAGCAGCCTGATAAATGGTTTCTTTGTTTCTACAATGCCTCCTTCCAATTGATTCTCCATAAGCAACAATGATCTTTTGAAAAGTGCACATCACTTATCTGCTAAAAATTCTGTAGTATCTTCCCACCACAATTATAATAAGATCCAAGTTCCTGAACATGGCCCACAGAGGCCTATGTGACTTGGCTCCTGCTTACTTTCCTGATTCCTCCATATATATTTATATCAACTTATTGTATTTACCATATTAGACAACTTTATTTTTCTATTCTACCATAAACTCATGACTTTGTATTTGGGTTTTTTTTTTTCCTCCTCCAGTAATTTTCTATGTATAGCTTCTTATTTTTCATGTCTGTATCTATCACCTCCTTAGAAAGGCCTTCATTGACCTCTCCAACTAAAGCACCCCAAACCAACAACTGAGTCATTGAAGGTAATTGTTTGTAATTATCAAGTTTGTTTGTTTTGCTCTTTTGCTTTGTTCACTGGCTGGACTACAAACTCCGTGAGACTTGTTGAACTGATTCAGCATTACATACCCAGTGCCTACCACAGTGCTTGATATGTTTCGTGGCAAATAGATGCTCTCTGTAGTCACAAATGCAAGTGAGTGAGTGATGAGATCAAGTTTTATGAAATATGCATAATGTACAATTAACAACTTTAAAGTGAAGAATTCCGTGGGCATCTAGCATGTTCACAATGTTGTTCAACTACCCTTTCTAGTTTCAAAACATTCTCATCTATCCAAAATAAAACCCCATGCCTATTAAGAAATTAGATCCCATTCTTTCCTTCCCCAGTCCCTGAAGACTATCACTCTGCTTCCTACGACCATGGATTTACCTATTCTAAATATTTCATGTGAATGAAATCATATAACATAGGACCTTTTATGCTGGGTTTCTTTCAAAATGTTAACACAGTGTTTTTGCAGTTCATCTTCACTACAGCATGATCAGTACTTTGTTTACTGTGCAGCTGAATAATATCTCGCCATGCATATATCCTGTGATCTGTTTAACCATTCCTCTGTTGATAAACATGTGGGCGGCTTCTACCTTTCAGCCACTGTGAACAGTGCTGCTCTGAATGTGTCCGTTCCCTTTTAACAGGTCACAAACTCCATTTTGGAATTCGGATGCAGACAGTCATTTCTAGAGCACACGCTCATTAAATTCTTGCCTGTTTTTGATTTTCTAGCATGTCTTTCATGCCCCAGGATTTCTCAGTCACTGAGAGTAGCTTTATGATCATATCTGCTTAATCATCATAGAATCCTTAATTAAGTTGTTTACTCTGCAGATTCATGCAGCAGGTCCTGAACTTAATATGGCTAGGCAGGAAGAGATTCAGGGGAAGGATAGGAGGAGTGGCTAAAACTAGGACTTTTAAAAAATATGCACATTGCAAAATAATCAATTTACTCATCCAGTGATGAACTCTGTTTCGCTCAGAAGTGTGAGTAGCTGCCAAATCTTTCTGAATTAAGCACTTGGAGTCCCCTGGTAGTATGTTCAATGCCATCTCCAGCATTGGAAAGTTTTAATCTGCAATTAGATATATATTAAGCCATTAAAATATCATTGCATTTTAATGATTTGAATCTATGAAAATATGTAAATTAGTAATGGCTTATTAAACTTTCCAGTTTCGGGTTATTGTAAAAAAAGATCTGTACATATAAAATGTTAGGGGAGAAAGCTTTTTGTGTATTTTATTACATCATTCTTCAGTGAGGATGACAAGAATGAAAATGTTCATGCAATTAATAATTTTAAAAAATAAGTGTATTAGCTATCATGAATAGAAACAATTTTCATGAAAGCTGAGTACAAACAGTTGTTTATGTCTAAGCACTTTATCTCGATCCCTGGCACTCTTATTTTGTGCTTTGGAAAGCTCCACTCAATTCAGAACATAAATTTAGAAAAGGTTTCCTCCCCCGAAAACTCCTGAAAGCCTGTAGTTATGGTGGTTACTTAAATATTATTTCCATAGCTACGCTGGCTTCAAGCTACAGCTGAAATGCATATCAACAAGCTTGGTGTGAAAATGGGAAGGGAGGGGAAAAAATAGGGGAGACAGAGGACACTAATTTTCCTTCTTCGGAGTAGGAGGTATAATGTCTTTATAAAGTAATAATTAAAAGAAAAACAATTACTGGAACCTTATCTGGACCATGCAGCTGTACTTCCTCCTTTTGCATTAGCAGTGTTTCTAAGGTTATGACAAACCATGAAAATTGCATCTTTAGAGGAGTTTTATTCCTTTTCCTATGATTTGATTGAAACAGACAGCTACATTTTGTGTATATATAATTAGGCAGTAAAATGGGCTTTGAAGGCAGGTTCCCATTTAGTATGTGAGTCACATGCACAACAGCTTTTCATTCACCAGCCAAAGACTGATCTTTTTAATGCCTCAACTGGCTCAACATGTTTTCTGAATGCTACAGCTTGCACTGGGGGAAAAGAGGGAAAGAAAAAAAAATCAGCTTTTAGCCCATATTTCTTTCTCTCTCTCTCTCTTTTTTTTCATCTTCTTTCCAAAGGAAAAACAATCTGAAAAGGCAATCTAGGAAGTCTTTGGTGATTTAACCTTACAACAAACTGATTTTTATCATCTTTTTTCCAGATTGTGGTCCGGGGCACAGCGAATGCTGCACCAGTTCTTGGCGTATCTAATCCCTCTCATAAAAGGCCATTGTGGCAGTAAAACTGAGACCAATGGCTTTCATTCTCCACCTCTCAGCTCTCCAAAGTAATGGCACTGGGTCTCCTCATCGTGTTTTTCCTTTCAGATGCATAGTTTCTCCCTTTAACAAGGTTTTTAAAAAGGGGAGGATGAGGAGGGAGGAACAAGGAGGGGAGAAGAAACACAATCCCATTTTCTCAATGCTGTCCCCATATGTGGCACTAAGTGATTTTTTTTTTTTCCTGAATCTAAATTAGGAAGGGCTTTAACATGGTGGTTATTTGAGATGCAGTCTGTTTTTATGAAAGAGATTTTCCTCTGAGGTTTTGTGAGCACAATGAGAACAACCCTGGGTGTATTTTTTTTTTTTCTTGTAATAGAAATCAGACCTATCAACTGTGCATCGTCATGCCTTATCTGATAAAAAAGCAGTCGCCTATTAATCTCTAGGCTTTCATCTCACTGTATACCATTTGCTATCTCCTATCTGTTCTGGCAAAAGATGCAGAAAAAAAAATATCAAGCTACTTGGTTGATTTATGCAAGCAATAGTTTGTGTTTGTAGAATGTCTTTCATCTAAAGACCTCAAAGGGCCTTAGGAACATTACCACATTGACAGGGCCCAGCTCCAACATAAAGGGCACAGAAGGGCCATAGTCATGTAAATCTAAATTTCTGGAGTGATTAGTACCCTGGTAACCAAGAGAGATGAACTAGGTCCTCATTTTTGATGTGAAATTTGATGTCCATGCAAGAATTTCAATTTCCAATTCAGGCCTATCACTGGGTAAACCACTCAGTATTCAATTTACTTCCTGGGATGTCCCCCTGGGGAGTCTACTCCCCAAGATGAAGGGCTTTACATGACAGGCAGGTGTATATATTTCTTCAATTGGCCTAATCTAATAAAGCTGGACATGATTTATATGTGCAAAATGTTTCCGTGTTAAATAATTCAGAATGAAACTGCCTTTTCTAGTTGCGGTACAAATAGATGTCAATCTACATTTGATGGTGCCTGTATCCCACAGGGACTTTGGATCAACTGAAAGAAAATACATTCCTTGTGCTAATTCTAAGGAAGAACACAGGGGACAGCTCTCCTAACTGAAGCCTAGGGCTTCAGGCCCAAACCAAGTGAGATTTTCAAAGTAGACTATCCTTGCTGGTTCTGTTTTTGTAAGAGAAGCTGCTTCCATAAACAATGTGGTATCTACACAGATTTCTATGTAAATCTGACAAGAAGGTTTTCTCATTATAAGAGAGATACATGTGTATAACTATTAAGGCCCAAGGTCAGAATAATCAACTTCACCTGTCCAAAATTTCTTCTTTTTCATTCCTGAGTTTCTTATTTCTTTTCACATTTCCCCCTCCCATACCTACCTCACACTATCTCTTCCTACTCCTTATTGTTTTCCCCTAAACCGTAGATTTTAAAAGATTTTTTTTCACAAAAGCAATATTTTGAGTCAAACTTTTATCATAGTTTATCTCAAATAAATTCATATGGTGTGCACTCATCACTTCCACATTAACCATACAGACACAATGGGAGCTGTCAGTTTGCAAAAATAAGGTCTCCACACTTCCACACAGTTATGTGTCTGAACTTCAGCAACGGTTTGCATTTACATGATAAAGCATAACAGGCATTATTTCCCAAATGGAGCCTCTTTGCTTATAAAAATGAAATGGAAACATTATGAAAACAATCCAACCAGTTCTGGGAGTTTCTTGATAATAACTTCAGGATGCCACTTTGTATTATCTACTTGTTAGCCTAATTTTAATGGATGGATATGATAAAACAAGGAAAACTTATTTCCGGTGCATTTTATTGATGGACTAACCAGACCACAATAGTCAGTTATTTAATTGATCTTCAACAACTGATTGGGATCCCAGTGATTTGAGGTATCCTGAAAGACCATGAAGAAAAGGCCAACGATACAGTAGAAAATGCCTGATGAATTCTACTTCTACTCCCTTAGTTACCCAGAACCAAAATGTGGGTTTTCTTAGGCTGGTTCTGTTTCAAATAGACAATTCTTAGCAAGTATTCCTTTATTTTTTTTATTTGTTTTAATTAGTTATACATGATAGTAGAATGCATTTGTGCACTTTGATATAGCATACATAAATGGGATATAAATTCTCATTTTTCTAAGTGTACATGTTGTAGAATGAAATTAAAAAATTCTTAGAGGTAAATGAGAACACTGATATAACATATCAAAATCTCTGGGACACTATGAAGGCACTAAGAGGAAAGTATTTGCATTGAGTGCATTCATTAAAAGAATAAAAAGTCAGCACATAAATGACCTATGCTGCATCTCAAAGCCCTAGAAAAAGAATAACAAATCAACACCAAAAGTAGTAGAAGACAGGAAATAATTAAAAGATTATAATGGAATGAAATTTGAAATCAATGATAAAATAAAAAATAGAAGCTACTATAACAAATGGAAACTAAATAATACACAATTGAATAATGAATGGATAGTAGAAGAAAGCAAGTATTCCTTTTAATGAAAGCATGTTTTTTTAATATTTATTTTTTAGTTTTAGGTAGACACAATATCTTTATTTTTTATTTTTATGTGGTGCTGAGGATCGAACCCAGTGCCTCATGCATGCTAGGCGCGCACTCTACCACTGAGCCACAACCCCAGCCCTGAAAGCATGTTTTTAATGTCTGTTTTAAACCCAACCAAGAGAAATATTCTACAGTTATAAAAGGAGGACACTCATTGTTTTGTTTGTTTGTTTGTTTGTTTGTTGTTTAACAAAGAGGCAGGGAGCATTGACAGAGTTAAAATTTCTCCAGATCCCAGAATGTTCCTTCTTGTTCTTTCCCAATTTCTACATAGCATTTGTTATTACCAGAAATCATTGTATTTTATTATCTGTTATTCATATTTTATTACTGGTTTACTTATTATAGCTCAACTTCACTAGAATATACATCCCAAGACAGAAGTAACTTTGGTGTCTTTGGTGCCTAGAATAGAACCTGGAACACAATAAATATTGAACCTGATACTCAATAAATAATTTGTTGAAGGAATTGATTTATTAATTAATATTAGTATTCTATATAGATGTGTCAACATTTGATAGATTTCTGATACTGTAAATAAATGTAACTACTGCAGAAATGATCTGGTAATTTTGATTACTGACTGGGAGAAACATCAATCCACTAGAATTTATTACAAGCCAAGTGTCCAATAACTCATCATTGCCACTCTATTCATATCTATACTACAATGAAAGATCAGATGCATATAAATGATGCAGAATCAAAGCAAGAGGTTAACTATAATCTAAATTGCAATTCTGAAACAAAGTTTAGTACAAATCTACTGATAGTTTGTGTCAAGCCCCACATTGTAAGTCTATCAAGTCTATGGCTCTCAGACTGTGTTGCTAAATTTCACACATGCCTTCTTACTCCCTCTCCCTACAAGCAGGTCTTAGACCACACTGGTGGAATCTTGGATTTCTTCAGGTCAAACTCCAACTCTCTCATAAGGTCTCCATTTCCTTCTCCACCCAAATGGGATAATCATTCCTATTTCATTTATTATTAGAAACAGTATCATTGTTCTCTTGTTTCTGTTGCTCTAAGTCTTTTTTTTTTTTTTTTTGTACTGGAATTGAACAGAGGGTCACTTAACCACTGAGCCACATACCCAGCCCTTTATATCTTTTTTAAATTTTGAGACAAGGTCTCATTAAGTTGCTTAGGACCTTGCTAAGCTGCAGAGACTGGCCTTACACTTGCAATCCTCCTACCTCAGTATCCCTAGTCTCTAGTATTACAGCTACCCGTCACCACACCCAGCTTCCAAGCCTTTTTTTTTTGGGGGGGGGAGGATGTACTGGGTATTGAACTCAGAGGCACTTGACCACTGAATCCTATCTGCAGCCCTATTTTGGATTTTATTTAGAGACAGGGTCTCACTGAGTTGCTTAGTGCCTGGCTTTTGCTGAGGCTGGCTTTGAACTTGTGATTCTCCTGCCTTAGCCTCCCTAACTGCTGGGATTATAGGTATATGGCACCATGTCGGTCTCCAAGCCTATTTTGGCTAGCTGGTCTTCTGGAATTCATTCCTTGTGTCTACATTGTTTCCAGTTTAAGAACCCATGTCAGGGCTGGGGATGTGGCTCAAGCGGTAGCGCGCTCGCCTCACATGCGTGCGGCCCAGGTTCAATCCTCAGCACCACATACCAACAAAGATGTTGTGTCCGCCGAGAACTAAAAAATAAATATTAAAAATTCTCTCTCACTCTCTCTCCTCTCTCACTCTCTCTTTAAAAAAAAAATTAAAAAAAAAAGAACTCATGTCAGACAGCCTGGATGGTTATCTTTTAGAATTCTTTTGACCCACTCATGCTTTTTTATTGGAACAAATCATCCAACAAATGTGTTTGTGCTTATGGCTGCCAATAAATTTCATTTCATCTCATAATCCAGCCATGGTAGCACTGTTCATCTTGTCTATCTCTGGAAGCCAAGATTCTAGGTCTGGCTACCACCTTGACTCTCAGTCTTGCACTTTGAACTTGAAAAATGGTTCCAAACGTAAACCTGATAGTCAACATATTAGAATAATCTTGCTGCAATCTTAGATGTGTGGCCTTGGACAAAATACATGCAAACTGAGTTTTACATTTTCATTTACTAAATTTAAGGAGATGGGTTACAGTGTTCTCTAAAGTAAGGGCTTAGGGTATAGCTCAGTAATTAAGTGCTTGCCTAACATACCTGAGGCCCTAGGTTTGATTCATGATACAGAAAAAAGAAAAAAATAATAATAAAAATAAAACAAGGGAAACATAAATAATAATCTCTAATTTGTGTCCAGTTGAAAATGTTTGATTCTGATGATATATACATTTTCTTCTAATAACTCTTCAGGTTAAATTTTCAAACAATTTCTACTATGGCAAAGTGTTCTATCTCATTACTACTTTATCAAATGTTAGACTAAATGATCTAGGTTGCACATGTGCTATCTATTGTGTCTTTCTTGAAATCTTTTACTGCTGTCAGTTTCTAATATACAGTTTCTAACATACTCTTAAGCTCATATCAATCCATACCAGAAATATAATTTCAGTTTATCATGTTAGCAAATTTATTATGCCTGTTTGTATAATCCACAGCAGTCAACGAGGAATATCATGTTTTTTAAAGTGGCAGAGCTAACTCCATTTTCACTTTTTAAAACATTTTTTAGTTGTAGATGGAAAGCGTGCCTTTATTTTATTTATATATGTGGTGCTGAAGATTGAAACCAGTGCCTCACATGTGTTTAGGTAAACGCTCTACCACTGAGCCACAACCACAGCCCCAGGAATATCATTTTAACTACATGTCTCTTTTGTATTTCACTGGACAACATATAAAATAAGGATGTGCTGCAGTGGTGGATGGCTCTGTTGGAGCTCAGGAAAAAAATATTCCAAAATGAAGGTTTCAGAAGCAAATTTTCCCTCTGTTCTCCTGCCTCAGGTCTCTTACCCTTCATTTTCTCCAGAAGCAGATAATAGAAACTAGAACCTGTTTTCCCCAAAGCCAACCATAAAAGTGAGAAATAAAACTCTAACTTTCTCCAACCTTTTGGTATGAGGCTAGCCATAAAAAAAAAAAATTCTCTGACTTTCCTTGTTTGATAAACAGTGATAAGACCTTATTCCAGAAAAGGACCATGTCCGGTACCCAGAGGAAGAAATCCTACAACGAAGAGACCAAGAATCTGACCTTATGGGCCTTGCTGGGTTTCTCCACTCAGTCTATTACTATCAGACCACATTTTTTTGTCCAATTTCATTTCTACACCACTGTTGCTGCTTCATCAAATCTAAACTGAATATATACATTTTCCCCTGAGTCCTCATCCTGAAGTTTTCCAAGTCACTTAAAACTATGATTAAATAAATTTGTTGTGCTTCTTTCCTGTTAACCTGTATTTTATTATAAAGGTATAATCTGTGACCCTCATGATGGGGAACAAAGGTATCAGTCCTTTCTGCCTTGACAGTTTTATGCCTTAAAAGCACATGCACACAAGTTAACTCCTCTGACCCTCACAACAAACTAATGAGGTAAGTAGGGCAAGTCTTATTGTCCCAATTTATACAAGGAAATCTAGGGCATAGCAGAAAACTGAAGTGGCTTGCCCTAGGCACCACAATTGATTAGTGACAACTAGGACAGGCACTCAAGATTCTAACTCTGAATCCAGGGTTATTTCCATGGTGCCTGCTTTCATTCTCAGAGTGTGCTCACTCCTCCAAGTGCCCATCACCAAATGCTACTCACTAACCACACTGCTTTCTTCAGGCAGAACATCAAATAATTCATTACGTAAAAATAGAAAATTGTGTGTGTGTGTGTGTGTGTACTTATATATATATATATGAGAAGTTGATATAGGTAGGTATTTGCAGTTTACAGTTATAGATGTGATTTACTGGTAGAGATAAAATTCTTGGCTATGCTTGGCTTTAGCATCCCATTGCTCTCTCCAAATATCCTCTGGTGTGGAAACAAAGCATCTAATAATCAGCTGAAAATAATAACAAATTCCAGGATTCCAGCAAAGAGTGGATAGCATTGCTGTTTATGGCAATGAATGGTCACCACTGGAACTGTGAAGTTCTTTCTATTTACAGTCCTGAATGAACCATTAGGTCAGTTGTTTACTCTTGCTGACTTGCACAAACCTTCCCAGTTTTATCACAGGTACATCATGGACATTGATGTTAATCTCTTTCAACATCAAAAGCCTAGAACTCTTAGCCAGGTGTGGTAGCACATGTTTGTAATCCCAGTGACTGGGGACGATGAGGCAGGAAGATGGCAAGCTTGAGTTCAGCTTCAGCAGTTTACTTGTATAAATAAGTAAACAAACAAACCAATAAATGGGCTGGAGGGGTAGCTCTGTGGTAAAGTGCCCTTGGGTTCAATCCCCAATACAGAAAAAAATATATATATACTTGAAGTTTTAAGCATTTGTCCTTTCTTCAATCCTACACCACAGACTTCTTTCATTCTACTGAATCCAAGTATTATCATAGTTGTCTTTCCATTTCTTTTGATTTGCACATGTTGTAATGCAAGCTTTCATTTGGCTATTGCTCAGATAATCTACTACATGTCTAGCCACAACTTGAATCCTGTGAAAAAAATTATAGATGAAGTAGAAAGTACCATCCATCCACAGGAGGGCTGGAAAGATAAGTACATATGAGAATGTACTCATGCACTGAATGTTTGTCCCCTAGTCTCACAATTCATATGTTAAAGTCCTCAGTGTAGCTATATTTAATGATGAGGCCTCTAAGGAAGTAGACAGGGTTGAAGGATGTTTTAAGGGTGGGACCCTACCACCCTACTGAGCTGTGAAAAAATAAATTTCTGTTGCATAAACCACCTAGTCTATCTCATGCTGTTATGGGAGCCCAAGCTAGTGAATACAGTTTGAGAAAAAAAAAAAAATATATGACAACCTACGTAAACTTGATCATATTGTATGCAGTGCAGATAAATAATTTAAAATAAGAGAAGTTAAACATTTTGGGGGGCTAGTATTTCTTAGTATAGAAACTATGGTGGATTTAGGTTTATTTTTTAAAATTAAAAAGATTGTATGATTTGGATTTTAGAAACTAGTAAAGGGAATGGAAAATTAAAGGCATGGTTACATGACCTTGGTTTTCAGAAGATAGTACAGAGTTACTATGAATGACCAATAGGGAGGCTTTTGTTCAAATTTGAGCTTGGTGTCAGGAGTAATTAGCATTTGATGTCTATTCCGTGTCAGGTAGTATGTTAAATGCATGATGTCATTTGATCCTGCAAACACCTTGTTACTCAGTGCCTGATACATTGTAGGAATTCAATAAATGCTTATTAAATGATTGAACACTAGAGTAAGTTTCTGAGGAAACTGAAGCTCACAGAAATTATATTATTGCACATAACCATATGGCTATCAAAAAGCAACTAGAATTTGAACAAAATCTATGTGATTTTAAAATGGAGGTGCACACCTATAATCCTAGCCACTTGGGAGTCTGAGGCAGGAAGATCACAAATTTGAGGCCAACCTCAACAACTTAATAAGACTCTGTCTTAAAGTTTTGTTTTGTTTTTTTAAAAAAAGGGCTGGCTGATTAGCTCAGTGCACTAGACTCCCAATTCAATCCCCAGACCACAATAACAAAAACAAAAAACACTCTAGCTAAAGATTTAGTACACTGCACAGTGCTAAATAAATATTAAAACAAAATATTTCATTGGCAAACTAAGAAGGGATGAATGGAAAAACAATACAGAAAGAAGAGCACAACTATTTTTGGATTTTCAACAGTTTAAGGCAATGAGTTTAGAGTTGATAGAACTTCAAATGACCCATGTAAAACAAATATTTGATGTGATGTTTGCTTTCATGCTCAGCCATGGCAACTGTTCCTTAGTTTTTAAATTTATTTAGTCTAATAATTTTAATACTAAGCCTAAGAGAGGCAACTAAATGACTTTTCCTGGAACATTCTCCATTTTCTATATTTAAAAATGGCCTAATAATATTTTCTATTATGACCCAAGATATTATTTGATACTCCTGATTCATATAATACTTTAATAACTCTTTGGTGTATTGAATCAAATAATAAGTTTTTTTTTTTAAACAACCTAGGGTAAAACCTTGAATAAGCCTCTCTGGTGTTGGAGTTTTTATAAGGTGATCCCTGGAGGCAACACCCAGGTATTTACGAATGCTCAGAGGAGCTCCCATAGTCAGAGAAGAAAACAGCAGTGTGCGTGACATTCCTAAGGTGAGATGTCACTTACAACAGGAAAAAGAGTGACACCTTGAAACACAGACTCAAAATTTAGGAGGTAGAACGAAGCCATGAAAGAAGAATCATGTGTATAAAGGGATAAAAAGTAATATCATAAAAGATTTGAGAAGATCTTACATACACGAAAGAGTAGGCTATGAAAAATAAGCAATAGAAGTTTTTAGAAATAAAAATTGTGATTATTGAAATAAAAATCTTGAATAGGTAAGAGAAATGGCTTAATGGATATGCTTGATCCAATGGATGAACAGGGAAATGGAGCCCAGTATCACTAGAATGCCAGGTAAAAGGATAATGTAATGGGTTGCACTGTGTTTCCCCTAACTCATGCTGAAGCCCTGACACCTATTACCTCAGAAAGGGACTGCATATGGAGATGGAGTCATTAAAGAGGTGATTAAGGTTAAATGAGGGTTCATATAAGGAACCCTAATCCAGTCTGACTGTTGTCCTCACAACAAGAGGAAATTTGAAGATACAAGAAGAGCTCCCAAATGTGGATGCTCACGAGCCGCGTGAAGACACAGCAAGAAGGAAACCATTCACAAACCCAGGAGAGGCCTCATAAGAATCCAATTCCACCGACACCCTAATTGGGACTTTTGATCTACAGAAATAAAATAAATTTCCATTGTTTAAGCCCCCTAAGCTGTGGTAATTTGTTATTTCAGCTCTAGCAAAATAAGACAGGTTAAAACAAAACAAAAAAATGGACAGTCTGGGAACATGGAAAATACCTAAGAAACACAAAAGATTTATAACCCCAATTTTTAAAAAAAATATATATTTTTAGTTGTAATTGAACACAATGCTTTTATTTAATTAATTAATTAATTAATTTTTAATGTGGTGCTGAGGATGGAACCCAGTGCCTCCAATAAGCTAAGCGAGTGCTCTACCACAGCCCCTAACCCACAATTTAAAAAAAATATTTCTTAGTTGCAGATGGACACAAACCTTTGTTTTATTTATTTATTTTTATGTGGTGCTGAGGATCAAACCCAGTACCTCCCACTTGCTAATTTCCCTGATGCATGTGGAATTGTTGGTCACTCTCCTAAGAGGGAATTCCTTTCCTTGTTTTTTCTTTTTTGTCTTCCGCCCCCACTTTGGGTTTGGTTTGGTTTTATCTCCCCATTCACTCACTCAAGCCCTTATATTTTCTGGCCCATACTTAGATGTTGGTGTTCCCCATGGATCTCATTTTTGACCCTGTGTTCTATGTGTTGACATTAACATTTGCTTCATTCAACATGTTTTCATTCATGAAGACCTCTCTCTCAACAGGTTTTCATTCATAAATCCCTTTTCTTGCTCTGGTTAGTTTATTTAATTTGGTTGTAGAATATTCTCATAGAATTTGCACCTTCTAAGTTGAGAGTTTCTAAATTCAGAGTTACCTCAGTACACATACTTGTTGGCTTGAATATATTGCAATACACCCGGAGCTGTTCACTATTCCTTACTATTATCTGTGCATTTGAGGAATCTATTCTCTGAACTATCCATGCATATGGACATTCAATATAAGTTCCTTAATTTAACAAACTTTTTTTTTTTTTTTTTTGGTACTAGAGATTGAGCCCAGGGGTGCTTAACCACGAAGCCATATTCCTAGCCCTTAAAAAAACAAAAAATTAAATTTTGATACAGGGTCTTGCTAAATTGCTGAGACTGGCCTCAAACTTGCACTCCTCTTGCCTCAGCCTCCCCAGTTACTGGGATTATAGGTATATGCTGTCATGCCTGATTTAACAAACATTTTTTTAAAAGTATTATAATTTCTAAGAATTTGGCCAGGCATGGATAATATGTTTCATTTTGGACCTCCTGGGCCTTTCAGATTGCCTTTTCTTTATATATGTCAATAAAATGCTGTAAAATATAATAGATTTAAGAGCTTTTCATTGTTTCTACTCAGTGTAGGCCATTGCCCTATGATATACTCAAGCTTCTCTCTGAAGGGATAAAGGCAGGTAGGTATGTGTTTCTGCTGGGCTGAGAGCACACTCTGCTTTGGCTGACACAGCAAACCCAGGGCACGAAACAGAGGTGAGTTGGGCCTAATGTCAGCTTCCATTGTTCTCTCAACAGAACACCTCTGCACTGGTTCACCATGGCCATATCTACAATATGACTTCAACCTAGAAACTGATCATCATCCTTTCCCTTCAAGACGCCTAAGATCAGCCAAGCTAGGTTAACACTGCTGTCCCAAAACCAATTTTGCCTCTACATCTATGTTCATGGTGTCTTCTCTCTTGGGCAATACCTTTCCTCCACCTCCGTTGTAATGTGGTGCTCATTTTATCTACTGCTCTAGAGCCTATACCAACTCCTTACATAAAGTTGGCTTCTCCTCTCTCTGGAAATAATGCTTTTTTGGACTTATTGTCATATACCAGTTTCTTTTCAGAGTTTGACAAGTGTCTTGTCTTACCTGAGAAACTCGAATCATCTCAAGGGTGGAGACAATGTCTTACTCCTTTTCCAATCCTCTGTGAAGCTTATATAGCACAACAGGGTTTGTTGAATTACTAAATGAATGAATCTCTCAAATTTAGTCATGAGAAACGAGTTAATATTTGTAAAACATCTAGCATAGTGCCTTGCACAGAGTTAGTGATAGACAGGTGTTTGTTAAATAAAATGAAAGGTTGATAGGATTTAAGTTTGGATTTAGGAGGAGTATTGTTACTGTAATTAATGAAAATTGTGTCTAATTTATTAGCAGATTCATACTTTCCTCTTTATCACTGGAGTTTTACTAATGTGGAACCATGGAACCTTACTTTCTTTTTATATTCCATTCATTTTTCTAATTGCATATCATTTCTCTCACAGTGATAGTTAAATCTCATTATATTTAATGATTTATCCATTTTCCGTTATAACAGTTTTATCAGTGACTCCTTGTGTTATAATCTCATTATTTTACAAAATTATGTCCTATTTGTTAATAGTAACGGTTACCATGATTTTATCTTCTTCAATGCTCTTTTCAATGCCAATGTCTTAGTCCTTCTGTGAAAAGATTAAATGTATTTTCTCTTCCTTTGATATAATTATGTTCAATGGTGCTTATATTACTTAAGTGTCTTTCACTATATTGCTATTTTATTTAAAGAATTTAATTCTGTGTAAGAACTGTGTCTGTTTCATCTCTCCAATTCTATTTCTTGGAATAAGACAGAAAACATGCACCAAAGAAATCCAAATTACCAGATCTTTTGATTTCTTTATTCCAAAGTATATCATACTTAAAATGAATGTTAAATATTTATTCTTTAATTTTTATTGAATCTATTTTCTTATGGGATTGATTTTTTTTTTACTTCTTGATTGAAATATAGTTTATGCAAAGATGTTATAAAGTGTTCAAGTGAGTCTCCTAGGTGCATGTTGGAAGTGTAAATAGAGCGTTACAGATTTTCACCATATGTGGCCTTGCCAATACATTTGGCTTAGACAAATAAAACCTATGTAAACAAAGGGTAGGATGCAGGTGTAATCTGCTGCTTCTTTGTACGTATAACAACATCATTTGAGATAATTTTGTTCTATTGGGTTAATGCCAAAAAATGTTCCAAAACCAAAGGTTAAATCGTGTTTCTGAATAGTTTTTTCCTTCTCCCAAACCAGGGAGTTTTCTTTTCCTTTTAGTTTTTAATGTAGAAGTTTTCCAATGTGTGTGTGTGTGTGCACATATGTGGTATGCATGCGTGTGTGAGTTACATAAATAATAATATGATCTATGGGGAGAGAGGAGAGAAAGAGTAGTACTGGGGATTGAAATGGAGCAAATTATGTTATATGTCTTCATGAACATGTCAAAATGAACCTACAATTACATAAAACTACAACGTACTAATAAAAACATAACAAAGAATAGTATGATCCCAGTGCACACCCACTAGTCCCAATAATTGAGAGTCTTATGTCATATTTAATCTCACTCTGCCACCCATTATGGTGACATTTTTAAACTGTTTAAAAATTAGACTAGGTATAGCTCAATGGTAGAGTGTTTGCCTAGCATGTGTGATGCCCTGGGGTCAATCCCCAGCACTGCAAAAAAAGAAGGGAGGGGGGCTGGGGATGTGGCTCAAGCGGTAGGGCGCTCGCCTAGCATGCGTGCGGCCGGGTTTGATCCTCAGCACCACATACAAACTAGGATGTTGTGTCTGCCGAGAACTAAAAAATAAATATTAAAAATTCTCTCTCTCTCTCTCCTCTCTCACTCTCTCTTTAAAAAAAAAAGAAGGGAGGGATTTCAATTAACAAGAAGTTGTTAATTGAATATATATATATATATATATATATATATAGAGAGAGAGAGAGAGAGAGAGAGAGAGAGAGAGAGAGAGAGATTTGAGATATATATATTTGCATCTCAAATATATATATACATCAATGATATACATATGTTCAATTAAATGATGACAATAAACTGAGATATATTTGAGATATATATACATATACTTATATGTATATATCTGTATAACCCCAAGTTTTAAGACCAGAGGTAATATACTGTGTCACATAATTTGTTTATCTGATCAAAAGTCCCATGCTTTCTTCTTGGCATAGCATTTATCTTTAGTTGAAAAATTACCACATTGTTTTCTTTGCTAGAAAAGCAGTTATATTCATTTTTTAGGAAAATAATTCATCAATTACCTGCAGATGTTCCTATGCTCAAGAAAAAGGGTAGCATTGTTTGGAGACACATTTTTGGTAGCACTCTAGTGTAGTGGCTAAGTATATAAACTCACAGGGCTTCTGTGATGAATAAATAAGTTAATATATATGAATAATTAAGAAGAGTTTCTGGAACATGGTAAGTCACACATATATTTCCTATTCTTATTCACTGGAATTACAAATTAATTAGTTAATTTATATATACCTGGAGTTTGAAACCTAGGGGTACTTTACCACTGAGCTACATCCCCAGATCATTTAATTATTTTTTTTTTAATTTTTCTTTGAGATATATTCTTGGGGGGCTGGGGATGTGGCTCAAGCGGTAGCGCGCTCGCCTTGCATGCGTGAGGCCCGGGTTCGATCCTCAGCACCACATACCAACAAAGATGTTGTGTCCGCCGAGAACTAAAAAATAAATATTAAAAATTCTCTCTCTCTCTCTCTCTCTCTCTCTCTCCCCTCTCTCACTCTCTCTTTAAAAAAAAAAAAAAAGAGATATATTCTTGGTACATTGCTAAGGCTGGCCTCAAATTTGCAATCCTCCTGCCTTAGTCTCCAGAGTAGCTGGGATTAGAGACATGGGCCACCATATCTGGCAAATTATAAACCTACTTTAAACTTGAAAAAAAAAAGTGTACTCTTAAGACACTTGTGGGTCTTTTGGAATAGCTAAATTTTTAAAACATTTAAAAAATTATTGGTAAAATTCATTGTTTTAATTATTAAAAAAAGTGCATCATCTTTTTTGCCCTTAAAAATGGTTTAACAAATCTACTATTCAGTATTAAGCTCAAAAGTTTTTAATTTAATGCTTTAATTAAAAAAGATAACAAAGCAGAAAATTCTTGTTAGGGCAGATAATGTTAGAATTATAAAAAATAAAGCATATGACCAGCACAGTGGTCCACACCTCTGATTGCAGTGACTATGGAGGTTGAAGTACTAGGATCACAAATCCAAGCAAGGCCAGCCTGGGAAGCTTAGCATGACCCTACCTCAAAATAAATAAAAAGGGTTAGGGATGTAGTTCAGTGGTGGAGTGTCCCTGTATTCAATATCTACTACTCGGGGGTGGGGATAGAACACATATTCAAACAATGTGTTATTTAACTTTGTGAGATTCCTCTAAAAATCCACAAACCTTGAAATCCCAGATATATAGAAAACATTAAAATATGGTTAGACAAAATGTCCCTGTACCTTCAACTCTCTTAGCAGATCTCCAATATGATCACTATGTGTTAAAAATATATACACAAAGTGCTTCCCTGGCTGATTTTAAGAACCCGAAGACTATGATGAAGAAGAGAAAGAGAAGGAGGAAGAAAACAGAAGGAAATAACGGAAGAGAAACAAGAAAGTGAAAAGAGAAATCAAAATATTTTTGTAAGAAGGGGGTCCCTAGAGCAGGCCAACATGCACAGTGTATACTGAGCTGAAGGAACTTTAACATCCTGGCCCAGGAGTCAACCAATCAGGAAGCTGAGAACCACATTTCCATAATGATGATTGGCTGGTGCCCTGGAGGCTCTGTGGAATTGGGAGAGGATGGGGAGAAAATGCTCTGCTGAGAAAAAAGCCAAACAACTTTCTGGCTTTCTGTTGTTTATTGCATATTCTCCAAATGATTGTAGTGATTCATCCTTTAGGGAAGCTTGTTTTGAAAACAAAAGAGGCACAGTTGTTCACAACAAAAGTGATATTCAACAGCCAAAGGAGCTGAGTATAATGGGACTCTTTTATTCTTCTTTAAAATAAACTTTAGTCTTCTTGTTTCTTCTAACCATAAATGTTAAGACTTCCTAGGAGATGCATAAGGGTTATAAATTAGGCAGGATTTACTGTTTCTGATAAGCATCAATGCTTTATTAATCTTCAGTCAGCTTCATGAAATGTGCACAGGGTATACTTCCTAAAGTGTAAAAATCCTTAAATTCTACAGCCAAAAATATATTAAATACTTTCACAATTCAGAGAATTCCACAAAGAAGCTATTTTAGGTATTTTCCCTCTGAAATCACATGTGTATGAAAGTTAAAGATACATTTATCAATGCATTTGCTATTGCTCTCATAAATTTACATATGTATAAAAATCTGTTATAAATCATGGCAGGATTTTTTTTTTTAAATGACAGAAGTGGAAGCAGACAGAGAAAGGGAGGCAAGGAAGAAAGATGAAGTGCAACATAATGGCTGTGTCCTGCTGCTTTTTGACCTTCCCTGTTTGGTAGGATGGCATTTTTTTTTTTTTTGTAGTTGTTTTAAATTCAAATAGAGCAGTGACAACATTTCACCTACAAGTTTTTAAATTTAGTTTTACAAACATTGTTTCCACAGGCCATCTTTCTGGAAATGAGAATAACTCTATAATGCAGATTAAGCAGAAGTATTTTGCAGTCTCTCCCAGTGACCATTCCTTGGCTAGCTAACAGACCAGCCATTCAGAAGCAATTTTCTTCAGGCTGAAATTATGTGCTGACCGTAGCAGATCACTTCCCATAATAACCCTTCCCCCACCCAATGCTAAATACAATCTGTCTCCTACTCACTGTAATAACGTGCAAATGACTGTAATTTTGCAGACAAGAAACAGCCCAAAGTGAAACGTGTCTAAACAGAGGTCGATTTGAAAAATCAGGGCTATTACCTAAATCTGTAAAATACATATTGTAATAAAACCAGCAACAGCAATCTCCAATAAGTAGTTTTTTTAAAATGTAGTTTGTGTTTTGATCTTCTTTATGTACCCAGCCTCTAGCAGCATAAAGGAAAAATCCTTTTCCAGAAATGGTTTCATTACATGCAATGTAAATTGCCTTACTTTGCTAACGGATCCACAGATCTTGCTAGGGCACCAGTTCAGATAGAGTAGCACACACTACACTGCAAGAGTCTGGGCCAAGCAGGGGTACGATTTCAGTCACTTAACACTGACCTACATTACAATTCTCTCAATGCAAACAGTATACAAATGTTTTCCTTTAAAAGAATGTGCTGTTTTGCAGTGGTTTGCTAGGTTCTTTGGAACTGAAAGGCATGAAAGGGATACAATCTGCTTTTCCTTTTTGATTATTTTAAGGTGTGGGATTGGGAGAAGGAATGAGGAATTATATGAATCTATAGGGAAAAGCACCACCTTCTTCAACTAACTTTCTTTCTTTCTTTCTTTCTTTCTTTCTTTCTTTCTTTCTTTCTTTCTTTCTTTCTTTCTTTCTTTCTTTCTTTCTTTCTTTCTTTCTTTCTTTCTTTCTTTCTTTCTTTCTTTCTTTCTTTCTTTCTTTTCTTTCTTTCCTTCCCTTCCTTCCCTCCCTTCCCTCCCTCCCTCCCTCCCTCCCTCCCTTCCTTCCTTCCTTCCTTCCTTCCTTCCTTCCTTCCTTCCTTTCTTTCTTTCTCCTTCCTTTCTTATACTGAGGATGAAATGTGGGCCTTGTTCATACTAGGCAAATGCTCGGCCACTGAGCTATATCCCCAGTCCTGTATTTATGTACTCTTAAATCAATTTGTGCAATATTTGCTTGATGTCATCCTAACTCTTTTGAACTAAACTGTATTATTAAGATTTGTCAATGTCATTATTCTCTCTTTTAGATACAAAGTCCCTTTATCATACTCAAAGGAATTTAAATTGAAGATCAGTTAGTAGAGCACAAAAATGACCTGAAAAGTTTAATATAGCCATGTTATGCAATGTTTGTAAGTATCTATAGTCACAACATGTTTTTTCAGAAATATCCAAGACTTTCACAGCAGGATACACCACTGGTGTCTTTCTTTCCCATTCACCCCACCCCCCATCTCTAAACCACACAAAGGACCAGAAATGTTTCAGTATACACGATCCTGTCTCTCACCTGTACACCAGCTTTTTGGTGTTGTATCTTGGTCCAGTGATATTTCTGAATGATGTAAAATATCAAATATTTAACCAAGAACACTGCTCATCTCTTTGATGAGAGTTAACCAGAGAAGGATATTGTTGAAAGTTCTCCACAGAAACTTGAATTGGTTTTAGTATGCAGGTATAAAAGGGCCGAGAAAGTTTTTCTAGTATCTCTTTAGCAAGTAGAAAGTTAAGATATTACCTAGGAGCTGGGCATGGTGGCACACGCCTGTAATTTCAGCGACTCCAGCAGTCTGAGGCAAGAGGATCACAAGTTTGAGGCAAGCCTCAACAACTTAGTGAGACCCTATCTCAAAATAAAAATTAAATAAAAAAGGCTGAGGATGTGGCTCCATGGTTAAGTGCCCCTGGGTTCAATCCTCCCCTTCTCCCCATATATATAATCTATATGGAAGTGTGGATGTAGCTCAGAGATAGAGTGCTTGCCTGATATATATATATATATATATATGAAATACATGAAAAAAACTATTTATACCTTTATCTATATTTACTATATATTACCTATTAATTATAGGGAAAAAGGGTGAAGACCTGGTAATGTTTGTGTGGATGTTTAATAAATCACCAACTCTAACTTCCCTAGAAAACAGAGTAGGTCACCTGCCCACTGCCTTCAGGCAGATGATTGCATAACAGTCTCAAATAGATAAGGATCTTTCTCTACATTTTTCCTGAGTTAGCCTGTAGCCAGTACATTTATATATGTTTAAATTAAGTTCCTTTTTCTATAAATTAAGTCCATTTATGCTAGAATTTATTTTTATTTTTATATTTTTCCCTTGGTATTGAGTAGATTTCAAGTGTTGATGTTGACACAGATTTAAAAAACTAGGTCAAGGAATAGACTTGCTTCCAAATAAGCAAAAACTCACTGGTCACAGTGATGCATGCCTGAAATCCCAGTGACTGGGAAAGCTGAGGCAGGAGGATTGCATGTTTGAAGTCAGCCTCAGCAACTTAGCCAGGTCCTGTCTTAAAAAATAAAAAGGGCTGGGGGGTGTAGCTCAGTGGAATAAGCTGGGTTCAATATCAACAACAACAAAACAAACAAAAATTTAAGAAATTGTTTCTGATCCTTATTAACATACCCCAAATCAGAGGAAACAGAGACAAAGACCATCGTGTTTTTCCATCTTATTGCTTGAAGCCCTTGACTTCCTTAGCTTTTGCCAAAACCTTTTGATTACCTTGTAAAGAACGCAGTATATCCTAGGCAAAGTCCCAGGGAGAGGTAATGGTCGTCTCTGGAGGTGGGATGACACCCTTCAACTGCCCCTTTGACATTATTCTTATGCTTTCTCCAGCCGTCAATTCCCAGTCCTTTCCTCTTTTTCAAACATCTCCTTTTCCCTTCCAAATCTCTAAGTTGACACACACTGTAATGTAAAATTATGCGAGGTGCAGTGGTGCAGGCTGAGGCAGGAGGAATCTCTTAATTGGCCTCTTTGTCAAACAAACACCACATGTAAAGCCAGTATCACAACACTGTTTTGTTTTGTTTAATATATTTTTAGTTGTTGATAGACCTTTATTTTATTTATTTATTTATATGTGATGCTGAGACTCAAACCCAGTGCCTCACACATGCTAGGCAAGCATTCTACCACTGAGCCACAACCCCAGCCCTGACAACATTGTTTTATTCAAAAGTTGCCTGGAAGAACTTGGAAACCAGGAGATGGGGATAGGGTGTAAGGGGAGTATGGAGATGCTAGCATGGAAGAAAATGCTTTAATTTATCAAATAATTGAGTTTAACATGTGGTACATTTGGACATAAACCTTTGTCTTTGGCCAGTGATGTTTAATAAAAAGGGTTAAGGGGTAGGGTGAGGTGTGAAGTTAGAGCTAGTTTAGAAAGTGTGTGTATTCTTAGACTTTGGTTTTGATTACAATAAATCTATGCTGTAGACTTGTGCTTTGCTTTTACTTAAGGAGATATATTGGAGGAGCCCTATACTTCTCCATTGTCACTAGGTCTCATTTTTTAAAATGCCCTTTGAAGTCCTGTTGTTATTAAGAGCTAACCGTTAATTTTTTTCAAACTGACGTAACATATGGGTGTAACCATAGGCTTCCAAAGGCTGAAATGGAGAGGACACCCCAGAGACCTAGGAAGTACCCAAGAGTGATCTGATGCTTTGAGGAACCACTTCTCTGAAAGCTGAAAAATTAAGGTGCTGTGTTATTATCAACAGGCCCATATGCAAATGTAAAATCTGTACATTCAAAACTATAAAACAAATATCAAAACTAAAATGGAAGGTAAGTGGATATGAGATATATTTTGTTTGTTTATGTACAGCTTCGATTTGAATGCAAATGCATTTAGGGAGATCTAAGGACTATTATAGATTGCATTCCTCTGGTTTATACACCCCAATAAAGGGTGGAAACTGCTGTCTATTACTATTTGCAACATCAAATCTAGTTCATCTAGCATAGTGAAACAACAAATTGGCATTTTTTTCTAATGGACTAAATATATTAAAAGCCCAAACATGAGTCAATAGCCAGTACTTAAAACATGTGACATAAATATTTGTATTGATCCACAAAGTCATCACTGAATATTTACATCATATGCTATCTTCTGCTAGCACTAATTCACTTTATGTGTCCATTTGACTTTGTTAAGATACATTCTTAAATTGCAATTGTTAGGTGGAAATTACAATCCCACTATTACTGGATCCTTAAAACTTGGGATCATGATGCTTTCCATTAAATTCAGAGCGACCATTGGCTTTAAAATTTCCATATTATAGCTCCTAAAAATAATGGAAAGCAACGATGAAAAATTATAAATAAAACATACTCTGAAGACTTAATATATAAACACATTCATTTAAAGATATATTAACAACTTGTTATTGCATATTAACCTCTTAACTATGTCATGAATCTTATTAACCTGGTTGCATATGTCCTACAATAAAAACTAAATTATGGGGGTTGTGGATTGCAGATGTAGCATTCAGAGAATTAAGATACACCACTCTCCCAAGTTAGAGTTAAAGATTTGGGGAAAGAGGAATTACAACAATCCCAATGGTTTAAAAATGTGGACTGGGACTATTTAAGGGGTTAATCTTCCTAGTATATTTTATCTCCCACAAATCGATTTAAAAAAAAAAAAAATGAGACTGGCCCGAGGTGTTAATATGGTTGGCGGTGGCCTTATTGTATTTTTTATTTTTTGGAGCCTCATATGACCAGGTGGAAAGGTTTGTTACTAATTTAAGGGAAGAACCGTTCCTGTAGTGTTGGCTAAATGGTTGCCAGCGTTCACACTTCAGTGGTTGTAAACCCGAAGACTGGAAACAAAAGGGTTACTTGTTTCCCCACCGCCGCCTTTACCCCCAGATCGATTTTTCTTATTTAATCAGCGAGCAAAAAACACAGGGAAAAAAAATTGCAAGAAGGGCAAAGTGGTGGGGGAGGGCTGAGAGCCTGAAGCTGCAATACAGAAAATCATTCTTGGGAGTTCGGCTGCCGAGTCCTTGGAACAAGGAAGAGAAGCCAGCAAAACGCTCGAAGTCATTTCCACACAGCCAGCCTCCCTGTTCTCCTCGCTACGCGCTAGTGGCTCATTTGGCTTCCCTCTGCCACCGAGCGATCACATACATTATTTCCCCCAAGATAACACAATCAAACTTGTATTTACCGACATCCTCTTTTCGCAGCCTGTTTGAGATTTGTTTTAATAAATAAGTGTTTTATGTGAATGATGTAGTAATTGAAACGGGTGCTCCATTTTTTTTCCCCTTCTTACTGCGGGAGGTTTCTCAACCCCAATCTGGTTGGAAAATAAAACGCTTTGTCTCCACAACTACCCCCCACCGCACCCCCACCCGGGCTCAGTGTGTGTTTTATACGTGTGTATATCTCAACCCCCTACAGTAGCCAAGAGAAAGCAGCTAGCCAATGAGAGAGCCCAGTTTCATAAAAGCTGCTCTCTGATTGGCCCGATGCGAAAGGGCATTGGGAACAAAGAAAAGTCCCTTTCAGGTATAGAGGCTGAGAGCTCCTTTTGCTCCACTCCCCCTGTGTGTGTGTTGTGTTTCGGTCCTGATTTCAGTTGTTGCAGAACAAGCTTGTGTGTGTGCACCAGGGGGATTTTTGTTTTTTGTTTTAATTTTATTTTTTGTTTTTATAAAAAATACACAGGACGGTCTGTGATATTTGATGGTCCATCTTCTTTAATAAAAAATTTGTTGAAGAGATTATAATTTCCAAAATAAAGCGGCTGCAACCAAACACATTCAATGCAGTTAGAAGGAAAAGGTCAACTCGATCCCATACAGACCGTAAGTACGGTTGCGTGGTGTGTCTCTATATAGCACTTAGCGGGGACTTCATGCAGGGGAATGTGCGAGTTTTATGCATTGAAATGAGGAACTAGTTACAGGATTTGGCTTTTGCATTTAGAACAACCCAAGAAGGGTGAATTTTATTCAGTGGAGGGTAAAGCATTTGTAACTTCTTCACACAAATTAAGCTTGACTGGGCACTCGGGGTAACTTAGAGTAAATTACCTTTTGGGCTCTAACCCAAAGGAGAATAAAAGTGACACAGTTACATATCCTGGTCCGTAGTGTCAATTCTCTAGCGCACCTTACCTTCTTCCTCTCCTTTCCTAGCTGGGCAGATCCCCTCCCAAACAGAGCCATTAAAATGGGGGCAAGGGCAGAACAAGCCGATTTTTGTCTCCTGTCACATTCTAGTGCCCAATAATTTAATATTAAGGGGACATTCATCCATTACATATAATGGTTATAACTACCATTTTCCACCGTCTTAAAAAAAGCAACCAGCAAAGACACCATTAAGAGAAAAAGAAGGAAAAAAAAAAAGCCCCACCCAACCCAAACAAACCCACAAATAGTAACAATGGTGTGTTTATTTAAGGACCCAGTTTGAAAGCTAGAAAAATGTTTTTTTTTTCTTTGTGTAATACATGAAGGGGTCCCTAAAATCCTAATAGTTCGGAGGTGCTCTCCCCTTCCCCCAGGCGTCCGCGTCTCTGGCCCCTTGGGAAAGCCGACAAATTGGAGATAAGTTGAGGAAAGGTTTATAAGGTGTTTCTTTAAAACATCTGCTTTGCTCTTGTGCTCATTACATTTCACTCCTTCCGAACTTCCGAGATCCTAGATCTGAGAAATGTTTCACATTCATAACTTGTAGCTTCGCCCACTGCGGGTGGGGGCGGGGGCGACGGTGGGGGGAGTGTGTGCAGGGGGAGGCGAGAGACCTTCAGCTTTTTTTTAAAGACCAGATCAGTATTTTCTTGATACGCTTGTCACCATTTTTGTTCTCACGACAACCAATTGAGCCCTTGATCCTCACGTGATGTGAAAGGCTTGCACTGTAACAAAATCGCTCCTTTTAGATGGTTGGTTGTTGCTAACTCGCCCATCCCCCTCTCCCGGCCCCGACATTTCCAGCAAAGCGACTCTCCACTTCCAATCCATCAACAATTCATTACTGCTTTTAGCTTCCAAACGCCAGCTAATTAAAAATACTAAGCCAAGCTCCGAGGCCATCTGACTAAACACAGGAGGGGGTGGGCGAGAGGTGGAGGAGAGAGAAAAAAATAAATAGAAGGGAGACGCACCGTTTGCTGCGTGTGTTAGGGGAAAAACGGTCTTGAAAAAGGTCGTCTTATTATTTTTTTTAACTTAAATTATCGAATTACCACATGACTGATGGACTTGAGCGACAGAGGATTTTAACTCCCCCCCCCCGTCCTCCCTCTCCCCCAGGGCTATACTAAGGAACCCGGTTCCTTTTTCTTAAAACAACATAAAACAGGAAAACATCACATCCTTTAGGTTTCGAAGTCTGAGCCCATTTTAAACGCCGTTATTTCCCCCACTCGGCTGCCCCCCGCCCCGAGCGAATGCTGTTATAACTGGTTTATCAGCTCACTGAATCGTCTGCTCCCTCCTCCTCCACACCTTTCTTCTTCTCCTCTGGCTCAGCTTCTCATCCCACCCTTTCTTCCTCCTTCTCCTCCTCCTCCTCCCTCCATTCTTCTTCCCCCTCCTTGTCTCTTAAGTTAGTTCGAGAAATCAAATCTGTCAGGACGGGCGGAAAAATGCCACTTCCCGACTAACAGGCGGAATCCAGCCCAGATTTTCAGTCCTTTCTTCTTATTCTTTCTTCCCTTTCACTAATTTATCCCGATGTTAGCACATTCTGTCTTGTTACTAGCGGACGCCTGTAGGTTTGCTACATGGGATCATTACTTACTGATCACGGTGACTCTGAAGTCTGGAACTGAAGGCGGAATGAGAAGTTGGGAAAACTTTTTTCTCTAAGCTCTTTCTCTCTCTCTCTTCTCTCTTTTAAACCCTATTATTCTCGATGCTTGTTAAGAGGGAAAAAAACCTTTGGTGCTTCTGTTGTGAATGTGAAACATTATCTTCCAGCTGTACAGTGACACATTTTTTTAAGGAGAAAAGGACTCCTGATCCGTTTGCCAAAAGAGGGGGGTGGGGAGGTGGAATAATGTTATCGAGTGATTATTCTGGCTGAGATGTGTTATTTGGTTTCTTCCTTCTTGATCATTTGGTGTTTAAGTAAAATGAGGCACAGGCTTGTTTGCCGAGTGGAGTGGGAAATGCATTTTGATTTGCTGGCCTAATTAAAAATGATAAAGGATTAAAGGTAAGCAATCTCTCTCTCTGTCTCTCTCTCTTTCTCTCTCTCTGTGTGTATGTATATTTATTTATTTTTTTCCTTGACAATCAACTGTTAAAAAGGGGCTGATCCCTTTAAAAACCGTTTTAACTGCTCTTTGTCAAACACACACTCATTTGCGGTCATTGAGGCCACCTTGGCGCAGATCACTTAAAGTGTATGTCTTAATCAGTTTCCCTGTACAGTCAGTAGCACCATATTTAACAGACTAAGCAATTCTGTGACCTAGGGATATAGTAGAATTGTTTAGATGGATTTTTTTTTCTCAAGGCAAATATTTAACCTTTTATATAACACTGTCTTTTATATAGAGAAATGCTCTTGAAGACGTGTGTATTTAAAAAAAAATGTCTAAGCTGTTGGGGAAGAGAGGATAGGAGAGAGGTATGCATGTGTGTGGGGGGATTATTGGTTGTTTTTTTCTGTTCCTTACTGGGAACAAATACCAGATTGCCCAGACAATTTGTAAAAAGAAGTGCTAAAATTAGAAATAATGAAAAATTAGCAACATCATTCTGAAAATTAGTCTTCAGAAAACTTCCAGGGTCTGGTCTTTTAAATTGCAAGAGCTAGGACTCGTTTAGGGCTGTTTAATGCTGTGTTCCTCTTGTCTGAGTGTTCAAGCTGTATTTCAGGGGCTGAGATATCACATGTGCCAGACAAAATTCTAAACTTAAAAGAAACCCACAAAAACCTTTCTGCACTTGAATCAGATCCTTAAGATATTTTAATGCTTTTAAAAAAAGTGATTATCCTTGTGTTGTTGATAAAGGGATTTTAGTAAGATGCTTACTGTCATGGGTTTGTTTTTTGGATCTGATTATTTTCCTTTAAACCTGATATTGGACTGTGGAGACAATACATGAGGCACCTTACTCTCTATCCTTCCCTGTACCCCTTACTGACTCCCCAGTATTAATCTTTTCTTATTCTGGTAACACCCAGACAAGAAATATTCGACTTTTCCCCCCTTCACAGGAAAAGGTGGACCTGGACTGAAGGGTGTAAAAATCCCTGGACACATTCGTGGGGCAGGATAAAGAAGAGGAAGATTGGAAGATTTTTTTTTTTTTCTTTAAGAGAAAGCCCAGCGGAGCTAAACGAATGTCCCCTCATCTCCAAAGGAAAGTTCATCGGATTTTTATTCTAGAGAGCTCATCTTCAGGATGTCAGTGAACATTTCTACTGCAGGAAAAGGTGTGGATCCAAATACAGTTGATACTTATGACAGTGGCGATGATTGGGAAATCGGGGTTGGAAATTTAATAATTGATTTGGACGCTGATTTGGAGAAGGACAGACAGAAATTTGAGATGAATAATTCCACCAACACCACTAGCAGCAGCAGCTCTAAGGATTGTGGAGGTCCGGCCTCCAGTGGGGCCAGTGCTACAGCAGCCTTAGCTGATGGCCTAAAATTTGCTTCTGTTCAGCCCTCTGCTCCCCAGGGGAATTCACACAAAGAGACCAGCAAATCAAAAGTGAAAAGGAGTAAAACTTCTAAGGATGCTAATAAATCTCTGCCTTCTGCTGCCTTGTATGGGATTCCCGAGATCAGCAGCACTGGCAAGAGGCAGGAAGTCCAAGGGCGCCCTGGAGAGGCAACTGGCATGAATTCAGCGCTGGGTCAAAGTGTGAGCAGCGGCGGCGGCGGCGGCGGCGGCGGCAACCCAAACAGCAATAGTACCAGCACCAGCACCTCCGCTGCCACCGCGGGGGCAGGCTCCTGTGGGAAAAGCAAAGAGGAGAAGCCAGGTAAAAGCCAGAGCAGCCGAGGCGCCAAGCGGGATAAGGATGCGGGGAAATCCAGGAAGGACAAGCACGACCTCCTGCAGGGCCACCAGAATGGCAGTGGCGGCCAGGCCCCTTCCGGGGGGCATCTCTATGGCTTTGGGGCCAAGAGCAATGGAGGTGGCGCGAGCCCCTTCCACTGCGGGGGCACTGGGAGTGGCAGCGTCGCGGCTGCAGGGGAAGTTAGCAAAAGTGCTCCGGATTCAGGGCTCATGGGAAACTCTATGTTGGTAAAGAAGGAAGAGGAGGAGGAGGAGAGCCACAGGCGAATCAAGAAACTGAAAACTGAGAAGGTAGGATAAAGTCGCCTTCCTAGATGTCCCACTCTCTTCTATGTGCATTTGTGTGGGTGTGTGGGGGTGTGCCTCTGTGTGCCTTACACTTCTTCGTGCTTTCGTTCTTTGTGAGATTTCTCTGAGATACGTCCTTGACATTAAAATTTGATATGGGGGCGCTTTCCCGGGTGCCGTGTTTGACTCGTGCTGCTGTTGCTTTTGCTGCTTCTGCTTTGGGCCCCCAGGTGGGAGGGTCTGAGTGTTCTAAGTACCTCTGCCCTGCACGTGGGCTCCTGGCTAGTTAGCAAGTTGTGGTGTGCTTTTATTTGAAAACCTGCTTACGCGCCCGCTTGCCTCTTGTCCTGGTTTCTCCCCAAAGGAGAACAGTGTTCTGTTCAGTTTACATGCCCCTATCATTGCTGGTAATGTGTCCTTAGGTGCAGGGTTCAAGTTTCCTCTGTGGAGAGCAATGTTCAGGATTCCATTTAACACTCCCCCCTCAGCCCATTCATTGTTACTTTCTCCAAAATAGTTCAGTCAAAGGATATCCTTTGATGGTTTCCTGTTATTGGTTCTGAATTAAACTCCAGGCTTGGGGTGTTGGGTCATTGGTTTCATAAATGTGCAGCAAAACTAAGATGATTTTTGATGGCTGCTAGGATGATAACCCTTCCTTGTTCCCTCACCAAGTTTTTAGCTAGAGATTTGTGTTATCACTTGGGTGCCAGCTTCACAGGGGAGCTGTAAAGCTGTAAGAAGAGTAAAATAGACTTGGTGGACTAATGTTCCTGAACTATGAAGACATAGCCAAAGGGGTATACCACAGGAATGAGGCTGAATACTAGATTGTGTGTTGCACTTGAACAATGCTGATTTAGACCATTTGGGTCCTTTCCCCCATCTTTGTTATTGTCTTAAATTCTGCAGTTTAACACTGCCTTAGGAAAACTGCCCCCAATGTTTTGCTGCTTAGGAATGGAGGCCTGTGTCTTGCTGGTCTGGGATGTGATTGTTGTGCATTGAGTAATGTCTGCTGTGTCCACCAGACAGGTTAGGAGCTAATTGGGGTGTAAGTGATCTTTCTGTAAAATTAACCTTTAGATTAATTCTACAGGTTGTGCCTTGCAGAAGCAGCATTTCTATCATGTGGCTCGTGGTGTGGTTGTTTGGAAATATGCTTATTAAATGATTTGATTTTTGCTCTTTGCTGATCAGAATTTTAAGTGGTGGTACATATCTTTGGGATGCTGTTTCTGTGTACAGTTATTCATGGTTCTCTATTTAAACCTTTTTATTTTTGTTTTTGTGCATTCAAGATTCAAAAAGGACTTTAGGAATAAAGTTTTGATTTTAGAAGTTGACAGAGGTATATTAAGTGTAGCTAAAAATGCCAAACTTGGAAAGGACCACTGAACGCTTTTTAAAATTCTTATCCTTTTGGTTAGACAGCATTCTACATTGATGAATTTAAATCAGCTTTTAAAAATCCCAGGTTTTGGTTCTTATGTTTAAATGTGTGCAGTTTCACATAATTTCTACTAAAAGGCGTTTTGAAATGTTCTTATTACTTAGTACAGTAGGGCATTTACTTTTGTTGCCAATAGTCTTCAAATTGCAGTTCTAATCTGCTTTAACTATCTAGATGAATTGCCCTAATCCAGTGCTCACAATGGCTGTGGTTAAGGAGTCAGAGGCATTTGATTGGATTCACTGGCTGCCTGGAATGTGGGAGGTACTGCCCTTTTGCATTCCCCTTAGCCTTTTAATCTTCCAGCCAAATGTTCACATTCAACAATTTTGTTTCGCTGGCAATCGGAACATTTCAGGATCTCAAAGGCTGCTGTCATGGCAACTGAGATTAGAGCTTGGTGTCGGTTCTCCAGTTTTTGTGTTCTTTTCAATTTCCAGTCACAGAGGAAACTGGATGAAGAATGGAAGAATTAAATTATTCATATACACGCAACCCATCTTCAGTCAGAGCAGTATAAATGTGATCATATGAATTACGTAAATGAAGAGCAAACAAGTCATGGTGGGGCTGGAATGGGGAAGGGGAGAGAGCACATGGTGCTTAGATTCACTCCTGGCCCTAAGAGGGAAGGAAGCTGCACTGCCAACCTTAGCCACTGAAGTTGGCACAAAGGTCCTCTTGGGACGATTTGGAAGTGCTTGGATCTTGCAGTGTTGGCTCAGGATCTCAGAATTCATTCCTTAAGCCTTTCCTTCCCACCCCATCCCACTCTACCCCAGAAGGACTTAAGAATGCTTTCATCCTTGGCACACAAAGATGGCACTCCCTGGCATGAATGCCACCCAGGGAAGTAACTCTAATTTCACTAACTAGTGGTTATGGCAAATTAGGCTTCAATTTAGAAAATACTTCCTAATGATATGAAGATACCTATTTAGGAAATAAAGATTGAGTAGGACAAGCTTCACCTGACAAATGTTTCAACTCTGAGGCATCTTTGAGGAAGGTTTTATTTTATTTTAGGTGGTGCTGGGGATTGAACCCAGGGCCTCCTGCATGCCAGGCAAGCACTCTTCTTTACTGAACCATTATCCCTAGCCCTTAAGGAAGGGTATTTAAAAAAAAAAATACAGTGTTTTAATTTCAGCCTTGCTTGATTATCTGAGTTTGTGAAAAGCCAGATCCTTAAAAGTGAAGATGATTAATTTTCAGCAATCAGATGTGTCTCACGAGGGGCTACATGTGAAAACCAAAGGGGAGTGTAGGTGTGTGCGCATTTGCCCACCCCGCCTTGGAAGATTCATAAGACTTGCTGTCACTGGTTAATTTTCACAGCATGCTTAAATGTCTATTTTTTGGTGTGTTTATTCTGTTTCTTCACTATAGAGAGTCATGTAAAACATGATAAATTGGACCTTATGGAACCTAATTAAATCAGTGAGTGTTCTACTCCTTTATGTGGAAACCACAAGCATGTTGTAAAGTTGCCACTCCCTTAATACGTGAACAAAATCAAAACATGCCATAATTCTAAGATGTTGGAGCTATATTTCTATAGCCCATTTCGTGGTTAAGCCACCAGTGACATGTCTGAATAAGTAGATTTGATGGGTTGGCTTTTGGATGTTAAAACCTGCCTCTCCACCTCCCCCCTCCTTTCTTTTGGTGCATAATAGTCTTGTGTTGAAGCCCTTCTTCATGTGTCCTCCTTAACGGTCTTATAGTTTTGACTTATCAGAGAGGGAGGCGTTCGTCTGGGATAAATAAACAGTTCTATGGAGTATTATACATGGGTTTATTTGATCGCTAGATAATTTGAAGATTCTTCAAAGCAGCTGATACTTAAATGGAAATGAAAATGAAAAACACAGAGGTCACATAGTTGTGTCTTAGGGTCCTATTCAATATATATTCCCCAAAGAGAATTATTTCTGTAATATCATATTGCTTTCATTAAGATGGTCCTTGTCATCCTAAAGGTGATATCTATAAATGGACCTGCCTATAAAAGATATCATTCATTTTATTTTATTCTCTTGCAGAGCCTTTTTACACCTCACTAGGGAATTCTGGCACATTTTCTAAGTGAGTGTGAGCAATTTAAGAACATATTTTGATTAATGAGTTTTGTGGATGATTTTTTTTCCCCCAGATATAGTGCCCCTTATGAATTCTGCTTAGAGAGTGCAGATTATCTATGGTGAAATAAAGGGCAGGAAGGTCACTTGCTATAATTAAAGAACAAAGTCCATTGTTGTTGGACAGCAAACTGTTTTGAAAGCTACATAAGGGATTTAGCTGTTAGAAATGTTGGTAACTAAGGGTGGCTCCCAGTCAGCATTAATCCAGCTCCTTACTTTTCTATAGGCTTCCCTGGAAGGTGACAGGGCTTTTTGAGGTGGGTGCAGATGGGCTACCCTTTCCCCAAGGAGCATTTCTGTGAGAACCCCTGAGGGTAGCTTGGAGCACTTTTGTGATCAGGTTCATCCCTGAATCCTGAGTTTAGTATTTTCTGGAGAGATTAAGAAATATGCACAACTGTTTTAGATTGAGCTAAAGAAGATAATAGTTAGCAACTTTTAATAACTTTACAAATAGTCTTTAAAACAAAGAGTGTGTGTGGGGGGATTGATTGTCCAAATGTCATGAGGTTAAGAATGCTCTTTAAGTGAAATTGCTTGGCTGAAAGATGGTTTTAATTAGAGTGTTATAAAGACTTATTTTTCCTAAGCAGCATTTTATAGTTAGTAAATGAAATGTATGCCGAAAGTGCTAAGCAGAAATCTCCCTAACCACAGAGGTGTTCAATAACCAGATTCAAACAACATGGAAAGTACCATCTGTTCTTCGTTTTCAGCATGAAAAACAGGGATTGGATGGCTGAGATTTGCTCCAATTTTGATGGTGTCTGTGTGTGTGTTTTTTTAATTTAAAAAAAGTCCACCTGGTACTTCATAGAAACTTGAAATTGCAGTAATATGAGCAACACTGTGAAAACACATGTTCCTACATTTATTTTAACCAGTTCCACTTTTATTTAAAAGATTTCCAGAAGCTTGGCCATTGACCACTTTATAATGGTTATTTGGTTCCTGCAGGCACTCACAATGGGGGTGGGGGTCAGTTCTTCAAAGATCTGACTATTTAGTTAGTACCTGAATTATTCTGTCAATTTTCCTCCTGGAGGTGGGGGGTGCTCTCACAGGCTAACCTTGGTCAACATTTATGGTTAATCTAATTGTGTGTGATAGTGCTTAGGATTGGTGTTTACTATATATAGACCATGCTCTTGTTCAGAGATGTAGTCTAGCATTGTCGATAATGAGCAAAATACTTTTTTAAGGATAACTTTCTAATTCGTGACCTTTAGGCACTAAGATTCTTGGTTCTGGGTTTAGTAAGAGCCCTGGGTAAAACATTATCCGGCCTTTGTTTGAGGTCTTTTATTGAAGCTAATGACTGGGCTTGTGCCTCCCTGAGATAAATGACATTATCTCTGAGTGGGCTGACAGGAAACAGACATGTTAATGGTGAAGCTGCGGGGAGGATCTGCTCGGTTCTGACAAAGGAGTGGAGAAGGGACCCCTGGTTGTGGTCATTAACACATAATGCATTCTTGCTCTTCCTAAGAGGCCCTTGATAATTGGAAAGCTATTTTAGCCACAAGCACTTAAATCATAAATCTACTACTCCTAGTTCCTTTGCATTCTTAAAAGTAGCAAAGTAATGTGTTTTTGTTAACAAGTGTGTGATCTGGTTTTTTAGCATGGTAGCAGTTTTAGGCTGCCTGGTCATGACATTTAGAAGAGCTGCAGGTTGAACTCTTTTTATCAGATGGGCCCACTCTTTGTCTCTCAAAACTGCTGTGCCATCCCTCCAGTTTAATAAGGGGGAAAAGTGGCTCTAAAGCTTAAGAAAAGTCATTTTTATACTTGAAGATGTCTCGTGGGAGGGGGATGAATTTTTTTTTTTTTTTCAAAGCTGGGAAAGAGATTTTGCTCAGTGATTTGAATGTGATGAAACCTGCCTTTTGAAGTGTGTGTTTTAAAAAAGTCATGCTTATAATTGAGTTTCAATGAAGTTTAAACTCCGCTTCTTGAACGAAGATAATTGCCATGTTGAACACACTCTAGAGGTGTAGAAGAGGTGGAAGGATTGTGTTATTCTATTCTTTAATATTAAGCACTGGAAGTTTTTCATAGTAATTACTGTAGCACAACATAGTTTTGATTGCCAGCACTCTGAACTTGCCAGCGATCTGAACATCAAGGGATTCGCTTGAATACTAAACAGTTTATTCCTTACTTGTATAGCATTGTTGTATAATGTGGAAGGGAAGCCAGAACTAAAGATATACTTGTTTATTCTTTAAAGCAACATCACAGTGGAAATAATCCTTCTTCCTTAAGGTTGTTCTCAACAAATGATAATAGTACCTGCCTAAGATGATAGAAGAAAAGGTGAAAATCCTTGCCTCAGTAATGACTTAAATTGTCCTTACAGATAAGTACAGGAATCATATTGGTGCCCTGAAACTGATATTTCATAGGTGTATATAAATGTAGTTGCATATGTAGATTGGATTGAGAATATTAGGTGGTATGGACTTTATTCTTTAAAAAAAGATCATCATTGATTTTATGTTCCACTCTGCTACATGTCCAGTTCTCCCTTACAGCCAAAGTTTCACTAGTGGCTTCTTGCTTTCTGTTACAAGTCTTTAATTGAAACTGGTTTTGGCAACATGAACAAAACCATTGCACCTAAATGAAAGGTTGTTGAACTATTCACAGTTTATTGACCTGGCATTTGGATTGTTTTTGGGGGAGGGGATATTCAAGATGGTCAGACTCTTAGATCTTAAAACCAAATGCTGCATATTTGCTAAATTTTGTTTAAAAACACCTTTGGGACTATAGTAGAAGAGATTGTGGATTTTGCCTGAAGAACTGAAATGATCACAAAGCAAATACAAATACTTATATTTTGATAGGTCTGTGGACCTTGAACCATGGAAATCTCATCTAATATTTAGAAGGTTTTCTTTTCTTATCCCAGTGCAGCTAAATGAAAATTTAAAAGTATATATTATAGTTGTAATAGAGAACTTAGAACAAGTGGGTTTGAAATGGTGAACAAATACTATGCTATTGCTGATCTTTCAAAGCAACCCCGCCTCCACCCTCAGTTTGATTATTATTCGTTGTGATGAATCCAGCTCAACCACTGAGGTTTCTGCCTCCTGGGAAACCTCATTGTCAGCTAGCACCTTAAGAAAAATGTGCCTACAGGGACATTTAGGCATATTCCAATAATGCCATATGAATGCAGCTTTTACAGTTTTAGAGTAAATAAAAATACATTGATTATATTTTGTGTTGTACATAATGATTTTAGAAAGCAGATATTTAGGTTGTGGAATTGGCTTATTATGTTAACCAGAGAGCAGATGGCATGGTGCCACAGACGTATAATTTTACTTAAAGGGACTTTTAAGGTTTTGATGTGTTTTCTTTTCCTCTTATTTCCCTGATGGCTTCTTTTTATTGAAGGGTAACTTAAGGAGACCTGGTAGCAATTTTACTGCTTTCCCCTGACAGTTTGAAATAATAGCTTGGTCTTTGGTTGCACTGATCTTCTACCAGTCAGCTTGATTCTGGTTTTTGTCATGTGGCAGTGAATTAAAAAAAAAAAGTGTTTGTAGTATGTTTTAAGAAATGGCCTCTTTTATATGCTTCAATTAGCAACAGACGACAAAGTTCCAGTTGGTCACACTTTCATAAACTCCTGGAAGTCACTGTTCGTCCTTTTGATTAAAGAAAACTCCTGGTTTGATTTCTTAGGAAAGCACATCTGGCCCTCTGGCTGCTTTCAGTACCTTTCTGTCCTTTGCATTAGTCACTGAAGGTTCAAAGGTCATGTCTGAGTTGTTCCTAGTTAGGGTAGCAAGCTTTCCCCATGTTGGAGGGCTGTACTTTTGGTTAGTACACTCGACACACGTTTGGATTTAGTTGGAGTAAAAGTACCATTTATTTCTGTGCCTATATTTTAGTTTAACCCATTCTTCACTTAAAATATCATGAGAGTGAGCTGGAAAACATCTCCACCCCCCCGCCCCCCAAATGCGCATAGCCAGACCAGATTACTTTTGGATTTCCTGTCACATCCTTGGCTGATTTTATGGATGGCTCATGTTAAAAACAACAATAATGTTTGAATTGGAAGGACTGAAACCTCGGGTTTTCAATCTTCATAGAGAACTGTTTATTTGTGTGTGGTTCACCACAGTACATGGATAATGCTATCAAATCTGCGCTTTATTATAGGCTTATAACTGTCCCAGCGCTTAGTGCTCCTGCACTTCAGTTCTTCCTCAATTCTTTTGTGATGGAAATGAATCAGAACTGAATCCTTTGCAACAAAGGAGAAAATAGGCACAACAAATAGAAACTGCCCCCAGAGCCAGTTCAAAAGTAAGCAGTGTCTTTAAAAAAAAATAATTATTTTCTTAATAAGTGGAATACACAGAAAAAGAGTTCATTTTTAACTTGGGTGAAGATAGATGGAAGATGAGCCAAACCCTTTGACAAATGGAGCCTGCTCCTACAACTAGACTTTATCCCATCTTATTTTTTGACATCTTGAATAAGGGATTGAAAGGGATTCATTTTCCCAGATCTTTAAGCTGTTCTGAAGGTGGAATTTGAGTTAGGTAATAGTATTTGCTTCTGATCCCCAAAGGGAGCAACATGATTTTAAAACAGAGCGATCGAGCTTTTCCACATCTAACTCCATTTGGGCAATTGTCTCTATTTGCATTCCTTGCCCAAATCCTTCACCAGCCTTTCCCATGATGCCGCAGCAGATGCCAGACACTGAAGTAGAAAGCCAGCAGCTGTTTCCATTACTCCATTGCTGTAATATCCCCCACAATCTGCTTTCTTTTTCTCTCCCCTCCCCCACCCTAAAAATAAAGCAGCTTTCTCTCCCTCTGACTTTTGCATCCTCCAGTTTATCAGTCTGCAGGTTTGATATCTCATCAGTAGCAGGGGCTTCTTCTGAAGGTGCATTTATTGTTTTCGCTTAGGGAGCAGATGGAGGGCCCTTGTCCCTGGGGGCGTGGCCGCTGGCGTCTCGGGCCTGGGCTGCGCGCTCCCGGCGGGGCCGCGGGGACGCGCCCTCCTTCCCGCCCGGGACCCGTTTATGGCCCTGAGCGCTGTAAATCTGTCAGCTCTTCACGACGCCTTCACCTCTTTCTTCATTTGCTCCAGCTTCTAGTTTGACAACGTTCCCCTGAGGCGGAATTCTAATCTGCTTCCAATTAGTTGCAAAATGTGACTGAAATTTCCACATTATGACTGCTGTTTTACTTGCACGCACACATCTAGAAACAAATTAATGCTCTTGAATATTTATTTTTTGAGCCCTTGAATTTACTTTAAGAGGAAGAGTTTCCAACTGTTTGGAATGACTTCCAGGATTTGCATTCTTCCCTGCCCCCCAAAGTCTCATATACTTGGGTTTATTCAAACAAAACAGAACAACTAGGGTTGGGGTCCCTTGCCCCCACCAGCCTTTCTTTAATGAGTCTTTGCCATCTTTTCAAGATTTCCCCAAATATATTGCATATGTTTAAGTTTTGCAAATAAATTTTGTAGTATTTCTAAAATAAACAAAACAAGGATGTTTGGCTAAGGAGGGGTCCCTGTAAAGTGTTTTACTAGAACACAAATACACACAAATTTACTTCTAAATATAGCTAAAGTTTATTTGGCTAAAACACAGGGACTTTTGTTCTACACTTTTAAATTCTTTCATTTGATGTTCAAAAGCTGTAAATCCAAATACATGAATTGGGTGATTAATTTGCCTGACAATTATAAGGGCAGCATTAGGCACGTCACTGTGGGCGGTGACCAGTGCCCTAAATATGTATATAGGTCTTTGGAACACACTCTCAAAACTGTTTGAATGCTTGAGTTGCAAGATCTGTGATTTAAGTCTCTCCTTCCCTTAAATAATCTACTGTGAGGAGAGTGAATAGGGCTCTGGGTTTTGGGGTGGTCTTAACTTTCAGGGAGATCATTGCTTCAAATTTCATTACTCCAGCTCTCTTTCCTCCTTTTTAGTGATTTTTGTTTTTTTACAAAGATATCTGATCCACCTGATTATATGTAAATGTTAGACTTGTTTAAATTTTGCTTTTTGAGAAAGTCATGTTAAGACTACCGTTTACCTTATTTGCCTTGAAAACTACTGTCTCCAGTACTGTACTGAAGAATTTTACTACTCGGACAGTGGATCTCTGGCTTAGTGTTTGCAGAAAGGTGGTACTCTTAAGTTAAAGAATGTAAACAGTAAAATTTACTGGTGCATTTTATGGTGGAATTCAGTCCTCAAACATCTTGGCAGATTGATATCAACAGTAATAATGGGCTTTAAAGAGGTATGAAGGATTTTATTGATGGTAAAGTGGTTATGTTGATCACATCACTCAGTATTAGTTTCTAAGTAACACCTTCACATGTAAATAATGCATCCATTGTTTTTTTTCAACATTATTGTCATAAATAACTGTAAAATCCCTGCACTGATTGATTTTTACTGTCCCTTTTTATGTGCTATTTTCAATCTCTGTAATCAAGAAGTGGAGCATTTATTTTCACTACATTTAAACAAAACTCATTTTAGATTATTCTATATATATAGAATATAAATGATTTTATGATAAAACCTAATTGTTAGCTACACCAGAATTCCACAAAAGAAGAAGGAGTGCTCTTTGTATTGCTTGCTTTCTTCTTACTGGATGACTGGTAGTAGGGAAAAAAAAAAAAAACAGATTAAAATCCTTAAAAATTTAAAATGTAGGCCTTTCAGATTGCAAGGACCTCCTTGGGTTAAAAAAAAAAAAAAAAGAAAAAGAAAAAGAAAAAAGAAAGAAAATAGTGGCCTCATAGTGAAATGCTTACAATGGGCATGATTGTGGTAGCCCCTCAAGTCCCGGGGTTCACTAATTACCCTTTAATGAGGTCAGTCTGCCCGGGCTTTTTCCCTACCTTGGGAGGGAAAGCACACAAGACAGTTGGAGTTCAAGTGGATCTTTCTGTATTTGCAACTTAGCATAACTGCTTTGAAGGCCCCCAGGGTGCTTAATTGGGGCCTGGCATTTTTGTTTGGGGGGAGACTGCACACAGATCCTCATTGTGCGTTTAGAAGCCACTGTGCATCTTGGAAGCATTACATGCTTTTGTTGATGGTGCATAGTTTTATCAACTCCAAATGAGCTTATTGCCTTTTAACCATTGGGAGAGCTAAATAATGGAAGAACCTAGAAGTCTCTGGGTTGGGCAGCCGCCAAGCAGTTAAGGGAAGGGAGGAATAAAAAGACAAATGAATGGTTTAATTGTAGAGCAAACCATTTGTTTACAGATTAAGACTTACTCCGGTCACTAAATCCTATGGACTAGGAGATGAAAAAAAATGAGGCTGTAAGGTATAGAAATTGAATGCCCAGAGTTGTGTTTTGTGATCACACTCAGCTATTTTTGCCCCCCCCCCCCCCCACACACACAAAGGAGGCAAAAGAAGAATGAATTGTTTAATGGTGAGAACTGCCTGGCCAAGTGCACTTTTTGAGCTGTAAAGAATGAGGGGAAGAACCGTTAGGCAGGTTGTTATGTCTTTTCTGCTGCTCAAGAAGCTGAAGCCTTAAGCTTCCTCTAGAAGATTGTTGCTGAACCCCAACCCTCCTGTTGGTGGAGGGGGATGGTGGTGATGAGTGGAGTAAAGAGTGGAAGAAAGGTGTGTGGGAAAGTGGGTGGTTGCTGGAGGCCTTTGTTGCCATGGCCCTGGACAATACATTCTCATGAATAGTAGGAACCCTTTGCAGAAATCCCCCTATTTCATTAGTTAGGGGCCACGTTTCTGAATAGAAAGGGATTCTTCAGCAATGGCAGTGAAGTGGTATAGCAATTTTGGGGGGGGGGTAGGGAGGAAGGGAGGAAGAGCTGTTGCCTAGCACCCTGAATTTCCGCATTTTTTACCTCCCCCCTTAAGGATTTTAAACAGTAAAAGGCCAGAAATCATAGTGTTTGTCCAATAAGTAGTTGTAGTTCATCCTTTTAATCTTGTGAATAAATAGGCTTCTAGAAATCTCTAGTAAAGTGTTATTTTCTAGGAGTGTCATCCTAAGCACTTTCAAGATCTGTATTTCTATTTTTACATTATATTGGGAGTGAAACCCTGTTTCTCAAACTGCTGTCTGGTGTATTAGTCCATCATCCTTTTTGTTAACTCAGGGTGTAAGTATTGTTTCTTTTGTGTTCTGTTTGGCCATGAACAGGCACATCCCTTCTGCACCATTAAAGTAATTTGTTCATTACCTGATGTGAATTTGATCAGCTGAGCTTTTAAAATCTTAGCTGGCTCAGGGGGATCTTGTTTTGTTTTTCTCCTTGAAATTTGCCCATGATTGTTTTGATATCATGATTCTTCTGAAATGGCATGATTTTTTACTCCAAATGATGGCTGAAAGCTTCACTTCACAGATATATTTCTTCTGGGGTTGGGAAAGCAAAGAGGGTATGAAAATGAAGACTAGGTGGTTTCAGTCTTGTTAAACTACTAGTGACTTTTTAAGGTGTTTTTTGTTCATTTCTTTCCTATTATCTTCTCTTTATTAGGAAAGACACTTGAACGTCCAACATAATTTTTTAAACTCCTGATTTTTAAATTGCCTGAGACTTAGCATTGTCATAGTCACCAAGTAGACTAAATTTGTGAAACACAGTTTTTTAAAAATCCTGATTTTTTATTTTATTTTTTTTACCTAAGTGGTAAAACTCTACAAATGCTCACCTAAATTTGATTTCTCTGGTGGTTGTTTGTTAATATGTGCTCAGTCTGTGTTTACTTAGGCAGCAAAACATAAATGCAAAAATGAAAAACATGACTCCAGTTAATATTTACGACAGCTTTGGGCTGTGCAAGCTTGAGATTCTGTCTATGGTTTTAATTCTTCTGGAAAGAAATCTTTTTACCAAATTGTCAGTACCTCTCCAATATGAATGTTTCTAAGGATTTTTAAAATGCCATCTAGTTGAGTAAGTTTGTGTTCTTTTGTAGTGTAAGAATAGGGAGGAGGTGCTGAGCTTTCTGTCCCTCAGGACTTAATCTGAACAGAAGCTTCCCTTGGCTCTTCTATTTAACCTGTTCTTCTGTATATTATGTAAGTGAATTCTTTATGTTGCTCATATAAAATATGAAAGGAAAAACGCTAACTTAAGATGCTCCGAAAAAAGATTTTTATAAACCTGCTTACACCAAAGTCTAGTACTTTCTGTTTTAGCTCATGTTAAAGGCTTAAAGTCTCCTTTGAAAGACCAGTGTGTGAATCTATAAGCCTGCTATAAATTCATATACATATTTCCTTGTATAAACCAGTGTTTTACATTTATCTGGAGCTTGTACAGCTGCAAAGTTACTTCCAGCAGATAATCCTGTCCAGTCTTAGATTGATGGAAGTTCTGTAATACCACAGTTATGTCCTGGTGATTGGATGTCAGTTCTCTGAGTATATTAAACCTTAAGCATGTTGAATTTTCCTTTTCTGACAACTGTAGTAAACTCTGAAGACTCTTGTTCTTGCAAAATCTAGAAAATGCCCAGCATATTCAAATCATGTTTTTACCAGTGTTCAATACATAAATAGAGAACTTTGCAAATTGCTTTTGAATTTAGTGAGCAGCTTGCCAGCATATACTAGTAGCAGTAGGATATTAAATGGTGGTGAAAAAAATAGATGCTGTTTTATCTTTTATCTGGAAGATAAATTGTGAAAAGTTTTTGAAGAATTTCATTTTGGAATTGTTGCAACTCACTTTGGGACCTGAAGAATAACACTAACTGTACAAATAATTGTGTGCAGTGAGGTATGGTTGCCTCCGTGTTATCTGAGCCTCAATGTGCGTGCATAATTGGAGAGATTATTGGAAAGAGAGTGTTTTGCTGTGGTAGATGTGGTTTAAATCCTAGCGCTGAGCATAGCATTTAGTTTCTCAGCTTACCCACAAAATCTGTGACTAATTTAGTGAATGTGAAGATTTTTGTCCAGATGGTTAGGTTTAATTGTAAAAACTGGAAAGATTTCAAAGTACCCTTTGGGGGAGTGCAGGAAACAAGTAAACAACACAAAAGAATTAAAAGTAACTATCAATCACTAAATATAGCATATATGTATATTTCATATTTATAAACATAGTCATATATACTTAAACACACACACATATATGTATATACAGTCAAGGAAAAGCTTAAAGAATTGGTTACAACAACATGAATAAATAGAATCTAGGTGTGATTGGAATGTTTACGGATTTATCATATTTTATTCTTAAGTATTTCCTAGTTCACATTTGGCCTTTCTGGACTCAAAACAAGTTTTCTTGGTATCACTTTCTGATTGGTGGCGCTTCCTGGTAAAGGGACTTGGTATTGACTGCACCAAACATTAGGGCAAATCCTTGCTGTATCCCAGGAATTTATTGCCTGCTCTTGCCTCTTTGTGGGGCTCTCTGAGGCCTGGACCAGCTTGCTCTTCCCACACTGCAGCTGTGAGGCCAAAGAGGTGGTGAGCTTGTAGAAACGGGATGTAGATAGAGCTTATGTACCACAGAGACCTTTCCTTTCAGCACCCATTTCTTCTTTGCACTTCTTGAATTTGATGGCTGTGCCAGAATGGAAACAATAATCTGAGCTGATAATTTAAAAGCTGCTCAAGATCTCATTCTTCTCCTGATTGTTCCCTGTGAAGAGCAGAACTTTAGGGATGGAAATTGTGCCACCCTTTTGTAGTTGGACATTGCTGATCTTAATCTTGAGCCCATAAATTGGCTTTGAAGTTGGTAGGCTAATAGGATTCTATAGTGAACTTTATTTGTGTTACCTGAAACTATAAAGAGAGGAAGAAGAGTAATGGGCCATGGGTTTAGAAAGTAGCAGGATAGAAGGTGAGATGGGCTATTGATAATGTCTGCCTCATTGGAGAAAAATGGATGGAATTAATGGCACAGTGTTCTACAAAGCAAGCAACATGGATACATTTCTTGCACAGGAATGTAAATGTACCCCAATATTTATAAACAAACATACTTCATAACATTCATAACCAAAGCTGGAATCCTGATTGATTGGACGTTTGCACTTTTTTCTGGACATGCTTCCTAGGCTTTGCCTTGGCTGACTGTACATGCTGTTAAATCCACTCCGATATAGAGAAGGAGCTAAATTTATGTGTTACATTTAGTATGTACCAGTTGCTTTAATATTTGATTATAGAGTCCTTAGCATTTTAAAATGGCCCAAGCAATGAACTCAAGGTTATCTTGCACAGCAAGGTAGATAAGCAGAAGGCCAGGGGTGTTGGAATGGTGATTTTCAGGTCATGAAAAACCTATGTAAATGGGCCAAGAGAAGGGGCTTCCTGGGAGGAGTAAAGTATAAGTCAGTGAGGTCATCCTCTTCTCAGGCTCCTCTTCATCCCCTTTTATCACTCTTGGTCTCCCTTCTGTTTTCCTGAGACCCTTCTCAGGGTTTGTTAAAGATACTTACAGCTGGCCTTAAGGATGCAAATGATGAAGCTGAAGCAGGATCTGACATACTTTCCCTTCCACCTGATTTTTTTTGGGGGGGTGGCATTTTTATAACTAAAATAGGAAGTTAAGATTCGATTAGGGACCTAATAAACAAATGAGAGTCTGAGGCTTGGTACTTATATGAAGTTGTGCTGCAAATCACACTTCAGCATAGATGTTATATCTTTTTACTTTTCATATCTGTTATTAGAGTTTTATATGTATTCCCATCTATAAGTTGTGTTTTCTAGAAATTTCTACCAATTTTTAACAGACTTGAAGAAATTGATGTGAAGAACAGAACTAATGCACAGTTATGCAAATTAATGAACTGACAGTTATGAAGAAGAGGCTTAGATAAAGGCCACTGGGATCTCAAGGACACAAATCAGAAAGATAATGGGTGTGATAAGCTCACAACGATTTGAGCAAGCGGTGGTACTTACTTTTTATTGCCTCTGATGTCTTGATTTGGGGAAAGGAGAGCCTTTTGGGTTGCCAGAGCACACAGTTGTGTGTTTTGCCATTGCAAATCCTGGAACATTTTAGGATACAGTGGGCAAGGAAGTTGGCCAGAAAAATGAAGATTTGCCTACTTGTTTTAAAACCTCTTCTGTTGTTAATGTTTTTTTAAGCCTTCTGGTGCTGGGAACTGCACATGAGGGATGAGGTTAAAGCACAGGGTCTCATGGAGCTGATTTTGAAGCTCTATTACAGGGTAGAGAGCCATATCAAGTATAAGCTTGAGATGGGAGAGAAAGAGCAGACTCAGCAGAAAGAGCCATGTCAGCAGATTCAGCAGCAACTGACGCTGAATGGAGAGGGGAACCAAAGCCTGGAATCCCGATTGATTGGACGTTTGCGCTTTTTTTCTGAACATGCTTCCTAGGCTTTTTCTTGGCTGACTGCACATGCTGTTAAATCCACTCCGATAACACACATGGAATGTGTTTTGCACAGATTTTGTCCAGATTGGGTTGGGAGTTGGGCACAGACCTGATCATGCAGGGCCTTGTAGATCATGGTGAGGAGTTTGAATTTTAGTCTGAATATGAGAAAAATTTCAGAATTTTGTGCAAGAGAATAACATGATTTGGTCTGTTTTTCATAGTTGACGATAGACAAGAAGAGGAACAGGGAAATCAATTATAAAACTTCTTCAGTAGGCTCGAGGAGAGACAAGAGACTTTGCTTAGATATGCAGTCATGAAAGAATGATGATTAAGGATAACACCTGGATTTGGGGACAAGTGGAATCATGAAATATGATTAGTCTGGTGCAGTGATTCCTACAAGTAATCCCAGCTATTCAGGAACTGAGGTAGGAAGATCCCAAGTTTGAGGCCCGCCTGATCAACTTTGTGAGAAGTCTTAAAATAAAATAAAAATTGCTTGGATTGTAGTTCAGTGGTAGAGCACCCTGGGTTCAATCCTGAGTACCAAAAAAAAAAAAAAAAAAAAGTTACAACTCAGTTTTGATACAGCTGCTGGTTGCTGGTTGCCGAGTGATGCTTTTTTAGTTGGATGGCCAGGCAGGAGACACAGATAAGGAGGGATGGGCATATTTTGCTTGGCTTTAAAATTATTGGGCTGAAGCAGGGTCACCTAGAGAATGAGGATAGTTGGAGAAAACTGGGGTCCAGAGCTGAGCCATGGATATTAGGAGGAGCTGGCCCCACTTTAGTGAGGCAGAAGAAAACCCAGTCAATCTGGTGTTTCTGGAGAGCGAATGAGGAAATTCCTGCAAGGAGGCTCTGATCAGCCCTGGCAAATGCTGCCAAGAAGTCGGGTTAAGATGAGACTCAGAACTGACTGATGGTGACCTTAACGCAGATGGTCCTGGGTTGAGGGGCAAGGATAAGGGAATTAAAAATCTGACTGGAGGACTGGATTTTTTTTATGAGTTGAGAAAAAAAAATATTTATATATATGGACTAGTCTATCATTTTTTTTAGAGTGGGGAACTTTTTTTTTTTTTTAAGAGAGAGTGGGAGAGAGAGAGAATTTTTAATGTTTATTTTTTAGTTCTCAGCGGACACATCTTTGTATGTGGTGCTGAGGATCGAACCTGGGCCGCACGCATGCCAGGCGAGCGCGCTACCGCTTGAGCCACATACTTTTAATAGCCTGTTTGCTAATGGGCTGCTGGTGGAGAAAAGCTGATCAAACTAGAGAGAGGGGAGGGGTATTGGTGTGGGGGAGGTCTGGTACTTGGGTGCAGCTGTGGGCCTCTGGGGTCCCTGGAATAGTACTCCATTGTATCAGGAAGGATCTGCATAAATATGTGAGGCGGTGGGGGAGGGATGTGGGGGTGGGTGGAGATAGGTCTTAGGGTTAAAAACAAAACAAAACAAAAATAGCAGGTTTTTATCATTTGTAAATGATATAATGATATAATGGCTTAGTACATATGAAAAAATACAAATTTAAATATGTTAAGTTTTTTGTTTGTTTGTTTGTTTTTTAACTGGAGATGCAGACAGCAGTTAGATATTCACTTCTTCATTCATTCCTTCCCTCCTTCCCCTAACAGTTTAGAGAGCTTTGACCATTTTGTTTGGACAGTAGATATTAGAAAGTGCTGGTGAAAGTCTTAATTTGTTTTTCTATTCATTCCTGTATCATTTCCTTCACTCAGCAAGTAGTGTTTGAATGCCTATTCTATGTGAAGCACAATCTGGGTCCTGGAGGTCCAGTAGTGAACAAACCAAGTATCTGTTCTCATGAAGCTTATATTTTAGTTTATTCTTGATGAATAAATGTATTTTGGTTAGTGTCACGTGCTTTAAGGGAGAATTGAGTCTGGGAAGGTGGGACAGCGAGATGGTGGGAAAGGAGAATTTATGTTTGTTTATGTTTGAGAAGGGACCTGAGAACAGTGAGGAGGAGCCATTTGGCCTCTTGTGGTGGGAACTTTTTAGACCTGGGGAGCAGCCTGTGTGCAAGCCCTGAGATGGGGGAGTGTTTGAGGAGATTCCTGCTCCAGGGTGGCAGGAGCTGCAGAGGCAAGTGCGAGGAGATGAAGTTGGAGAAGAAACTAGAGGCCAGGCTCAATCAAGTAAGACTCAAGGTGGGAGGGACAGGCTCTGATGGTCCTGTGTGGGAACCTGCCCTAAGCTTCACTCTGGCTCCAGTCCTTAAGTCTTTTGATTTCATTTTCATTTCTAAGTGGCTAAGAAACATGGATGGGTTATCTTGTGTGAATTTTATCAAGTGATTTCACGTTGCAAAATTGTAAATATGGAGGTGTTTAAAAAAATAAAAAGTATATATATTTTAGTTGTAGATATACACAATACCTTTATTTTATTTTTTTATTTTTATGTAGTGCTGAGGTTCAAACACAGTGCCTCACAGGTGCAGGCAAGTGCTCTGCCACTGAGCCACAGCCCCAGCCCCAATATTGAGGCTTTTTAAAAATTTTTTTAAAAGAGTGAACAAAATGTTACATTTTTTTCAGAAAACATTAATTAAAAGAGATTACTTTTCCCAAGGACATGTGTTCAAGTGTCTCCATCACTCCCATACTTACATGTGTGATTATATTAATATAGTTGATTTCTACCAAATATGCTATCATCAGAAAATGATGGGCTAGTAATGTAAATAAAAAGGTCAATATTTTTTGCATTGCACCTCAGAAGATTACTTGCATACTTGCTGGAGGTTTGACACACCTCCTCATTTGAAGACTGATTTAGAGCCCTGAGAAACTATTACACTTATTAAAATAATTTTTATATTAAAAAAGCAATAAATAAATCTATAGAAGTTTAAGTTGTCCTAAAATATTGTATAATGGAAAGTAGTTTTTACTTCCCCCTTCCCAGACTATTTGAACCAGTTACTTATAGCAATTTTGTGTGTTCTTCTCAAAATAGTTTCCATCTGGACAAGCATATATTTATATTTCTCCTCTCAGTACACAAGTTAGAGCACATCAAAGAAACTGATTTACACGGTTGTGCACACCTGTAATGCTAGTAACTCAGGAGACTAAAGCAAGAGGATTGCAAGTTCAAGGCCAGCCTCAGCAGCTTAGTGAGACCCTCAAAATAAAATAAAATAAAATAAAATAAAAAGGGCTGGAGTTTAGCTTTGTGGGCTCAATCCCCAGTGGGTTCAAACCTGGGTACTGCAAAAAAAGAAAAAGAAAAAAATAAATAAAAAGCAATGAAACTGATCTGCACCTTGCCCTTTGCAGTTAACCATGTGTCTTTGGATAGCACGTGTTCCTTTTCTACCTTTGATTCCATAATTAAACTAGTCTGAAAGCCTTCAGGTTGTTTCCAGTATTTTTCAGCTGCAAAAAATTTTCTAGTGAACATCTTTGCACACATGTATTTCAAAATGCAATTGTTCTCCAACTTGATTGCATCAGGTTGAATACCTATTTACACTGGAACTTATGTGCCTGTATTTCTATAATTTAATGCTGTGAATTATAATTTTCTCACTTCAGTGTTAATGTATTAATACACATTATTTAAATTTGTATTTTTTCATATGTACAAGCCATTATATCTCTTTATTTTCCTACATGTTGGTAATTATAACCTTTGACTACTTTTCTAATGTGCTAGTGGCCATTTCTTGTTGACTTAAAAGTATTTTAGTGTATATTAATTAAATGCACTATTCTTTTGTTTGCAAAATTTTCATGTGCTTTGCAAATATTTTTCCCATCTCTTCATTTGTCTTTTGATTATATTTGTGCTAGTGCCCAGCGAAATATCTTAAATTGTGTAGTCAGTTTTACAATTTATATATTTGTATGGCTTCTGGGTTTTATATTGGTTTAGGAAGACCTTTCTTACTCTAAGACTATTATTAAACTCTTTTTCTTCTGCTGATTTTATGGTACTTGAACTATCTTTAAGGTCTTTAACTGGGATATAAGATTTTTACCTTATTGATTTTTTTTTTTTTTAAAGAGAGAGTGAGAGAGGGGAGAGAGAGAGAGAGAGAGAGAATTTTTTTTTTTTTTAATATTTATTTTTTAGTTCTCGGCGGACACAACATCTTTGTTGGTATGTGGTGCTGAGGATCGAACCCGGGCCGCACGCATGCCAGGCGAGCGCGCTACCGCTTGAGCCACATCCCCAGCCCTACCTTATTGATTTTGAGGGTCATGTTTCTATATAATTTTTGTTCCAATATTAAAAAATTCTTGAAACCTTAATATAAATAGTTCTTGACCTGAGTTATGTGTCTGAATCATTTGGAGAGTGCTTAAGTTTTTTTCATGTCCCCAAATACCTAGTCCCTGGTCCTCACCCTTATTCAGCTTCTTTGGGTACATTTAGACAATGCTGAAGACCCTTCTCTCTCTCTCTCTCTCTCTCTCTCTCTCTCTCCCTCTCTGTCTGGACAGATGTTAGTAATGGCTATTAGAATGTTTTTTTAAAGGTGGTTCTGTATAGAAAAATCACCACTGTATTGCTTTAAATATGACTTCATTAAGGTGTTTTACAGGTGGTTAATTACTGTACTTGGTTAAATGGGAGGTAGGGCCAGAACAACTAATGATTTGCAACTCCAGCCCTAGGAATATTTATACCCAATAAATACACTTACTGGTGTTTCCTAGAATCCAAGGGCAGAAATATCCCTCACAAACAAATTGCTTAAGTAGTAAAGCTGAACCATGGCTTTGCTTAGTTAGCCATTTTGGTTTAGTAGCATGTAGATAATTGCTGTGGAGGCAGGAGGAAATGTTTTGGGAATGTATAAAGCATGCAGTTTTAAGTATTACTGCTGCTGGTCTGATCTATGGAGGTCGTCTCTCCTGGTCAGCTGGGCTTTGACTTCTTTTATGACCCTGGACAAACGCCACTGTTTTCTGGGCTTTGTTTTCTTCTTGGACGGTTGCCTTCTGGTTCCAAAAGAGTTCTAATTTCCCCCTTTCCTACGTATTGCACTGGAGACAGATGTCTTTTATCTACACTTCCTCCCATTTTGTTCTGTAATATCTAATATATGTTTCCCTGCTAGCCTGAGACCCTGAGGACATGGATGCCATCTTATTTTTATTTCAGTCAATATTTGTTGAACTGGATGCTCTTTTAGTAGGGTCATAGAGTAGAGGAGGGCCTTAAGGCTGGCTCCACTGGGTCCCCATCTTTTGTCTTTCTTTCAGGTAGAGATCACAGGCACAGATACTGCTGGGAATTATTTGGATTTTCCTGTATCTTGCATTTATGTGGCATTATATCCGTCATCTGGATAATCAGTTATGTTGTGCCGGCTTTCTCTGGGTCTGGTAGAGCATATCTGTTGAATTTTAAAGAATAAAGGTAAAGATGATTTACCCATAAGGGTTATGTGGTGTCAGAATAACAGATTACAACGGCATCCTGTTTGTTGGCAGATTTTTGTCTGATGATTTCTTTGTTGCCCACACAACCCTCAGGACTAAAGTGGAGGGCTACTCTTAAAAAAGAAAAAAAAAAGTCATTATTCAAGAAGAAGAAAGAAGTATTTATTGGAAAACTTACACCAAATCATCAATCTAATTTGCAAACAATTTTTTTTTTTTTAAACCAGCCTAGGAGTTTAGAAGGGGATCAGATCTTTGGGACTCAGTCATGAATTTGGTCCCTTTATCTCAGCAGAAGTTCATATAAGAACTTGAAGCACAGCCCATTCTGAGGACTTTAATGTGTAATCATTGATTACAATCATAAGTCATTATTAGCTATAACTGTTGTTAAAAAGAACAATGGTTTGATTTTTACCTTGAAGTTGTCCATTAAACTTAGCATATTATTAAAGCATATTCTTTACCCCCTCCCCCAAATATTCTTGCCAGTATGCATTCAGTAGATCGAAACTATTCATGTTTATTGTGAAAGTCTGCTTTATCTGAATGAGTTGTGTGCTGCTGTGTTAGCCATGGCAGGATTGTGGTTCTTATAGAGCCTCTACTAAGTTGAACATCTTTTTTTTTTTTTTTTTAACTCTGTGAGTTTTTGCTGGAGTAGAAGTGGAGAAAGAAATTCCATAATAAGATATATTATAAAGGTGATGGATTATGAAAATTAATGAGAAATCTAACATCTTTTGGAGTGAGCAAATACAACATCAGCAAAGCTGGGAATAGTTTCCTCTTTGAGAAGCTCCCCATATAAATTATTTACTTAGAAGTCTATTTCCTTTCCAATATCAAAAAGAAACAATCGATAATTTTTAATCTTGGTACAATGCTTAGCATTTAGTTGCCCAAGGAATGTTGTTTAAATTTAATAGCACCCTAAATTATGTGTAAGTACTTTCAAAGGGATATCCTATTGGTTTTTATGACAGCCTTCAAAGGTCATAAGAAAACATATTATTGCTCTAGTTTATGGGCAGAGAAACTGAGGTTTAGAATGAATGCCAGTGCCTTCTAGTCTGAGTGTGCACTACAGTGAAAAAGAGGAATAGCTCTTGCCCTTGAATTTACGCCTGGTCCGTTCTTACCTCTCTCCTTGTAGGTTAGAATTTTACTGAGCATCAATGGACCCTTTCTCCAGGAATTTAAATAATAATGATAATAGTAGTAGTAGAAGAAAGAAAAGGTGCACAAACACACAAACCTTTGCTTCTATAATTACAGGATTTCTCAGACTCCACAAAGTCTTTGAAGCCCAGGTACAAAATCTTTGATTTAACAATTGCTTGTCAACAAGCCCTTGAATTAAGTGACTTGCTCAGGGGCCAAACAGCCTGACTACTGAGAAGCAACAGGAACCCCATGCTTCTTTTTCCTCCCCTAATGTTTTCCCTACGACCCCATGTTGATTTTGAAATGATGAACAACAAATGAAATAATGGGAAAACTCTTTGTAAATATAGAGTGTTTTACAAATATAAATGCAAACAAAGTAAGTAAGTGCCAGGGAAACCCAGGCCACACATTTTGTAGTGGCTTATGTTCATGTATTAGGGAACCTGCTAGAACCCCACTAAATGTTGAGTTGCCAGCTGTTTGCTTTAATCTAATCATTTACAAAAATACAGCAATCCTCACTGGTGTGTTTGTTAAATACTGATATAACCAAAATGAATGCTGTGCCTGTGGCCTCTAGTTTTGCAAATGTCTCTCTCTATGGATTGTGAGAATCGGTTTAATTGCAGAAATATCAGTGGGATTTATATCTGTCTTCCTGAGATAGCTGTAAAGAAGAAATTTAAGTACTTAGAGAACACGCATTTTGATTTTTGTTCTACAATGGAAAGAACCACGTTAGCTTGAAGAAGCTCATTAACGTGAGGGTTAGTACGATTTCTCTTAATTAAATTTGGTGGATGGCAGAAGTATTAGAAGTGGAATACAGGCGAGATTTTACAAAATTTCTGATTTTGAGAGAAGAGAAAAAGCTAGTGGTTATTTCTACTGTGCATGCTAATTTAAAAGTAACTCAAAAATGACTCCATTTGTGTGATTCTGGTGTTAAAAAATGGATATGGTAAAGGCTTGCCTGTCTTTATTCACCAAATAGCAGTTTCACAGACCCTTACAAGTTCCCATATGTTAGTGAAAAACATTTTCCAAGGAATTGGCAGTGTTGTACTTTGTAGCTGATGCCAGCTTCTTCCTTGGGCCAATTCAACAGAGAAGAGAGAGAAAAAGCCTTGTTTTAGTGGCTGAATTACTCTGACAAGCTTTCACATTGCCCCTCCTCTTATTAATATTCTTTTTGATGTGAGCTTGTAAAACAGAGGATTGGCTGTTAATCTCCAAGATCTCAAGGGCTTTTGGCAGTGGCCCATAATTGATGTGTTCACATGGCTGTTGTCTGACTACTAATGATTAGACAGCAGTGTTATCTACCAGCTAAATCAGTGTTGCTTATAAATCACACTTGATAAACTGCAGTTTCATTTCTTCAAAGAGTCCGTACATGTCTACATACTTTGATAGAACTGCCAGAGGCATTTCATGATTCTATGACAGCTTAGATTAGGTTTATTTTTCATTTCTGTTTGACAAAATATTAGACTCTCTAATGCATGTGAAAGAGAATTTGTTTTGTTCCCCTAACAAGGCACTTGGGGAATGATAAGCAGAGGAAGATTACCTGTTCTCAGTGGGAGGGTGAACAGGTTGGGATGGCAGGTTGTATTTTTGCCTTTGCGACTTACTGCAAGGTAAATAGAGTGGGGTGATAGTACTTGAGGTCATGCCACTCTGAAAGAAGGAGAGCAGAAGTCTCTGGGGAGAAAGTTCTCAGAATGTGGGCCTATACTCAGATTGTGACATGGCTGGGGAGGGCCATCTAGAACTGTGAGATTGTGCTGACTGTTCAGTCATAGTGTGTGCTGAGCCCATGCAAGGTATGACTTCCTTTTATAGAAGGGCAAGAGAAAACAAGAAGGTTCTACAACAAGAAGAGGTAACAGCCGCAGAAATAGTATCTGTGTTCCTTCTCCACTGCTTTGTGCTTGGCTGACCACAGATACACCCAGAGTTCCCCATTTGCCCCAAACTTTGCTTACTGAAGACAGGAAGCCAGGTTGCATGTTGCATATACATGGTGGGCTTTGGGAACTTGATGCTAAGTCATGAGTCTTTACCTAAAGGTCACAAACTCCTCTGGCCTAGAGCTAACTTTCACTGTCTATACAAAAAAAAAAAAGTAAATTTTTAAGTAAATTTTTATTTTGTTTGTTACCCTATAATTGTACATGTATATAGAGGCAATTTTGTTTTTTTTTTTTTGTTAATGACAGCTAATCTTTCCCTAATTTCTGAGATCAGATGTTTTTAGATTTCAATGAAATAGTTAAATCAGAATTGTCATAAATTTTTAATAAGCTAATTTTTTCATGGGATTTAAAATTACATTACTTTAGAGACGTCTGTATGGTTTTTAAGGTATATCAGAGGTTAAATATTTTCTCAAAATTCACAGCTTTTTTTTCAGAGTAATTGGTTTCTGTGGCAAAAGATTGGGCTGGGGTTCTGTTAATAAATTGTTAGTTGGTGGAGTTCTTGAATATAGGAATGGGGGAGAATGCACTTACAAATTTTACCCACCCCATCCAGAGCAAAACCAAAAAGCCATGCAAGATCCATCTCCTTAATTCTAGGCGTCATTTATTCTTCACCTAAGAGTGGCTTTGATATGAACACTCCTTTTCCTTAGTAAATTTTAGGGCTGTAGTTAAAATAAACACTGATGTCAAGGAATAAATGTTTATTGATGTGTGAACATTGACTAACAAAGGTACTTAACTAACCTGCTTATTTTACAATGATTCATGGTTGAATCTAATACTTTTTTTATTAAACAAAAGCAATTTATAAGTTGTTTTGGTTATGGTTATTAGATTTTAATATACTGGAAAATACCCATATCAACTTAGAGAACACAGTCCTTCAGTTATTTAAATAGATGCTTCATTTAGTTTTGATACATAAAGCAACTATATTAGAGTTTCTAATGTAGCTGTAAATAAGAAAAAATGCAGTAAGAGGTATGGAGTATGGTTTTCATTATGTAAAGTATGCATGCGTATGTAAGGGCTGGATGGTAATATTAAAAATTATGAGAATGTATTAAAAGATTTTTATATCATCTTTAAGTAATTTTTTAAAGTATTGTATATACACATATCTATGAGTTTTATGAAGTATATTACCATTATGGCAAAAATAAGCATGCAATTTTTAATTTTAAAAGGTATTAGTTCTTCTTGACTGATGGTTTAAATCGTGATTCAAATCAACTTGATTTAAATTTAGCTTAGTCTAATGCTGAAACTGTTTGCAGGTGTTTATTAACTAACTGGAAATAATTGTAATGTTAAAGGAAGATATAATAGAAGCTCTCTTGCCTACAGGGTGCTCATAGTTTGACATTAGTATATAGAAAATATCCCCACCATCTGCTGTTTGGGGGATCCCATTATATAAAATACCTTATTCATTGGTTAAGAAATCTTGGATACTTTGTAGTATGCACTATAAAAATTGTGGCTGCATGTTCATTTGAAAGCTATTCTCTTATGGTTCTGTGTGACAAAAAACTATTTGCTAGATAAGAGATTGAGTATTTTCCTCTTCCCTCCCAAATAGTTTTGTTATTTTTTCCCCCATGTTGAGAATTGAACCCAAGTCTTATACATGCTAGGCAAGCACTCTATAACTGAATTATATTCCAGCCTCCCTGCCCCCTCATTTAGTCATAATAATTTCCTAAATTCCTCCAAAATTTGTTTTGAAGTAAAAGATATGTAAAAATAAGTATTCTGAAAAAAATGGATGCTAGGAGAATGTAATCCTGTCTACCCCCTGCACTAGCCTTTAATCTTTTGTAGCTCTATGAAGTGGATTAGTAATTATAAATGGATAGTAGTATAATTAGTATAAGTGGATAGTAACATTTATTTCTGTTTACATCTGTGCATTTGTTTGAGGCCATTTTCATAGAGTTCATTTCATTCAGTTCTTGAGGTACTCCTATAAAATTGCTGAGGCAAGCATTCTTAATGCCATTTTATAGATAGATATTGACACTGGATGATACTGATCTCATTTGTAGGCAAAGATTCTTCCTAGACACTAGCTTTTGGAAGAGAAAAAACAATTCACTCCCCCCCCCCATAAAACCTCATTATATATGTGAGTCTAAGTAGCTATAAATATTCTATTACAATTCCATCCCTAAATATTTAGAGGTTTTTTACTTTCCGTCTCTGTTGAAAACCGTCCTGTGGTTTTCAGAGACGATAGTAGTATGTTGGTTTAGCCTTGTGATAACTTAAGCTCTGTAAGGATGTGTTATTAAGGTTGGTGCCTTGGGTATCACTGGGAAGAACAGGATCAGGTAGGGGTAATTGAAAAAGCTTACTCAGGATGCCCATTGGTCTTGTGACACAGCCCCCTGACTGCTTGTGACACACAAAGGATTGAGGGACATGGCATTTAGGAGTTAGGGTCTGGTTTTGAAAAACGTCGTGAGTCATCTCTTGGGAAAAGGTGACTGGTGTCCTGGTGTTGAGTCATATTTCTTTTCCTGCCTTGAGACGGACAGTTCAGGTGTGTACAGTGACCACCGGAAGGCTGCCAGTGCCTGTTAGAGTGAAATTAAGGGAAGTGTCAGAAATTGACAGGCTTTAAGAAAACAGCAGTCTTTCTCTTCTGGTAGGTGGAGGGGAGAGGGGAGGGCTGTGTCCTCTTGCTTTTCCTTGGTGGTGTTGCACACTATCGCAGCCCTTTCCCATCTTAGAGCTGCTCTCTACTCTCTCTGATTACTGAGACCTCACAGCCATTCTGCTCCTTTCCCTACCTTTCTTCTCTACCACTGGTGGGGTGTCCAGGGCTCCTCCCCTTTCCTCACCATTCCTTTTGCTTTTTCTGAATCATCTCATTCACTCTGCTGGCTCTATTACTTTATTTGTGCCAGTGATTCCTCTCTAGTCTAGATCATTCCCTTGAGTTCCAGGCACGTCCTGTCATCTGCTTGGTAGACCTTGCCGAAACTCCCTTCTATCTGAACGTACACCTGGGTTTATCCTCTGCCCACCTTCTTGTGTCCCACCCTCTCCCTCTCCCCATCATAGCTGTCCTCTCTTCCTTGGAGTTCTGTCATGGCTTTCTAATTGCCTTTCTCCCTCTAGTTTTACCTTCTTTTGTTGGTTTTCCAGCAGATTTTGAAGTGTTTTTTATCAGATGGGCAATCTCATCTTGCCTTGTCCCTGTTTAGAATCCTCAGTGCTGTCTTCTAACTTCACAGTGAAGCCTCAGATTCACAACCTGACCTGGGCTGTTTGTGAGCTGATTTGCAGCCTCAGCTCTTCCTGTTCTTCCTGGCTTCCTAAGCTACCAGCCCCTTCACTAAATGTGACATCCAGAGTGGCTCAGCTCTGCTCGCACACCCCACCCCTTCAACAGGCCAAATTCCACACGTCCTTCTGATCCATCTCAGCACACTCCGTGGGCCACCTCCTGGTGCTTCCATGTTGCCCTGGGCTTACCTGACCATCTCAGCCCTGATCACACTTTGTTTTCTGCAGCTACCATTTGTTCTCCCTGCCAGCCTCAGACTTCCAAAGCGCATCTGGAACAATGCTTGGCACATAGTGGCACCTTCAAATTTTTTTTGAATGAGAGAATGACTTCCCCAACAACGAGGCAGACACAGCAGCCCTTATAAAGAGGGTGTGGGGTCCATGCATGGTTCCCCACCACACCAACTAGGTCCTTAAGCCACCTGGGACTCACTTATTGAAATAGTAGTCCTCCATCATGAGCCTTCTACCTCAGCATTGGCGTTTATGTATGTTTATTCTAAAATGGAATGGCTTAACATCTTTTATTAAAGTGATTTTTTTAAAAAACGATACAAGTAGTACCTGTTCATGCGTGTTAACACTCAGCTAACGCAGAGGGCTGTAAATGGAAAGTGATCCACTTCCCTTCCATTTTTGCATATGAATGGATACACAAGAAAAGAGGTTCTTTCCAGAGAAGTGGCCTATTGGCTTTTAAAATCTGGTCTGTTCTTGGGAGGGAAAATAGTCCTGGCCTATGTGCAGTATTCTTTCATGTAGGGCTCTATGAGAAGAGCCCCCCCCCCACCCCCCAGTGCTGGGGATTGGATCCAGGGCTTTGTGCATACTAGGCAAATACTGCACTGGAGCTATATATACTCAGCCCCCAGAAGAAACTTTTAAAAGTTTGAGTTGTGATATAGAACTTGGTAAAGGGAATGACAGATCTCACTGGGATAGCCCAGGTCTTCTTGTTTTTGCTCCTTATCCTGAGAGGTAGCTTCTCTTAAGACTTTAGTTACTTCAGTTCACAAAATCACTTGAGGAAACCCTCCGTTGCTTTTCTATATAGACATGGTAGTAATAACGAATGTGTCTTTTAAAGTGCACCTGATGAGCTGGGGTTGTGGTGCAGTGGTAGAGCACTTGCCTAGCAGGTGTAAGGCACTGGGTTTGAATCTCAGCACCATGTATAAATAAAATAAAGGTCCACTGACAACTGAAAAAAAATATATTTATGTAATATATAAAATATAGTACACTTGATATTGTCATGTATGTCTAAAAAGAACAATTTAAAAAAAGATTTTAAAAAACAAATTAAAAAATAAAGTATGCTTGAGAATAGATATATGAATAAGTATTATGTGCATATGGAAAAACCATATTTGTAGATGTGTATAGACATGTTTGAAAATAGATACTTAAGAGCTCTATGATTTTCTCTCTCCCTTTAACAATTTTATCCCTGTGATAAATGTTGGAGAGCTTTACCAAGTTGTATTCAATAACTAAGGCTTCAAAACATTCCTTAATTTAATGGAATGGATCAGTATTTCAGATGGGCGTTTGGGAGGGAGGGAAGGAAGAAGGACAAGATGTACATACTGAGCCTTTCAGACAGTGTTGAATTTCTGTGAGCAATGCTGCTATTTTGCAGGGAGGAATGTGGTACCAAGATAGTATCCTGGTCAGGGAGTCAAAATTGTCCCTTCTGTAGCTGATTCATGATGCTTTAGAAAAGCAGGTTTTGACTCTTTCCAAAACACTGCCTTAGTTCCCACACTGTGTGACTCAGACACACCCTCGTCATTTAATTTGTCATGGCAGCATGTGTCGGGTTTATCATTCAAATGTCTAAAAATTTAGCTGTAATTTCAAGTGAGATTTCTTAATATAATGTAAAGGATTGCTGTTAATTGAGGGGAATAGGAAGAAGGGGATTATCCCTCAACAGATCTCTTTCCTTACTGGTCCCTGCCTTCCTCCTCTCTTTAAATCTTGTTTGTATCCAGGAAGGTGAGGGTCAGGTACCTTCGGACTTTACCCAATTTCAAAGTGACTTCAAGGAGAAGTTAGGAGCCCTGCAAAGATAGGCACTACATTTACCAATGGCCAGTGTCTACTAAGGTACATGCATTGTCCACAGAATTGGAAATTGATGGGCTAATGTAGGTGCATGCCCCTTAAGCAATACCCAGAGTTTACCATAGAGCTCTCTTTCTCTTAAGGGCCCAGGAATGAGATCTAATTGATAGACATGGAATTTGTATGAAACTTTTCAGGAATTCAGCTTTGTACAAAGGGACTTATATGAAAAGGATTAATCCAAGAACACAGGCTTTTCTCGTACCTTTATGATGGTCCCGTTTCTTTGTAGCTTATTTTCGTGTTTTAAGTGTCTTTGGAAACAGGATGAGAGGAAATCAGAGAATGCTTTTGAACAAGATATGAAAACACTGATCATTTACTGCTACTATTTAAAGCACACCCAGCTCTCTGAGCAGTGAAAGATGTCAGCGGCACTTTCAGACAGATTAAGTATCTGTGGCTCAGCAATGGGATGGGATTCTTTCAGAGAACACAAATGAGGCTAAGTATGTGACAACTGATGTGCCCTGGTGGAAGAGTCTTCAAGGTCCCTGGCCCTGCATCTGCTCCACCTCTACCATTGTCACTTTGCAGCGAACTCAACTCATTAAGGGTCTTTAAGGGGAGGTTTAGTTTGGCTTCAAAACAACAACAACAAAAAAAAAAAACAAGGCATTGAATGGAGTCATTTAATTATGCTTGGTCTTAGGTGCTCAGTACCTTCTGTTGTACTCTGAAAACTGTCAAGGCTAGGGGATGAAGTTAAAAATAGTCACTGTTGTTCAGAGCATATTTGACACATGTGGCTGGCCATGTGAGTCTCTGCTTTGTGAGTTGTACACAGAGACATCTCTGGGGTTACCACCAATAGTTGGTGACACCCTCCCCACCACAGCACCATGAGGAGCTGGATTGTTGAATTTAGGTCCTGGCTAGAAATGGAAGCATCCATCTTGACCCTGTGAGGCCACAACCCTGGCTGTGCCCCGGCCCATCCCAGCAGGTCAGTTGCTAAGCCTGAACCACACTTGATTCATTAAGACTGTGGTGACTTGCTATTTAGGGCAAAGTAGGTTTTCACAGCAAGTAGTGCAAAAATGAAAATAGTGATGTAATTCCCACGTAATGTATGTAGTTGTAGCTTTTAGAATTGGACGAGTTTAAAACAATAGCAACAACAAAACCAAACCTGAGCTTTGGTTTTAGTGGGGCTTTAGAAGGAGGTTTGCAAAGGGAATGCAGTATTTGCTGGGAAGCCTTGAGATGAACTGTTTCAAACTGTGGGCAAAGAACATGGATTCAGGAGTATGGCTTCCAGCATTCAGAAGAGGGTAGGAAATCACCTTTGGAGAAGATTTTCTTTCCACATCATGTTCTATTTTACATTCAGTAGAGTTTACTTTTGATATTAGATTGTGCAGACCCAAAATCTGACTCAGCCAACGCATCCTCAGTCATCTTTCTAGTTACTTAACTTTTCCCAAGTGTCCTTTACTTCGTCTGTAAGAAACTTCTCTTCACCATCTTGTGAAGATAGAATGGCAGAATGCAGAGTATAATCCTGCCTACAATTCTAAGTGTTAAAACAGTTAAAAATCCCTTGATGGTTTTTGTCTTGTTTGTTTTGGTACTAGAATTGAATCCAGGGTGATTTTACCACTGAACGACATTCCCATTCTCTCTCTCTCTCTCTCTCTCTCTCTCTCTCTCTCTCTCTCTCTCTCTCTTTTTTTAAATTGTGGGACGGGGCCTTGCTACATTGCTGAGGGTCTGGCTAAATTGGTGAGACTAGCTGTGAACTTGATATCCTCCTGCCTCAGCCTCTGGAGTTGCTGGATTACAGGTGTGCATCACCACACCTAGCATAATAGTAGCTGCTGCCAGTGTTGTTACTACTATTTTTACAAGAAAGGCTGTGGACTTTGAAACCAGGAAGGTTTAGCCTTAAGTTTCAGTTCCTCAGATAAGTGGCACATACTGTTAGATCTTTAGTTTCTGCCTCTGTAAAATTGGGATGATGGGGAGTTAAAGGAGATGGAGTTCTGGTGCCTTAGACCCTTAGAATTTCCCTATGTTGTTTGTGCAACAGACTGTGAAGCATAAATTGCCCTGATCATGGTTCTGAAAAGTCTGTATCATGTTTAAGAAAGGCAGGATTAGGAATGACCACAGATATAGCGGTTCCAGGTTTGTCTATCGGGTGGAAATTCAGATTTGATTAACTTGCAAAGAGTTTTTTAAGCCTCCCCTGCTTTGTTGATGAAGCAGTAATGTCAGGCAGATGCCAAGTGCAACTCTGGCACTGGTTACCTCTCAAGAGTAGTGACTTCTACTGTAGTGCAGTCTCTAATGCTTTTTAAATTAAGAGATGACTGTGGGCAACCTCATAAAATAGCCAAATACCAGGATATGGAGAAAATGTGAACATTAAGTAATCATAACTCAGCATGCACATAGAATGTAAAAATATTAACTGTGAGCAAAACAAAACACCTTTCCCCCTCTGGTTGTTGACAATCTGGGAATACCAGGATTGAAGGGTTAATAGTAGGATGGGTTTGGAGATTTGTGGCAACAGATGGCAGAAACCCCGGGCCAGCTCCCTCCTGCAGGGTTCGGCCCTGACCTGGCCAAGGCAGGGAATCACTCTGCATTTAGGAGGCTTGCCTGTCTGCAGTGTTGGACTCCATCTTCTCCCTCTACCTAGGAGCACTCTGTGTCTCATGCCATAGAGCCACCTGAATGTCCGTTGTTGTATCCAGGTGGAGCAGGAATGCCCACTGGAACGCTCCCCAGCCCTGCCCTGGAGACCCCTCCTCATTTGCTGTCAGTTTGCTGGTACCGAAAACCATCTCTGGCTGACACTGTCAAATGCTCGAGTGATGAAAAACCTGCCACCACCAGCACTCCAGCTTTGGAGCCGTACTTGTTCATCAGCACTCAGGAAGCCCTTGAAATAAGGTGAACAGAGAAAATATTGCCAGGACCTCTGCAGATTTCCCCCCACCCCCCAGCCCTCTGATTGCACACACTAAGTGCCGCTATCTGTGTAAATAACCTTTTCTTCCCCACCTCCCTCTGTCCTCCCTGTTCCCCCCTCCCATGCTCTTAGACTCTCTGGCGTGATAAATAGCCAGGCTACTGCTCAGCGTGCTCCAACACCTGGGAATAATCATGCAAAAATAACAGTGAGAGACTGCCGCGCGTCTGTTCTTGACATTAACTTTCCTCAGTTTGACAGGCTGCCACCACCAGCTGTTAGACTTATGGGTCTTTTTTTTTCCCTTTTCTACTGGAGATGACTGCTTTCCTGCTTTCCTCTTTTGGGCTCTAATGGGTTACATCAGTGTCCCATCAAGATGACAGAAAAGAGGTCAGACAAAAAAACCGTAGCTAAAACTGGCCAGTTCTTTATTCTGGTCTCTTATTGTAGTTATTATTTGATCAATAATGCTGCACTGACTTTTAAATGAGGAATATCTGATTAGAACTATATTAGGATTTCTCCTCCAGGAAGATATTCATAACCTCCTTTCTCTTTTTTAATTGTACTTTGTTCTACCAGATTTTTTAAAAAAATATTTTTGGTTGTAGATGGACATAATACCTTTATTTTATTTATTTATATGTGGTGCTGAGTATCGAACCCTTTGCCTCACATATGCTAGGCAAAGTGCTCTGCCACTGAGCCACACCCCAGCCCCATAACCTCCTCTTTTGAACCATACCACTGATCTGTTTGTTTGTTTGTTTGTTTTTAGTTCAGGTTTCAAATGTATTTGTAATAATGATAATAACATTTACAATACAGTAGATCCTGTTTATCAAATGCTGCACTGTACCAGGCACTGAGCTAAGGTTATTTGTGGGATCTCACATTGTAGTCACATAGGTAGATGCTCTCTCCATTTTTGTCAATGAAGACAGAGGCTCAGCGAGATCAGGTGGCTTGCTGAGGTGACACAGCTAATAGTTAGGGTGGGATTTCAACTCAACACTGATGTCCACTGTCTTTTACCAGTGCCCTGCTTTTTGCACTCAGGCGACCAAGGACAGTCCCATGGATGTGGTTCTACAATACAGCTATAATTTTCATCTATTTATGTGATGATTTGGTTAGTGTGACAGTCTTGCTCACTCAGCAGTTAGTCATGAAGGTAGAGACCTGGTTGGTTTGGGCTAGCTCATTCTAGCAAGTTCTGTGGTGCTTGGCACACAGCACGTGTGCTATAATTGTCTATTGGGTGGATGTGTGATTGAGTTTAGGTAAGCAGGAATAAATTTTGGGGTTGGCAGTGCTTGAAAAGAGGTGCAGTTACAGATTAGTAGAAGGAGATTTTTGTAGTAGTTTAGAACTCTTCGGTACCTCTGTGGCAATCGCATCATTGCTGTAAAACTATAAAATGGGGGTGGATTAAGCTAGTCAACTGCTGCCAGATGCCAGTGTATGAAAGAAGCAATATTTCCCCAGGCTGAGCTTCTCTGGGTTAAGCCCCTTTTTCTTGTACTTTTAACACACTTTAACCGCACTTAACCATGCATTTGGAGGGGATTATAGATTTATGTTAAATATAGTAGGATATAAAAAGAGCTTTGTAAGGTTGTGTGCAGGGTTATGGAACTGTAATATCAGACCAAGGACCTTTTTTTTTTTTTTTTTTTTTTTTTTTTTAAAGCCAGTGTTTACTGAGCTATGCACTGTGCTGAGCATTCACTTTGCATGAATTATCTCATTAAATCTTTGCTGCAACCCAGTGAGGGTAACTGTTATTATCATTCCCATTTCTTAGATGCAGACACCAAGTCTAGTAACTTACTCAGGGTCCCACACAGCAAGCATAGATAGGGCCAGGATTTGAATCCCAGGTTCACCATCTACTGGGCTGCCTTCTGTCAGGGTGGTATCCTGTGGAAATTGTTGCTACCCTCTGCCTTAACGAGTGAGCTTCATTGTTTGAAGAGATTGTGGTTCAGTTCATGGACCAGTGACCTGAAAAGTCAGGGTGCAGTCAGGTTGCTCTTTCGTAAAAGGCAAAAATAACTACGGAGCATCCTTTAAAATTCTGCTTTACATATAATACCACATATAGTAGATGCAGGTTGGTGGGTGACACCTTGAGATATATCTGAGAACTGAAACCTTTTTGTGGGAGCATCTTCCACTGGGGGCATTACCTGGAAGAAAGAATCGGCCACATTCTTTGAATTATTTTCCTCCCATGCCTCTTTGTCTCCCAGTGTATACTGAACTGTTGTAAATTTTCTGCTCATAGTATGCTACTCTTCTGTGCACACTCCAGCTGTCACTAGTGGTGGCTTATTGCCCTTACACAATAGGGGCTGCAGTTTTCTCACTGGGTAGATTGGTCTTGTTGACCTTCTTGGTGGAACATTCTATGACTGTCTCAGGGAAAGGCTGGAAGCACAAACTCAAGCTGCCTGTGCTGAGCAAGTCGATGGGAAGGCTGAAGTTCAGCCCTGGTGCTGATGCCACGGGGAATGGCGCAGCAAAGCACATTATCCAATTTAATTTGAAGATATAATAAAAATTCAGATCCCTCTCTAATGTTTCAAATACTGGCAAAAAAAATGGAGCATTTTTAAAAGTAGCAAACCTGGCTAGGCACGATGGAGCATGCCTGTTATTCCAGCAATTTGGAAGGCTGAGGCAGAGGGATCACAAGTCTGAGGCCAGCCTCAGCATCCTAGAAAGACCCTGTCTCAGAGTAAAAGATAAATAGGCCTGGGGGCTGTAAGGGTTGGGGATTGTAGCTCATTGATAAAGTGCTCCTGGGTTTGATCCCCAGTACCCAAATACACAAAACAAACCTCTAAAGCATACTTGCCAGATAAAGCACTCCGGGAGTAGCTCTAATTCTCCACCTCCAAACCTCTTTTTCATTGGTGACCTCTAGAGAAGAGGTACCTGCCATAGACCACATGGATGGTCTTTGTACTCCTCTCTCTCCCTAGGAAGAAGAGAAGGGGCTTGCTGCAGGGAGAAGGTGGGGTTCCATTTCCTCTTCTCAGGAGGTACCAGAGGTGCCCATCCAATGCCTTTGCTCAGTGGTATATTTGAGCTACCATAAGGAAAGCCAGTACAGGAGAGAAACTAAGAGAAATTCACTTGGGTAAATAAAATATTTGAACCTGTAAGATTATTACCTATCAGGTTTGAGAATTGTAGAGTATTATCATGTAGGATATTCATATTTATAGTTCAACATCTCTGAACCTTAGTATTGTCATTTTGAAACATGTTGGACGGGGTTCCAATTTTCCATCTATAATATCACCAACATTTGGATTGCATAGTTATAATAAGCAGTTATTTTATTTGTAGGCGTATAGGATACCATGGCTCTACCCTCAAGCCAACCAGATTCTTCAGAAATCTGATCTTTGGGTTGGGGTAGAGCTTGTTCTTAGCATGCATGAAGTCAAAGAAGAGGAAGAGGAAAATTTTAAAGGAGAAAATTAGATCTTTGAAATTATATAAATATCATGAATAGTACGGAGGTGTATTCATATCAAAATAAACATAGGGATTTGGTCTAGAAACTGTTGTGATAGGATTTATTACCAACTTCAGAAGGTTGAGGAATACATTTTCTGGTTGAGGAAAATGGGCCTCAGAGGTGTTAAGGGACTCTCCAAGGTCACAAGCTAAGTAGTATCAGAGTGGAGGCCAAAATCCTAGAGTCAACGTGTCCTGCCCCCTTAACTTCTGTAGCATTCATTGCCCCATTGTGTCTTCATCTCCAAAATCAAGGAGCCGATGCTGTCTTTATTCCATTTTCTTGCATATTCGTCTCTAGTTCTATTTGTTATCCTGGTATTAATGGAGGCTCTGAATCAGGCCATGTAAAGAACACCTTCAGAATATTGTTCTGTTTTGTCCTTATAGTTTATATGCATAGTGTTGAATTATAGCCAGTTTATAATGAACTGTACAAATTATGAAGTTTTTGGGAGCAAGTAGAACTGATTATAATTTTCTTACTTTTTTAAAATTCTGAAAAATTATTCTAATCCCACACTTTTTTTTTAGTTGTAATAAAGACTACAAGGTAACATTGGATGTGGTTTTTTTCCCCTTTGCTTATATTTCCTGCCTCAGAACCTCTCTCTTCATTTGTCAGCCCCATTTAAAAATAGGAACTATCAGTGCGAACTTTGATCCACATTAAGCTGCATTTACCCAAAATCATAAATCATCATATCTGGGGTTTGAACTGCAAAATGCTTTTCTCTCTTGGACTCTGTGATCAAGAATATAGAACAATAAAATGCATGGAGCAAAAGAAGTTTTATGGCAGCTTTGAGAGCAGGAAATTAAGTTTCTTTAACATGCAGATGGGTGAAGGGCTGTTCTATTTCGGCTTGGATCACTCAGGCAAGTGAACGTCAGTTTATCATTTTAGTGAAATGCAAACTGCAGAAGTAGTTCCTACAGGCATTTGAACAAGGATCCCACACAGCTGACTGCTTCAGCTGTTTAACTTAGGAGCACACTTCCTTATCTGACTCTCTTGGAATATATTCTTTTTGTTTTGCTTTATTGCTTTTTTTAAGCAACAAAGACTGTGATATTACATCTGTAGCCAAGTTACTACAGAGGGTAACTAGGGATGTATCTGAACAACAGATAAGATAGCATTTTTACCAGAACAATCTTCTATGTGTCCTTTTAAACATGCATGATTTGTTAGCCCAACTGATAATGCATGCAAGGTGTCATCCTTTATATGCAGGTTGTATCTATGGGCAACATCAGGACATAGGATTAATCTGGAGTCCTAGTACAGGTGTGTTTTGTGTAGCTTTCCCCACAACCAATAACCTGTCACCAGGGTCAAAGCTATTCTGTAATAGCTCCAAGTTTGTAAATGGGTCAAAAGAAGGAATAGGTTGGTTGATGATCTGCCTGTTGAGTATATGCATAGGCTTTGATTCATCATGCCAGACTTCTAGACTTCCTCCTTTGCTGACCTCCTGGGGACGGGGGTGCAAAAGAGATATCTTTGCACCAGAAGATCTTGTACTTGACTGTCATTTCTATTTCCTGTATCTAGAAAGAGGGCTGCTGGGCTTTGGTTAAATTCATCAGGGATCTTGACAGGTGGAATCACTAAAGGATTTGTGCACTGGAAGAACTAATGTTCTGTTGAAGTTGAGCACATACATTTATTTCTTCTCTTTTATGAATTCTGCTCAACTTTGCAATAGAACACTTAATTAGGAGTTGATGTTTAATACATGCTAATAATATCCAGTTTATGTGTTTCAGTGTGTGTAATCAAGTTTATATATTTTATATATTCAGCACAGTAAGTTAATATATTTTAGTGGTGATTTAATTTATTATGGTTTATAAAGTACTTTGAAAACAATTTTGGTCCATCTCCTGTACTTAAATGTCCAATAATGTAGGCCTTATTGTTTATTGGTATTTATTGGAGTTTATCATTTGGAAAAGCATATAATTTTGAAAATAAGATTTCAGTACAAGTAGGAAATAGTCTTAATTTTGCAACACATTTTTCATTCACATCTACTGAGACTAAACAGGTTGTTCATTGTGAATTTAGAACATCGAAGGCCTGGCTGTAATTCAGGAAGCTAGCGCTCTTACGTTTACCTTGTTTGGCATGAAAAAATACAATAATCATTTCTATTCTACTTTATATTTTGGCATCATTAAAACACTCAAAGCAGATTATAATTGCAAATGGAATTTGGAATGATGATGTATTCTAGAAGCGATGTAAACAGATTGCATTAAAAAGAACTCGAGAATGCAGCGCCTCTGCAGTAAGCCTGTCTGTCTTTCAGGTTGACCCCCTGTTCACAGTGCCAGCACCACCGCCACCGATTTCCAGCAGTCTCACGCCTCAGATTCTACCCTCCTACTTTCCCCCATCCTCATCCAATATTGCAGCACCAGTTGAACAGCTTTTGGTTCGGACTCGTTCTGTGGGTGTCAATACGTGTGAAGTTGGAGTAGTGACAGAGCCAGAGTGTCTGGGGCCCTGTGAACCTGGGACCAGTGTGAATTTGGAAGGGATCGTGTGGCATGAAACAGAAGAAGGTAAATACAATTTATTTTTCTTTATTTTCCTATGCCCTCTACCCTGTGTTGTTGTGTTTCTGTCCATCTGTGAGGGGAATTTGTTTTGTGGTATTCAGAGAGGAGAGAAAAGAGGCTTTTAAGGCTCTCTGAATTTTTGTTGACCTAAGAACTGTGTTCGTCTTCTTGTTCATGGATGCTTTTACCTTCAGGATGAGTTGGTGCCCCTAAAAGTGGTTCTCCACTTTAAGTGCTAATAGGGAAGAAATGTAAGAAGCAGGGTCAGGGTAACCCTAAAAGGTATTCCCCTAAAAGGTATTGTGGAAATTAGGAAGGGCGATAGATGTCATGTTCATTTTAGTCTTGGTGTGTCAGACAATCTGTCTGTCTTGATGTGATTGCTTTTGTGATATGGAAGCTTATGTTTACCTTCTGGATGGAGCAAAGGTTCTTGTACCTAGCGAGGACCATTGTCATGATGTGGTTGTGGCTGGTTGGTGCTCAGAGCTAATGGAGCCAAGGTCAAAGGCGTACACCCTAGTTGAGCCAGTCATTTCTTCGGTGGCCAGAGACATGAGACCTTTCCTGCCCCTTAACTCAGTAAGCCATTTGGCAAGTGCAGTCCATTAGTCACGAGGGAAACAAGGTACAAGAGAAATGGATTGATCTGTCATTGCTATTGGAAATATAAATCAGAGCATGTGCCACACTGGTAGTGGATCCACATTAGAGTTGGCCACGTCTCATAGCACATGGTCATCAGGTACAGGGTATTTCAGATGGCTTGTGTCATTAACAGGCCAACAAATACTAAAAACCAATTGCCAAGGATTGAGAAGTCACCGATTCCTTCAGAATAGGTAGAGGAGTATAAGGAAGAAGTACATCCCAGAGTACACCAAAGGGAACAAAGGAAAATGAAGAACTGGGGGCACTTTTTTTTCCCCATTTAAGATAAACCGGTCAAGTTTAAAGGGGTTGGCAGTTGCGAATCACTGTCATTTGTAAGAGTAAAGACCAAGATGAGAGTAACAAGGAGTGTCCGAGACTCAAAATCATTCATTAGGTTCCCCCGAATCAAGGCAAAAAACTTGAGGGCCAAAATTCAAAGGGAGAAGATAGAATATATGTGAAAGAGACTGAGTGGGTGGGAGTGGGGAGTAGGTGGGGGAAGTAATTGCTGGGCAAGAAGTAGCTCAAGCTGTTTCAAGATAGAAAAAAACAAAAGTTTTTCGATAAGGCTTTGAATTCTACTTATTACATTACTCTTGTATGATATGTTTCATAATTGGATAAAAAAATTGTGTGGACAGTGCCAGAAAGAGAGAAAAAGACTTAATTACACAAGAAAAGGAAATGAAAATAGTAGCTATGGTGTGTTTCTTGTTTGCTTACATGGAAGTGATGGTTAAAATTTACTTTTGGCTTTAGAAATTTTGGGGTTTTTCATCTTCTCCCTCATTATATTTTTAATTGGGGTTTTTTTAGACATTCTGGGAACCAATTTAAAACAATACTGTGAAACCACATTGGGAGGAATTGATGGTAAGAGGAGCCAGAATTAAATTGTTCTTAGCTTGCTTGTCTATTTAGGCAACCCTCCCCCCAGCGCCAGGGCAAGCTTCTGTCTGGTCACACCACCCCCACCCCCACCCCCTCCGGGTTGTGCACAGTTTTGCCTTCCCTTGGATTTTTCCCTGGAGCAGAAGTGGTGGGAAAGGGTTTCAGAAGGATTCTTCAGTGTGAAAAGTATAGAAAAGGAGTTGGGACATTAGTAAGATCATAGTTAATTAGGTGCAGCTTTTTCAGGGAAACAAAAAAGATTTGGAAGGAGCCAGGAGTTAACTTCCATACACTTGAAGTCAGCTTTTCTTGTACCTGGATAATTGCTCACTGGAGTGAAATGCTGTCTCCCCATTTCTTAGCTGTGATTTAGGCTCATCAGTTCAGTGCTTGTCATGATTTTATTTATTTAACTGTGGGCTAGGACTGAGTTCCTGCAGTGTGACCTCACTGGGTGATGTTGTAAAATTAGCCACAAACTTTCTGGGACAGCTTGGGTTGTTTTTTAGTTTGCTTAGAAGTCTGTTTAGTTTCAACTTTTAACCTTAACCTCTAATAAAAGATAGGATTATTTAGAAAAATACAATCTGTCTTTAAAACTGTAGCAGTACGTGAGTTGAAGCAGAATTCTGATACTCTAGTCATATGTTTGAAGAGGTATGATTACTATTATTTGATAATGATATATATAAAGCCTCCCATTCCATACTGTCCTCTGAAAAGTCAGTCAGCTGATTCTGATGTACCTGCTTTTATATGCTGTCTTCTGTCTGTCTCTGTGGATGTCTTTTGTTCATTCATATGGTGGACCCAGCCTCAGATGGTGCAGAACCTTGGGCAGCTCTCAATTTCTCTTTACTGACCCACATTTTCCAGGGTTTGGGGATGTATGGATGTTTTCCATGATGATAATAAGGAGCTGGAGATGTTAACAGAGAAATTTTTGCTGAATAAAACTAAACATGACCTCCATAGAATTTAAGAGCTCATCTTGGTGACTGCCTGGGATATAAGATGTGTGTTTAATGTGCAACCATTTTCTAGAGCATTCCATTTGCATTCTTTTCTCAGTACATTGTATTTAAAGCCTTGTACCAACTTAAAAATGAAGCCCACTTGACCATTAAATTTTCCCTTTTGGGTAAAACAGACATAGAACAAATACATTTGGAGCCAGTTATTTGGCAGAGCGTAAAGACGTCGTTTTTGGGGAAAAGAGAGTGAAAAGTAAGATACAATAGTTTGGTAGTATGAAGTTTCACTAAACAAAGAGCTTCGAGTGGAGCTCTTATAAAACTGTCAGGTGCTTTGACTAATGTTCTGTAGATTGAGCTGGGTAAAATCCCTTCCCTGGTGTTTTTACATCGAGGGCATTGTATAACTGGTAGAGTTTTTTGCACAAACCTAATTTGTTATGTGCATTCATGTGTGTGAAAGTTGTATATGTGTGTGTGTTTTAAGGTCCTAGAATTTTAAGTGTTCATATTGAAAGTCTTTGGGGAATGTTGAATATTCTCATGGTTTTCTTGGCTGTGGTGGGGAATAGTGAGACTGGAATGTGAAATCCCTATTTAACACTTTATTGTTCCTTGTGCTTGGAATTCCTCACTAGAGGATGGTTCTTTTACTCACAATCTTTGAACCCCCCCCCCCCCCCTTGTTATTGCCAGTACATGAAATCCTGCTTGTCTGTAAGAACCAAATTGTGTTCTGAAATAAAGAATTACTAGTGAAGTTCCCTCTGGAAAAAATTAGTGAGTTTTAGACCATGCTTAATAGGAGAGCAAAACTATTACTACATTTAGATGTTTGGTTTTTCTACTCTGATCTTTCTTTAAGGTGAATGCATAGGAGCAATGATGTATTGTACAAAATTACTCACAGATGTTGGAAAGAATTTCCTCAGCATTTCATTCCTGACATTTGGGACACACATGACTATGTATAATTATTTGTTTGATTTTTTTTTTTTTTGAGAAAGAAAAAAGCATGGTATATAGTACAGTGTGTATAAATACATATGTGTTGAACTTGGCTTTTTAGCTCTTGTGAATGTGTTGTCTTTTTGTATTTTATTGACTCATATTTCTTGGGGGGGCATATCCAAGAACATACTTGGTTCAACTAAGTCTATTGTCCATTGTTGTGATGGTCATTTACCCCTGCTCTGACAGTATCATTCCCATCCCCTCTAGTCTCTTAATGATTAGGCAAAGCTACTGAAGAAAAGGAAGTGAGGGAAAGAAACCTGGCATTTGCCAATGATGGCCCTTCAGACATCTATAGGTTGTGGAACAGTGGTTCTCACTACTGTGCCTTTGAATCACCTGGGGAGCTTTAAAAACATGCAGATGTCCAGGTGTTACCACAGCTTTTCACTAGTGGGTTTGGTGACCTGGCAATGGTGTTTTATCAGAGCTGTCCCAGGTCACTCTAATGTTGAGACACAGTTGAGAACTACAGTCTCAGGGCAAGGTGGAAAGCTGAACCGTCTGCAAGTTCCTTGACCATCTGTTTCCCTTTAAGGGAATCACATGTATTATTGCTTCACGTTCCAAAGTATAAAATGGTCAGGTCACCTGCTTATTTACCACAGAGTAGGTAGTGCCAGTCAAGATGCTAAAGTGTGGCAGATGAGCCTGGTTGTCTAATGACCATTGAGGAAGAGGGTCCAGCCTTAAACCTCAAGGTGAATGCCACAGAAGATTTGAGGGGCATCTTGAATCACTAATTGATACCAATCTATCTAATTTATTAATGTGGTGGGGATGGTCCTTACTGTTGATTTCTCCAATGAGCCAGACACAATAGTTTTATTCCTGTGTGGTCTCTGCTGCATGATTTTTGAAATAGTTTAGAAACCCATACTAGTAAGGGAAGTGGTTAAGGTAGCAAAGAACGAATTGAACTCAGAGAATCAGGGGGAGTTTTCAGAGGGGATGGCAACTTAGGGTAGTGAATGTGATTTTTAATGGGAAGAGTTGGCACCAGGTGTGAGAGGTTTGCCACCTCATAGGAAGTTCCTCACATGGTGTTCTATGTGTTCAGCTTCCAAGAAAAGAAAAGTGATTTGGGGAATTATGCTTTAAAGGTAATTAACTGGAGAAATAAATGGTTCTTTTTTGAACCACTAGAGATGTCCTTAAAAGTCTTCTGCTTCTTTTCTATCTCCAAAGTCATAACTGTGTGTAGGATAAGGGGTTTTTAAACTAATTTATTAAAAGGCAAATGATCCTATGTAATTGAGGATGGATTTAACATATGGTATTGTCATTCCTGTTCTGCATTGTTTACTTACAATCTTATTACTTCAAATAAAACATTTCTTTTAAAATTTTGAATACCTTGAGTAGAGATTAAACATTAATCCAGGCTGACTTTGTGTTTTCAGCAATTAAGCATGGAGTTTGTGCAATAATTGTTCAGAGCGAGGTATTATTTATATCTCTGGGATTTTATAAATTCAACTTTGACTCACAAAGGGAATAAGTTGAACACTGTTAACTTGTGTATTTCATTACACCTCACATTAGTGATGATCATAACCACACGCTATGGGGAGCTTTGAGATGGCCAATGGTTGGTGCTCTCTGTAAGTGCTAACTGGGGGTAAATCAGCCCCCACTCAACAGGTGATTTTAAGATGAGCATAGTTTTATCACTGTGATAACAAGAAAAGGGGTCCAGCCTGGATTCTTACCAGAATGCCACAGAGGGTTTTGAGGGACTGAAAAAACTACTAGTTAGTCCTACCCAGTATATGGGCCATCAACTTCTCTCTTACCTTCCTGGGCCACCTTGCAGTGGGGTTTGCCCATAAGAGAGTGGATTGAGATATCACTGGTGGCAGCGCAGCCCAAAGGTGGCCATGTCCTTCCAAACTGCACATTTACTGCCCAATTTGCCAATGGAAAAGGCACACCAATTTGAAAATCAGATCTGCGCGTTTGCTGGACCACAGTGGTGGATTTCTTTCCTTCCTTCCTTGCCTCTTTTCCCTTAAGACAGGGTTTCTGCCATGCTGCCCAGGCTGACCTCAAACTCCTGGGCTCTAGTGTTCCTCTTGCCTCAGCCACCCGAGTAGCTGAGACTATAGGCGCACACCAGGGCCAGCAAACACTTTTTAAATAAAAGTACAACCTTTAAGGATACATAATACACAACAACAAAATGCACTGAAGTATTTTCTTTTTTAAGATTAATGAAAATGTTTCCAGCTTTTGAGAGTATAAATGGAGAGTGGGTCTTCATGTGGGCATACAGTAGACCATAAAAACCTATTGAATGAAGGAGAGGAAAAGGATGGTAGAAATTTCGTGGGCTTTGGGCCGTTTTCCTGGTTTGTTCTGCTTTACTCCTGACCCTACTTGTTTTGTGCTTTCCCAATGAGGTGATGTGGCCAAAGTTTGGGTAGCATGAGTGAATGTGTTTCGCTGCACAGCAACAACACACATGGTCACTTTACCTCTTGCCAGTGTGAAAAATGTGCTGCTCTAAAGTAGGATTCATCTTACTGACTTTAGGCCAAACATTTAGTTTCTGGTTCATTTGGGGTGTGTATGTTGGTATGGTGACATTGGGTGTTAAGATATGCAGCAAGAACTTTCAAACTCTCCATATAAAGGCATGTCGTTAGCCCTTTCTTTCCCCCCCCCCGTGGTACTGGGGATTGAACCCAGAGCTTCATGCATACTAGGCAGGTGCTACACCACTGAACTATGTGCCCAGCCCTTTTAAAAAATATTTATTTTGAGACAGTGTCTCACCACACTGAACTTGAGATCTTCTTGCCTCAGTCTCTCAAATAGCTGGCATGTACCACAGCGCCTAGCATGAAACTTATTACTGTGTGTGAACACAGAATGTAAAACATTAAAAAGTAAGCTTTTCTTAGGACATGGGTGTAGAAGATTAAGGTTGTCTTGTAGGGTGTGTGTGTGTGTGTGTGTGTGTGTGTCATATTGTCTGATCTGCTTATTAATTTTTTCCCTGTAAAGAAGGAATGGTACAGAAGTCTTGACATTACAGGGACTTTGAACTGAAGATATATTTCTGATTGCAAAATGGAAATGGTCTCATTAGTTGCAAAGATTAGCTGTTGGCCCATCTAAGCATATTGATCTGAGTATTTCATTGATTTTTTTACACAATGTTTACAGCAGCTTTATTGAGATATAATTTACATAACATACAATCTACCCATTTAAAGTGTACAATTCATTGGTTTTTAGAATATTCAGAGTTAAACAACCATCATTTACAATTAATTTCAAAACGTTTTCATCACCTCCAAAGAAACCCTGTACCCTGCCAGTTACTGCACTCCTCCCATTCATTGAATTTTACGTCTTTGTCCTTGATTCTTTGCTTTTATGCTTAAACAGTAATATTTTACAGATAAGACAAAGGATTGATCTGTTTGAACACTAAATCTGTGCCAGGCATTGTGCTGGGCACACTTACCAGATGGTTTCCTTTATGCCTCAGAATAAAATCCAAAGTAAGCTCACCCTCTTTATCCGTATTTTAATAGTGAAGTCATAGAAGGAGATTCACCTGTGCCAGGCAGCATGCCGAATCTGTATTTGAACTCACTGCAGCTGGACTTTCAAAGCCCTTGCTCTCTTCACACTATTCCTGGGTTCTGGATTTCTCTCTGCCACCACTCAGAAGTACCTGTGTATTTCTCAAAGTGCTATATGGAAAGAAGAAGTAAAATGTGATGTAGATTATTTTTATTTTAGCTAGATTATTTTTATTTTAAACATGGAATGATAAAAATTTATAGTTTTAGCATCTGATTTTGGCAGTTGTTCTAGAATGAGCTTCAGCTGGGTTGGTGTGTACAAACCATCCCTTTCAGCCCCACTTTGCTGCAAGCTGCTTAAGTGCACAAATCCCATCTGTCTTGCTCACTGTTGGATCCCTGGTGCCTGGCACAGAGTCAGTGCATGGTACTTATTTGTTGACTGTTGAATAAATTCATGGAACAAAGTGGTATGCTCTTGATACCTGTTTAAATTTGAGTAATGTAACTTTCTAGTCAGGAGTATATTTCTTTTAAATTAAGTTTGGTCTAGACAGTCAAAAACAGTTCCAGAAACCTAGTTTGTCACTGATGTGTGTTTTTTTTTTTTATCCATTATAAAATTGGATTACATTTTATTATATTTCAGCTCCCAACCTTGTTGCTATTAGGCTAATCAGAACAAAAGGAGAGAAACAAAATATTTGGCATGCCTTTTGTGTTTAGTCATGCATATCCTCAATATGGTTTCTATTTTCTGATTATAAAAGGAATATATGACCATTTTAGGACATTTGGAAAGAAAAGTAAAAATGTAGAAGAAAAAAATGTATAACCTCATATTGAAGTACCACTTAGTTCACTTTCTTTAGAATAAAGATTGCTAACTATAGATACAGTCTTGTACAACAGGTCACTAGAACATAGTCATCTTGCATAGCTGACGGCTTTAGCATCATGTTCTAAAGGCTCATCCCATTGTACTTTTGATTTGCATTTCCCTGATGGTTAGTGATGTTGAACATCTTTTCACATACTTGGCCATTTGTAGGTCTTCTTTGGAGAAATGTCTATTCAAGCCTGTGGCCCACTATAGATTTGAAGAAGTTACTTGTAATTTTGGATATTAACCTCTTTTCAGATATGAGGTTTGCAAATATATTTTTTTTCCATTCTGAAAGTTGCCTTTTCACTTTGTTGATGTTTCCTGTGCTCTGCAAAAGCTTTTTTAGTTTTGTGTAGTCCCATTTGACTAGTTCTACCTTTGTTGCTTGAGTCTAAAAAATAGTTGTGCTCATTCATTAGATGCATTCCTTTTAAAAAAAGACTATGTTTTAGATTCATAGCAAAATTGAAAGGAAGGTATAGAAATTGCCTATATAATCCTTGTGTCTACACATGCATAGCCTCCTACATCATCTACTTTCCCAACCAGAGTTGTTCATGTATTATATTTGATGAACCTATATTGACACAGCATTTTCATCCAAAGTCCATAGTTTATATTAGGGTTCACTCTCAATGTTGTGTAATCTCTGGGTTTGGACAAGTATATAATAACAGGTATATTCTATATAGTATTATGCAGAGATATTTTCACTTCCCTAAATATCCTCTGTGCTCTGCCTGTTCATCCTTCCCTGCCTTCTCTGGCAACCATTGATACCTTTTTCTGTTCAATAGTTTTGCCCTTTTCAGAATGCCATAGAATTGGAATCATACTGTGGGTAACCTTGTCTTATTGAATTTTTTCACATAATTAAATGCATTTAAGTTTCCTGGTGTCTTTTCATGGATGGTAGTTTGTTTTTTAGAAGCACTAATATTCTCCTGTCTGGATAGAACACAGTTTATCCATTCGCCTATTGAAGGACATCATGGTAGCTCCCAAGTTCGGCAGTTATGAATAAAGCTGATACAAACATCCACATGCAGGTTTTTGTGTGGACAGAGTGTCAATATGGGGGAGGAGTGCTGTTTCTGGGTGCTATGGTGAGAGTTCAGTTTGGTGAGAAGTTGTGGCACTGTCTTCCAAGGGGCTGCACCACATTGCCTTCCCACCAGTGGTGAATGAGAGCTGCTCTTGCTGCACTTCCTCTTCCATCGTTCTAATAGGTGCGTGGTGATGTCTTCTTGTTTTAATGTGAATTTTCCTAATGGCATAGAACATGGAGTATCTGTTTTCATATGCTTATTTGTCACCTGTATGCTTTTTTGGGTGAAGTGGTAAAATCTTTGGCCTGTTTTTTTTTTTTTTAATAGAGTTTATTTTCTTGTTGAGTTTTAAGAGAGATCTTTTAGATAGCAGTTCTTTATCAGATGGGTGCTGCAAATATTTTCTCCCATTCCTTGGATTGTCTTTTTATTCTCTTGACTGTTTTTATGCAAAGCAGAAAAATTCAATTTTAATGAAGTGTGTGCAGCATGTTAATTCTTTTATGGATTGTGCTGCTGTTGTATCTAAAAAGTCTTTCTCAAATCTAAGTTCATCTAGATTTGCTTCTGTGTTATACTCTAGTTTGCATTTTAAATTTAGGTCTGATCCATTTTGAGTGTATTTTTTGAAAGATATAAGGTTTATGTTTAGATTTTTTTTCTTTTTCTTTTAACACATAACCAGTTTTTTCAGATTATTAGTTTAAAAGATTGTCTTTTTTCCATTCTTCTGCTTTTGTTCCTTTGTTGAAGATCAGTTGAGTCTATTTTCATGGGTCTGTTTCTGGGCTCTAATATCCCTTCATCTATTGGTCTCTTCTTCTAGTACCACTCTGTCTTGATTACTATAGCTTTAAAGTAAGTCTTAAAGTCAGTTAGCATTAGTTCTCTAACTCTGTTCTTCAATATTTTGTTGGCTGTTTTGGCTCCTTTTTACCTATCTAAATAGACCTTAGAATCAATTTGCCAATATCCATTAAATGACTGACAGGGATTTTGATTAAGATTACATTGAATCTATAGGTCAAGTTGAGAAATACTGACATCCTGCCGATATTGAGTCTTTCCATGAACATGGAATATCTCTGAGCTTATTTAGTTCTTTGATGTTTTTTTTAAATCAGAGTTTTGTAGTTTTCCTTTTATAGATCTTGTATATATTTTGCTACATTTATTCCTAAGTATTTCAGTTTGGGGGGTGTTAATGTAAATGATATTGGTGTGTATGTGTGTGTGTGTGTTTAATTCCATGTGTTCATTACTTGTATATAGGAAAGTGATTCACACATGCTAGATAAGTGCTTTATCACTGAACTACATTGAAAGTTCTTTTCTTATTTTTATTTTTGAGACAGAATCTTGCTAAGTGCTGAGTTGTCCTGGCTGCGTTCTAATTTGTGATCCTCCTGCCTCAGCCTTCTAAGTGGCTGGGATTACAGTGCTCATCACCACTTCTCTAATAAAACACTTTCTGAGAAGCATTTTTTTTTTTTTTTTTGCTGTGAAATAGTCCATAGAAGGGATACACCAAAGCTTAATTTAATTTAAATTTCTCTAACAATGGATGTAGACACATTGATTTCAACTCACTAGATAAATATGAGTAGTATAGCTTAGTATATCTTTGTGTATGGAGTTTTTTTTTGTTTTGTTTTTGAATTTGGAATTATTATGCTGGCATCAGTTTACAAGAAACTGAATTGCTGAGTGAGTGGAAAGAAACATTTTTTCATGTGCTGGAACACATTTTACCTAACTGCTTCAGTTTACACTGGATCAGAGTGCCTGTCTTACCCTGCCCATCTTTGGACCAACTGACATTTCAGTGAAAAAGGAGATGAGTTTTAAAGTCATATGCATAACTTGTCCATATCCATATTCCTACATTTAACAGAATGAGGGTGAGAGGTCCCTCTTATAGCACACATCACAACGGTTTAGAAACAGAAAGCAAGGTGCAGAGGGTTCTCCAAAAGAAGACATGCTGGGGCTCTGCCTCAATGGGGAGCCTTGGATGATAGGTTTGGATTTCACTTCTCCTTGTACGTAGAATGACATTTTACAGACTCTCCCCCCATGAAGGAAATTAAAAGATACTTCTAAATATGAGAAATTCAAACATCTGGGGGGAGAAAAATTAGTCTGTCACTCACATCTTTTCTGAGCCACTTGTGTTTCTGCCTCTGAAAACATCTATCTTTTGGGTCCTTTTCCTTCAGAATAAGGGAGGATGAAGGATCAGATTTTTTTTTTTGAAAACCTTTTGTGTCCCATAACTTGTTTATAATACATAATTTGTCAGTTGATGTAGTCAAACCATATACATATCTTCTCCTGGCATACCCAAGCTCTGCCTACTTCCATCTTTTATTTCCACTCCTATTCTTTCTTCCCTCAGCAAGAGGAAGAACTATCCAGGTAGTTTTTTTTTTTTTTTTTTTTTCACATCAGTATCTACCAAAGCATTCCCATCTGCCCTTCCCAAACAACCTTTCTGTTTTCAAATAAGTTTGGCTGATACTTCCCTGACAAAAGGTAAATAATATGGAAAAATGCTTATCATAGGTTTCAAAAACCTGTTCTTAGCAGAGAAAGCTGGGGAAATTGGGCTTCTGGGCACAATTGCAGAGCATTTATCAGGCTCTGACATAACCTAGTCAGGAGACCCAAGAGGAGGGCAGACAAAAAGTGCTGTGAGGTAGGCAAAATCCTTTTTGCTCATTTATAATTTCTTATAACTGAATAGAAAATCGAGCAATTATATGTATGGCACACCCATACACCCATATATATTTATTTTGTGAGTAAGCCTTCTGATTCAATGTGTAATAGAGGCACTATATAGTATTTCAATCCCTGCTAGAAATGTGGCTGCTTCCTTGACATGACACATGACACACCAGGCCCGTGTCTTATTATTAAAACACATTCATCTGGGGAATCTTCCATATTGCTCTTAAACACCATCTAATTAGCATTTTTCTCATTTATGTGGAAGTCTCCCATAATTAATCCCACTGTTCTATGGAAAAACTGTGGTATAGTCTAAATGAAGTGACTTGGGGGAGTGCATTTTATCTAAATTTCTAGTTCCAGTCTAAAGTGATTGGCCTTTCCTGGTTTTGAGCCTCTGTGTGTATGTGTAGATGAATATAACTAGTTATTTCAAAATATGCTAAAAGCAAACAAACATCTGCCTGTCAGTTTGACTGAAATGTGGAAATCCAGTTCACTTATAGAGTGAAATGTTTTTTAAGTTTAATATTCGCCAAATTTTTTTTTTTACTGAAATCCCCAAAATGTAGTTTTCAGCTTTGTATTTCATAACAACAACAAAATAATAGCCAACCACATCCCGTGCCTCAGAGAGGCAGCGCCACATGTTCTCCTGGCCCAGCGGGCAGCTTGGATCCTGCCAGCTCTTCTGGGATCCACGTGTACATGTGCACGGTTTGTATGCTGTCATGTAGATGTCTTCTTGATATCCACGTTGACAGACAACTTTTGAAGTAACTCAAGTCGAAAGAGCTGACTGAGGACATTTAATGTGTCTTCCTTCGCTTGAGTAGCAGCACAGGGCAGCTTATTCAAAGAGACCAAAGGCTGCTTTCCACTGCATCCCTCAGCATTCTGAGAAGGTCTAGTCACTTCACAGTATGAAAAGCCAGTCAGTCCCAAGAAGTGCACACAGTTGGCTGCTTTTTCTCAGTGCCTCTCAGGCACACATGTGAAATTATTCTTGTCCAAACAAACGTGGGGTGGATACCGCAAGCAGAGCAGAACCATCACTGGAATTGGATTGGGCAAATTGGCTTGATACACTCCGTACCTGTGATTGAGTAGCTGCATGTGAGAGGTGCTTTGGGTGCAAGAAATCTTTCAATACTCAAGGACAGACAAGGGAAGAAGCCATAGGCTGGGAATTGGGACAAGCTTCATTGCAAACCACAAGAGCTTTGTTGAACTTCTCTTCCATAGACCCCTGCCTGGCAGGTGACTGAAAGCACATTTACCAGGAATTTTTTTTTAAGTTAATTTCTGAGTTGATAGTTGGACAAATACCTAGTGGGATTCAGGGGACCAAGGGTCAATGTTAAAAAAAAAAAAAAAAAGCAGAATGCAGTGAGCTACTTAAAATTGTATTGACTGCACATTAATCTTTAGTGACTCAGGAGGAGAGCATTACCTTAAAATCCCTAGTCAGTCACCAGAGGATCCCTGAAGTATGCACCTTCTAGGAGATCTCACTTTATCTCTGTCTCTTGAATCAAATGTCTTCTTAGAATAAATATCATCAGCTGTACTAGTCCCTCTGAGCTTGCAGTTTCCTGCAAGTAGCACATTTCCAAGTATGGAATTTCAATAAAGCACATCATGTGTTGAAAGTAAATGTTAAATATTTGAGCTGTGATTTAGCATCACTGTCTTTATTTTCTCATAGTGAGGAAAAAAGAAATGAGGAATTTCTGACTTGTGTAGCAATCAAGACAGGGTCCAAAAGAGAATTCAAAGCCACTCGGTTCCACAGTTTAAGGGTGGTGTACGGGAGGGATGTCATCATCTTGCTCCCATATGCCTACCTCCGAGTTCCAGGATCAGGTGGGCTGGACCACAGGCTCTTCCTCTGGAGAATCAGGCCTGGCAGCTAAGCTTGATCCTCAGGTGTCCAGTTTCTGGTTTATTGAGAAGTCGGTTATTTTTCCTCCAGATTTGGCTCATCTGTGTGGTCTTAATCAGTAGAGTCAGGTTTTGCACTATACTTTGCCTAGGGGAGATGCAGATATTCTGTTGAAGGGCGTGAGATTTTTACTTGCATATTCAGTATCAAGAGTGACAGTACCTGACTGTCAAGGCATGTGAGAAAGTTATGTGTCTTTTTTCCTTTATAATAACTCAGCCAAAGGTTCATTTTATATTTCATACAGAGGAAGGGCACAATTTCTTAGGTCAAGAAGTACTTGTAATATTTTAATTAAAAATTCTTCTTTTATTTTTGTGGGGGATATGGTATTCTAATATCTCTCCGTTTCCATTTAGTAGAATTTTAAACAATGTATTGTTGCAGAATCCTCAAGAGTTCTTGGTATTGCAGTCATGACTACTGCTGGACAAACTGTTCTTGAGAAAAGCCCTGCAGCTAACCCATGAGGAAACCCAAATGAAAATGAAGTGATGCGATTGTTATAATTGTGAGGGGACTAGAGTATATTGGTTTTAAAAGAAAGGGAAACCAGCTAAAAGGAAAAACAAAACCACGTGACCTTTAAATATCAGTCTGTTGGGACCTCTCACTTCCCATCACCATCCCTGTTTGTGTTAATATGTGTATGTGTAAGGAAGGACCAGTGCAGTTCATTCAGTCTTCCTGTAGCTGCTTCTGCTTTTGCTGACATGATCCCTACTCACCCTGAAAACTGATGCATTTTATATAACCTGAATAGTTCAGTGGAGGTCAGAAATACCTGGGGACTTGTGAGGGAGCTTGATAAAGGTACAAGGGAAAAGATGAACCCTGGAAGACAGCACTGAGTAGGTGTCTCTAGAACCAGGCTTAACCTCATCTTTTACACCCCAGCTGTGCTTCCTTGGCCTTGGGCCTCAACTTTCCTCATGTGCAAAATTTGGGAGGGGTTGGAGTACATGCTCTTTTGAAAATACCTGACGTTTAGGTAGCAAAGGAATATAAAGATCATAAGGTGTTCCTTGTGCCAGAATCATTTCAGACTTTAAGGCTTCCGAAACAAAATTCTTAGCAAATAGTCGGCCAAGATGGCATTATTCATAATAACCCTCTGGGTTACTGCCAAGTCCTGTTGAATAAGCAAGCCCAATTCGAGTCTCTGGGACCAGATATACTTCTAACTTCTGTTTACCCAAATCATTTATTGAACTGTTAGGCCTCAATGTGGGATCTGATCTGAGCAGGCTGATGCTTCTTTTATGCTCTGAATTCTCCAAGGAGGCATTATCAGATAAGATTCCTGTGGGTTCCATTGGCAGGTCCTGGAACCCCTGGTTCAGTACTCCTTGTGCTACTGGTACAGACTCCTTAAAATGCCCTAAAGACCACTGAGAAATAGAGATGTTATTGGATATGGGAGAGTTAACACAGAAATGCAGTTTAATTCTCTTTTTAACTTTTATTCAAGTTACACATGTATGTAGTTTAAAAGGCCACAGAGTTCTACAAGATCTATAACAAAAAATAATAGTTTCATATTCCACCTTTCCCTCACCCAGTTTTTACTCCCCAGAGGTAACTAAATGAATTCTTTAGCTAGCATTTTTTTCCCTCTGTATTTTAAGACACATGTTTACATGACTATTTCTTGGTTATTTATTTCAGTTTCAGATGTTTTCTAGAACCTCCTATTTTGGAAGATAATGACTTAGCTCTCTTGCCTCCTTAAACGCAAATATATTTTATCACCACCTGTACTCCCAACGTAGTTATGAATTATGAGCTTTCTATTGCTGTATAACAAATTATTCCAAAATGTCACGTCTTAAAATAACAAACATATATTTTGTGACAATTTCAGTGGTTCAGGAATCTGGGAGTGACTTGGCTGGGTGCTTCTGGCTTAAGCTGTCCTGTGAGGATCCAGTCAAGCCGTGGGCAGGTGCTGCTGTCAGGGCTGAAGCTGAGGGACCCCCTTCTAAGCTCACTTAATGGCTGTTGGTGGGCTTTAATTCCTCACAGCTGCTAGGCTAAGGGCCTTAACTCCTGTCTAGGCCCAGTGGGCCTCTTCATAGAACTGCTCACAACATGGTTGCTTTCTTTTCCAGCAAGACCAGAGAGAGAGCAAGAACCCCAAATGGAATCCATCACATCTGTATAGCTTAATGTTAGAAATGACAGCCTATTAGCTGTACTCATTTGAAGGAAGTCAGAAGGAGGGACTTTGGGTTCATCTTAGAGGCAGCTACCACAGCAATTTGTCCATTAGGTCAAATGTTCAGTATTTACATTGCTCTGACTATGAATATATTATTCACAGCACAGCCCTATACTAGGATAACTTTCTTTTTTCATCCCGCTTTCTCTCTGGAGTAAACTTGACTTATTTTTTGATTGCTTAGTGTTCTCAGTACCAAATCACTAATTCACCATGAACTATCATGCTGGAATTATAAATTGTTTCTCAGTGTGTTAAAAAACATCAAGTATTCTATACATTTTATCTGTTGGAGCAGTTTCTCCCATAGTCTTCTGACCTGCTTCATTCTGGACTGATTTTTTAAAGCATTATTCATAGCTGTAAAAATCTGAGATCTTTCCCATATGCCGAAGCTGCTGTTGCCTCACTGTTTCCTGGATTTGTGCATTATTATTCTCCTGGTCTGTACCTTCATTTTGGTGAGACACCAATAGATTTCTAAGAAAGGGCTCACAAGAAATAAAAATTTTGAAATCTTGAATGCCTAAATACATTCCCTTCTACTTCACACTTGACTGGGAATGTGGTTGGGTGATGAAGTGGTTGAAAATCATTTTTCCTCAGCCCTTTGAAAGTGGTACCCCATTGCTTTGAGCTCCTCAGTATTTAGCTGGGCATTTGAACTCTTGTGTTCATCTTTTCCTCCACTCCAACATTCTGACATATCTCAGTGACATCTTTGACCAGAGTTTTTTAAAAACCTGTTGGTGCTGAGCTTGATCCTCTCATTGGAAACTGAGGTCCTATATTCAAAATTGTATAGATATATTTCTTTGGAGAGAATATAATTTACATTCCATGTTCTATGGTTTTAGAATTCTTATCTTGATTTAGAACTTCCCGTACTGATGGGCATGGTGACTGACTTGTAATCATAGCTACTCCTGAGGATGAGGCAGGAGGATCTCAAGTTTGAGTCTAGCCTGGGCAACTTAGTGAGACCTGATCTCAAAATAAAAAATAAAAATGGTGGCAGTGTATCTCAGTGGTAAGAGTGTCCTTATGTTCAATCCCTAGTATCAAGTAAATAAATAAATAAACGAACAAGTAAATAAAAGAACTTCTTGTACCAATCTTTTCTAGTATTTTCTTTCTGGTTTCAAAACTCTGGTTTTATAGGTATTTATATATTTCTGGTTTCAGGAAAAAAATTTCAATCCTTTCATTGTCTTTTCATTGACAAAACTGTGCATATTCATTTAATTTCTAAAGACTTTTGAAAGAATTTTTGTAACTGTTCCCTTCAAAAGCTTCCTATTCTAGCTGAGTGTTGTGGCTTTTTCCTATAATCCCAGCAACTAAGGAGGCTGAGGCAGGAGGATCACAAGTTCATGGCCAGCCTCAGCAACTTAGCAAGGCCCTAAACAGTGTAGTGAGAACCACTGTCAAAAAATAAATGTAAAAGGGCTGGAGATGTGGCTCAGTGGAGAAATGCCCCTGGGTTCACTGTCTAGTACCAAAACAAACAAACAAAAACTTCCTATGCTAGTTTCATGAATGCAGTCTCTTCTCTTTTCTCTGAGGATATTAATCACCTTCTTTTTTTTTCATCAACATTATTTCTAATTCCTTTAAGTTTCTCTTATTGGTTTGTGTGCTTGGTTTGGCCTCTGTGTTTAATGTTGGTGACTTACCTTGAATGCCTGATGATCCTTAGTTGTCTGCTTCTAATACTGGTGTGCTAAAAAGCTGGTTCGAAGGGCCACATGTTGGAAGGAACTTGTTGATATAGGAGTATCTGGATATATCATTTCTCTAGAGAGTCTCACGTCTCTGGATTTCCACCTACCTTGGTCTTTTATCCATTTCCTCAGAAGAGTTTCCTCTGATTCCCAACTACTATCTTTCTTGATACCAATTTTAAGAAAACAGGGCAACAACTTTAATTCTCCATTTTATAAATTTTGACTTAATATCCCAGTTTTTTATTTTACTGACTATAATATTATCCCCATTTTATGGATGAGAAAATTATTAGCATTAAATTTCTTTGTTGAGATTTCTTGGTAGTGACCAGTAGCCTGAAATTGAGATCATTTCAGTGTGGACTGTGCTGTCATAATCATCATTTTTCTTCTTTAGAGAGATCAGTTTGTGTACTTTCCACCCTCTCACCCCCACACCTCAACTGTGATGTAATGCTTGGTTTTTCAGACAAAGTTTGGAAACTTAAAACAGGCGTGGGAATGGAATAAGATATCTTAAGTCATCAAACTGCCTTTTGTTGTTGTTGTTGTTTGTTTGGCTCTTGGTTTTCTAAATAAAACAGGTTTAGTAGTATTTGGAATGGTCAGACTCCCAGTCCTATCTACCTCCTTATGGCTCATTGTCTTGGGCTTGAGCTCTCTTCTTTTAATCTTTACTTAGCAACAAGAGCAGTCTCCCAGCTGGTTTTCTCAAACTCTTTTTCCTTTGCTGCAGAACTCCCCACTTCTTCATTGGCTAACCCTTCAATACCTGCACCTGTTGAGACAACAGGTCTCATTAGCATGTTTCTTTTCCACAAGGGACAGATGCAGGGAAGACTCCTCATTAGCACCAAGGGACCCTCCTGTGGTGAGGTCCACTCACTTCTGGATGCACATATTTACTTATATGTTTTTAAGCTTTTGTTCTCAGCCAAGAAAGGTGCTATCTTTTTAGCCCACCTGCTTTAACCTAATAAAAGGTACCTGACTCCCTTCTTGGACTATGAAGACCCTGAAAGATGATTATAAACTTCAATGGATGTCTTCTTCTGAGGCAGAGATTTCTGCCTGGTTTATGGATGTTATTTCTGGTACAGAGCACGTGGGCAGCCACCAATAAATATTGTCATCTGAAAGGATGAATGAAGAGAAAGGAGGCCAAATCAACTCATGACTGTCCATCAACCTAGAAAGCCATGATTAAAACACTCCTCTCTCCTCCATTCGGCTCCCCCATGTTCCTCAAGCCGGGAGTGGGTGCTGTGCATGTGGTGCATGTGCATGGTTGGTGCTATTGTGTCAGTGGAATCATTTGGAGGAAATGTTTTTATATCCTTAAAAGTGTTGTCTTCGAGGAGAACAGTTCATAACGCTGGAGTGAAAAGAAGCCTCCTTTCAGATGGGCGGCTCGATGCAGGCAAAGCTGCTAATTTGTTTTTAGCTTCAAGGAGATTGAGAGCCTTGGCCTCCTTGGCAGTAGCTCACAGTGGAATTGTTTTCTTGCTCCCTCATCTAAGTCTGCTGCACAGCAATAGGAAGGCTGGGATGTTTACCGAATTGGCAAGACCAAATTCCTCTTTTGCAGACAGACGTGGAGATTTGTTGCCCAGGACTTCTCTGACTTAATGGTGTACTCTTTGGAAAATACACCCATCTCTTTCATACCTGAGGGCAGCCACAGACCTGCCAGGAAGGAAAGCATCAGAGGGAAAGTTCTTGGCCCTCTAGCCCTGAGCAGAGCTGTCGTATGCCCTGCCAGAAGTAGACAGCAAACAAAGACAACATACACATCAGCTAACATGCAGGCTCAGAAAATGCTAGTCAGACAATATGCTCGTGAGAACTAAGATGGCAAGCTCATTGTGGAGTCGATGGCCATTTCAAACTGTCCTTTCCTGACCTCCAGTTAAATCCCAAGTCTGTTTAGAAGTTCAGGAACCTATCAGTGGCACTTAGAAGAGGAATATAGAGAAACAACAAAAACAAAGCTCTAGTAGGCTGTTATGTTTGTGCAGTCTTGGACAGACTTTTATTATTATGTAGATTTCCGCAGTTAATTAGATTAATTTTAGTCTATTCCAGTTCACTGGGATTTTTTCCCCCAAAGTGGAGGCCTTTAGGTATTGAGAGTTGGAGTTTTGAAATTTCTTGGTAATGCCTGGATCCACATTCTAGGAATTGCTTCATTGCCAGCTTTCTTTTTTTGGCAATGGAAAATGCATGAATAATGCCTTCTTTGAAGGTTTAAGTCCCACAATAAGCTAAGAACTCTCTAATTGAACTTTACAAGCTGAAGGGGTTGACTTATGGGCAGCATTTGAACAAACTTCTAGTCACTACAATTTGGTGAAGGGTGACTGCCAAAAGCCATGTAAGGCTTTATTTGATGCATTTATGAATTAAGGGCCTGCAGTAAATTAATTACCACATATTGGGGCTAATAAAATATAGCAGGAAGAGAATGCCTTTGGGTTCATCTGCAGAGAGGAATCAGGCCAGAGAGCTGCTTCCTGGTATCTGGGTATTTCCTGGCCTGGGGCTTTCCACAGTGCTGGGCAAGGATGGCATTTAGGCTCCATGTCCACCCAAGAGGCATTTGAGCCAGCTTTTGGCTCTGCAACTGCTGGAAGGCTTTGCTTTATTGATCATAATAAGCTGTTCTGTCTTATTAAAGTTGCATCATGGAGTCTGGTTTTTAGGAGCCCTATTGAGAATTAGTTGCAGAAGAAGCGATTTGCTTGTATTTTCCGACAGTTAACAGGCCAAGCAGATGGGACAGCAGACCTGAAATAGTTGGGTTGGCTGCCTGCCACTGTTCTATGAATTTTGATTTGCACGGATATATAATAGTTTTATTTTTCCCTTTTTTGGAAGTACTTGCCTATGAGCCTTGGGAAAATTAATCCTTGGTTTCCTGTAAAATACACGCTTGTAAGCAAATGTGCTGCAGTGCTCCTTACAGACCCTGTGCTGTGTCATGTGTCAACTAGCTCAGGACACTGTGGGTTCCAGGTCCTGTCAAAGAGGGGTGTACATGTTGTGTCTCCTGGAACACTGTTTCCATTCACAATTTACTTTGCGTTTTAACATGTTTTCCCTTCCAAAGGTTGGGATTACATTCCCTTTTCTGCAGTCTGTGTCCACCAAAATATTGAATAAATGCAAGAAAAGATGTTAAACAAGTGTAAAAAACAAAGGAATTTATATGCAAATATGAACGAAGCAGAGGTGGCATTGAAGTGAAGATGATCTTGAGTTCTTCCTAAATCAGTTGAAAAAGACACTTTATTAATTGTTGAATATATACAAAATACGTTTTAAAACATATATAAGGTGTAAAGAACAACATGAGTGTATACACACACACACACACACACACACACACACACACATTTCCCACTGCTTAGATTAAAACAGAAAATTTCATTTTCAGGACCTTTGAATCCCCTCTGTGACCCTTTCTCATTTGTATCCTGCTTCTTGTTCTCCCTACGTGACTGCTAGCATTAATTTTGTATTGTTAATTCTCACATTTTATCACAAACCTCTGAATTCCTAAATAATATATTGCTTAGTTACTCCTTTTTTTGAACTTTTCATGAACAGAATCATGCACAGTATCTTTTCTCAACTTGCTTTTTCTACTCTGCATTAAACTGAAGTTCGTTGCCACTGCTATATCAGATTGAATAAACCATTATTATTTGTACAATCTCATGCTCATGGACTTTTGGATTGTGGCCAGTTCTTTGCTATTTCAGTGTTGTCTCCTGGTTTCCAAGCCAGTTTTTAAACAAACCAATCTACTTTAAACAGTGTGCTGGCATTTTTTTTTCTCCTGTAAGGTTTGTTTTGCTAAATATTTCAGGTACTATAGATTATAAAAGGACCGTTTATTACACACTTCAAAGAAAGGACCGCATTTACACAGCAGTATAAAGAACAGTAGCTTTGTTTTTCTGCTCTTTACAGAGGTCCAGATAAAGGGAATTGTTGCTGCAAATGCATTTCATTAATATTTGTTAAAACCACAGCTTGAGGAGCCAAGTGGAATTTTAAGATCAAAAAGACAAACAAAAGGAAACCTGCAAGGAGAAATGCCCACCTCATTTCCATGTGCTGCTCTCACCTCTCTTTCTCGAGTTCATGGAGCATTTACTTTTTGCACTTGCCTCTTGTCTCGGGGGTTTTGGTTACTTCTGTACAGTGAATTCACTAGAGGCCTTTGACGGCATCTCTTTGACTTTGTTGAGGACACACTGGGCTCTTAATAAATATATGCCAATTTTCAAGTATGTCTTCCAAGGTGAGCCAAGTTCAATAAAGGGAAGGAGGAGGGTACACTTCTCCTGCAGCCCCAGCTTCCTGCTGCTGGAAGGCCTTTGCATGACACCATCTTGTGTCTTTTAACTCTTACCTGGGGTATTATCTCCCCATAAAGGGATTCCTCCACTCCCATTCCCAAACTAGCCTCTCCCTTGTCACTTCCTAAACCTGTATTTTGCTTTATTTTCTTCAGGAACTTAAAATAAATTATGGCTGCTCTCAGGATTATTGTTGTTTTGTGAGCATGGAGTCTATCTTGTTTACCACTCACTATATAGCCTAACTCCCCCCCCCACAACCCCCCCCCCCCCGAAGCAGAGCATAAAAATGGGTTTAGGAACAAATGGATAAAGGATATTTCTAGATATATGATGGCTGTAGTCTCAGTGAGTGAATTCTGATCAAGATGAGGCACTTCTAAGCAAGTCATTCAACTCCAGGGGCCTATTTTTCTCATTGGTAATATTCAACTAATAATATGACAAATACAAAATGTAAGTAGCTAAAACAGATGGCTTTCAAAAATGGAAAAGTTTTTATTATTTCTTGTATTATTGGTGTATAAACTGCTACTGGTGTTATGGGCCCTAGAAGCTGTTGAAGGGAACTTGGATTGAAACTTTGATTGTCTAGGAAAACGACAGTCTTCAAAGATGAAAGCAGTGGTCAGCTTGGACAGCTCTGGAGGACTTTTATTTCTCTCAAACCCTTGACTCCAGGTCAGCTTCGTTAATTTTCCCAGAGAATGTGCACACTTTGGGATGCTTTCTACACCTAGTTAATGTGAGCTTAAAACTAAGAACACTTTCAGTTTTCTTCTCAACACTTAAGGTTTTCATGGTTTTATAAATATTATCCATACTGAGAAAGTATTTCATAATATTCCTCTGTTATTTCATCTAAGTATATTATTTATCTGACCAGAAGAGTTGCAGCCTCCTTCAAAGGAGAGGTTGTTTTGCTTTTTAATTTGTTATTTTATTTGGCAAACGTAATTATACGTTTTGCAGAAAAAGGGTGTTTGGATGAAAGCTTATTGTTTAAATACTGTTTATTAACCTTAGAATCTACAATACTCATTCTTCTCAATCCAGACCACATTAAAGTCATTTTAGGAACAAGAGGGGGTAGTGGTGGAAGCCATGGCTCAGGTTTCAGGTCCAAATATTCTTATTTAGCTAGTTTAAGACAGAGGAGTCCAGGCATTTTTGAAAAAATTATTATTATTAGCCTATAATTTCCTAAATGTTATTCTGATGGGCAGTCAGAACAGAGAACTACCAAAGTAGATTAGGGCATTAGTTCATAAATCTGCTGTCCACTGAATTTACCTAGGAAGTTAAAATGTACTGGCATCACCCAGGTGATACTAATGTGCAGAGCAGTTTCTGAACCACTGTACTCACAGTTTTAAGTGATGGGTTCCTTGAACCCAGTGCCAGACACAGATTGGTTAAGCCTTCCTAATCTGACTTGCAGATTCACTTGTAATGCTGTCAGAAATGCAGATTGCTGGAGATTGCTCCACATCTACAGAGGAATGGTCAGGGAACTCCAGGTCTCCAGGATGCACAGGTTTTTTTTTTTTTTTAATGCAAATTTGGGGGATATTACCCAGTAAATATTCTACTTTTTACTGCACTATGGTTAAGAGCATAGTTTCTCATAATTTACCTGTTTTACCTTTGAGCACAGAAACCTGCTTTGCAGGCACATGTTGTCTTTTGAATAATTAAAATACTTTTCTTATTTAGGGAAAGTGAATAAAAGTAGCAAAAGGTGTCAATTATGCCATTTCAGGGAACAATCATAATTGCTTTCTTTCTATAGTTATATGATCATAAACTGCATGCTGTGTAAATCCTTGAAATAAACAGCCTATTTAGAGATAAGCATTTGATCATAGAAATATGGCAGATTCTCAACTGTTTATAAAACATAAGGATATCACAGGTAATTAAAAGCCAAAACTGATGAAAAGCCTCATTATACTTGAGGGTTCTCCCTCTCCCACCCCTTCTTTCTTTCTATCAAGTCTTTTTTGAAGTTGGAGTTGTCTGGTTTGAGTTCCACTCTAATTCATTTTCAGTGTCCTCTTATGGACACACTCAACTATACCATGTGTCACGAAGGAAAGAGAGAAACAAAAGCAAAGGTGAAAAGCTAAGAGCACTCCAGAATTACTGGATTCTGTTAGGTGCTTCACATTGTGTAAATCACCAGGAGAGAAATTAAAAGCATAAGATGATCGCTTGAAGTGGAGGGATGAATATTTTTCACAGGGTCTGCATAATGGACAACCCATTTAATCTACTAACTGGTTCATTAATTGTGTAACTGTTGAGAGTGGGAGATACATCTATATCTCCATCTTAGGCATCGTGTTGTCTGGTGTTTCTAATCATTTCTGAGAGATTTACAATCATTTGTAGAAGAAAGTTCCCCTGTGTGAGTCAAGAGACTGAGTTGAAGAGTACAAAGCATTCTCAGCTTTGCGCTGAATCTGTTTGAAAGGATGCATGAGCTATGCCCATATTGATGGTGAGGGACAAGGTGTGTTGGGACTTGTAGATATCACAGTCAGGTCCCTGTCACTGGATATTGGAGGCTCCCGAAATTTATTAATTGCTTGTCCAATCTTTCAGGTTATGTTTTTTGCTCTTGTTTGTTTGTTCATTTTTGCAGTACCAGGGACTGAACTCAGAGGTGTGCTACCATCAGGCTACATCCCTAGCCCTTTTTATTTTTAATTTCAAGGCTGGGTCCTACAAAATCATCCAGGCTGACCTCAAACTTGGCAGCTTCTCCTGCCTCAGTCTCCCAAAGCACCTGCAATTACAGTCACTAGCTGAGGTTAATCTTGTTTTGTGGTTGTTTGTAGTTTGAGAGTGGCTAAGCTATTGCATTTCCCCCTTCTATTTTTTTTTTTCTCCGAGTCACCTTAATTTACTAGGACCTTAACTATTGTCAGCACGTAGTGACTATAAGCCTATGATAAATGACTTGGGTTCAGACTTCTTTCTGATGAAAGAACTTTTAGGAAACATATTTATTTTTTCTAGGTTTCCTCTGAACAATGTTAAGATCTGAGATTTTTGCCTTTTAGCATTGGAGACCTAACATCAAAAGGCCTTTCCTTCAAAGAACTTCATGCTGCTATTTAAATGGTAATTGCTTTCCCCCTGGTTTAGCTCTGGGCTTGGTAAATTTAATAGGCTTCAGTATTTTTATTTTATATTGTGGGTATTATGAGATGAGTATCTGAATCAAAAACACCGAAATTTGGATGAGGAAAACGGTTGAACACCTAGATTGAAGATCTGCTCCCATGTTACTTGGGAAACAGTTTGAATATTGCCCCAGTGACTGAGTGATCCTTTTGCTTTTTGTAGTCATTTATTGGTGTTACATGTATTTCTCACTGTGCAGAGACAGTTTTCCCAGTCGTTATGGCCCACTATGGAGTTGAGGGCATTTAGAAATGCATCTTTTTCATGGAGGAAGAACCTAGGCCAGTCAGTGGATTTTCAACTCTGGCATTGCATTAGGATCACATTTTTAAAAATGTGACCTTGAATCTAGATCATCTGAATCACACTGTTAGGGATCTGTCTGTGGCATAGGTATTTAAATTTTTTTCTTCATAATTATATACAACAGAATTGGGAACAACTGTGGTAGACAAACTAATTCTACACTTTATTTAACCAAGAAAGAGTTAAATCAACTATGTTTAACTGATGAATATTTTATGTTGCATTTCTCAGAGTTTTTAGGGACAGAATGAGTGTTTTGGCATTTTCATGATTTTGCTGGTTAATCTCGTTGTATAGTGTGGGGGTACTGAACCCAGGACCTTGCACAGGTTAGGGCAAGCACTCTACCCCTGAGCTACCTCCCCAGCACATTCCAGATTAGTTTCTTGATTGATTTTTACATTCATTTTGGGTTTTGTATAAGAACCATAAGTCTTTCTGTGCACTTCTTTGATAGAGAAGTCCACGGAAGTGTGATGAACTTATCTCTTAACCACAAAAAGAAACTCAATTTCTGTATCCTTATAAGATATTTTTGGTTAAGACAAATTTGGCCTTTGAGGTAGTGTGTGGGTGGAAGCATTTAAAAGAGAAGGTTGGGAATGGACTGTTGTTCTCACTATATGCCATAGGAGTTATTAGAAACTTAATGTGGAACGGGATTTGTTTTTGTGGTTTCAAATGACCTTTTGGATATGGCAAGTTATTTAAAACCCCAGGTGGCAAGGTGAGTCTTGGCACATTACCCATCTAGGAATTAGGCTGGAGACACACACAAACAGAAAAAGACCTTTCTGGGCTTTTCTTTATTTTTTTGTATCTCTATTCCCTGACCACTTAGTTAGAGCCTCCTTTGAATATTTTATTATCTACTTGGTTTATAATCAAGACCACCCACCTGATTTTAGCCTGCTGACTTTTTTTTCCTCCCTTTTTATTCCCTCAAGCCCACAGTGCATGTGTATTCATGTTTTTGCTTTCCATTCACGGAGATCTCCAGCTGGGAAAATATAGTGTGTACAATACTCTCTGCCTTCAACTGACATTGCTCATAAATTGCAACAGAAACACTGCTATCAGCAGCTTAATAGCAGGTAGAATACAGCTCTACATATCAAGTCTCAGCAGGATACAGAAACTATGGTTACCAAATTTCCAAAGGAGAAGGGGGAGGGGGCAGAAAGTTTTCTATCTAAGAATAACTGAAACAACATTGAAAATTGATTCACTGAAAGCAGCTTTTGGAAAAGGCCTTATAAGGGCTGACTCAGTGGTTGCTCTGCTGTCACTTTTTGCTGAATTGTTATTTTTGAAGACCTCACAAGAGGTTTTTGTGGTGGAGCAGGGTAGAAAAGGCAAGCTTGTTTCCTTCAAGCTTGTTGGCTTTCTCTTCGGTCCCTCTCTCCTGGTCTTTCTCTTCTATCTTTTTAAAAGAAAAGAAAAGGCCTTTGATAAACTTCATGAAAAGGGTGCTGGTGAGGGGATTCTCAGGAAGGGCACCTGGGTGGAGTCAACAGTGACTGCCCAGGCCTAGCACCTTCATGCAGGCATCCCAGCATAGGATGCCTAGCACCACAGACAAGCTGAACTTGACATTAGTTTTGTTCTGTGAGCCACAGTTTATTTTATCTTGCACTGTGACCTGCCTGTTCATTTGACTTCTGGTAACAGAGCACACAACTGCATAACATCAAGATGTCAATATTTTAGGCTCTGAGAATAGACACTTGATAGATCCTTTCCGTTAAAAAAGAAAGAAAAGAAAAAGAATAGATAGCTAGCTGCTCGAGTGTGAGAATTTCCAGTGCTTTAGCACATCGTTTTATCTTAATAAGTGAGATTATATTAATATTTTGAAAAGTCCCAAATTCCCTTCCATGAAGAAAGGATTGCTGGGCTCCATCATCCACTGTGAGTGGCCACAGCAGAATTCTGCCTCTTGCCAGAAGAGATTAGTGTGGATGGTGAAATAATTCTTTCTTTAAACCAAGTAAAGCTGTTGTATTAATACTCCTGTCAAAGGGCTCAGGCAGATAAAAAGTTCTCAGCCTCATTCCAGGCTCCTTCATGACTTTTTCCCCCAAAGGAATAGTAAAATACATCCTACCCCCACCTGCGGCTCTGGCCCCCAGAATGTTGGAAAGTAGTTCATCAAAGTCACGAGTGCCCCCCCATTTCTTTCTTGGAAAAACTAAACTCGGTTTATGTATATTTTATTTTATAGGATGTACATTTTTCTTTAAAGTCTGTTATCCTAGTATAAGAACCACCTTAGCCCTTGGCACAGAGCTAGGAATTAGTTTTTTCTTTTTGGGGGGTGGGGGAGGGTTACTGGGGATTAAACTCAGGGGCACTCAACCACTGAGCCACATCCCCAGCCCTATTTTGTATTTTATTTAGAGACAGGGTCTCACTGAGTTGCTCAGCCCCTCACCTTTGCTGAGGCTGGTTTTGAACTCACAATTCTCCTGCCTCAGCCTTCTGAGCCTCTGGAATTACAGGAGTGCATCACTGTGTCTGGCAGGAATTAGTATTTTTAATAAGCACTCAGGGGAAAACAGGTCATGTTTTGAAACCCAAATATACCATCTGTAGGGGTATATGCCAGGGGGCGCACGGGTGGTGGTGGGATTCCCTGTAGTCCAACCAGGGACCCAGGCTTGGAAACTTACCCTTTTCCTTCATCAGAAAGGAACCTCGACTCTAAGCATTTAGAAGGTGCTGGAGCCTCACAGCCTATAGAGTTCACTTTGGTGGGCATTATCTGATGCTTGGGCACTGTGGCATCTCCAGGTAAGCTGGCTCAGTGCTGTCCTAAGACCCCTCTCCCTCCCTGTTTTTTTTTTTTTTTTTTTTTAAGAAAATGCACACAGTGGACACCTGAAGATGCAGCCCCCAACTTCCAGCCACTAGTGGCTACTTTCTGAGCCTTGAGTGTATTGAGTGATAACAATAAAACAAGTAGAGTAAGAGACTGCAGTGTAAATTTAGATTAAATCCACCCCCTACCCTTTTGTTTTGTATCTGGGATTGAACCCAGAGGTGCTTAATCATTGAGCTACATCCCCAGGCCTTTTTTATGTTTTTTTATTTTGAGACAGCGCCTCCCTAAATTGGTCAGGGCCTTGCCAAGTTGCTGAGGCTGGCTTTGAACTTGTGATCCTCCTGCCTCAGCCTCTCGAGCTGCTGGGATTATAGGCCCAGCTAGATAAACTCTTATTTTGGGGTGGGATTTCTGAAGGGCGGAATGATGAATCACCAAGCTCCTCCCATCACCTACTTGCCCCTCTTATCTTATCAAGGCGTTCTTTCAAGAGGTCTTTGGTCATGTCCCTGGAGGTCCTGTCCCTTGGTATCGCTTCATTTGACTTTATCAGTTTCCTTTGTGCATTGAATGGGTTGGATTTTAGTGTATGTCCTTCCCCCCCCCCAAAAAAAAAATTCTTCTAGCTCATTATTCTTAGTAATTTTATGTCATAAATTCAAGACATTCAACTTCCTTGGCTACTTGGGCCAATGAGTTTAGGATTGATTAAATGAAAAGAGGAGTCCTTGTTTCCTGTATCAGCTACCACAGGGCTTTGGTTATTTCTTTGTCCAGACCTCAAGGAAGTCTTTCCTTGACCCCCTTATTCTCCAGAGCAATATTAATCACTCGGCTGTGCGTCAGTTTCATTGTTCCTGAATGATTCCTGGCTGTGTACGGGCTGGGGATGTGGCTCAAGCGGTAGCGCGCTCGCCTGGCATGCGTGCGGCCCGGGTTCGATCCTCAGCACCACATAAAAACAAAGATGTTGTGTCCGCCGAAAACTAAAAAATAAATATTAAAAAAAAAAAAAAAGAAACTCATGCTCACTGGAGAAGCAATGGAGTGCCCTGGTTGGGGCAAAGGACCGTGCAGAGGACAGTCAGAGACCCAGTTGTGATCTTGGTGCTGGTTTTTAGTCTTGGAACCTAGCACCAACCATTTAACCTCTCTGGCCTTTGACAAGTTTCCAAATTCTTGATAAAGAGAGCAAGTTTGGAATAAGCAATCTCCAAGATTTGGAAATTTGTTCTTGAAAATAGCGTTGTAGGGGGGTGGTGTTATTTTGTGAGAATTCTAGACATGATCTGATGAAGGTCATTACCTTTGTGCATGCATAGCTCCCTAACAAAAAAGGGCAAGGGGCCAAATCTTTGAGTGGAGGGCCAGGAGTGTTATGGTCACTGTCTTTCCACCAGCGTTTTCTACATGGGAAGACTGGGCAGTTGTCACCCCAACTACAGCCAGACTTCATGGGGTTCCATTTTCCAGTTCTTCAGTTTACTGCCTAAGTGACGTTGGGTAGTTATTACTGCCTTCTTTGTGCCCCAGTTGTGAAGTGGAGATAATATGGTACACCCTCACTGGGTGTTAGGATTAAGTGAGTTCATATGTGTATAAGACGCTTAGGCTAGTGCCTCACCCACAGTCTGCACTGTAGGTCCTGGTAAATGTCACAAACAAGAGTGTTTCCCAGTGTTGTAATATTCATTCTCAGCAGAGCGTAGGTGCTTTTCATTAGTCTGCCAGCACTTTCTCTATAATTTAGGATTTCAACCTAGAAGACCCTCATTTTTGTAGGTCTTATTACAGTGATTAACAGTGGCATTAATGCTGCCATGTATGTCCTTCCAACAAAGGTGACTGTGAAGGGAGGGGCAAGCTGTGATCAGGGCCAGGTGCAGTGCCAGAACTGCAGAAAGGGAGCACTGTTCCCAGGAGCCTGGTTTTGCTGATTGTCAGATGCAGCTTTCCTCTGGGGTCACATGGAATCTAAGCTACAAGAAAACATGTAGCTGGAAATAGTGCTTTATGTGCAATTACTTTGTAAAAAATATTTATGGCTCCTCCCATCCCTCCTGCTGCCCCAACTTCCAAACCCATAGCAATAAATTTCTTTTTTATGTAAGGACAGGAGTGGTGAATAGAGTCTAAATAGAAGTTATCTTGAAGGGTTGATCCCAGTACCTCTTACACTCAGAGATCAGGCAGTTAATTTTTACATTGAATTGAATCGCTAGTTTACATTAAGTAAATGAAAACTTGTATCTCTGTAATCTCCTGCACCAAAGAACACAATTTGCATCTATACAGACCATATTTGACTCATGTTGATCACTAGCATTTACATTGCTGTTGTTGTTATGGCCATGTTGCTGTAGAATGACAATTTTCAATAATTTTTTTTAGTATTTTGTAGAATACTATTATGTTCTATTTTTTAGAACATGCCTGCATACTAGAATTTCTACATATTTACCAAGTTTCTATTTTAAAATATGCCTCAACATAAAATGAGACTAATTTAATTAACTGGGATTAAGTATTAAAGGCCACATTTTGTTAAACAGATTAAACACACACACACACACACACACACACACAGAGCTAGCCTAATTTGTATTTTGATCATTTGAGTTGTGAAGAGACTAGTTATAAGTGCATTACCAATCTTCTGGAAAAAACATGTATTTATTATATGTTATGGAGGCAAGAATTGTGAAGTTATTCTCTCTCCATGTCCTTCCCTTGTATTAAGAGCCAGGTATGTGATTCCTAATAACATAATGACTGAGTTTTAAAAAAGAAACTACTGCATTTGCATTATTTGGAGAACAAGAGATATCCAAAAGTATACTGGGAATGAAAGTAATGGTTCTGCATTTGAATTGACACCAAGAAAGTGCCTATTGGCGATCATGAGCCACTTGTTGAGGACAAGTGGTACATGACCCACTTCTAGTTGTAGTATTCTAACTAAAAGACAGATGAAACCATCTGTGCCAATAACGTCATTTTGCCGTGAAAGTATCACCTGAGTTTTCCACCATGGACAATCATGAATGCGTGATGCAGGATTTATATTGCCAGGCAATATGTTAAATAATTTTCTGTCTCCTTGAAATCAATTTTTGGTGATCACACATGCAGATTGAAACCCCCGGTTTTAAGATTTACACTTAACGAATAAAATTTACGTTCCCTGAAAGGCAAAGAAGGCTGTCATTTCATGCTCCCTGGCCTTCATTGTCTATTTCCCTTTGGTACACACAAGCAGCCTGGTATGCACAAATGTACATGTCATTATGGAGAGAGAGCTTTCTGCTCTGTCAACTTTGTTTTATAAAACCTCTGTTTTCTTTATTGCCTTTATCTATTACATCTGTAAAATTTATTTAAGCAATGACAAATCTCTCTTTGGGGCCCAGAGTCTGGGAGAATAACCACTGGCAGGCTATTGGGAGGAGATTTGTTGGATATGACTGTTCATTAAATTTCAAGGAGTAGTGAAAGAGGCCAACAGTCTGGATCTGCCGTGGCTGGGTGGGTTATGGTCTGTGTTTAGAGCTCCTGCATCAGGTGAGCGACAAATGTACCTCATCAATTGCTTTTGTAATAGTTCAATAAAAGTGGATGGCTTTTGAAATCCCAGAGGAAGGTTCCTAGTTTTGTTAACTTGAAAGATTATTTATTCCACAAAAAATTCTATTAAAAAAAAGAAGATACGTAAAGCCAAATTGTTTATATCTGTATTGTTATCAGATTATTTTAAAATTGGAAAAAATTAACTGAAAGAGGGGCTCTTTCACTTAGAAGATACCACAATCAGCTGACAGTTTTCAGCTTTACAATTTTCACTTTTATATTTTGATGTGTGTATGTGATTATAATACAGGAGCTCCTCTATATTTTTATTCATTTTAATATTTCATTTTCCTTTAAAAACATGTGTTGAGCTGGGCTTGGTGGTGCAGGCCTGTTATCCCAGCGGCTCGGGAGGCTGAGACAGGAGGATCATGGGTTCAAACCCAGCCTCAGCAATGGCAAAGTGCTGAACAACTCAGTAAGTCCCTGTCTCTAAATAAATTACAAAATAAGGCTAGGGATGTGGCTCAGTGGTTGAATGCCCCTGGGTTAAATTCTCAGTACCAAAACCAAAAACGTGTTGAGTGCTTACACTCTAGCAGAGATTTAAAAAACACTTGGTACTTAGCCAACTAGGAGAAGCTGGCAGGATGAAATGAGGCACCTGGAATCTCACCGTAATTGCATTTGCAGAGATACCTGCTAGGGCAGTCAGTCAGGCAGTGTCGGGTTTTGGGAAGGGCTCCCGGGAAGTTTAGTGCACCTGAACTTGAACTCAAAAGATTAAGCAAGTCAGGCCATCATTCTCCAAACAAAAGATAAAAGCAAAGCAGGGGAGTGTGAAATAACTTACTGTGTCCCAAGGTTCTTAAAGTCATCTTGAAGTGTAAGGAAGCAGAGAGCTAAGTGGTAATCTGTAGAGACTTAACCAAAGCCTGATTTTGGATGGTGGTGTGGATAAGGAGTGGGTGGAGCCAGGAGTTATGAGGAAGTCAAAGTAGGCACAGCTTGACCACCAATGAGATGTGAGTGCTTAAGCAGAAGGGAAAGCCTGGGATTGGGGAGCCTTTGAAACCACAACTAAAATCATAGGAATTTGACTTCACAGTGAGTTCTAGAATCATCCTTAGTTTTCTTTTAGCGATGCCTTCTAAACAGTTAAACATGAATATAGAAGGGTTTCAAGGTTCTATGCTTTGCCCAGGCCCTGATTTTCTATGGCAAGGATTATTATTATGTAAGAGAAGAGTAGCAGTTCAATGAATTTTTGTCATGACCATCCGTGTGCCAGTAAGTCTATAATAACTGGCTCTGGACAGGAGCTGCAGAGGGAAAACCCCATAGCATTTGCTGTTTTCTATATGTTTGTCTCCACCAAGGTCAATTTTAAGCTTCAAATGTGATGCCATCTAACCTGGAGTTGGGAGGAGACGTGCACATCTGCTGCGCATCGTATGCACACTGGGGGTCATCCTGGAGATGGCCTTTCATGCCCCTGTAGGTCCCTGTCTGGGCATGTGTAGTTCCTTCATGAACTTGTGTTATCTATAAGCTTACATTTATGTAAATTTGCATAATGCATGTGGAAGCCCAGTAACAGAAGTCAAACTGCCTGTGTTCAACCTCTGATTTTCTATCCTGGAGCAAGTCCATTAAATATTCTAAGAGTTAATTTTTGCTCACCAGAATAGTGATAATTTAAGAACCCATCATAGTCTCTGAAGAATAAATGAGATAATCTGTGTAAAAACACTTATCTTGTGTCTTACACATAGCTAAACCTCTCTATCACTGTTCCTTGTATTTTTTTTCCACATTTACCACCTGGGGACAGAATCACAAATATAAACTACCTGGTATATATAAAATGATGCTATTTTATTAGTTTTTGAATTGGCTTCCTGAAGCTTCAGGGGAGGCCCCACATTCAACCCCATCAAGATTGAGTAAAGTGAATCTTGCGGTTGTGCATACGCTTAAACATTTTAGTAATACCTATTTTGCTCTTGTTTTCTGTTGCTGAAACAGAATACCTAAGATTAGGTAATTTATAATGAACAGAAGTTTATTTTCTCATAGTACTGGATGCTGAAAAGTCTAAGATCAGGACTGTGGCATCTAGGCCACCCTTCTTGCCATGTCTTCACATATTGGAACAAGGAAGAACAAAAAGGGGATTGAACTTTCTGCAAGCCCTTTTATCAGGGCAACTAATCACATCTCAAGATAGCCACCCTTATGACCCACTCAGTTTGAATCAGTGCCTAACTTTCCCACCTCTTAATATTATCACATTGACAGCACCTAAATTTTAGAGAAGACACACTCAAGCTGTAGCATTCCCCTTGCAGCTACCGTCTTTATTAACTCAGGACTTATAATTTATGGTCAGCTCATAAATGCAGGTTCCAGATCCTCAGATTCAACCAATCACAATCTGGTTGAATATGTATAAACCTTTTTTTTCATCATTATTCCCTAAACAATATAATTGTTTATATAGTATTTATGTTTTTTTTTAAAGCAGCAGATTTTTTTTTTAATATTTATTTTTCAGCGGACACAACATCTTTGTATGTGGTGCTGAGAATCAAACCCGGGCCGCACGCATGCCAGGCGAGCGCGCTACCGCTTGAGCCACATCCCCAGCCCCTAGCATTTATGTTTTATTATTTATTATAAGAAATGAGAATATATATATATATATATATATATATATATATATATATATATATATAGGTTTTATACAAATACTATGTCCCTTCCTAAAAGTGCTTGAGCACCTGCAGATTTTGATGTCCATAAGGGAAGTAGGCATCAATCCTGTAACCCCCTGGTCACCAAGATATATAGTATAGTCTGTCTTTATATGGCAGCTACTTTTAAGAACAGGCTACACATTCCATTTTGTTTTGGACATGTCACAAAATATTTTTCAGCCTTGTTAGCCCATTGTATTTGTAAGTTTAATCGCCTAGGAGCATGCATTCTTGGTGGTTTAAAATTAAAGATTTTTAAAAAGAAATTTAAGCTGTGGACATACAACTGACTTAAAGGGAAAGATTAATGGCAAAATTTAGTTTTCTTGATCTCATTCTAATATTAAAGTTGATTTGGACTCAGTGGCACCAGAAAATTGAAACCACTGCACCAAAAGATTATTAGGATAAAAAGCACTGCTCTCTTAACCAGTTACAAGGCTTATCAAATTTAGTATTACTTTCACATACTTTGGAGTTAGTACATCATGAAGCACTCAGATGGGGTAGAATTTAAAAGAGCAACAGAAAATGCCTTTCTACTTACTTGCTTGGAAAAGTGTACACCAATCCATTTATGTTAATTCATACACTGTGATTTACTACACAAAGTAGCATAATCCCTTAGCTAAATATTGAAAGTTTTTGTAGCTGAAAATTTGTCAAAAGTTGAGTAATAACCAATGCTAAAGACTGGCAGGTGAATGTGAACTTGCACATATGCCCATCCATGGGCAGTGGTGTAATGCTTGCCTTAGTTTCTGGTAACACGGTGCCCTTTGCCTTGTCCTTAGTGGACTCCAGCTCTGAAAATTCTCAGGATATTATAGTATCTGTTGAAAATGTGGTGGTATCTCTAATAGAGGCTGTAAATCTATGTTCTAGTCAACAATCTCACCAGGAGTTCAGTCAATAGAAACAATTTGGAGCTGCAGAATCCATTATGAAAAAGTTATCTACTCTGAAGACCTTCAAACTCAACTTGCCATCCTGGACAAAGCAATGAAAGGAACAGTGGCCACTTACCTAGGGAGCATTCCAGATGTTCCTTTCAGTGCCACACCAGTGAATACCTTTTATAATGGCTGAATGGAAGTGAATATCAATGGTGGTACATTTGGATCTGGAAGAAGCCATTTCTAAACATTATTATTAGATGATTAGATGACTATTAGAGCTCACTCATGTCTATCAATTTGGAAAACATGAAGAATTCTTAAGGCATCTTTTCTTTGCTGATACTATATCTCTTTTCCGAGTATAATTATACTTAGGTATCTGTAACAACTGGCGTGTTTTACCTATGATGTGCAGTCTTTTGAATATTTTGTGGTACTTTGAGCTTCTCGGAATTTTTAAAAGGTCTTTTTTCAAGAAAAATTCTGTTGTGATGTAAATCACATTACAGAATTCTTCTGTTGCTATCTAGAAATTAAAAAATGAAACAAAAATTTCAAACATTTTTTGCTACACATGACATTGCTTCACTTTTTGTAAAAGTCAGTTTCATCATCATTGAACTTGTGTTTAAATATCTATTTTTCTCAGAAGGCAAAGCAGTAAACTCAAACAAAACACATGTGATTAAATACCATTCCCACAATAGGCAGCTACTATTTTTTGTTGTTTCCTTTTCTTGAAGGAGAGAGAAGAGATAGTATGGCTTAGTGAATGTGAATCAAATGGAAAGTCTTCAAACTTTATTCTAAAATAATTCCTCAGGGAACCAGCTTTGGCTTCATCTTTCTTTTACCTGGATTTGAACCAGAACTTTACTGATTTGAAAATCAAGAGGGACAAATTTTCACGAGAGCAGCACATGAATCCTTCTTGGGGAATAGATGCTGAGGATGAGACATTAGATTACATTGGAATGGGTATACAAATCTGGGTCGGGTACATTCCTTAAATTTGGCTGAATGGGTTATACAAGCTCTAGATTAGAAAAGACAGCAGTACTTATTCTTGGAGAATGAATACATGTAGAAATTCATAGTTTTCCTTCAGGTCAACTCCTCATTACCATAATAATTTGTTTAAATGTGATTGTTGAGGGGAAAAGAAAACCTAGGAAAGCTAGAACATATTTTTAACAAAAGGATAACCACAGAGCAATATAGTAAATGTTATATCTTTGTAATCAAAGAAGGAATGGTAAGATCGCCACATACTTGGTGGGAATGCATTTGAAATGACAATTTTTTCCACTCCTGAACCTACCATTCATGTTGGATGTACATCAGATGTTTCCTTGACATTTTAGAAAATAAATTGTTTTTCAGTGTAAGTATTTTATATCACCTAAAATAATAAATTGATGTACATTTTTTTAAAATATGAAAAAAAGTTGAGTAAAAATACCAACCTTTTTGGGTTTTGTGCTGTTATTCTATATTCAAGAAATTTGATTTCCAAAATGTCAACATGTGATTTCTCCTCAAATTTCAGTTTTTTGTTCACCAGTTTCAACAGCAAGATGGGATTTTTTTGTTTTTGTTGTTTTATTTTGTCTTTTGGTGCTCCTGTGTGGCATGTGTGGCTGAGCCTTGGTGCAGCTGGCAACAGACCTGGGCTGGGCCTGCTGGTGCTACCCTCCACCCAGCCACCCGCCTTTTCCTGCACTCTCCCCAGAGAGGCCTGGCTGGGTAAGAAGACAGAATGGTTTGCCTGGTTTTGCTTTCAGAGAAAACCAGACAGCCTTTGGCCTAGTTAATTCTGCCACCCCTTTCAAGTGCTGAGTTCCTCAAAGCCAGCCTTAGTGGGACCTTGCACATCTCACCCTGAAGCCAACCAGTCTGTTGCTGGCTGCTGACAAACACAGCTACCAGTTTCAACTGAAAAAGATCTTGAGTTTCTTTAAGCAAAGGTCATCAGAAGGAAATAATAGGTTTACACCTCATTCCTCTATCAGGCATTTTCCTGCCCCATGTACTAATCCCCACAGCTATTTGCCATAAAAAAAAAAAAAAAATCTATGCATTTATTGTTTCATGTGCCAACTCCCAGGAGTTAGCTTGTCCAGCCAAACATTCGGCTGTTGCATTGATGTTAGATTTAGCAATTCAGAGGCAGTGGATGCAAATCAGATTGTGTGTGTGTGTGTGTGTGTGTGTGTGTGTGTGTGTGTATTTTAACTCTTGTGAAGTACAAGGCAACCTGGAAAGATGTTGAAATATTTAGTCAGGTCTTCCTCCAGTGAAAAGAGGTGTATAAAACACACCCTGATGATGAGCAGCAATTAACAGTGCATTACTTTCTGGAAAAGACTTGAAGTTGGCTGCCCTGCAGGTCAGAGTCAATAAAGACTGAGTTACTAACAATAGCCTTTCTCTCTTGCTGAAGCCTTGGACTTAACCCTAACTTCATCAGACCAGAGAAGAAGAGAATAATGCGAACAATAGACGTCTTAGAGGTTGACTTGGGTCTAATGTGCAGAGGCTGTAAAAGCTGTCAAGAGAGCTTGATTGATTGGCTCGCACGTCTTAGTCCCCAGTGCAAAGCACTAATGTTTCTGCCTCTTCTGAGAGAGCTGATGTGCCACCTGGGGTCAGAACTTATCAGCCTGTGGGGCTAATGTTTCAGACGAGGCCAAAGTGCAGTCAATAATTTATTCGGAAATTTGTGCTTAGATTCGCAAGGAAAGCACGTTTTGACTTGAATTTCTCCCTCTGTCCAAGAAACAAGTCCGAGCCAACTTCATGTCTTCCTGCTAACATGATTGTTGTGTGTGTTGATGACACTGAAAACAAACTTTAATTGAAGAAGGGAATAATTTATTTAGCAGTTAATATTTGGAGCCACAATTTCAGGCTTTTAGGACTGCTGGTGAAACGGGGGAAGGAAGCAACAACTTTGAATTTCTTAAAAAAAAAAATGAAATCACCTCTAGACTGTAATAACCAGGTCAGGTGAAATCTGAGTGACTTTGGAAACAATTACCAAGTGACCATGGGGAGCTTCAGTTACAGGCTGGGGTAGTCTCAAGGACTGGAAAGAGAGAGAGATGTCAGAGAGGAATTACACTTAAGCTGGATGCCTTGAATACTTCGTCTGGTTTGCAGAGAAACAGAACCAAAAGTTAGCTTAGAGGCCTGGATGTGTGTGCGGAACATCATCCCCATGTCTGTATAAACACGTGTATTTACACACACACTGTATAGAAGTAGACAGTGAAGCAGTGACACCCAGCAGGGCTGGTCGATCAATAACCAGCTAAGTTTTGTTCTGCTCCAGCAAAATGAGGACTTTGCTCTAGTAAGTGCTAACAAAGGCCCTTTTACCAACGGTCTGCTCAAGGAGAGCACTATTAGTCACACTTCATTAGGCTTGTTTACAGAAAAGAGCTGGTCTCTGAGCACGTTATTGAAATACTTGTAACTCTGTTGGGCCTTTTCTCTTCCCTGAAAGATAAGAACTTTGGAATGTGGGATGGGGGAGGGTGGGAAGCAGCCTCTGACCATTGTCAAGAGAACTGGTCTGTTCAGATGGGAATTGGACCTGTAAGTTCACATTTAACCCCCATCTAGCTGCACCCCCAGAGCCTTGCTGCTGTGTCTCATTTCTGTGGTCCCAACTTGGGGAGCTTTAATTTGTGATCTAGGCAAACACCAGGAGTTCAATTAGCTGATTCCCAAAAACTTGCAATGAGGTTTCCTTACCTTAAATATTTAAAGTCCAGAGAGGAGGCCTCCTCAGTGATTGAGAACTGAACTGCATTTCTCAGCTCACTTCATTCAAATAATGGATGTGTGTGTCAGGAAATATAACATCATATGGGTTGAAATTAGCAGTGGATATAGAAACAAGAAAAAATGTCCTTAAGGTTGGAACTTGGGGCCCTTAATATTCTGAAGGATAGATGTGCTGCATCTGCAGTCAGCCTTGGGCCAAGACTACAGGCTAATTGGGCTGGGCCTGGGGCACAGTGGTAGAGTGCTTGCTTCTTGTGTCGGAAGCCCTGGGTTCAATCCCCCACCACAGAAAAGAGTGGATATAGGCTGCTTATTGCAGATGCCTGTGTGTAAGGGACCTTGCCTGGAAGGAATGCAGAGAAACTTGCTGGTTGCATTTCTGAGTCGGGTTTAAGTTACAGAAAGGTTTAAAAGATGGGGGAATGAAAGCACATTTGCTTGAGTCACTGCTTTATGCCCATGTCTGTGCCCAGTGCTTCACCTAAGTCACACCATATTTAATAATCACACTGTGCCTGTTGTTTAGATGAGAAAACTGAAGCTCTGGGAGGTTTAGTCAGCTCAAGATGAAGCAGCTGCAGAGCTGAACCAGAAGTGTCTGTCTGTGGGAGCTTAGGGTGCTCCATTCAATCACCATTATCTTCCTTCCTCGTCTTCAGAATTGACTGCCAGTTAAACTTGATTAGAGTTGGTCCCTTCAGCTTTCCTCCATTCTGAACCTGAGCCATGCTGTATGTTACCAGGGTGTATGAACTGCTCCCCGGGGTGCCTGTAGGGTCAACCACTCCCAGTGAGAACATGCCCAGTACTTACACCAGAAGCCTCATTCACCCTTCTTTGCTCAGTTGGGAGGGCACAGAGTATAGTTTTGTAATGTTCCCATTCCTTCTTTTCTTTCTAGATTGGCCAAAATGATGGCTTTTGGGTGACAAACAAAATCTACCCCTTTGTGTGCTATATGCCTGCAGATCCTTCCCATTCTATACACACACACACACACACACACACACACACACACACACACATTAAGAGAGGCAGTTCCCTGTTTCAGCTGCTGTTGTAAATTGCTATTTTAAATTTCAGCAAGTGGAATAATAGCAGAGCGATCATCTCCAGTAAATGTTGTTGGCCTGTGTAAAGAATGCCTCCTTCGGAGGTTTTATGATTTATACAGGACACAGCTGGTGGCCAGCAGAGCTGTAGGAATGTGTGCTCTCCTGGGCCCGGTGAGCTAGAGATGAAAAGGACCCAGAGCTGGCACAAAAGCAAATAAGCGCTCTGACTTTAAATAAAGCATCATAATTTATAGGAAGCCTGGCTCTTCAATCCCAGCGAGATACACGGATCAGTAGCAGCTTTTTGATGTGGAGCATAATTGTCAATTGGTTCCCACTGTCTCCTTATGGCTCAAGGACTGGGGATGGTAAAAAAAAAAAAAAAAAAAAAAAAATTACTTTAAAACACAGTCCTGCAACCTATAGTTCTACTGCACATATTTTGACAAGCAATTCAATAGCATTTAAACCTGAAAACTGCTAATCACCCATGGCCTAGACTGTCACTGTTGTAACTGGCACTGATCTAGGAGTCAGGGGGGATTTTGAGAAAGACTAGGTGATTAGGGATGTTGGGAGGACCCATATCTCTCCCCTCCCTTTTCCTTGCCTACTTTTCTGCCATTTATTTATTTTATTTCCCCTTTATCTTTCAATTTCATTCATCTCCATAATTACTTTGTCTCCCCCAGCTCCTTCCTCCCCTGCTCCTGGCTGGGGGCGAGGAACCTGGAGCAAGAGACAGCAGGTTGCCTGAGCCAGATTTGGGGAAGTGGCAGAGAGCTGGACAGGACTTCAGATGCACTGCATTTTACTCCCGCCATCCCCCAGGGGTCTCTCCCTCCAAGGGAGGGAGTGGTGGGGTGGAGGAAGGAGGAGGCTTTGCCAAGTTTTGTCTATCTCTGCTGTTCTCTTGACCTGTTTTTCCAGCTGAGGTAATGGCAGCGTGGAGGGCTTGGGTGTAGGAGTTGTTAGCTGGAAAGGTCCTGTAATTAACACGAAGAGCAGGAGATGATGAGAGTGGTGGTTTGAAAGACCACATCCTTTTAGTTGCTTATCTTAGGAGACATGTGAATCTGATACATGGGGGAAGGAGGCAGTTAGAGGCTATTTCCCTGCTCACTGTGGGAGACCCTGGCCACGTGCTGTGTGCCTGGGCCACTTGTACATAGCTGTGTCCTAAAATGACACTCTTGTTCATTATTGTGGCTCATGGCAAGCCAACAGTTCAACAAATATTTATAAAATGCCTTTCCTAAACTTCTGAATGCTTTTATTTAAAGGAAGGAAAAATATCTCCTAATTAGCTAATAATAAAAGCTATGAGACAGGCCTGGGGAGTGGGCTGTATCCATTAACAGTGGGCTTTGAACTCCTATCTTCTCATGATGAAAGGGAGCAGGAAGGGAAAGAGAAATCCAGTATCCTCCAATGAGGACATTGTGCTTCATAAAAAGGAGAGGGCCTGAGGAACCTGCCAGTATTAGAAGTCATCATCTTAACTTGTCAGAGTTCAGATAAACCAGCGGGCGCCTCGAAAATTCAAGTTTAGAACTTGGCATCGGAAATCAGAGTGCTGCTGTTGCTTATCTCCAAGCCCCAAGCCTCAAAGGAAGCAGTTACTGGAAAGTTCACTCAAAGGCAAGAAATGAAACCTCTTTGTACAAATGCATACAGACACACTGTATACGTTACATGTACCTGTTCAGTTTATGCATTTAAATTGCTCCAAATGTCTGGTTCAGAAAACTGGGTTTTTTTTGGGTGGGGGAGGCACATTTTACCTTGTCCCTCTTTATTCTTTCTATCCTGCTCTATTGACAGAGCCCTAATGGAACATGGCCCCTAAAAACCAATTCTGAAGGTGCAGAGAGGTGACTTATTTTTTTCTTTCTTTCCTTTTTTTTTTTTTTTTTTTTTTTGGTGTGTGTATGTGCGTGGTACTAAGGATCGAACCCAGGGCCACTTTCCCATTGAACTGTTACCCCAGCCTTTTGAATTTTTGTTTTGAGACAGTAGCTGGCTAAGTTGCTGAGGCTGGCCTCAAACTTGCAATCCTCCTGCCTCAGCCTCATAAGTAGATTATAAGCCTTTGTCATTGTGCCCAGGAGGGGATATCTTTTTATGCTGTCCAATTAAATATCTCTGGCTTGCTGTCCTTATTGAAGCAAGGTCAAGGAACTTGTCTCCCTTTGTCCTCCCAACACTATTGCCCCAGATCTGTTCTCCTTCCTTTCTGTCTCCAAGTAGGGTCTCTGGACACCTTAGCAGAAACTAGTAGAGGAATTGCCCAAGCAATAAGGGGTATATATTTATATATATATATATATTTGTGATGTGAATGGTGATAAACACACACACACACACACACACACACACACACACACACACATATACACGTGATAATTGAAAAGAAGGAAAATAACTCTTTTTTTGCAGTGAACATTAATTGATCTCTAATGACCTGTTTTGATCCCCTATTTCTTAAAAGTTGTTTAGGCGATCATAGTTTTCATTAATGCTTAAACTTCCTGAAAAGATCGTTGCCATCCTCTCGTGTGCAGTGCAGGCTCCTATGCAAATGTATGGGGCAGCATTTTAGTGTCCCTGGTGGTGCCTGACAAAAGCCTTATTTCTGCTCCCTCTTCTTGCCACTAGACTTCTTAACAGGCCATTGTATTTTCCAGAAGTGGGAAAGGATAACGTTACTAGGGAAGCAAGAGAAAGAAAAGCAGCAAGAGCTTCTTTTAGCTGACCAGTCAACTGGATATTGACCACCTGTCTTCATGGGAAAGAAATAGATGGCAGTGAATAAGCGAGAGTCTAGTTTTCCAAGAAGCTCAATGATTTTCCCAAATCAATACAGCTCATCAGGCCTCAGAACAAAGGCTTCGGGGGAGGTGACAGTGATGGAAGTGGCTCTGTGTTCTTTTGTGTATTAAACCATAAGGCCCATGGGGAAACAAGGTTTCTTTAGCCGTTTTTTTTTTTTCCTTTTAAAGGCTTATTCAGTGTATTTAGAGGGAAAATCCTTTCAAATATGTTTTTAAAAAGATCTCCATAGATTGTATACTGATGGCTCAAATGTATTTTGAAAGAGATAAACACAGCCTAGTAAGAAAGAATACTGTTTTAAAATGCAGATTAGAATAGCATTTTGCCATTGCTTTTTTGGTATTGGTTAAAGTTTATTTTTTTCCTTGTTATTTATGGCTGGTATTTAGATGAACCTAGAAGAAAGTCTCAGTGTTCAGATTAACCTCTGGCCAAGAATCTTCACTATCCTCCCATAAATGTGAACCTTGTTCCCAATGTCCTGAAAATAGCACCAAACCCTAATCGGAATGCTGAACTGTCATCTGAGAGGTTATAATTAATGTAGATAGAGCGATGCCAACATATTCCAGCCGCCGACAGAGAAGATCAACCCAAACCAGCAATTTTTAGCCCTTCAGTCCTTTAATCTTTAAGCTCGCTGTGCTTTCCATAAAGTAGTATATTAACACCAGAGCAGTGTGTCTCTGGGGTTTATGACTGGGGTGGCGGCACACTAGGGCATGAAGTGTTTCATTACACTCCTTTTGTTAGTGCTGCCCTATCTCCCAAGCTCCATTGCCATACACTATTTGTTCAGATAAAGCCCAGTGTTCAGGGTGACTAATCGCAGCACTGTGTTCCAGATGGTTTGATTACAGGATGTGGTTAAAATGACTCTTCAAACATTCAGCCCAGCAGTAGGGCTCTTTAAAAAAAAAAAAAAAAACTGTTTTTATGGTCATGTGACAACACATTTTTTGTCCTAGTGCTCCATATATACTTGGTGTAGGGAACAGGAAAGTCCCTCTGCTTGGGGGCTGACAGGTACTTTGTGGGTTACCTTAGTTAAAAAATTTTAAAATTTCCCAAACATTTAGAAACTCAACTCAAGCCTCTGAAGAAGGCTCTGTCTGAAGATGAAGAGCTCTGCAGCTGGAGCAATGAATAAAGGGGACTCTTTGTCAGTTTCAGCCTAAAAAAGAAACTGGTACTGAATATAGCAGAACAAAACCAACAAAATATTAGGGGAATGAGTTCTGAACAAGGCAACGGCGATAAATCAGACTTTGTGCAAGAGTAACATTGTGTGAGAATGTGGGATAACATGATATCTGAAATATAGGTTCTTTATCCTGTGCTCATGAAACTAGAATATTGTGGCACTTTTATCATCACCAATGTTTCACTAGAAAGAATATGTAAAAGGAAAGAAATGTGTAAACTTTGAAAAGAAGGATTAGGGCATAAATGAGTTACAATTTGGTATTATTATAATGAGGTTTCTGTTTTCTGCCTGAGTGCACACCAAGTCCATCCAGATGTGGTAGTCAGAATAAGAGTTTGAAAACACTTCTGTCTGATTCCAAATTCAGCATTTGCAATGATTGGCAAAGACATCTGTCCCAAGGATGAGGCATTTTAAAGACTCTGAGACAGTCTTTAAACTGTAATATAAACATTTTATGCCAATCCACTGGGAAATCAGGCATTTGCCCATTTCTACAGGAAACAGCTTCACAAATACCAGAAATAATAATTCATAAGCCACATTTATAACATCTTTGGAATAAAATCTCTCCACAGAGAATGTCTGTCATCTATAAGCTAGTGAGAGATTTGCTTATTGAAAAAGTATGGTAATAGTGGGAAAAGAAGCCCTTCAGAACTCAGCCTCTATTCCAATTATTCCCTAAGTATTCTGTGAGCTCTCATTATAAGCCAGGCACTATGCTTCTGGGGGGCTGTGGGTGCAAGCACTCTCCCTGATCTTAAGGAGTTTCACCTAGGTGGATGAGATAAGCTCACTTGTAGTGGAGTGAAATGTTAAAGGGACATGTATCAGGGTGGACACAAAGTCTAACCATGTTCATACAGGCTGGGAATTTACTTGTTCATCTAATAAACTGAGTATTCCTGGTGAGTTCTCTTTATTCAGGAACCCAGATGTAGAATATTATGCCAGTTTCAACTTGTGACCTTCAGGGTTACTATAGTCATTTCTATCTTTACCAGAAAGCGGAGGAGACCAGAAGAATATGCATGGGAGGCTCTTATGGGCCTGGCCTGGATGCGACCCACACCCCTTTAGTCATTTTTTTTTTTTCTGATAGAATGCAGTTATATGGCCATTGGTAGGGAGGCCAGGTCCAGCTGTGGACTCAGAAAGGGGAGGGAAATATGCATTCTGGTGAGCATCCATCAGGGAAAGCTGTGTATGGAGTCCAGCTGAGAACCCAGGAGAGAATGATTATTTGGGGGTGATGGCATTTTATGTGTACGAAGAAGGAAAGGATTAATATAAGAGATAATACTAAATTTGTCACTGTTTGGTCCTAATTTATTGAGAAATTTAACTTTCCTTGAGGATTGTGACTAAGACCCCTTATTTTAAGGTTTCCTTCAGGGGAGTTAAAAGTGTGAGGTGCAGAATGGTTGAAGAAATTTGTCTAGGCTGGAGGGACAAAAAGAGAGGTGAACTGGAAGGGAGAGAATACCAGCATGGTTTTGTCCTTGCCAGGATGAAATGCTGGCAGGTCGTGGAGGGGTAGACTGCTTCTGCAGGGTATCAGAAGGCACAGCCAAGATCAAGGTATTCAAAGATAGATTTTAGGTTAAGACAAGGAACAAATTTTTAATAAAATGGCTGGAAATTAACTAGGTGGTCCTGGGTGACTGCTGGTAAAATCCTCATCAGTGATGAGGCCAGAAGAAGAGGGACATACAAAAGTGTTGAGGGCATTCACCAGCAGTTTGCTTCCTTGCCTCATAGCTATTGCATCCCTGCAGCTTTGGCCCATATGGTCCTTTTAGCCTTTTAGTCATTTACAACCTTTAGGCCTTCTCACAGTACCAACTCTCCAGAACTTCCGTATTCCTAATTCAGCTTCTCAGCATAAATCTGTTTGACTGCATCTGCTTTAGATGCCTTGGACTGTTCTAGTCCAGTGGGCATCTGAAGCAGAGGGCCAGATCTGAGAGGCTGGTCACTTAAGGCTATCTTCTGAGCAGGGACTGAGGGCAAGGTGGGCACCCAATAATACCACACCCAGGGCCCTGTCTAATGTGAGGCTATAAAAAGGGCCTACTCTGTAAATGTGGGTATTACAGAACCAGCCTGTGTTGGTTCTAAGATTTCAAACTCTTCATGAAGTTTAAAAGATTTCCAGCCAAAGTGTATCAATTCAGTAGCACCTAATGTATAGCCCATAAACAGAATAAACTCTTGATGGGCCTATCTTCCTGAGATCTCTTGACTGACGAAATAGAACACTGGAATCCTTATGAGGTCTCAGGGCTGTTTTGGCTTATAGAGAAAAGGGACTTGTGCTATATAATAAATACCATGTTCATATTAGGTGCCTTGTAGGTAATATGTTTTTGGGAGCAGCATCTCAGATTCTGCTTCAGTATCTGAACCAAAGTATCAACACTACAGAGAAGAAAAGGTGTGGTGAGCATTCTCTCAAACATCCTTTGTATGTTTCTGCTGTCTTTTTACTCTGCTAGTAATAAGGTTTGGGTATTTTTCAAATATAAAAAAATGTTACAAGGCAATCATTAACTCTTTGAGAAAGACCATGCCTAGTCTGTGGTAGATAGGGGAAGATAATAAACCTTTGAGATTTCTGAGAATATAAAGATGTAAAGGACTTGTATAGAGCATCTCTAGCACCTAGCTCATAGGCTAATGTTTGAAAGAAAACAGCAAATCTTTGGGGGAATAAATGTAAATTTATTTCCATTTTACACATCTTTATGCCCATATTTCTAAAAGTTGGTTTTATACTTTTAGAGGACTAATTTTCATTTAGAACATTTATGTCCTTAGTATGTATAGTCTGCTTTATATTTTTTATATTTTGTAATATTCCAGATTTGAGATTTCAGCAAAAATCATAAACTGTTTACATGTTTTAGAGCTAAAACACCACTTTTATTCTTGGCCCTTCATAATGGGATGTTGTCTAAACATAGACCTTCTTACAAAGAAGCAGTGCACTGTTTATATTGTAGTACAGTAGTTTATATGAGGAACATTCCTTAAGCCTTCATTCCAACACGGAGGGGCAGTTTTGTTAACATTTGCATGTATATATTCCTACGTGGATTCTAGGCAGATTTAAATTCTGTGGCACTGTGAATGACTTGTACATGTAAAGATAGACACAAGCCCATGTATCTAATTAGCAGTGCTTGATGGAAACCTTTCAAAATCTCCCTGGGAGTGATGGATTTATCTTAAGCATTGTATGTGCTTCTGGAAAAATAAAGGGTGACTTATTTAAGTTGAAAATGGGTTTTTCTTTACCTGCTGAACACCATCACCAACAACAAATAACATCACCTGGTACTTAGATAAGAAGTCTGCTTGTGTGGCTTCTAGAGAGTAGCAGCTGGGAACAGTTTGTGGATACTGCAACTGCAGTTCAGCCTTTGTGACAGTTTCAACCTGTAGCCCCGAGACTGATAGATTGCTTTGGGTCCCCTACTCGTCTCTGGCCCCACTTTCCCCCTGATCCGGTTTTGGGACCGCGAATTCGGATCTTTGTTGGGTTGGCATGTTGTGCTGAGCCGCGGGGCGTACGTGATGGAGCGGAAACGCGGCACCTCCGCGCGGATCGCAGCCTTCTTCCAACGGACGGTCCTGGTTAGCGTAGACGAGCCCGCGCGGACGGAGGGGGCCGGGCATCGCGGACAGCCCTCCGGTCGCCGGGCGCACTGGCCCCCGCTCCGCGCGCCGGCCGGCCCCAGGGCAGCATCCTCCCACCCGCGCGGCTCCTTTCTCTCCGGCCGCTGCCTCGAGTGCTTCGCCGGCCGCCCTCGGCCCAGCCAATCAGACGCGAGCGTTCGCAGCGGGCGCTGGCCAATCCGCGGCCAGCTTTTGCTGGAAACGCGAAACCCTTAGGGGAAAAGCAATAACAAAAGCCTTTCACTGCAGACAAATGTTAAGTGTCTGTGCAGACTTTTCCTGTTTTTAATTTTATTACTGCAAGAATGGAGGGTTTGTTGTTTCTTTCATGTTTCCTTTCAAGCAGTTTTAATTATACATTTGTGCTACATCAGGGACTCTGGAACGCAGTGATTCAGCCTATTGCATCTAAAGCTAAAATGCAGTAACCTTCTGGCAATACAGATATATTCCTGCACTGTAAATATAGCTGACATGCTAAAGAATTTTAAGCAGCTGCAAAGGTCTTTGACACCACACACAGTGCCCCAGAGAGCAGATGATGAGAAAACCAGCTCAGTCTTCCCCTTCGCCTCCTCTCCCACCCCCTCCCCTTTCCTGAAGGGATGTGCTCATAAAGAATCCTTTCCTCCAATTGTTCTGCCTTGTGCAAATTCTGACCAAATGCCTAATTACCACTGATTATCATCGCAATACAAATTTTTATATTCAATGGTTCAAAAAATTTCCTGAGGGAATTACAAAGGAATCAGCCATGAGTTGAGGAAATGCTTGCTTTGCTTCATCCTAGCTTTTCTTCCCCTGCTAGACTATTGCTACAATAGATTGAATTTACAGTGAGTAAATTCAGCTGTCATATAAGCACTAGCAACTTAAACCATATGGGAAACAATTTTTAAATCTCTTTTTTGAGACTTTTGAAAGAAAATCTTCCTTCTCTGTTACTTGAGTCCCAACCATTCAAATATTTACCCGCTGTTTAAAGGTTCCCAAGGAAATGAGTCTTACCTTGTGAGGTTTCTCTTACCCTAAAGGATCTTAGTTCAGGTTTTCTGCAAAATTCAAACTGTCAGGGGTAGCTCAAGTGAACAAACCAGCTAGGAACAGACTTTGAGGGATGTCCTCTGGTGTTTCCAAGAAAGAACGGGAGGTTGATGCAGAAAGAAAACAAAGGTTCGCTTAAATTTTTCATTTATTTACCCTAGTATTTTATTTATGTCTCAAAATCTAAGTCCTCCAAAAACGTGCTTTAAATGAGAGATTTTTAAAAAGTGGCACCTGCCCTCCAGGGAAACAGGAGGATGTTATATTTTGTTTCCTGTGACATTTGGTATACTAAGTGCACTTAAGTTTAGTAATTCACAGATGCAGTGCTAAATTAAATTGTCTGTCTGCAAAGCAGTGGGGAAAAGCAGAACGGCTTGCAGGAAACAAGTGTGTTGGTTTTGAGATTTCTTTTCTAATCCTCTGTGGCAAATGCTTACCAAAGTTGATTCTAAAGATAACCCCAAGAGCAAATCTATTGTGCACATTTATTTTCTTAAGAGGGCTATTTTAGGAGTCCTTAATATGAAGCAAGACCAAAGAGTGAAACAGATACCATACCAAGGCTGATTATTGTCTCACAAACTCAAAGAGGGGAGGATTAAGGAAGAGGAAACATGGCTGATTGTCTGCTTTCTGGACTCTGAGCCCCCACTTTCCCCTCTGTACCTATTTTTATGCACATGCATAATTTTTTTGTTAATAAAAATCACCATCATTTTACATTGTTGAATTGGAAACAAAACCTATTTCTTTCAGTCACCTTCTGGTTTAAGCACTGGTAACTGGCGCTTAGTTTATGTTGGCTGCTTGCCAAACGAAAGCAATTATGTGTAATAATAGAAAAATTAAGAGGTGAGTGTTGCTGTTTTACAGCAGGACATGGCAAAAACCATTTCCTTCTGTCAGCAGTATCTTGATTACACTCTCACACACAGTCTCACCCTTTTGTACCACATGCACGCACGCGCACAAATTCACACACACACACACACACACACACACACACACACACACAATTTCCTGTGGGTTTTAACTTGAGGTCACTGAAACCAGAAAGAGGAAGAATGCAAACCACAGCTTTTGAAAGCAAATGGAAATAGAACTTTGCTGATAAAAATAATAACAATAAATGAAGTGGAAATAAAATAATCAGTGTTAAATGTGGTCCCTTTTCATCCTTTACCCTACCCCCACCCCCCGCAGGTGTCCTAGTGGTCAATGTCACGTGGAGGAACAAAACTTACGTGGGGACCCTACTGGACTGTACCAAGCACGACTGGGCCCCTCCCAGGTATGCACAGGGCCTTTTGTTTCTCTTCTTTTTCTCCTTTCCTCTCTTCTTTGCAAGGAAACTATAGAAAGAGATTAATAAATTTTAAAAGTCTGCCTATAATTGAAAACAGGCAGAAGAGAAATGAGCAATTCAAGACTGAACGTAGTAAAATGCAGACGGCTAGCTTTTCTCTCAGGAGATCTCTACTCCTTGCCCCCTCCCTCTCTGCTTTGTCTTCTTTTCTCAAAATGGGAATCTGAACTGGATTAGAACCTAGCTACCTGAGCTGTTTCTCTTTCATTTTCTGAACAGGGAATATAGCCATTGATTGGTAGCCTGTTCTTTTGGGGGTGCTGAAATTATCATTGGAAGAATGAGGAGTCTTACCTGGGGTGTCCCACAAGCTGTGGAGATGTTGACTCCTCTTTGCCACATTGTATCTTGTGATTCCACTGTTCTTTTGGGGGTGCTCATTTTGACAACTGTTACTTGCTTCCCTAGGTTTTGTGAGTCACCGACAAGTGATCTGGAGATGAGAGGGGGCCGGGGCAGAGGGAAGAGAGCAAGATCTGCCGCAGCGGCCCCTGGCTCCGAGACCAGCTTCACCGAGTCCAGAGGGCTTCAGAGCAAGAACAGAGGAGGGGCCAATGGGAAAGGGAGGCGGGGCAGCCTCAACGCCAGCGGACGAAGGACACCCCCAAATTGTGCAGCTGAGGAAATCAAAGCCAGTCCTTCTTCTACCAACAAAAGGAAAACCAAGCCTCCAATGGAGCTGGACCTGAACTCTAGCTCTGAGGACAATAAGCCTGGGAAGCGGGTCCGCACAAATTCTAGAAGCACCCCCACCACCCCTCAAGGGAAACCAGAGACTACTTTTTTGGACCAAGGCTGCTCCTCTCCAGTGTTAATCGATTGCCCCCACCCAAACTGCAACAAAAAGTACAAGCACATCAATGGCCTGAGATACCACCAGGCTCATGCACACTTAGACCCAGAGAACAAGCTGGAGTTCGAGCCTGACAGTGAGGACAAGATCTCAGACTGTGAGGAAGCCTTGAGTAATGTGGCCATCGAATGCAGTGAGCCAAGCACAAGTGTGTCAGCTTATGACCAGGTGAAGGCCCCCACCTCTCCTGGTGCTGGAAACCCCCCTGGAACCCCCAAGGGAAAGAGAGAGTTGATGAGCAACGGCCCAGGTTCTGTTATCGGTTCGAAGGCAGGAAAGAATTCAGGCAAAAAGAAGGGCCTCAACAATGAACTGAACAACCTTCCAGTAATTTCCAACATGACGGCCACATCAGAGGGTTGCTCAGCGGTAGATGGCAGTTTGGCTGCAGAGATGCCCAAACTGGAAGCAGAAGGACTGATTGACAAGAAAAGTTTGGGCGATAAAGAAAAGGGCAGAAAAGCTAACAACTGCAAAATGGACAAAAACCTCTCTAAGCTGAAAAGTGCCCGGCCCATCGCCCCTGCCCCAGCCCCCACACCCCCACAACTAATTGCGATACCTACTGCAGCCTTTACGACTACCACCGCGGGGACAATACCTGGACTGCCCTCCCTCACAACAACTGTGGTCCAGGCCACACCAAAGAGTCCTCCATTAAAACCCATCCAACCAAAGCCCACCATTATGGGAGAGCCCATCACCGTGAACCCAGCTCTGGTGTCACTCAAGGACAAAAAGAAAAAGGAGAAGCGAAAGCTAAAGGACAAAGAAGGAAAAGAGTCAGGAAGCCCCAAAATGGATGCTAAGCTGGGGAAACTGGAGGACTCCAAGGGGGCTGGCAAAGATTTGTCTGGGCATTTTTTAAAGGACCATCTCAACAAGAATGAAGGGCTGGCTAATGGACTATCAGAATCTCAGGAGAGCCGCATGGCCAGTATCAAAGCCGAGGCTGATAAGGTCTACACGTTCACAGACAACGCTCCCAGCCCTTCCATTGGGAGTGCCTCAAGGATGGAGTGCAGCGCTCTGGTGAATGGACAGGCGCCAATGGCACCACTGCATGTGTTGACCCAGAATGGGGCCGAGAGCTCAGCAGCAAAGACCAGCAGCCCCGCCTACTCAGACATATCCGATGCTGCCGATGATGGTGGATCGGACAGCAGGTCAGAGGGCATGAGGTCAAAGGCCAGTTCCCCATCAGACATCATTTCTAGTAAGGATGGTGGTGTTGTAAAAGGGCATTCTTCAGCTACAGCACAATCATCTCAACTGAAAGAGTCCCATTCTCCCTATTACCATGGCTATGATCCTTATTATTCTCCAAGTTATATGCACCCAGGACAGGTTGGCGCCCCTGCAACGGGGAACAGTGGGAACACACAGGGAATGAAGATCAAGAAGGAGTCTGAGGAAGATGCAGAGAAGAAAGACAAGGCAGAGCAGTTAGATGCTAAGAAAGTGGACCATAATTCTGCATCCCTGCAGCCTCAGCACCAGTCAGTGATCACACAAAGACACCCGGCCCTGGCTCAGTCACTTTATTATGGCCAGTATGCTTATGGACTCTATATGGACCAGAAGTCTCTGATGGCCACCAGCCCTGCCTACAGACAGCAATATGAGAAGTACTATGAGGACCAGAGGCTGGCAGAGCAGAAAATGGTCCAGACTGGGAGAGGAGACTGTGAAAGGAAAACGGAGCTCCCCTTGAAGGAGCTGGGCAAGGAGGACAGTAAGCAGAAAAACTTGCCATCAGCCACAATCTCAAAAGCTCCCTCTACTCCAGAGCCTAACAAAAACCATTCTAAATTAGGGCCATCAGTGCCTAATAAAACTGAGGAGACAGGTAAATCGCAGCTTCTCTCCAATCACCAGCAGCAGCTACAGGCCGACAGCTTCAAAGCTAAGCAGATGGAAAACCACCAGCTTATTAAGGAGGCTGTAGAAATGAAGTCTGTCATGGACTCTATGAAGCAGACAGGTGTAGACCCAACCTCGAGATTTAAACAAGTAAGATTTTGGAGCGTGGCCCCAACAGAGAGAGCAGTCTGAGACACATTACATGTCTGGGATTGAATTGGTTAGACTTGGAGAGAAACCAACATCAGGGGTTTTTCCTCTTCTCTTGAAAAATATCTTTAAAAAAATCCTCAGGACTTGTTGTGTAGCTCTAAAATGTACATTGCTCACTGTTTTATTGTCATGTTGTGTAGTAAAATGAACTCTAGACTTGCGCTTTGCAGACTTGTGATCCATGCCATCATTTAATTCTGTGATTTTGATGAGGTCCCTTAATTTCTTGCTGAGTCCAAGGTGAGGGCATTCCATTGCAGGGCTGCTGAATTCCCTACAGACTCTTGAGATTTTGAGTCTGAGTACTGAAGTACTTGTTCTTATATATTTCCAATTTTCTGTAGCATTTTCTCAGAATATTAAAACTGGGCACAGCCAGTTGTGGTGGTGCATGCCTGTAATCCCAGTGTCTGGGGAGGCTGAGACAGGAGGATTGCAAGTTTAAGACCAGACTCAGCAATTTAGCAAAGCCCTAAGCAATTTACTGAGACCCTGTCTCAAAATAAACAATAAAAAAGGGCTGGGTATGTAGCTCAGTGGTAAATTGCCCTTGGTTAAATCCCCAGTACCTCCCAAAACAAAAAACAAAACTCATTGGGCACTTAAGTGCCATTTCCCATTCATCTTTTTAATACAATTGAGGACTCAGATGTATTTCACCTAGGGCCTGAGATGCCTGGATTTCTGTTTTACATTCTGTGTTAAGTGCCCAAAGCAGAGCTCAGTGCTGAGGTTTGTGAAGAAGGTGAGGAGGTTTGGGTGATGAGTCTCAGCAGTCATCCCAAAGAACAGTCAGCCAGCCTAAGAACAACTGAAAACTGGTCACCATGAAACCACACGTGTACTAGCACTTTCTGTCATGGTTCAGATATCCTGACTCACTGCAGCCCTGGGAGCATTAATTCTGGTATTTCCCAGCACCAATCCCCCAGTGCCTATGCTTAGACAGTCCCTGGTGAATCAGAATGAGAAACCTTTCCCCATGCCCATTTCTGCAGAGTTGGGAGGTGGTCTTAACTTGGATTGTTCACCCAGGATCTGAATACCCAATGGGTTTATATCATGAATGGGATGGGGATCGCAAAGGTCATTAGGATTTTTAGTTTTTTCCCTCTTCCAGAGGCCTAAAAATCAGGCTGTCGCTTCATAGGCTGCATTAGAATAATACAATTTAGAGATCTTATAGATGGCTTTATTTTATAATAGAGAAGCCATAATGTGTGCTGTGACTTTGAAATTTTGTTTTGATTAAGACATTAGCACATAATGAGAAGTTCAGTATATGAAGCCTCAGCTGTGGTAGGTGAAGAAAGTATATTAGGAAACCAAGAGTTCTCTTCCTCCTAAATGATGTTAATATCTATAGTAATTACTTAAATCTACTATTATTGGCTTGAATTTTTAAAATCATTTTTTTACCTGTGTGAGATATTAAAAAGGAAAATGAGGATTGGATTAAATATATCTGAGGGTATTATTTAATGTTGACAAATTATATTTTAAAGGCCCACCCTCAAATTCCAACAGACCTGAGTTTGAAGCCCTGATCCACAACTGGGCAGCCATGTGACCTTGGTGTTACCTGAATTTTAAAAGCTTTGGCTTTATTTTATCCATAAAGGATCATGAATAACCCCAGATATTACTGAGTTATGACAGAAGGAGGAGAGTAACACATTGTCTGGTACATACATAAATGTTAACTCAGTATGGGAGGTAACAGTAATAGTGCTGCCATAGTGATTAATGGGTTTTCTTAAAAAGTGAACAAAACTTTTTTTTTTTTTTTTAATTAGGATCCAGATTCAAGGACATGGCATCATTATGTGTACCAACCCAAATATCTGGATCAACAAAAGTCAGAAGAACTTGAGAGAGAGAAGAAATTAAAAGAGGACAGTCCTAGGAAAACTCCTAACAAAGAGAGTGGTGTGCCCAGCCTTCCTGTATCATTAACAAGCATTAAAGAGGAGCCCAAAGAGTCCAAGCGTCCTGACTCTCAATCAATGGAAGAGAATAAGTTGAAAAATGATGATCGGAAAACACCTGTGAATTGGAAGGACTCTCGGGGGACGAGAGTGGCTGTGTCCTCACCCATGAGTCAGCATCAGTCGTACATACAGTACTTGCATGCTTATCCTTACCCACAGATGTATGACCCCAGCCACCCTGCATACCGGGCTGTTTCTCCTGTCCTAATGCACAGTTACCCTGGTACGTGACATGTTTTGGGTTCTAAGTATGTTGGAGGGAAGAGGCTCTATTCAAACATGAGCTATTAAAAACTCAAGATAAATTAGAAGCTTCAAGAGTGACATTTGTTTTGCTTGTTTTTTTTTAATTGCTTAAAGTCCTAAAGATGGAACTGATTTAAATATAAAATTTTATTAAAAAAAATGAAATGTCAAGAGTCTTCCGCTATATCTTCCATAGTCTCTGATGGTCTGCTGTTAGACTGACAGTTACTTTATTGCCTATGAAAATATTCTAAGCACTTACTGTCATAATCATTATAGTTACTATTCCTTTCACTTAAGCAGACACATAAATGCATGAAGTGGCTGTAAGCTCAATTTTGTTTATAACCTCTGTTCATCAGGATGAATTAACTGCAGAAGAAAAATCAGAGAACCTTGATACAGTTTAACAATGATGTAGTCCATTCTTAATGTAACCCCTTATTTTAAGATCTCTGACTCTTTTCCCAAATTCATATAACACAAATGACATTTTTTTTTTTTTTTCAGAGACTAGCTTGTAACTTCATGTGGCATTTGTCGTTTATCTGCAGGGGCCTATCTCTCTCCAGGATTTCATTATCCTGTTTATGGGAAGATGTCAGGGAGAGAAGAGGCAGAGAAAGTCAATACCAGCCCCAGCATCAACACGAAAACAACCACTGAATCTAAAGCACTGGACTTGCTCCAGCAGCATGCCAACCAATACCGCAGCAAGTCTCCTGCCGTAAGTCTGCTTTTGTTGCCATTTATAAGGACTGTGTTTTGGGGTAGAAAGGGGGAACAAGCTAGAGAACAGTCTTGAAATAGAAATGGTTTTGGAATCTAGCCGTGATTTCAGGACGCTGCTTTATCCTTGGTACATAAAGAATAGAGTGTTCAAAAGTCAGATGTTTTCATACATAAGGGACAGGTGTTGTTGAAGCAGGTATGGTGGTAGTGAGCTTTTTGTTAGGTATACTTTTAAATTCATGGGACCTGGGCATTGGTGCAAAGTATTACTGATAAAATATTAAAAAAAAAATAACGGAGGATGCTATTTCAGAATAGCTTTGTAACTAAGTACTTCTAACCACAGGCCTTTGACCCATTGGGCAAATTGAAGGGTTTGTATGTTTTGATACCTGGGATTGAACCAGGGACACTTACATTATCCCAGCCCTTTTTATGTTTTTATTTTGAGATAAGGGCTTGCTACATTGTTAAGGCTGGCCTCAAACTTGTGATCTTCTTGCCTCAGCTTCCCATGCAGCTGAGATTATAGGTGTGGTTTACCATGCCCAGCCAAACTGAACTTTTGAAAAATGTTTTCTTTGGGCACAACTTTCAAAAATCAGAGTTTTCGCATACATTTTTCAGATGCCCTCTTAAGACTATGGAAAATCTGATCCAAAATCACATGGGAAAAGTAGCCCCATGGAGACTATGCCCTGCTCCCCCTCAATGTATGTGAATGAAATCTATCAAATTTGGTTTTAGCCTAATTATTTCTGTAGAGATTTGAGCTTCTGACTCCTTCTGTGGATCTTTGGCATCCACATGGTCAGTGTTCATGGTCGGAGCCTCATTCTGAGCAATACTGATGGTCCATGACGCGTAATAACTGTTACTTTTATTCAAACACATATTTGAGTCTCGCACAGTGTGAAGCTCATATGCAAGTGTGAGTCCCTTGGCTAATGAGTGAGGGCTGCATCTGCTGGGTGTTTTTTGACCTTGATTCATTGTCACGTTCCTATAACTCCCTGAAGTAATACAAATAAATGTCTTTGTGAAAGAGACTCTCACCTAAAAAAGGCAACTTCTAGTCCTGGAGACTATTGAAAAAGAGACTCGGAAAGGAAATGATAGTTCTTGGGTGGGAAAAAAGAAGTTTAAAGTCTAGTATCTGCAAGTCTGTCAGACACTGTATGGAGAAATTGAAAAGGTGAATTATGAATCCTTTTTTGTGAATCTTCCTTCTAGATTTTTTTTTTCCAAGTGAGAAAGAGAACTTTAGTGAAAGGGTGCTTAGGTTCTAGAATAGAAATGTGTAGGAAACAAATCTTTAATCAAACTTTTATTTGGGAGAACTGGAGTTTCTTTATGAGTGTTCAGAAATTGAGAGGGAGATTTCAGAATGTGGGAACAGGATAATGGATTCCTAGACGGCAGTCCCTTAGAGTCTTTGGAGAGTGGTTGCAGATCCACAGGGGTAACAAGATCCCTAGATGCTGAATGAGGTTCTTTATATAAAATGGCATAGTGTTTGTAGACATTGGCGCATCCTCTTGTATGCTTTTAAGTCATCTCTAGATGGCCTATAATATCTAATATCTAGTACAATATAAATGCTATGTAAACAGTTATTAGGCTGTTTTGTTTAGGGAATAATGGCAAGTCTACGTATATTTAATACAATGAATTTAAAAAATGTTTGATTGGAATTTGACTGAATTGCTGGATGGAACCCATGATTATGGAGAGCCGACTGTATTTACTGTATATTGACATACGATATCTGGATGTGTTTTCAGTGGAACCAAATGGATACAGTTGTTTTAAACTATGAGATAGATTCTCCCTATGAAGTATATAAAAAATATAACTAGAAAATATGACCTGAAATAGATCTCCAAAACTACTTCTTTTCCTTGATCTGTTTATAAAAATTATTGTGGGAAGACAGACAGATTGGATGACTGAAATTATCAGTCATTTGAAGAAAATATTGATGCTACTCAGCTTACCATGGGTGGAGCAATTCTTTATTGTTGTCTCAATGGCAGTAGAAACTAATGCATGTCTTTTGAAATTATCTTTGATTAATACAGAATTTTCAGTATCTATATATCTACCTAACACAATATTGCTGAAGGGGTGCAGGTGGTATGGTATGCTTTCTTGTTATATTTTGAAACATGAAGTGGGGAAATTTCTCTGTTCTATTTCAGCCTGTGGAAAAGGCCACAGCTGAGCGGGAACGAGAGGCAGAAAGGGAACGGGACCGACACTCGCCCTTTGGCCAGCGGCACCTACACACGCATCACCACACCCACGTTGGCATGGGTTATCCGCTAATCCCTGGTCAATATGATCCTTTCCAAGGTCAGCAGCTCCATCATTACTGTGTCTTTTTTCAGTGTGCTTTGGAAAACAGTTGCTAGAAACTACCTGTCTCGGTTTTAAAATAAAAACATTGAACTTTGAATTAACGTTAGCTCTGGGGAGGATTCTTAACACTTATTTCCTAGCATTTCCTACGGACACAGCTAAGGCTGTTCCCACATCTTTGTATTCTATTGAGACATGAAATGGCTACCAGTTAATAATTGTCACTGGTTGATGTTATCGGAGGCTTACTGTTATCTCCCAGGCTGAGGGTGGCAGCCAGTGTCTGGGGCACTGAATATAACAATCAGAAGATCAGATACCGACTTCAGGGAAATTGGAAAGAAAATGAGGGATAGTGAGAGGCTTTGGTGAAGTTTTTTTGTCCTGATATCTGTAGGCCCTTTAAGTTGCTCTTTTCCCATGCAAGTAATGGGAGTGAGGTGACTAAGTTTAACATTTTATAGTGGAACTTAAGGGCTCTTCACAATCCTTCACGATATGACTCTGATCAAAGATGAGGATTGAGAAAAAGGTTTTTGTTTTGTTTTGGTTTTTGTTTTATTAGTGCATTATAGTTATACATAATAATTGGGTTCATTTTGACAAAATCATACATGCATAGAATTTAATTTACTCCATTCCAATCCCTGGTGATACCTTCCCCCTTTCCCTCTCCTTCTCCCTCCCCCTTTTCCTCTTTCTCTACCCTACTGGTTTTTCTTTCACTCATTTATTTTTAATTGATGCTTTAAGGATATACATGAATGTGGAATAGTTATTCATTCACATAGCATAGCAAAGAGCCACAGAATTGACACAGTGAAACCATCAGTCCAGGGGGTATTTGTTGAGCATGTTATTATTTCTCCCATTGTTATCAGTGGGCACCAGTACTGCCCTGGAGGAAGAGGCTAGGCTGCAGCACTCATTGCTCCAGAAATGTTTAGAGTCAAATTGATAGGAAAAAGAGGTTTTCTTCAAAGCCAGCTTTGAAGGAAGATAGGAAAAAAAAAAAACATATTGTTTCAGAATCTCTGAACACTAGGGAAGGCTTTGAGGCAGCAAAATGGGACAAAAGGAAGGAAGCAGACATAGATTTAGTTAGTCTGTGCAGCACAGGCCTGGGGAGTGGGCAGTCTCCACTTTCAGCCTCCTTGGTGCACTAGGCCACAGGGAGAGCCCTTCAGCCTCCATTCTTAGCTGCAGGTCGTGGTTCTCAGTTCAGAGGGCCCTTCATATTCAGTCTGTTTTACCATCTTTGTCTCTCAGAGGAGGTTGTTCACAGTCTTTACCAACAAATCCACCCGCCTAGGGTCTGGCTGTCTTGTCAGCTCAGATTGTCATTTATGACATACCATAGATTGCATGGACTTAAAGAGCAGACACTTGTTTTCTCATAGGTCTAGGGCTAGGCATTGGAGATCTTGTTGGGTCTTTGGTGAGACACTCTTACTGGCTTACACCACATGGCCACTCCACTGGCCAGAGGCAAGCATTCAGGTGTCTATTCTTACAAGGACACTAATGCCATGTTAGGATGAGGCCCTTAGGACTTTATTTTACTTTTGTCACCTCCAACTAGGCCCTGTTTCCAAACACAGGCAAATTGTGGGTTCAGGCTTCAACATAGGAATTTTAGGAGGATAGAATTCAGTCATTAACAACGACCAAGTTGCATGTTACCTGCTATATGCATGTAAAATAATATGTTTATAAATGTAAAGGGACCGCTCTTTATTTATTCAGCTCTCATTGCTTGGTGTCAAGCAGTGGTGTTAAATGAGAACATCTCGGTTTCCTAAACATCTTGTATTGAGTGTGATAAGAACTTGGAAGAGAAAGGGATTTTGTTTCTAACACATCACATCTATATCAGCGAATATGCTGTCACTGTATCTATGTTGTTATTATTGTCACTGTTATTGTAATGTCCTAAATTATCTTTGGGCAAGGAAAACATGTCCAAACAAAGTACACAAAAGGAGAGAGTAATCTTCCCAAGGTTTACTTTGTTTACTCTCATTTTGCCCAGGACTGTTTTCTGTAGAATTTAGAAGAACCTGGGTTATGCTACTTAATACCTTTTGGAGCTGTTATGGTCTCTGCTACCTTTGTCTTATGGATTAAGACTAAGAAGTTCTAAGTTTGATTTACTGAATCATGTACCTTGAAGGATGGATTATGGCAAATCACTGGGAAGAATGTAAAAGTGATCAAAGTTATTATAAAGTATCATATTCTAAGGAAGCAAGTAGCATGACTTTTCTATAGTTCAATGTGACTTTTGATTCCTGTTGTTACTTGGTCCCTATTATTTCTCCTGAGCTTCCTATTCCAGGACCCATGCAAACCATTTAGCGCCATGCAGAGCTGGGGAGATGGAATGCTCTATCCTACAATAGCTATTAAGGAAACCACAGAAGATTCAATAAATGGATAGATTTGGGTTAGACCAAGTGGCTTGTACTCTGTCCTTGCTGCATGAAACATTTCATGTGTGTGTTTAGGAAAGGACAAATTGCTGCTACTGGGTCTGCAGCCTTTGCCACTGGGCCTGTATTTACTCTTATCTTTCTAAATGTCATGGAGACCCCACATTTTTTCGCCCAGCAGGCTTGACCTCTGCTGCCCTCGTTGCCTCTCAGCAGGTGGCTGCCCAGGCATCTGCATCAGGAATGTTTCCTGCACAAAGAAGGTAAATATCCTTTATGTTTGCAGTTATTTTTCTAGGCAGAGAGACATTTTAATGTTTTTGAGGAAGCAAGTCCAGGCTTTTCAGATGAAAAACAACTCCCTGTTTTTTGTTTTTTAATCCTTGTAATAAATGGGTTTATTCAGCTAGTAGATTCCTGGTACAACTTAGGCTCCAGGAACTTCATTTTATAAACCTAAAATGGATTGGTAAAGAGTTGATTGGTTCTTAGGCAGTTGAAATTTTCTTAGTTTATCCTCACAACTTTGTTAAAATGACAGTTGTTTTCTCATATTTAAAAATAAAATTGCAAATAGAAAACTATATTATCCTAATGCTAAATGTTTCTTCTGTGATTTTTAATCACCCCTCAAGTTATTTTAAGAAGGAAAATAGTTTAAGGGAATTTCATGATTAATATAAAATGAACATTTTTTTCACAAAATGTACTGTATTGCTTGCTTTTTATTTGCTTTTTTTCTGGAATTGAATCCCATAAATGGAATAGACTCTAAGTTTCAATATTTTTAGGTTTTAAGTGTCAAATGTTGGTTGAACTCTATGCTAATATATGCTTTTCTTTTGCAGAGAATAACAGGATTGGAAGTGTACGGTGTCATGTGACTGGATCACATGGGGAAGCGCTTTATACAGACATCAGTTCCATGGTGTTAATTTGAAATGCCTTAATGGCAGGCAAAAACCAGTCATTTCATTTTTGTAAATTACAGATTTTATCACAGAGTAACAAATGTTGCTGTAATTAAACTTCTGTTTTATATATATATATACGTATACATATCTGTATATATACATATACATATATATATATATACATATATATATATATATATATTCTTTACTTTTTGTATCAGTAACCAGGCTCGCACACACAGGGTCTGCTGCCAAGTCGCAAACCACTCAGTAAAGGAAATAAAAAAATGTATTTGTCACGTTGAAAAGTGTTAGCCACGAAAGGCTGCTTATTTTCTTTTTCTTTCCTTTGAAATTGTAAATAAATAATGTTATGTATCAGTGTGCCTGAACCTTGCATATCCTTCATATATTTCCTGTAAGCCCCTCAGAAAGGCAAACTGTGATGATGACACTTTGGTACAATTTAGATGTCTAATTGGTGGCTCCTGTTAAAGACGCATCAGTGTAAAATGTTCCTGTAGTCACTGTTTGTACTTGTGTATTGTGGAAAAAAAAAAGAAAAAAAAAAACTTTTGGAAGGCATGGGGTTGCCAGTACCACAAAAACTGTGTTGTATATAATGTAAAGATTAAAACGGGGAAATAATGAGCATCTGTGAATAATGAGGTGTCATTTTTTGATAATCTTGAATGGCAAATAACCCAATAGCCTGCATACCAGAGACATCTGTGATTGTTCTATTACTTGAATAGTCCTGCAGTCCTTTTTTCTTCTTCCTCTTTTTCTTTTTCTTTTTCTTTTCTTTTTTTTTTTTTTAATGTTTACAATTATCCAGTTTTAGAAGAGAGACTTTAACGCCATTGCCTGGTTACTTGTTTTATGCTGTAATCTAGTTTATTTTATGTAAAATGTATATTGAATGCTTTCCTTTTTTATACCTGCCTTAAATAATTTGGCAATCAGAATTAAAAAGGTTTTGTTTTTTTTTTTAATAACGTCTTCTTGTCTGTCTCGTGTTATTTCTTGCTGGCTGTTAGTGATGGCTGACTTTTGAAGAAAGCTTTCCTAATACTATGAGTATATAAGACACAAAGCAAAGAAAAATTTTCTTATGCGATACATAGGCATAGTAAACAAACTGTATTTCATTCAGTGAATATATACAAACTTATGGTGGGGTATTTATTTCAAATTTGGGATGTATCACTACAAACCTGTAGGTACAGGTTTCTTTAGCAGGGAATGTTATTCCAAAGATGTAAATTTTATGACGTGTGGATAGTAGATAAAACATGTAAAAAAGCTGTCCTTAAATTGATTTACTAGAATGTTTTATACCAAATTTTAATGGTTTCCTTCCTTTTTCTTCTTTGCTTCCCTTTCTCGGTCCCTCCCTCCCTCCTTTCTTTCCACACAACAAATAGCTATTGCACACCTATTCTATTCTAGGCATTGCACAGGGTGCTGGGATATGTTGCAATGAACAAAGCAACAAAAATTCCTGTCCTCATAGAGCTTGCATTTTCTAATGAGTAGGGTAAACATATAATATATATATATATATATATATATATATATATATATATATATATATACACACACACACACACATACACATACACTATGCAAAGTTAGGCAGTGGATAAATGTTGTGAATAACAAATGAGGATGGTGGGTGGGGGTTGGTGAGTAGATGTGGGAGTCTGGATGAATAGAACCTAAGAAGACTTCACTAAAGGGATGACAAAGGGGGTCCATGCACACTACTGGAAGAAAAGCAGTGCAGCAAGATGGAAAACCAAGTGCAGAAGTCGGTCCTTCAATGGGAGTATGCTCTGTGGGTTTGGACAGTTGATTTCATTGGTTCATTCCAGCCGTAAGCTCTAAGTGTTTATGGCTATTATAATTGCTAATGACAGTTCTACTGCTTGGTTTACTAAAAAGTTCTTTAAATTGACAGAATGTGTTGTCCTATAATTTGGTTAGTTATTCTTTAAAGGTCTTTGCTTCACAAATGAATTGATATTTGCAATTGAAAAGAGATGTTTCCTCTGCTTTTGAAAAGCTACCTTAAAGTATTGGCATTTGCTTCTTCTAGCTTTACAAATCCACTCTATGTTCCTCATAGATTTTAGTAGGAAAATATATTTTTTTTCTAACTTTCAGTTTATTTTGTTTTTGAGTTTCCTTTATATCATCATTTATAAAAACATTGTTTATGCTATTTACTCATACACTAAGAGCACTTCACATATTTTTCATCTTTTTTTTTAAACTATCAATTTTTTTAAAATATGTATTTTTTTAGTTGTAGGTGGACACAATATCTTTATTTCATTTTTTAAATGTGGTGCTGAGGATTTAACCCAGTGCCTCACATGTGCTAGGTGACTACTCTACCACTGAGCCACAACCCAACCCCCTCAATGTTTGTTTTTTTTTTTTTTTTTTTTTCAGTTCTTAAACCACATCTTGATATATTCTTCAGGACTTTTTAAAATTTGTTTTATATAGCTTAACAAGTATGTTTCCTCTGTTTAGAATACCATTTATAATGTGTGACTCTGTCTGTAGTCTTTAGGCTTCTTCAGTCTCTGACCAACCCCTTAATTGCAGAAACACAGGAGCAGAACTAAGGTCAACTACATCTTCCCCCAATGAATCATCATGTTCCTGTTGGTAACTGGGTGAACTGTGGATTCCTGATGATTTCCCTGTTTTCATACATGCATATGCACAGAAGCCAATCATACTTTTCAGCTGCAGAATGACTGGATGTGTATTTTTATTACATACCAGGCTTTTAATCACTTCTAGTTAGGTGGTTAAATAGATAGGATTATAAATAGGTGCATTAGACCATGCTTAACTCTGCTACTGTAATAAACGGGGATGCTGATAAATGCAGAGAGATACATGACCAAAAAGCACAATGTGATTTGAATAGTTTTCCCCCTAGGCTTTTACTGGAACATTATTCATGACTGGTTTACATTAATCACTAAATGAAGTTTTGTTTCTTCTCTGCACTGTTACAGTGTTATCTTTGCTGATGACAACATGAATTGCCAAAGGCCAGAGCTTGTTTATATTATGTGTGCCATTTCTCTGGCTGAGTATAGAGTCAGTACCAAATGGTAAATTAAAGATTCCCAAAAGACAAGCGTACTTGGCTCCATTATATTACTATGATGAATCTGCCATTAATACGCTTCTAATTGTTTTACTTTTATAGACATAAAATCAGTCCCCTTAGTGACTAATAATAGGGTTTATTGATTTTACTAAACATTATTCATTCCAGGCCTGCTCATATCAGCTTGTCCTGAACATATGCAAAAAGCCTGCAGTGCTGACACAGTGCAAATTAACTTCATGGAGAAATGAGAGTGAAGAGTTGTTTACAGCTGTGGTCCCATTGAATACAGAATATTAAAAACAAGGTAATAGGCTCCATATAGAACCATTTATTCCTAGATTAGAGTCTCAGATGGCTTTTTCATGGAAACTTGCCATTGATGTTCAGCCCAGGTCATTAACACTTAACAGAGTAAAAAGGCTGGCCTTATGCATTGGCTCTGACTGTTACCCTGATTTAGTGTGGTTTCAGCCCCAGAGTCCGTGAGTAACCAGATGAATAGCTCTGATTGATACAGGATAAAACAGCAGTTTAAATGATAATTACTGGTCATTTCATTCCCTCTGACTCAGAAAAGAGACAAGACAGGCAAAGCCATTTATGATTGTTTTTGTCACTAACTACAGTCATCCATTCCCTGCTTCCTGCAGTAGTCAGAGTCATGAATGCTGCTTACTTTCAGTTAACTTTAGGACAGGAAGCAAAGACACAGTCTGACTATTAGCACAGCCTCAGCCATGAATTCTTCTTTGCTTTTATTAGCAAAATCACTCTTTCAAGCAGGGAATGGGGGCTGGGGATGTAGCTCAGTGGTAGAGTGCTTGCCTAGCAAGTGTGAGGCCCGGGGTTCCATCACCAGTACCGGGTGGGAAATGGCTATCAGCCTCAGCACTACTGATGTTGTTTTATACCAGATAGTACCCATGGCATGCACCCCAGAGAAGCCAGTAGCCACTTCTCCATCAAACTATGAAAACCATCTGGTCATAGGAATTCTAGAACTCCTGCCTACCACCCCACAGGAAGACTCCTGAGTCCTCTTGTTCTTTGTTGCTTCAAGAGGTTAAAAAAAAAGGCCATCGCTGGCTCATGGTAACCACATGAAAATATAATCTGGATGCTCATTTAACCAACATGGATGAAGTTGGTCCAGATTGCCAGCTTTTCAAAGAGAATTAGAAGGGGATAGGTAAGGTAGCAGAATACAACAATTACTAATAGGGCATTATGTAAAATTGTGGATGTGTAACTGATGTGATTCTGCAATCTGCATTTGGGGTAAAATTGGGGGTTCATAACCCACTTCAATCTAATGTATGAAGTATGATATGTCAAGAGCTTTGTAATGTTGTGAACAACCAATAAAAATTAAAAAAAAAAATAAAAAAGAAAGTATATATAACTGGGAGTGGTGGTGCATACCTGTAGTCCCAGCTACTCAGGAGGCACAGGCAGAAGGATCATTTGAGCCCACAAGTTTGAGATTAGCCAGAGCAACATAGTTAGACACAATCTCTAAAAAATACTAGTAAAAATAGAAATGTTAGTGTTTACAATTTTACCACATATGAGATCATACTCCTTTTTTATAATGGCATTTGAAAATTTTCCAAAAAGATTTTCAGATCCTGCTCTTCGTGGAACTAAAAATCACTTTGTGACTGCTGGTGTTTAAAATGGTTTGAAATACTAATTAAAAATTTTAATGCAACAAGTAAAGTTTAAGAGAAAGTATTTTCTCCAGCCACAAAAAAATTGAAATTATGTCATTTTCAGGAAAATGAATGAAACTAGAGAGCATTATATAAGTGAAATAAGTCACAATCATAAGGTCAAGGGTCATATGTTTTATCTGATATACAGAAGCTAGAGAGAAAAGGGGAAAGAAAGGTGAGGGTGAAAAAAAAAAACAAAGAGAATTAGAATAAATGAATGATTCAGATTTTAACATAATTAATACTTTCCATAGTTTAAAATTAACTCAATTAAAAAAAACATATTTGAGGGCTGAATTCAGTTCATAGCACAAAATTTACAATGCAATTTTGTTTTTGCCCTTGAAAAGACATACTTTTCACTCCCTGAAATGAAGACTAAGAAGTTGGAAAACTTGGAAAAGTGGGTGATTCTTAAGTGAGCTGCTGGGATTAAACTTGGATTTTCTTCCCACAGGGAGAGTCATTTATTTCATATACAGGAATAAATTTTGAGAGATTCTCAGTCTATTTTAGTAAAGAATTTCACTTAGACATTTGAAAATAAAATGAAAGAAGCCAAAATCTGACATGCAGAGAAAATTAAGTTCTCCAGGAGCATTGTGAGCACAAGGCATTGACAATGCCCAGGGGCCTATGCAGATTCAGGGACCAGGTTTATGGCCTGACCATATTGTCCTGACGTATATTCATTTATTGTCATGCACCTTTCCAAATGGAATGGCAAGTAGTGAGATGAGACCAAAGTTTTCACCTGGGTCCGTAGTAGATATGCTGACTACAGCACCTGCTATCCAGGTGAGCATGGGTGAGACCTTGCTTTGTAGGCAGCCTCATGTAAAATGCAGCTGTTCACCACCTCTGCAAGAAACTTAGCTCTTAAAGAAGGGAATCATGATACTATAGCTTTCAGGGGCATCCAACCCTCCCTCCTCATTTTCAAGCCAACGGTTTTTACCTTAGGCATCTGAAAGCAATCGTTATTGCTTTAGTCAGAAAAGTTCAGAAATCAAAATCATCAGGTATTGACCTCCAATGACTGCAGAGGTGTTTTCATTTTATGTAGTATCACATCTTATTCAATTCACTTGAATCCCCCTTAAAAGGATCCTTGACTACTTTGGGTCCATCCAGATAATCCTGTATACTCTTCCCATATCAAGGTTAATTGATAAGCAATCTTAAGTTCCTTGTCCCATGTAACCTAACATTGATAGATTCTGGGGATTAGCATGTGAGCATCTTTCAGCAGCCATTGTTCAATAACATCCTACATAATTTTCTTCTTGTCTAGGACATAATAACAATAGTTATTATAATAATAAAATAATAATTATATATCTTATTAAAATAAGGTAACTGGCATAGTTATGATCATTATACTAATAATATATGGTATTAACTATGCACTATTAACTAGGCTTAGACATTGTTCTAAGCACTTTACATACACCAACTCATTTAATTCTCATAACCCCATTTACTACTTCTCTGTTAGAATTGAGAACAGAGAAGCTAGGAGTGACTTTATCTATTTTGTCCGCTGCGAGGGAATATCACAGGTTGGTAATTTCCAAACAATAGAAGTTTATTTGGTTTCTGGTTCTGGAATCTGGGAAGTCTGCAATTTAGAGACTATATCTGGCAAGAGGCTTCCTTCTGCTTAGTATAAAGCCTCACATGGGAGAGAGAGGGAGAGGAGAAGGGGATATCTCAAGACAGCCAACCCATTCCTGTGGTAACAGCACAAAACCATGCTTAGGGCAGAAGTCCCATGACCATCACCTCTTAGAGGCCTCACCTCTCAACACTGTTGCCCTGAGGGTTAAGTTTTCAACACCCAAACTTGAGGGGACACATTCAAACCACAGCATCAGGCCAAGTCCTTTGTCCAAGTTCACACTGCTATGTCACAGAGGTGGGATTCATGACTACTATACTATGCTTCTGCTGGAAAGGGATCATGAACTCCCTTAGGCTTTCCCTTAGGCTGCTGCCGGAAAAGGATCAGGAACTCCGTTAGGCTTTAACCAGCTTTTCTTTGTTAAAGTATTTATTACTTTCAAAGGGCCAAATGAAGAAAATATAATCTGCATCTCTAGTCTTCTGTTAGACAAAACTCCAGACAGCCTTGCATGGGGAAATACCCTCTCTGTCAGTGCCTGTCACCCATCCTGGCTCTACTCCACATTCAGGCCCAGGATTCCGAGAGCCCAGAGGGTCCTCGGTGCATTGCTGGCAGAGATTGCTGGAAGTTTTACTTTCTTCCCCATTGTCATGGTGGCCCTTGCTTTCTTGAATACTGCACGGATCTAATAACTAGGAGCTCAGAAAACAAGGGTTGGGCTTGATGGCAGCCAGTGCTCGGGAACGTGTCTAGCAAGGTGGCGGTATAGCTGGATGTTTTCAGCTGCACAAAGAAGAAACCATGATTCAAACTGCCCTCAAGGAAGTGTATTCTCTCCCTGAACACTAAGGCAGGAGCAAGTTGAGCTCAGGTTTCATCCTGTGTGCTGATGTGATGGCTCAGCTTATCGAAATACTCCACTTGTTTCTCCTTGCCTTTATCTACCTGTTCATGGTCACAGGAGCTCTAGAAGACCTATACAGAGGGGAGGACAGTGTCTTCCTGTGTGTCTGTCTCTGGAGGGAAGAAACCTTTCTTGGTCACTTCCTTGGTCTCATTCCTGGCCACACACTTCTAAACTATCACCAGTGAGATTTCCATGACTTTCTCAGACTAAGAAGGATGAAACTTTGTCCCCGGGTCACACATGGGAAGTGTTGAATGTGGCTCAGACCTAGGGTTCTGTGAGAGTGAAAGTTGAGATGAGTGTCTCAATATCCAACTCATAAACCTTTCCTGTGGGGTGAAGGATTCGCCTGTAGTTCTCCCTGATCCTCTTGGGATATAAGTCTGGGTGTGGGCCGGGTGTGCGTGAGAAGTGGCAGCTGTTTACACTCAAGTGAAACTCAGCCCCTCAATTATAACTGATTCTCCCTTAGAGAATCTGATGATTGGGCAGAATTAGGATAGTGAGGCACTCATGGCATGAGGCTCCACCGAGCAGCCAAAGGAATATGGAGGAATGATTCAGAAACCCACCACATTTCTTTTCATATAGTTGAGTAAGACTGCTGATGGGAAGAAAGGTACTCCCTGCTGTCATGCCACCACGCATACATACACATACTCCTTTCCCCCCTGCAGAGATTCCTCAGAACTTAGATCCTATAAGAAAGACAGGGATCTGCCCTCTCCCCAGTAGAAGGAGCCAGCAGGGATGCCTCCAAATCAGGCTGCCTCCAAGCTGAGGGTTGAGAGAAAAGAGGAAATCAGGACCAAAGAAGAACAGAGACAAGATTAGGAAGGGTGGGGTGGACTGAAATATTAGGGCGGGTAAGCATTGGGTCCTGGTATACCAAAAATGGAAAGATAAACAAAATAGACCACTGGCACAGGGAGCGTCTCCTCACACCAGAAACAAAGAAGATTCCATGAGGAAAAAGAGAAACAAGGCTTAGGCTTAGAGTTACAGTCATTGATCTAGAGTTATGGAAGGCTTTAGGTTGAGAAAGACCTTGTCCAGGTCTCAGGAAACAGTCCTGCTACTGCTGGAAGAAGAGTAGCTGGGGAACCCCTCGGTACTTGCATGGGGAAATACCCCTCTATGCCTTTGTCTTCTCTCCATTCTGAGAGAGAGAGAGCAGAACTTGTCTAGTAGGGAAGAGGATAAAGAGTGCCCCCAATTTCTTGCCTCTCCTCCACCTTGCTGGATTCCTATGTGCACAGGACTAACATGCTCACATGTGGAAGAAGGAAAATCAGATGGTATCATGCAGAGATCCCTGCCTGGGCAAGCAGTGAGCTAGTGCCCATCTGGCACATCGGTACTTGGAACCCCTTGGAGTGGGATTAATTCCTGCAAAAGAAGGAACTTGGAAAGTGGGTAAACAGGACATGAGACAGTATCCATCCAGAAAATATTTCTTGAGTATCTACTAAGATCCAGGTTTGCTTGAAACAAAGAGCCCAGATACTGTCCTCTTAGTTCTTATAGTTGGGCAGCCCTCCCCTCTCTGAGAAGCCAAATGTTTCTGTAGAGCTGAGCAAAGCAGAACTCTGCAGACCTGCTGTTGGCTGAGAAGATCTGATGTGAAGACAGGAGTTTACTTTGAGACTTTGCTGTAGAAGTTCCCAGGTGCCTGTATGTCTGCTGCCCCCAATCCTCTACCAGCCCTTCTGTGGCAAGATATAAAAACATGTTCAATAAAAGATGGATTTTTTTTCTGAAAATAGTGTGATGACCAGACTATATCCCCCAGTCAGGCTGCCTCCAAGCTGAGGGCTGAAGCAGGGTGAGTCATGGGGTGGGGGGACCCTGGCAGACAGCTCAGGGGGCCTCTGACTTAGCAGCACAGTGAGCTTGGCATTAACTGGCCACTGGGGAACTACAGATGTGTCAGAGGTAGGAAGATGTGGTGACTTATTCCCCACCCTCACCTGGAGTCCTAATCCCCATCTGAGTGGGCCGAAGAATCAGATCCAAAAGAAAGCCACACAGCTGGGATTCCCCAGTGCTTCTTGGTAATCAGGTTGTAGATGATTTTTAGCTTAAGAGTCTTTCTATTGTGGCGATGCAGATTCTGGCAACCTGTGGGAATGGTGGACATTCTTCTGACTGACTTATAGGTAAGATGTGCTGAGGGTATGTAGGTGACCAAACCACATTTCCAGGTTAGCTGAAGGGATTTTTTGCATCATCTAGTGGTGGAAATTAATGGACTGGTGCTGAATATTAATATCATATTCTCTTGGAAGGCCAAGTATCTCTAATCTTGTCCCACTTAATGTAAGCAGCCACATGGGCTCTGCAGCTCTTTCCGAATGCTTGGCAGGGCTCACCCACACACTTCTGCTTACCAGTGCCACCATGCTTGAGCCAAGGCCTTTTCAGTTGTCAATAATAGAAACCCAAACAAACTTAAGCAAAATGGATTTAACACAAAAACAGAGAGAGCCTTATGGTAACAAGAGTAGGAGGAGTACCTGAACTCCAGAAGGGGCTGGTACAGGGACTTGTGAGCTCTTCTGGCACCTTGAACAGCCTCCCTCCTTTTTCTCCCTCTCTTTCTCATGTCACATCCTATTGTGTCCATTTACTCTCCTTCTTTGCCTCTTTCTTCCTCTCTCTGAAGCCAGATTTAAAGTTAGGTAGTCAGTGTAGTTAGATCGGGTCTAATATCGAGTGAAATCTAAAATGGAGGCCATGCTGAGAATGATTTAGGGAAATGCAGGACAACTCATGGAATGTTAATGAAGTCCAGGAAAAAGCCCAAGGCCAGAGCCCATCCCAAAGAAGTGTTAATGAACAGCCCCCAGCAAACTTGAAGGTGCTGACTCAGAAGTCCTTCCTGCCCAGATTACTTCTTTGGCCCACCTGTGTCCCACCCCTCGGGCCTTCCCACCTACATTCCATCACTGAAAGAACTATAAAAAGGGGAGACAACAACCCTTCCACGGATTCCACCTCTTGGGTCCCCTTCTTCCTCCAGGAGAAGTCTTTTCTGCTGTCCTTTAATAAACTTCTAATTTCTACTCTGACCTTGCCTCGGCGTGCTTCTTTGGTGTTATTCTTCAACATCGGGGAAGCAAGGACTCCTCACCGGTCAACAGCGGTAACATCTCTACACAGTGACTCATTCTCCAAGCACATATCCTCCCCTGATTGGCTGGTACTGTCTAGCATCTCTTAGTTAAAGTACAAAGTCCCTGCAGAGAGGCTGGAAGGGGCCCTGCCTGGGTCCAGTGAGCAAGAGGGTCCAGCAGGATAGAATGAACTTGCTTGGCTAAGAAGGTAGAGGTGAGGGGGGAAAGTGGAATCAGGCTACTAGACTGGTTTCTAGTTTGTGCTTTTTTTTGATCAGCCCTACATATTAGCCCACTGTTCAAGCAATATTTATGGCCAGAAGCATAAGCCCATTCAAACCAGCTTAGTTATATGAAAGACTCACTGAGAGCTTAGAAGAATCTGTCAAAGGAATTGGCAGGTTGCAGGGATAGTGCCTAGAAAACCTATGTCCCTCTGGAGTATCACCTGATTTCTTACTCTCCTTGTCCTTCCCCTGTTGACAGACCATTTCTACCTCCTGGTGGCTTTTCTGTTCTTATAATCTAATGTGACTTGGGATTGCTGTGGAGCCCACTGTGGCCACTTTCCACTATTATTTAACTGGCTCAGCCTTTTGGTCCATATTCCAAATTCCTGTGCCAAGTACAATGAGTTTATGTCCCTTGTAATAACCAAATGTGACTGGGCCAGACTTGGGTGAGGTAGGGCAGAGTTATATAAAACGAAGGACTATCAACCCTCTTAGGACTTAGGAAATTTCAATGACTTAGCAAATTCTGTGCCAAGTACAGAGGTGGGGTGGACACAAAGGTTAAATATTTGTTTTTATTACTGCACAAAAATAGAAATGTCCCTCTTGCCTTAGGGACCACCTATCTTCTTTGCCCTACTTCATTTTTTCTACATTGTTCATCTTTATGACTTGTTAAATGTTTATTTGTTTATGATGGTTTTCTCCTCCCTTGAGAACTTGATAAGGGTAGGAATGTAATCTCTTTACTGTTCTTATCTCCAGTCCCAGAACAGAGTGCACCTAGAACGGGCTCACCAGCCAGTTGATGAGGACACATCAATAAATGTTGTCATATGATAGAGCAAGTGAGTATGATAGACATCTCAGGATTCAATAAGGATATCATTGACCCAATGCCTTCTTTGAGAATCTGCCTCCTCCCCACGGCTGTGTAAGGTTTTGTCATTCATGAGGAACCCCTTAGACCATATGCTAATGAGGTGACTTTTGGCAGGCCCCAGATAGCTTCAGTCTGGGTTCTGATCACCAGATGAACCAATCACATTACTAGAAGGATGGAACTTTTGAAGACGAGAAGGACTGAAGATTGAGTTCAGACACCAGTGGCCAGAGCTTTAATCAATCATGCCTAGGCAATAACATTTTAATAAAAAACAAAAAACAAAAAAAAACTTTAGTAACAAATCAGGGGCCTTCCAGGTTGGTGAACACATGGATGTCTTGGAAGGTGGCCTTCCTGGAGAGGGCCTGGAAGCCCCCTCCACATGCCCATACATCTTAGACATCTCTTCTAGTTGACTGTTCCTGGGTTGTATCCTTTATAATAAAACGGTAATTTTAAGAATAACTCTTTCCTTAGTTCTATGAGTAATTCTAGTAAATTATCAAACCAGGGGGTAGGGAGGAGGGGAAAAGGGCCTTAAGAGACCCCATATCTGTAGTTGGCTGAGTGGACCCATGGAGGTAGTCTGGGAACCCCCTTGTAGCTGGCACCTGAAGTGGGAGGCAGTCTTGTGGGACTGAACCCTTACCCTGGGGGGTTTGCATTAACTCCAGATAGAGGGTCAGAACTGAATTATAGGTTATATTTTTACGCATTGGTGGTGGGATATTGAAGAATTATTGTTGGAAAATGATGTATAATTTTATCTGGGAGGCCCAGGAAAGAGATAGCTGAAGAAAATGAGGGAGCAAGCCATGCAGATGACTGAAGAGAGTGTTTCAGTTAAGAGGAGAAGTGCAGAGGGCCTGAGGAAAGACTGTGTTTTGAGTCTAAGCAAAAGCAAGCAAAACTGGACCTTGAGAGGCAGGATGGTAGAGGAGATTTTACATTGTTACAACCTTGATGCAGGGTAGCATCCAACTATAGGACCAGGTAGGCTAATAGGCGTGCTGCAGCAAGCTCACAGATTTAAGATGAACAGGTCACACAGTTAATAGAAGCAATTTAAGTGAAAGTGTAGAGTGAAAAGAAAGTGCAATAAGTGAAAAACACATTTGGGCTGGGGTACAAGCAAATAGAAGGCGATACCCCGGGAATTCTACGGTACACAGTGTTGATATATCATGCTTCTGTCTGTGCTGCATCAGCCTCTCCTACTAATGGTGTGGTTACAAGGGCCAACATGGAGGGTGAGGAAGATGGAACATGCCTGGAGTCAGCACATGCTTGCTCTGTTGGAGAGCCTGGCCAAGAGCTTTAGCGTTAGCCTGATGAACAGTTTGGGATTTTATTTACAGCTCCAGTGTAGGGGGCAGGGGCTACTGTGCATAGCTGTCACCAAAGCATGGTTAAAGTAAGACCTATGGATAGTGAGTGCTTTGTGTCCTCACATGTATTTTGGATAGAATGAATATTCAGTGCTTTGTGTGTTTCGTGTATATTTAGTATATCATGAATATTTAATGTTTGCTTGGTACTTTCATTCCTTTCTATCTAGGTTCATGCATATATGCTCTACTTTTATCTGTCTGACATATCTCCCAGGTAAATAATTTAATTATCGGTGCTAACACATGTTCTAATTTACATCAGCCTCATTTGCTTTGTTGTCTTCTATAGCAGAATTGAGTATTCTCAGTTCAGGAAATGCTCATTGCCTGATGTCCAAGGACTGTTTTGCTCATGTTTGGGTGGGGAAAGTGGCTGCTAATTAGAATGTTGTAAGCCCTTGTAAAAACTTTATTTTTACTTGGAAGGGCATGAAGGAGCTGCCTGATTAGATGAGCCTGTATCACTTGCAAGAAAGATTTTAGGCAGGAGGTAGGAAAAATTATAGAAGCTGGTGACAGCGGCTTCTTTGTAGGATGGTGTCATGTAAAAGTGCTGAGAATGAGGGTTGGAGGGAGGGTGAGGGTAATGAATATTAATTTCACTTCTTTTACTATCAGCCATTTCAGTTTTGTCATGCTGACAAGAGGACAAAAAAAGGTGGGATAAGAAAGCCACCCCACGATGTGAAGGGAGAGGCTGGACAGAGTGGACAAGGGTCACCCCGGAGAACAGATACAGCTAACTCTAGAAGGAATCATAATGGGAAAGTTTGCAATATGGCTTTTGACTAATCAGATTTTGCAATGAGCTTGATTCAACCCCCTAAGATGTTCTTTTCCTTATGTATTTCACTTTGCCCAGTTGGATAGATTTTTGAATGGCATTATATTATATACTTTAATTGCACCATTTTCATGATTGAAATTAGCGTGAACAGAATACTGACGTATTCTTTATTTTGATTTAAAAAAAAAAGTATTGCAGTGTAGCCAGGTGTGGTGGCACACCCGTGTATTAACAGAGACTCTGGAAGCTGAGGCAAGAGGATTTTCAAATTTGAGGCCTGCCTGGGCAGTTTAGTGAGACCTTGCCTCAAAATAAAAATGGCTAGGGATATAGCTTAGTAGTGGATGGTCTCTGGGCTCAAACCCCAATTTTAACTGATAGTGAGCTCTAAAAGCCAATTTAAACTCTTCTGAAAAAGTCATTTAAAAATGTTCTTGTGGAATATAATTATTTTACTTTTTCTTGGAGTCTGTCTTGTTAAAAAGAATTCAGGAGATTATTTTTTGTTCATGTTCCTATAACATAGAATTCAAAATTATATTTTGTTTTTTAAGAAAAGTATCATAAAACTTACAAAATAACTGGAGCATACTCTTAATATTTCTGAGAAGTAAATTTAAACATAAAGGCAATTTTATCTTTCTTTGCAATAAAACATTGCTCAACCAGAGAGTGTGGTATGCTGTTGCCTTAAATATACCTTGACACTTTGGGTCACCAAATGGAAATAAACTAGTCTGGAATCCTATATAATTCTTTACAGCAAAGTAAATTTCAGATGAATCAAACCATTAGTAAAACTATCAAAGTACTAGAAGAAAACATGAATAAGTTTATTTATGCTCTTGGAGTTTGCATGGTATTTCTGTGCATAGCATAAAATTCAGAAGGCTTATGGCTTATAGGAAAGATGGTTGATTTGATTACATAAAAAAAAAATTTAACTTGCATTTGGGGAGTAACATCATAAATGAAGCCAAATAGTAAATTAGCAAACAAACAACAACAACAAAAAAAAAAAAAACAAGAGAAAATACTTGCAAAATTTACCTCAGGCAAAAGGCCAAGCTTTTTGCTAAAATTATTTTTAGAAAGCACTGAGCCAGAAGCCTCACAGAAAGGAGGCAAAGGGTATAAACAACAAGTTAGCTAAAAAGAATTGTAATGACTGACAGAAATAGAAAAAGATGGTCCAATGTTAAATTAAAAGGACAACAGATTATTTTTCGTATGTCAGTATGACAAAGGTTAAATGCTCGTGAGGATGTGTTTCAAAATTCTTACATGTTAAGAGAGAAATAAGTTAGAGATAAATTTCACACCATTTGTCAGAAACATAGACGCACATAGTAATTTCCTTTTGGGGAATAGCCGACAGCCATTCTCATTCAACTGCAAGAAGACACTGTTAAAAAAATGTTCATAGCATTATTTTAAACAACTGAAAACTACTTCAGCATTCATCAGTGTGGTCTAGTAACAGCACAGCCACCACAGGCTGCCTTGGAAAGGATGAAATAAGTCTTATATATTCACAATACTTGAATGAAATAAGTCTTATGTAGCCACAACATATAGTTAATGTGAATTTGCTGGGTAAGGTCTATGTAGAGTACTGAGTATAATCTCATTTCTGTCGATAAATGAATATATATTTACTTATGTCTGTATCATATGTTTGTATATGTATATGAATATGGGTTTGTGCAATATATTTGTATTTGAGCAGAAAAATCTAGAAAGTGAACATCTCAAATTGTGAGCATTCATTAATAATAATGAATAATGAATGGAAAGTGGGAAGAAGTGGCCCAGAGAAAAAAGGGAATTTTATCGTTAATTAATATCATAATGAACTATTTGGTCTTTTAAAACAATGGACAAGAATCACTTTAAAAATAAACTGTCATTTCTCTCACCAATAATATGTGGCAGGATGTGTCTCTATCTTCTCTTTCTCTTGCTATCACTATCTCTACGTAATTCATCTTTAATTAGTTAGACATGTGTTAAATGGAGGAGAATATTTATTAATTATAGAATCTTTTATAGTGATATTCACTGCTCTAAAATGTATTAAACAAAATTAATTCTTGGCTATTATTGGATAATGTGTTATTATTGCATAACATTATGTGCATTGTCTTACAAACTTAAGGAAAATGCTCAAATGGAGAAGGAAACAAATAGAGAACTTTGTTAATAATGAGTTTAAAAATTGGGGGTTCATAACCCACTTCAATCTAATGTATGAAATATGATATGTCAAGAGCTTTGTAATGTTGTGAACAACCAATAAAAAAATTAAATTAAATTAAATTAAAAAAAAGAGGAAGTGAGGGGAAAGGGAAAAAAAACAAGAGGGAGAAATGAATTACAGTAGAGGGGGTAGAGAGAGAAGAGGGGAGGGGAGGGGAGGGGAGGGGGATAGTAGAGGATAGGAAAGGCAGCAGAATACTAGAGACACTAGTATGGCAGTATGTAAATCAGCGGATGTGTAACCGATGTGATTCTGCAATCTGTATATGGGGTAAAAATGGGAGTTCATAACCCACTTGAATCAAAATGTGAAATATGATATATCAAGAACTATGTAATGTTTTGAACAACCAACAATAAAAATTATAAAAAAAAGAAATCTAAAAAAAAAAAATAATGAGTTTAGTACCCTCACATGTTTCTTATATCTCACAGTTAAAAATGGAATATATGAATTGTGAAGAAGTCTATACAAAGTTCTTTTCATACATGTGTTATTTCATAATAAAATAATGGAGACAGTCTCATCATTTAATCATGTCCAGTTGTAATGGGCAGCTAGGAGTGATTAGTGGACTTATCGGCATTATTGCTACCAGTTATAAAGGGTAGTTCAGAGACCTGAAGCAGAGGACATAGAGTGTCTTAGGTCTTTAGTAAAAAGTGAGTTTGGTAAGGAGGAGATAAGGTTAGGTATCTTCCAAAGTGACAGAAAAGCTTTTTTTCTTTCTTTCTTAGCCTCTCAGGACTTCAGTAACAGATGGAAACAGGGCATGCAAGCATACTTAGGACAGCTCTTGGAGCAAAACAATTGCAATAAATTGCTATTTCATATGCTCATATATATTTCTATGCCAATAGAGGCAAGACTGCATTTTTAATATTTTTCATTGGCCTGGAATATCTTTGCCCATCCTTTTCATTTTAATCTTTCTGAATTGTGTGCTATGGATGAGTCTTCTTTATGTGGTATAGAGATTAGTTTCTTAGAAATTCAATCTGGAAAATCTATTTCTGTTAATAAAGTTTGGTCCATTTTTATTTATGGCTCTGAAAGATAGTTTATTTCTGTTTCATCATATTATTTTGTCTTATTTTCTTTTGCTCATTTTAATATTGTAATCCTTCAGATATTTGGGGAAGTTTAAATTTTTGTATAAATAGTTTGTATTTTTATACAAACATTTAAAACAACTCTTTTGAGTTAGTTAAAGACATAATTACATCATACAGTTCATCTTTAATTAGTTATACATGTGTTAAATGGAGGAGAATATTTATTAATTATAGAACCTTTTATAGTGATATTCACTGCTCTAAAATGTATTAAAGTTTATTCTTGGCTATTATTGGATAACGTGTTATTATTGCATAACATTACAAAGGTTACTTTATACAAAGGCTACCTTTATATAATAATACCATTCCTCAAAAACTGAAGAGGATCAGTAGAGTAGAGGAAAGAAATCAGGGAGAGAGAGGGAAGAAAGGGGAAGTGCTGGTGATACTGGCTAACTTATATTGTTATATCATATGCATGAATTAATATGTAACAACAAATCCCACCATCATTTATAATTATTAGGTACCCATAAAAATATGAAAATACCCCAAATCCCAATTCTCTTTGTTCCTTACTATTATCAGTTATAAAATTAGTTTATATTCTCTTTCTTCCTGTATACTTCCCTTCCTCCAAATTTACTCACATTGTTTTATTGTCAGCTTTGTAGTGCCAATCACATTTTTACTTCCACCACTTGCTTGGTCAATATTAACTTCCTATTTATTTATTTGTGGTACTGGGGATTGAACCCATGGCCTTGTGCATGCTAAGCAAGTGTCTATCACTGAACTCTATACCTGCAGGCAGTTCAATACTTCACTTCCTTTTTTTTTCTTTGTTCCTTTTTTTTCCAGGCCATACAATATTAGATAACATTCTTTTGTCTCATTTATTTTCTGCCTTCTACTTTCTCCTCTCATGTTTTTAAAGTTGTTTTAAGACAAGTTATAAAAAGTTTTTTTCATACTTAAAACAAATCTCATTGTAAAAATGACTTGCTCTTTTTTCTGAGTTATCTGGAATATTATTTCTTTATCTTAAAATTTTCATTGCTTTATTAGATGATGTCTCAGGGTTGGTGGTTCTAATTTAATTTTTCCTGACACTTGGCATGCCTTTTGAGTGTGTAGATACAAGTCTTCATTTATTTAAAAAAATCTTATCCTTGATCATTTAAAAATACTTGCTCAATTTTATTGTAATCTGTTTGGAAGTTCCAACTATGTGTATGCTGTATATCCTTTAAATTCTGTATCTATTAGATACATTTTTATCTTTCATTTAACTATGGTTTTCTGTAAAATGTTAATTTTTTTCTTATTTCTATCTCATAGTGTTAGTTTATCCTTTCTGACTTCAGCATTCCTTTTCAAGTTTTCTGAAGTTTCTATTTTGCCCTTTGTTCCTTCCATTAGAAAATAACACTTTCTTTTTTTTTTTTTTTTAGAGAGAGAGAGAGAGAATTTTTAATATTTATTTTTTAGTTCTCGGCGGACACAACATCTTTGTTGGTATGTGGTGCTGAGGATCGAACCCGGGCCGCACGCATGCCAGGCGAGCGCGCTACCGCTTGAGCCACATCCCCAGCCCGAAAATAACACTTTCGTTAAATTTTTTTTCTTATATTCATTGCCTAAGTTTTGCCAGAAAAAAAAAATCCCTCAGGTATTTGGTCTTTGTGTTTTTATGGGTTTTTTTTTCTTTATAGAGAAATTTGTCTTACTATTTTTTAGATACCACAGTAAATTCTGTGATTATTAATTTCATTTCGTTCCCATGGCAGTATTTTTCTTACGAGTGTGTGTACATGAGTGTGAATGTGTGTTTTCAAATCTATTGCTAAGTTCTGCTGCTTTAAGTTTTTTTTTTTTTTAATGTGCTAATTATGTTCTGCATGATTGATTGGGTCAGATTTTCCTGGACTACTTATTTACAGGATGTTTTCGTTAGGAGTGGGAAGTAGGGCAAGATGACATCCCAGACTTTGTGACTCAAGGTTCTTTCCCTTGCTACCTTAGAGTATCTTTCTTCCCTACAGCCTCTCTGTGCAGTATGATCACATTTCCTGTTGTTCCCTGGAAACTAGTAGCTTGATCTCAACCCTGTTCCTTCTTCACGACAACCTTCTGCTTAGTACTTCACTTCCGAGGGTGTTTCTCCATATATAACTTTCTTTATTTTGGTTTTGGCAGTACTGGGGATTGAACCCAGGGTCTCATGCATGCTAGTAAAGGGCTCTACCTGTAAGCTCCATCCCAAATTCCTTCTTCTTCATTCCTAACAGACTGTAGAATCCTTTCTTACAAACAGGGAACAAGATTCCCTTTTTGTGAAGGGAGTAGGCAGTCCTGAAGCAATATTATTTTCTTTCTTTTTGTAAAATTATTTTTCTCCCTTGTGCAATTAACATTTTAAACTGTGAGAATGACTTTAATCTAAATATTCACATGAACATTTCTGAAATATTTTGTTTTGAGCAGTCTATCACTTTAGTGTTTAAACAATTTCTCCCAGTCATAACCATAAAAGAGTTTGTCTTCTTATGCATAAATTTTTCTCCTTAGCAATTCAGTCCTATGTGAAGTAAGAAGATCAAAGAAAATTTACTTTTGGTAGACTGTATCTTCATGCTGATTCCCTAAATGAGACTCAAAGCTGCCACACCTCATACATTACTCTTTCGGCCTCTGTGTTAGTCATCTGATTGAGAGGCTGGTTTTGACAGTCTATTATTTGGACAAAACAGCCATTTGGCACAGTTTTGATTTTCAGAGTTTATTCATCCACAATAAGGATAACAAATATAAAAGGAATTCTCTGTAATCAGAATTACTTCAAAAGGAAAAGAAGGTGGAAGGAAAAGAAAACCTAAAATTATTCCACTTAAAGTTACTTCTAAGAGTATCTTTTTGGAAAGCTTTTCTACCTTCTGTATTATTGGTCAGGCTCTAGGGATGCAGGAATCCTGGGGAAACAGTATGTGATGTTTTGTACAAGGTGGTCACATCGAAATTTTTCTGGAGGAAAAGATATTTAGTTTTAGTTGGATCCAAAGACATCCATGAATGAAAAAGTTTAAGGAGTGCTACTACACTGTTACTACAGTGCTACTAATAATTTACTATAACTCTGTTTTTAGTGTTGTTGTCATTTGTGTCTCTGCCTTTCGTGACTTTGGTGACTACCTCTGTGCTCCCGCCTTCATGCTTAGAGCAGATGGTACAGGCAGGTGCTCCACCCCTGCTCTGGGAGTAGCACCTGACTCAGGTGTGGTTAATAAGCATGGTTGACCCTTCAGGTCTACCCTCTATGCCTCAGTGGCTACTTCAAGAATGGACAAGTGACTCAACAAAGGCCTGAGATGTTTAGTTTTAAGAATGGGCTGGACTTATTGGGAAAAAAAGCACCTTTTTTTTCAGTGAAGTTGTTGAACAGATATGATATAAATATGGTTCTCACAGGGACCTCCAAATAAGATGAGGGCTTTTCTGGAAGTGAAGCTAATTGGAAATAAAATTGAGCCAAGAAACAGAGGGAGACTGACAACGATATCTTTTGAATCCCTAAATTTAGCCGTGTCCACGGCAGCCTCCTGTACTTTTTCAGTCATCTGAACTGTAAGCAGCCCCTCCCTAGACCTTGTTTGTTTAAGTTAATTTGAGTTGGGATTTTGTCCCTTGAGTCACAGAGTCCTGGTGAATCAATCTCTTTCTCTCTTATTTATTTGTGCAGTGCTGGGAATTGAACTTATGGGCTTACATGTACCATGCAAACACTCTCCCTCTGAGCTACATGCCCGGACCCAAGGCTGACTTTGAACTTGCAATCCTCCTGTCTCAGCCTCCAGAGTTGTTGGGATTACAAGTGTACATCACCACACCAGGCTCCTGGTGGATATCTGTGTTACATATGGTTTTTGAAAGTGTGGGAGTATCCTCTGTGTGATTTGGTTTAAGTCATGTAATTTATCATTTTGCATTTTTAAATCTGTTCACATAAGTATTTTTGGAGAGAGTTAAGAAAACAGATACCTCTGTTTATTAACCTGGGATTATAGCTTATGTTTTGTTCTTGACCTACCAGTTTTTGTTCCTGAAAAAAAAGTGCCTTCCTGCCAAAAACGACTTGCAAATATTAATGGAGCTTCATCTGATATTTTAAGTAGCCAGTTTGGACAGCCCCATGTTACCCTGTGACCCAAAGAAGAAAGGAGAGAAGCAAGATAAACTGGAGGGCACCCAACTGTGGCCTGAGGGTTTTTCTTATTTCTTTCATTTTCAGTAAGTAAGAAAGAGCACTTGCTCTATATAACCCAGGGAAGTTAAGACAGAGTACCGAGAATCATTTAGAAAAATCCGCTCATAATTCTAACAAAGTAGATTCTCTTATCTAACGTTCAGTCACAACAAAGATGTGTGCACTCCAGTACTTTTTCAGTTTTTGAAAAAATCAATACCATGTTCATACTAGTGTTTGCTTGTATAAAACATGGACCAACGGCAGGTTTCTTTGAGTCCTTATGTAAAAGTGCCCATCTTAATCATCACATGAGTTCTAATTGTCTCCCCTCCCCTCTTACAGAAAGAGTAATGAAAGGACAGCTAAAAGCAGAACTATATAGTTATTTTATAACTGGCACTAACAAATTTCGCCAATTACAAAGTCCATTCTGTAAGCAATGAATGTGTGGCTCCCAATTAATCTAGTGCACCTCCAGGCAAGGTCTAAATCAGCTGGATACAGCTAAAGCAATTTGCACACAGCTAAAAGCAAATTGGAAAATCAGTGTTCCACGCTGCTGCCTATCTTTCCAAGCCAAAGACACAATCAGTATTCTGGCAGCAGCCCTCTGTCATGTTATTTGCAGCTATCAATTTTAATTATAACAATTATCGATTAGTTAGGAAAGTGAATAATCTGAAGCTCCAATGAACGACTCTGCTGCTTCAGGACTCCTTCCTGTCTCATAGGAGATGTTGTGAGTCCTACTCAGAGACCCCACCTCCATGTCTGGACTCTTCTGTCTTCCTTCCCGTCCCTGACACACAGAATTTCCATTTTGCAATTTGACTTAGAGACTGCTCTGACCTGACATCAAGCTTGGTCAGCATTTTATTTCTAATCAGAGAATTTAAAGGCAATTAAAGAAAAGGAAGCTAGAAACGCTAAGAATTTGGAGTTCATGAATCTTTTGTTCAGGTGGTTCAAAAAGTGAGAAAATAAATCCAATAACAAAAAAAGAAAAAGAAAATTACACATAAGAAAAAGGAGGAAAATGGGTACTCTATTTGTTAGACGGGACAAGCAGGACAATGTGGTTGAATGGGTAAAAAAAAAAGTGGCTTTGGGGGCTAAAAGGCATGAAAGATCTTTAAGATTATTCCTACTCTCAGTAATTTCATAATTTTTGGAAAATCAAATAATGTTGTTGCTAAACCTTTTTCGTGTAATCTGTAAAATAAGGGTCAAAATTACACAATAAGAATAGTTTCTTCATTAGCTAGTTTAACTTTTTAGGTAGAAAAGAGTTGGCATGGGGAGATGATTACATGATGCACTCTACTTAAAGGGGTTCACAAGATGATTATTAATGTGATGTTGAGCTTTCCCAAATATGGTCCAACATATTTGTTGGATTAACCATGTTCTCTTCTGAGTCAATTTTCTCCTGTCAGATCTGCATGAAGGAAGGCCCAGAGAGGTAGGCAGATACAGAAATGATAGATATGAACATAAATAAATTCATCTCTCACTTTATGAAATAGGTACATGCTAACAAATTTAACTATAAAGTGAATTTCTGCAAAGCAAATCCCATTTCCCTATTGATGTCTATTATAAAATCAGATATATATCCATGGAAAAAAATTTCCAAGACACTAAGTCAAAAATTATTACAGGACAGCAGCAGTTCCTTTGAAGTGTCCTCAAAATTTCTAAGTATTTGGCATGGTTTCCCCAATTCTGGGAGTCATCTGGAAACTATACTTGTAGAAAAGTTTGGTTAATGCCTATGAAGAAGGTTCAACAGTTCTGAAATGAAGCACCCCTCAGGGCTGGGGATGTAACACAGTGATGGAACCCTTGTCTAGGATGCATGAGGCCTGGGTTTAATCCTTGGCACCCTAAAATAAGAAAAAAGATGAAGTTCTTCTTCTCTTTTGGTCCAGTTATTTACAAAGTCCATGTCAAATAGATGAGTTCTGTGCTTTATCACTTTTTAATCTAAAATCTCAGCAAATCAAGCTTATTAATAGAAAGTTGGACAGAGCTGGACCACATTAGATAATCCAGTCTGAAGGTCATAGCTATAGCTCAAGGGATTTCAGAGCAGGACCTAATCTAAGAACTAAAGTAAGACCAAAGTCTTCTTATTCTTAGCATTTCTTATAGAAGAACAGTTAAAACCTTAAATAATCAATGATTAATCTCCATTTGCACTTCATAAAGGGAGAATCAGACATTTTGGAGAAGCACGCTTGTAAGATTCAAACCTCATGGAGAAAATAGTCAACTATGTTTTTTTTTTTGTGTGTGTGTGTGTGTGTATGTGTGTATGTGTGTTTGAGTCTGCATGTATATATATGCATGTGTAAATATAACTTTAAAATTATTTCAAATTATGTGGGATACAATTTACTTTTTTCACTTTCACTCTAATTTAAGGAAAGACATGGCCTACTTTTTAGTGTGCTCTGTATCAGAGAATAAGATTTAAAAAAAATATATGAGCATATAATTGCTAGCAAGTCTGTCACTATATTTCAAGGGAATCTATTTATTACTTTAGTAAACATTTAAATTAAACACCAAAGTAAATAAGGATTTGCAACATTGACATGAACAGGAATTTTCAACCAGAATCATCATTTTTTCAGCATCCTATTTGGATATACAACAATAGTCATACTGAAAATATTTTAGAGTACCATATTATTTTCTATAGGACCTCATTGCATTTTTGCTTTTGAGTCTTTGCTTTAACTTATAAGATGAATAGAGCTGTATGTTAATATCTAGCACTTAAAGTTCTTTAATGATTTACCATATTTCTATCAGTTGAAATTCCTTTTATGAATAGACCAGGGCTTATTTTTGGATCAGGAATGTCTTTAAAAACTTAGATGACTTTCTCTATTGAACATGGAGTGATGGGATGGGATCCATTGAAAAGTGCCCATTTTATAACTCAAAGTGTGGGACAGCATGGGATTTTATATATATATATATCTATCCTGAATCTGTGCCCTCTGATTCTAGGTCCCTGGACAAGTTATTTAACCTCAAACAACTCCATTCTCTCATCTATAAAATTTTTATAAAAGAGAATTAGTAAATTTTAAATAAGGTAGTAAATTTAAAATTCAATAGTTGCTCAGTAAATATTATTATATTTTCATTCCTTCTCCTTTCTCAAAATAACATCAAAAGGTACACGAGGGTATCCCTTAGCTGCTAAATGGAATACATTTACAAACTTGTGATTTCTCTGTACTCATAGTCAAGAAATAAGTAGAAAATTGAGCTGGGATAGTTTCATAGTCTAAAACATCCATATCTTTATTGTAAGAGCATCTTACCTAACTAAAGCCTTTGAAGTCCTAAGCATAGGCTGCAGTCTTTCAGCAATATTTTATATCATCACAGAATCTCAATGTTACAGGAGGCTTTAAGTATCATCTGGTCTAATTGTCCACCTAGCATTCTACTCTCCTCTGCTTAACAACTGGGATCCTACTAAAGAAGAAAACAGATCCCTGTAGGGGTCATTAGACCAGAATTTTCTCTGTGGAGCAGCCTCATCATAGGCTCCAAGCCAGGTGACATTATATATTCTTCTGGAATGGTCCCAGTCTGCAAGCCCCTGGGTACTTTGGTCAGAAAGGAAGCATTCCCCATTTGGTATGTGTAATCCCTCCCCATCCTCTCTCTTTCCCTCTCCCAGCCTCCTCTCTGTAACATTGGGAATTGAACCCAGGACCTCATGTATGATTGGCAAGTGCTCTACCATTGAGGTACATCCCCAGCCCTTTTTATTATATTTTCAGATAAGGACTCACTACAGGCTGGCTTTGAACTTGGGATTCTATTGCCTCTGCTTCCCAAGTAGCTGGCCAGTGTAACTGCCTTTATACCTGCTCCAGTGAACCAGGATGACTGCTTTAGGACCTGTCATCTTGAGTTGCTTGCTGACCAGGCTTGCTGTCCTCCTAGATCTATCTAGAATCTGGACTATTTACTGCCTTTGCCTTTCTGTCCTTAAGTCTTTCTGGATCTAAATATCCTCAGCTAACAGGCTAATTTGATACACCAATTTATAAGGTGTTAACAATAATCTCCTCTCTTGGGGTTAGTCTCATCTTAAAGGTGACTCATAAAACCACTGTGGCTTCATGGACAGGAAGGAAATTGGGCTATTTGGGACCTAGGCAACCTCATGGGAGCATGAGGCATTGGGAGCCCTCCCCCACCAATCCACAACATGTTTTTCTTCCACCTGTTGTAGGACCAGTGTGGACAAGCATTCATGTGCACTGTAAGTACAGAATGTCTCTTCCAACATTCACGATTACTCAATGCACTTGAAATGCTTTAGTGTAAGGTTGAACTAACCTGGTCAAGGCTGTCTTATCATATGTAATTCTAAATGACTCAGCTACTTGGAGTTTCCACAAAGAAAAAAATGAACCTAGCTTCTTCATGATTGAATCTGGCTCCTTTCTAAGTAGCTGAGAACAGGTAAGGGGGGTCCACCAGGTGACCCACTATGGCAGGAGGAGATGGAAACCGTCGTCCCTATCAAGACAAAGCTTTGCTTTTCAAACAACAAATATAAGTAGCCAGGTGAGGCCTCCTTAGGAAACACCAACCTAGTATCAGACCCACTGCACGCATTCCTACAACTCCAGAGGCTGAGCCAGGAGGGTTACAAGTTTGAAGTCAGCTGTAGAAACTTAATGAGACCCTCATCAATTTAGTGGGACTCTTTCTCAAAAAATAGATATATAAAATAAAATAAGGACTGGGGAAGTAACTCAGTGGTAAAGTTCTCCTGGGTTCAATCCCCAGTATCAAAACAAACAAACAAACAAACAAAAAACAGAAACAAAAAATTCCATAACTATAGAAAATTTGTGTGCAGAAGAGCTCAAGCCAATAGTGTGAGAAATAGAAGGACAAATAATTCAGTAAAGGGGCTTCTCTAAGTGACTGTATTATTACCTGTGCGGCTCTCCATTGTGTTTGTCCCCAGGAAGGGGGTGTTCTTCAGATTCTGGAGAGCCTAAGGAGAAAACCAGAAATTTTGAATTCACTCTTTTGAATAGTCATACCAGTGACTGTGATTTATATAACATTTACTCAGGCTAAAAAGTTTTTTCAATAATGCATATTTCTGTTGTGTTTTTCTAAGTGGCATTGAGTGCTTATTTCACTGAGTGTGCCAATCAGCTGTCCATTTGGTAAGTGTGCCTCTTACCTGTCATGCTGTTATCGGTTCGATCCCCAACCTATCCTCAGGAATCATATTTAACAGTTGACTTTTGACACTTTATTTGCTAAACATTGATTTGGCCACTTTCTGAGGAGAAAATGGAGGCTGGCAGTTCTCCTCTCTTTCCTCCTGTCTTTAAGAAAGGAGGCACTATTATTTGGATCTGAAATGCATCCCTTCCTCAAAGCCCATGCATTAAAGGTTTAGTCCCCAGCACAAGGCAGTATTGGAAGGTGGTAGAAATGAGGCCTACCTGGAGGAAGGGGATCTTTATTTAGATCCAGATGAGCAGTTTCTTCCACCATACCCTCTAGACCTGATGTACTGTCTCTCCACAGGCCCAAAAGCAACACACCAAGTGACCATGGAATGAAACTATAACTGTGATCCAAGATAAAACTTTGTTCTTTTTAAGTAAATTTATCTCATGTATTTTTGTCACAGTTATGGAAAGCTGACTAATAACATAGAAGGTCATTTTCTTTTTGCCAAATTTTCCGCCTCTTACTCTCTTGCTTTCCTGCCTCATACCTCCATGTAGTCTCTACCCTCTTTACTGATTTTTCCAACTCCGCATTTCACATGAATATGATCAGCTCAGGCCTTCATTATCCTAAACAATCTCAATTGCTCAACCATTTTACTCCCAAAGGCATAATGCCTCCCTTCTCTTCATCACTGAATTTTATGAACATTCTATTGCTCTTGCTTCTTCCTTCTTACTCAATTTGGAAATCTCATGTATTTCCTCATCTTCATTGGTTGAAGCCTGGTGGCTGACAGATTAAATGACATATCCCTGTAGCCTATATATCCCTGACCATCTGCTACTCCCCCAACTCTCTGCTCCCTTAGCTTTGAGAACTGATCCTGTTGCAATTCTCATCTATATTTTTTGAACTCTTTTTTTTCCCTATGTGGCTTTTTAAAAATATTCTGCCCTCAACTACAGATTTTTCCTCATGCCACCTCTCTCTTTTAATGTTTTTTAGTTGTACATGCACAAGATAACTTTATTTTATTTCTTTTAGGTGGTGCTGAAGATCAAACCCAGTGCCTCATACATGCAAGGCAATCACTCTACCACTGAGCTATAACCCGCCATCTCCCTCTTGATTTCCTTCAAGTCTTCCATCCTCAGGGCTTCAACTGCTATAATCTATAAACCTGTCTTTCTATTATTGAGCTCTCTTCTATGTTTCAGACTGATATTTCTAAGCATTTCCTAACATCAGGGCATCTCTACCTAGAGTCTTTGTCAGTCTTGGTGTTGAGTCCCTTTTTCTCCATCAAACCAGCAGCTTCTCCTGGACTTCATGTGTCTTTGCAAGGTGCTACTTCCCACCCATGCTCAGACTTTGGAGTATGGGTAACTCCTCACATGTGTTCAGAAAATCCTTATTTCTACTCTGCAATTTTTCTTACACATTTCTTTTACTCTCCTATTATTATCGTGATTCAGGATATTCTTTCTTGCTCTCACTGATAGCTTCATGAGTCCTGCATCTGTTTCCCATCTCTTTCCCTCCCAGCCACCTACACAATGCAGTAGAAATCATCCTATTCCAAATCCTCAGAATTGGTAGCTTGTGGGTTAACAAAAAGAAATTCAATTCAAACAGAATCATGAGTGAGGTACACACATATCTTAAACATTTTCTTTTAACTTAAAGCATATAAATGTGCATTAATGGAACACCTTCTGGACCATTGATTGGTTTTCTGCCTCATCTTTTTTGCATGAGCATCTCAACTGCATGGTTTCTTTGGTTTTAGTTTCTTTCAAGTGGAGCAGGAACTTAAAGAAATTTTTGAAGCAATCTGAGGAAAAAAAATCCTCTTAAACTTGCATGCTATCCATCAATCATTCACAATTCTCATACCTAATTTGACATAAAAGAAAACTAACCTTTTTTTTTCAGAGAAAATGCAAATTTCTTTCTTCTGCCACTTTTTTATCTGTTTATTTTAAATGCTAAATAAATTGCATAATTATAACAACAAAAAAATATACAGGTTTGGGAATCAATGCAACTTATTCTTGGTAAGTGTATAGTAAAACTGATGTTGCTCACATATTTTGTTCAGAGAGGAGCCTGTTAGCAATGAGATGAGCCATTTGTGTGTGATAGCCAAGAATCAGGGCTGGGAAAATATCAATGAGTCTGAGCATTTGGCTATTTGAGGATCAGTTAACAGAGCATCTACTGTATTGTCAAATTACCTGGAGGGAGATATCCTTGTTTCTGAAATCTTAAAGAATTACCACTCAGTCTGTAGAGACACCTGACTTCATGGGAACCTTACCTTGAAGTGAGTGTGGGGAGTATTACTAGAATAATACCTTATCACTCTATCAGTAATTTCTGCCTTGGCAGAGATGGCTACAGTCTGGCATCCAGTGAAATACTGCTACAGGGTCTTTTCAATTTTTATTAACAGAGATATAAAAAAACATTTACACATGGAAACACTATCAAAAACTAAAATCAAAATGAAGACATTTACACTTCTGATTTTAATGTAGAATTTCTGTAGCAACATAGGACTTATTGTTCAGTGTTCAGTAATTTAGAAGCTGATTTCTTGATAAAATAGTTGCATAATGTTAATCAGTGTCTGATCACTGGAACTTTGTTCTTATATCGAATATTGTGATCTCAAGCCTTTCAGTCTATCGTGAGTTAAGGCCTACTCTGGGAATTGATGTCATATTCCCTAACTAGAATCGCTCCTGACAAGCAAAAATAATTTATTAAGAAAAAGAACCCTAAAAGAATTCAAGCGCACTAATCCATGGATTAAAATATAATTTAAAAAACTCTTTCTGACTTTAGAGTTCATCTGCAAAATATTTTACTGAGTCTTGTCCGCTGCAAGTCGGGGTCTGCCAAAAACCAGAACCACTTTCTTTTAACATTTAAAAAGTTTTGTTAAGCCCCAAACCAACTCGATTCCATCTTGAAATTCCTGAAGAAAGGGTTCTCCCTCACAAATCAAGCCCATTCATCTAGCATATGTTTTTTACTTTCTCTGGCTGTTGCATAATCAGAGGTTTCAATTTCATTGGCAGAGTGGGTGCTGGGAGTTCTCAGAGAGCTTGTGGGCCAGGTCTGGAGAAACCTGTTTGGGCCTGTCCCTTGGACCCTTGTCAGTGCGTTGTCACTAGGAGTTCAGAAACATTTTACAACGTGGCCCTGAACTGTAGCACGGATTACTTGTTTTTCCTATAGGAAAGAGGGCCATATTATCATGTGATCGCAGGAAGTGACCCCAGTCTCATTCATGGGCCTTTCTTCTGTTTGTGTCAGGAGAATCAGCCTCTGCAGAAGAGGGAACCTTTCTTTCAGCCACACATGGTTGTCTGCCTAATTTTCCTCATTCTTAACCTTTGCCTCTTCCTTGGAATGAAATGTGAAATACTGCTGAGACTCTGCTGTCTTTCTCTATACCTTCCTTACAATTGTCAGGGTTAAAGATGTTTGCACACCCAGAAAATAACCCCAGCACACAGGACCTGGTCTAAGTAGGCAACTCTCAGTGGGAAGAAGCTGCACATGGAAATGGGTTCAGGGAAGAATATCTGTTTCTGTCTTATATAATATGCATGGTAGCAGCACAATTAAATGTCTAATCTAAATTAATGATAAGAATATCATGTAAATAATAAAAGTCCCCAAAGCAAAACTTTCATTTAATAGTACTAATTGCCTTTGAAACAAACCTTCGCTTTAAGACTGTCTTAGTACCAGCAGAACATGAATTATTGAATAATGTTTAAATCTTTGCTAAGTAATAATTTGCTATATTTTATGTGATGATACTTGTTTTAGTCAGCTTTTTAAGTACTGTGACTAAAAGACCAGACCAGAACAACTGTAGAGGAAGAAAAATTTATTCGGGGGCTCATGGTTTCAGAGGTCTCAGTCCATAGACAGCAGGCTCCATTCCTCGAGATGAGGCAGGATATCATGGCAGAGGAGTGTGACAGAGGGAAGCAACTCACATGATGATCAGAAAGCAGAGAGAGAGACTCCATTTGCCAGATACAAATAAATACCCCAAAGCCACGCCCCCAGTGACCCACCTCCTCTAGCTGCAACCCACCTGCCTCTAGTTATTAATTAATCCCACCAGGAAATAATTCACTGATTGGGTTAAAGCTCTCACAGTGCAATCATTTCCCTTCCAACCTCCTTCCCATTGTCTCACACGTGAGCTTTTGGGGGACACCTCACATGCAAATCATAACAATACTTTCTTATTCTTTTACTTACTGTACATATGGTGGATTTTAAATAATTATATAGATAAGATTGTTTTTAGAAATGTGGAGAGAATCGTTTGACTATTCTGTAGCCAACAATTAAATATGCTACTCACAAGACATTTAAGAAGGTCTTTATCTTTGTCTTGACGGATGGATCAGAGACATTTTATAATTTTTACTGGTTCACTTAAAAGGAGAGTGAAATAGCTCTGTGTCTAAATCTATTGTCCTGATATCAGCTGGTAGCTGATTTTATTTGTGATATTCTATGACTGATTTCCTGTTTCTCATCCTGAAAGAATGAAAAAAAGGGAGAGACCATAATCTGCATAGAGTTCACAGGGTGCAGTTTGATGATTCGTGTTCTAGGATTGCAACTCAATGAAATGCCCTACATTCATCCCTCTTCCCTGTCATAATCCATTTCTGGTTGTGCCATCATACAGGATCAAAAAGAACTAAATTATTGGGATGCTCATTTTTCACTGTATGCTATGTGACTTTGGTAGTGTAAGGTTACCTGGGAACCTTCACAGCATGCTGAGCTTCTATGGTATCCGTGAGGAACAAAACACTCAGGGCCACTGGACTCTTTCTTCACACGTTTGTGTTAGCTCTCTCTCCTTCTCTTTTTCCTGTGGTACCAGAGATTGAACTTGGGGCCTTGCACATGCTAGGCAAGCACTCTGCCACTGAGCTATACCCCAGCCCTCTTCACATGCTCCCATAAAGGTACTACTGGCCTCTTCTGGCCTCTTCTCAAACATCTGTTGTTAATCCTTTTATCTTTATTCTTTGATAATGATAACACGATGATCGCATTTCGGAGGACAAAATAAAGAAAACCCCATGCTTGTAATAAGATCATCTCATCATAATTGGTATTGTGCTTTTCACCTGTTGTCAATCTCTTCTATAGGAATTTATATTTATGTAGTTTGTGATCAGTGGTACAGTTTGTCTATATTTAACATAGACACATTGCTGCAGTTTCTACTCAGCCTTCATAATTATTATTTAAAATAGCTCTTTATGAGATAGTTCGTTGCTTTTTAGAGAAATCTTCTTTTTAAAATAAAGTTTCAGCTTCCATCCATTTTCTTTCACACACATAACCAACACTATACTACTACTATATTACTATATAATATATGATCATATTACTATATATTATATGTTATTACAGAGTATTTGGATTATATGAATTCATATCACTCCATCCTAATTTCTAAAATGTGCTTAGCCTAGGTAGACCCAGAAGTGGGCATATTGGATCGCTGGGTATGAACGTTACATAGCTCTTAATACACATGCCAAATTGCTCACCAAAAAGACTGTGCCGATTTTTATGACAGCAATTATGGATGGAAATTGCAGTTTCAGTGCAAACTAGCTCATACTCTTTATATCTACTCCATGCTGCAGCCTAAGGTAAGAACCAGATGAATAGCATAGTCTGCTTCAACCTCTGTAAAGAAGGGAATATTGGTTGCAGGAATCAACTTCAAGTGATTATTAGGGGAGAAAATAGGCATCTTTCTCTGATAAAGTGAACTAGGTAACACATTATGCCTAGATGTTATATTATTTACATACTTTGTCATTATTGTGTTTCTATTGCTTATTCATATTTTATAGTTATGTGTTATTTTATTCATAAAGATGTTTTGATAAAGTCATATTTTTATAGAAAAGTTATTCAAGTGTGGAAGCATGCGTGAGACTCCAACTCAGCTGATTATATCATCCCCTGCACAAAAATGTTATTAGACCTAGTAAGTAAATTCTACATTCTTTATTCTGACATTTCAGGTCCTTCATTCCCTGCCTCTCAGCCTCCTTCTGTCTTTATGTCTCACTGCAAGTTGTCTACATACGACCTAATCGATGATACTTGCTGTTCCCTAAATAGTGCTCACTGTTCTTGCTCATGCTCTCTCTTCTACCTATCATGGCTTCACCTTTCTCCTGGAATGTCCTCTGAAGGTGTTCAAAGTATATCCTTTCATAGTCTCCCTCATTCCTGGCATGCTTCTCCATCCAGGTTATCATTTCTTCCTCTGGATTACAGTAACAGTTTTCATTATCCCCTAAAGCATTTATCACAGTCTATCTTGTACTTAGGACAAGATTGTTAAATTCCATTAAGTTGCAATTTTTGTTAGGGTAAGGAGCCTTTTTTTTTAGTTGTTTACCATATTTAGCAATGTGCCTTACATTAGTAGCTTTTAAATAAATATTTGTTTAATTAAATCATATAGGTTGAGACCAAGAGACATTAGTGTCATCATCCATTGTTTGATAGCAGCTATCATGAAGTATCAATAGGAAATAACTGGATGTCTCTGTTCATCCTGATGTGAATAATTCTGACCTTCTAGTGTTTTGAGACCTTTAAGTGCTTTTTGAATCACTTAAAGATAAAAATGATACTGTTAGACTTGTTCAGTTTGTAAAAGACCTATATGAATTTGGCCTACTTCAATTAGGGTATTTAAGGTAGGTAACCAGAATGAAACAGAATGATCACAACATCCAGCTCTGTTTGGTTTGGTGCCCTTGACCCGTCAACACAAGGCCCCATTGCTCCGGACTCCAGAACTTGGCAGGTGTGGAAATTCTGCCCCTGCTGGTCTTTGCTGCTCTCAACAGTTGACTTTGTCATTCAAGGGGAACATGTGACTGACCAGCCAGTCCCAATCTACTACTGCCCTCCAGTCATCTGTGGGTTGAGGCACAGTTTACAAGGACGCCAAATGCCAGAGCTTACAGACGGGGACCCACCTGTGCCCAATAGTGGCCCAGCTGGCTGTGTTGAGATGACTGGAAGCATTGTACAAATTTTGGCTATCTTTCCATAAGGAATTTAACTTGTGACTGACACTCAGAGCATTATATTTCTGAAACAGGCTTAGAATTTCAGTGTCAAATTAATTTTTATCTGTATGCAGTGGTGCACACTTGTAATTCCTGTGACTGGGGAAACCGAGGCAGGAGGATTACAAGTTTGAGGCCAGCCTCAGTGACTTAGCCCATTCCTAAGCAACTTAGACCCTGCCTCAAAATAAAAAATAAAAAGGGCTGAGGATGCAGCTTAATGAGAAAGTACCAAATAATAATAGTACCAAAATAATAACAACAAAAACAATAAAAAATAATTTCTAATGCTATGAAGTTGGCAATCTCTATGTTAAAATAAACTCTTGTTAACCTAAATTTTGGGTCAGTCAGAACTTAACATCATTCAATTTTGAGAAATGTTAATGGCTACTCTAATTAATAAGTGCGAATTTTATAAAACACGGTGGCAAAAACATCTTCTTTAATCTTCTCTAGAACTGTGAAAGAGATTTTTTAATCTCCATTTCACAGATAAAGAGACAAAGGCTCAGAGCGGTTTATTGACTTGCTAAAGTGATATGATTAAATTATATATCCCCAATGTGACCCCAAGTTTTTATATCTCAAAGTCTGTACTTGAACTATGTCCAAGCTTGGACAATGTAGCATTTGGATTAGTCAGCCATCATTTTTCTCTAAGTAGAAAACATCAGTTTTTCTGTAAGTTTTAAGTCCCTATATCAGAGTGAGTTTGGATATTTTCAAGTAGAATCGAAGGTAGTGAGCCTGAGGGTGAGCCTGCCTGAACTTCACTACTGTCAATATTCCTGCTTGTTCCACCATGAAGAGTTCCCCCCACCCTTCGAATTTCTAATCTCAAATATTAGGAAATGACCCAGAACACATCATCAATGAAAAAGAGCGTGCACTGTCTGTGACAGAGCTTTATGCTGAAGGACTTGCAAGAGAGAGGTAACTCATGTGAAGCAACGCTGCATGTGTTTAAACAGCTTTCTTTCCTAAGAACAGCCTGCTGCTCTGGCACTGCTGTTGCTGTTATAAATACATACAAAACAATCGGGACAAGTGGACTTCAATTTAAAGCTTTTTGCAGAAGAAAAAAATAAAATAAAACATGATCAGGTTTCCTTCTCCTTCCTCTGTCCTCCCCCTCTGCTCTTTTTCTTTCTCTTAGGAGCCAAACTGGGTTCACAATTACATTTCTAATTCAATTAAAATTTTAAAATTCACAACAGTTTTTCCTACCATGCTCTATTCCTTTTATCTGGAATTTCAGGTTTCTCTCTTCTGCTTCCTGGGATTTGCAAAGTAGCAAAATCAGCCAGTTTACATTTAAGATGTTTTGATTCTTTTCTCAGGCTCTTGCCAGTGTACTTAACACAGAATGATTAAAAGCTGTGTGTTCTGTTAGAACTGTTATAGTGTTTAAACAAGGAAGTCTGTGTTTGTTTAAGAGAATGGGGAAATGGTTATCTTGACAGATTAGACTGAAAAAACAGGACAGCCACAGTCTAGCACAGATGTCCACATTTGCCACTTGGCTGGCTTTTTGAGGTATTCTAAACAAAACTTGCTTGTGTGCCGGTGCCTGTGTTCTGCTTGACACCTGACTGAGGAATGTGATTAAGAGCTACTGCCAGAGCCTTCGTGCCTCTGTGGGCAAATGTTCCCAGGTTTGAAATTTCTCAGAGTCTGTTTAACTATGTCATAATTAAACTAATGGAACACAAGAGGAATTTCTCCAACTGGCTTAAAGACTCCATTCAAATGTAATTCCATCTCACATCACACGCAGTTCTTAAGGCTTCCCTGCAAAGTGGAGATGAAACTGAGCAGAAGCTGGAGCCCGTGCGACATTAATCAATCTCTTAAAAATGTGCTCTTAAAAACTGCATGAAACACCAGTGGCAAGTGTGGTTTAGTGGCTATAGCACTGGATGAAAGTTCAGGAAACCTTGATGCAAGCCCCGGCTCTGCCACTGCTAACTGTCTGATGTTGCTCAAGTCTTCACTCATCCCTTTGAGGATAATGAAGCTGTTGCTGATGATGCAGACAAGAGCTTGCGTTAACTAAGCCTGCCACACTCTGTGCCAGGCAGTTACAGACTTGACATGCAGTGCCCCATCTTATCCTCAAAGGAGCCCTGTAAGGTGGGTACAGCTAGCTTAGCTGTTTGCTATGAAAAGCTAAGAAGTCTTTCCACAAGCATATGTCTAGGACATAACATACTAACCAGGATGTTTGAATGCAGACAGCAGGGTCTTCAAGGAAAATTCCAGTTGTGAAATGTAACAACTGCGAATCTGAACACATTGACGTCACTTTAGATGTGATATATATAATCTGTTTCTATCATACTCTGTATGTCTTCTACCCCCAATCCCTGTTATTCTGTTTAATTCTATTTCCCATAATGCCTTCCACAGAGGACACACCTGATAGGCATTCAATAAAAACCATTTGACCTTTTGAATCCACAGCCAGTTCCATGACTGGGTCCACACCATTGTTAAATAATATTTCTCAACAGGTGAGACTCATGCTATTGAAGGTGTGTGAAATGAAATATTTCAAAAAAACCATAACACTAACTCACATAGTGAGAACATTATCCTATTTTCAAAACATTAAAAAGACAAACCTTAGTCTTTGGTTTTTATAATTGTTGGTTGGCATAGATGTCTACATCTGTTTCCTGGTTGCATAGTTTGCCATCAATATTAGTATAAAATTATCTCATCACAAACTTTATGAGACTATAGAATAGCCTCACCAAGCGCATTTGGTTTCTGAGATCTTGGGAGCTTGAACCTCTGGTGTATGTAACTATGACATTTTGCTGAGGAAGAGCTTAAAAAATACATGGAACTTAGGACATTGGGATACAATTGTCATGTCATATAAGCACCTGCCCATTTCACTCTCTTTATTGCATTTACTATAATTAATATGTACTTTATTTTATAATGTGGGTGATACTAAGACTGTAATTAGACTATATTTAGAAATTTTTTACTGTAGCTTTATTAGTAACAAAGACTTCCATTGCCTTATTTTAAAAATACAGGATTAAAATTTTACTCCTATCATAGTTAATCTGGGGTAAATGTATTTTCCAAAATCCATGAATGCACAGTTCTGATTGAAAATATAAAATTCAAAATGTCAAAGTACCTGAGAGCAGTGGTGCAGGCCTATAATCCCAGTAGCTCAGAAGGCTGAGAAGGAGGATCGCAAGCTCAAAGCCAGCCTCAGCAACTTAGCAAGATCCTAAGCAACTCAGTGAGACCCTGTCTGTAAATAAAATGTAAAAAAAGGGCCAATGATGCAGATGTGGCTTAGTAGTTAAGCACCCCTGGGTTCAAACCCCGTCTCCCCTCTCCCCACCAAAAAAGTCAAAGTAGTTAGTGAAGGCCATTTTGCCCTGTTTTATCAATGTGGGTACATGCCCAGGTCTTTGGCAGACCAGATAGTTTTACACTGGATTCTACTCCCCCAATTCTCAGAGACTAACAAGAGTCTTCCACTCACACAGTCTAAATGATTGGCTGGAAGAATTAAACTTGTATCAATCTGGATATCTCTGTGTATATTTATTAATTAAATACAATGTATTTATAACTTTGTATGCAATTGTCTCAATCATGTATGGCAATGTCTGAGCTCCTGTCATTTTGACCAGTAGTCAGCTGGAGAGCTTCATTCCTAGCTTTCTTGCCACAAAGTTCTTCATTTAGTTTTTTTGGACCTAACCCCCTCCCTGGTGGATCTAATCCTAATATTTGCAACAACTTTCCTGTCTATGTCTGCTATTTTTCTCTCTGACCAATTTCATTTAGGATAAGTCTCTTGGAATTCTAACCTCAGCAATCAATCTTTTCTGGTACCTTATCGGATGATAACAGGACTTACCCAATGCTATTTTGTTTACCACAAAAATAACAGCCTACTTCTTCCTGAAAGCAACTATTGTTTTGTCTTATCTCTTTTAGAATGTAAGAATTGAAGGATCAGAGTCACTTCTTTTTCCTCATGCTGATAAGAGTGCCTGGCAATTGATATTAATAGGTAACAAAAAACTTCTTCATAATTATTTCTTGCAGACATTCTTGGCAATGTAATTTCCCTGGCTGGCTGTCCAAAAGAATAACTAAAACTAAGAATTTAGATTAGTTTTTGCTCACATTTAAAATCACCAAATTGAGGCTGTGATCTCTATTTGGTACGCAGCTCAAAGACAGAGATAATGAGTTTGAATATGTAGTGGCAGGTTAAGGAAAAGTGACTTTCAGATATTCAGATGCTGCTGGGCCTAGAATCAGTCATGTAACCCGTCTCTTCCTCAACTGAGAATGTTAACTTGAGGGAAATTAGGGTAAATTAATGATCTGAGACAGGTCCCAGAAAGACAGTGAGGCAAGGGTGGGTGGTGCTGTCTTTGATTTTGTAGGTGACTTACAGAGGATTTACGTGTTCATGAAACTCAGGAACTTTATTTTTTTTTTTTTAGCCTCACTGTCCAGAACATCCCCTTTCTGCTCCCCATCCCTCCCCCAGAACGGCTAACTTGTTCATTGTCCATCCATAGATCCCAGGCAAAGCTCCATGTCAAAGGTGATCTCTAGTATTGAGGGTTAAAAAAAAATGTTTAACAAGAGTGTATTTAAACAGTGTTTCTCATGCTCGAGTCATTTGTAGACTCACCTTTCTGAAATTTACTAAATCTTTTTTATTTTTTAAATTAGCTGACTTTTCAGTTTTTAGTTTAAATAAATGTATTGCAGAATTGCAGAGAGAAGCAAGATATCATATGATAATGATATATATGATATGATATGATATAATATATATATGTATATCTATATCTATATATATATAGATATAGATATATGTATAGGTCTTAACTCCTAAGTTCTGAAAGCAAAAACACGATTTTAGACTTTAAAAGCTAAAAAAGAATCTAAACTTGAGGCCTGTTTTTTTTCCCCCCCAGAGAAAAGGACATGTTATTGTTAGAGGGGTGGTAAGGGTACCCTGGTACTAAAACTGAAAATTTCATCTTAATTTATTCAGAAAGATTGAGAAAAAATTGAAAATAGGATAATGTTCTCACTATGTGAGTTAGTGTTATGGTTTTTTGAAATATTTCATTTCACACACCTTCAATAGCATGAGTCTCACCTGTTGAGAAATATTATTTAACAATGGTGTGGACCCAGTCATGGAACTGGCTGTGGATTCAAAAGGTCAAATGGTTTTTATTGAATGCCTATCAGGTGTGTCCTCTGTGGAAGGCATTATGGGAAATAGAATTAAACAGAATAACAGGGATTGGGGGTAGAAGACATACAGAGTATGATAGAGACAGATTATATTTGAAATTATCTCTAAAGTAACATATGAACGAGTGCAAAGTGTTCGGTACGGCCATTGAATACAAGACATTCAGGAAAAAGGAAACAATCTGAGGTGTGATTACCTTGGAAAAGCTTCATGAGAATGTATCTGGTGTTGGAAGAACATGCATGTTTTGAATTACAGGCAAGTGGAATGAGGATGATTTCAAAGAGATGATATGTAGCCAAAGTTTTATGTGGGTTTAAGGACTGGGTCCATAGAGCTCAGGTGGTACTTAGGGAGATGGAGACTGCATACAGTTGACTAAGAGACAGGATGTAAAAGCTGGAAAAGAATTTGATAATATGGGCAGGAGGGAGAGATTTCTGGCACTTGAGCTAGGGTCAGTGTGACAAGGGTGGGTAGATGTGCCTTGTTAGTCACATTTAGGAAACAACTACAATGGAGACAGGTTGCACACAACAGCAAAAGGTAGGGATGGAGGCGAAGAGACCCAGGTCATACTAAGGAGGTAAAAGGTTAGTGTATAACCCGCAAAAGCCTCAGGGCTGAGAGAGAGAGAAGCGAAACAACACTTCACATTTTGAGGCCTGGGGCAAAGGAGAATGCAAAGTAAGATGGTCTGGATGAGGGAGATTTTTGTGCAGATGTGGGTTTGAAGGGCTACTTTCATTTTTAGCTGAAGGTACCTAAAATTACTTATGACTCTCATATTCTCCTATGAAAAGCCAAACCAGAAATGTTAAGTATTTGTTCTGTGTAAGAATGAATTCTGGAGAAAAGGACCTCTCACTGTATCAATATGCAGGGCTGAAAAGGAAGAGGAAAGGGAGGTAGCATCAGTGACATCTATTTGTGACTTGTACTGTCCTGCAAGATCTACGTATGTTTTAATACTTAATTCTCGTGGCAACTCAGAGAAAAACTGATATGGAGTCCACTTCACAAATAATGATATGAAGATCCTAAAGTCTTAGGGGATGTTTACAGTTAAGTAAAGGAGGACAAAGAACAGAAAAAGAATCTAGAAAGAGAGGAAGGAAGACAATCAGGAGAGCTTTAGGAATGCTGTGAAGAGAATATTCCAAGAGGAATTTTTCTCCTATACTTTGTAATATTTTTTTCATACATAATCTTATTTTTTTCACTACAGATCCTTTTAAAAATCTAATATTATATTGATTAAAAATAATGAAGGAGTGCCCCATGAATTGGACTTAATGATCTTTGATAATACAATATTAGATTTGGTGACATGACAAGTGTTTTGCTTGTTTTCCCCTTTAAGACAAACATTTCATGAGAAAATGTCGCCATTAATTTGGAACTTTAAAGTGTTTTGAATGAAATCCATGTGACTTAAGAGAAGCCAAGTGGCTCCCAGCTCAAGAGTGGCCCATTGACTCAGTTTCAGCAGGAAAGTTGCCATCCACTTGGCCACAGTGTAAACCTTGTGAATGGAAAGTAGATGCCAAATCAGAAACCAGAATAGGTGGACTTTCTAAAAGAAAATTCTTTGACACAGCACCCTAGCAGGAAGGACTTTCATCATGCAATCTGGTAGTTACCATTCACTTTGATGAAGGAGCTGCCCTTCTAGCTTTTAGGAAGTAGGACACATATACATGCATTTCAGAGCCCTGGAGATGTGGCAGTTTGGGACTAAGCAGAACACTCAGGATCTAAAGAAACTGAACAGAATAGAGAGCTCTTGTACTTGCCCTGGGATTTTGTACAACAGGCAGCTTCTAGATGCAGTTTGCGCCTCAGCCTGCCCTAAGTGAAAAGGTCATTTGGATAATCAAACAGTTAGGCTTTTTGTATCTAAATCTGCTTTCACTCTATTCTGTTTAGCATCTCTAGATTTCAGTGTTACACTGAATACTTAAAACTCACCTTAACTTGTCCTTTGGGACAGGGTGTGTGTGCATGCATGCCTGTCTGCGTTCTATCAGTGTCTGCTCCTAGATCTTGGTGATGCTTTTGAAGTGGAATGGTGGTTCTCTGCCCAACATTAAGCAATTCTTTGCCTTTGTTTCCCCTCATTGACCTCCCCTGCTGTCTTCTCTGATTCTCTCTTAGCTGTCCTTGCTATCTTCTATGCATCATCTCTTAGTACCATTTCTTGTTCCTAAATAACTACCCAATGGATTGAGTGTGTGTGTGTGTGTGTGTGTGTGTGTGTGTGTGTGTGGTGGGGTGGGGGTGGGGGGCATGCAGGCATGCTGGAGATTGAACCCAGGGAAAAAGAACCCAGTTCATTTTACTTTTTATTTTGAGACAGGTTTTTGCTAAGTTGCTAAGGGTCTTGCTAAGTTGTTGAGACTGTCCTGGAACGTGGAATCCTCCTGCCTCATTCTCCCAAGTAGCTGAGTTTACAGGTGTGCACCACCATGTTTGCCCGGATGGTATATGTATCTTAGCAAATGTTGTTTTCCCAGAATCCTTTTGGTTGTTTCTCAGAGGATCTCACTTGTTAGAACTGTTTCTTTTCATTTATTCAACAAATATTTGAATGTGCCAGACACTATACTATACTAGACAGGCACTAAAATAAATAATACATCTTCAGTGCCCTTAAGAATTCTGCAATCCTGTGGGAGGAGACAGGCAAGTAAATTGATGGTTACTTGAGGTTATAATAAGAATTCTACCAATATGAAGCTGTGGGAACAAGAAGCAGAGGCATCTAAATCAGACATTTCTGGGTTCTTACAGCTTTATTACTTGTCCTTTGATCATTATGATCACCCTGGGCAGTGATTACAGTAAGAGCAAGGCCCAGGAATAGGGAAGGTATGACTGTTTCAGTGCTCAAATTATTGAGATTCTCCTGTTCTAGTTGGTGCATGACCTTGCTTGTCCTTTTCACCCCAGTTGCCCCAGCCATTTCCCATACACCTAGCAACTAAGAGAAAAGTAGGGTCCTGCAGTCAGGGCTCTAGCATTTGGTCTTGATCTACTTTGTTGAGTTGTTACCTGGACTATAAACATTACCAAATATATAAATACTTCCTTTGTATTTGACTTGTTAGGCAATGGATCTACAACACCCATCACAGAGACTGCCACAGAACTAGTACTCAATAAATATGTGTTGAATATTTAACAAATGAATTAATTACTACAGGTTGAGGTAGAGGAGGCTGGTAGAGCAGATAGGCTTCTTGGAGGAAGCAAGACTTCAGCTGAGTTTTAGAAATTTTTGTTTTTGTTTTTTTAATTACAGAAAGAATAAATGTGCATCATTGAATTTTGTGAAAATTTCATGAAGTATAAGGAAGAAAATAATAATCAACTATAATCCCACAATCCAAAGATAGACACAAATGATAACATAATGAAAACAAAATGTCTTTTTAAAAAATTTCCTATGTATGTGTTTATTCCTCTCTGTGTATATATGCTCATAACTGAGCAAAGATTTTAACATGTAATAGGCACACTTTCTCTCTTTCCTCAACTGTCCAGAAAGGACTCTGACTGTTTGATCTTGGCTCTTTCATGTGCAAATTAAAGAGAATGGGGAGCAGCTAAGGGTGACTATATGGATTCACAATAGAAAGGGCATGGTGTGACTCTCCAAATCGTTTGAAATCCAGGCAGGGGATTAGTAAAAGTGAGAAGAGAGCCTGGAAAAACCATAGCACTGACAACAATTTGAGGAAGAAGAGAGAGGTGGGCAAGTAGCTATCATGCCAACCTATGGGACAGGTTGATGAAGGGAAAAAATCAAGATTGTTTTATTATATACCATGAAATTTAATTCTCCCATTGTCTGCTCTTCAATATACTTTCCACGGTGACGTAGCATTTCAAGGCTTTTGTCAGAGTGAAGTTGTGATTTTTGGATAAAAGTCTATATATAGGATTTAATTATTTATTTGTTTTAAATATTTATTTTTTAGTTATAGGCGGACACCATATCTTTATTTTATTTTTATGTGGTGCTGAGGATCGAACCCAGTGCCTCATGCATGGTAGGCGAGCGCTCTACCTCTGAGCCACAACCCCAGCCCCTGTAAATGGGATTTAAATTGAGAATAAGAAGGGCCAAGCTTCAGTCTCTGTTGTACATGTGTGGTGGGCCTATCTGCAGGTACCCTATGAGCAGGGTGTGGCAGGGCTAATAGTTTAAAATTGTTTGATGTGGTTTCTTTAGTTTCTCTAAGCACTTGACCTTGGCCTTACTCTTCCTGAGGTGTCAAAAATATACACTTGGGAACTCAGGTAATATCAATTTTTAACATTCAAAAATATGATTTTGAAGTAAGTCAATAGTTTTGAAGACTAGAGCATTGCTTTCAGAAGATACTTTCTGAATTCCCTTGTCTTCTTACTTTAGCATATGAAAATCCATACTTAATGAGCCAGACCACAGATAATTTCTTAATGGAGGGCCAGATGGGAAGATGACAACTGTTTTCCAGGCCCAGAGAGTCTGGAGGAACCAAGAGAGATTGGGAGAGAGAATCCAATAGATGTGTGCCCCAAGATGAGTTATTAAAATGATGTCTTGCCTACCTGCCCCTTCTGAGGCTTATTTGAAGAGTGGGGAGGTTTCCAAAAGCTGACACTTCATTAGAAGTGAAGCCACAGCAAGTAAACATGGTGCTACAGCAAACTTGTACTGAAAGAAATTCTGAAGGCCATCTCTTTGGAGCTATCCTTGGTTTTGGTAACAATGATAATTCAGAAGGACACAATTCCAATTGTCATAATCCTGAAATATCAAAGTTCCTAAAGCCTAAAAATGGAAAAATCACAATCCCCAAAGATTAAAAATCCAAATTTTGAAATCCTAAAAGTCAGAATCCTGAAAATGGCAAATCCCCTAAAGAGTAGTAGGGTACATAAGAGGCATAGAAAGCCAAATTCTGGGGAAGGAATTAGCCACATGCAATGGCAACAACAAAAACTTGTATTTAAAAGTGTGCCAGGCTAGGGATGTAGCTCTGTAATAAAGTGCTTGCCTAGCATATGTGAGGCCCTGGGTTTGGTCTATTGCACCACAAGGGCATATGCATATATTTGCATTGATATTTCTCCAGCTTATGAAATTACAGCAGGTTTCAATGAATTAAAGCCACATTGCCTGAAGAAGCCAACAAACGTATTGACTGGTTAAAAAAATAATTATGTGCATGGTAGGATAAGAAGACACTTAACACAAGGATATTGTTATTCAATCTCTAATAGTTTCTGTCAAGTTTGTGGTGCATATGTGATTGTGAGATATATTTCCCAGTAACCAAAACAACATGGAAGCATGGCACAGAAAATGAAAAGATTTAATAGGGAATGCTTATGTTGGCTTATATTGAATCATACAAGAATTTCAAAAAAGAGCAGTACATGTTGAAAATGAATGTGAAAGTATTCTTTGAAGAGAGCAATACCCTAAAAGAAAAAGAAAAAATCAGCTTTTCAATGATTGTGAAGCTGGCCATCTCTTAGACAGGGCTTCTGTTCAGTTTCATATGATCCATCCGTTTGATAAACTTTCTCATGTTGGATTTTCTTTTATTTTTCTTTCCTCACTAAGTTTTCAGCATTATTTTTCTACAACATGCTATGCTATTTCATCTTCAGATCATTTCCAATACTGGAGGTGTAAATTGTGTAAAGATTTTTAGAAAGTTCTAATTCAGTTTATTGTAAATTTATTTTTGCATTATCACTAGGCACAGTGGTGGTTGCCTGTAATCCCAGCAACTCAGGAGACTGAGGGAGGAGGATTGCAAGTTTGAGGACAGCCTCTTCAACTTAGTGAGACCCTATCTCAAAATAAAAATGAAAAGGGCTGGTGATGTATCTCAGTGGAAAGAGCCCCTGGGTTCAAAACCCAGCACCAAAGGAAAAACAAAAAGTGCATTATCATAACATTGACTTAGTATGTAAGCATTGTATGTGTGTACATAAAAACATTGAAACCTAAATAAATGGAGAGATGTCCTTTTTACATCTGCATTTAAGAAAGATAAAATTTCTCTAGATCTTAGCTCTTTGGAGCTCTTAGCCTATGCAGTTGAGACCCATTGTAATTTTTGATTGATCTTGAAAGACTTTAGGTTGCCTGTCATGGTATTTTAGATAACTGCAATTATTAAGTTGGTTGCACATAATTACCAACCTTAGTGATATTCTTTCACACTTTTTGCCTTTTGAAATATTTCTTTATGAATATGAATCATCTGCTCATAACTGTTAAAATCACACTATTGTTTGCACATCTGAATATTTACACTTACAAATGAATACAAGTTATATCTTCTAAATAATGTTTTTAAATTATTTTTTCCAAAATTCTATTTTTGGAATTTTCGATTTTGATCTTTCAGGATTTCAGTATTTAGAATTATGGCCTTCAGGATTATGTATGTGGGAATTATGGCTCAAATTTCTTTAGTTCCTCCAGAGCAAAGCAGGACTGGGAAGTAGCTTAGTGTGATGGTGGAGGTTGTCAGATAGTATTACTGGGGTGGAGATTGGGTGCCTCAGTGATAACAGATGTAAAGCTGACAACTCAAGCTGGGGCTGGATGGGACCTGTCATACCTAAGAGGGGTCTAGAACACTAGGCTCGTTTAAGCTGAGAAACCAGCTGGCCAGACACACCAGTTACAGATAAATGGCATTGGGGCTGGAAGCATCCAGATGGTGAGGTCATTTTACCAGACACAGGGGAGGCCTCAAACCAGAAGAATCTGACTCATCTCATCTGCCCCAGGGTCAGCAAACCTTTCAACCAGTTCCCTATTCTGCAGAAAAGAAGAGAGAGGTTATCTCAGAGGGTAGCATTTTTATTCAATATTACTTAAAGAAGGATGTAGTTTATATGGTCCAATTACTTATTAACTATGGCAGGACACTTAGTAGATGCTTTCCCAGCCAACATTGGGGTGCTAAAGAAGAGGGACATAGACAAAAGCAATAAAACACCTTTTCTTCATGTGCCTGAATTGTACTTTTAAAATCGTACACACAAATACACACATTCAGTTAAGACTATCATACTGGATATAAAGTTGGTCCTATCAAAAGTTCTTTTGTTGCCAAAGGTAAGAAATCCACTAATGCTGACTCAGGAAAACAGAGAAAGGGGTAATTTAAGGATTCCAAAAGGCAATCTCATGGGTATACAAAAACAAGAGGAAAAGGAGACAGGCCAAGGTGAAGTAGTATTGGAAATTTAAAGACCCAAATTGACACTTATCACTTCTCATGTCACATGGTCTTTGTCATTTCTGGTTCTTTTTACTTACTAAGCTTGTACAACATGGTACCACACCCAAATCTTCATTAAAGTTATATATTTAGGGCTGTGGTTGTGGCTCAGTGGTAGAGTATGTGTGAGGCACTGGGTTCGATCCTTAGCACCATATAAAAGTAAATAAATAAATAAAATAGAGATATTGTGTCCATCTACAACTAAAAAAAATATATTTTTTTAAATAGACTATACATTTAGAAGTCCTTTATCAGTTGACAACTTCCCTCTGGATATTCTAGTGCAAATTCCCTCGAGATACTTTTTACATGAATTAATTAGAAATGTATCATAGATCTAAAGATGAAATATAAAACTATAAAACTTTTAGAAGAAACCATAGCATAAAATTTTTCAGATCTTGGGTTAGGCAAAGCATTCTTAGATACGACCCCAGAAGCACAATCTCTAAAAACAATCGATAAATTGGGACTTTTTATTTAAATGAAATATTAATTTTTAATCATTTTCCTCTACAAAAGACATAAGAGAATGAAATGACAAGCCACACACTGGGGGAAAATATCTACAAAATGAATACCAATAAAAACTTTTGTCCAGAATATGTAAAACTATTCTCAAGACTCTAAGGGCTGAGAATGTGGCTTAGTGATAGAGCACTTCCCTAGCCATGTGTGAGGCCCTGGGTTCAATCCCCAGCACTGGAAAAAAAAAAAAAAGACATAAGACTATATTATAATAATTGAAAAACCCAATTAAAATGTGGACAAAAATTTGAAAATACCAAACAATATATGTGATGGCAAATAAACACATGGAAAGAAACTTAGTACCTTTAATTATTAGGGAAATGTTAAACAAAACCATGAAAAGTTAGCATTACACTCCTATCAGAATGACTTTTAAAAAACAAAACCAAAAACTGGCAAAGGTGCCTGACAATGGAAACTTTTATACATTGTTGGTGAGGATACAAAATGGCATGGCTACTTTGGAAAGCAGTTTGTTGATTTCTTACAAAGTTTAATACACACTTCCCATATGAAGCTGAAATTTTACTTCTTCCCAATGGAATGACTAATAAAACCTCTGTTTATAGCAAATGTTTATAGCAGCTTTGTTCATAATTTCCTTAAACTAGAAAAATCCCAAATGTCCCTTAACTGGGAATGGATAAACAAATTGTGGTAATCTAGTACAATGAAATACTACTTAGTAATAAAAAGGAATTAACTATTGACACATGTAACAAAATGAATTAATCTCAACTACACTATGCTAAAACGAGTAAAGTAAGCCAGTTTCAAAGATGACATACTACATGATTTTATTTACATGGCATTCTCAAAAAGGAAAAACTATAGGAGTGAAGAACAGATCAGTGGTTACCAGCAGTTAGGGGTGAAGACATTGTCTACAGAGGAGTAGTATAAGGGAATTTTTTTAGGGAGATGATGCAAATGTTCTGCAGCCTCATTGTAATAGTGACATGGCTCTATGCATTTGCCAAAACTCATAGAATTGTGCATTTAAAAGGATAATTTTACCATATGTAAATTTAACAATAAAAAATATATAAAAGACAGTATAAAAAGAATTCTAGGGAAAGAGAGAATATAATTGACATCTTTTAGGCCAGATTCCAAACTTAGTTCAATTATTGATGATTCCCAAACAAGACAAACCATGAGCAATTTCTCTGGGTTTTGAGTAAGGCTCAAACAATGGGATGGGAAACTGTGCATGTCTTGTAAATAGACAGCCTTATCCAGGAAAGAAACAGTTTTACATTGTGACATCATTGTTCAACATTATTAAATTGTCATTTCCCCAAGTCATTAATATTGTTTTGTATGTGTCTTTTGAAAATCTCCCCAGGACCTATTCTACCATAGATGTATATGCTGAGTTTTCAAGAATTGAAAGAGAAAAATAAAAAGGAAACAAGGAAAGCAAAGAATCTGGAAAGATTGTAAATGCCATCTGGTCTCAGAAATGTAAGAACCAATGTTCACCCAATCAAGATCTTCATATAGGGAGCCTGTTTTGAATATAATATTGGGATAAACCCTTTGTATGGCATTATATATAGATAGATAGATAGATAGATATAGATATATAGTTAGATATAGATATATACACACATTATATATGCATTATATACACATGTATATATGTATGTATATATTACATATACACATATATGTACATATATGTGTATATAGATATTTGAATATATATGTATTTAATCTCCAAGATGCCAAGGTGTTAGGGTCTGTAAACAAGTTGGGATGGCGCCTGGCATTTTGCCAGAGGGAGTGGTTTGTGAGGTGGCGCCAGAGAGCCATTAAGTGTGGAGATTCCTTATTGGTTGACTGCTGTATCTAGTTTATGTTAATTAAGATAAGCTGTGTGGAATGTATATATACCCCTCCTGTCCTACAATAAACGGCTCCCACTCCAGCTGTATCAATGTACACAAGTTGTTCGTCACCCCCCGGTTATTTTTCTGTAGCCGGACTGCGGCAGATGGTGGCCCGTACAGGGAACGAACCCGTGACCTTGGCATCATGTATCACTTGTATGCATTGTGAACTATTGTTTGGTGCAGCGAATTGTGGTAGTGCTAGCATATCTTTGCTGATGGTGTCACCAGTGATGCAATTTTTCCTAAGGAGCCGTCAATTGACTTGGTGTCGTGGCATTTCTGTATCCTCCTCCCTTCTGCTAGTGATGGTCTAAAATTTGGGGGCCAACAGAGGTGAGGCAAAGAACCTCACCCCCCCACTGGCACCAAGGCCAAATTTGGGGGCCAACAGAGGTGAGGCAAAGAACCTCACCCCCCCCCACTGGTGCAAAGGCCAAATTTGGGGGCCAACAGAGGTGAGGCAAAGAACCTCACTCCCCCACTGGTGCATAGGCCTATCCACAAGTATGGCTGTATGCTGGACCGGTAGTCAGTGACGAGTATGATCCAATTGCAGTGGTATCAACCTAAGACAGGAGGCTGACGCCTAGAGGTCAGTTCATCTGATGACGGGTTAGAACCATATGTTGAATTGGACAACCTAACAGGCACGGTCCCTAAGCCACATTGCTTGTTGTTTAATTACTCAGAAGGGGGGAGATGCTGAGAGCCATAGCCAAGTAGGAATGACGCATGGCAATTTCCTTGCCAGCCTACCCAATGTTGCTTAGAGGGAGGACTCTCCATTGTGGAAATGGGCTTGCCTTGGACCCAGGTCATTTGCAGTGACATTGCATGAATGTTTGAGAAAGGTGACCCTGCTCAAGGACCAGGGTGGATCCGGGTTTAGGGAGGATCCTGCTGGATTAGGGTGGGTCCAGGTTTAGGGTGTATCCTGCTGGGAATAGGGCGTATCCTGCTGCCTCAGGCACCCGCTCCTTAAATTCCCCGTTGAGTTCCTGTGGGATTCAGAGAGTATTTGGTATGCAGAGCCCGGTGGAGGGGTGGATTTTCCCCAGAACGTGCGTGTAGAGTGCTGGTTATAGGGAATAAATACAGTTCGGGAATAAAGAGTTGCTGTTTGAATCTACAAGGCTGTGAGTGGCTCGTGATTTTGTGCCCAGCCAGACTGCGGCACCAAGGCACTCTCTAGTTAAAGGGTAAAACTAAAACACACAGGAAAACACAGAGGCATTCCTATTTTCTGCTTAATATGTTTCATACAGTCCCCCGCCAAGGCTAGTAAAGTTTATTACATTAAGTATTTAAAAACATCCTATTGAAAGAATAAACCTTTGAAGTATTAAGATCTATAAATCTTTGAAATGTGCAAACGTGCCTCAGGTACTTTTTACCTTGTTGGTACAAAGCAAAAATGCTACATTTTATTATTATTTATGGTGCTGGAATAGCTTCCTTGATTTTTATAATCAAATATCTTCCTGCAATTGCTGAGCATCTTGAAAACACTTCAAAATCAACATAACTATAAATTTGGTACAAGCATCAAAGCTGCAGTAATTAAGCCCAGAGCTGCTAGCTGATATTTAGGGATATCAAGTCACATTTTCCACAGTATGAGAAATTGTCCAGGCATGGGTTTACCACATAAAAATGGGCAAATCAATGTTATATCAGGAAACACAACAAACATGTTCCCTGGCTACTCCTCCTGGGTGAAGGGCAACATAACTAATGTCATTAGGCTTAAACTCTCCCTTCCAGAAATTTTATTTCTGAGCTAAGACTGAGGCCAGAGGTAAATTTTTTTTTTTTTTTTTTTGTCTGTGTGTGTATGTGTATGTTGATTGTCGGAGTGCAGCTGAGAAGTTGGGGAACAGCCCAATCTCCTTTTATGCGTCCCTTTTAATGGCAAATATTAGAACAATCTCATACATTATTTTCTGATGAGCAAATGCAGTAATCATACATGAGGCTCTTTAGAAGAAAAATAAGGAGATTTCAGTAATCTCTTCTTGTCAGACCTTGCATAACATAAACATATCAGTGGAAGATTAAGGGCCAATTCATGAAAATAGAATAGAATCTTGAGGTGATTCAGGGAGAAGAAAACACAGCCATTGTTTGTAAATGAAGGTTAATGATATACTTGCACTAGTTGCAATTTTGTAGCAAACGTATTTTGATGAATTAAACCAAGGCTGTATCATGATTTGTGACCCGTATATAAGAGTCAAAGTGAAGTATTTGTCTGTATTTTATTGTCAGCAAAAGAGTTTGCCATTATTAGTGTTCCTTACATCACTACACTTTATATATATATATATATATATATCCATATATATATATATATATATATATATATATCCATACACACTTGTATATAATATAGATATTTCCCCATAGTAGTTCCCCTGGAGACTATGGTAACATTAACTAGCCACAAAATGATTAAAGAGAAAGAGACAGCTTATCAGTTGCCCACACATGTCAATAGGGGATGAGGGGGAAGACTAAAAATTTTTAAATTTAGATTTATTTACATTAAAAAATATTCACAGAAGTTTTCACATCTCACCTCAAAAGACTGTACAATATCACTGCTGACAGTACATTTACCCAGAGACTGACTTTGTGCTAACAAATATGCTGTTCAGATTGTCAGCAAAACTAAAATGAATGAGCTTAGCACAATTCAAATGGATCTTTGGCATATCATCAATCAATTAAGTTCTCCCTGGCATTTTTAGGTTCATATCAAAGTATACAATATAACATCATCCATTTTACTTAGCATTCTTTGTGTGCAGTCCCATAAAACATCCTCTACAGTTTTTCTTATTCTTTCCCTTCTCGACTAGAGTAACTCTAACAGTGGTAAAGCAAAAGCTGAAGAGATGTGACCAAGGGTTGTTCCTACAGCTTTCTTTGTCTTGGGGTTAAAGATCTCTAAAACAACCAAATTCAAAGATAAAAAGCCTGAAAAGCAGTGAGATACAAAGGTGGGAAAATGTCAGAGGGAGGGAGTAAACATCCCAAAAAACTCACTTCAGTGATTCAGTCAGAGTCAACCTCAATATAATGAGCAGAAAGAAATGTGGTGGGGGTGCCTCTAAAAACAGTTCCAAATACTGGAAGGTCATTCTGAAAAAAATAGAGTGGTTTCCATTTACCCATCAGGGATACATTCCAAGTCATGGCCCATAGTATTAAACCCTTATACTGTGAGTTTCTTATATATGTACATATCTCTGATAAAGTTTAATTTATAAATTAGGCATAGTAAGAGATTAAAAACAACCATTAATAAAATAGAATGATTATAATAATCTATTCTGTAATAAAAGGGAATATGGGTTTCTCTTTCAAAATTTCTTGTACTGTACTCATCCACCTTTTTGTGATGAGTGAGATGATATGAAGCACTTGATGGTTTCTCTTTGGCATATCACTACTCTTGTACTTTGGGGCCATTATTAAGCAAAATAAGGGTTCCTTGAACACAAGCACTGTGATCTGATAATCAAGGAGGATACTGGGTGGTTAACAAGTGAATAGCATATAGAGTGGATACATTGGACAAAGGGGTGATCCATATCCAGGCAGCATGGAGCAATGGTAAGAAATTTCACTGTGCTATTAGAAGTAGTGTGTAATTTAAAACTAGCTATTGATTTAAAAGGTACATAATGCTAATAAAAACCAGTTTTATGACCCTTTTAACATTTTTTATTTCTTCTAATAGCATATGCATATTTAATATAGACATATGTCTACATTATTTAGAACTCCTATAGCATGGAAAACAAAAGAGCAGGTAAGGAGGGATTACTATAATTCCAAAATAGATTCTTATTCATCTCTTATTTGTGTTACCTTAGTTTGAATGCACTAAATGCAAATTTCATTCAAAATGAAATTGATCCTGTTTTTGAAATTACATAAGTAGCCACTCTTGCCATGTATAACTCTATTTAGTATTAAACAACCCTGGGCTTACCTGTACCAGCAGGATAAAAACTTTTAATTCAGAGAGTTGGAAGGAAGCATAACAAATGGATGGTGTGATTATTATAGCTTATGGCTCTAGAGGAATGGAAAAAGAACTTCTAATTTTTTTTTATGTAAAAGATTTTAAGGGTGAATTCCCAGTAGCTGCTATTCTTTCTCTTATAGTCACATACCCTTCGGGGTGGGAGTGGGAAGCACAGATAATTGCAAAGTTGTCCATGAATCCATGATATTCTTTTATTTTTTTTTTGGGGGGGGGTCGGGTACCAGTGATTTAACTCAGGGACACTTGACCACTGAGCCACATCCCTAGCCCTATTTTGTATTTTATTAGAGTCAGGGTCTCACTGAATTGCTTAGCACCTCACTAAATTGCTGAGGCTGGCTTTGAACTCACGATCCATCTGCTTCTGCCTCCTAAACCTCTTCCCAGTACAGGCGTGTGTCATTGTGCCTAGCTGAATCCATGCTATTCTTGTGTTATCCATGTGAAGAATGATGTAGACATATGTCTATATTAAGTATGCATATGCTATTAGAAGAAATTAAAAATGTGATAGGGGTCATAAAACTGGTTTTTATTAGCATTATGTACCTTTTAAATCAATAGGTAGTAGAACACAGAGGGGTTCATTTACATTTTTTTTTTGATGTTAAGCATGGCTCTTTAGATTTCCAAGTTATCCATAACTTCTCCAAACTGGAAATCATTCAATTTCCTCAAGAGGAGAATGGATAAAAAAAAAATCAGGTCATATAATGGAAAATTGCACAGGAATAACAATGAACAAACTACTAACACACACAACAATGTGGATGAATCTCACAATCAAAATGTTAAGTCAAAACATGGCTGGGAGTGGGGGAAGAGACATGAAAGAATATATGGTATGATTCAGTTTAAATGGTGTTAAAACAGGTAAAACTAATTGATGGCTATAGAAGTCAGAACAATGGTCACTCTCGGAAAGGATTGTGGGTATTGACTGGAAGGGACATGAGAGAAACTTTAAGGGTATTGGAGTTTTACATTTTGATAGATATGATGAATGGGTACATATTTAAACTTTATTTAGCTGTATACTTACAATAAATAAGTACTTACTCTATATGCTTTATTATGACTGTTTAAAAACTTGTCAACAAATTTACTTACCCTGTCCCATCAAGAGGTGAAAACTATCACCTGACCTTAATTCTGGGGTAGACTTACAGCTCACTTGTACACAACAGAATGCATAGAAAATGAAGCTATGTGAATTCTGAGGCCAAGTTATAAAAGGCAATCAGCTTCTGTTACATTAGCTGATTGCTTGCTTTGAGGTCTTGAGCCATAACTGAAAAAGTTATAGCCATTCTGTAAAGAAGCATAGGTCACATAGGTAGGCCATAGGGAGGTATTATGGTCCAAAGATCAGCCACACTAAGCCTCTGAATTATCCATATTCTGGCTTCCAATGTCACAGAAAATATCTCCATATGATTCCAGTCCCTCCCTCATTTGAGTCTTCCATGCTGATGTCTTAGACAATTGGGAGCAGAGATAAACCAGCCTAGTTGTGTCCTGACTCACTGTATCTATGAGGATATTAAAATGGCTCTTTTATATCACTAGGTATTGGTGTCCTATGTTATGTAGTAATAATAATGTGAATAGAATTTTGTAACAGAATTAAAAAAATTAAAGTGAATAAACTCAAGAAATCTGTGAACCTGTGTCAGTCAGCATTCTTTGTTTGAAAGCAACAAGAAACAACCTAACTTAAGCAAAATGAAATTTGTTGGCAGAGTATGAGGCTGGAAGGTTGTACAGGAGTTAACAATCATCTTGTGGGGGCTTGGGTGGCAGAACCGATAAAAGGTTTCTTCAAGACTCAGTCACATCTGTGAAGGATTTTAATTTTAAGGAAAACGATCAGTCAACTCCAGAATGGGTCATATCCCAATCCCTCATGTAGTGCAAGACATGAGTAGTGCAAGCCAGTGATTTGCAGCTTCAGCAAGGCCAGCATGCAATGAGAAGTGGGTAAGTACCCCAGAAAAAAAGCAGGCGCCTTCATTTACAAATGGAGAAATAGATGTGGGGCTTTCAAAATCCAGGTGATATGAAAGCAGCGAGTCCAAGGAGTTTCTCAGACTTTCTCTAGAGGCTTGTGACTTCATGTCCTAAAACTAAGTCTATTACAATGTGAATATTACTGAAAGATGACTGAAGTGGATTAAGTTTCTGGTGACTATTCAGGGATAGACTGGAGTTTAAGCTCTCTCCTGCTTCATATTCTCATTCTGGATGTCGTCGTGTATACTGAGAGTGGAAGGTGAACTCTTCTCCAATTGTTTCAGAGTAAAGGCAGTGGACCACGTACATTTCTGAAGCTGATCTTATGTATTGATGGTAGCAGTGCTCACCTAGAACCCTGTCTTCTTTTATTTAATGCTGCTATAAGAGAATACCACAGATTTTGTACTTTACAGAGAAAAGAAACTTATTTCTCACAGTTCTGGAGTCTGGGAAAGCCAATAGTAAGGTGCCAACATCTACTGAGGGATTTTTTTTTGTTGTATCATCCCACAGTGGAAGGTGAGAGGATGAAAGAGGGACAGAGGTGAGGGGGAGAAAAAAGGTCAAACTCACAGCCTCAAGCCCTTTTATAATCAGCAAGAACTCATTCATAAGGTGGAGCCCTCATGAACTAAACACCTCCCATTAGGCTCCACCTCCCAATACTATTGCACAGGAGATCAAGTTTCTGTTCCAGACCCTTTGGGGGGACACATTCAAATCAAAGCACCACCCCAGCCCTAAGCTACTGTGACTGTGTTGGCTGCTAATGACAATGAACTTTTCCTTCTCCAGAGAGAGCTGCCCTTGGCTGATGGGAGATATCCCTCTTCCTCAGTCTGTGTCTAAGAAGGGCTTATATTGATAAAGTTGGCTTCTCATCTCTAGAGGAGATAGCTCTGCTCTGTGGTTTGTGTTCCTGTGTATTAGGCCAAGGCTTGACTTTTATTGAGATTTTACATGTTTGTTGGGCTCCTACCCCTTCTTCATCTTGATCCACTCCCTCTCTTACAGGGAGTTCTATGGAGCACACAGTCTTTTTTTTTTTTTTTTCCTTTTTCTTTTTTTAATATTCATTTTCTAGTTGGACACAATACGTTTATTTTATTTATTTATTTATTTATATGTGGTGCTGAGGATAGAATCCAGGGCCTCACAAGTGCTCTACCGCTGAGCCACAACCCCAGCCCGAGAACACATTCTTAACAGAACACTTTCTTAAGAGAATCCCCATCTCAGAATTTGCTTTCCAGGCAACTTAAAATACTGGCCTTCATCAGTTGGTGCTCTAATTAATTTTTTTTTGGACTGAGGATTGAACCCAATGGCACTCTACCACTAAGCCACTGAGCTATATGTCCAGTCCTTTCTATATTTTATTTTGAGACAGGGTTTTACTAAGTTGTTGAGGCTGGCCTTGAACTTGCAATCCTCCTGCCTCCACCTCCTGAGTTGCTGGGATTATAGTGTGCACCACTGAGCCCAGTGGTTCTCAGACTTTTATGTACATCAAAATGATGGTGGGGGGCTGATTAAAACACAGATCTCTGGGCCATAATCTCAGACTTTCTGATATAATAGGTCTGGGGTAGGTTCTGAGAAAATGCATTTCTAACAAATTCTCAGGTGATGATGCAGCTGATCTGCTCTGGGCATCACACGTGGAAAATCACTGTTTCAACAATTGCTGAGGTGGTATGATTTCAAGCACTCGGCAGCCTCTTTGGTACTCCATCCCTATGGCAAATTTTCTTTATGTTGAAGCATAAATGGGAATGTTATATTTACATATTAACTCTATTATGGCACAGTTTACTTAGCCAGTAAAGGTACAGCTTCAAAAAATGAGTTTGAAAAGCCTTTTCCTAGAAAACAGCACTTTCTTGAGACACTCTTATGGGTGAAGGGGGAACGGTAGTGTCTCCTTGTCTCAGATAAGTATCTATAGTACAGGTCTAAGAAAAAAGGCAATAAGGACAGGTGCCTTGATCAGCTTTTTGTTGCTATAATCGAACACCACAGTTTGCTAATTTAAAAAGAACAAAGGGTTTTGTTTTGTTTTTGTTTTTGTTTTAATGCTCACCGTTCTGGAGTTTGGAAATTCCAAGAGCATGGGAATGCCAGCACATCTAGTGCGGGCATTCTTGCTGCATCATAGCATGGTGGAGATACATCACATGGCAATAAAGAGCAGGGTTAGCTCTGTTTCTCTCATGAAGTCAATAATGTCATCATAGGGGGTCCCATCTTCATAAATTCATCTAATCTTAATTACCTGGAAAGATGCCATGGCCAAACTATTAACATATGAATTTGTGGATTAAGTTTTCAACCCACCCATAATCCACACCCTCTCCTTTTTTTTTTTTTTTTTGCTGTACTGGGGATTAAACCCAGGGCCTCACACGTGAGAGGCAAGTGCTCTACCACTGAGGTACATCCCCAGCCCTTTTTATTTTATTTTGAAACAGGGTCTCACTAAGTAGTTGTGATTGGCCTGAAACTTAGGATCCTCCTCCCTCAGCCTCCTGCATACCGATGTACACCACTGTGTCTAGCCTAACACATGAACTTTTTTGCAGGATACATTCAAACTACAGCAACAGGGAAGTTTTGATTGGGCTAAAAAAAAAAAAGTCAAGATAGTCCAATCACAATCATTTCCACATTATTTTAGTTAGGAATCCTGTCTTCAAAACAAACAAACAAACAAACAAACAAACAAACAAAAACACTTCAGAGCCATCTAACATATAGATCCCAGTAGAAAGGGTCTGAAGAAACAATCAGGGCTACATTTGAAAAACACTGTCCTCTACATTGGCTGTGTTGGTTGGTTCAGCGAAGTGCTGAATCCACAAGCTGAGCTATTTCTCAGATTGATCTAGGGTTGGCCTGGGGCTGGTTCCATATGGCACATTTATTTTGAGGAAACAGACCAACCATATGATTTCACTAGGAAACCAGAGCCCCCATATTGCATTTCAAGATCTGCAGTCATACCGCTGAGAAAACATGCATCATGAAAGAAAACAGGATTTGGTTCCATTGTTTATATAAATGATGCTTAGTAAAACCCATGTCAGAGGAATACCATGTCATGAACCATGTACAAATTTTTTGATGTTTTCCCTTCTGTGTATTTCATGGTCTTGCTTTTTATTCCACAAAAAGGCGAGGGCATATGAAAATGCTTAAGGAACTGCACATTGCAGCCTGTGATGGCTTGGTTTTGATGGATGATGTGGGATTGCGCAGCTCATTGCAAAGTAATGCTTTTAACTTAAATCAAATCAGTTTTAAGTGAATATGTTTTACACATTTATGCTCCAGAGTTTGAAAAAGCTTTTTCCTAGAAAACAGCACTTTTTTTTTTGAGACACTCCCACGGATGAAGGGGGAGGGGTGGTGTCTCCTTGGCTCAGATAAGGAGAGTGTTTACTTGCTTTGTCTTCAAACTGCTACAAGTTTAGGGCCCACAGGGCTGCTGTCTTCTTAATGAAGCGCTTAATGATGTGTGAATTATAGATCCTGACAACCCCTTTAATAAAAACAACAGGACTGCATCCACAGTATAGTGTGGCTGCTAAATAATGACAGACTGTCTGCTTAACATAACGCAGTATCTTTAAGTAAAGCGCCATTCTTGCGTGGCGGCACTGAAGATTCCTAGTCACAGAAAATAATGGTGGCTCTGAGAACACACACACACACACACACACACAGGGATGCACACGGCATTTCATTTCACAGTCTGGGCTTGGAGTTTAGGACCAGGGAAGTTGTAGATGTGCAAGTAGCACTCAGAGCAAGCTGGAGCTGTTTACAGGGAGGACTGTGTGAGGGATGCTGTAATAGCCTAAAAGTTGTCTTGTTCTCCTCACAGGAACACAGGAATGCCTGCTCTCTAGTTGACTGGTGTTGGAGACAGCATAATGCCTGGGCCTACACTCAGCCAGGAAAGCAAGCAATATGGAGGCCCAGCTGTGAGGGAGGCACTTTCTGGATGCTGACCTGGGCAGTCAGAACACAGGAAAGCCCAGGCTCCTGAGGAGCTGGAAAACAAACCCAAACCTAAACAAAGCCTTTTCTCCATTTAATTTGGTGACCACTTTTAAGGAAAAGTGAATTCTCTTTCAATCCCTCAATAGGCCCCTGGATTTGGATTCACAGGCCAAAGTGCAATCTCTTTATCATTATCCCCGGGATGAGAAAATCCGAGTCGGCCTTGTTTGGGCAGGGGTAGTTTTCCTTTAAACAGATCAAGGAACTGTTTGTCTAACCCTCACCATTCGAGGTGACAGATAGCAAAGCAAAGAGAATGGCAGGCATTCGCAAGCAAACACAAACCTTTCCGTGGGTTCCCAGAGCTGGGAGACTAGCAGCCACCAAAACACTGCACACTGAAAGGGCATTCACATGCAAATTAGGCCCTGGGCACCCTGCTGGGCTTCAGAAAAGCCCTGTGGGTCCTTCTGGGAAAGCTGCCCGACTGGGAAGAGTCTAACTGGGCCCCTTCCGGCTCTCCTGGTGCTCTCTCAGTCTAGGAAACACCTCCGGAGGAAGGGCCAGGATTAGCCCAGGTGAAGCTGGCCTTTGGGGCAGGGAGGGGGTGGGTGGGGCTAATTAGGCAAGTCACTGAAGTTTTAGGGTAAAGTTCCAGATCTTTTCTGTAGTTCACCATATAGTTGTCTCTCTTTGTCTGAAATTGAGGGGGATCCCCAGATGCCAGACTGTCAGTGCTCAAACCCGGGTGAGTTGGTCACCCTAGTTTGTAATGATTTGCTTCTCTTAACTTTCTCAGCTAGGAAGTGATCAAGAGTCATTGTCCATTGGGGTAAAAGTGACATTCACTGCCAACCCAAGACTCTCTTTATCCCCTGCTGTTTCTTAGTCCTCCTTTATTGATTTCCAGATCTTTTCTGTAGTTCACTAAGTGTAGCAGAATCAACTAGTTAGATTTGCTTTCTGGGAGAAGGCTGATAAATAAAGTCACTGCCTTTGGCAGTCAAAGAGAATGGGGCATCAATCAATTATTAGGGACCCCTACCTAATACTGGGTATTGCCAGTTGCTGAGTTACTTGTTTCATGTTTATTAATTCACTGATCCCCACCACTACTCCTGTGAAGTGAGTGATATTTTGTGTTTTGCACATGATGAAACAACGAGCTGATAAGTAAGGTATAATTTTCATAAGTTTATATAGGTAGTGAATCTGAAAAACACTCTTGATTTCTCTGACCCCGAATCTCTTGGTGTTTGTTTGAATATCATATTGTCTCTTAAAAAGTTATAGGCCATCGGGTAAGGAGGCATTTATTGAAACAGACACTATACAGACTTTTAAAAAATGTCATTCATTAATTTCACATCAGTTTGCATGTTGTGATCTAATTAATATGATTGTTACAAAATTATTAATATACCAATGAATATAAAGTGGAAAGAGTTTTCCTACTCAGTCCCCCATAACCTCCCCACTCCTTAGAGGCAGCCATAACTATTAATTTTTGTCTGTTAGACATTTCTACATATATAGATATATTTTTATGTCTTTTTTTTTTTGAGCAACGTCTTATTCAGATGATGCTATTTTGAAAGTAGAATGTATCATACAATTTCAACATTTTCTCTTAAGGACATTGTGTTAGTCAGCTTTCTGTTGCTAAAACAAAATATCTGAGGAAATTGACTTATAAGGAATAAAGGTTTATTTGGTCTCACTTGGATCACTGTTATTGGGACTGTGTAAGGCAGGATATCATGGCAGGAGGGCATAGTGAAGGAATGGGTATGAAATCATAAATGGGTATAAAATCTCTCAATAGGCCATACCTTTTAAAGATTTCCACCACCTTCCAATAGCAACAAGCTGAAAACCAAGCCTTTAGTACCTGGGTTTTGGAGGACATTCCAGATCCATACTATAGCAGCCATTGAGGACGTTTTCATTTTGTTTCCCCACTATAAATAATACTTTGTCAAATATTCTGCACGCCTTTGTACCCTTTTGCAGGTATATTTGAAGGCCAAATGTCTAGAGCAGGAATTTAACAATTTTGGTAGGTATTGATGAAAAACTACTTTAAATCGTTCTAATTTCGATGCAAACCAACAAATTAGAGTCCTGTCCCCTGCGCATCCTAGAAAACACTCTGTGATAGAAGGCCTTCCACTGACATGGTAGTTAAAAAGTCAGATCTCATTGTTGGTTTAATTTTCACGTATCTATGTGAGTACTTTGATAACTTTTTATGTTTATTTTGCATCAGTATCATCTTACAGTCAATGTGTGCCTAGGATAGCTATTGCAGGGTGGGGAGTGTTGAGAATACAAACTTGAATAGGGGAGGACATTTGTCACCAGGAACTCAGAGTCTGCCCAACACACAAACAAAAACTGCAATGAAGGGTGATAGTTACGATGGAGGAAGTTCACACACAATACTGTGGGAGACCAAGAGCCACGTAGATAATTCTGTGAGGATAGGTCAAGGCTAAAGGTCAAAAGGGCACAGAAGAGGTGGCACTTGAATGTGGCGGTGGAGGAAACAGAGTTGGTGATAGGAGAGCCAGAATTCTTCCTCTGTTGTTTAGTATGTTATCTTGGATAATTGAGTTGATCTGCCTGAGCATCAGTTTCTTCACCTATAAAATGGGGATTAAGCTTCCTAAACCACATGGTTAGGAGAATAACAAGAGGGACTGCAAATGTGTAAGGAACTATTTTATGCAAATTTCATTGTTAAGAAAAAAAAATCCTGTTCAATAACCAGCTTTTCTTATTTCTGAGTTAGAGTACTTCCAAACTCATCCAATTTTGAGTTTTCAATGACAAATTGGTAAGATTAAGGACTTCAGAGCCCCTTCTTGATAATGTCCTTAAATGACATAACTGTTAGTTGTCATACAGTGTAGCTGATACACATTTCCATAGCCAAGGATAGTACTGTTTGCAAAACTGCTGAAGAATGAATGCTTTAATGCCATTTGGAAGATAAGAGAGGATGGACTCCTGGGTTGTGATTTGGAGAAAGTGTGATTGAGGCTTCCATGTGCCTGGGCACCTGTGAGAAGCTAGGGCACCTGTGAGAAGCTAGAACACCTGCAGTACCAGCAGTGACTGGCTAGTCTTCACCAAAGATTGAGAACTATTTAGGATTTCTCAATACTAAACTAAATGTTCTGTCTATCTTAAATGTTGTCACTCTTTTAGTTTCCTTTTAACTTAAAACATGTTTACTGAACTGCCTGCTGAGTTAACAATTACCCCTTGGGAAAACTCCTAAAAGATACTGGTCTCCAAGAACTTTGCTTTCATGACCTTGGGAAGTAGCCGGTTTCATTCTTTCTTGCCAAAAATGTTTGTTTATTCTGTTTCCCCTAAGAGAGCATGAATGGATTTAGACAATGTGAATAACTCCCAGTGGGTTTGGTCTCCTTGGTCATTTGCTGATACATGAGCCTGTTTGCAAATGGGCAGTTTTCCCACCAAGGCTGCCAAAGCTACCTGTGGATAACACAAAAACCCACATCAAGGAAAGCTCATTAACTTCCCACCACGGAAGGTCAGCTCTGAGGTCAAATGTGGGAAGAACTGCTTCACTGACCACTCCTGTGCCCAAATGTATGGTGTCGTCTAGCCACTCTGTGATTTGCTCTAAATATAGCCAAGTTCCTTCTCATAATGTTGGAGAAGAGATTATAAACTACAGGGAATGCAGGTGCTTTTCTTAGAAGTCAGTCATTCAAAGCTGCCAACCAAGAGTTCAAGGTGGGCTGAAAGTGGCAGAGTAACTTCCCCAAAGCTAGCTGCTTCTCACAAAGACCAAATACTGTAGAAGCCCAAAGTAAGGACAAGATACAGGTGACTCCTTTTTGCCCTCTCTCCATGCCATATTTTTTTTTTTTTATTGAGGTATATCACATCCATACAGCAATCTGCACAAATCTTGGGAAAGGATTGATGAATTGATTCTCGTCTCCCATGTGACTTGAAATAAATCTCGAATATAAAAATTGGACAACATGAGCCTTGTGTGTACTGTGAAAGAGAGTGTCTTTCTAGTTTTTCTGATCACTCATTTGGATAAGTTAATCAAAACTAAAATTTTCTCTCTCGTCATGTGTGCGCTTGCAGTGTCTTAAGCACTAGGTTTGTCTATTCGGACTGCAGCCCTGCCTAAGAACAAGTGAGGAAAGATTGTGTTCCTTTAGTGGATCCAGAGGATATGCTCTCATTCTGGAGGGGCCTCAAGGAAGAGAATTAGGCTGAAAAATCTCCGAAAATTTCTGCAATGTATTTGAGGTGTTCTTGGGTCGCACTTATTGGAAGCTACAGAAATTGTGGCTCTGGGTTTGAAACAATCAATAAATCAAATGTAACATCTAAGGTAATTTCAGAGTATTCCCTGGGAAACCTGGCTCATTCAGTTGCTCCTCCATCACTTAAAACACAGTTCTTTGTCTTTGGGGTTGATGAGTGGGTATAAAAGCAATTCCAGAGCAAACTGTCAGATAAAGCAAACTCAATTCATGTCCTATAATGACAAGGTCGTGCACCACACAGGACTGCTTTTAGATTGGCTTTGAGTAAACTCGGATGAAGAACAGCTTGTATCAAAAAAGAGAGAGAAAAAGAGAATGAAAATCCACCTCACCTGAGAATACATAGGGATCAAAAGTAGTCCAGCTCTGGCAGGGACACCAGCAAATCGCTCCTGTTTCCAAAATGACTTCTTTACATTATTGAATACAATGGGAACTTTAAGGGCGACTGCAATAACAGTTACTCATGAAAAATTAACAAAGAATTTATGGAAATGTAGGAAAAGTCCCAAAGCAATTAGCTTAGATTTCTCTAGAGTCTGAGAAAAGCCGGGATAATTGCATGCAGCAACTGCATAAAGTGGCTATTTTCATTATCGCTGGATACAGAAAGTCCATTTTCATCACAATGGGATATAATGATGTTAAACTAACAGGGAGATATATTTAAAAAGGTTACAGCACGGTTTACCAAATGGTTTGATTTATGTAACTTTGGAGATATACACTTAAGATTACTGTTAAGGGGACTGGAGAGGTTACCCTTGAAATTTCCACAGGCTCCTATATGATAGGAAAATATATTACAGTTTCTGAAAGCTAATTGTACATTACCACTAGGATGCACAAGAATGAATTTAATTTGTCTCAGAATTGAAAGCTGAATTGTACTACAAGCTGGCACATGAATATCCATTCTGACTCGTCTCTCTTATAAATTGGCTATTATGTATGTTTATAGGTGCACTTAGAGCCCGGGTTTTCTCCCTAAATGCCTTGGAAACTCTGAGGTCCTGGCACCCTAAGGAGGCACAGGCAACATTCTGAAAACCTGCAGGGCCCTTACTGAGCCTAAAAAGAGATTATGCATCAGTATTTAAATGTCACCATTTTCAGCAAAATAAAATAAAAATGGAGAGCATCATCTTTCCTTCTGATGTTCATTCACAAGCACTGGCAGTTTAATGACTTTCTGAGTCCAAGAGAGCCAGCTTCTCCTTTAGCTGTCTGTAAATAAATGGAGAAAGAGACATAATACAGTGAGCTTTTATCTACCCCCAGTGTCCTCTGCAATGTCACACACACACACACACACACACACACACACACACACAGACACACAGAGCTGGATATCCTTTTCTATCTATAAAAAGCTGCAGTGAAGGCTATGCCTGGGATTTGAATGATTCTTGAAACCATTAAATAGATTCTTGCTTTGCAGCCCACAGAATATTAATAACTTTCGTTAGCTGCAGTGTCAAAAGGATCATACAGTCTCAATCTTATTTGGTAAACACTCTGTTAAAAAAAAAAGAAAGAAAAAGAAAGAAAGAAGGAAGAAAGAGATTATTTAAGTGTTTCCAACAAAAGCCTCAGCAGAGGTCCTACTCTGAATGGACACTGCTGCCTAGGGACAAATGTCAACACAGTTCAAGCTTTGTTAAAAGGACTGAAAAGACCTGCGAGTGTGCACATGGGCACGCTTATGGGCAGCATTAAGAAAATCAATTTAAAGTAACAACACCACATTCACATCCCAACCTGGCCAATACACTGCCAGCAGATGTGACAATCATATTTTGACAGTTCAGATAGCTGATAACGGATGGCAAAAGAAATTTCTATTTGACATGGGACCTGAGTTTACACAATTACAGCACTTCTGTTTGTCTGGGCCACATTAAAGATGCAAAAAGCAGGGAGAACAAACAGAAGCCAGAATCTCGGAATAATCAATGCAAAATGATACAAGCCCCATCATTATCCACCAATCTACTTTTAATTTTTCTTTGCTTCTGCATTTAATAGTAGCCCAGAGGGTGAAAAAAAATGTAAAGTCCTGCAGTCCTCCTTGATTCCCAGCTTGCCATCTTCTGCAAGCCTCTTTGTCATCTCAAACACATCTTTTTAGCACATTATTCACCTGGTTTAATGAAAGAATGGAAGAAAGAATGAATAGAAAGCTTTGTTGTAAATGGAACTGGCATTTCACTCAAGCATTCTGAGCAGCTTTGACATTCAACACCCTTGTCCCTGAAACTCCTGGATGTCTCCCATTCAAGCAGGTCAAATAAAGCCATTCCTTGGGGGACAGTTTAAAAACTACTTGTAACATGTTTTGATTTACAGATTATCAATTCTGCTGAGCAACAGAGAGACATATTTGGGAGTCGCATAAACAAATACATTCCACTGTGCTGTGGATTAACCTAAAGTGACACATTTATTTAAAAATCTGCCTACTACTTGTCCTCATTGATTAAATGCCCTTAAGAAAGTAAGTCTGATGAAATGAAAGCCATTAAGATGCAGCACACCTCCTCCGCTCCTTTTGATGGTTGACACATTCCCTAGAGTGGGAGATTGGACGGCTGATAAGCTAACACTGAATTATAAGCACTTTGTGGAATGTCACCGACAAATGAAAGATCTACTGTTTTGCTTGCAAAGCAACCGTATGCCTTAACAGCACAAAAATGGACACGATGCAGAATTATTTCATCCTCTGTGCTCAGAATATCAACGAATGTGTACACTTGCATGCATTTTCACGGTAGAGATCAGCTCAGAGCCAGAAAGGCTTGTTCCTGGCTTCAGTACCATTGATCACGAAAACAGAAGGGCCTGCCAAGGACTTTGTCAACGTTGTCAGGACTCCAAGGAGCATCGGGCAATTTTGCTGCTGCTTGTTGTTACTTGAACTTTCCCAGTCTTGGAGGGGGCAGTGGGAGTGTATGTGTTGGTGGTACAGGGGTGTGGGGAGCTGAAGTGGAAAACTCCTCTTTTTGGAATTAGAAATGTAAAATACATTTGAGGTGTAGTAGAAAGGGTGCCACATGTGGAGTCCAAGCCATGTCTTCCTGTGCTAGCCTTATGGCCTTGAGAAAATCAGTTGAAAAATGGCACTAATATTGTCTTTTTTAAAAATTTATTGCCTTGTGGTGAGGATAGTGTGGACTCATGTACAAGAAGGTATTTCGAAATTGTCCAACACCACACAGAGATCAGGAGTCATGCCTGACTGCCAGGAACATGGTGTTGCTCCCAAGCCATGGACACCGATTGGTCCCACACTAGCTTTGCTGTTGTGCTTGGGTCTCCTGTCTGGTGTCAGGCTGGATCAGTGTGCATCCCCTTTGTAGACTGTTCCAGGCCCAAATGGATATATTTAAAAAATCTTGAACTCAATGGTGGACGATACAGGTCATGTTATGCTATATGGTGGCTGCAAAACAGATTAGTTCTGGTTTTGGCCTGGGCAGGTGCTAACTGCACAACTCTAGACTTATCTTTTAAGTTCTCACATAATACTCATAGTACTAGTAATTGTGATAATAGTAATAACAATAATGATAACTTCTAATTACTGAGTGTTCCTTGTGTGCCAAGCATTTGTTACAAGGGTTATGTGATGTATTTAATGTAATTCTTCTGAGAATCTGACAGGGTGGGTACTATTATCATGTCTGTGGTGTAGATAAAATCACTAAATGAGATTTGGTAGATTTGAAAAACGGGATCAGCCCCAAGTTGGGGTGACCCTGCATCCTGAGCTATAGCCACCCAGCTTACCTCAGTGGGCAATGGAGAAGATGAAATGACATCATATTGGGGAATGGGGTGGAGGGAACAACTTTTAAAAAATATTTATTTATTTATTTTTTAATTAAAAGCAAGTAATTTCTTATGGAAAATTTGAAAAGCACATAAAGAAGTCAAACCCACTTATTATTCTATAACTTTTTACAAAATGATACAAAGTAAAAAAGTCCAAGTTTCCTTTCCAACTCTCACCTCATCACACAGAGATGAGCTATTCCTGTGGCTGTCTTGTTTGTGTCCTTTTAAATGTTTTTCTTAACTGCATTGAAAAGTAGAAAACTCTAGGCTACAAACCTGAGTCCCATTTTCCTGATGTTGCTGCATGAAGCACACAGACCAACCTTGATCACGTGAGGATGTCCACTTCAAATGCTCTGGCTCACCTGGGCTGTGTGGCATGTTTGAAAGGCCAGCTCTGTGTATCGGGAGCCGCTGCGGGCTGAACAGCAGTCCTCAGCTGACCCTGGCGAAGGGAATATGCTTGGGATCTGTCTAGGGTTTTGGCTGCAGGGTGTGTCCTTAGTCTCTTTCTTTCTCTGCTCTCTTCCTTTCCTGCTCTAGTTCCTGGTCTTCCTCTTCTTCTTAACTATCTTTCATCTTGATTTCAGTGGAAGACATTCTGCAGGGAAAGTGACTGGTGTGGAGGAAAAGGAATGGTAAGGAGAGAGAGAGGAGGAAAAATAAAACTCACGGAATAATGTTCCTTGCTATCTTTAGGCCACTGGGACTGTTTTCCCCAATGAGCTAAGTGCTTGGGGCAGAACCTACCAGCACATTCAGAAGCTTCAGCAGATGTTCTGTTGCACAAAGGGGAATACACCAGACCCAAGCAGGAAGGAGGCCAGGAGCCGTGATAGAATCTGATGAGTGGGTGGAAGAGTGAACTCATGTCCATCCCCAGAGTCCCTGGAGATGCTGGAGCCAAACATTCAGGCCTGGTGCTCACTGTGGGCTTGTAGCTGAAACATCCTGAGTAATGAGGGAGTAAGGAGCAGCAAGAGTGACTTTCAAAACAGAATTAAAAAATTTTTTTTTTCCCCACAGCACCAGGGATGGAACCTAGGGGTACTTAACCATTGAGCCACACATGAGTCCTTGATTGATTGATTGATTGATTGATTTTGAGACAAAGACTCACTAAGTTGTGAGGCTGGCTTTGAATTTGCCATCCTCCTGCCTTAGCCTCCTGCCTTAGTCACTAGGATTATAGGCATGTGCCACTGCACCCAGCTGAATGGATCCTCTTGATCAGATACTTCTACCATTGGGGCCTGTTAGGGTCTATAAACAAGTCAAGATGGCACCTGGCATTTCGCCAGAGGGAGTGGTTTGTGAAGTAACGCCAGCGAGCCATTAAGTGTGGAGATTCCTTATTGGTTGACTGCTGTATCTAGTTTATGTTAATTAAGATAAGCTGTGTGTAATGTATATATACCCCTCCTGTCCTACAATAAACGGCTCTCACTCCAGCTGTATCGATGTACACAAGTTGCTCATCACCCCCAGGGTATTTTGCCCAGCCAGCCGGGCTGCGGCAGGGGCCATTTTATGAAAGATTATATAGAAGATTAGAATTCGAGTGGAGTTCAGAGCAGCCCCCTGGGCTTGCCTGGACTCCCTGAACAGTATCACCAACACCTGGCTGGGTCATCCCCTGCTCACCTAGAGAATAGGGTTTCTCCTTCAGAATTGGAGTTTATCTAGATCAATACTGCTAGGAGAAAGTGGAAACAATAGCACTCACTACTTGGTGTACACATCTGGCTTTGTACTTCTCTTTCAATTTGACTGGATTTATAAGCATAAGGTAGAACCTAGAAACTTTCCCTGCTCCAACAGCCTCTTTGTGCTGCTTTTACAAAGCACATCTTTTTCTCTTCATAAGAGACTAAGAGTAGCTTTAAGCAAAATCTGGGGCTGTCCAGTTCATTCACTGTGGCTTTTACTGCCTGTTTTTCACACATGCAAGGAAATGTAGAACTGGTTCTATATAATAATGATAATAAAGTAGAAATTCCATTGAGAGGGCTTAGTCACTCGTGGCCTCAGAACCAAGAGAGGAAGGCTTTGAGTGGTTTATCAATGTCAGAAGAAGCCAGAGATCGAATTACAACTTAATATGCACAGTTGGGTATGTTTTATTATTTATAACACATGCTTCATTTTTAACACTCCTTTGAATGCTATATCATTCTTTTGACGAGTCTCCTCTCCTGATCACCTCCCTTCCCAGCCTCCATCATTTAAAAGACTGTGAAGTACTGCTGTCAGGCGGTCTAGTGCACATCCAGCCAGGATAGCTGCTTTCACTTCAGCCTTTTTTTTTTTTTAAAGAAGCAGATCCAGATTTCTTCCTGAGTATTCCAAAACTTTAATAGATTGCAAATCAAGAAACAGTAACCCATTTTTGTTTTTATTGTGTCAAAAGTAGAGCTTGCATCCAATGAGGGAACTCAAAAAAACAAAAATAGACTGATTCAAAAACCACCTATTACTCTGTACCCAGTATTGTGCGAGGCATTGGAATACAGCCATGGACAAGTTAGACAGGGCTTACATTCTTATTAGGGTAGACAGGAAATAAGCAAGATCATTACAGATTACAATTTATGCTACTACCAAAAAAAAAAAAAATGGTGACACAGTGTGATAGAGATGAAGGGCAGGGTAGGAGAAATAGCTGATGTCCAATGATGTGCTGTAAAGAAGGGATAATTCAGCATATTGGGGCAGATACATCCATATCCAGGTCACTAGCATTAACATTCCCTTTTTAAGCCCTGTTAGCAGGTCACTATCAGCTCATCATTATAATACTAACAATGAGGCAGTTGCATAAAGTTCATGTGGAGAGTTTCCATGGGAGATATATTAGTTTGCCAGAGTCCCCATAATGAAAATACCACACACTGGGTGGTAGAAACAATAGATATTTATTGTCTCAAGTTCTGGAGGCTGGGTAGTCTGCTATCAAGGTGGTAGCAGGGTTGGTTTCTGGTGGGGCCTCTCTTCTTTGCTGGTTTTTACACGGTTTCCCTGTGTATGTGTGTGCACATGTTTGTATACAAATTTTCTTTTATTATAAAGGCATTAGTCATATTGGATTAGAAGTTACCCTAGAGACCCCATTTTAGTGTAATTACCTCTTTAAAGAATGTCTCTTCAAATAGTTACATTCTGAGATACTAGGGCTAGGAACTCAACATCTGAATTTTTGGAGACTAATAATTCAGCCTAAAAGGAGAGGAAAAGAAGAGTATCTTATTTTTTTATATGGTTGCAATTTGAGAAACATTATCTTCTGGGTACCTTGTAATGAACTGCACCTTGTGCCTAAGAAAAAGGATCATCAGATGACAAACTCAGGGACTTTTTTTGCATTCTTCTAATACACTGGGTGCCAGTGGGTGGGTGGGTCTTGCCCAGTTTGAGCTTCTGGGGACCCTTGGAGTGGGATAGAGTTTCTTTATAATAATATTTTACATGTATTATCTCAAAATTGGGAGTTGGAACTATCAGTTTGGAAAAGGTGCTGGAAACATTTCCTATTTGTAAATATACTTTGTAAAATCCATCAAGCTCAATCATTAAAAAAAGAACAACCAGTTTTAAAAAATTCTGTTGATACATTCATAATTTTGTACCATGGAAGGAAATCAATTTATTGAAAGTTATGTACTCAGCACTCTGCTAGGGGAAACTAGAAGCACCATAATTGATTTATTCTTTCTTTCACTCAACAAATATTTATTGAGTCTTAACCATCAGCCTCATTTACCATGTCCATTTTTGAAAACCTGGGTAAAGATAATTCAAGCATGATCTGAGTTTATCCCATTTGTTCTATGTACTTCTCACCGTAAAACCTCTCTAGAAGCCACTTTACTGGGGCTTTCAAGGTGGTAGGAAAGAGGAAATCCAAATTTCCACATGTCTCACAGTTTTCCTCAAAGATGAATCCTCCCAGAAGGAAGTAAGGCACATATAGTTAGAATCCATGCAGAGCTAAGCTGATGATGAGGATTCATTACTGCTCAGTAATGAATATCTGGGAAAGGATCTAGAAGAAGGAAGGCTCTGAAAAGGGTACTAGCTCCTGGGCCGAACCTGTGAGTGTGGGTCTTGCTTAGTGGACCTGACTAATTACATGTGTATTAGAGGAAAGATGCAGTTCTTTGTCTTACACAAACATTCACACCTGTGCAAACTAAACTGCCACAGTACCTTGCACTTACCTTATTGAGGCACTACATTGCCTTAAGTGTTTAGTGACACCACCCACCCTTAGCCTTTGCATTTCTGGAGCACCAAAAATAGAGTCCATGGGGGTGCTTAATAAATATGTATTGAATGAGTGAATTAATCAGTTTGCAGTTACCTGGAAGGTTTTTTTTTTTTTTTCAGAAGTTGTAGTAATGAGCAGAGTATGGTGGTGCATGCCTATAATCCCAGTGGCTCCAGATGCTGATGCAGGAGGATAATGAGTTCACAGCCAGACTCAGCAACTTTAGCAAGGCCCTCAGCAACTTAGTGAGATCCTGTCTCTAAATAAATACAGTTGGGGATGTGGCTCAGTGGTTAAGTGCCCGTGGGTTTAATCCCTGGTACCTCCCCCCAAAAAACCCCACAAAACCCCCAAAACTAAACAGAGAAATAAACAACCCCAAAACAAATTAAAAAAAACCCCAAACCCCAAGAAACAAAAACCAGAAGTTGTAGTAATGATATCCTTTTAAATCAGATGGATAATGTGTCACTAAATCCTGGTTCATAGTGATAGTATCTAGACAGGATTTTAATATATTTGGATGCATGGTGAGAGAATTTGACCCATGAGAGGAGCTAAGGAAGCCATCTTTCACAAATTTTCTAAATGGAAATTTACTAAAAATGCATGATGGGTAAGAACTTGAGAAAGAAAATTCTTCTCACACATACAACTGAACTTAGCATTTGAAAAGAATGAACACCTGGGCCCCATTCACCAAGTGTACCAGAAATTGCTTTCACACTCCCCAGAAGAGGCATTGGTGTCATGGGAGTAGGTCACCCCAATATAGAAGCTCAGGCCTTGCAGTGATGGGCACGCCGAGTGCTGCAGTACCTTACTACATCCAAGGGCCAGAGTCCCTTGATGTTCCTCTCTCTGATGTTGTGGACTCCTATTGATATGTGAGACTGACATGAAATCAATGAAAGCTCCCTGAGTCAGGAAAATGTGCAGGAAGAACTTCTGCTCCCAGGGGATTTTAGTTGATACTCAGAAATTTGGTGCAACGACAGTCTGGGACAAATAGTACCTGAAACAAGAAAATGAGAATCACGCGGCAGAACAAGTAGTGAATTGTAACTATATGAATGGGAAGACCAATAATGATTATTATTTTTATTTTTTGTAGGACTGAGGATGGAACTCAAGACCTTATATGTGCTAGGCATGTGCTCTAGCACTAAGCTACATCCCTAGCACCAGTAGTTATTTGTGGTGAAATTAATAATCTCTGGAAACCAAGCAACAGAAGATAAAACAGGTATAGTATAAATGCATAAATATAAAATTCATTTAAAATTCTTAAAATTGTTATGTTTAACAATAGAGGGTTAATTATATTATGATACAACTTCAGTGATAGATCACCTGACAGCCCTGAAATATTATGTTTTAAAAGAATTTTAAAAGCTATGGCAGTACATATGACATAATAAGTTAAAAAACAGGTTATAATTACATATAACTATTAAAGACACAATTGTAAAAGAATCATATGCAGAAGAAAGATTGAAATCTCATTCATAAAAATGCTAATGTGCATTTTCATATGCACATGTATGTAGTGTGTTAGGGGAACTTTGGCCAATGCTTTTTTCACCTCTGTTTTCCTGTATCCCTCATTTTTATTAATATATATTAATTGCACACATTAAAAGGACTTAGTGTGATATTTCTACACATGAGAACAGCATGCATTAATTGCATCCAAATGCTCTTCTTCCTTCCATTTTTTTTAACTAAATGATGAAAATCTTAAAGACATTCAAATATTTAGAACCATGGAGTTGATATTTATGTACCTATCACAAAAATTAAACAGTTATTAACAAAATGCCAAATTTGCTCTTTATAAACATACTAGAAATTCCTGAGTGCAGTGGCACATGCCTATAATCCCAGCAACTGGGGAAGTTGAGTCAGGAGGACTGCAAGTTCGAGACCAGCCTCAGCAAATTAGGGAGGCACTGCAAGCAATTTAGTGAGACGCTGACACACACACACACACACACACACACACACACACACTCTCTCTCTCTCTCTCTCTCTCTCTCTGTCTCATTCTCTCTCTCGCTCTCTCACTCTCTCTCTCTTTCACACACACACACACACAAAGTGGGTGGGGTGGGATAGGGACTGGGAGACTGGGAATGGGAATGTAGTTCAGTGGTAAAGCTGGGGTTCAATCCCCAGTGCCAAAGCAAAACAAAATAAGCCAATCTCAAAAAACCGAAGGCCGAATGTTTTCTCTGATATGTGGATGCTAACTCCAAATAAGGGGGAGGAGAGTAGGGAAGAAGAGAGTGACTTTGGATTAGATAGAGGGGAGTGAAGGGAGGAGAGAGGTATGGGGGTAGAAAGGATAGTAGAATCAATCAGACATTATTATCCTGTGTACATATATGACTACACGACTGGTGTGATTCTACGTCATGTACAACCAGAAGAATGACAAATTGTACTCCATTTATGTATGATGTATCAAAGAGCGTTCTACTGTCATGTATAACTAATTAGAACAAATAAAAAAAGAACAAATAAACAAACAACAACAACAACAACAACAAAAACCCCTGATATTTTACACTACAGGCAATAAAGCTTTGGTCCCACCCCCAGTTCTTCCTGCTCCCTCCTTTGCATAAGCAATCCCTGATTTTTCGTTTAGCATATATTTGCTTGAAATAAACATCACATTGCCATGTGATTAAATTCTGGCCTGGGGTATGAAAGCAGAAGTTGTATGCATAACATCATGGAGGATTCCTCAAAGCAGGGGAAAGCATTGCTGCCCACTCCTTCCTTTTCTCCTTCATGCTACCTACAGAGGGAATCTCATGGCAGGAGCTATCAGGGGCCAGCAGGCAGGAGCTCTGTGTATAGGATGGTGGGGCTGTACTGTATTTCACTGCATAATTGTTGCAGATTTTATGCCAATTTTTTTTGGGGGGGGAGAGATTATGACCCTTACGTGAAGCTTTTTTTTTAAATTGTGCCTGTATTACCTAAAAATGATATATTACTAAACTGTGCAAGATTAAGATGCATGGAATACTCATGGATGCCCATGAAAATTGAATAGTCTGAATGGAAGCATATCATTTCTTCATTTTGGTTGAGGGAATATTTTTACTTTCTGGGAGAAAAAGAAAAGAGTAAGCCAGGCACAGTGGCACATGACTGTAATCCCAGAAACTCTGGAGGTCAAATTTGAGGCCAGCCTCAGCAATTAAGCAAGATACGGTCTCAATAAATAAATAATAAATAAATAGGACTGGGAATGTGGCTTAGTGAGTGATAGAGTTTCCAGGTTCCTATCCCCAATAACTGTGAAAAAAAAGGAAAAAAAAAGTTTAATACATTAGTTGTTATTGATTTATGCAATTATCTTAAAAATATTGCACTTGAGAAAATTTACTACAGTGTTACAAAATATAGACTTGACAAAATTCAGTCTTCTATGTCGAAAGATTCTGTGCTGCTACCTTTGGTTTCTTCATATGATGTGCTATCCAGACACACTATCCATGCAAATTGAGTTTATGGTTAGTATTGTGTCCTTCTAAACAAACCTGGCTAGTGAGCTTTTGGGAATATATGACATGTGCATCCACATGCTGCTGGAGAATACATGCTGATCTTACCATTTAAGCGGCTTGATGGACAGAATTATATCATGAGATTTTTTTTTTTTCTTTTCTGGTACTGAGGATTGAACCCAGGGACATTTCACCACTGAGCCACATCCCCATCCCTTTTTATGTTTTTATTTTGAGATAGGGTCTTGCTGAGTTGCTTAGAGCCTTGCTAATTTGCTGAGGTTGGCTTTTGATCCTCCTGCCTCAGCCTCTAGAGTTGCTGGAATTATAGGCATGCACCACCATGCCTGGCTTATCATGTGTTGTTTATGCAATGAAAAGTTATAAACCAATTTTTGGACAGGAAAAAAAATCAGGGTGCCATGACTATGTGGTGCTGACAATCATGTAGTAAAATACCTAGAAGAACCCTATTTTTATTATTTTTTATTGTTTTTATTGCTTATAGTGTTGCTATAACTGTGCAACTTATCTGTACTTCTTTTGACAAGCAAATAAGTAATGTATTTAAGCCATTATCACTTTAGATTTCTTGTCTGTTTTAATCAGCTTTTTTTTTTTTTTTGTTTTGCTGCTGTGACAAAAATGACCCAATCAGGCTCCATTCCTAGGGGCTCAGGATGAGGCAGGACATTATGGAGGAAGAGTGTGGCAGAGGGAAGCAGCTCACATGATAATCAGAAAGCCAAGAGAGTGAATCCACTTGCCAGCTACAAAATATATACCCCAAATCCAGGTCCCCAACGCCCACCTCCTCCAGCCCCACCCTACCACTTCAGTTACCATTCATTTAATCCCTATCAGGGGATTAATTCACTGATTGTGTTAAGACTCTTACAACCCAATCATTTCTTCTCTGAACCTTCTTGCATTGTCTCACACGTGAGCTTTTGGGAGACACCTCACATCCAAACCATAATATTGTCAATGGCAGGTTAAGTTAATTCATTGAATATACCATGCATAATTCTTGTGTATATCTTATATTTTTACCATGTATGTATGCATCCTAAACAAAATTTATATTGTATGTTAATGTTATAACTAAGTGGTATCATACTACACGTATCTTTGGGGAACTTTTTATTTAAAAAATACAGGACCTTTTTCACATTTTTTAATTGGTGTATTATAGTTGTACATAATGAAGAGATTTGTACATATGTATAATATAATAATATATTTGGCCAATATTACTTTTCAGTCCTTTGCCCCTTACTCCTTGCCTCCCAACCCTGAATCTCTTTCTTCTACTCTATTGATCTCCCTTTGATTTTCATGAGATCTGCCTCCACCTTTCTTTTCCTTCTTCTCTCTAGCTTCAGCATATGAGAGAGGATATACCACCCTTTATCTTCTGAGTTTGTTTATTTCGCTTAGCATTATGGCTTCTAATTTCTCAGGATGTTTTTGATGTTTATCCATGGTGATATCTGCACATATAATTTATCAACTTTGACTGCTATGTACTATTCCACAATTTATGCCTCTTCCTGCTGAGAATTGGATTGTTTTCATTCTTATATTATTACAAAAAGTACTACGTAAACATCTTTGTACATGTTTTGTGGTGTCAAAGTGTGTGAGTTCTTCTAGGGTAAATAGCTAGTGGTGAATATGCTGTTCCAAGGTATATATATCTTTGATTTTATTGGGTCTTACCAAAGATGTTGTTTCAAAATAAACTCTTTGTGGCAAGTATATAAGTTTAGATTTTTCTGCATCGTGAACAACACTTGATATTGTTCAGTTTCTTAATTGTTGCCTATCCAGTGAATAAGAATGGTATTTTATTGCTGTTTTCAATTTTTCACAATGAAAATGTATTACTTTTATAATTAGGAAAGATAAATATTAAAACATCTCCCATCTTGAGTCTCAGGATGTACATTAAATTGCTTCAGGGAGTCTAGACATGTTTCAAGGATCAGTGGGGAATCTTTGTCCTCCATATGGCTCCCTCTCCAAGCTCACAGAAGAATCTCATCTATTATGCTAGAAACACTGTGAACAATAACACAGGACAATAAGCCTTTTGTTCTGCTGTAACACACTTTTTATGAGAGCTCCAAAACCACAGTGCAGAAGCTAGCTGAATTGGTGACCTATGACTTGATGTTTCTGTGTGTCCTGCTACAAAACTGTCTTGTTCTGCTGCCACTATAAGCAAATAAGGGAATTGTTTCCAGAATATTGTGAAATGGAAGAAGTATAGTTTTTCTCAATCTTCTTCCTCTTCCACAGTGTCTTCCTTGATTCTCTCCCCTAGATAAAGGTATGCCTTGCTTCTGCATTTAGTGTCATCCTGCTCCTACTTGTCTCCCTCCCCTCTCCCCACTGTTGGCCTTTGGTGAATCAAATTTCTGAAGACCATGAACATGAGTTGGGTTGGGAGTTCATCATGCTAAATTACTGCCTTGGGGTGATAGCTTTGTGAGGGGCATCTGCACTGCATCTGGGAAACTCTTGAAAACAGAACTGTCTTCAAGAAAGGCTATATCTCTTCAGATGGAATTTAAAATGCCTTGACAAGAGAAAGAGGTAAAAGGTTTGGTGCTTACGGGCTGCTCAGTTGATTACTATACAATTGAGTAATATGAATCAATTTGAGCATATTTTGCTTAAAATATATGTGGTCTTGAAAGGAATATGATAATGTAGTTTTCACAAGACTATATTTTACAAAATCTATTTTTATTTCCATATATTTAAGGTAAAGTTCTAACATTGACAGAAAAAGCCACTGTTGTGCAAAATCTTCTACCTGGACATTCTTGTTGTCCAACAAACGTGTGCATTGCAGAAATTTATGGAGATGAAGACAATGTTTTACATGTGCACACTGTAGGCAAAGCACTTCTCAGACGGATTAGATCACATGGAGAGTATGCAATTAGAAAACCCAGTGGGTTTCTGGAGGCATTTGGGGGTAAAAAAAAGAATAATAAGACCCATTCTCAGAAGTAAATAAAAGATCCTAGAGATCATGGGCCTGATAATTTTGAAAAGTTTTTTATGGCTTGATTGTTTTTTAAAAATCACATATTTTGAGAGATGGTTGGGTAGGGAAGGGTTAATGGGTGCCAAGTTGTAGTTAGACAGGAGCAAGAAGTTCAGGTATACTATTGCACAGTAGGGAGACAACAGATAACAATAACATATTGTGAATTTCAAAAATCTAGGAGAAAGGATTTTTAAGTTTTTTATTCATAAAAATGATAAGTGAGAAGATAGATATGTTTAACTTAATTTAAACTTTATACATTATATACATGTATTGAAACATCATATTATCCCAGTAACAGATACAAATTTTAACTGGTAATCCTTTCTTTCAGCCAGGATGTGGATTTGCCTCTCTGTGGAACTGGGAGTATAGTGCTCCTGGCCTGAGACCTCTTCAGTTTCTTTGGAAGATCCATGGTCATGCACATTTCCTAGATTCCATCCCCCAACTTGCAACTGTTAGAAGATCTAGCAACCCAAGCCCTGTACCGGTATTAGAATTTTCCCACAGGGTGTTTTGGGGAGTATTAGGATTGAACCCTGGGCCATGCACATGCTATGCTGATACTGTGCCACTTGGCTACACCATCTCTTACCCCATCCCACGTTAACCCCAGATGTTATATTCTTGTTGATCACTCCTATGGCTTTAATTTCAACTTCGTATTCCCTTTCTACTGATTTTTCTCTCTCTTTTAAGACTGGCTTTCTCATGTTTCTCATACTGCATTTGAAAGTCATCGTCATGGTTTACAAAGGATCAGTGCTAGTGATACCCTAGTCCTATGTATTGCCAAAAGCTGATATCTCAGATTCCTTTTTGTTACAGCCATAAACACATCTTTCTCTAGGTCTTTATTCTCACACATATTTTTTTGAGCACTTACCAGGTGCCAAGCTCTGTCCCAGATGCTATAGGGAAATGGTCTTTTTTGCGAGAGCTTGGAATCTGGTGGGAAAAAAAGGACATGTTCACAAGAAATTCTCCTAGAAGGCAGCCTGATATGTTCGCTAAAATGAAGCCAACCATGATGCATGGTGAAGGTAAGGGGGGAAAGGAGGGAAGGTTTCCCTCCTCCTGAGTAAAACTGAGACTCTGAGGATCAAGCTCATGCATTGAATATAAGCTTCCATTTCATAACAGTCCAAGGGTATACAGCTGGGCAGAAGTTAAATCAAGTCTCTTTCATATTAAGAGTGACTGATGTGAAGGGCACAGCTTACTGCAGAAATCTGAGGGAACATTCCAGACAGCCCACGCTGCTCTCCACTTGTACTGGGAAATTATTTAGAAGGTGCATGGCTGAGAAAAGGTGGAACACGTTGAGGTAGTTCAGGTGTTTCCCAGGAAGAAATAGCTAATGCTCTTCCTGCTATTAAAAGGAATTTCTAAAGTCACCACTCTTTGTCTGCTGGTGTTTTCTATTATACCTATATTTTAAGAGAGCTATAACTTGACTGCAAAAATCTCTCTGGGTGAAACTTGGCATACAAGAGCACTGCCTTTGAATGTTTTCTTTTCTTTTTTAAACAAAAAAACCCCCAAAAAACAAAAAAAAAAAGATATATTTTGCACCAGCCAAGGTATTTGAAAGTCAGAATACAATAAAGCTCTTAGTATTGGGAATAATTGATTTTTTTCAATAGATGTTTGTATTCTGTACTGCACAAAGGGGAGAGAGAGAGAGAGAGAGAGAGAGAGAGAGAGAGAGAGAGAGAGAGAGGGAGGGAGGGAGGGAGGGAGGGAGGGAATATCAAACAAACCTATTTGTCTACTTAAAAAAATACATTTTAGATAAGTGTCTTCATGTTATATGCCAAAAATTATAATACCAATGCCATATAATGTCTGCTAAAGGAGAGAGTGTTTTTATTTTTTGAATAACAGATGCAGTTGTAAGAAGCCAGCTGGCTAAAATATAACCCAATAGATGCAGCTAGCATAGAAGCAGAAAGCAGTTTGTTCTTTCTACTGAGTTAGATGAGCTCTACTAAAACATTGAACTGTATTGTCAAAACTAGTGATGATCAGAGAAGTCAGAAGGTGCAGTACTATTATAGTTTAGATCCTAAATGTTCCCTAAAGATCATGTGTGGAAGGCTTGGTCCCTAGCTTGTGGTGCGGTTGGGAGATGGTGGAACTTTTGGGAGGTGGGGCATAGTGGAAAGAAGTTAGGTTATTGGGGGAATGTCCTTGGAGGGTTCATTGGGACATCAGCTCCTTTCTCTCTCTCTCTTTGCTTTCTGGCTGTCATGAGGTGGGAAGCCTCCTTTCTTCTGTACTTCATGCCTCACCAAAAACAGGAAGCCAAGTGATCATGGACTGAAACCATAAGCCAAAATAAATCTTTCCTTCTTTAAGTTGTTTATCTTAGATATTTTGTTGCAGTGATGGAAAACTGACCAACAGAAATACTAAAACAAGGGGCTGGGGACATAGCTCAGTTGGTAGAGTGCTTACCTTGTATGCACAAGGCCCTGGGTTCAATCCCCAGCACCACACACACACACACACACACACACAAAAAAAAAAAAAAACCCCACTAAAACAATACATACCCTATAATAAGGAACAAAATGGTGACACTGAGGGACACAGAAAAGGATATTCCACTCAATGGACAATCACATATAGCATAAAGCTCTTGGAATGGGAAGCTAAAACTCTCCTTTTTTTGGTAGCTTAGCCTCAGTTTTTACTTGATTCTTCTCTAGAAGAGTTTAACATTATTGTAGTGATTAAAGATACTTAATCTGGATTTGAATAAATGACTTCTATAAGTGACTAAACAGAGACAAAGCCATCTGGTTTATCACAGAAAGAAGTGCTGCTCTATTATATTTATAGTGAGATGGTGCGGGTATCTACAAAGTGGTGACTTTCTAAGAAGTGTTAAGAATGAAGTTGATTATAGGCAATTAATTTTTACCATATTTACTAGCTGTAGAGTCTAACTGTGGAGTAAGATGTGACTAACTCTGGCTATGTTAATGGCAGTTATAATGCAAGAAAATTTTGTTCTTACTCTTTAAAGTTATAGAGGTAAGGAGAAATTACAAAAATGAAGAGCAGATTAGTGATTGCTAGGGTCTGAGGAGGTGGTGGGAGGAGGATGAAAGTGGGTATGGTAATGTAATACATCACGAAGGATTCTTGTGATGATAGAAATATTTTAGTCTTGACTGTATCAATATTTTAGTCTTGACTGTGTCAATATTTTGCTTATGATATAATTCTATAAATTTTATAGATATTATCATGGAGGAAGTACACAGAATTTCTTTGTATTATTTCTTAAAACTTTACGTGAGTGACTAATTGTATCAATCAGTGTAAATAGCTTAATTAAATATAATAGGTTTATTTGAAAAATACATATAATAAAAGGAAAAAAATTGTAACAACAGAATAGAATCTAATAGTTTACTAATCCTTATTCATCTAATAGAACAAGGGTTAGTAAACTATGGCCTATAGATCAAGTCAGGTTCACTACCTATGTTTGTAAACAACCTTCTATTATAATACAACTGTACTCATTAATTTATCTATTTTCTATGGCTACTTTTGACCTACAATGTTAAAATTGAGTATATAGTTGCATTGGAAACTATATGACTGACAAAGCCTAAAATATTTACTATCTTGACTTTAATAGGAAATAAACCTGCTGATAAAAAAACATGAACTCTGAAAGGACAAGTACCTTGTTTATCACTATTTCTTGGCACAATGCCTAGTATATTGTAAGTGTGAAATAATGATTTGTTGAATTATTGAAGTGACATATTAAGGAAATCTGAGTTTGCTATGGAGAGAATGATTGAAAAAATTCGCAAACTTCATATTGGGGTCATAATTATACATTTTCCAAAGTACATGGCACTATAAGGTGAAGAAGCTTGTTTTTATAAACTAATAAAAGCAAAGGACTAGAGATCTCACATACTCCATAGAACTCACATGAGATGGATAAAATGAAAAAAGTCTATTAGGCATGCACACCTGTATATAGAGTCAGATGTAATTGTGATTCACCTTTAGTTGTGTGCTTTATTTCCTTTTAGGTATATAACATGGAACAATAGGTCAGGCTTTGAGGAACGTTTACAGTTAAGTGACTAAAACTGAAGAATTTGATTAGAAGATTTATATTTATTTATGGGGAAAGCTTACTATTGTCTCATTGAACTGACATCTGACTTTCTTCATGAAAATTATTTAAAAAACGAATCAAAAACATATAAGTCAGCTATAATTTTGAAATTTTTATGATTCCAGTGAAAGTTTCAATGTAAATGGCTTCTTTAGCAGATATTCTGCAAGATGAAAATGTTTCCTGATAACATGAAAAGTAAACTTCTAAACTATTAGCTCACTTTTAGCTTGGTCCAAGCAGGGATAATCTTATCATACTATAGTCTCCCTTTCCAGGGAATATGGTTGGTACTGGGAAGATGAGCAAAGGAAATAATAAAAGCAGAATTTGGAGCCAGACAAAACTGGATTTGAATCTCTGGGCCTGGAATAAGTTAATTATCTGTACTGTGGCTCATCTCTATTGGAGAAAATTACTCTGGTCTCATAAATTTGTTCTCAGGATTAAATCAGGATAGAGCATTCTCAGAATGTGGTACTCATAGACACTCTTCAATGGTTAGGGCCATTTCCTTGGATCAAAAGACAAAGGAAACAAGGGCAAGAGGAAGGAGGACCTTCTAGGGGAGCTGCAGAAAGAAATACCTTCTTCTGAGTGACACTATTTCCTGCTTCCCTGAGAGGTGTTAGGACTGTATTATTTGTATAGTGCTGAGGCATTGTGGTGCAATCAGTCTAAATAAAGGGCCTGCATGATATTTTGGGAAGAAATTTCATGGAGCATAACATGGCTGCCTGAACAAAACAAACAAAGCCCTCTCATTGGTGGGGTCCATTGGCTGGCCAAGAGCTTTCTAATAAAACTCCTGTTTGCAAGCGCTGGCACTGTGCAAAGACTGCTACCTTTGCAAAAATCCATTCATTTAGTTATTTGATGCACCCCCTTCCCCCAATATATGCTTCTATTTTTGGCATTCTGTCTCCATTTATAGGCAAAGGGTTGCCCAATTTGTTTTATAACAATATTTGTAGTTTTTTTTTTTAAAAACAACTCTTTGTTGCGATAACTGTTTCTTGTAGCTGAAGTCTTTTTCTGTTACCAAGCTAAACACTAAGTAATAAGAAACAATATTTTCCAAGAGGCAGTGTTTTATGCTTCCTAAAGCTAAGGGTTTGACCTTGAGTTAGTTCCTGTGGCAACACTGCTGCTGCTGTTGGTTTTACAGACTGCCTGTCAATGACTGTGGCCATTTTACAAATTCAGCATGGAGCGAAATTATGATGGAGCACGTTTACCAGGGACAGCAATTTATTATTATACTAAAACGTGTTTAAGGAGAAAAAATGTGGCAAGAAGAAAGCTCAACAGAAGGTCTGGTGACTAGCTGGGAATTATCACCTCACCCTAAACTAGGGAGAAATAAAAAAAAAAAAAGCAAGTTTCAGACTGCACACTGGGTCAGCTCTGGATAAACAGTTCATCTGAGCACATGAGCCTGTCTGTGATGAAGTAACGGTAGCAGCTGCCGGGCAAAGCCAATGTGCTGCATACACCAATTCTGCATTTTGGGGAGAAATCTTTAAATTATTAAGTACAGTCAGTACTTTTTCCTGTATCTTCTTCTGTAGCCCTATTTGTCATTCTTGTGATTTTGAAGGCCAAAAGCCATGTTGCTAGAAAAATAATTCAGCACAGAGCTCTTGTTTTCTCCTCTCTAAATGGCCATTAGTTTCACTCTGAGTTGTTTTATTCACTTTACAAATGTTGAATATTACAGGAAGAAACAGAACTAAGGGGTGGTGTATTTCCAGCTGGTATGTTAATCGGACACTGTTTATTCAACAGCAACATTAAGAATATAAAAACCTCATCACTAGTCTTCTCTGAAAAGCCCTTGCAAATAATAGCGCTTATATAAAACTTAAGGCCTGAATGTTTCTTGTTTATGGGTAACATAGTATTAGCATATTAAAATCATAACTAACCAGTGCTGGGGTGTGTGTTCAGAAGCCTGTCAATGTGCTAATGGTAGTAGTCTTGGAAACTCCACATCTGCCACAGGATTAATTACTCACATAAAACATTATCATCTCCTCACATCTCCTATGAGAAGGAGCGGCTGCTAGACTGATTAATGACTCCGAATGATATACAAAGGAATAAATAGGAATGTTACCCAGCAGATTGAGAGATCTGCTCTTGATTCACATTGGAACAAGTTGAAGGACCTCGGTGATATAACATTTATTTCTTAAGGCCCCTTAGGCAATTAAGAAGAATTGTTTGGCACAATCTCTGGGAATCTTGCTGTTTAAATGGCTAATCCTGCCTTCCCTCAGACCTTATGGAAGGGGAGAGGAGGGTGGAGACAAAGTTAGGTTAGTGTGAAGCTTGCCACTAGGGGTAGGTGAACTAGCTATGTCCGGTGAGACCTTTTTCTAGGTCCTCCTACCCCATATTTCCCATTCCTTGAAGTTTAGCTTAAAGTTGATTCCCACAGCCTGCACCAGCTTCTCTTCCTCTCACTGTTACATTTTCTACTAGATGTCAAGCTGAGGCAGATTCAATTTTGAGAGGTGGGAGGCAAAGAAAAGTGAAAGCATTTGAAAGGCAATTTATTGTTTACAATTAAAACTAGGGGATTATAGTTCAAAGGTGAGAAGCCAGTTTGCAATTGAGACTGGCAAAAGACATAAACAAGCTCTTACTTGACAATTACTGCATGGGGGAACAGAAGGTGATCTGCTGGTTGCGTTCCTGAGCACCCCTCATGTTGTCTGTTATGACCAGCAAGTGCTTCCTTCAATCCTGGAACTATATTTGGAATACAAGGAATTGGCCTGCCTGGTTTTGGTTCTTCCATAGTTCAGATAAGAATGAAACAGATTTTCCAAACAAAACCAATCCTTGTGTTTAAAACCTTAACCTTATTTCATTGTTTCTACATTCCACCCCCGCCTTTTTTTCCATAGGCCATTTTTGGGAGACAGATTTCCCTCATTGGGACTAGGAAGATTAGAGTTATAGTAGATGCTGAAAAAGCCAAGACAATTTTCAGTCTGTCAGTATCATTATAATTAGAGACACAACTTTAATGAAGTTAGTGGTAATTTAAATTGATCGCCTGAATATCAGTTGATGAGTTGTTTGGAATTGGTAAATCTAATAACATATCTACTTGATGGGCAGACTTGCCTTTCAGCAAACAAAAATAAAACCTAGCCACCTGGCTGGCCAAATGTATGAGCCCATGAACCTGTGGAAATGTTTTTTATGTAGGAGACAAGGCGTAGCACTATAGGTTTTTCAGGGAGAAAAACATTGGAAGAACATCCTGCTGAGTTCTTCCCTCCTCCTATAAAGTTTCTGCTACATTTATAAAGCATTTAAATGCTATCCCTTCCATGGAAGATCTTGGGAGAGCCCACTGGAACCTCAAATTGCATTCTTACAGGGTCCCCATTTTTATCTCAGTTGAGTGTTCCCTTTCATTTGATAGGTCTGGTCATACCTCACAGGAACTCTGATTTCCCAAGAAATTATATAAGCCTGATCAGAATCATCTTCACCCTAAGGATGGAGGTAATGCAGGGATGTGTGTGTGTGTGTGTGTGTGTGTGTGTGTGTGTGTGTGTGTGAGAGAGAGAGAGAGAGAGAGAGAGAGAGAGAGAGAAACTTAAAGAGAAAGGTGTATGGTTGAGAAATTATGAATTCTACATGAATGAAAGTTTGGGATGTCTTAAGAGCTTGAATAAGAGCTTGAATTTTGTGGTTAAAAACCCTTGGCATTTTATAGAAATTAAGAGCCCCATTGTCCCACCCATATCCAGTGTGAACAGTGGAAATGGTGTTCCCCTAGGTGGAATGGACTGGTTGAGAAATTAAAGCTAAGAGAAATAAAATGGCAAAAACCCCACAGAACACAGAAAGTAGTTTGTTTCTACAGCAGGGGCAGGATGGGCAAGCTGCAATGGTGCCCATGCTTGCTTTATTTATATTGGGAGACATCAAAGGCCTTCCATAGAATGTTCTTCTCCAGAAAAGGTTAAAGATGAGCTGTTCAATTCCTAACTGGTTATTTCCATCTCCGGAGCTACTCTAAGGAACCATACTAATAGAGTGGAGAAAAAGGTCATGCATTGGGTGATCTGTTGCTATGAAACAACTATGGAAAGTTCCTAATGCCAGGCCTATCTCTTCCTGGCTTCCATGCTGAGAGAAGGTCCTCATGTATTTCATGGATGGCTTCCCTCACCATTGAATTTTTAAAGGACTTTGCCTTGAATGTGGTTTAGGCCAGAGTCACAGGGAGAGGGTCAACAGGAATTGGAGAAAATGTTCCCCTGACTGCACAGTCCAAGCAAAATCACATCACAGACCTTTCAGGGTAGCAACACTGCTACTTAAACCATAGACATCTGACTCATTCTGTGTTCTTTGATATGAGAAATCTGAATCCTAGGTGATTTCATATTGGCACTGAGTCTTTAAAGCTTAGAAAGCAATAGATCTACTTACTTAATGTAATTTCTCAAGTGTCGAATAAAAAACATAGAAAAACTAGCAGGAACTGTGTCTCCCTTTTCAGGCTCTTTTTTTGTAATTCCAGTTATAGGGCTTATTATAAGAAGTCAGAATCCTCTGCAGTTTACATCTTCTATCACACACTGCTACTGCTTCGAAATCCCTGTATGTATTTTTTACCAGAAGTGCTAAGCCTTTGAGAGAAGCAGGTCTGACGATGGAGAGTCTGGCTGGAAATCATTTACTATCGATGGTCACTCGGCTCAAGATTGTATCGCTGAAATGACTTAGGAAGAAAAATCAATAACACTCACACATTGTGCAGTCCTCTTACAGGATCATCTGTTTTACCTCACAAACGCATTCCTTGTTCCAGATTATTCTTTTGAAATAAAAGAAGGAAAAAAAAAGGGGGGTGGGGAGGGCAACCTAAATCATAGCTCATTTTCTCTTAGGCTCTTGTTATTTCAAGTTCTCTTTTCTTGGGGCCGGGATGGGAGAAGGGAAAAAACAAGCCTCACGGAGAACGAGATAGGAGGCAATACAAGTAAGATGGGAGGATAATGTGGGTGTGTTTGTGTCATGATTTCAAATTCTCAGGTTTTCAACTGAGGAAAAAACCCATTTGGTGTATATCTAATATCTCAATTTAAAAATTGTTGCACAAAAGGGGCAATAGTTTTATCCCCATAAAATGGCTTTTGTGAGTGGAGGATTGATGTCACACACATATACACATGCACACCCAGTGAGTCACACATAGGGCATCTCCATTGTTCTCATTCCTGTTAGAGCATTCCTTCTATCATTCCCCTAAATGTAATTTTTACATGTTTGTACCCTAGTCCCATTCCAGAACAAATTTTGGAGCAGGATTCTAATGAACTGAGGAAGGACCTGTCTAATCTGCAAAAGGGAAAAAAAAACATAGCTTATTGAAGTATGTAATTGAAACCCACCTGGAGTTTACACACACCAAAAGCTGATTGGAGTCGAGGGACCAAATTTCCCCCAGTTGCCCCAAAGGAAAAGCACTGAAAAGCACTAGTCTTGCCACAGGCTTGGAGCTCTCCTTGGTGCTGAGAGAGCACCACAGGCATGTTCCTCACCTGGGGCTGACCTAAATGTGCCTCATGGGTTGCCCTAGAACAGTAATTCCCACTGTAGGTTCTGTACCACGGAGGTATAGAAGATGATTTTACAAGGACAAGGAACAGCACTCAATGAGTTTGAATTCATGGTGAGAATATTATCCTTAACTTCAGTCCTCATTTCACCATCAGTATTCAGGTGACTTTTAGAACCCAGATGGTCCCATCTCCCCTGCTTCCCTCCTCCTTGTTTTTTTTTCCTTTAATCATTTTAATGAGATAAAATATGTAAATATATTTATTTTTTTTTAGATCTGGATTTTAACTGTGTGTCTAATTGCTAGCTTTGGAAAATTTCAGCTCTAGTTTTCATTTGAGAGACTTAATGCATATCCTGATAGAGAGCACAGAAGGGTGAATCCATTCTACTGTCTTGTTCTATTGGTATTTGCTTCAGTTGAATCAGTCAGCTCAGTAATACCAAAATCGGCTCATAGAAAGTTTGGGTTCACTTTGATTTTCTTACGAACTTTTAGCTATTGTTTGTTATACCTAAAATGTATAATCCTAATTTCAACTGATAACAGAAATCCAACATGTCAGTGAGAATGATGCTGTACTAATAGGTTTCTGTGTCCTAGGAGCAATGACAATGTTGTGCGATGAAAGAATAACAGCCTCTTCTGTTACAGTGCAGGTTTATTTAATGTGAAGTCACTGAAACACAATTCATAAATGGGGAATAATATCAATATGATGCAGAAGTCAGGTTGATTTGTATGGAATTTTCCCTGCCACATTAATGTTCTGAAGTAGTTAGAAATAAGTTTCCTCATATTTAAAAAGAAACCTCTGGTCGTATATAAAGACCTCAAGAGAAAGGCTGGAAATCCTGTGGAAGTGGCTTCCTTTAGAGCTGGTAGTGGCTGCTTCTGTGACTTTAAAAACCACTAGTTTTCCATGTGTTAAGCTTTTCTGGGAGATTGAGACTGCAAATAAAGATGTTAAAAGACATTTTATCCTGTATTCAAAAAAAGGATCTGATTTCAGTTTTGATGAAAATGGTCTCTGTCAGAAGTACATGCCTTCAAGGACTTACATCATTGAAGAGAAAGTGAGGCTTCAAGTTTAAGACTGCAAAAGATTGACTGATTGTGGCGCTAGAAGCTAATGACCATGGAACGTTAATTGTGCTCATATATTTGTGAGAGTTGTTGTTTTTACTAGGGCTTTAGTGACAAATTTCTATAGTTTTTTTTCTCAATTCCCCAACACTAATTTCTGTGAAAGTCCTATTATTTTTTTAGTGTACAGCTGTATAGTATGCAAGGCTTTGGGGTATATTTACAAGGACTGAGGGAAGAAATGCCTGTGCAACATCTTGAATAATTCAGGTTCAAGTCCTTAGTTATAGAGATTATCAGTCTTTCACCAACACAGAAAAGGCAACTCAAGGTAACACTGTGTAAGTATGGAGATTACTCAGAAAACTGGGAATGGAACCACCATTTGATGCAGTTATCCTATTCCTCAGTATGTACCCAAAGGACTTAAAATCAGCATACTACAGTGATGCAGTCACCTAAATTCACAATAGCTAAGCTATGGAACCAACCAAATGCCCTTCAACAGATGAACGGATAAAGAAAATGTGGTACCCATACACAATGGTGTATTTACTCAGCAATAAAAAATAAATGCTGATAAATGGATGGATCTGGAGACTATCATGCTAAGTGAAATAAGCCAATCCCCCCCCCCAAAACCAAAGGCCAAATGTTCTATCTGATATGTGGATGCTAACAGATGATAAGATTGGGGAGGGAAGAATGGGAGTTAAGTGGATTAGACAAAGGGGAATTAAGGGAAAGGAGGGGTGAAGGAAATAGGAAAGACAGGAGAATGAGTTGGACATAACTTTCCTCTGTTCATATATGAATACATGACCAGTGAAACTTCTCATCATGTACAATCACAAGAATGGGACCCTAATTAGAATAAGTTATACTTCATGTATTTATAATATGTCAAAATACACTCTACTGTCATGAATATCTAAAAAGAACAACAACAACAAAAAGCACTGCCTAGAAGGCACAAGAGGAGATTTGCAAAATCCAAGGAACTCTAACATTCTGCATATTCCATAAAAGCACACAGGCACATCCACGAATGATTTTTTTTTTTTTTTGCTCATTGACCAGCAGTGGCCTCTATACTATCCTTCCTGTCCTGTGGAAGAGGGATGCTATTGGCTGAGCTGAAGGTGACTTGAAGCCTTGGGAGGGTTAGTCGTTTCTCATTTTGTTCTCTGCTGTATTTTGAGATCCAAGTAATCTCTCTTTCAGGTGCTGTGGGTACTATATGATCAATGCTGCCAATTTTATGTTCGGACACATTAGAAGAACTGATGTTACAGTTGTGGCAAATGTGGAAAGTGTTTTCTGTGCTTCTCAACTTATTTTTGTTTTGCATATTTTAAATTCTATAATAATACAAGGAGAACAATGTTCTAATTAACTTGCTCTAAAGAGTTGTGTGACCTTAGCTAGATCACTTCATCTCTGGGGTTAGTTTTCCCTAACCTGAAAACAAGGCAGTTTTTCAATCTTCACATTCTTTCCTACTAGTCTATTCTGGTAGTTACCTTTCCCCTTTCTGTGAAGCATCTGCTAGTTCCCTGACCCTCATTTTGAAGTTCAGAATAACCAAGATACCCACAGTTCTCTTCTGTCCAGTTTGGCATCACTGGACCTTCCAGTAATTGCTGGGCTCTATAATGGAAGCCACCTCATAGGCTGACCTAGGATCTAAAGGGAGTGTGGGTTGAATGCTCAGCCAGGCCACTCTGTATGAGCTGAACAATTAGTCCTGTCACAAGAGTGGCTTAAACTTCAGACACTCGGCGTCAGTTAGCAACAGCAGGAAAAAATGAACCAAAGACCCACTTGTGGGGAGAGTTGCCCACTCCTGGGAAGCACCAGTGTGGGGAGCTGCAGAAGTCAGCTATCAAGGGGACAAAATGGCTTGATAGTTACTTTTGTTGATGGCATTGTATCTTGAATGATATTTTGGGTTCTGTGATATCTTGGCTAGGTTGAATTGGGTTGATTTCTTATATTACTGGATTTCCTGTGGTTTATTATTGTGTAACTCAGGATCTTAGGAGGGAAATATGAACCCCATTGTATCCAGGTACACATGCCATGACTTCTCTTTTCAAATTACCTGCTCCCTATGTGATAACCAAGTTCCTGTCCTTCTTTGAAAGTTCATGGGTTTTCAAGGTTATTGAGGCAGGGGTTAAATTACTGCAACTGACAAAATCTGGTAACATATTGGCCTTTTTTTCCCTCCCAGAGATGTCCTCCCCCAGACCCCCCCTCAAGGATGTGCTGCCTTTTTGGGGAGTGATGGGAAGGTAGATAGCACTGCTATTTAGAGCAACCTCAGAAGTGAGAACTAAGTTGTTTCTTGGATTTGGCTACTTAAATAAATTGTTAGACTTGGATATCTTCAGAAGGTGTCCAATTCCCAGGGGCTACAGGGTGCTAGTGGAAGAAGACGATATAATTCTGATAATGTCCCCCAAAAGGTTCATATGTGAAGATTTGGTTCCCAGGGTAGTTATAATGGGATGTGCTGTGGGCCTTTAAGAGGTGGCAGCTTAGTAAAAGGTCCTTGGGTCATTGGGATGTACCCTTGAAGAGAACTATGGGATCTCAGCTAATTTCTCTCTCTATTCTTGACTTGAAATATGCTTGCTGTGACTCTCACTCCTGCCACAATGGACTGCCCTCACCAGAGGCCCAAACTATGGGGCCACTGGATCTGGGAGTTGAGTCAGATCCAGAACTGTGAACTAAAAGAATCCTTTCTTTTTAATTTTTTAAAATTTATTATTATTTTTTTTATTTTTTAGGTGTAGATGGACACAACCCAATGCCTTTATTTTTATGTGGTGCTGAGAATCGAACCTGGGTCCCGCTGGTGCTAGGTGACCACTCTACCACTGAGCCATAATCCCAGCCCAATAATCCTTTCTTTAATGCATACATCATCTGTGTCATGTGTTTTGTTATACTAATGCAAAACTGACTGATACAGAGGATGTTGAAGGAGGAGAGGTCAGGCAGCCCAGGGACCTTGATGTCACCATAGCCTCAAGTTTGCTTTAAGCTGTACTCATTGCATGTTTTCACATGTCTCCTTCTTTTATTTCTAATTTCTTTCCCTCAACTCTTCTCATTCCCTAGCTTTGGAAAGCCCAAGGTCACCTTGGTTTATACATGGAGGAAGTGATGATCTCTCTTATTCCTCTTCCTTTTTAATGTATTCTGAATCTGGACTCTTATTCTCAGGTTAAAAAAATGTTGACACTCTACCAAGTCAGACTCCTTTTTATTTTTTACATTTTGCTGCAACAACCTTCCCTTGAGGTAGTGAGCACCATGAGCCTAAGTACTTGAATGAAGGGAGAGACAGGGAAGTGAGAGTGGAAGGGGAGCCTACATCATAATGAAGAAAGAATAAAAGGAATTCTGGTTAGTAAACATGGACAACAAATCTGGAGTCCATTTGACTATTTTGAGCATCCTGAAAGAGTCCAGCAAGCATTCTTTGAGTCTCTACAGAGTAAAACATTTCCAAACTTCAGGGAGCAGGCCATCTATTTCTGATAATATGATAAGTTATACTACATCTAAGTTACTTGGAAGTCCTTTGAAGTCTGTTAAATAGAACCCATAAAACTAAAATCGAGGTAGGTAAACGGAGACCATGAAAGCCTTAAGATATTAATCAAATAATACCTTGGATACTGGGTTTTCATTCAGGAGAGATCCAAGTCTAACAATATATTTAAGTAGCCAAATCCAAGAAACAACTTAGAAATGAGCAAAATCAAGAGGATAGACTCTCTGACTTGAAGCATGAAAGCAACTGTGTGTTGTGTTAAAATACCCTCCATGTTTTCTCTTGAATATACTCAATTATAGGTGAAGTTCCTAATGAAGACGAACAATTGTAATCAAATGGAGCTAGCTAGGGAGGACCTCAAGGCCAGGGGCCATGTTTACCAAAGAGGCTCTTAAAAATAATAAAAATATGTGATGGTGAAATCTAGTTTTTCAGAAATGCAATTATGATCATCTAGTAGTAAATGTATTGCTTTTGTAAATAGTAGCCAGCAAATACACATCTTTTCTGTTCTGCAATTTGAGTCAATTAAATGTTTTGTACAAAGAATAGTAATAAGCATTGTGTCAGAACACAATACACAATCAGATGCCACCTTCTCTCTGCAAAGTGACTCAGTTTGCACAATAATGGTTTACGGGATACTGCATTGCCCAGGAAGGCAGAGGTATATAAGGAGGCTTCTATCCCAGTACAAAAAAGATTAGGAACAAAAGATTTTTTGTTTTGTTTTGTTTTTTGTTTTTTGCATTTCATAGTTACCAGATAAACGTTCAAAGAGATAGCAAGTGCCACTCAAATGAAAATGTCTAAAAGTATAGAAAGTCTTACTTGTGGTTCAATCAGTCATCACAATTACATTTTGTACCAAACTTCTCTAACAACCATAAAGATATATTAAATTTCTATTGATCAGCATCTTTACTTAAATATTTTCTTTAGGAAATTAATATCAGGGCTGGGGATGTGGCTCAAGCGGTAGCACGCTAGCCTGGCATGCGTGTGGCCTGGGTTCAATCCTTAGCACCGCATACAAACAAAGATGTTGTATCCGCCGAAAACTAAAAAAATAACTATTAAAAATTCTTTCTCTCTCTCTCTTTAAAAAAAAAAAAAGAAAAGAAATGAATATCAGGTTGTGGGTGTAGTTCAGTGGTAAAGCATTTGCCTAGCATGTGCCAGGCCCTAGGTTTTATCTCTGGCACTACAGAAAGAAAAGAAAAGAAAGGAAGGAAGGAAGAAAGGAAGAAGAAAGGAGGAAGGGAGGGAGGAAGAAAAAGAAAGAAAGAAGAAAGAAAGAAAGCCTACTATTATCCTTCACCATGAGCTTACATAGCCAATTGTCTGCAACTATAATTGTGGGGCCATAACTCGTTCATCTTTGAACCCCCTACAGTGCCTCACCCATAAGGGATCAATAAATATTTGCAGAACTGAACACATTTTTACCAGTCTTCATAGAATCCCTGCTTTGTTTCCCTCAAATTCTGTAGTATGTTTAATTTTTTAGCCAATATTTATTGAACAGTGACTACATGTTGTGTCAAGGACTGTGTAACATGACGATTGGGCTAGACATTGCACATGTTTTGGAGCTAAACTTCATGCAGAGAGAGGCAGGCAGGCAGCACCTTCCCTGGGTTCAGGAACACTATATCCCCAGCTAGAGGCATTTTGCTATAGGAGGCCCCATTCTACCCGTGAGCAAGAAGCCCTGAGGGCAATGGGACAATTCCTATCTAAAACATACTGCTCCCACCTCTTCTCCAGGTGTTCAGGATGGGAATTCCTATTTCAATTCTTCCATTAGTTTCCCAGGCATCAGTTGGCTTCTTCCTAGACGAGAGATTTCTAGAACCAACAATGGTTTCCTACCAGCTCTGTCAGGCCCAGGGATTGACTGAGGACAGTGGTAAAAAAAGGGGTTGTGACTGAGTCTGGTGGCACACACTTATCATCCCAGAGACTCAGGAGGCTGAAGAGGCAAGAGGATTGCAAGTTCAAAGCCAGCCTCAGCAACTTAGTGAGGCCCTAAGCAATTTAGTATGACCCTGTCTCAAAATAAAAATATAAAAAGGGCTGGAGATGTGGCTCAGTGGTTAAGCACCCTGGGTTTAATCTACACTACCCATCACTCATTCAATCAATCAATCAATGAAAAGGGCTGGGGGTATAGCTCAGTAGTAGAGTACTTGTGGGTTCAATTCCTAGTACCCTCCTCACCCCCCTCCACAAAAAAAGGGGTTATGGCAGGACTTGCACATGGGGTTGTAGTGTCCACATCCATGAGCAGCTCCTCTCAGTGCCTGGTGAAACTGAAATGGAAAGACAGGGGAGAACAAACCTTTGTCCATGTGTTTCCATGTGTAATCTTGTCCTGGTCCCATATCTGTTAATAGTGGGTCTTCACACAGCTTAATGGGTAACTATGCTGACGGGAGGAATCTTTGTGTATTAGTTGCCACCACACTTGATTGTTCAGACAAAACTTCCCAGAGAAACTGAGTTGTAAGGTAAATATTGAGAAATAAGAAGGAGGAAAAGTATTGTACAGGCAGGAAATAGCCAGGTAAGGGGAGAGAGTGTGGTTTATCAGAAAGTTGAGTTTTTCACTATGGCTGAATCAGAGTGTGCATATATCTGTGTGGTATGTGCGTGTGTGGAGGGGGAGAGGTAAGCTGAGGTGGGGAGGGATGAGATACAAAATATAAACAGATGAAGTTGGAAAGATTGGTAGGATCTGGCCCATGAAGAGTCTTGCTTGCTAGAGTTTGAGATTTAGACAAGATCCAATTGGAATCACTGAGAAGGCAATGAATTTTAATCAGGGAGTAGGTAACAAGATTCTACCTAAAGTTTCAAAGTCTATCTCTTTGAACTTGTGGAGAAGGAACCAGACATGACATTAACCTATGTTAAGCCTGAGATGCAGACAAGGAGAGAAGCAATATTTATAGAGGCAAAATTTGATAGAATTTTGTGATGGATTGAATAGGAGAGACTATATATGGAGACAAAGAGTCAAGGATGGTTTGAATTTACAGGATTAAGCAACAGGGATGTTGGTGATGGTATTTACTGTGTTGTGAGGAACAAGATCAGGGGTCATTGAGGGACATGGTCAGTTACAATCTTAAAAATGTAGACATTCTCTTGAATATAGCTTCTCACTCAGATTCAGAGGCAGTGGAGCCAAAAGACTCTAAAGAGACACCTCTTTCCCAATTAATATGGTGAATCATGGGAGCAAAGAAGTTTCTTCCTTTATGCTTCAATGATTCAGAACTTGCAAAATTCCCAATGGAAACAACTTAGAGGCCATTCTGTTGTTTCCAATATGGTATCCCAGGTCACTCCCCTGCAGATACCATTATCCAGTTCTGAGTGCTGCTAAGCCATTAATACCATAGCTATATCTTTGAGATCAAATCTGTGAAGAACTCATTCTATTGACCGAACATTGGTAAATCTGGTCCCACTCTTCTTATTCCTGTTGATGGAATAAGCAAAGATTTTCTCATTTTAAGCTGTTCTCTGACTTTGAAGGGGTAATAACACTTTGTTAGTAATTCTAGAAAAGCATCCTATTGAGCCCTAGATTGGTCTTGTTCTCCCTTTGCTTTTTATCTCCCTGTGACAGTGTCCTTATTCTCTCAAAGGACAGAAGTGTTAATCTCACCTTGTCTTCTAGTAGACCTTGGTATATGTTGACTCCTACTTAGTTCTTTCTCTGTACAGTTGGTGGCAAAGATTGTCAATGTAAGACAGTAACTCAGGGAAGCAAAGTGGGGGAAGGAAGGTAGAATGAGGAAGGAGAAGGAAGTTGTGCCATACTTAGTTGTCAGGAAGAGTGTCAGGTTGGTGTGAGGCATAAAAGGGCTTGGAGTGGAGTGGGAGGAGTGGAGGGCTGCTCAGGGAATAATAGCAGAAGCAATGAACACCGGGGACATTTGTGGGTCTTAGTGACATACTGATCACCTTTAGAGACACATGATAGCATAAGAAAGAGTCAGATTTTGCATTTTTAACATAGTCTGAGCTATGTTAGCCTATTATGTCATGTGGCTCCAAGCCTGGCAGAGAACTTAGGAAGAGAAAAGAAAAGAGAAGAGAATTCCTTTATTGGAGAATAAGTAGCATGAAGGGCAGAATCAAGTTGTTTATTTTAGAGATTATGAAACTTTTTCATTACTACTTTAAATAAATCTCTCAGACCAAATGTTTCAGGGCCTTGCTTCTTGATGAGAATTCTGGTAAATCTCAGAGAAACCACACAGAAGTTGCCATTTCTTAGAACTCTTATCAAGAAGTGTTCTTGACCCACCCATAATTTCAAATTCCAATGATAATTTACACAGGTGCTTGGAAGGAATCATGTTGGAATGGTTCTTCAAAAAGGGACTTTATTGTATTTGATGAAAAATTACCAGTATTAAAATTAATTCCTCTTCTACAATCTGGAGATGTAGTGATCCTAGGATAGGTAACTAATTAAGTTGTTTACTTAAAGTGTAAATAAATTCAGGAGATCCTATGAGACTGAAGGTAAGAGAAAACGAAAACCTGAAAACATATTTTTTGTTTCATCTTACAATTCACAATACTATGTTAGAAGTATAATATTTAGTATGAAAATAAGAATAGTCATTAATTTAACTTTGCATTATGTGTGCATTCATGAGATATTAGGGTTAGACATTAGTGTTGCAAAAAAGGACATTTTTAGCCCCAAATTCTGCTTCCTACTTCTTTGGGGGTTTCAAGCCTTTGTGCATTTTCTTCTTACATCAGGAATACCTTTCTCGCTGTCCTTCATGTGAACCATCACTTGCCTATGGAACTCAGCTTATGCTTCCCCTGTATGGTGAAAGTCTTCTGGCCAGGTCCCTGTCTATAGAAGTTTGACTCTCAAGGTGTCTGAGGGGCATGCTTCACATCACATTGTGGAAATGTCTCAAATACTAGACCACTTACTTCACTTAGGCAGGTACTGGCTTTTATGATTCTATTCATTTTTTTTTTAATAAACATTCTGCCTGAAGCATAGAGTCTGGAAATTGGCATGGGTTAAATAAAAATTTGTTAGGTAAAAACTAAGTCTTTACTTCACAACTATTATTTAAGAGGCGGCAAAGGAAATGCATAAAATTATAAGACAAGATTCATGCCCATTTTGAGTTACGAGATAGTTAGAGTGGCAAGACAGAATAATCTAAAAATGCAATGAACAATGCAAGTCAGCAAGGGGCAAAGGGCAAGATAGCCACAGGTATTAATGGGTTGGAGACTGGCATTCCTTTGAGGCTGGCACAACAAACAAATCCTTGAAGCATTTTCCCTGGAGATAAATCATCTGTCTCTTTCCTTTGGATTATAAAATTAGTTTATATATCTTTCATGACACTCATTACATTCTGCATTGTCATACAGATATTTGTGTCATGTGTCATCTTTTCTTCCTTGCTAGAGTAAATTTTATTCATTTTAAAAAATATCCTACAGGGCAGAGTTTAGCATTATATAAAGGTTATAGTAAGCACTCAAATGAGGTTTGTTGCATGAATAAATTCTTGCTCTGGACAGAGAGTTCTACATGAATTCAAGGCAGGAAAGATCATGGCCTGCTCTTTTGATCATAGAATGCTTAGAAAAAGTGAAAAAATTAAGCTGTATTTTGAAATACAGAGTTGAGAGACTCAGGGAAGGTGTTCTTTGAAGAGAGAGTGGGCTGAGCAGAAGATTTGGAAGGAAGGCAGCAGAGACAGGTGGAAAGCGAGACTCAAAACTCATGAAAGGAAATAGTGAAGATGATGTGGAAAAGAAGGAGTGTCAGTGGCCAAGAGTGAATATGCCTTTACTTAATTGGTGGTATGGGGGGGGGGGAATCACAGCTCTTGGACTTTCCAGTCAAGCTCTGAGTCCCTGCTAATGCCAAGTGGTGGCAGAGACATCTGCCCACCTTAACTACTGAGTTGTGGTAGATGGAGAAAGACATAAAAAGAAAAGAAAGCAGAGGAGGCAGAGGAGAGAACAGGGTGTGGAAGAGAGAAAATATAAGAGATAAATACAAAATGAAAGAAGTCTGGTATAAAGAACTAAAGGGTCCTGGCAAGTTTCCAGGCCAATCTGGTAGCAGTAACGGCCTGGCTTCTGAGGTTAATGGAAAGTTGATAGAGTTGCTGAACTAGAAAATTCCTAAAATTATGAATATTTTTTCTTATTGGTGAAGATCCAGGACAGTATCAAATTTATATTTACTTTTTTTCTGTGTCAAGCAACTGCTATAACAGCAAGACTCATTAAAAGGTCTTGCTATGGTAAATTGTTTAAAAATCTATTGGTTTCGACTTTGATGTTTTTACAGAGAACAAAAGGTTCTCAGTGCCTCACATTCCTTGATTATCTTAATACAAGCATAGTGGGAGATGGTGGAGTTCAACACCAGGACTGAATTAGACACGAGCAGGCAAATTCACTGGCCATCAAATAGTAGTAGGGGTTTTTCTGTAGGTAAAATGGTAATTGTATCCATCACAGAGGGCAGCAAGCAATTGTACACAGGGGTCAGGAGAGCAATGCACCAGCCACAAACCTCAGGGCATCATTGGGAGGCAGATTCATTTTAAGTCTGTTTCCCTTCCTTTGAAGCCGGAAGTTATTGGATACTGCAAGAGGCCTGTTATGACCATGTGAGGATCAAACGCCCGACCAGGGGTGGGAAATCCTTTGTTCCTGGTCTCTCATAATAGTTTTTTTCCTTTTCTTTGACGAAAAGAAGCAAGTCAAATAGGATTATACTAATGGAACATAAATGTTTTATATAAAAAGTTCAAAAAAGGAATCCAAACAAATTCCCATGTCTTTCATTTACTGAATACTATTTTATTACTGAGTCCAAATGGAAAATATGTTGGTAGCAAGCGGACCACTTTTCTGAGGCTCTAAAAAAACTATCCTTTCTCAAGTTATGACTGATTTATAAGCAAATGTAATGGTCCTTTTAACCACAGTAAATAAGTAAAACAAATGTTTTTATTCCCTAATTCAAACCCCTTAAAAATACAGACTTCAAAGACTAGCCTTTCCTCAAATTACTTTATTACAACTCCAACTTGTTTCAACTGTTGCAAAACTGCAAACCATATGCCCTAAAATGAAAATAAAGATAGACTGAAGTGACACCTTCAGGGTACAATACAGTACAATATAGGTGTAAAAAGCACAATGTAGTCATTTAAGAAATAGAAGCACAACAGTGAAGTAATCAACTAATGTGATCAGTTTTCTGGGCACCATTGTTTTAAGGAGGAACCTTCATGCAGTTAAATCACAACGCCCTCTCGGTCACAAGGCACTCTGCTGATGTGGGATTGGAGCATGAGATCCTATCCTGACAACTCCCTGGGTCTGCTTGGCAACGAGGACTACCTTGGTTGGAACAGGAAGTGTAAGTGGTTCTGTGAATGTGCGAGGCTTGTTTCTGGAAAAATGGACAGTGTTTTAGAGATCTAACATCCTGCATATGAGATGGCAAGCTTGGAAGCTGAGAAAGACAAATGGTCCCATGGTGGCATTTTAATGTTGCTATGTGAGGTCTGACTTGGCTGTTTCTAAGCAAAGGACAAATCTGGAAGTGTCATGAGTGTGGGTGGGCTTCCTTCAGCGTGAGTATTCAGCGTTTTTCCAGAAAGCAGGTTTGTGAGGAAGGCAAAGGAGTAATTGCAGCAATTTACCCTTTGAATTAAATTTTGCCAGGGTGGCTGACTGCTAGTTTCTACCTTTTTCAGTAATTTGGGGAGAAAGTGAAGAATGGGTGAATTTTTAGATGAATTAAGTCAGTTCAGTGGCAGTAAATGGGGAGTTAATAGGCAGGGTCCTAGAATAGCTGATGGGTAGAATTAATCTGGGGAAATCATTAGCAAGAGGACTTGTCCTTTTCTAGCTTTGGACAGAAGACACTCATGGATGGTCCATGGTGGTGCTTTGATTGCGCCCTGTGATAAAATACAAGCTAAATTAATTGGCAACCTGGAATACCAGGCATTTCACCTACAAATCTGCATTTTCTGATTATTTTGGACCACTAAAAGATTGGGCCACATGGGCTTTCATTGCAGCTGAAACATAATAACAGCTGCCCCTTAAGATGAAGTGTTTTCTCCTGTTCCTTGCATGGCCCCTGGAACACCTGAATTTGAGAGCCCTATCCTTAAGACTCTATCTCCTTTCCTGGGGTGGGGGCAAACCCTAATATTTATTGGTGCCAGTCTTGCTTTAACTACATTACATGTATTAACTATTTGGGTCTTGTGATAATGTGAGGTAGAACTAAAGGGACCACAAAGGTAGTAAAGTCACTTTTCTGAGCACATACATCCACAGAGTGTGTTTTTAGTGCTCTCAAGGTAAGGAAACTCTGGGAATCGTCCTGGGGAAAGTTGGGCTTCTCTAAGTGCTGTTGTCAGTCCTTATTTTGCAGTAGTTCTTCACTTTAACTCTCCAAATTCTGTAAGTTGATACTTTAGGTCATAGAGGCATAAGATATTGTAGATATGCCATGTGTACCCACCCTAGGTCAGTGGATCCAAAAAATAAAAAATCAACTGTGTCTACAAAGAATCGCTTTTTTGCACTGTTATTAGGACGTATCCTACTGTTTTTTTTTTTTCCCCTGAACTCTATGCCATTTTAGTATTAGTAACACCAGGTCAAAAAGAATAGTTAAAATAGCATTGAAATGTAAAAATAAGCAAAAGAGCAGTTTATGAATGGCAGGGTAATAGGCATTTGGTGAGGATCACAGCTTTAAGCTTGGTTGTGCTTAAGTTATGGTTGAAGGATTAAGTGTGTTCATAGGAATTATAATGCATTGTACAAAAGAAAAGTAGAGAGAGAGAATACCACCTCTGGTGTGTGCGTGTGTGTGTGTGCGCGCGCGCGTGTGTGTGTGTGTGTGTGTGTGTGTGTGAGAGAGAGAGAGAGAGAGAGAGAGAGAGAGAGAGCATGCAAGAGATGAGTCTCTAAGGCCTTCTTAGGGCAGATGATAGGGCAGGACCAGAACAAAAGGGAGGAAGAGTGTTGCCTGAACTTCCCATAAGCAGAAGATAACTCAGGGTAGGAACCAATCAGGGAATAAACTCAAGGCCTGTAAGGCCCAGTTTTAATGGAAGTGTCACAGGCCCAGGATGAGTTGGGGGTGAAATGGAGACCATGTGAAGGACTGAGGTGGGAGGCCATGCCACTGCTCAGCTCCGGCCTCATGGTGCTACACCCGAAAGCAGGTCCATGCTGCCAAGGAGTAGACTTTTTATATGGGAATCTTCTCATTTTAAAAAATTGCCAACTTGTTAAATTTTTCTTTAAACATCCAAATGCCAAATAAGGCCATGCTGTTACATTTAACTTGTGACTACCAGTGAGAGACTTTTGCCTTGGTATCTAGTCTTGGACTGGCCATAGTCAGATGATATGGCAGCATGGAGGAAAAGCACCCAGGTGTAAGGACCAGTACTTGGAGTCAGTGGCAGTAGAGGCAGCCAGTTGAGCATAGAATTAAGAGAGGAAGGGGCCTAAGTAATGAAAATTATGGAAATCCATGAAGATCATGGAATCAAGATTTTAAGGCCTTGGGTTTTACCTTGTCATCATTATTGCATATAGTGGGCATTTTTGGTTGAATTGTGTTCCCTCCAAATTTGTGTCAAATCTTATTACCTGATACCTGTAGATGTGACCTGTTTGGAGACAGGGTCTTTACAAATGTATTTAAGTGAAATATATAAAAATGAGATTGTCTTGGATTAACTAGGGGGATTAACTAGATCCCATTTCAATGACTAGATTTCTTATAAGAGAAAGGAGAGGGAGATTTGAGACTTATGGACCCTGAGGAGAAGTGTAGGGGGAAATGTAAGATGAAGATGGAGGCAGAGAACATGGTGAAGTGTCCACAAGCCAATGAACACCAGGGTTTGAACTTTGGGAAGAAGTGGCATGGGACCAATCCTTCCTCAGCCTCCAAAAGGCAATGACCCTGCTAACACTTTGACTTGGTACTCTGGCCTCTAAATCTCTGAGAGAATAACTTTCTATTCTCTGCCACCAAGTTTGTGATGACTTGCTATGGAAGCCCTTGGAAACAGATACCTTGGGCTTCCCTAGACAACCAGAGGGGTAGATGATGGAGAACCAGTGCAAGGTTGTAGGAAGGATAGTGATATTTCTCCCTAGCAGCTACTCAGGAGAGAAGCAAACACAAGACCAGAGAATCTCTTGGAGTCACTGGGTCTCCAAGTGGGAGATAAGGAGAGCTCTGATCATGGAGTAGAGCAGAATGAACTTTCTTGTGGAACATTATATTTAGGAGAAAGAAGTACCAGGACATTGTGATATGGGATAGGTGGTATTGAAGATGAGAGATGGTGAGAGAAAGAAGCCAGGGGTTGGTATGTGGAGATCACCAGAAGGCTTGGTAATGGTGATGGTGACAACTGTGAAATGGTAATTCTAGGAGAAATGGTAGGTTCAGGTTGAAATGTGGTAAGGCCAGCTGTGGACAAATACAGCTTGAGGTGTCTCTAACCCTAGGTGGGTCCTAGGGGTAGAGACAAATTTATGACCTAGGAAAGGACAATGAGAGCCCTGCCTGGGACCTTTGCCTGCATTAACATAATGGAGGAGATCTATGTTGTGGAAGGTTGTTTAGCTGAAAGTTTATAAACCTGGAGCTGCAGGCAGGCATCTGTGCCATGATTTAAGAGATCCTGTTGGAGACTGAAGTGGATGTAAAAGAGATGGAGAGATGGGCAGGCAGGTTCCCGAAGTCTTTGAAACAATGGATCACCTTTAGCCTTAAGCTAGTGTGAGGTGACATTTATTTCTTTTACGACTAAAAAGGGTGTTGATTGATGCATCAATGATCTATTCATTTCTGTTAGCTGGTGGGACCTGCAGTGGATTTCTTCAGTGGCGACTATGCTGGACATCATCACGCTCAGGATTATGCATTAAAGAGAAGAATATCAAACTGAGCTTTTAGGATCAGAGAGTGAGGGAGGCCAGCATCTTTTTCAGAGAAAAGGAAGACTGTCACAGCAGAGGCAAATCAAATACTATCTTTTTTTCCCCCTTGCTCAGTTTGGCAGTATTTCTCTTGACAGAAAGGTACAAAATGATCCTTTTCAAGGCTACAGTTACTAATTGGTCTGCCTGGGAGAAAAGTGTATCAAGTGCCTCTACAACTTCATTACTGTCATGCTCTCCTTTTTCTCTGTGGTAAAAACAACCAGTTGGAAATGTGTGGGTGCATATTTTAAAGCTATCACTAAAAAGTTTGAGGCTTGTATGTATTTCATTATACTTCAAGTTATTTCCTCCAGAACTGCCTAATTAATGTTAAATGTTCCTTTGCTATGATGCTAGTCTCCCACTGGACATGGACTACCTGAGTCATCTGAGATCTCCTTTAGCTTCCCTGTGCCTCCTGTTATGCAAGACTCAGCATCAAGAACATGATACCAATGGAATGTTTTTCTCATATTGGTTAAATAGAAACTGTAAAATTAAGGTGTCATTGCCTTTTTTTTTTTTTTTTTAGTCTTTTGAAACAAAGTCTTTCCCATTGTCAAAATCAAACTTGTATGGACTAATTCCAGGTTTGCTATATAAGTGCTGCTTTGTTTTTATGGATAGGTATATGTATGTGTAATTTACAATAACTTTCCCCATTAAATTAGTCTAATTAAAAGAAAGCATTTAAAAACAGGGACACAAGGACGAGATTCAAATTTATTAACCAGAGGATATAAAAAAAGCAAAGTGATGGTATTCATTCATTCAACCGTTCATTCATTGACTTGTTCCATGTTTATTCACATGGAATGACTTAGGTAACCGAATGCGTAAAGAATACAGAGGTCACAGGTGGTACTAGCAGAATTGTGCTCTGATGTCGATAACATTAAGTGTTCTCCTTGAAGACAGAAATGGCCATCATCACAATCCTGTAGGTCATGAAATTGTAGAATTTTATTATGAAGCTGCAAAAAACTAAGATCTTAACTAACCATTTATTCTCAAAACTTTATTCTTGAACATCTTGAGCCTTTACAAGGTTGAGTTGAATGTTGTTATCCCACAGTAAGGGAGTCTGAACTCTAGTCTCTAAGTCTAGTGAAAATGTCTACAGAGAATTAAGCCATTAACACATCAGCCATTAATACCCATTTATTGGTCTATCATTTTATGACAGAAACTACACCGCATATAATGATGACATTGTAGACCCTGGCTTGGAGGGAATCGGGAAGTCATGGGAAGGCAGACACATCAACTAACATTTCCATTGTATTGGGACAAGAGTTCAGAAGGAGGTATATGGTAGGATATGAAAAGATTTCATAGGGAAAATGGCATTTGAAATGGATCTTGGGGGTTAAGTAAAAGCCTGAAAAGAGGACAAAGCAGACTTCTTCCCCATGGATGAGGAGTAAGCTGCCCAAAGATGAAAAGTGAAGTATCATCATGGAGCTAAGATAGGAAACAGACATCAGAGAGAGAGAAAGGCAGGCAAGGATCAGACATTGTGTATAGTGTTAGACACTGTTCACTTTATCTTGAAGGCAATAGGAAGCCAGGGAAGGGTTCTACTCAGAGGCCTAATTGGATATGTAATTGAGAAATACCACATAATGGTGTGTATGGAGCATGTTTGGCAGGGAGTGGGGATGAGGAGTAGGAAGGCTAATTGGGAGCTGACCCAATGGCCCATTTAATGTATGACAAAAGCCTCAAGAAGGGCAGTGGCCTAGGAGTGAGAAAGGTGGGGTATAAAAGAACTTGAGGGGCTTTAGACAGAAGAACAGAACAGCATATGGTTACTAATTGAATGGAGGGGTGATGGTGGGAGATGGCGGAGCATAAGTCATGCTGTTTTGTAGCTTAAGAAATTAGAGGTATGATGGAAGCATTTCTCAGGCCAAAGGACATCCAGGAAAGCAGTGTTGAGCCTTATAATTCCTAGAGGACGGACTCCAAGAAAGTCTGCACACTGGGATGGCAGACTCCCATGGCACTCAAGAACAATGTGTCTGGGAAGAAGCTGTGGTTTTCTGGAACACTGTTTAGAGTCTCAGGTGGTTTGAGAGTTTAAATAACTACTAACTTACTTTTTATTTTGCATTCTGTTCTTTTTTCTTTTCTTTCTTTTTTTTTTTGAGAAAATTTTTAAGCTCAGCCTTCTGTGACCTGAACTTCTAAAGAACTCTTTTCTCCACTTTGTGCATGGAAGAGACCTTGCAGAATGGCCTGACATCACTGGCTGAAAAAAATATCAGACTTAAAGGAATCTGTATTTTAGCAAACTTGTTAAATGACAATTTGAAAGTAGAATTCAGTGTGGCTACAACAGATAGAACATTTAACTTCTATTTAATGTAGAAAGCATCTTAGATATTTCCAATCACTTATTCTTGCTTATTAAATAAGAATGATGAAAACCAGCATTTACATTTATTTTCCCTGGTCTTTGTTCAACAAGCAGAAGAGATTCTCCTTCTTTCAAAGCTCATGTACACACTAGAGATAAATGTATATAACACATTAGATTCTCACTAAATTGGTAAAAGCTCCACTCTCCTGCTGTCAAAGCATCTTACAGAATTTCAAATAAACAATATTTCATTGTAGATGAAATCCTTATTACTGTTTGACATTTGTTTGAAACTAGAATGGAAATCTGAATAGAAAGGCAAGTAAAAATGAAACAAGTTAAGTTGAATGTGTTGACACCATTTAGTGTGAACACACTTGCTTGGCAGGCCAGAAATGATTGTCTACTGGCTTGATTTATCATGCTAAGGGGCACCAGAGATGAGTGGAAGAAACTTTAATTTTTTTTTTTTTTGGCTGGTGGGCGAAGAATAAAAGTCTTTAAACATAGTTCACACTCCAGTTTCATCAGAAGAATTCTTCTCTAAATGAGAACACACTAATCACATGCTATATTCAGAGCCCAACTTAGAAAAGCAGAGTTGTGACTCTGGTTGCCTTGATGGCAAGGAGCAGTCAAGCCTAGTAGGACCCTCTCCAGGAAAAGCTGAGGAGTGCCCAGGCTACTCAGAGAACATAGAAAACTACTGAGGAGAGAGTGGAGCTGGGCATGATGTTCTACAGCTTAGAAGACATACATTTCAATCTGGAACTAGTGATTTTCTTGGTGATGCTATTGGTTTGAGTGTAGGTTTTAAAGACTGGCTTTTCTTTCCTTAGAGAATGGTACATTGTCTGGCCAGCCACAGTTTTTTCCTTGTTTGGCTCATTGTATTAAGGCAACTTTTCTTGCCCATTGTCAGAAGGATAAATTGCTTTGATCATTTTGAAGAGGTAAAAGTATTACATAAGTACAAAGCAAAAGGACTTCATAAAGATATCAACAGTATTCCATTTGGCTTCTCTCACAGTAGACATGAATCTGATTTGTAAACATAAACAGTTAAGAAATATCATGGTATCTTGCTTTTCTAAATTTATAAAATCTGTCTCTGAACTCTTATCCCATTGGGCCAGCAGAAAATTTAATTCCATCTTTTACTTTGGCTTCAGTTCAACCCTGGTTCAAGAGCCATAGGAAAGTTCCAGCTTATTTGAAGTGAACAGCTTATTTGGTCTGGTTGTTCTGATCACAGATGAGTTTCTCACATCCTAGGAACAACAAATCAAATATTCTTGACTTTATAGCATTGCTCCTGAAACTTTCTGGGGGGAAGAATGTGATACATCTTCAAAATGGGAGATGTACCTATCTAACCTCAGGATGAGTTTCTAGGGGATTTAGGAACAGATTTCACTGAGATGCTCTAGGGATGACTGTGGGCATTCTCTACTAAATGATTAGATCTTCTATAACAGGTGCCTGGGGTCTTTACTGAAGAATCATGAGACCACTTTGCTTGAGAACTCATCTTCTTCATACATTCTGAACACTGCTGCTGCTTCTACATAACCAGGAATATTATTCTTTTGGTATTGGTACAAGAGCACCATGTGCCATACAGAGATATTTAAAATACTGGCAATGTCTCAGGTTCTGCCCTGCCCGCCCGCCCATCTCTCTTCCAGGAATTGTTTGTTATGATAGATGTGCTGGCTCTTTTTTCACTGGCACATTTGATATAAGCTGCCTGGCAGTAAGTACTGTGTGGTGCTACGGATTGCCGCCAACCTGATTTCTTAATCCTTAGCATGTTCCAATACTTGTACAGCTGAGTTAGCACATGAGGTGCTATAAAACACTGGGGATAGTTGGAGACAGACAAAAAAGGACTCTCAAGTGCCCAAATTTTCTTTCCAAAAGCTTTATTTTTAGGCTCAAGGATAAAACAGGCTAATGTCCTTGTATGGACCATGAACTTCGAAATCTAGAATGCTGCTGAGAGTTGGCAGAGCTTTGGATACTGAATGGAATCACCACTCCTTTCAATTAATCTGAGTTGCCATTTTGTAAGTTGCCTTCTAATGTGTAAAAATAGAATGGAAGGCTTAAAAAAAAATCTTTACTGCCCGTCGGTCACGGTGAAGTTACACTGGTTTCAAAAGCCAGCTTTCAATGGAGTAGAAAATATGGAGCCATATTGACTCTTCAAATTCCATTAGCAAATGCATTGAGAGAAGATGGAAAAAAAAAAAAGGAGCCACATACAAAGATTTTAAAATGTCATCAATTGTGTACAGAATAAGGTGTTTCATATGAGGGTCATTCTGACTTGAAACCCTGCGGAAGGCATACAGGAAAGTCAGAATTCCTGACACGTTTGGTACCAACCCATAAGCAAGTTGCGGAGAAGACTGCTAGCTGTCCCCCACATTAATATTTCTTTTACAGTAAGAGCTGTATGGTGGCTGCCCAGATACATTACATTTCCCAGCTGCTCTTGTGGTTGAATAGGCCAGATGACATAAAAAGAGGTTGCAGTTGTTTCTAGTCTCAAGCCTTAGACTTCGAATATATTTATTTATTTATTTACTGGTAGTATTATAAACAAGGAAAAGCCACCTGAAGTTATGTCAGTTCCTTGAATCATTAAACCCTTCAAGCACTGCCGTCTTAGAGCTGCATCCTACCTATCAAAAGTTAACAGCAAGTGTGGACGTGGTGAGCATTCAGCTCCAAGCTGTATTTGATTTTACGTATATTCATCACCAGGTGTTCAGTGCAGAGTAGTGTAAGCTCTTTTTAAGTATGATTACATCTTAAAATCAGTGAAAAATATAGGTGTTAAGCTATAAGAGAAGTTATTTGGAGAAATACTGAAGGCCAGCAAGGATTCTAAAAATTCACATTGAGAGGCCAAGGCTGGGGTGTCGTGTGCTGTCCGGCAGAGTTGGAGGGTTGGCATGGTGGTAGAACACTCAGGTGCAGGTTGGAAAGAGAAGGCAGAAGTCTGATCATCAAAGTAAAACTGGAGGGCTTGGAAACAGCTGAACAAATGAGCATAAATTGACAGCAGGGCTCAGAAGAGAGGTTTCTGGAAAGAATCTAGCAGTTTGGTATTAGGAGCTAGTAGATGTCAAAGAAAAATAATGCAGGTGGCCACAAAGCCTAGCAGGTGGTCAGTAGAGAGGAGATCCACAGGAATGGAAGAGGCAAGACAGAGAAGGCAACACTGATGCACACTAAAACACAAAGGAGAGGATTTGGGAGGGAAGCCACGCTGGCCTCAGCCACATGTTTTCTCTGCTCAATTAGGGCAGAGCCAGCCTGCTGCATCTTTACTTCCTGCGGAAGGAGGCAGTCGGGGCATAAGGGAAACTCAGAGGGTTTCTGGTGGTAAAGAAGGGAATCATCCCGTTATTCCTGTGATGCTTTAATTCAGTGTGAATTATAATTCTTATAACAGAGAAAATGTGTGCACTGGACCCAGCAGGGAAAGTAGCAGTGGCATTTAGCTTCTGAGGCCTGATGTGCTTTGTTCTCAGCTCATGTTAAAAGTCCTGGTGCTTTTTCTAAATGAAGCAGTCACATTGAGAGAAACAACACAAATGTGCCTGAACCAGACTTTGAGGACCCAACTATACCAGCGATTTGGCCTATGTTCCTTGAAGTTTTTAAGACGGACCAAACTCCAGGAAGAGATTATCACAAGGTGCAATAGATTTTCCACATTTCCAAATTGTGGCTGTAATCTGGCAGTCTTTGTGTGAACAGGAGGACTCACCCTTTCCAATGGGAAGTAAGCTCTCTTCTGATCATTCTTAATGAAAAGTAGGTCAAAGATTTTTCTAGGCTGTTGATGTCATTTTGAATTTCATGGTTACCCACAGCAGCTTCCAGGGGAGGCTTGATTTGTATCCGGATCCTCCTGATTTTAAAGATGTAGTCAGCTTTAGGTTAGGATTCTAATTTCCAATTAACAAACACATTACTTTGTGGTAACTTTGGTTTAATGACTAGCAAGCATGATTAGCACAGGGTCAACTGTATTGGAAAGGCCAACACAATCACTCAGGGTCATATGTGCCTCTTTCTTTAGAGAGAACAATATCCAGAATTGTTATGAATTTTCATGAGAATTAATGTGGGGCTTTGTGCCGATGGAATTAAAACAAGCAAGCAAACAAATAGCCCTTCCAGTTCCATTTGGGAAAAGCTTTATGTTTGTTACCTAAATCTTGTTTATCGCAGGAAAATGGGAACAAGTGGATGGGAAAATAAAAGTCAAATAACCAGCAAGCTCTGCGTCTAACAGTGATGAGATGGTTTTATTCTTGAGGAGTAGCTAAGTCAGAGGAGAAGCCAAATACCCTAATCTAGACCAGGAACAAAATGCCTAAGAGCAGCTTCTTTCCTTCGTTGTCTTATTGCTATCCTGACATTACCCCTTCTTCTCATTTGCAATCCTGGGTATTCCATACACATTTCAAGGGACTTAAAAGGCATCTTACTAGTCAAGTGGCTTTGTTACTAAACGCTAAGAACCCCCACTTACGTGTTCTGCCTCAGAGATGAAGCCTTTGTTTATGCCTTGAATATTTCACAGAACTTTCGTTTTATGAACTTGAGAGGCTTTTCTGTTCCTTTCATTATTCTAACCCACCTCCAGAAAATTTAGGAAGGGCCGTTCCTGGGCAAGGCTTCCTGTTTTCTTCCAGTGAAAATTTTTCTGAGGGCCTTTGCCTTAAATAAAAAAGAATTCCAATGGGAGGCTGATTTATGTGCCTAAGATGAAATCTGGATTGTAATTTCCCAAGAACAAACACATTACTTTATGGCAAGCAAATACCCTTGTAGCCTTGCCTTCAGCTTAGGGACCCACAAGTGTAGTAGCAGGATCAATGTAGTAGATCCTGCAGACTGTCACTTGAGACCCCTTCCTTCCAGTTTGTCATCCCAGCATGCTGTCCTGGAAGACTGGAAACTCTGATGGATTCCTTTGCAGGGAGGAGTCCCTCTGACCTCCGTTCTCCAAGTGGACATATTCGCATGGGATTTGGAAGGAGGAACAGAGCAAGAGGTTGTGGTTATATGCATGGAGAGCTAATCTTCTGGCCAGAAGGAGAGAGACAGTATGGTTCTGGGGTTGGGAGCTGCAGAAGGCGGTCTCTTGACTCAGCAACAGAGGCCCACACAGTTACCAAATCCTTTAATATTCCTATTCTTTGGAGTTGTTGTGGAAGCTGTTCTGAAAGTTTGTTAGTGCCTGTCTGTCCACATCACCCAAAGATTTTGAGAACTCTTTCCTGTAATAATCACTTTTTCTTTATATCATCTGGAGTGGATTTTGTTGTCTGCAATAAAAACACTGACTGATAGAGTCGATCTCTTTGAGAAATCTGGATGCAGTCTTCTTAAAGGGTCAAGCTGAGCTTGCTCCCTGTGCCTCTCCTCCAATTTTACTGCTGGCTCCAGGGATGTGGGCTGCATAATTTTCTTCTTTCTAGTTGTCATCATTTTCCCCCCACTTCTGGGATCTAATGCTTGGCACACTATCTGTAAGAAAAGAATACAAATTATTACACATCCTTAAACTCACTAAACTGATCTTCATCTTAGGTTTCTTGTTGCTTTCCATGATAGAAAGAATGGGGTTGCTCACAAAACCCAGTGAATGGCAGGGGTCTAAGCCTCTTTATGAGTTGTTCACAGTGAGGCCAGCCTGTTCCTTCACATACTTCTTGGGTGAATCTCATTCAGTCGTTATGCCTTATTCAATCCCCAGAAATAAGACTATTTCTTCTTTTTCTTCTCCTTCTTTGTTAGTGCTGAGGAGAAAACCCTGTAGCTTATCTTGTCTTCTAATAGGTGAAGTGCCCTATGAAATCTCTATGATTTCAAATGCTAATGGCTCGACAATATATGAAGAGAAATAGGAATATGTCAGTCACATGGTATCACTGTTGCTATCCCTGCTCTCTTCATACCACCTTATAGCCACAGTGACCTTATTCCATCCCTGCTACTAGCTTAACCAATCCCCAGGTCCAGGTGAGCTTGTGATTGGCACACTGGCTGTTGAACTGGTTCCTCGGGGTTGCACAGTGCAGGTAACTGTGTTCCTCTACCCTCTCTTTGCCAAGGCATCTGAGTTTTCAAGGAACATGCATTCTTCTAAGCAGCAAAGCTCCAAACAGGGGTTAAAAATGGAAGAGAGTATGGAGAACAGACTAGAGAGGCAAAAATAAATTTAGGAAATAGATTAAGGCTCTTTGATTTCATTTTGGAGAGTTTGTACTCCTAGAATTCATACTAGATCCAAGAAAAGTCAAAATGGGGAAGGAGATATGACAATGTCAAAGAAGAAAAATTTCCAGCTGAAATACAAGAGAAAGTTTTAAACCTCTTTAAGGGGGCAAAACCTGTATCCATTTGGTTTCTTGGGCTCTGCTATACCACATTGACTGTTAATGATCATGAACCTACTCTCCTCTGGGAGGTTATTTATCCTCTTCTGGGGAACCAGTAGCATTGAGTCATGACAATGTGGTAAAACTAGAATTATAGTTCAAGCTCACTTCTTGTATGGGCATAAGCAAGGACCAATCCTTTGGAGGAAAATTCCATGTCTGATAACAAAGCCTTTTCAATTCTGGGCAGTTGCAATTAAAACAACTCCTATGGAGAGGACAGGGTTGAATAATTAAAAAAAAAACTCTTGTCTGTAGAGTGATTTGTTCTGGTTATGAATCTTGACCTATTACTTAATTCTGTGTTGACCTTTGTCAAGTCATTTACTCTCCTGGAACCTTAAATTTACCACCCTTAATTTGAAAACATTTGTATTTTATATCTTGAACCCTTCTAAGGATTAATAGGACAACTGAATGAGATGGTATATTTGTTGACAATATATAAACAATGACATGCCTTAGGCATATTAGTGGTCAAACCAGGTGACCTCTGTTAAAAAATATTTTCTGGCTCAAGTGGCACACTAGCTCATTATCAGGCTAAACCTCTAAATTGGTTGTGAATCTTTTAATTGTGAGGGGCAACAATAGTCTCCAATGATATTAGAAAAATAGATGAAATACTGCAAAGCTCTTGGATACTTCAGAATTGATAGGAGATTAAAGGACCAAACTTGGAAAAATGGGCAGAAGCCAAGAGCATCTAGCTCCGGGAATGCTCAGCCATGACTTTTTAGCAAAAGCAGTCTGAGTAGAATGTTGTCACCAGCAGCATTGTAGTATAGGCCTCTGCTACCGAAGGGGCAAACTTCCTGCCCCTTTCACCCCCTCCTCAATTAATGAAACTGTTTCTAGTACATCTGTTGCTGTAAATGAATCCAAGCAGTCCTAGTGCTTTGGTGCTACAAGTCCAGGATTCAAAGCCCTGAACAGGAGCTAACTCTGTCTCACATACCACCCTGCAGGCTGGCTCCCACCATTTGTTGGGAACCCTTAGCTTCCACAGAAAGATACAGGGAACTGCTACCATGAAGACTATCTATGCTGGAGAATGCAATTGTTTAGTTCAAATTTATTATTTATAACATACTGATTTCTGCATCAAGAGAAAAATAGAAACAGTAAGCTTTGATGTGAATTCAGAATGGTGGAATTTCAACCAAACAGTGATGGGAAAGGAAGGAATGCTGAATGACCAAGGGCCAGGATGAATCAAGGTTAAAAAATGTGAAAAAAAATAAAAGGATGGTAAACATTACTTTATTTCACAATCTTTTTTTTCCCACCAAGATCCCCTTAACCAACACTGGAAAATTTCTGAAACAGAAATCTAAAATTTTCCTTGGGTTGCAACATTCAGAGTGTTGCATGTATGAGGTGCTTTCCAGTTCTTTCAACTGCAGAGCCCCAACTCCACCATTCTGTGAAGAAACTGAGACTGTGCTGATGTGAGTACACAGGTACCAATGCAAGTGAAGGGCAAGGCCAAGATAATAGCTTACTCTTCCAGACTCTAGTCTGGTGTTATTTTTATAGCATCACACAGCATCATCTCTTTCCTAAAACTACCTTTTTAAAAATTTCCTGGCAGATAAAGGAACATACATGAAATATCTCAATTAGAAAATATGCTCATCACTATTTACTGATGCAAACCAGCTGGGCAACTAAATTCTGCACTTACCTATAACTCAGGCATGGATAAATTTGCAATCATTATGAACTAATACCTGGATCAAGAAATGACAAAGAAACCTTTGTGATTATCTTAGGAAGAATAGCTTCATTTAATTGAATCAATACTTATGGAGTACTCACTATGTTCAGGGTCAGATGGGTATTAAAAAATGAGCAAAAAGTGTTTCCTAACCTCAAATGTCTCACAAGCCACCATGAGTAAAGAAGAAAAGCCAGAAATATAATTCAAAATGAATTTAAAATATGACAGGCAATGTACTAATTATAAGCTGTGGGATTTCTAAGGAGAACAATCATCTAATACCAAGGTCTTCCTTGGTGCTGGAGATTTCTACTGCTGGGGCAGATCTGCAGATTCTCTAGGCCCTCTGAGCAGATGGGATGGTCACAGCTTGCTCTTGCTGCCTTAGGACCAGTTATGACCAGGGGGCTACAAGAACAAATGATATGTATCACTACCTAGCCAAAGTGTTTAACTGAAATAACAATTCTCTCCTTTCACTATGGTGACAGTGAGGCCACAAGTCTCAGATGGTGCAGTTGCAAGAAACTGGATCTCCCTGTGAACCTGAATGATTGAGTTGATGCATAACTATTAGTCTCCGAAAACTCTCCTGGGTCCATCCTCCATATCCAGAAAGCATAAGAAAAACCTTTGTTGGTTTATATCACAGAGAAATTTGGGCTTGTTTGTTACTGTATTAGCTAGCTCACCCTGATGAATTTTCATCCTGATATATTCAGGAAAAGAGGACATGTAAGTCAAAAATATAAACAAATATGTATTTATAACAAATACAGCCAATAATTAAGACATTGTTTAATAAATATGTAAATAGTTAAAATAATAAGTGTATTTAGTAGCTTACATGTAAGTCAATACTTTAAATATATACATCAATATAAATACATTTTAGCCAGGTATCATTTAATCCCAGTGAACAGTTCAATGCTTGGAAAACTAGGTGTCTGTTCAAAGTCCAAATTGTCTCTGTTCTTCTCCTTCCTTTAACCTTATCTATTTCTGTACACTCTGACTTTCTTTTTAACTTTTTCTCTCCTTTTCAATACTACTTAGTATCTTGCCACAGAGCCAAGCCCTTTACAGAATTCTTCCAACTCTGATTATAGTCTAAATGGTTTGAAATTGAAGGTACAAAGCAGACAAATATGGAATGTTTGAGATGCGTGGGTTGATAAAGTACAGAATAATTTCAGGATTCTGAATCATATCTCGAAGGACAATAAATAAACAAATAAATAAATAAATAAATAAAATGACAGAATGGTTGTCAGAAGGAACACTTCCCTTGTGGGAAAAGTCAGCAGTACAGATAGTTACGTTTTTGCAAAATCTTTATTTTCTTTTACTCTTATCTGTTTTCCTTTCGGCAAGGTGGTGGTGGGGGTGGGGTGGGCGGGTTGTTGGAGGATATGCAGCCAAGGAAATCAAAAGTGATCATTCTAGCCAGTTGTACTCTCCAAGAAATGTGAAATCACTCCAAGTTAAAGAACATCTAATACTGCCTGAGTCTATTGAAATTCTTCCAGAGTATGTCCACATTCAGCTCTCCAAGTTCCATCGCTCTATTGGTGCCGTCAAGTGGTGCAATTACAAATCATAAAACCTACAGGAACACTGAAGCACTTTTTTTCAAATATAAAAACGTGTCACAAATAGATTTATCCACTTGGAAATATGTGACACCAGAAGGTCACTTTTTCCCTTCATACACCATTACCAGTCCTTTGGCCTTGTTATTTTGCAACTTCCTTGGTTTCTTGTCAACTCTTTTGATTGCATCCAAGGGAAACTTGGAGAGGCACTTAAAATAGAAATAACTGGGAAACTCTAGGACATTCTGCTTTTCTTAATGCCAGCACTTCACCTTTGTTGATGTAACGTTTTCTTTGCAAATAGTGCAAATTGGAAATTTCCCTAGGATCACAATCCAGCCCTCCTGAGAGCCAAATTCAGTCTCAAAGTTGCTGTTCTCCAGTATAATGATATTTATTCAGTCCCAGCTCATTTCCTACTTTTCTGTTGAAATATTCTCCCCACAGCATTACTTAACAATCCAGTCATTTGGACCGTGCACTATTTGGTTCTGAATTTTGGATTTCTGCAGGAAACATAAATATTTGCCCATGATTGGTATGTGAGGCATTGATCAAATGTTTTGTTCTGTAATCTGGTTTGACCTTCTACTTCTCCTACAGACACGTGTAAATTTCTCCTAAATTCCTTCATTTTATTTCACCTGCTGGGAATCATGTTTACATACAACAATACTGTAAGAACCTATTGAGAGATCCTCTGTGCTGTCGTTAATGTGTTTTCATTTTCCTGCAGAGGAGGTTTTTATTGTGTAGTCCTCCACTGACACCCTATTCATGCTTTCTATTATCCCTCTAGCTTTGTCTTCAGCTAAACACATTCTCTCTTTTTTTTTCCTCCTCCAAGTGATTATTTGCATGAAGATTTGCATTTAAATGGATGTGGAAAGTACATTAACAACACCTACACTAACCATGTAAAAGCTGCACAGTATTTGTTGCTGCCAGATATGAATGGGGAAAAAATTCAATGAACGTTTTGTAAGGAGAGTCCTCAGGTAACTGCGTTTTAGACACAAAGACACTTCATTAGATTGTATTTAATACTGATTATGCATATAGAAGTATACAACTACAAATGCCCAATTCCCAAAAGGGATGCTGTGAAATTCTGCTGCATTGGCATGCTCACTACAGGAACCAAATATATTTCAACATTTGCATTGAATCCGAAGGCTCCTCAGTGGATTGAGAACACACACCAGGGTTGGTCCATTTTGACCTTTATGTTTTTTGCTAATATAATAAGGAAGGAAAGGGAGAGAGGATTAAAGTATACTGAATTTTATATCAGCCACTTAAGGATTTTTTTTTTCTTGAACAGCTCAAACAATAAACATTTTGCAAGAAGATTGGATATCACAAAGAGAAAGGGACCAGGGAAAATTGAAAGGGGGCAGAGAAAGAATTAGCATAGAGAGAAGCATGCTCAGTGAATGGTTAGATGTCTATCTAGTTTTTAATTAAAGGAAAAATGGAAAGATGAGGGAAAGATAAAAAAAAAGAATAAAAGAAAGAAAAAAATGCTAAAAGAAAAAGGCAGGCTAAAAAAACAGCATGGTGGTACACACTTGTAATCCCAGCAACTCCAAAGGCTGAGGTGGGAGGATTGCAAGTTCCAAACCAATTTGGGAAATATAGTGAGACTCCCCCACCATCTCAAAATATTTTTTTTTAAAAAAAGCATGCTAAAATGTAATGTAAATCAGATAAGTCTTCGTGCAGAAGATGGAGAAAGATGGCAGGGAGGGAGGGAGGGGACAGGAGAGAGAGGGAGAGAGAGAAGAAAAATTCAAGAAACACTGCAAAAGACTGCTGTATATAAAGACTCTTTGCACTCTATATACAAAGCAGGAAGCCTGGGTTATCATTCAGTATTATGAGAGAGAAAATTAAATTGGTCTTAGCAAAAGGATTCTATTAAGGGATAATATCTTCCCTTTTATTGTTAATTATTTTATGTTTACAATAGTCAGTGTAAATGTATATTATTTTTACAGTAACACATGGCTTAGCATAAATAATTTACCCAGGATATATGGCTAATTTCTAATTAACTTCCAGCTCTGTTAGTTTGCTTTAGATTAAAGCCCTTTCTCTTTCTAACAAGTCCTTGAAAGGGAGCAGACAACCTAATTACAGGCATTCATTGTGGAATATTTATATTTAGCAATTTAAAAAGGTAATATCAAACGAGAAATGTAGTGGAAAATAAAGTGGAAGCGGAAAAGGTTGCAGTGGAGGGAGGAAAATTTATTGTTTGTCTTTGTATTTTTATGTCTGTATAAGAAAAAAAAGAGGCCAGAGAAATTTATCAGCAGGCTGAATGCAATACGGCACTAGTACCTCTGTGTCCCCAAATACAATTATTGTTTATTGCTTAAAAACAATTTTCCATAGGCTGTATGCACTAAAGAGAAATCCATAAACATCAGGAACAAGTCTCTAACAAGTCTTCATTGTTTATATGGATGAAAAAAATCCATATTTCCTTTCCTGTTAATCCAGAATGGACCAGAATAAAGCAAATTCACTGCATCCAATGAGATTTGTAATGCAACAGTAGAAGAATCTGATTTCACACATTATGGTTAGGGTCCTCCATATCCCAGCTATAACAAGAGTAATAAATAAAGTCTACTCTAAAACCAGGCATATAGCCTGAGTAATTGACTTGCTGTCTGTGTGAGACGCAATGATTTCTGCATGCAAGAGGCTAACCTGAGTCAGAAGGCTTGCAGAAATTCACCATGGGAATGTTCTGGCATAAACACTCCTTGGTGCAAACAGCCTCCTCCTCAGGGCTGATACTTCTTTAAAAAGCAACAGAATGAGATCAGCTTCTTGCTTTATACCTGCATCATTGTAATTGACACAACAGAGGAAAGCCCTCTCCCCCTGGGGCTTTATATCTTGAACTAATCTGAGTCACCTTTGGACTTGTGGTACCACAGCTCTGAATTCATTGAGGTTTAGATAAGTGTTGTGTATTATTCTTAATGTGCATTTACAATACATGGTGTAATTGCTCCTTTGGAGCTGTTAATGCATTTTTATAGGCAAAAAACAATTTCCCACATACTGTATGTATTAAGGAGAAATGTCTGCCCGGAGATTTATGTGGAGAATGCACAAAAACAAAGCAAAACATCCTAGCGTGTGCATTCATCTTGTTAAAGACTATGCACTTGGGTGTATTTGTTCTTCAAAGAGTGTGAGGAACATCAAACACTTTCTTTTGTCATTCCCAAGCCTGGCTTCAGAGCTTCCCTGGTCCTTTTCTATTTTGCTCTGTATTCTTAGTATATAAGGCTATCTAGGGAACAAGTTAGAAGGTATAGAGCAAAGAGGTTTATGTGATAATGGTAAAAGAGAGGAGTTTTAAAATCAGCCCAGAAGAGGTGGTCCCGAGTCATCTGAACAAAGACAGAAGGAAATTCTGGAATGTGAACATCATGGTACCAAGGAACACAGCTTTCGCTTTCTTTTCCTAGTGATTCTTTCATGGTACTATATGATTTTCACCAAATAGGGGTGAGTAGGTGTCCTCTAACTCTTCTCCGCTCTGTCTGCAAATCCTGATTCTTTCTCTGCACTGCTCTCTGCCCCAGGGGGCTGCCTGTCTTACGCCTGCACCAAGGGGCTCCTTTGCCAGCTGACTTCCAATTGGATCTGGCTAATGGGAGGCACTGGCAGGTGATCAGAGATTGGGGTCATTTCTTTCTTGCTTCCTCCCTGCCTTGGTGCTGTGTCTCTGGCATGCTTCCCTCCATGATCATAGGTCCTCCCAAGGGCCCCTCCAGGGTTCCAACTCTCTCTGTTGGCAACTCAGGGTGGGAAAGCCTTCTCATTGTCGCTAGTCTCTGGGTGCTCTTCCCTGGTTAATTCTGCTCATCCCTCTGTAAGTAATCACTTTATTAAAATATATTTTGGGGGAGTAGATACATAGGCAGAAAAGAAAGAGTTCCCTAAATGCCCAAGCCAGTTTTCACACATGGTAGATCCTGGAAATGAAATCTTATTCTCCTAGCTTATTCTGAGGCTATCTTCTCTATGGCTAGGGGATGGAATACTCCCTCTGATTTTCCTAGGTCGTATGTTTATCCCAGAGCTGGATAAGGTGGGGACAGTTCTGTGAGAGTAGGTAGAGAGGTAGGCATGAGCAGGCATGGGAGGAGAGAGAACAGGGCCCGCTCCATCTTGACTGATGGAAGAACACTTCACCTCAGGTGACAGAAAACCCCACCCATAAATTGCCTCTTTCATAGCCAGATAGATCTTCTTAACACTGAAAAAACAAGGTGTAACCTGCCTAAGGGAATTTCCAGCTACCAAGCTTGTGCACAGCACTGAGGCACTTTCATTTGGGGACTCCAGTTTACCGTAATATCATTTACAACACCCTGGGGATTTCACTAAGGTACAGATAGGAAATTTTCCAACATGGTGAAATCAGTGCAGGCATACTAAACTAGGGTGGGAACTTGCAGTAACTGCCTCAAATATATAACACATGAGGCGGGAGGTTTCCAGACCAAATATAAAAAGACTCCACCTGGAAAACTCCAGGCCACTTCTTCTCTTGGGAGGGCCTGCTCCAAGGTCCCTGGACTGCACTTTCACTTCACTAAATAAACTCTTTACACTTGTACATTCCACATCTCCAGGCTGAAATATTTCTTTGGAGAAGACAAGAAGTGAGGAATATATTGACCAGGAACTGTTCTACTAAATCCAAAGAAGGTCATTTCTTGCAGGATAAAATGGGGCTGGGCAGAAAGAGGTAACAAGAGATGTGCACTGTGACAGTTCTGAAAAATAATGGGTCACTGGGTATAGGATGATGCAGGAGGGTCATGTGTATGTGAAACAGAAGAAACCTGTGAGCTGTTCACACTCAACACACCTGTGACCTTCCTAACTACCTTTTAACTCCTGCCTGTGGTCCATGGAAAAATACCCATGAAAACAACTGTGTCTGTCTAGTTTCTGCTTTTCTGGAAAAATGAAGATAAGAGATTTTTGGAAAGAGCACTGAATATATTACCTTACGTCCAGTAGATGTTCAATCAATTTAAATTATCCCACTTATGAATGGGGAGGGAAAGATAAGAGATGCAAAACCTTTCTGAGAAAGAAAACATCTGGCTGGGCAATATGGCATCAAGTCCAAACCCAGTTCAGGCACTAACTTGTGGGCCTTTGGCTGTGCTCAGAAAAACCTGGGGCTTCTGGGTTTTTTTTTTTTTTCCCTCTGGGAAGTAAGGAGGAGGCTATAAGTTAGAGGGAGGAAGGGTCTCTGTTTTCCTTTCCTATGAGATTTTCATAAGTAGTTCAACACAGATATTGGCAGGAGGGAATCAGCAGGCATTAGACTGACTTTTTCGGTTTAACTTCATTACTCAGGAAATAGATCATGTATTTCCTTACAGTATTTGCCACCTAAACATTTCTTGCAGGGAAAATATTTAGGAAGAAATGATCATTTCAATGTCTGAACCTTATCTGAGGCCGGAGGAGTGGAAGGGGAGGTGATAGCTTCTTGTCATTTCTTACTTGCTATCATTGGCAACTTCTTCGTCTTGTTTTGGTTGAGAACTTTCCTCCTTAATAGATGATTTTGTCCAAAGCTTTGGAGGGCCTAACAAATGTAGAGGTTTTTACAAAAAGTGTTTTACTTTTTTTTTTTTTTAACTTTGTACTTTTCCTGACTGATCTTGACAGAAGACAATGCTGGTAAATGTTCTTCCATATGCATGAAGGAAAGGATTTGGCTAAGAAGCTTTTGGGCTTGTGGCAGCTACGATCCAAAGATATCTCCTTCCCCGGGGAAACATGACTTCCTGACTGGAGCCCTTGCATAGTCCCTACACCTGGAGTCCCAGCTCACTGATGGAATGAGGCAGACGTGCTGCTGCCTGACTATTGAAAATCATTCAGAAGTCTTGTCGATTTTGCCACAGTCTCTTGAGATGCTTTCTCGGGGGACAGCCAGTCCCCCAAAGAAGTTGGACTGTCTTGGCACAGGAAGTCCAAGCAGACCACGTGGGGAGGCTGCATGGACAGAGGTGTCTTGGTACTGTTGAGCAGCCCCCTCCCCACTGGACCAGCCACCTGAGGCAATAGCCACAGGAGCTATGCAGCCATTAAGTTGGCCTGCCAAGTCTAGAAGTTAGAGGGCCCTCTTTGCCACCCCATTGCAACTGCATGAGTGAACCCAAGTACCCACATGAGAAACTGCTCCCCTGAACTCTTTCTGAGCTACAAGAGATAATAATAAGTTGTTTACAGTCACTGAATTTTGGCATAATTTGTTGTATAGTAATAGAATTTTGAAACAAGGCCCATAAGTAGATGAGTGGAGGGCTCTGTGGGGCCAAAATAGCCTATGAGGATGGGGGTGACTTGGTGCCATTTTGATTTGCTCCACTGGTTGTGTTTGTAAAGATGAAAGGAGGCTCTGAAGACTGGACTGTTTCATCTGTTGAATCCTCAGTTCATGGTGGAATTCTCCATTCTTTTCTGGGAGCTTCCCACCCTTTTTTTTTCTGTACTCTGGACTCTTGGACTCCATAGATATTTATTATTATTATTATTATTTCAAATAGTTTTTCTCTGGGTGGTATCTCCGATCCCAATTTATTCTTAATCTGTTCAGTTGTATGCTTGTGCTATAAATGTATTTTGGGGTCTATAAATAAATTAGTTGCTTAAAATTTACATATAATAAAATTTATTCATCAGCAATATTACATGCTTCCTTAAATGGGTAAAGTAGGGTGGGAGGGAATTAATAAATAAGCAATTAACTATCGAAAGACTTTATAGAAAAACATTGTTCAGATTAAGAAAGATGCTAAAATCATCCTACAGAATTAATATTAACCCCTCTACACCCTATCATCACAATGAAGAGATACCACATGACAAGTCCCGAGGATGCCATGAGCCGTAAAACACAACCTTGAGGAATTTAGAATCTGATTGTAGAGATAATGAATATGCTGACTATAAGAACCAGTATTTATTGAGCATGTTTTATGTGCTTTATAAGCACTTTGCATGTATTTACTCATTAAATCTTCATACAATCTATCAAGTACATAATATTGAGATTATAGGTGAGAAAAATTAAAAAGAAAGATATATAGCTCATGATCATGTAGCTAATAAGTGGCAAAAGATTAGAAAACTACCACACAGTGTTGCCACATGTACAGTAAAACTTATGTTCAGTTCATATATATATATATATGTATATATATACATATATATATAAAATAAAGGTATATATATATACCCCCATCCTCATGGCCATTTTGGCCCCACAGAGCCATCCACTCATCTACTTATGAGTCTTGTTTCAAAATTCTATTACTATACAACAATATATATACCTTTATTTTATTTATTTATTTTTTTATGTGGTACTGAGGATGGAACCCAGCGGCTTGCACATGCTAGGTGAGTTCTTTATCACTGAGCCACAATCCCTGCCCTCAGTTCTTTTTTTTTTTTTTTTTGGTATGAGTTAGCATAAGCTTTATGCATATTCTACTTTGTCACTCAAAGTGTGGCCCTTAGTCCAGTGACATAAGCATCCCCTGAGAACTTGTTAGAAATGGGGAATTTCAACCCTCACTCTAGACTAAATGAATAAGAATCTGTGTTTTAACAAGATCCCCAGGTAATTCGAATGTACATTAAAGTTTGAGAAGCACCAATCTAGAAAGTAAATGCTAAAAGACTTCTAAGGAAGAAGTTGTCACTATGACCTTCAAAGGTTTGGGGATTGATTGCCTGCCTAGGGAAGTGAGTGGCAAGATTATATGAAGAGGGGGCTCATTTTGCCAATTAAGAATTTGGGAAATGATCATGTGAAATGAAAATATGAAAAGTGATCTTTTAATGTATTTTAAAAAATCTGAAAAATGTGGTTAGGTCAGAGAGACATGTTGACTTATTTTGTGGGCAGATTCTGAGGAGCCAGATCATGGTTTATTCTATCTCCTAAACTCCTACTGTGACCTCCCTCAATAACCCTTGCACGTATAATGTGTCAGCTTGGCCCAGGAAGATGGATGTTCATCCAAGTGGTCATTTGGCTGTATTTGGTGACCTGAGAATAGCTGCCATAGCTCTCTATACAGTAGGAAATGTACTTCATTGTTTTGAAAAAAAAATCACTTCAATCTCAGAAGAAATTTGACTAGGTCATAAATTTATAAGAGACAAGAAAGCATTACATGTGACATTACTGATCAAAGAATGAGATCAGTAAATCTTTGGGATGTGGGAACAAGTAATAAAGAAGGGGAAGAGGAGAGGGAGTGAGAAAAGCCACAAAACATAACTTGGTGTCTTGACTTTGTACATGGTTTTGAAATATCTTAAAGAACTACAACAGATTGTTGAGATAGTTAATAGCAGAAGGTGTGTGTGTGGGGGGGGCAGAGTGGGGGAGAAAGCTTAAAAGGATAAGACAAGAGAATCAAGGGGAATGTATATTTTCACTTGTGTATAAAAGAGCAAATCCACAGGCAGATGTTATATAAAAGTTAACCTGGGACCAAGAGAAATAAGGCAACTCTATAAAGTACAGAGGGAAAAAAAATTCTGAGTATGTTTTACAAAGCCAATGGAGAAAACTTGGCTAAAAAAAAAAAAAAAAAAAAGCAGTCATATGGGAATACAGATGTCACAGGATTTATGTTGCCTATTGGAGCAGCAAGTGTAATAATAAGGGTTAGTTCTGTGAGCAAAGGTTGGGAACAGAGAAATAAGAACTGAGATGGCAGGAGAATGTTCACAAATATGTGGGTGACAGTGTTGAAGGTCATGTTCTGCTCCTCAAACACGCTTCATGGGAGAAAACAGGGGCCTCTCACCCAGACAGACGGAGAAAATCTGGCTTTTGTCTTTTTCATGTCTTTCTGAACCTTTGCTTTCTTTTCTGTACAATGACAATAATCTTATTAATCTTACGGGACTGTTCTGGAAATTCAGTGAATAACAAAGATCTAATTTCTGCCCATTCAACTCACCACCATGTCCTGTTTATTTATCCTCTTAATATCTCTTGAATCCATTTACTTTTTTCCCATCATTATTTTGTCTACTTTAGTGCAAGACAACAAGGAGCGAGTTCTTCACCCTGAACTACCGTAATAACTTCCTTAGTGATCTTCCCATATTGACCCTCTTGCTTCCTTCCAGACTAGTCACATAGTAGACAGGGAACTTTTCAAAACATGGTCTGGCCCTGCACACCACTTCAACACTATTTCTTGCAACTCTTGGCCTTCTTCCAGCTTGTTGAAACTCATTATATTGCTTGGTTCATACCTGTTTCCATCACTAGACGTTTAGCTTTATGAGCTCAGAGTCTTGCTCACCACTGTATCAGCCAGATATACACTTGCGGCCCATTCAGCATGCCCAACCAAATGATGATGGCGGCTTAGTAAAATCTGCCTAGCTCTATGTCCCCTGACAAGAAAGCATAAGACAGCATATCTCCAAGTCCCATAGAAGAATAGTGGTAGGAGGCTGGTCCCTGGTCACTGGACCCACCCATCACACACTTGTAGGATAGAGGAGGTGGCCATACAAGTGCTTCACCTTTGACAACTTTTAGACTGGCATTCTGTGTCCAGATACCGTGATCCCAGGAAGAAACAACTGAGAATTGTGAAAGATATGTGATGCCTTATGTCAGAACAAATCTGAGTAATAAGAATTTTGCTATTTTATGCCCCATTTTTCATAACATCAAGTGTTTCCCAGCATTCATTGATATATTCTTTCTTGTAGTAGTTAAGGTAGAAAATCAAAACAAGAGCACACTGCGCGCGCGCACACACACACACACACTCACACACACACACACATGCACACACAACCAAGATCACAAACTATGATCACATAAAGTATTATCTCTTCAAATATTTTGAAACTTTCAGGAACAGTTTAATTGTTTTATCCATTCTTAATTTACTCTATACTTTATGTCTTCTTATGCCCACTTGGAAATAGCCTGTCACTTTAATATTGGCTTTCTCACATTTCAAAATTATCCTATGTAATCTAATCTCTGGAAGTTTAGCTTTTGCAGTTGTTAATAATAATATGATATGATTAATTTCCAAAGACTCTCATTAGTAATACTATTCATTTCAAATCCTCATTAACCTGTCAGATAAGAGCTTTGGATTCTCCACTGCTAGAATCAGGGCAGCTTCCAATAAGCTTTAATTACTTGGAGTGAAGTGTTGCATGTTATCTTTCAGAGTGTTTGTATGTTCAGGGATTGATAACACTTGGCTCAAATTTGGTCTTAGATACATATTTTCTGGAATCTGTTGGGTTGTGGCAGTATTGATAAAATGGGTGAGAATCAGACTGTAACAGAAGAAAAAAGTCTGATTTTTCTGAATGCTCTGCCTAACCCTTTCTGTTGAGGCGAAATCTCTTGTTATAATAGCCTTGATTAGCCATGCACAGGTAGTTGTGGACATTAGAAATGTGGCACCTTCAATCTCTCAGATGGTTAGATTTTAAGACTGCATGTAGGGCAGCCTGGTAGCTCCATAGGTTCTACCATGTTGCAGAGACAGAGCAAAGTGGTTTTGATTTTCCTTTTGTGCTCTGAGATGGGTCTAATGCTAGGGTTCCATATTAGGACTGCTAGCATTTGGGCCTGTTGTGTCTGGTGAAGTCTTCGGAGAATGCACATAATGCAGTCATCTATCCCAAGATACTACTTTAGAAAAGAGAATTTCTAGAAGATGCATGGCTTTGTAGTACCAAGTGGGAGACTACACCTGAACTGAATTTAATAATTTTGGGAACAATAATCTTCAACAAGATAAATAGAGATATATGCAATTGTTACATGTGTGAACTGATCTAGTACTGGTTTTAAAACTTAATTTTCATACCCAAGGTAACCTATGGCCAAGTACTAATCCAGGGCCCAAACACACCAGGGGATAGACCTTTTGTAGTAGAGGCTTTATAGAATGCGTCAAGCAGAGATGGGTTATTTATTTAGATTCAAAAAGGGATGCCTCCTGACAAGCAGTGTACTCTCATTATTATACTTTTGAAGAGTTCTCTTTGCAGATGAATTACATACTATTAAAATAGGTTTATTATACCAACTTTAGAAAATACGATGAGAAGAAAAGACAGAAAGAATCATCTCCACTTTTGTTATTCTTCTAATCAATCTCCTTTCTTTTTCCTTTTCTATTCCCTAGCAATATGAGCTGGGTTCAAAGAGCTGGCTGTATCAATAACTAAGAAAACGGCAAAGAAACCACACAGCACATGAACATAAGTTTCTAAAGCAGGACAGCTTGGAAACCCAAGAGTCAGCTCCAGAGCTGGAAGGATCAAGAATTCTCTTTATTTTTGTAGTGGGGACACACAAAAGGAGGTTTGATGGAATGTTCTATCCACTTATGCAGGAGAATCAGGTTTCAGGGAGTTGCCCATCCCCATTAGGTAATGCCCAGGTAAGACTTGAAGCAGGCTCCGTTGCTGAGCAAGGGTAAAGGCCACTTGCCTTGTGTTTTCGTGTGTGTGCTGGACTGACAGCCCCCACCACTCAAGGCCCAGGGGTGACGAGTGGCTCCCCACACTTCTCTTTCTTTCTTTTACTGGGGATTGGAATCAAGGGTACTTTGCCACTGAGCTACATTCCCAGTCCTTTTCAATTTTATTTTGAGAGAGGGTCTCTGTAAGTTGCTTTGGGCCTTACTAAATTGCTGAGGCTGGCCTCAAACTTGTGATCCTCCTGCTTCAGCCTCCCAAATCCTTGGGATTATAGATGTGCAACTTCCCTATCTTTTTCTTTAGGCAAATGTGAGTGTCTATGTGTGTGTGTGTGTGCGTGCATGCGTGCGTGTGTTAGTTCTATGCAAGCAGAAACAGGCAGAATGAAATCACAAAATTATATATATACAAAAAAAGATGAACTCTTGTTTTTGTAACTGATCTGATCTTCCCCTTGAGATCTCATACACTGCCAGTGGGACTAAAAACCAAATTTCAGTTGGGTCAAATAAATTCAATCTGATCTGATGCAAACATTTAAAATGTCTTGAGTTAACTCAGTCTTTTCTAATTTGACTCAAGTAAAATTCAGCCTCCCAGAGTTCTCTTTCTTCCTTTCTCCAAGATCGTATTTGGGTAAATGACCTGGTAGCAATTGGAGCACAGGGTCTCTAGGTCCTTGCTTTAGGACCTGCTCCATACTTTGGTGATCTCAGAGGTGCTATAGGTCCTAGGAGGCATTATCAGGTCATGAGTGGCTGCCATTGGGTCTCATCATCACTCTGGCTCCATGGACTTCCTCATACACTTTGGGGAGTCACAAGTTCTGTTTACCTGCCGTACTGGAAATCTTGCTGAGCTGAGTTCTTTCTCTGTGCCTATAGAGAGAAGTTGGAAGAGGTTTGAACATATAAAAATAATATGGCAAGTCAGCTTGGGATTTAGAAATTACTTTACGTGTCACTCGGAGTAAGAAATGAGGGGTCTAGCAATTAAGCACAGTTGAACCGTCTTTTTCTGGAAAGGCTTCATTCCGATTAGTAAATTCCACGTTACCTGCCTTGCCCTCTCATCTGGGTCAAGATTTGTTCTCATAGAACGTTGCTAGGGCAACAATGCCTGTGGCTTTTCAAGGTATTTCAGGAGTGACTAAAGAGCTCTCTCCATCTGCTGGTGAAGCTACTTGGGGATAAGAGAGAGGCCTTATGTCAATTTGTTTCTTATTAAGATCACATTAATAAGCATCACTCCTGTAAATCTCACAGGCAAACAGTAATTCTGGGGCTTGTGCATCTATATTCCAAACACAGAATTCTCCTTCTCCATATCCATGCTTCACCACAGTTCAACTCTCAAAGGACAAATAGGTTAATTCACTTTACTTTCACTGTGTTCACTGAAAGTCACAATCCAGTTTGGTTTAGTGGCAGTGAAGACAGCTGGAGAACTGTAGATTTGTTAGGAATTCAGTGGTGCATCAGATTGCATAGTACCTGATGTAAAGGAGGCTGGAGTCCTCTGGTGCTCTGTACTCAAACTGGAAGGAACAAACTGCAGGAATCAATTCTGATCTGGGGCCAACTGTCCATGGAGAGGTGTGGAATTGATGCCAGTGGCTGAGGTTGGATGAGGGTAAAAGTGGAACGACCTTGCAGGGTATCTCTCTGTTGGAAGGAGATGTATTCAGGCTCTTCATGGTGTTTGCATTTGAAGGATAAATGAAGAATTTGACCTTCTCCATTTTGCATTTATGAGTGAAATTACTTTTGTAACATGCCCCCATTCCCTCAAGGAAACAAATCTTTATTAATATGCTTACAAAATGTAGCACGTAGCCATGAGCAGGCTGAACTTGATAGTAGAAACGCCAGACAAGGAGAGGGAAGCTTGTGGCTTTCTGACTTTGACATTAATCGGGTCGTCTTGATTACATAGCACAGCAATGAGAAGCTTGATTAAATGACTTTAGTTCATTGATGTCTTTAAATAGCTGAATATGTAATTTGCAATTTTACCAACTCGGTTACCTGTAGGTTACCATGGTAGTAAAGTATATGCTAAAATGACATTTGACATTAATTTTATTATTTTAATTTACAATCAGTGAAACAATAGCACTTCCCTACCAATGTACTTCATTTTGAGGTAACCGAGGCAGAATAAATGTAGTCACATTCTCAGAGTAGTTATGAATTATGGTATATTAAAGAGGAAAAGGTTAAGACCAATTCATCCATCATCCAAATTAAGCTTGGGTTAAACGGGTTCTCTTGAAATAGGTATCTAGCTGGCCTTCTAACCTGTGGATGGATGGGATTTGGTACAGAGACAAGTTATATTTAAATCCATACTACAAGATATGTTATAATGGGATTGAGAGTTCCTAAGCTCTTTGAGCTGCATTTCAACATAAGACTGAGGTGCATTTACACTTTGTTGGCAACCTGTAGCGCTAAAAAATAGGCATTGTTTGAATTTTAATAGTTTAAATAACATTCTAGGAATAATATCTCATGCATAATGGAAACATAGGGAAACTTGGACATTCTCTTTTCCAGTGGTAAATTTGTGGCTAAAAGGTAACAACATAAAAGATAATATGAATGTGTTTTTTTTCTTTGTTAGGATATCTACTAACAATATAAATTGCCAAAGGTGGACATGAAAAAGGACTTAGAACTTTGTACTGTTTAGAAAATGCCTCATGTGGATGCATCTCCTCCTGAGGCCTGAAGTCACCATGGGTTTTGCCATGAGTCTGGTGGCTTTATCTTGAGTCCTGCCTGTGAAGAGGGTGCTGAATCCTGGCTCCCATTCTTGTCTCTGCTCTTGACCACATCTTACTCTAAGGATATACATGTTGCTTCATTCTCTCTGAGTTTCTTACAAATTTGTTAATAATTTATTTATTTTTCTTTTTCAAATAATTTCTATTGGAGAAATTATTTTCATGGTTTCTTTTGCTTTTGGCAGATAAAGAAAACTAATGTCCTATCAGAAGCAGTTGAATATTTCCACTATTTTCTGCAACCGTACATGTTTTCTCTTAAATTTGGAGATGAAGAGGCATAAGAAACATTTTAATTATACTAACACTTTTAAATATTTTAATACTTTTTTTTTTGAAGTACTGAGGATCAAGCCTAGAGTCTTGCACATGTTCGTAAGCTTTCTACCACTGAGTTATATACCTAGCTCTAATATATTGTTTTGTTAGGCAGCTACATACAGAAATATTCTTAAAAAGAGATACTGTCTTTTAAAGGTAAATGTAATCCCTGTAAGCTTTGAATAGTGATAGAAAACATAGAATCCAACTTTTCTTCCTTAAATGTAAAATTTGTCTCAGAAACCAACCAAGGGAAAATTGAACTCAGCATACCCCAACTATCATATAATTATTTATTGAGAAGTTAATTCGAATTTTGCCATCCAGTGCTCACATCAATTATTTTTAAATCTAACCACTTAGATTGCCAACAGTAAATAATCAAGCAAAAAAAAATAATTAGAAGTCATAGGGAAAGAATGATATTAAAAGGTAGAAAATAAATATATCCATCAACTAATGGAAATAAAACCCATAAGCACTTAAAATAGTAAAGAAAGCATTAATTCAGGCGGTGCCCTTTCAGTTTGCCTTAGGAATCATGAGTAGCAATTTGAAATCCTGTTTTTCTCCTGGGAAGAAGTGCTACCTAGAATATGATATAAACTATACTGATCAAATAAAGAGGAGAGCCTCAGGCTAAAACAGAGAGAAAGAAGTTACAACAAAGAAAAACAGCTAGTTGTATGAAATGACACATTTATACACCAGCAAAGTAAAATTAGAAATCTCCCCCCACATAAATGTTATATCAGCTGTAGAAGAAAAATAGCTGTATCACAGAGACCAGACTTGAAAAAGAGGATAACATAAAATAGAAGATTATTTCAAATAGTTCCCAGAGTATGCCTCTTTAATATCTATCTATCCATCTATCTATCTATCTATCTATCTATCTATCTATCTATCTGATATATATGTTAAATATATATGAATATATACATAATCATATGTTGGGTTTTGATCATGAGATAATAATATTAGTTTAATTCAGTTAAATGATGTACAGAGTTATTTGAAATGAACTGAATACTTTAGGATAAATATAATGATAAAATAATATGAAAAAGTATATATTGGAACAAATCTTTTTTGATGTATATATATTATTAAATTTAAACAGGGATTTGACATTCTCTTTCTTCTTTGGAAATGTAAAGCTCTTCATTCAGGCAAAATGGTACACCATGGCTTTTGTGATTCTCACCGAAAAGCTTAGAAAAGTGTAACTAATGACAAAATGAAATATTGCAGGGGCATGCTTGGGACGTGATGAATTTGCTATTGCCGAGTTCCCATTAGAAATTCAATGTCATCTATTAGGAAGGGCAGCAAGTCTCGGTTTATACAGTAGATGGATTCTGAAAGGCAACAGATAAGTAAAATTTTTGTAAATTAAATCAGTGGGCTTGTCATTTGTGGTTCATCATTTTGTAAAACCAGAGTCCATTTGTAATGTCAATGATGAGGCCTAAAATATCTAATTGATTAGATTTTCTAAATCAGATTTTATTAAAGTAAAGCATAAAAATATTGCTGAAAGCAGTTTAAATGTCCATAAGGATACTTGAATGACCAAGAGAAAAGACAATTATAGGAAATCATGAATGATTTACAGCATAGTCAATAAAATGTAAACACGATTTTAGGAGTGCTTAATCTGGGCAGACTGGCAATCACTTCACTTTATTTCTTTCTTCAGCCACACTCTTTTGATTCTCAGTTCATATTTTGATCTATTCGACAACATGTTTACACTTTGCCACTCCCTCCTGCTTGAATCACAAGCAAGACCCTGCCCTCTGCTAGTATTCTGTTGCATTGACTCCTCCTCCATCTCTTTTACTGGCTGACTCTCACCATTGGGGTGTTCTAGGACTTAGTCCTTAGGATACTTAGACTCTATTTGATCTCATGCACTTGATGATCTCTTTGGACCTCATAACTTTAAGTACCATATACATGAGCTACACTTTTATGGTGACTACATGTAAATACCATGTGTATGTGAACTCCAGGCTCATACATGCAGCTATGTCCTTAACATCTCCATTTGAATGTCTAATAAGCATCTCATGCTTAATATATATGCACAACTGAATGTCAGATTCCCATCACCCCACTTGTTTCTTGATATCATTCTACTTCAATAATAAAAATTCCATCCTATTGTCTACTCAAGCTTCAAAACTAGAGTTGCAGTTAAATAATCTTTTATTCTCGCATACCACACATAATCTACCAGCAGAGTTCCACCACCACTAACAGCAACCTGACCTACACCACTTCTTTGGATTACTGCAGGGGCCTATTCATACACCTGTGTTTTCTCTTACCTGCTTACAGTTGATTTCCCCTAACACACTCAGCACTTCTTTTAAAATGTAAAGTCAAATCACCTGTTTACTCAAACTTTTCCAACCACTTCCCCTGTCACTTAAAATAAGAGACAGAGTCCCTCTAGCAGCCTCTACATGATCTGACTGCTTTACTTCTCTGACTTCATTCCTTGCTACTGCCACCTACATCCCACACTCCATTCCTGCCCCAGCTTCCTGTATGTCATGCCAGAATCACTCCCACCTCAGAGCTTCTGCACCCTTGGCCTTCACCACTCTTTACCCAAATATTCACCCGACTACTTTTCATCTTAATTCCAGTGTCATCTTTTCCACAAGGTTTCCTCCATCTACACAATTTAAATTGCAATTCCCATTTCTGCACTTCCTATTCTTTCTTTACCTTTCCCTATGGTGTTATCACAATATGATATGCAATCGTTTTTTGATCAAAGTCTAATTTTTCCTATTGTAATATACATTCCATAAAGAAAGAAATTATTCTTTTTTTTTTTATTCACTGCTGTATCTTCAGAACTCCAAGATGTGCCTTACATATAGAAGGATTTGGTTAATATTTGTTGAATTAGTGGTTAAATGTCCAGATGGTCCTGGTGGTTACCTTGAATATATAAAGATTCTAACCTAAAGGAACATTCTATTATAAGATTTGAAAATTGCAACGGAATTAGTAATCTGAATTTGAGACCAAGGTTTATGAAATGGAATATACCATTGATGCAGGTGGACTGGAGACTTTTTAAGGAAAGTAGATGCAAACAGGAGCTGGACAAGGGTATTTGCTTATCCATCAGCTGTTCCCCGCTTTGTCTTAGTGAAAGACCTCTGATTTTATAACAATTTTGTAAATCTCAACAAGCCCCAGAATGAAGGATGACTGATTTGAGACAATCATGTAAAATCCCATTCCTTTTTGGCCAGTGTGACTAACAGGAATGGAGCATTCTTAGTCAATGTGATATAAAAAAGTTTCTGGGGAAATTTTTCTTCACTCATAAAACAGCGGGTGGTACACGGGAGCTGTTCATATTAGCCCTCCTTGCTTTTTGCTTTGTTTCTTTTTGAAGATGTGGTGCTTGGAATTGGAACAATCAGCTTATAACCTTGAAAGAACCATTACCAACTTCCTGAGGATTCCTGAGCAGAAACGGAGGATGAGATGAAATCCTTGTCCACAGTGTCACTGCCAGCCAACCTCAGAACAAGCGCCTGCAGACTTCCCAGTAAGTCAGGTAATGAGTGTTTGTATTGCTTAAACCACTCTTCCTTGAGTACTCCTTTTCCTGTAGCTAAATTAAAAATGACCTGAGGCTAAAAATAAGCCTTACTGATACAGAGGACTTCAACAAGTGAAGACACAGACAACATGGATTTGTATAAATCTCAATTGTAATGGTTTATTCAAAGAAAGCAAACACATAGCTATTCTTGAGAAGGAATGCTGAGATCGTTTAAAATCTTGGTGCTTACAGGGTGATGAACTTGCCCCTGGTTTCTTCTCTGGTTTTAGTTTTCCATATGGAATGTAAAATATCGCAAAGCGGTATATAAAGTAATGCTTCACTCTCCTCCATGTTCTAGCCTGCATTACCCCCAACCCCAATATAATGGTGAGGAGTACAGTACATCAGCAGGGGTGGTGGCTGGCCCGGGTCTGTCTCCTGACTCTTCTGTACTCAGGACTAAATGGCCTTTCTTCATCCATGTAGGGAAGCTCTGCACTTCATACAGCTGTAACAGTGGCCACCCTCTCCTTAGTAGAATTTCTATTTCCCATTATTCTTCCTCTTTGAGTCAGCTCCAAATCCTTTGGCTTCAATAAAATGACTCTGCTCTAACATTTTCTTTGCAGTGTTGAGCCATTGTTCATACTCAATTAAGGATGATGACGAATAATGCAACTAACCATAATTAGTAGCCTAAAAGAAAACGATGTCTGAAAAAACAGTAGGGAACTTCCCAGGAGAGTTTGATTCCTATTTTGACTAGCTGTATGAAAAATGTAGTGGAAGCCTCATCCACCTAGGATGCAGTGGGGCTGGACAAATAGCAAGAATAGACGACAGTGGGGAATTCTGCAATAATGAGGTAATGAGCTGAAAGGCCCAATGGTTTTTTATTCTATTTAATTTCAAAGGTTTCATTTTCACCATTACCAAATGGTGATGATTACATCCCCTCATGAACATGGCATTGACCTAGATACTACAATATAGAGGTATATTCACCCACCTGGTGTGCAATTTGAGTTGCTGTTGGTTTTATTTATAGGAAAATACTATCTGGGAAAATATTCTTAATAAAGAATGATCTTGCTTCTCTTCCTTTTGCTCTTGCTGCCTCCTGTGACCAGAATGCCTAGTCCTCTTCCTCTGATTCTGCTATTTGAATCCTTCCTGCTCAGAACTTTACCTTCCCAGAAAGAAGCCTTCACAGATCCTTCATCCTTCATGGGAATTTTTCTTCTTCTAAGTTCCCGAAGATTGTTTTATTCTCCCACTCCTAATTCAACAGTTTTTGAAAAAGATGTTTTATCACTTATATGCAATAACATTTACATATCTTAGCAGTTCAGTTCGATGAATTTTACATATAGCCATTACTGAAATTCAGATCTAGAACATTTTCTGAAGGGAAGGCTCTCTGGTCACCACTCTAGCTTCTAACACCATAGATCCACTTTGCCTGTGTTTTATCTTCATGTAAATTAGTGGTTTTCACCACTAAGGCAATTTTTATCCCCCAGGGGACATTGGGCAATATTTGGAAGCATCTTTGGTTGTCACAATGGGAGTGGGGTGGAAATCCTCTTGCCGTCTGGTAGGTGGAACTGGGGATGCAACTATATGTCTTCCAGTGCACAGGACAATTCCCCATGTCAAAGAGTTTTCTGGCTCAAAATGTTAATAGAGCTGAAGTTGATAAACCCTGATGTAAATAAATTCTTGTAGTATGTACTCCTTTGGGTTTGACTTCTTTTACTCAACATTATGTTTGTAAGACTCATTCATGTTTCTGTGTAAACCAATAGTTCTTATTTGTCACTGTGTAATATTTTATTGTATAGTAAATGAGTAATAAAAATGTTTATTTACTCACTCTACTGTTGCCTAATATCCCAAAGTCACCTTCAAATATAACACTTTGAATAATTATTTCATTGCTGGATCTATCTGACCACATTGAAGGAATTCAGCATGGAAAGGGAGTTTAGGTGCCAGATAACCTAGATTTATCCCATGTCTTCATGTCATCTTAGCTGTGGCACCTCGATAGCAAATTGCTTAACCACCCTGTGCCTCATGACTATGATCAGTAAAATGGAGATAATGAGATAATGATACCTATTTATATGGTTGTTGAGAGGATTAAATAAGTATATATATATATATATATATATATATATATATATATATATATGTATTTAGCATGCTCAGAATAATGCTGAACTCAGTGTGTTTAAAAAAAAAAACATTGGGCCATTTGCCCACTTAGTTCATTGATCTTAGTTACTGATTAAAAAAAAAAAGGTTTTGTGTATAAACAACTACTGATGAAAAGGGTGAGAAAGAAAGAATTAATTACTTGGACATTTGTTCAGTCTGCAAAAGGAACTGATGCTTAGAAAAGTGTCACTAATGATATATATCCATTCCCTATTAGGACTATTTCTGATAATCAAAAGATCTTAAGATAGATCACTGTTACATACATCTTAAAATATAACAAGTTTCAGGAACAGTGTTAGTCCATTATTTGTCACAGTGACCAAAACATCTGATCAGAACAAACTTGAAAAGTTGTTTTTGGCTCATGGTTTCAGAGGTTCAGTCAATGATCCACTTCATGGCTGTGGACCCAAGCTGAGGTAGAAAATATTGTGTTGAAAGGACATAGTAAGGAAAGCTACTCAGTTCATGACAGTCAGGAGGTAGAGAAAGCTTTAGTGCAAGGAGCTAGGGATAACATAGTTTCCAAGGGCACATCCCCAGCCACCTATTTCTACGAATCACACCTTACTTGCTCACAGTTACCACCCATTAATCCATTCATATTATTAATCCATCAAGTGGATCAATCCATTGATTAGGTTAAGGTTCTCATAACCTGATCATTTCATCTCTGAACATTCCTGCATTGTCTCACATATGACCTTTTAGGGGAAACCTCATATCCAAACCATAACAGGAACTTTAAAAGCTCTCTAAAGAGAAGGAGAATTCAATGTTAAGATTTTACATCTATTTAAAATAGTGTAAAAACCAATTTATAACTTTAGTCAAGATTTTAAAGAAACCTTTCTTGAGGTTGAATCATAAATAAATCTGAACCTTCTTAAACATGAGAATTAGTGACATGAGGGGGGGAATGGCTGACACTATTTTAGATATTAATTTAAAAGCTTCTATAAAGAAATTATATTAAAAGAAACAAATAATTTGGTTGAACAAAGAGATTATTGAGTAATATTACTCAATCTGATTTCTTTTTATAAAAACTTTTGGAAGCAAGTATAATGTTTTATTCCTTCTTAATGTATTACCTATATTCAGGAAGAAATTAGATGTTTGGCCATATAACATACATTTTTGGATCAGCATATTGTAGTGGTTTTGATAATTAAGGCTTCATAGATGGTCCAACTTGGTTCTAAGAAACAGCACAATGAATAACACAGATTGTTCATAAAATATTTTGCTTCATTGTCATTATAATCCTTGCTGTGTAAGTGTAGATAGTGGTGAAAAGGTGAACTTATTAAATAACATCTGCTATCTCCAAATTCTGGAAGGACCTCCAAACTATTGTCTCTCCAGAAAAGGTCTTTTTCATGGAAACCTGCAGATATACACTTGGTTTATTTAATAATGGGTTCAGGGCTTGTGATGTTGTTTCTGAGCAAAGTTGATCCTTGATGACAAGTGTTTTTCTGTAGATGTCAGTCATTGCAAAACTGGAGAATGAGCAAGATTTTGCCCATGGGACTGAGTGACAATGTTTAAATGGTTGATAAGACATTTGGAATCTGTTCTGTTGTTGGAAGAACCAGGTGAGTTCTAGCTGGGAGCTACCACCTAGTGGAACCAGGTGAAACCACCTTGGTGCTTCACAAAGGCCATGAGCTGTGGATACATCTGTGATCACAGGAGCATCCCTAATTGTGAAACTGCTCACGTGGTTTCTTCTTTGCTCACACAGTTCTTTTATAAGGAACCACCACATAACAGGGGTGGGGAAACTTACAAAAAAATATAGATTCTATTAAAACCAGTTTGTATTGTGGGGAAAGCACAATTTCTTACTTGGTACATGGAAAAAAATCAGAAGGAGACATACTATTCCATATAATCTCCATCCCCATGTGAAGCCCCTGCCCCCCGACCCAGGAACCTTCTCTAGTATCACTTGATCAATGACACAGGTAAGTTTGGCAAAATTCATGGGAGTGACTTGCTGTGGCTTTTGAGACAGGCTAGGGTAGAGCAGAAAGCTATTGCCTCTTGACATAAAGATTTTTTTCCCCCAGACATGACAATACTGCTAAAGAGAGAACTGACAGTTATTCACAGTCGACCAAAGCTAAGACCTCATTCCAGCAGAGGTTTGATTAGGAGAACTGCCAACCAAAGTGACCGAGTTTTATTTTACAGAAGAAAGAACAGAGCAACAATGAAGACACAGAAGGAAAGGAGGTCAATGTGCTTTTTATTAAAAAAAAAAAAAAAGCTTGGGCCTGGTTTCAAGTGGATAACATAGTTAAAGAGGTGTCAAATCCACACAGTAATTTACTCTGGAAGATTGAAGAAGAACAGTCATTGATTCATCCCTTACCCCCGCCCCAGGTATCTCAACTGAGTGCTGTTACCCTTGGAGCTGAATTTATTTTGATTTGGTTGATGTACATAAATAGTAGTGAATGTTAGGTTATCCCTAGGACTATTCTTAGCTTTGAAGCTGAAGGCCAGCGAGGCTTGCACATCCCCATCCTCCAGCCTTGTGTCATCAGGATGCCTATTGCAATGAAGGAGCGTCTCTGAGCAGAGTCCACCAATCATGTAGACATTTATCAGCCAGTATCTCTGCTCTTCACTCTGAAGAGTTCTCTCTCTCTCCTTACCCTCTCCCCTAGGTATATAGCTGGCTTCTCACATGCAAAAGGCTCATTTCCAGGAATCCAGATCTTTCAGCATGTTTGCAGCCTTATCTTCTGACAGGTGTCTCTATGTTATGGAAATGTGTGGAAGAAGGGGACTTGGGTCTCTAAGTCCAGCAATGATGAGGGTAGTTGATAATCTCATGTTCACTTAAGACTCACAAGTTTTTTCATGTCACTCCCAAACCATTTCATGTCTTAAAATTCACAAATCATATCAATACCAACATATTGCTAACATTCTCATGATAGGAAAGTAGCAGGAACAGGCTTTGATACTGTTGAGTATTCATTTATTTCCACATCATACATCACATCATACCACGCACACTAAAGTATTTCAAAATGAATCACCGCAAATGTTACACAGGCCTACTGTGTGATAAGCATTTTTATGGAGATACATGAACAATGAAGTCACTACTCTCATGTTTATTCTCAAGAACAGCATTCTTTGAAAATATGATAAAACTGCATTTATGTATTCTCATTTCATCTTTTTAAAAGCCCAATAAACAACATTAGTCATGCTTTATTTATTTTTAGCTATATATTTTGCAACATTTATTGCATATTCTACTCTTCACCTTTTTTATTAATATATTTTAATTGTACATATCTATGGAGTTTGGAGTGATATTTCCATATATGCATACAGTGTGCACTGATCAAATCTAACCACACTTTTATCACCCCAACCCCCACCCCAACCCACCTCAATCTCTACTAATCAGGTGGATTTTTTAAACTTCTGCATATGAGAGAGATCATGAAGTACTTGCCTTTCTATGCCTGGCTTATTTCACTTAACACAGTGTCTTCCAGTTCCATACCTTTTTTTTTTTTTGCAAATGACAGGATATCATTCTTCGTTATGACTAAATAAGACTCCACTGTGTGTATGTATGTGTGTGTGTGTGTGTATACACACACACACACACACACACACACACACACACACAAACACTTTCCCTATCCATTTTTCTGTTGATGGGCACCTAGGCTGATTTCATATCTCAGCTATTGTGGTTGGTGCTACAATAAATATGGGACTGCATCTATGTCTTTGATATGACAATTTCATTTCCCTTTGTATATAAACCCTGGAGTGGCATATCTGGAGGATATGGTAGATCCATTTTTAGTTTTGAGGGACCTTTTATATAGTTTCCCATAATGACTGAACTAATTCACATTCTTATTTACTCTCTCCACATCCCTCCTAACATTTTATTTTGTTGTTGTTGACAATAACTATTCTAAAATGTAGTCAGATGGTACCTCATTGTGGTTTTTGATTTGAGTTTCCTATTTATTAAAGACATTGTTCTTTATCCCATGTTTGTTTTTGGTGACTTTGTATAGTTTCTTATAGATGTACAGATTTATTTCTGGATTCTCTATTCTGCTTCTTTAGTCTGTCTATTTTTATGCCAGTATCATGCTTTTTTGGTTACTATAGATTTATAGCATATTTTGAGGTCTGGTATTATGATATCTCTAGCTTTTTTTTTCTTTTTTTGGTCATCTTTTTCTAAGAAGATGCTGAAAATGCCTCAAAAAGAAGGTTTGGGGTTCGACTACAAGAAGGTAGCAGTAGTTGGGGCTGGTGTTATGGCTCGGTGGTAGAGTGCTTATCTCATAGGTTTGAAGCCCTGGGTTTGATCCTCAGCACTACATAAAGATAAATAAAATATAGGTATTGTGTCCATCTTCAACTATATATACATTAAAAAAGAAGAAGAAGAAGAAGGTAGCAGTGTGGTAGCCAGCATTCTAGGTGGTCCTAGTGATCTTGCCTCCTGGTACTAATGCTTTTGAGTAGTTCCCTCCCTGGGTCTCTTTTTTTTCAGTGCTGGGGATTAAACCCAGGGTTTTCCACATAGTAGGCAGATGCTCTATCACTGAGCTACATCCCCAGCCATTTGAATTCTTTAAGACATGGTCTTGGTAAATTGCCCAGACTGGCCTTGGATTTGTGATTTCTGCTGCCTTAGACTTGAGAGTAGCTGGGATTAGAGGGATGTACCACTGTTCCTGGCCCCACAGTACCCTTGTATAGAACCAGTGTTGTTCTTCATGACCAACAGACATGATGGAAGTGATGGTGTATGACTTGTAAAGATAGGTCACAAACCATCATTTATTTTGTGCTTTCTCTTGGGGCAATTGCTCTGAAGGAAGCTACCACCCAAGCATCGAATGGGGACATCTATATGTCAAGGCACTGTGGCCTGCTACCAGTCACCAACACCAACTTCCCAGTCTGTGTAAGTCATTTGCATGCAGATTCTTTAGCTCCAGTCAGGGCTTTACATGAATGCAGCTTTGGCAGATGTGTTAACTACCACCTTGTGAAAAATTTCAAGCTAGACCATTCTCAAATTCATGACCCACAGAAACTCTTGAGCTAATAAATGATCATTATTTAAGCCACTGAATTTTGAAGGAAACTGTCTGCAACAATGGATAATGAACACAATTAGAGTTCTTAGTATCCACTGGGACTTTCTGATGACTGATTTCCTTTTTAGTAAAAGCATTCAGTCTGAGGACAACTATAGGAACCCTAATTCCAAAAACTTTAGGTAAAGCTTCAGACACATTGTTTCACGTATCATCTCATTTAATCCATACAACAACTCCATGAGGTAGATACTCTTTATTAGTGTGTTTTATAGATGAGGAATTTGGAGTCCAGAAAATTCCAAGGTCATTCATGTAGGGTTTGCTAATGCAAGGCTCATGATCTTTTAACCTCCAGTGCTACGTGATCTCCCCGTCTAACTCTATTTCCACTCTAGTTATTTTATATCCACTTTTATGTGAAATTTTAATTTGTTTTCATCTTTGTCTAAATAAGATGCAAAGTGAGTTACAGACACACAGCTATTGCAAGTCCCCCTTGTCTGAAATTGGAATAACACAATGAACTAGGCTTCTGTGAAATCCAAACTCAGAACATAGCATCTGTGATGCATGTAACCATTCCCCTAGTAAAGCAAACGAGGTGGGAGGAAACATATTTCTTATCTTTAGACTTTTAGTTAAGTTGCCTAAAAATAGCTTTGCCTATACCAAGCGAAAAATTCAGTTTTCTAGAAATTATCATTTCAATTCATTCACAGAACTATCAGTCAGCTTTAGTTTGACCCTGGAAAGTAGAATTCATCACACAATCAGAAAGTTCTTTTCATGTCTTACATGAAACAAAGGTAGTATTTGCTCTTTAGTTATGAACTCTTCTCATAAATTTTGCTTTGCTTTTAAATAACAGTTATCTTTGTTATACACCATATAGCTAAGTTGTATAAATGTGCCTTAACACTCCTCACACACACTTTTGTGTGTGTGTGTGTGTGTGTGTGTGTGTGTGTGTGCTGGGGATTAAACCAAAGCCTTTATGTGCTAGGCAAGAACTCTACCACTGATCTATCCCTAGATTTTGAGCACATAATTTATGAAGTTAGTACTAATGCTATACTCATTGATAGATGAGAAAAATGATGGTCAAGGAGATGAAGGTGTTGCCCAACAACACCCAGAACCCAGCTTGTAAGTGGCAGACTTGAGATTTGAACCCACAACTGCATAAGCCCAGAGCCTATGCTTTTTCCCACCATTGCTCCTGCCTCACTCTGTAAGGATTGACAAAAAATACAGAACATATAAGAACCAAATGGTCCAATAGAACAGAAACCCACCACAAATACTTTGGGATTCAGATATGGTTGTGGAGTTAAAGGGTTTCCATGGTGGAGAGCAAAACCAATAACATGGAACTAGTTTTTGCTATACCAGGACTTTCAGGGCTCACTTTCACTTTATTTTAAAAAGGGAATGAGCATTGTAACATGTAAATTTCCTGGGTAACCAAATGCCTCAGGCTGTAATTCGTCTGCCTTTTATTTGTAAAAACGGATTTTCCAATCAGCTGGGGTACATTTGGCCACAGACCTACTTAATGTTAGAGTCAAGACTGGAATGTGAGTTTGCAGGTGCCAAAGCTGGTGGTTTTTGTAACAACACATCTTCTTTGTAAAGTATTTTAGACCTAGAAGGTAATGATTTGGGGAAATATGGACCTAATATGTATACCTTTTTTAAAAAAAATTAATGTTGGGAACGAACAGTTTTTGTTTGTTTGTTTGTTTGTTTTGATACTAGGGATTGAACTCAGGGGCACTCAACTACTGAGCCACATTCCCAGCCCTATTTTGTATTTTATTTAGAGACAGGGTCTCACTGAGTGGCTTAGTGGCTCGTTGTTGCTAAGGCTGGCTTTGAACTCACGTTCCTTTTCTCTTAGCCTCCCAAGCTGCTGGGATCACAGGCATGTGCCTCTGTGCCCACCTAACTAACAGCTATTTTAAAAGTAGCCTTCACATGTCTCAATCTACGATAATTTCTGCCAGAACAGTCTTTGATTTTTTTCCCCTATGAAGTCATTCTCTCTGAGTCATAGTTATTAGATTTTGAGGGTAATAAACATATAAATATTTATGGAAGTAAAGGATAGTTTAGTTTTCCCAGAAACAGACTTGAATGTGATTTTCCCCCAACTCATCTTGGTTTCCTTTGGACTTAATGTTATTGACACTTGAATACTGCACACAAACTCAAGACACACTGAGAGTGACCCTACTAGGTTTCTTGTTAAAGAAATGAACTTCACAGGTAAACTTCTCCTCCTGAAAGTCCAGATGTGGAATACATACTTCAGAGGGAGTGAAAATGTAGTTAGAGAATCTTTTTAAAGGACAGCAAAGTAAAGGAATTTGATGAAGTTTATTGGGAGGATAGATTACAGCTAGACTAGTTCTCCAGAAACATCAGGATGAAAAAACCAATGTAACAATAACTTAACATGACTTCCTTAGAATCAGGAATAATAAACACAAATTAAGAAGTAAATGGTTTATTCTTCTGTTGTATGTTCTTTTCTTAATTTATACACTATTTTAATTTAGTCTTTCTCCTTTACTAACTACACAATTATAGAATGGACAAATCCAATTTAATTCAGTATAACACACTTCTGACACCTTATTTACAACAGGCACAGAGATCTTTCAGATGTGTACAAATAACATTGAGCCTCTAAAAACATAGCTTCATACATTGTGACTGTGACGTACTTTTGAAAAAATGACAAGACTTTGACAATAGTTCAATAATACATGAAGTATGAATGAGTTCCAGAGTGGGTATCAAACTGTTCCCTTTGGACAGTGGTATGTTTAGAAGTTACAATAATTAAGTCACTAATTAATGAATATGATTTTGTTTGTCAACTACCTGCTCAGGCATGCTATACCACATGTAATCTACCTGCAGTGGATTTGTAGCTGTCTCCTTTGGATTTCAGATTTGGAGCTGTCTCCTTCTCCTCAATTCTGGACCTTTCTCCTAACATGTGTAGAGAGATAATGAAGGAAATATCACCTAAATATTCCATATCTCTGAACAGTTATCAGAAACATGGCTAGTCCCTCTCTGTGATCTGTGTATTCTTTGTATTGGGCTCAAGGACATGAAGAAAATCATTTTTATACAGCAAGAAAGGATGGGTTGTAGGAGACAGGGTCCTGATATTCTCCATACTGCAATTCTGTAGGATGGCAAAGACTGAAATGGGTTAATGATCTGCAACTAGTAACTAGCTATTTTAATTTATATTGGCAAGAAAGGCAATAATCAAATGATTCCTATGGGGATGAATTATAATGATGTTAGCAATAAGCCTTCAAGTGAATTATACTAATTAATTTCTGTAGGTCAGCATTATCCATCACCTCCATCATAAAAGACAGCAAAGCCTCAATCCCAGACACAAAGTTACATTTCAAAAGCTTTTGAGTGGGCATCCAGGGATTGGAATTCATAGCTTTGCTTTCCAAATGGGATGTAGAGTTCACAGAGTCAGGACAAAGCCCAAAGGGTTAGCTCTTTTCCTTCCCTGTAGAGATCCTGCACTTGGGAGAGGAGGAGCAATACCTGGAGGGCCAGTAGAAAGCTGTAACTGCCATCTTGGCTGGACTTGTGCTGCAAATAAACAAACTTCAGTCCAGAAGGCTCTCTGGTGTGCAACTTTAAAGGCATGAAATTCGCACACACAATGGTGATTCAATAGTCTAGTGCCGAGTAGGATTACTCTTTAAAAATTAAAATAAGATTGAACTTTCTATAAGAGGAAGCTGTTCTGCCCGAAATTGGTTTCACTCGGCCTTTTGAAAAAAAGCTAATATGAGTCTTCAGAGAATATATTTTCTCAGAGCATTGTCTTATGTTAGTGTAAATGGGTAAAAGAACAATTGTGTAGGAAAGAGAATGTGAGATTTTATTCTTTTTTGTAACATGTTTTTATTTTATATTACATATAATTGATGTGTACCACATAATGTTTTGGTATACATAATGAAATGGTTACAGCAGTGAAGCCAATTAATATATCCATAATGTCACATATTTTACCCATTTAAAAAAAATTTTGTGCTAAAATCATCTAAATTTCCAGGATTCAGTACAATATGAAGAGTAGTCCGAATGCTGTGTGGTGGATAGATGTCTAGACTTATTCATCCTACATAACCACAGCTTTGTTCCTTTGACTTACATCTCCACATTATCCAACGTCCCTCTCCTCAGCATTCTCTTTCTCTCCCTCCCAGGCCCATGGTAACCACCACCCTTCTACTCTCTGTTTTTATGTATTCTTTTTTTTTAAACAAAAAGACCCTACTTATAAGTGAGATCATGCAGTATTTGTCTTTCTGTGCCTGTCCTATTTCACTTATTTTAATAACATCCTCCAGTTTCATCTATATTGTAGCCAATGACAGAATCTCTATCTTTGTTAAAGTTAAAATTCCATTTTATGTAGACACTGACATTTGTTCATTCCTCCATCAACACTGGGTGGTTCCATATTTTGGCTACTGTGGAGAAAGATTAATGAATATTGGAGGGCACTTATCTCATCAACACATAGATTTCATTTCTTTTGAGTCTCTATTCAGAAGAGAAATCACCGGGTGATATGGCAGTTCTATTTTACTTTTTTTGAGGAACCTCTCCGCTACTTTTCATAATGGTTGTACCCATTCACATTCCCACCAACAATATACAAGAATTTACTTTTCTCAACATCCTTGAAAACACTATTTATCTCTTCTCTTTTTGAGAACAGCCATATTAACAGGTAAGACATGATGTCATGCTATGGTTTTGATTTGCATTTCCCTAATGATTAGTGATTGTGAGCATCTTTTCGTTTACCATTGGCCATGTGTATGCTTTCTTTGGGGGAAATGTCTGTTCAGTTTCTTTGTCCATTTTAAAATTTGACCATTTGTTATTTTGCTATTGAGTTGAATGGTTTCCTTCAAACAATATTGGATATATGGTTTGCAAATGTTTTCTCTCATTTTGTAGGCTGTCTTTTCATTTTTCTCATTGTTTCTTTGCTACTCAGTAGCTTTTTAGTTTGCTATGGTACAATTTTTTTTGCATTATTTTGTCTGAGCTTTTGTAATATACAAAATCATCACTGCTAAACCAGTGTCAAGGATTTTTTTCTCCATTGTGTTTTCTTCTAAGAGTTCTCTTTTTTAAAAAATTTAATTGATTTTTATTTTTTTAAATACATGACAGTGGAAAGCATTAATGCATTCTTATTATACATGTAGAGCACAATTTTTCATATCTTTGTATATAAAGTGTGTTCACGCCAATTCATCTCTTTACACATGTACTTTTTTTGCATTACAATTCTTATTACACATATATACCATAATATTTCATATCTCTGTATATAAAGTAGGTTGAGGAATAGGTGAATTATAGATAGGAAAGAGGGGTGGGAGGGGAAGGGAGGAGGCAGGAAATTAGCAAGGATGGTGGAATGTGATGGACATCATTATCCAAAGTACATGTATGAAGACATGAATTGGGTGTCAACCTTCTAGAAGTTCTCTAGTTTCAGGCTTGATGTTTTGGTCTTTAATTCACTAAAAGTTGACATTTTAGTGTGTGACATAAGAGCCTGATTTCATTCTTATGTATGTGGACATTCCCTTTTCCCAGCATAAATGATTCAAGAGATGGTATCTCCCATTGGATCTCCTGTTGGTTCTCTTGTTGAAAATTTGTTGCCTATATAGCTTTAGTTTATTTTTGGACTTTGTATTTGTGCCCTGGGTCTATGTATCTGTTCTTATGCTAGCACCAATTCTTGATTACAATAGCTTTGTAGCATAATTGAAAATCAAGAAGTACAATGTCTCCAATTTCCTTAAAATTGTTTTGGCTTTGGGGTTGCTTGTGGCTCTATATAAAGTTTAGAACTTTTTTTTTCCTATTTATGTGATGAATGTCATTGAAATTTTGGTAAGGATTTCATTGAATCTGTAGATCACATTGAGTTGTATGGACATTTTAACAGGATTAATTCTTCTACTCCAACACAGGGTAGTTTCCTATTTATTTGTGCTGTCTTCAGTTTCTTTTATCAGTGTGTTAGAGTTTTCACTGACCAGATATTTTACCTTCTTGGTTAAATTTATTACTAAGTATTTTATTCTTTTTGATGCTTTTAAAAATGGGATTTTTTCTTCGTTTCTTCTTTGGATAGGTTGTTAGTATTGTAAAGAAATACAAATGATTTTTGTTATGTTGATTTTGAATCCTGTGCTGTTAATGAATTTGCTTATTAGTCCTAACAGTTATTTATTTAATGGAATCTTTAGGTTTTCTACACAGTCATGCCATCTGCAAATAAGAATAATTTTTCTTTTTTCTTTCTGATTTGATTGGCTTTTATTTATTTATATTTTAATTTTCTCTTGTCTAATTGCTCTTGCTAGTGTTTATAGCATTATGTTGAATAGATGCTTTGTACCTGATCTTAGAAGAAAAAATTTGAGGTTTCCCTCATTGGTTATGATGTTATTTGTGAGCTTGGCATATATGACCCTAATCATGTTAAGGAAATTTCTTTCAGTATACATATTCTTGAGTCCTTTTATCAAGAAATGACACTGACAATTCATCAAAAACTTTCTCTGCATCTACTAAGATAATCATGCAGTTTTTGTCCTTCATTCTGTTTGTGTGGTATATTATATATAGTTGCATTTAGTTGGCCATGGACTGGTCTCAGTACTGTTGAAGCCTGTAGGTATTTGTAGAAGTGAGGAGGAGATGAGGGATCCTTCTGTTTATCTTTGTCTCACAGATCTTGACTGAGAGTTGGGCAACACAGGAAAGGTGTTTCCTACACTTTTTTTTTTTTTTTTTTTTTGGTGCAAACATCCTTCTTTCTGCTCTCCACAGGATTTTTGCTACTCTTTGCTGTACTGTGCTATGCTCCCTTAGCTATTTTAATTGGCATGTAGTATTTACTTCCTTTTCTCTATGGAGGAAATAGGATCCTAGTTTATCATCTTTGCTGATGTTACTCCTTGAGAATTCATTCTTTAAGTGATAAGACATTGAACATTTGATTTTGTTAATCTCAAACAGGATATACAGACACACTTACAGCTTTTCTGCCATTTTAAAGGGCATGTATGGTAATACAATTTATTTGAACAAGATGGAAAACTGCTAATACTGGAAGACTTTTATGTCACATTAGCTCAGGAATTCAACTTCTAGCCATATTGGCTCTATGACAAATATTCTTGGGACCTCAATAGCATAATGTACTTAAAATATTGCACAGTTTCCAAATTGAAGGGCACTATGTTCAGACACTCCCCTCCCCAATAGTACTTGAAGCCATTTGCTATGAATAGCACAAGAGCTCATGTAAAAGTCTTGTGCTTTGGTGCTATGCCATCTATCTCTGGGAGTTTGTTAGCATTTTATTCCTCAGTGACCATCAGCTTTCTTTGAAGAATAGTATTTGATGTACATCTTGCAACCAATTACAAGATAAAGGCATATAATTCATGAGTAAGTTGTCTTCATTCTGATAATATGGCTACTTTGGACAGTTGGTTTGAACTTTTATATATGATATTCAGATTGAAATAGTTATTTCTCTTATGTAAAATTTTCATCAACTCTTCCTGGGACATTGATCAATTTTAGTACTTTTCTGTTTCTCTAGAACTGCAGTATTTTTGGACTACTGTCAAAAAAGACTCTATTGCAATCCTAAGGGCTATATTCAAGGTCATGTGACTGTTTACTGCTTCAATAAAAAGGAACTTATAAATGCAAAATGCTGCTCACTATTTATTCATCTCATGTATTCATGAAATGCTCGTTGGCTTACTGTGGTGTTTGCTTGATATGTATTCCACAGAACACCTTTTGTTTCTGCAAAACTGCACATTATATCATTTTTGCATCTGACACTGACCTTCTTCTAAGGAAATGTTCTAATAACAAAAGGAAGATGAAAAGGCTACAGTGAGGAGCTACTAATCCTTGCAGATTTTCTTAACTCACAGAAAGGAAGGGAGGGAGATTTTGGATGGCACACTGACCTTGACTAGTGAGAAATCCAACAGCAAAAACTATTAAACCATAGTTTATTGCCAAATCTTATCATGGTGCTTTCTAGTTTGCTTGGTTATTTTCATGTGAAGTTCCTTGTTACCCAGCAGAGATACATCATGGTTTACATATGTGAAACTCCAAACAGCTATGGGGAAAACCAACATATTTATTCTTTCTCCCATGAGAATTGAGACTAGTGACTTTAAGATTACTTCCTTCTCTTTTCAAGACTTTGGATTTGAAGATTAAAAGAGAGATTTCTCTAAATTCATCAATGTTAGGACTGCATTTGGAAAGTTCTGCTCACTCATTCTCATAATTAATCCCTATAGACTTGAAGTTTTTATCTTAACCCTGGAATCAGTATAAGATCTGGGACAAAACAGATCTCAGTTTTAGTCTGGCTTCATTGCTACTGAGTTGTATGAAATTCATAGATCATTCTCCTCTGGACATTCCTTTCCTCATCTATACAATGCTGATAAAAATATCTACTTTGAAGAATTATTACACTTGTATGTATATAACAGAGACTCAGCAAATATTGGTTCCTTTCTCATTTTCTTTTCTTTTAGCAAGGGGAAAGTAACTTTTCCCGCATGTTCATTCACATCTCTGAAGTCGTACTAATCACAATAATATAAATGGAAATTATTGAGCTGTAGTAATGTCTTTTCAGACCAAATGCTAATAGCCAAATCAAATGGCCATGAGGTATCTCAGGTATGGTGGCTTTAAGAGACCAAAAGCCCAGAATTTAGATCTGGGTCCCTCTACATCCTAGTTGGGCAACATCTTCCAATGTAAGTCTGATTTCCTCTTCAATGGAACAGGGATTTTTAAAAAAAGAAATTCTAGTAACAATATCCTTAAAGGTTATTGAAGATTAAATTGGGTCATGTGGACAAGTGCTATATATGTTCAGCATAGAGCAGGGACTCAGACACCCTCTTCTTAGCACACCTAGATGCTTGCTTTTTGGTCAGGATTCTGATGAGTTATGGTCTTGAGGATTATAGGTAGAGACCCAGTGATTCAATCCACATAATTTAGCCATATTGGTAAAGATGGGGCCAACACCAGAGGAAGCATTTATTATCATCTGTTCACTAAATTTATGCCACTTTTGTTTGAGGTTCAGGCTGTCAGCTTGAGTAAATGGTGGCTGCCATGTCACATGTCTGGGTGGCTCCACTTCATCAAGCTAGAAAGGATGCTTAGGATTCCAAGCATGGAAGAGGGAGACTTGTTTTCTCTGCTAATTGCTTGAAGATGAAACTCAGTTTTAAATGATACCAATGTGTGCTACAATGTTTATTAGCATCTCTTGAATCTTTAGTTTGAACACCTTGAGGGCCTTATAGAGAAGCTGTAGGCTTGCCTACAGGGACACAGGGTCAGTGTGCATAAAACAGCAGTGACCTGTGGGCTGATGATGAAGAGTACACCCCCACTGTGTTCTAGACATGTATTCTCTCCAAAGGTAAATACTGCTGGACAGGAGGAAGGGCTCTCAGGAGTTCATCTGCAGCAGAGCTCAGAGTGGTGACTGTACAGAGACTGGGGGACAAGGGATCTTGTGCTGTTCTTTGAACAATGGCCTGACAGAGTGCTTATTTTTAACCATTTCCAGAGGGGAGCCACAGAGTCACATGGGAGATTTATTTCTTTTACAACAGAAGTCAATTGGGCATGACACTAATGTATTGTTTCAAGAAAAGTCTAACTCAACTAAATCGAGACTCAGTAGGAAATTTAAAGAGAAGCAATTTCTGTTATTGGTTTTAATGAATACCATTAAGTGATAACCAAAAAGAGAGAAGAAAAAAAGATTAGGGATTGCTCAGAAAACATCCTTCCCACTCTTCTAAATTATCATGACAACACAATCTTCAGCTGTGAAGTTAATTTCCTCCGTAATTACATTCTATTTAGAGGTGCGATTGCTTAGAAACACCCTCCTGGCGAGGGAGCTTTTCTATTCTAGTAAGGGATGAAGAAGAAGGGGTCCCCAGCACCATGTGGCAACTATTTGTTTTCTCTGTTTTACCCTTGGGCACTTGCCCATCGGGGTGCCTTTGGAGTCCCTCTTGTCCCTGTGGCTGCCTCTCATCCTGAGAGTTGTGGGCAGGATTTATGTTGGAGAGACTCTCAGGAGAAATCTTCATCAGCTGGATGTGAATGGTACTTGCCCTGGGTTCTAGGGGCTCTCCCAAAGCACTCCATGCATCCCCTGTCCCCTGGATTGCATGAAGGAGAGTTGAAGGGACCCTGGCCTTGCTATTACAGTTGTGTAGGTGAGAGGGCTGTGTACTTAGAAAAGAAATGTTATTTACAAAAAAGTTAATGCTGGTCTTCAGCTTTTAGGAAGCAGTCAAATCATTGCAAGCCTGATTGTACAATGACATGAATGAATGTATTTTAACATTTCCATCACCCAAATCCTTGCTTATAACCATTTCTTTCACAGTCCTTGGAGTGGATGGGGGAGGTGTGGGGGCGGTGGGGAAGCAAAATGACCACAGTCCAGGGTTGCTGTCTTTGAGTTGTCACCAGGCCTTCACCCTAAGGACTAAACAAACAACAAACACAAAAAGCTAGGGCAAGATAGTTTGTTACGATGTAGGCCAATTTCCTACTTTCAAACCACCAGGAAAAAAAAAAAAAAGAAAAAGAAAAAAAAAGAAATGAGGGCATAGGATTCTGATAAATGATCCTAAGAGATGAATCCCAAGGTCCTTTCCCATGTTTCACGCAAGATCAGACAGTGCTCACCACAGTCCTGAGTCCGGCTCGCGGAGCCTCTAATTCTATTACTGCCTCATCCAGGCACATTATTTTTGCTCATTAACGAGATGGCATCATAATGGAGCATGCGGCAGCCAGAGTGATTAGCAAAGCGCCTCCTTCCATTCTTCAAAATGTCATCAACACACTGGTCAGGAAACAAACTCATTTTCTGACTCTGCCATGATTTGCAGGGTTTCAGGCACTGATGATAGCTTGTCTGCTTGGTTTAAAAGAGCTCCTGATATAACAGAACCTGACACTGTTTACTTCAGCCTATTATGCCTGCTGCATTCACTGAATGCTTCACTGGAGAAGAAAAATCGAAAGAAGGCTATTCATTGTAATGCCAGCTGCTTTTTAAAAAAGGAAATCAATTTTTGCTTGAGCTCAGAATGTACTCCGCAGGTCCAGAGTGACCTACCACTTTTGATGTCAACAACAAAAGGATCTGCCTGAATTTTCCACCACAATCACCCAACAGCTCAAAGAACATTGAAAATCCTAGATTAGTTTCATTTTAGTTTATGTTCAAATTGGTATCCACTCATCCCAACAATATCACAAAATACAAAGGCCTGGGTGACACAGCCCCTGCAAGGCAAATGCTAGGGGAACTCTGGGCTTTGCCTTCTCTGCCGGGTTTGTTATAAATTACTTGGCAGGACCATTTTATGACGGAAATAATTAGTTATGTTTAGTATTTATAGCTAGTATCATGATGCCTTTCTGCACTGCTAATTAATTATTTTATGGCCAGTATGTTTCAAATGCAATTAGTTAGGTATGGCAATGATCATAATATTTTGCATATTCATGACAACATTCTGCCTATTTACAGCAAAACTTGGGTGTCAAAATCAGTTATTTTCCTTTTGTTATTAGGCAGAATAATTACAGGAAACAATAACAATGATCTCTTGCATGTGAATAACATTTTACAACCGAGCACCTCCATTCATGTCCCCCAAGCTTGCACCCCTGTGGTTTCTCATAGGGAAATGGAAACTCCATATGGTGACAAGTTTTGGCTGAGTCTTTAGCCAGCTTGAAGGTCACCAACAGAGGCTTTTGCTCTTTTTACATGTAGTTGGAGCCTCATTTGGGGCTCTGGGATGGACTGTTTTCTAAAAAAGGAGTGTTGAGAAAGAGAATATTTGGGCTGAATAAGGAAACAAAGGAGTCAGTTGGTCCTCTGTTGCTTTGAACAAAGCCCCCAATTTTTCCTTCATTTTTACTATTATTACTTTTCCAGTAGGCATGGAGTTGCCTCTAAACAAATAGAAGCAAAACCTCCTTAGTTTTTCTGTGTTGGGGGGCTCGGAAGACAGATTGAATTATTGCTTAACTAGACTCTGTATCAAGCACTGCTGTATTCGACACTGCCTCGTGTTGAACTATTGAGCACTTCTTAAATCCTGAGAGTCTAGAAATAGTATTGCCCTGCAAAGCCTGGGAATGTTCTCAATTAGCTTGAGACAAGATCAATGACATATGCTCTCTTCCAGATCTGTGACTATTTCTCTTCCCTTTAACCCTCCCTGACTAGTCATAATCCTCCATTTCCTTTTTTCCATATGTGTCTGCAAAGTGCTGAAATGGCAAAAATCAAGAAAAATATTATCCACTCATAACTGAGATTTAGTTATGAATTTCCTTTTATGGTATAGGGTATGAAGGCTTAGAAAATAGGAATAGGGTTTGGAAATGAGATATTTACATCTTTCCAGCTTTTGCTTCCTCCAAACTAGACTATTAAAGAGAAAAAAAAAAGCAGTGTATGATTTTAGATTAAAAAAAAAAAAAACCTTTGTTAAAAACTGCATGTACATGTGGACTCTATGACCTCAGGTTGCCATATTTCTCTCCCCAAAGGACATGAAATCCTTCCTTTCCTCTCACCAAATTCTCTCCTGCTTTTAATTGAAGCCATTTCCATTCATTGGGTTTGTTGCAGACATGAAGAGCAAACTGGCTTTGAAGTTAATAATCATTATTTTCTCATTTCTTGGGATAAAGGCAGAAGGAATCCCTTTAGTATTCCCTCAGAAACCATTCTTTACCCCTTTAATCATCTTTGTCACGTCTCTGAACTTATTCCAGTTTCACCACATCTGCACGTTACAAATATGAGTTCTCAGTGTTCCTAAGCACACCCCAACTCCATGCTCAAAACATCTGCCCATACGCAGGGCCAAGTCTAAAATCGATCCTTCTGTTTTAACAACTCTGGTATGGGTCACAGGCTGGCTGTTTTGTTGCCTTTGAAAGAACCAAACATAACAAAAATGAAAAGTCAAAACAAAACAGAAAAACCTGCAGGGAAGAGATATTTTTAAGGCGAGCTGCCAACTTGGGGAATAGCAGCTTTCCCCTGTGACCTCAAAGATGGGCTGCCTTCCAGTTTGATCCTTGAGATTCCAGCCAGGCCAAGGCACAGAGTCTAGAAAGTCTGCTGTTCAGAGCACCGGGGAGTGGAGAGGTCGGGGTGGAGGCTGACTAGTTCCAAGTGGACTCTGAGAGTTTTATTCCACTCTGGGGCCAGCTTAGGAGGGTTTTGAAAGTATAGTAACCTCAACTGTTACTATGTTAGGAGATTTTTAGTATCTGCAAGACAAACTGAAAAGGCAGAGCATGAAAAGGAGTAGAAATTTCTTATGAGACAGGCATTACAAGTATGTTTGGAGGCAGATTCAAATAATCTATTCTTAATAATTGATGATCGTTTGATTTACAGATTGTGCCTCAACAAACTTTTCTATTCCCTGTCTAAGACTTTCAGTGACCTTCTCCAACTCCTCCCCTTTAACACTACTGTATCCTTTACTTAGGGGCCCCAAGAGCTTCTGCAACATTTAGAAAAATTAAAAAGTGACTGATACCTGTTGAAGGTTGAATAACTAAAATTCCTTTTCCTGTAAGAATTCCTGCCAGCTCCCTCTCCATAGCCCCAACTGTAGTTGCAGATGTTCCCTTTCTGAGAGAAATTCAAAATACAAACATATTGTAGTCCTGATGAGCTATTCATTTTTTTTTTGTCATCAAAGAGTAGCATAAAAAGAATAATGCTGGTGCTGTGCTTTTAGTAATTGAGAGCCTAATCAATTCCACATTGTAATTGCCCCTGTCATCTGTTTACACACCTTTCATCGGTACACAATCCTGATGTAGCCCCGCAGGTTGGGAAACATCTGTATCCCCGCACTCTGAGCACAGCGTAAAGGTTATGTTGGAAGAGAAACATCAATAACGTTTTGCAAACAGATTTTGTACTCATTTAATTCATAATTGTGAAATATTAGTGCTGGGCATCACTTTCTGCCCAAACAGAAAGCTTTCCTCTTGATTTGTATATGACAGTTGATATATTGAGATAATCTGAAAGATTTTACTGGATGCATTATTAGTTTACACTATGCTATTGTCGTTTTGAAAAAAATTGCAGGCCAGTTATTGTCATCAAACTGAATAATTTCACATATTCCAAGTTCAGCTTAAAATTTTAAGGGTTTCTTTTTCTCCAATTATAATTTTCACACCTCTTATATTTCTAGAAACTCCACAGGCATCACTAATATATTTCCATGAAGATTGACTTGTAGCAGCCTTCTATAGGGATTAGAGCTGACATCTGTGTAACAGTGCCTGAGAGAAAAAAAAATATTAATATAGTTCCTGCTATATGATGATAGACATTAGAAAGTCATTAACAAACCAATTTCTGAAATAGAAACTGACTCCATATTGGGCATTCTGATCTTGGTCTTGACCTAGCAGTGTGATCTGGAACCAAGACATGATTGCCAAAGACCTATAAACAACCAATTTAAGAAGGAGCTTTTTTTTTTTTTCTTTCTTCTTCTTTAAATTCTTCAGGCATGTGATATGAATGAAATTAGAGAAAGCAGTGTGTGGCTTTTCTGGTTTTCTTGTTTTAACTCCTGTTTTCACAGGCCAACTCCCCCACCCCCTGCCAAAAATATATATTTCATTTTCCTTGGGAAAAGTGGATTAAGAGTAGAAAACTTACCACACACTTTTTAATACTTCAATTCATCTGAAATGCATATAAATGTAGCAAAGTCAAGTGAAAAAGAGAAGCATGGTTGATCTCCTTGGACTCTAGGCCCTCCTGGTTATTCCCAGAGATGATCCACTTCGTGCTGCTCATTGGTTTGCCTGCCAGGCCCTGCACAGCATTTCCACATGTAACATCTTCAACTTGAATGAGGGCAGGTCAGACTGGCTTATTCTGCAGTTCTTCAGTGGAATATTCCCTCAATTCTTCCAAACTTTATAAGCTTACAGATACCATTTTAATCAATGCAAATGCTTTTCATCTTGCTTCATTGATTTAATTTGCAAACTTTCCCATCAACAAATATACATGAGTGCCTGTTACTTGCAAGCTACGAGCGTATCTACCACAAAGCTGCTTCATTCCTAGCCTGTTCATTCAAGTTGCTTGTCATCCAGGAGTCAACAGCTATATAATTAAATATGTCGTTGACTGGGTCTCTCTAGATCAGTCCTCTATTTTTTAAAATTGCATTTTCTATTATCATAAAGTTGTTTGACTTGGTTTGTCAGGGGATTACCATCTTTGGTTTCATCTATACAAATCTTCTCTTGATTGTGTTCATATTACCATTCGGATTTCATAATCTCCCTGTGAGAAAGTAGAAGTTTAAAAGAGGTGGGATCAGCACCTTTGAGGAAATAAATAAGGTGATTAGTCTCCCTGTTTCACAGGTGAGGAAGTTGAATACAAAAAAATCTCAGAATGAAAAGTCCAGCTGGATACGAATGCACTGTGGCCTCTGGATGCACACATCAGGATAATTTCCCTTCCTCTTATGGATTGGACAGAACCAAACATTCCAGGAGTGATTGTTTGCAGGCCATGCTAAAGGTACCAGAGCAATTCCCAGCACTGTGATTTCACCACACAGTGTAAACAGATGGCCGTGGTTCAGAGAACCAGCTGAATGCTTCAATCTGTCGGATACAGCCATAAGGGTAGGCAGACCATGTCTGAGTCACACTGCAAGCCAGAGTGCCATTGCTGCTGTTTGATCATTTTAGATTTAGGGACTTGCAGAGAAAATACCCTTTAGCCTTTTTATAATTTAAAAAAGATCTTTTAGAAAGTAGGAAGCAGGGAAGTGTCTTTTGTTGTTTTGTTGTCCCCATCAACTAAGAACGAATTTTTCATAAAAGAATTGTGTAACTATCCTTTTGTCTTGATCCAATTGTTAGAAATTAATTTCCTCTGTTTTCAAGGCAACAATGACCTTGACCTAACGGGTGCCTTTGCTCTTTATGTGCACACAAAGTCATGAAAATTATGCAATTCTGTATCGATACCCCTCACAACATCTGAGGAGAATTCATCCAGTTTGGAGTAGTTCAATTTGAAAGGAATTTAATTGCCATAAACTGTATTTGTAAACTAGTTCTTTCCACCACATCTAACAATTTCATGAAGTAATTGTTAGCAGAAACAAAATCTGTATTTATTAATGTTTATTGTTTTTCAGCCGAAATTAATTTTCAAAGCATACTTTTGAGTGCCATTTACATTCAAAAATAAATACAGCAGATGTGTTATTAGGCCAGCTTCAGGATATTCCAGGAGGCCTAACGTGCCAGCATTTCCTGCATGAAGGCAAATGAGTAAAGCTCCGGAGGGCTTGGCTCTGCAGAACTAATGTTTTATCTAATCCACTGCTTGAATGAGACATGAACAGATTTTTGCTCTGCTACAATACTGGCAATTAGCAAAGTCTTCCTAGGTCTAGTTCCATTTAGTATAAAGTAAATAATATTTATGATTTGGCCATTTCTGATATATTCCTGTGGCTTCTAAAATTGAAAGAATGAATTAAAACAAGCTGTTGTATTGAACAAGCACCATGAATGATTTTCTAGAGTGTAGGATTTGGGGGGGAAATCTGATGTTTCCTATACCTAAGCAGGGACTTATGCTAACTAATATCCACAGGAGGGCTGCTTAATGTTGCTCTTTAAAACCTCCAGGAAGAACCATGCGTATTTTTAACTACAGGGAACTGATGTTTAATGATATAATTTTCAATCTTATTTTCTGGCCTCATTGCATAGGACCTGATAGAAGGTTTCCTGTCTCCACTTATCTTTTGTGTATTTCTTAAGATAAAGTGGACATCTTGTTAAAAGATCACAAAATACCTATTTTATTGCAAAAGTCTTTCTTTCCACATAAAAGATGAGTCTAGACACAGGTTCTCAAATTGCCAACCTTCCTCAACTGAAGAAAGGTGATGGAGTGAATTAGCTCCCCCTCCTTCAGAACAAAGCTTTCCACATATTGTTGTCTGCTGAGACTGGGCCCCACCTACCTGGGCAGGCAGGTCATTCTCCATGACAGGGGAGACACCTATAGTACCTCCACTCCCCCAGAGTCCTCCACCTTCAGGAAGTCCCAAAGGCACTGCCATGAGTCTTTTCTAGTTGCTTCTGCCTTGATGCAAAACTTGTATTTTGAGGAAGGAATTTTCCAGTCTCAAACATTCCAGGATGCCTTTTGATTTTCTCTTTCACAAGATGGGGTTTGAATGTTTAGAAGCAAAGTTTCAAGACCTTTGATGGGGCAAAAAATGAGTGTGAAGCCTAGGAAAAGTTTAAGATTTTTGTTTGCTAGGTTTCAGGAGCATGTTTTTTCCTTATGAAGGTGTAGAGAAACATTCCTTACCTCAGTGACTTTTAAATGTTGATGTTACTCCCTAGCAAACATTCAAAGTTGGTTTTGTTTTTCTTGCCTAACTGACTAATCGTCAGTTATTATAGGGTTCATGTGAAATCTCTACTCTTGGACAATTTCTTCATGTTTCTGAGTATAGAAGAGTAATTGTGGAGTGTCTGCGGGCTCAGTAGTTACATGTAACTCTGACGCTCTGATTATTTTGTTCCTCCACCCTATAGGCAGTGATACCCCACGGGGGTAGGTAGGAAAATTGGACAGAGAAAGGCTACTTCATGAGGCTCTCATGGGGAATCAGATGACTGAATGCCTAAACTCATCTTTTAGGGCAATAGAAAAAAAAAAAGGACTCTTTCAATATGTATATTTGTGCAATGGCTCCAGATCAGTAAATCTCCTAAAATATGTTTTGTTTGTGTGTGTGTGTGTGTGTGTGTGCGCGCGCGCGCGCACGCGCCTGAGTCTTCCTAATTACAAACTGTGCCAATAGCTGATGAATTGTTGTAAAGAGTAAATATAACTTGAAGCATCAACTCTAATATCTGGCATGTAATAAGGATTAAATAAATATTAGTTGATATTAAACTACAAAGCCTTATACACAAAACTTAAACACAAATTCTCCTAAATAGAGAATTTTATACTTTAAAGATGGCATGATTCCCTTTTAATGCTGTTGGCAGTATGAAATATGAACAGTCTAAATATTTAATGTTACTATCTTTACCTTTGAAATGAAAGGAACAGAAAGAATGTAAAAGATTAGGAGAATTGAGGATATGTAGTCACAAATGAGGCTACAGGAGAATCTGATTTGTTTCGTTTTTATTACAGTAGCAGAAGCCGGTGAATTAGTTGTTCAAGGGATGACAGCAGTATTCAAAGGCATTAATCTTTATTGTTTAATTTTTCAAGTAATTTAAGACTGCCCAAGCTGTTTATCTTTCGAAGTTCTACATTGGTGTTTTTCAAAGTGGGGTCTTCTGATATCTAGGTGTCCCAGGACCCTTTTAAGGAGTCTGTGAAGACAAAACTCTTTGTGTAATAATTCAAATACTTAATTTGCTCTTTTTTTTTTTTTTTTTTTACTCTACTGATATCCACCCTGATTCTAGAAAAGCAACAGTGAATAAAAGTGCCTCAGCATAGTCATGGGGACAGCACTAAACGGTGACAGTAGCTATAGAATCACTGCTGTGTACTTGAAGTTAAACAAAAACAAAAGCAAGGCCAGTTTTTTTCCTGTGAATATCCTTAATGAAAAATTAAAATTATTTATTTTTAAAATTAAATCTTGACTCTGAACACATGTCTTTAATGTTCAAAGTGACTAAAATATGCACAGAGTGCTATTGCTGCTGAGGTACAGCAGTCCTTTATGGAAAAGTATTGTGCCATTGTGGAGTTGGAGCTTGAACTATTGGCTTTTTTTCCTGGAGCACCATTTTTTCTTGAAGAATGACGACATTCAAACTGTGGTTATTCAGATTTGAGCTTTTGGCAGGCATTTCGTCAAGCATGAATGAAGTGAGCTGGTTACTTTAGGAAAAATGACTGATAGTGCTTGTTGCCAATGATAAAATTTGAGCTTTCAAGGAAAAAAAAATGAAAAATTTAGAAAGCTTATATTTGCCATTATGGGCTTGACAGCTTCTGGAAACTTGAAGGCATTTCTGGTGAGATTAATGGTGATATTAACAAATGCGATTATTTGATATTGTGTCATGAAATATGTCAACTTTTGAGAGATCTGCATAACTTAGGAAACAGAAATTTTCTAAAAGACCAATGCATCTGACAGCATCAAACATGGGTTAAAGATCCATTAAAACCACAAGCTAGACCAATGGCTTTTAATAAAATAGAGTATAAAAAGCTCACTTATACAATTTCAGATTGCTTATTGCAACTAAAACATATCATTTTTTTATGTTTTGATGTAATATTAAAGAAAAGTATTCACAATTATGTGAAAAAAATCACTAAAATACTTTCCCCCTTTTTTATTTTCTTTATTTTCTTTTTTTTAATTGGTTGTTCACAACATTACAAAGCTCTTGACATATCATATTTCATACATTAGATTGAAGTGGGTTATGAACCCCCAATTTTACCCCAAATGCAGATTGCAGAATCACGTCGGTTACACATCCACAATTTTCCCCCTTTTTTAATTTATTAAAAAAATTAGTTGTAGATGGACATAATACCTTTATTTTATTTATTTATTTTTATGTGATGCTGAGGATTGAACCCAGTGCCTTCCACGTGCTAAGCAAGTGCTCTTGCGCTGAGCCACATCCCCAGCCCCTCCCTTTTCAATTACACATATGTGAGTGACCAGATTGTCTTAATATTCTTCAACCAAAAAACTAAATTGCAACTGACTGAGACAGAAATAGACATGAGGATACAGCTGCCTTCTATTATACTAGACATGAAATCGATTCACAAAAACAATGCCACTCATCCCACTATTTTTAAAAACATAGTTATTTTCATTTAAAATATTTGTTGACATATAGGTGGTATAATATTATAATTTTAAAATAAGTTGATAAAAATGCTTTAAAAACTTTCCAGTTTTTTTTTTTCTAAATGGATAAATATTGACAGGTGTAACCCACAAAAGCAAAAACTTTCTGGAGGCCTCAATAATTTATTCAGAATGTAAAGTGTAGAGGATTTGGAGACCAAAAAGGATGAAAAATGTTATGCTGGGTAATCTCCCACAGAGAGTTGAAAAAGTTTACAAAAATATTTAAGTTTTGCATATGGAATTTTCAGTCTGTGGCCTAATCCATTCTGGGCAAAAGTATTCATTCCTGGAATCAATTTAAAAGGGGAAATGTTATAGATATTGTGCCAAATAATCTTCCCTAATTCCTCTCCAAATCAGAAGTTTCAAGAGCACATTAACAGATTATAAACTCTGCAAAAGAGAGAACATATTGGGTGAGGGAATGGTGTTCTGGTTGGTAAACCTTTCTCCCTCCCTTCTTTTCTCTCCTCTTCTCTTCTCTTCTCTTCTCTTCTCTTCTCTTCTCTTCTCTTCTCTTCTCTTCTCTTCTCTTCTCTTCTCTTCTCTTCTCTCTCTCTCTCTCTCTCTCTTTCTCACCAGAGATTAAGCCAGAGGTACTTAACCACTGGGCCACATACCCAGTCCTTTTTATTATTTTTCATTTTTTTTTTTTAAATTTTGAGACAGGGTCTTGCTAAGTTGCTAAGGCTGGTCTTGAACTTGTGATCCTCCAGCCTCAGCTTCTCGAGTTGCTGGGATTACAGGTGTCAGCCACCAGGCCTGGCCAAATTTAACTTTCTAATTTTGTACTTTGTTGTTGTAATGTGCATTATTGTCATACTTTGTATTGCTTTTGTTATTCTTAAAATGTTTTACTTTTAGTTTGGAAATTTCAAAAATTGACATAAATTCTGAAAAATAATGTAGCAGACTAGATGAACATATCATTCAGTTTTAACAGAGATTAAATTGCAACATTTGTCTTATATCTGACTCTTTAAAGGAAGAAAATAAGAATGAAAAGAGGTAATTCAAATATATTCTTTTGTAATCTGCTTTTTTTTTTCATCCTATAGTTGTTTTTAAGGTTTTTATCCATGTTGAAACATATATTTCTGGTTAGTTTGAAAACTATTGTGAAGTATTTTATTATATAAATAAATTTTCAAGTTATTGGTTTTTTTTTAATACTTAAAAATTTCAATTCTTTATTAAAGCACATATGTATATAACACAAAAATAAGGCAAAAAATGTTTCTCATACTGGTCAATATATTTAATTAAATTTTTAGGAAAGCAATGACAATTCTAAGTATTTATATCTTTGGATATCAAAATAGTTGCCTGAACTGGATTTTGGCTCTTTGATTTAGTTTTGCATAGATATTCTAAGTAAGTCGTTTATTTATATAAATTATTACTAAGCCTAACTTGATATTTTTAACCATAATCTTGAGCATGAACCATTGTGTAATGTAAAGGAAAAATATGTTGAATTTAATGCAATTCCAAATCATGTGCATTTCTATTCTTGAGAAAATAGTGTTTGGGTACTAATTGTGTAATTGGTCTAGGTAACTGTATGGATTGAGTGTTTGTGTTCCTCCAAAATTTATGTAGTGAAGCCCTAACCCCAACATGACTCTATTTGTAGATAAAGCCTGAGAAGATAAAAACTAAATGAAGTCTTAAAAATGGGGCCTTACTCCAACAGGGCCGGTGTCCTGGAACTAAGAGTTAAAGCCATGCACAGTGGTACATGCTTGTGGTCCCAGCTATTTGAGAAATTGAGGCAAAAGAATCAATTGTGTCCTACCTAAAGTTAAGGACAAGACTGAGCAATGTAGTGAGGCCCCTTTCTCAAAAAGGGAGGGAGAGAGAGGGTCCAGAGATTTCTTTCTTCCAGGTGAGGACACGGCAAGAGGACTTCTGTCTGGAAGTCAGGAAGAGAATGTTCACCAGCAACCTGACCATGTTGGCACCCCAGTCTTGGACTTTCCAACCTCAGAACTGTGAGAAATACACTTGTGTTGTTTAAGCTAGCCAGTTTGTGGTATTTTGTTTTGGCAGCCAAGCTAACACAATCACCTGTGTATTTTCACATTTGTGGGGGGGCATTGTAGCTTTAAGGAGTAACCCAAACAAATGTCTTCCTGGATTTTGTTTATATTCTGCATCTCAGAACTGGTGAAGCAAAATTAATGCTGGAGTGATCTGCTTCCCCTGACTGGTTCACTTCAGAATGGATGGAGTTACCCCTTATGGGGCCTGAGTAGTCCATTCTCTATTAGTATCTTAAGTGCTAATGGATAAGGTTATCACTGCATATTATTGTCATTACTGTCTTAAAGACAAAAAATTGACTTTCTAAGAGTCACACAGACTTAAACTACAAATCCACTAATCCATCTATGCTATACCACTATTTGGGTTCAAAATTCTGTCCTGGACATTTTACTGGGATGATCTGCATCACCTTAAAAAGAGCTCTGATACTAGGAAAGTTTGTGCAAAGCCAGGGAAGTATTAAATGACCTGGACACTTTTAGCATTCCAAAGGTGATGTTATGTGGAGCTATAGCCACTTACAGGAACCAACCTCAAGCCAGTGAGTTACCTTGGTTAAGAGTCAGCAAAGCTAACTGCTGAGGTGGAGAGAGCAGCTAGGTGCAGGATTTAGGGAATGGTGGCTACTGGCCAAATTCATGGAAGGAATAGCACTCTCAGGCTGGGTGTTTGGTGAGAATTTCTACAAGGACATGAACAGGACTTTCAGAAACTAAGGATGTTATAGCACCCCCAAGGGATATTAAGAAGGCAGATCAATTTTAACCTGGGGGCCTGAAAGGGGAAGGGAGGGAGCAGTTCCAGAAAAATCCATAGAATTGTGCGAAAAGGCCCCTGATGGGAGGTTCCAGTGCCTATGAAGACTCATGGCTGCCCACCCCAGAGTTTCTGCTCTACCTTCTCTTCCTCACTTTTCCCCATGTGGGGCACCTTCACTCTTTCCTTATTACCCTGTTTGGTTTCCTTCCTCCTAGTTTCCTAGGTGATTAATGTCCTTCTCCTTTACCACGCCCTGCACATAGGAAGCTCTGTGAGCATAGGCCCTATCTGTCTTCTTCCCTGCTCTATCTCCAACCCCTGGACCCAGTACCTGGCATGGAGCAAGCTCTCCAGGTATGCTTATTGGATCATGGAGTGAGTGAATGAATGAATAAATGATTGGGGTATTTTGAATGTTCAAAGTGAAGCATGACCTCATAAGTAAGAGGCTCAGAAGTAGCCGAAGATAATGTGGCAGAGAGCACCAGGCTGAGAGATGCGGAATTCTGTGGCAGAGAGCATCAAATTGTGTCTTTATGCTGTCGTGGCTGAATTTCTTGGCCCAGAATTACACTGAACACAGTCATTATTGAACCCAGCATTCCTGCAGTGTTGTCCTTGCTGCCTGCTAGAAAGCATAAACTGGAGGGCTTGATAAGTGGCAGCAAATGCTCTTGTTTTGCGTGAGAATCTTGGAAACATCAGGAACAAAGTCAATTTAATGCTTCTTTTGAGAAAGTCTGATAGGTTAGGTAATGCATTTACATTGTTTTTCAAACTGCATGATTTAACTCTCCATATTGTGACTGTATTACAGAGAGTTTATGATCTTGGTCTGTTGGACTAGAATTTTAAATATTTTTTATTAAATTAAATTTCTTATTCACTTCATGGGTCAAGAGGATCCCTTATGCCCCATTAGCTGATAGAAGCAGCGACCATGCACTCTATCATTTTGTCAAGCCAAGCTTCTCTCAGCAGTTGGTATTTCTGTTGTGCAAAGAAATCTTCCTCCATCTTCTCACCCCTTGCCATCCTGCCTTTACTTTCAGCTTTTTCAGGAGTATTTCTGAATTGTTTTGTCATTCACAGAAAATCCATTTTCCTTTTAGACATAGATGAACCATGAATTTTGGTATTCTTGCCCCATTTAAGATAGGTAAAGAAACTACAGTGAGCACATTGATTGATGGAGAATTACTAGAGGGCTCGACAGTGCTGAGCACTGCAGTGTAAGGAAGAGCAAGGTTGACCTGGCTCAGGCCTCATGGAATTTCTTGGGGGGTGGGGGACAAATTTTAAAAGCCAAGAAAATGAAAAATAAATAAAATAACTGAGTTGTATAAGATAGACTAGTAGGGCCCAGGGGCCCTACTTTAGGTAGAGTGTTCTAGGGAGTTCTTTCCGAGGGGTAGTCTAAAGGGTGAAAGGAAGACCAGGCAGGGTGGGGCACTCTGGGAAGAGGGAAGAGGGCCAAGTCCCTGAGTCAGGGAGGAAACACTGAGCATATTTGTGGCATCAAAAGGAGGCCAGCAGGGGTGAGTCGCAGTGAGTTAGGAAGAGTGGCTTGTAGCAGAGCTGGAAAGAAATACATTTCCCTGCAGGCCTTGCTGGGGATGCTCGGCTTCCACATAACTGTGGTGGGGTGCTGGTGATGGTGTTTAAGCTGGTGTGGAATGATATCATTCCCATTTCAAGACACTGGTTCATCTGTGGTGAGTGGATCAGAGTCAGCAAGTGTTGCAGAGGGTAAATCAAATCAGTTAGGAGGCTGTGACCATGGGACTCAGGAGACCTAAATGGTGGTAAGGGATATGGAGAGCAGTGGAAAGATTCATGATATATTTCAGAGCCAGAGTTAAGCAGACCTGCTGATGAATTATGTACACGTGGAAAAGAACAATAAATAAAACTTTCAGGTTTGTGGAGAAAGGACAGTAACTTGTATTGGTGGGAACACTGATTCTTGAGTGTCTGGATTTTTCTCCCATCTTATAGTAGCAACTCCTTCCTAAGATATTTGTTTTGTTTTTGTGTTTTAATCCCTATTAATAACTGCAACCATGCTTTTATAATCATTCTTGCTTAGCAACCATGGAAAAAACTAGAGATGCCTGAAGAAAGGGGGAGAAATCAAGTTTACTTCTATGAGAAAGTCCTGAAACCTGAAAGTCTGCACTGTATAAAAGATAATGAGAACAAAAGGGTGATGCTCAGCTTTCAGAGAGGACTCCAGTGTTAAATAATGCTCTTCTACATCTCCAAGTGCTGCTTGTCTCTTTCCAGTACCATGTTTTCCATATTTTCTGTAACAATTTAAGATTCTTAGTAGCTGCTTGACCTTGGCAAAGTTAATCTCTCTGCATCTTGGTTTTCCTCTCTCCAAAATGGGCCACATACAAATGTCTACCCCACAGGAATGTGGTGAGCCCCAAGACTGTGCAGATCAGTTGCTTCCTGGCACACAGGAAGCATGGTTGAATGTCAGGATTGTTGGTACTTACAAAACAGGAAGGCTGAGTAGGCATTAAAAGGTTAGGGAATGGTTTTGAGGGGAACTGTCTCAAGTTCTATTGTTGATGCAGTCAGTTTGAATTATTCATTGGAAAAACAATGAAAACATCAATTATCCAGGTGGACCTAAGTCTGGCATGCAGGGAAGCTGAAGACTCACAATTTAAAATCATCAGCATAAAGTTGATTTTTTTTGAAACACGTGTAAATGGATCTCATTTGGGGATAGAGGTGGGGTCCAGAGTTAATCCCTGAGCTCAGCCAGAGGAGTAGAAGCCAGTAAATGAGACTGGGAAAACGAATCTGACATAGGAAGGAAAGTATGTGAGAACATAAGGAAAGAACAAGAGAGTAAATGACTCTATTTGGAGCACTGCTGAGGGTCAAGGAAGGTGTCCATTGGGTTTAACGGTATGGAAATCATTGGCCACCTGGACAAGGATGGCTTCCGTGCAGCTGAGAGAAGGTGGTATATTGGGAATATGTTGGGGGTGAGAAAGTAATGATGGCTCTTGTAGACAACTTTCAAGAGGACTTACTTGCAAAGAGTGTAGAGGGGCTGAGCCGCCATAGGAAAACAGATATTCTGTGTCACTTGTTTTATTTCTACAAACGAGCAGCTAGAGTGGCATTTTCAAAGTGGGAGTTTGGTGATGCAGGGGAGGAACAGGATGACTGAAGGAGGGAAATCCTTGAGAAATACTAAGGTCCAGAGCAAGCATGGAGGTACTGTCCTTTAATGAGAAGAGGCTTAGTGCTCAGGAAAAGAAAAACAATAAGATGTAAATGTGGGCTTTGGTGTTCAGATGAACAATTTCTCTGTAATTTCTATTTTCTTAATGAAAGATGAAGTAAAATCATTAGCTGAGGATGAGGGCAGTAGAGGAGTTCTAGAAGCTTCCAGGGCAGGGAACGGCATGAAACAATCACCTCAGGAAGTGGGCAAGGTCGCTCAAGAAAAAGAAGTAGAATTGCTGGCTGATGGAGTCCCTATCTGGGGTTTGAGATACTGAATTTTAAAAGGGGCCCATGTGCTTGATTACACGATCTTCTCCAGTAGGATTCAGTGGCTGGGAAGCATATACTGTAAAATATAAGGTTATTCCTGTGGCCTTTAAGTTCAGGGATGGAATGAAATTAAGAATGCACTAGCCTAATGGTAGGAGTTGCATTAATGGAGACAGCTCTTAAAATTTTAAGGAACAACAACTATCCTTTTCATCATCGTGGCCTGTTGCAAATGCCACTTCCAAAATGAAATAGACACCAAGCAGGGATTGGAGACTGTTTACTTGCAATGTACTCTGAGCCAGTGGAAAGCTAGGCCCACAGTTGTTGGCACATGGCATCATACTGAGGTGCACTGTGCTTCCAGGAACAGTCACTGGATTGGTCCCATGGTACCAAAGGAGGCCAAGGTGGTGATACATAAATTGAAAATGCCAAGGAGAAATGCCCCAACAGTTATTTCCATATTAGTCTTTTTTACAAACTGAAAATGACTGCATAATTGTAGTGAAATGACTCAGCTTGCTTTTAATTTTCTTGAAATGTCCCAATGACTTTTGGCTTAGTTTTATGGCAATGTATGAGGAGGAACATAGATGTGTGAAAGTACATGTGGGTGTGGGGTGGTTGTTTTCACTTTGGCAAAACTAAACTATCTGTGCTCAACATCAATTCTTTCCACGTATGCATAAAAAACAGATCCAATTGGCTTTGAGAACAGGCCAGAGATTCTAAATATGTTCTCTTCTCAGGTTACCTGCTCAGAGAACTTTTCTAAACCAGGGCTGTGTAACCCTAGTCTGAATGTGTTCTAATTGTCTCTATCCATTACAGCAGGCAAATTCCTGCTCCTGAGGGTATGTGCACTGTGAAAGACCTTTATTTGATACAACAGCCATTATAAGCTGTAGCTTTGAAATGGGATCCACATGAATCTAAAGTGGACTAGAGCAATGATTTCTACCTGTTAGGAAATATAAGATCCCATGTTGTGAAAGGAGAGGGGATTTTATAAAGAGGCTCTGTTACAAAAACCTTAAGGGTCAGTAGAAATTAGTTTTGTTTGGAGACTTTTATGATACACCTGATAGAATGAAAGAAATCCTTGTGGGTTGTTGGTCATGCCAGTAACAACAGGACCATGGCTAAGGACCCTACTGAAGCACAAAGTTGTGCATACAAAAGGGCTGCAAGAAACACCCTTGGAAAGGCTTCTTTACTGGGGCAGTGCATATCTGTGGGAAGAACAGAATCTAAAACTCTCCTTTCTACCATGTCCCTTTGTCCTGGGTAGCAAGGTAGCCAGTGTTGTACCCAGACAAATATTTTACCATTAAGCATAGTAGTAGACCTGAATTTAGTACCATGTGATATTTGTGAGATCTTGAGCTCACGCTCAACTGGGAACTTGTAGGTTGCTGTGAAGCTCAAGTAAGCCTTGCAGATTTGGGATGTAAAGTTTGGGGATGTCGTATGTGTTGCTCAGCGCTTTTCAGCTCTATGACTTGTTCCTGTTTGGTTTGTCCCTCAATAGTTCTCTCTGATGCTTCCTGTAGTAGCATCTCTCCTCAAATGTCTAATCTCAGAAACTTCTGTTTTACAGAGAAAACACTTAAATGAACTCCCTCCAGCTTCCAAACTTCTCACCTACAAGTGTCTTTATGAGTCCCATTCCATAGCACCTCCCTGGGGCTATTTCTCTTCCAGGTTGGTGAGCTCGGCCTCATCCTCACACACTCCAGGCCCTTATAAATCATGCTCCATCTTTTATCCCCTTGGTTCCTTTATCAGTTTTTCCGTGTCTCCTTCCTCTCACAAAATGATCAAGCCCAAATCCTTTCTATTTTAAAACAGTTCCCCACTTTGCAATGAGTTTCTTAAGCTTAAGAGGTAGGAACATTCGGGATTCTTTTTTTCACAAATCTAGTTCATCAGAAAATGCACCCCCTCTCCTTGTTCTCTTCCTTCCTTCCGCCACTTCCTGAATTTGGGCCTCACCATCTCTAATTAGGAACATGTCTTCTTGCCTTTTCTCTGTCCTTAAGTCTGTACTTCACAAAACAGACAGAGGTGAGGACAGGCAGTTTCCTCAAGCATGGCCCTCAGTTTGTGCTCCTCCAGCCCAGAGCTTCAGTATCACTGGGGAAACTGGTGAGACATGCAAATTCTCTGACCCCAGTCCAGATCTGCAGAATAGAAGCACTGGGGACGGGGCTCATTACTACTGGAAAAACCCCCAGGTGATTCTGATGGCCTGAGGTTTGAGAATTACTGTCCTCCAAGGTAAACAAGGTGCTATGAATCTGGAAAGGGATATAGATGCTGGGAGGTGGCCTTGTCTCCCACAGCCTTCCAGTCAACATAAGCTCTTACAGACCTTGTCTATAAATGTGTTGGATCTCCAGGTGAAAACCAAGCATGTGGTTTCTTAAATAAATGCCTAATATGACCTGTGTTTGGCTCTCCCAGGGGCAGAATTGAGGTTAGTTTCTTTCCTTTCCAATGAATTTTAGAGGTTTGTTCATGCTGGGAAGCAACAGGCTATCACTTGGACTCCTGAGAACAAATGACCTTTGTTGGCTGGGAGCTGTGTTCTCTCCCTAAAGCTTTCTGACAGCACAATCTCTGGTACCATGACCTTGGTGCTCCAACCTTCTGTGGCTCTGTCCTTTGTCACAGTTAATTCTGACCTTGCTTGGTAGATGGCATTTGAGTGGGACTTCAGGGTTAAGAAGGAATTTGGTAAGTGAGGGGAAGGAAATTTCAGGCTGAAGGAATGTTACAAACAAAGAGCAGAGGGATAAAATTACAAAACATGTTATGCCACCAACCAAAAGAGAACAGTGTGGGTTGATGACAAAAAAAATGAGACTGAGAAAGTAGTTTGGAATCAGTCCTGAAGGGCCTGCTAAGGAATTTGGACTCTATATGGGAGATCACATAATGGAAAAATAAGAGTCATAGTGTTAGGAGTGTTATATCACATGTTAGTATCTCAGGGATTATCTCTGTATCATTTTATTTTCCAGCCAAACACATGGATAAACATCCAATCTGTGCATCAGTACTTTCAGAGCTGAGTTGAATAGGCTGATAAATCTGCCTGACCCCTTGTCTGGGGAACTGAGTAACAGCTACATACACATCAGCACACTGGGAAACACTGAGAGATCGGCTTTGACTAAGCTGCAGATGTCTGATTTTCTTTCCGAGGTGTTGACACTGGTGATCCAGGTGTGGGAATCTTTAGCGGTGACATATTAGCTCAGAGACGTGAGAACTGAAGACAGCCACGTGGCTGCGCGGAAAAGCACCTTAAATGAGACTAGTTTCTTCTTGAACATTATCTCCCCCTTCTCTCACTCATCCACCTTGACATCTCTTACTAAGGGATGTTTTTGATCGACCAGAGTGATGACTGTGACTTATTAAAGAAAACAACGACTAGGTTCCTATTACATACCTGGTTTTGAACAGGCACCAAGACATCTCCCTTCTGATGGGGAGCTCTTCCCTTTTTAAGTGGCTGAAAAGCTAACTATCCCTAGATGATCCGTGTGATCCTCAGTCATTAGTTTAGCCTCTGGCTGTTTTGATTTCCAAGTGATAATAAAGAACTCAATGAAGAAGCCACTGAAGAACTAGCCCAAGCCCACAGAGGAACTTCAAATGCCTGCCTCTGGTTAAAATGGATTTATCTGATCAGTTTAAAAGATTTGCTGCCCATATCTGGCTTAAAAGTCTAAGACAAAAATTTAACAAGGAGGAGAAAGGAGAAAGGGCACGGATTTTTTTTTTTTTTTAATAAATTAATGTCAGTTTTTCTTATTGCTTAATTTTCCATCATTATATGTTGGGAGATGAAAGAAAGAAGCAAGTCATCCTTTGACTCTTACTGCAAGACATCTCTGCCTCAACTGATTAAAAAAAAAAGAAAAAAAAAAGCCGGATGGTATGAAGCCCTAGAAATGCAGCTCAATCACTCCCTGCAATTACTGTGTCTTATTGATAACTTGCAGCTCTATCCAGCAAATGCCATCTCTGGAACAAAGCCTGTCACAGATCAGACTGAATCCATTAAAAAGCTTTGATTAACGTGTCCCTGGGGTGTGCTGTGGAAACTTTTTACGCCAAATGACAGCCTATTGCTGCTGCTTCTGAATTGTCCTCCTGAAACACTCTTGTGTTTTAATCTAGTGCACAGTTTAAATTAAAAAACGGCAATGACTTTGTGTGACCTAAATACGATTCACTTCTATTCAGGGTGGGATTTATCAACTGCTAACAGATTAAGTGTTCAGAGAAGCAACAATTAACCTTACTGTGTGTGACTAATATTAATTATAAATAAATAAATATTTTATATACACACATACACACACACTTACATGCACATATACATTATATGTATGTTGTGTATATAATCTCTGGTTCTTTCGTGCATTCTTAAACAAGGCCCAGAGGAAGGGCCATGGTTAACGTGCTTAATTTAGTGCATAAGGAGCTTTGTGTTCATCCTTAGAGGAAAACAAATTTGTGTGTGTTTGTGGAGCACAATAGTCACCACCCTCCCACCATTCTGCATTTTTATTGGCTCCTGAAATGGATGCTATCATGAATTGCAGCCTTTTGAAGCAAAGATAAAGCTTAGTCTTCTAAACATGGAGTTGTTAGAAGCTGGGACCTGCTGGTTGTCTGCACAAATAACTTCTTTCCATCCTAGGGGGAAATTCAGTCTTGATCATCTGAGATGTGCTTGTGCATATGCATGAATGTGCATTTGTGTGTGGTGTGTGTGTGTGTATTTGTTGCTATTACACTCTCCTAAAATACAAAATAGTGAATGGCTACATTTTGAAACTGTCATGAACTATGTTATACAAGAAAAAATGATTCTCTTAGATGCCATAATAGGATATGGTGAAAACCGCCTAGAGAAGAAGGGCACCCATCCTCCTGCTCTTTTACAGTGTTTTATTATTTTTGATGCTAGCAATTGAACCCAGGGCCTCACACAGGCTGAGGATGCCTTCCTCCACTGAGCTACACCCCCAGCCTACTTCATGGTGTTTGAAGTCTCTGAAACTGGTAGAACACAAAAAGGTGCTTTTGTTGGCAGAATCCTTATGCCAAATTTATTATTGGTAGCTATGAATTATGGCCAAAGGTGAAAAGAAATCAAAGTTGTACAGATGGAAGCATATGAATTGGAGAATACAGTCACTCTGGGGTCCCTGTCCTGCCATCTCAGTATATGGAGACAGCCCTAGCTCTCCCAGCACCTGAGGACCAGAGTCACGCTCTTCTTGAAGGCTCCCAGCTCACCACTGACTGTGAGTACGTGGTACTGCCATCTTTCTCCAGAGGAACTTCAAATCCCTGCCTCTGGTAATATGGGCTATGTGGCCAGAGAGGGAGATGGAGGGATCTTAGAGTGAGAGATAGTTCTGATCATTTTTTTTTGAAAAGAATTTTCCAATTAATTTGGGATATACAAAATGTAATGGCCTCTATGTGAAGAAGTGGCTCCTAGTGACTGGAACAAGCTGGATGATGTGCAACAAGTGGGAGGTGTGGGGACATGATTTGTGAGGCCCAACAGGTCTGACACTCAGAAAAGTAAGCCAATTACCATCATGTTGGACCAAAAATATGATATTTTCCTTCTTGGGAATTGGAAGTGTTTTTATTTGGTTCTTTTAAAACTCACCCAAATCTCATCAGAATAGAAGCTTCGTGAAGTGTGTATGCTCATACCTTGCTCATTGCTTTTAGAACTGTATAAGCACATAGTTAAACACCCACAGGCATATGCTGAATGAATAAACGACTAGTCTATAATACTTTTATTTGCATTACTTCTCAGAAAAGAGCACCTCATGATCTATTTTCACCAAATGAGCAATCCAAGCTAGGTGTGATGGCATAGGTCTGGATTCCCAGAAACTTTGGAGGCTGAGGCAAGAGAATCTCTAGTTTGAGGGAAACTGAGTGAGACCCTGTCTCAAATAAACCAATGAATAAAAAGGGCTAGGGGTGTAGTTCAGTGATAGTGACCCTGAGCTTAATCACCCATGGGGGGGGGGGTGGGTGGGATGGGGATGGAATGAGCAATCTGTGCTTGTTCCTCTCTCTAGGGTTATGTCATGATAGGGGTGTCAGGCATCCTAACAGCTTACAGGCATATCCTTGTTAACCTTGAACATCTGCTTGTAAATTTACTAGGAAAGGAACAACTTTTTTAAAAATTCTTTTTGAAAATTATTTTATTTATTTATTTTGATGTGATGCTAAGAATTGGATCCAGTGCTTCACACATTCCAAGCAAATGCTCTGCCCCTGAGCTACAGCCCCAGCCTCACAAATTTGGTTTTGACAAAAGAAGACCTTCAGCAATTGGAGGGCTTCCAGCAGTGAGCTTACATACCATCAGAGAGTCCAGCCCTTTATATTTAGTCTCTGTTCTGTTACACACTCTATTAATAGATCATCATCTCTGGCAGCCTGGGATAAACTGGAGTCAACTATATTAGAATAAATAGATTAATGACTGAATCTTTTGATCAGACAGGGTTCTGATCTGCTTAGCTATGATGGCTCACGGAACTACAGCACCATTTGCTAAAAAAAAAAAAAAAATAGCAGCTGATGAGAGCCAAGCATGAGGCTGCTTAGGAAGAGCTTCCTTGGAGAAGAATAGAGAGGTAGATGTAAAACAACGGACTGAGCATTTGTAAAACAGAGTATCATCCTCAGTGCCAAAGCTTTCCAGACACTAATATTCTTCTGAGTGTCTTAAAAGCTTTGGCACTGAGGATGATACTCTGTTTTGGCTTTGAAGATCTGTTTTTACCCTTGGATCTGGTATTGTACTTCTAAGACTTTCCAGTCAAGGAAGGAGTCCAAAGACAGAAAAAAAAAAAAAGAAAAGAAAATATTAGATGTGAAAAAATAGTCCAAGGGCATTCTTCATTCCAGGGAAGAACTGGAGGGAAATCCAAATGTTCCTAATAGGGAATTTTTTTAATTAATGATTTTCTAGTAATGCGATTGTATTCTAGATGATTATTAAAATGTTAAGTAATGATAGAGGGAAATCTGTAAGAGAAAAAGTGCTTATTAAGCAAGAAAATACAAAACATACAGGTTTACAAAGTAGGTTACAAATATATATATATATATATATATATATATATATATATATATATATATATATATATATTTTTTTTTTTTTAAAGAGGGAAGAAAAAAGATGTTGAAAAATATCCCAGAAGCAAATTTTTATGGAAGCTGGGAAGAACATCAATCCCTGCAAGCATTGACCAAGTATTATTTCAGCACTTTCCCAAATGTTCTCATGGCAAGTGGGTGTTGTAGATATTATCATCTCCATCTTAGGCATGGAGAGACTGCCCTTCATAGAGGTCTAGTAACATGTCCAGGAAAACAGTAAAGAATTGAATGTTTATTTGATAGTTCTTCTCTGTAAAGTTGCTTTAAAGTGCAATTTTAAAAGTGATATTGATATCAATGTCTCAAATATTAATAGACCATGAGTTAGCTTTCAGGTTTCATTGACTCACTCAAGGCAAAAAACAATGCTGACGAGTATATTTCAGTTCCACTCGGGAGAAAAGGAAAGATGTGAGTGAATGTGGTAGATAAAAGCCTTTCTCTGGGCTGAGGTTGTGGCTCAGTGGTAGAGCACTCGCCTAGCATGTGTGCGGCCCTGGGTTCCATCCTCAGCACCACATATAAATAAATTAAAAAATAAAGATATTAACCCACTTGAATCAAATGTATGAAATATGATTTGTCAAGAGCTATGCAATGTTTTGAACAACTAATAATAAAAAAGTGATGGATTTAGGGGAAAAAAGATATATAAAAAAAGTCTTTCTCTGGCAGTGTATCTTTTTTTTCCCTCTTGTTTGTGAAACACAAGGGACTGGATCATGGTGCAGATGCATTATCTGGTGCTATTTCAGCTACTGGATGTGGGTTCATTTTGGGGAGTTTGGGTAATAGCAATAATTTAAGTGGCAAATAATTTAAGTTAGGTATTACGACTAACTTGGAGTTGAGAAATAAATAAGCAGTCAATCTTTTAATCACTACTTCTAGGTGGTAGACCTATCTAATTTAGAAATTATTACCATCCGTATAATAGTGCACAAGTTGCATTAGTGTTTGGAACCTAATTTGCCTCTGCCTTATGAGGATTCGGAATGTGTAATATGTCAGAGAAAACATTCAGCATTTGGTTTTGTGGATTGGCTAACTTCACTTAGCATTATCTTCTCTAACTCCATCCATTTACCTGAAAATAATGCAGGTAAATGATTTTGTTCTTTTTTATTGCTGAGTCATATTCTATTGTGTATATAAGTCACATTTTTTTAATCCATTCATCTATTGAAGGGCATCTGGGTTGTTTCTCTGGTTTAGCTATTATAAATTGTGCTGTTGTAAACATTGATGTGGCTGTGTCCCTGTAGTATTCTGTTTTTAAGTCCTTTGGGTATAGACCAAGGAGAGAGATAGCTGGGTCAAATTGTGGTTCCGTTCCCAGTTTTCCGATGATTCTCCATACTGCTTTCCATATTGGCTGTACCATTTTGCAGGCCCACCAGCTGAATGGTTTTCCTGATATAAGGAGGCTGATTCATAGTGGGGTAGGGAGAGGGAGGATGGGAAGAGTAGATGAATTCTAGATAGGGCAGAGGGGTGGGAGGGAAAGGGAGAGAATATGGGGTTAGAAATGATGGTGGGGAAGATTCCAACATGGCGGCCGGCGTGGAGAGATCAAGTCTCTGACCTCTTCAGCTGTTCGGGCATAGGGAGTCGTAAACAATCTAAATCTGTTTGCTCAGGATCACTAGGCAATGCTGAGCTGACGTGGATCTGGGGCGAACAGTCCGGGCCTCTCAGAACACACACTGAGCCCAGATCGGCTGAATTCAAGCTCCTGTTCGCCTGCTTCCCGCAGACAAACAGCTGTGACTCAGCATTAATCCATCCGGCTGAAACAACTGGTCAGCCCTTCTCATCCTACGGAGGTAAATGCCTACCAAGCCTTCATAAGTAGTGGCCACAGGTTTGAAACGGGGATTGGGAGAGACAGTAAGGACCCACCCGTTGCATTGGTCGCCCGGCAAAGGGAAACGAACTGTTGCCATTTGCAAGAGACACCACTATGGCAGAGAACTGACATCATCAGAATGCGGCGGAGGAGATAACTTCATTGAAACCTGCTACAGGTGTGTAATCCCCTAGCCTTCCCTCTCCACACATCGGGGAAACCTTAAGGGCCCCTCCCAGCTCTCCCGTGAGTGCGACAGCCAGCCCGAGGGAATCAGAGGTTGCGCGGGACCCGCGGCGCGGAACTACCGCTCCCACCAGGGCTGACTGCTGAGGTCTCTTGCACCAGCTACCGGGGGAGTGGCTACCAGAGGGCAAGGAAAATTCGCTGAGGATTCTCAGCCCCAAGCTCTACAAACTTAGGGTCTGAGGGAATAGCAAACTGGAAGAGTGTGCCCAGTCATTCATGAAAACAGGGCTCCCAGGAGCAGCAGACCTGGCGTGTAGCCAGTATTGTGGTGAGCGGCACCCGTGAGAGGGGCCTGGCTAGAGGAAAAGTGGGAAGTGACTAGACACAAGAGGAGGCCCTAGACACTCAGGATTGGAGACTCGCCCAGTCTGGGAGGAGCTGCTGCACAGTGATTGGTTCCCGCATATTGACAGGAGAAACTTGACCTGGTGGGCACAGCGCCACCTATTGGAAGAGAAGTTAATCAAACTCTAAGACTGCATTTATTAGTTTTTTTTTTCTTTTTTCTTTTCTCTTTTTTTTTGATTTGGGTTTTTCTTTCATTTTCATTTTTCTTTCTTGTTTTTTTTTCTTTATTTTTTTCTTCTAATTTTAATTTTAATTTATTTAATTATTATTATTATTTTTTTAAATTTTTTTCTTTTTTTAGTTCCTATTTTTTTCTTCTTTTGTCTTTTCATTTTTCTTATCCCCCCTTCCTTGAATTCTACCTGCCTACTCTCATTATCTTTAGTGACTTCTTCCCTTCCCTTCTAATACCTTTCCTCCCAAGCATCAAATTAATTTATAGGAGTAAACAGTAACTCAGCAGTCAAACAGAAAAAGAAGTAACATGAGCAGCTTCAAAAAGCAAGGAAGAAAAAGAGTACAAACAATGCAGGACAGCCTAAATATTCAGGAGGACCTAGAGTCATCAGAAAAATGGTCATATAAAGAACTCAAGGAACACCTTAGACAGATGGAATGGAACCTTAAAGAGGATACAAGACAGCAAATTCAAGCAGCGAAAGAACACATTGAGAATGAATTCCATAAACAGATAAAAGAAGAAGTTAAGCATCTTTATCAGGAGATAGAGATTATAAAAAATAATCAAACAATAATTCTAGAAATGAAGAAAACGATAAACCAAATTAAAAACTCAATTGAGAGTATCACTAACAGAGTGGAGCAAGTAGAAGCCAGAACGTCAGATAATGAAGACAAAATATATCATCTTGAAAAGAGTCTAGCCAACTCAGAAAGGCTGGTAAAAAATCACGAGAAAAACATCCAAGAGTTATGGGATAACATAAAAAAACCAAACTTACGAGTCATCGGGATAGAAGAAGGTACAGAGATTCAAACCAAGGGAATGAGTAACCTGCTGAATGAAATAATTGCAGAAAACTTTCCAGAAATAAAAAAGGAAACAGATATACAAATTGAAGATGCATACAGGACACCGAGCACACAAAATCACAGTAGACCAACGCCAAGACACATTGTTATGAAGATATCCAATATACAGAACAAAGAGAAAATATTAAAAGCTACAAGAGAAAGGAGGCAGATTACATTCAGGGGTAAACCAATAAGGTTAACAACGGATTTTTTTATCACAAACACTGAAAGCAAGAAGGTCATGGAACAATGTATTTCAAACACTGAAAGACAATGGATGCCAACCAAGAATTCTGTATCCAGCAAAATTAAGCTTCAGGTATGACAACAAAATAAAAATCTTTCATGATAAACAAAAGTTAAAAGAATTTGCAGCCAGAAAACCAGCATTGCAAAGCATTTTGAGCAAAACACTACAAGAGGAAGAAATGAAAAACAATAACCAAAACCATCAGTGGGAAGTGCCTCAGTAAAGACAGAGGGCGAGGGGAAAGATAATCATGGAGAAACAAACTAAATTTTTTAAAAAAAGGATAAACAATCAAACATGGATGGAAGTACAAACCATATATCAATAGTAACTCTGAATGTTAATGGCTTAAACTCTCCAATAAAGCGACATAGGCTGGTATCATGGATTAAAAAAACAAATCCAACAATATGCTGCCTCCAGGAGACACATCTGATTGGAAAAGACATACACAGGCTGAAGGTGAAAGGATGGGAAAAAATATACCACGCACACGGTCCTCGTAAGCAAGCAGGGGTGGCCATCCTCATATCGAATAAAATCGACTTCAAGACTAAGTTAATCAAAAGGGATAAAGAAGGTCATTATATACTGTTAAAAGGAACCATTCACCAACAAGACATAACAATTATCAATATTTATGCACCAAATAATGGTGCTGCGACATTCATAAAACAAATTCTCCTCAAGTTCAAGAATCAAATAGACCACAACACAATAATTATGGGTGACTTCAACACACCTCTCTCACCATTGGACAGATCCTCCAAACAAAAGTTGAATAAAGAAACTATAGATCTCAATATCACAATCAATAACCTAGACTTAACTGACATATATAGAATATATCAACCATCATCAAATGGATATACTTTTTTCTCAGCAGCACATGGATCCTTCTCAAAAATAGACCATATATTATGCCATAGGGCAACCCTCAGTAAATATAAAGGGGTGGAGATAATACCATGCATTTTATCTGATCATAATGAAATGAAACTGGAAATCAATGATAAAAGAAGGAAGGAAAAATCCTACATCACATGGAAAATGAACAATATGTTACTGAATGATCAATGGGTTACAGAAGACATAAAGGAGGAAATCAAAAAATTCTTAGAGATAAATGAAAATACAGACACAACATATCGGAATCTATGGGACACAATGAAAGCAGTTTTAAGAGGAAAATTCATCGCCTGGTGGTCATTCCTCAAAAAAAGAAAAAAACAACAAATAAATGAGCTCACACTTCATCTCAAAGCCCTAGAAAAGGAAGAGCAAAACAACAGCAAATGTAGCAGAAGGCAAGAAATAATTACAATCAGAGCGGAAATCAATGAAATTGAAACAAATGAAACTATTGAAAAAATTAACAAAACTAAAAGTTGGTTCTTCGAAAAAATAAATAAGATCGACAGACTTTTAGCCATGCTAACGAAGAGAAGAAAAGAGAGAACTCAAATTACTAACATACGGGATGAAAAAGGCAATATCACAACAGATGCTACAGAAATACAGAAGAGAATTAGAAATTATTTTGAAAACCTATATTCCAATAAAATGGAAGATAGTGAAGACATCGATAAATTTCTTAAGTCATATGATTTGCCCAGACTGAGTCAGGAGGATACACACAATCTGAACAGACCAATATCAATGGATGAAATTGAAGAAGCCATCAAAAGACTACCAACCAAGAAAAGCCCAGGACCGGATGGGTATACAGCGGAGTTTTACAAAACCTTTAAAGAAGAATTAATACCAATACTTTTCAAGTTATTTCAGGAAATAGAAAAAGAGGGAGCTCTTCCAAATTCATTCTATGAGGCCAACATCACCCTGATTCCGAAACCAGACAAAGACACCTCAAAGAAAGAAAACTACAGACCAATATCTCTAATGAACCTAGATGCAAAAATCCTCAATAAAATTCTGGCGAATCGAATACAAAAACACATCAAAAAAATTGTGCACCATGATCAAGTAGGATTCATCCCTGGGATGCAAGGATGGTTCAACATACGGAAATCAATAAATGTTATTCACCACATCAATAGACTTAAAGATAAGAACCATATGATCATCTCGATAGATGCAGAGAAAGCATTCGACAAAGTACAGCATCCCTTTATGTTCAAAACATTAGAAAAACTAGGGATAACAGGAACTTACCTTGACATTGTAAAAGCTATCTATGCTAAGCATCAGGCTAGCATCATCCTGAATGGACAAAAGTTGAAGGCATTCCCTCTAAAATCCGGAACAAGACAGGGATGCCCTCTATCTCCACTTCTATTCAATATAGTTCTGGAAACACTGGCCAGAGCAATTAGACAGACGAAAGAAATTAAAGGCATAAAAATTGGAAAAGAAGAACTTAAATTATCACTATTTGCAGACGATATGATTCTATACCTAACAGACCCAAAAGGGTCTACAAAGAAACTATTAGAGTTAATAAATGAATTCAGCAAAGTGGCGGGATATAAAATCAACACGCATAAATCAAAGGCATTTCTGTATATCAGCGACAAAACTTCTGAAATGGAAATGAGGAAAAACACTCCATTCACAATATCCTCAAAAAAAATAAAATACTTGGGAATCAACCTAACAAAAGAGGTGAAAGATTTATACAATGAAAACTACAGAACCCTAAAGAGAGAAGTAGAAGAAGATCTTAGAAGATGGAAAAATATACCCTGTTCATGGATAGGCAGAACTAACATCATCAAAATGGCGATATTACCAAAAGTTCTCTATAGGTTCAATGCAATGCCAATCAAAATCCCAATGGCATTTCTTGTAGAAATAGATAAAGCAACCATGAAATTCCTATGGAAAAATAAAAGACCCAGAATAGCAAAAACAATTCTAAGCAGGAAGTGTGAATCGGGCGGTATAGCGATACCAGATTTCAAACTATATTACAGAGCAATAGTGACAAAAACAGCATGGTACTTGTACCAAAATAGGCGGGTGGACCAATGGTATAGAATAGAGGACACAGAGACTAATCCACAAAGTTACAACTATCTTATATTTGATAAAGGGGCTAAAAGCATGCAATGGAGGAAGGATAGCATCTTCAACAAATGGTGTTGGGAAAACTGGAAATCCATATGCAACAAAATGAAACTGAATACCTTTCTCTCGCCATGCACAAAAGTTAACTCAAAATGGATCAAGGAGCTTGATATCAAATCAGAGACTCTGCATCTGATAGAAGAAAAAGTTGGCTCCGATCTATAGATTGTGGGGTCGGGCTCCAAATTCCTTAATAGGACACCCATAGCACAAGAGTTAATAACAAGAATCAACAAATGGGACTTACTTAAACTAAAAAGTTTTTTCTCAGCAAGAGAAACAATAAGAGAGGTAAATAGGGAGCCTACATCCTGGTAACAAATTTTTACTCCTCACACTTCAGATAGAGCCCTAATATCCAGAGTATACAAAGAACTCAAAAAATTAGACAATAAGATAACAAATAACCCAATCAACAAATGGGCCAAAGACCTGAACAGACACTTCTCAGAGGAGGATATACAATCAATCAACGAGTACATGAAAAAATGCTCACCATCTCTAGCAGTCAGAGAAATGCAAATCAAAACCACCCTAAGATACCATCTCACTCCAGTAAGATTGGCAGCCACTATGAAGTCAAACAACAATAAGTGCTGGCGAGGATGTGGAGAAAAGGGTACACTTGTACATTGTTGGTGGGACTGCAAATTGGTGCGGCCAATTTGGAAAGCAGTTTGGAGATTCCTGGGAAAGATGGGAATGGAACCACCATTTGACCCTGCTATTGCCCTTCTCGGACTATTCCCTGAAGACCTTAAAAGAGCATGCTACAGGGATACTGCCACATCGATGTTCATAGCAGCACAATTCACAATAGCTAGACTGTGGAACCAACCCAGATGCCCTTCAATAGATGAATGGATAAAAAAAATGTGGCATCTATACACAATGGAGTACTATGCAGCAATAAAAAATGACAAAATCATAGAATTTGCAGGGAAATGGATGGCACTAGAGCAGATTATGCTTAGTGAAGCTAGCCAATCCCTAAAAACCAAATACCAAATGTCTTCTTTGATATAAGGAGAGCATCTATGAACAGAGCAGGGAGGAAGAGTAGGAAGAAAAGAGTAACATTAAACAGAGACATGAGATGGGAGGGAAAGGCAGAGAAAAGGGAAATTGCATGGAAATGAAGGGAGACCCTCATTGCTATACAAAATTACATATAAGATGTTGTGAGGGGAATGGGAAAATAAACAAGGAGAGAAATGAATTACAGTAGATGGGGTAGAGAGAGAAGATGGGAGGGGAGGGGTGGGGGCATAGTAGGGGATAGGAAAGGTAGCAGAATACAACAGTTACTAATAGGGCATTATGTAAAATTGTGGATGTGTAACCGACGTGATTCTGCAATCTGCATTTGGGGTAAAATTGGGGGTTCATAACCCACTTCAATCTAATGTATGAAATATGATATGTCAAGAGCTTTGTAATGTTGTGAACAACCAATAAAAAAAAAAAAGAAATGATGGTGGAATGTGATGGACATTATTATCCAAAGTACATGTTTGAAGGCACGAATTGTTGTGAATATACTTTGTATAGAACCAGAGATATGAAAAATTGTTCTCTATATGTGTAATAACAATTGTAATGCATTCAGAAGCTGTCATATATAAATTTAAAAAATAAAAAGAACGATATATGTAACGTGAAGAAACTGGAACAATCAATTCTGCTTGTTATTTTTAATAATAGTACAACATGGTGTAGAGTCTCTTGAAGTGTGATTTCCAGACCAGCACCACCCACATTATGTGTTTAAAAAAGAGGACCTTCTTGGGGTTTAAGTCAGCCCTACTGAATCAGAAACGCTGGGTATGGAGCCCAGCCATTTATGTTTTATAAGCCCTATTGGTGATTTTGGGGCCTGTTAAAGTTTGAGAACTGCTGGTAAAATGGATAAGTATGGAGACCTTATCCAGAAAATGGGGAATAAATGCCTCTCCTATATAGATGTGTTTGTAACTTTTGCATCACTGTGAGAAAAATACCTGACGAGAACAACTTAGAGGAGGAAATGTTTATTTGGAGGTCATGGCTGCAGAGGTCTCAGTTCATCAATGGTTGTCTTTATTGCTCTGGGCCCAAGGTGAGGCTGCCCATCCTGGGGAATGGCATGGGGGAGGGAAGCTGCTCTCCTATGTCAGCGGTGTCAGGAGCAAAGACACAGGGAGAAAAAGGGCTGCAGGAAGAACATCCCTTCCAGGGCATGCCCCTAGTGACCTACCTCCTCCACTTATCGCCTGATTACAGTTGCCACCGGTTGAGTCCATTGAAACTGGGATGGGCTGATCAGATGACAGCTTTCATCATTTACTTATTTTACCTCTGAACATGCCTGCATTAATACTTTTGGGGGCACATGTCCTATCCAAGTTATAACAATAGGGTAGTTCTTAAGATCTTGCAACAGTGTTTAGCATTTAATTTGTGTACTAGACAAATGTCAGTGTCATTTGTATCTGAGAACCAGAGAGTTTATATGCTAGAAAGAATATCTGAGTCAAATATCCTTATGTATGCAAAATATAATAATAGCTGCTAGGTGCATGGACTTGTAGTTCAGACAACTTGTTTAACACCCTAGTTATACACATAAAAACCTGTGGTTTTAGGAAACTCTCTCTAGAGCTCCATGTTCTTATCTGTAAAATGGGGATTGTAATAGTACCTATCTCAAGTAGCCATGATGAAACTATGACAGACTTAGTGGGTGTTGACAAAGCTTCTCTTCTTGACCAAACTTTATCTGGGCTCTACTGAGCCCTTTGTTCAACTAGGCCTGATCTAGGACTTCTATCCCCATCCTGGCAGAGTCCAAATTTAAGAAGACACTGGATGTCTGACCACCTTCAATATCTGATCAAATTCTTTTTTTTGTGGGGGGTGGTGGTGCTGGAAATTGAACCTTAGGTTTCTGCATATGCAAAACAAGCTCTCTTCCACTTACACCCTAAGCCCCTCTGATCAAATTCTTGGTCTTCCACCATTCCCCAGGTGATATCGAAGCGTTCTGGCCTGTCTCCAGGAAGAATCCTGTCAAGTCATTTTATACGGACTTTACCCTGTTATTTTCTCTTACTAATCCTTCCTCAGAATCCCCCACTTTTTCTTACTGTGCTAGAAGTGGAGTCCAATCTTTTCCCACTGCTACAAAAATCTATAGCAGTAGTACCCACACCTGCCACATTGTCCTGAATAACTACTTTAATGGTTTTGGAATTTTTCTTTAACAGTGTCTTGGATGAAAATATCATTTGTTAAGAATTATTCTTCAGATAGACGTCATCTAATTAAATGACAATGCTAACTCAATGATTTCAGATGTCTTAAAATTATCATGGATAATTATCCCATAATACATTCCCACTTACTTTTGGAAATTCACTACAGTTCTGTAACTTTTTTTTTTTTTTTTTTTTTTTTGGCTTTGGTTCACAAAATATCCTATGACTTTCAATGAGATTAAAATGTATCTTATTTGATGTCCCTTGCTAAAAACAGTACCAGTGTCCCTGTGCCTCAGAAATAGGTGTGACTAGCAGTTGCTGCCCTAGGTGAGAGGGTTATTGCCTCTGCATGCCTCTTGATAAGGACAGCTCCAGGTGACACTGATGTGGCTGTATTCACTGCCAGGCCTTACCCAAGTTCATGTTCTCAGGTGATGCTTTATTATTCTTGAAGACTGAGATCCCTGAGGTGGGTTGGAAAACATTTCATCAAAGACTCTCTAAAAGGAAGGTGTGCATGCTTAACAAAACTGCTTTTGCTAGTCTCTATTACCTTCTTTCAGCAGGTGTAAGGCTTTATTCTCTGTATTCCTTTCTAGTGTAGCCGTCTGGCTCTAAGCCTTCTTTGTTTCTACCCAGATGCCAGCTTCTAGTTAACTATTTTTTTTTTTAACGCTACCAACCATCTGGAGGAAAACTGATTGGGGCTAGGGTCATTTTTTTTTTTTTACCTTTTAAAATTGCTGTGTAGGTAAAAGGATTTGTCAAACCCATGAATGACCCTTCTCAGATCTCAAAGGCACTTCTGATTGGCAAAGGGCTCCTTCGTGGAAAAGCTGAGTTAAGCAGAGGTAGCAACAGAGGCAAAGAGGAGCTTGCTCAAGCTACAAAATGGGTTGAGAAATATAGATCTGCCCAATTATAATTCAAACAAAAACAAGTGAGAAACTGTAGTCGGTTGAGGCACTCTTGGCCCAGCATCTGGGCTTTGCATGCATGCATGCATAATTAAGTTTCAGGCAGCTGCAGGCTTCCACAGTGCACAGGGCGGGCAGGATATCATAATACACAGTAGGTTGCATATCAATGGAACTCTTTTTAAATTCACATGAAGCCTAAGATAAAAAGACATCAGCAAAAATTAAACAACATTCAAAACGTCAGTGAATTGTGATACAGGCCACCAGGAAAACAATGGAAACCGACCTGGTTTCCCCTCATTGTTCTGTTTCCTCTACACAAATAGATAAGAGCAACAGTGCTGACTTTGTTTTAAAATACACACACACTCATTAGATCAAAGGGATCAATGCATATTTAAGCAACTTTCAAGGCATCACAGGAAGAGCGAAATAGTCTGCTTTATTTTGAAAGACAGCAGAGAAAAAAATCACACACAAGCATTGAGGTATTGTGATATGCAGATGGTTAGCTTTCAGGAGAATTAAATATTCATGGAAGATAAAAATCTCTCCCATTGTATTTTGAATGTATATGAGGCACAATGCCCTCTGTGTCCACATAACAGACAGACCCTGTTCTTTGTACACACAGTTCTGTGCACAAGGACAGCTCAAATCACATCCCGTGATGTCACCCTCGCCTAGGCCAGGCAGGCCCTTACACCATCAGGCTGCCCTGTGGTAGCTGGTGACATCACCCAGAGAACTTTGTCCCTATGGTACTTTTATGTCCTTGGATGCGCAGTCTATGCAAAAGACCCTCAGCTGGGTTTTGTTTACCAATCGCCCCAAGCCTTCACTGAATCTAGAGTGCCAGGACCACAGGAAACCTTTCAGCGCCCAGGCAGGTCCTGGGAGGAGTCTGAGGTTCCTGGACACAATACAGTTTGCATTTGCTTCTCTTCCTCACCAGGTGCAAGCCCTATACTCTGCCCGCTATCTGCTGTTTCATTGCATACCTTTGTTTGACAGGGAATCAAAGGGGTTTCTCAGGGGCCTTTAATCTGATTAACCACACACGGGTGAAGAGTAGAAGGGTCGAGATGCTCCAGGACAAGGAAGCATTGTTGCTCAGGGCCGCATTTGTCATCTCTGAAATCCCACACCCTCCACCGCCTGTTTTCTCCCAGCTTCCCCGTCTTCCCCACCCCATGTGCCAACTCAGACAGAAAACAGGATTCAAAGAGGAGCTTTTGTTGAGGAGGAATGATGAAAAAGATGTGTTTGCTCCTCACGGGCTGCGGAAATAAAGAATTTATTAGTCATAGATCAGCCAGATGAATGAAAACTAAACCTGCTTAAGGGAAGGCATTAAGAAGGTGGGAACAATAAATATTCCCCTGGATTTCAATTTGATTCTGAATTTAGTTCATTTTAATCCTATTAGGAAACAGACTCTACCTATTGCATTCTTTGGAGTCATCTACTTTGAAAGTATGTGATTATCTTTGCCTCTTTTTCCCCATACTTTCAGACCATGTCCTCTGTAGAAGATGAGTCATTAGAGAATGATAAGGGCAAAAGAGTCTTCGGATTCTGGTGGCATTCAAGTGATTGTATTTGCTGGTGAGATACTGCTTTGATTAGTTTCAGTATGCTGTCTTAGTTCATTGCTGTTTTTTGTCACTACCTCAGTCCTCAAATAAATTCCATCTTATCTCCAACTCAGATTTGAAAACATTTGTGTTTTTTTTAGGTGTTGTTTTTGTGTCCATATTTTAAATACAAGTATAACTAACTGTGCTGATGTTATTGGACCCCAAGATATAAATAGGAAATGCAGGAATCATACATAACTCCCTTCCCCCTACTTTTTTGATAAAATGTAAAGTTTCTATGTTGGTACTTTCTCTCTCTCTCTCTCTCTCTCTCTCTCTCTCTCTTTAAATATTCTCTAAAGATTTGGTTTAGATACGAATCAAAAATTTTTATTCCAGTGAGTGAACAAGGCAAAAAAGTAGATATAGGGATCAAAGAGAACAGAAAACTCAGCCTAATGCCCTTATATAAGCAGCTATTGCACACAATCAGCCAGTGGGTCAAGATGCTGAAGGAGTTAGTTAAGAGGGCATTTCCTTAGGGAAGGCATGAAGAGGCTCCCTCTCCCCCAGCTTTATTGAACTATGATTGACAAATAAAAATTGTATGTACTTAACACATGCAACATGATGTTTTGATATGCATGTAAATTGTGAAATTATCACCATAATCAAGATAACAACTCCATCATCTCACCCAGTTAGTTACTTTTGATTTTTTTTTTTTCTGGTAAGAACACTTGAGATTTACTCTCATAGTCAATTTTCAGCACACAGTTCTTTCTGACTAATCACAGTCAAGGTGCTGGGCACTGAGTCTCCCAAAGTCACTCATTCTAAAACTGAAGGTGTGAATTCTTTTACCAGCATCCTCTCCTTACTTCCCACCTTCTGTAACCACTAGTCTACTCTCTGTTCCTTCATGTTTGGCTTTTTATAAACTTCTAGTTATAAGTGAGATCATGCAGTATTTGTCTTTCTGTGCCTGCCTTAACTCACTTAGCATAATATCCTTCGGATTCATTCAGGTTGTCACAAATGGCAGAATTTCCTCCTTTCTTAAAGCTGACTTAATATTCCACTGTGGTGTGTATGTGTGTGGGGAGGTATAACATATATAATAACATATGTATCATATTTTTATGTCCTCATTTGTTGTAGGATGTTTAGGTCATTTGTGAATAATGCTGGAATGAACATGGAAGTACAAATAGTTCATTGAGATGTGTATTTCCTTTGGATATAGACACAGAAGCAAGATTGTAGGATCATATGGGAGTTCCATTTTTAATTTTTTGAGGAAACTCTGTATTGTCTTCCATAATGGTTGTACTAAGTTACATTCCCACAACACTGTACCAGGGATCCCTTTTCTCTACATCCTCACCAACACCTACATTTTTCCCTTTAGGATCAGAGCATTCTAACTGGAGTGAGGTGATGGTTCATTGTGGTTTTGATTTGCATTTCTCTAACAATTAGTAATATTGAGCACCTGTTTATATACCTGTTGGTCCTTTGTGTGTCTCAAAAGAAGACACACAAATGTCTATTTGGCAAAAGGGAATGGAGGGCAGGAAGCAGGGATGGGAATAGGAAAGACAGAAGAATTAATTGGATATAACTTTTCTATGTTCATATATGAACAGTGTAACTCCACAACATGTTAAACCACATAAAGGTGATCCTGCTTAGAATAAGTTATACTCCATATATGTACAATATCTCAAAATTCATTGTACTGACATGTATCTAAAAAGAACGAATTAAAAAATGTCTATTTAGGTCTATTGTACATTATTTACTTGAAAGATTTTTGTTTTTTTGCTATTGAGTTGTATGAGTTTATCATCATCATCATCATCATCATCATCATCATCATCATTACGATACCAGGGATTGAACTCAGGGGCACCCAACCACTGAGCCACATCCTCAGCCCTATTTAGTATTTTATTTAGAGACAGGATCTCACTGAGTTGCTAAGTGCCTCGCTGTTGCTGAGGCTAGCTTTGAAGAGTTTCTTATTATTAACAATAAACTCTTATTGGACATATAATTTCCAAATATTTTCTTCCATTTCACATAGGATGCCCTGGTAATTGTTTCCCTTTCTGTGCAGAAACTTTTTCACTTGATGCAAATTCAATTCTTTATTTTTTTTTTCTGTTACCTGTGTTTTTAAAGTCAAATTCATAATATCATTGCCAAGGCCAAGGCCAAGGCCAAAGAGCTTTTCCCCTGTGTTTTCTTCTAGTACTTTTTGTGGATCTTTAATCCATTTTAGATATATTTTTTTGTGTGTATTATGTAAGTTCTGGGTCTAATTTCATTCTTCTGCATATGGATATCTAGTTTTCCCAAAAAGACTTATTGAAGAGATTCTTTCTCCCCACTGCATGTTCTTGACACCTTTGTTGGAAGTTAGTTGACCATATAGGCTTGGGTTTCTTTTCTGTAGGTTTCGGTTTATCTCTGGGCTCTCTATTCTATTCCATTGGTCTATATTGTTTATTTTTTCCAATACCATAATGTCTTTTTAAAAAAATATTTTAAAAATATATTTTAGTTGTTGATGGACCTTTATTTTATTCATTTGTATGTGGTGCTGAGAATGAAACCCAGTGCCTTACATATGCTAGGCAAGCACTCTTCCACTGAGCTACAACCCCAGTCTACCATACTCTGATTCCTATAACTTTGCACCATAATTTGAAGTCTGGAAACAGGATGCCTCCAGTTGTATTTTTCTTGGTTATTTGGGATCTTCTACAGGTCCACACAAATTTTAGGACTGATTTTTCTACATCTATAAAGAATTTTAATAGGGATCACATTGACTCTGTAGAAGAATATTTTAACACTATTAATTCTTCCAATCCATGAACACAAGACCTGTTTCCATTTATGTGTCTTCAATTTCTGTTACTAATGTCATAGTTTTCATCATACAGATCTTTTACTTAACCTTGTTCATTTCATTCCTAAGTATTTATTTTCTGATGTTATCTTAAGTGGGATTATTTTCTTAATTTCTTTCGCGGGTAGTTTACTGTTAATGTATAGAAATGCCATTGAGTTTTTATATGTTGATTTTTTAGCCTGCAACTTTACTGAGTTCATTTATTAGCTTAAACTGTGTGTTTATTTATTTAGGAAACATCTGACAACATTTTTTACTAGTGATAAAATGTGAGCTTTCAGGGAAAAGAAGCATTTTGAAAAATTATATCTGCCATCATAATATATGTATTTATTTACTTTTGTGATATCTTTAGGGTTTTCTATGTGTAAATTATGTTGCCTATAATCAGAGACAATTTTTTTTTTAGAGAGAGAGAGAGATAATTTTTTAATATTTATTTTTTAGTTTTTGGTGGATACAACATCTTTATTTTATTTGTATGTGGTGCTGAGGATCGAACCCAGTGCCCCGCGCATGCCAGGCGAGTGCGCTACCCCTTGAACCACATCCCCAGCCCCAAGCAGAGACAATTTTAATTTTCTTTTTCAATTTGGAGGCAACTAATTTCTTTTTCTTGCCTAATAGGGAAATTTCATGATTTCTTCTAAATATTGTATACTCCTATTCATCCACCAAACTACAACTTATTTATTTATTTATTTTTACAAGAGGAAATGGTGATTATTTATACCTTTGCATGTGACCACTTGCTATCAAAGCCCTCAAGTCTCTGGGGAGAGGAAGAAACCTTGCTTTGATGACAATCATACTGTCTCTTTGCAAGCATGAAATAGTGCCATCAATTTTAGCAGCACTTTGGGAAACAAAGCAAAACAAACAGAAAAACCTCTCACCTTGCTCCCTGCTGTCCTTCTTCCCAGCCCACACACAGCCTTTTGACAGCTCAACTGTGTGACTTTTGGATCTTCCTTATAAGGATGTTTGAAAAGATATAAGTGGCAGGAATCAATGCACATCATCTTAATTACCAAACACAGTTTACTTAATTGTAAGCCGTTTAGCTCCCAATGATTAAGATAAATGCTCCGTCCCCACACTAAGGCTGGGTCTACTTTTCCACAAAAGGCAGAAACATTAGTTAGGAAATTCTAACAATCCCAAACTGACTCTTCTGTCAAAGACATCTTGAACTATAAGGAGAACTGCCTCAGATATGCAGACCCTACTTTTTTTTTTTTTTAATATCCTAGTATCTGCTGTGCATCTTCTTCTTCTTGGTGTTGTATTTCTGTAACCCACAAGTAGTTGTGGTACAACCTGTGGAAGGTCAGGATTCTCCTCTGACAATTTTTGTAAATATATTTTTCAAAATGTATATATTTTTTAGATTAGGGGGTAAGACACGCTGATTGTAGAACAATACAATATAAAATATCTGAAATATGTAGATATGGATATAGACACTGCAGAGTAAAGGCTTCCTCAGCATCTGGGAATCTCTGGAAATTTGGTGATCACAGGGATTCGTAGTTCCCTAGCATCCTGTCAGGGGGCTAGAGATCTGCATAAGTATCCAGTGAGCTAATCTCCCATGGTGAAAATCTGGGGACATCCAGTCATTTTCCTGGGAAGTGGGGTGAGGGTATTTGCATTTTCTACAACTCAATTTTTTTATACAACTAGAGACCTTGCATCCACCACCTTGACCCTCAAATCCACCTTGTTAGCTAGACAACCTCTGTATTTGGCATCCTCAGTTCCCTACAAAATCCCTCGGTAACTTCCTGCCTCCTGCAGTAGAAAGGCAAACAAGCTGTGTGTTTGGTCTTCATCCTCCCTGGTTGATTTCCTCTTCTGTCAATGCCACCTTGAAGCCCCACTAATGAGGATGCTCAGTGGTATCTCTGTAGCCTCAAGACTTGGATCATACTCTCCCTTCAGACTGGACCTTTTTCACCACTCCTGCCAGGCTTTCTCCTGCTCGTCCTGTCATGCGCAGCTTGGCAACCACCCTGTCCTGGAAGGTGCTACTCTACTTTCCCGTGATCCCTTTGCACATCTCTCTATCGTTACTGATTGGATAGATGAAATTTCACCCTGAGCTTAGTTCCAGTGCTTTAGTCCTGGCTGACATGTTGCCTGGAAAGGTGATGTTTGATGAATTCCCAGTTATTTCCACCTGCAAGAGGAAAAGGCTGAATTGGAAAGATAAATAAGGAAAGAGCTGAAGGGGTTCAGGAAAAATTACCCCTCCCCCAAAATGGCACCTCAGCACATTGAAGAAATAGGCAGAAGCAGGAAGGCCATTTGCACCTTACCTCGCCTTTCTTCATTAAAGTAGGTCATAAACCTAGGAGGAATTTTTCTGAACTTCCCCTGAAATAGATCATAAAACACTTATGCAAAAGGTGCCCTTTTTATACTAGGAAGAGGGGAATTCTTATTTCCGAAGGCCAAAGGTCATGGAGCAGGATAAGGACAAACAGGACTAAGTTCCTCCAGTTCATTACTGTTAGCTCACCCCTTCTGTACCTTACACCACATGGGTATCTCCATGGCTGCCCACTCTTCATCAAACCTGACATAAAAATGTGCACATGGAACCCTTTCTTCAGGTCTTTATTTCCTTGTGAAGGCTCCTGGGTCACACAAAACTTATTAAATAAACTTGTATGCTTTTATCTTGTTAATCTGTTTTTAATAATAGGGGCCTCAACCATGAATTTGATAGGTGAGTTCATAAGTTGTGCTGAGACCAAAGAGGCACCAGACTTTGCTCTCAGAGAAAAAGACCCCAGTCAGAGTTGAGCCCTGGAAATATCCACTTTGCCTGTTCTGTAGAGATGTTGAATATATTGCTTTCTTCTATTCCATTTGAAGAAAGGAGACAGAATTGAAACCAAGACATAGTATCAGTTCACTTTGTGTATGGATGGGCAGCTTTAAGACTCCAATACCGCTACAGTGGTGCTGTCTTTGTCCACACTGAACTCTAGAGCAGCAACCATTGGAGACTGCTACAAAGTCACATTTTTTTTTTCAATAGCTTACCTTCTTGCCTTCTTTGGTCTTTTATAAAATGAATTCAAGCAATGTATTCCCCACCAAGAAAGTCTACTTTTTAGGAGAAATATTACATGCAAATATGGCCATAACATTAGATTCTTTTGTCTATCTATTCTAAATACTTTCACTTAAACTTAATTCCAGAAAAAGTTACAGACTATAACAGAGAAAAGGGACCTAGGAATCATTTACTCTAATCACCTGATTGTACAAATGAACATGGCAAAATTAAGAGCATAAACTCTGGAGCCAGACTCTCAGGGTTTATCTTCTGGCATGAAATTGCTGTGTGGTCATGGGCAGATTACTTAACTTCCCTTTGTCAACTTTCTCTTTAGTAAAATGGGTATAAAAAGAGTGTCTACTTCATAGTATTGTTTGGAGGATTAAGTAAGTTAATAGCAAATATTTGCTATTATAGATATTTTCTACCTTTTTATGGCAAATTAACCAAGACCAAGATCCAAATTTTTAATCCCTATCCAGGATAATTTTAGCAGCTTCTCATTTTCCTAATCCACCTAATTTATCTGCATCTACTATAAGATTCTAAAGGAGTGGTTAAAACATATTTTCCCCTCACTTTAGTCCCAGGACTTCTATATTAGGACCACGTATATAGCACCTATGCACTTTGATCTCTCTCTCTCTCTCTCTCATCTATTTCTGCCCATATCTATCTTTAATTCAATTGATACTAGCACTACAGAGATGCCCTAGATCAGTAGAGCACTTGCAAGGTACAATGGCTTCAAGGAAGCATGAAATTTCAAATTCTTAAGGTGACACACACAGGGAGTGCTATTGGCCAAATTATATTGTTACATTTGTGCATGTGTCAATACATAACAAAAAATCCCATTATTATATACAACTATCATGCACCAATAAAAAAATGTGAAAAAAAAGTTATACACAGAAGTACACTGAAAACTGTTCCTCAGCCCAGGCCCACAGATTTTGGGATTAGACTCCCACATGTGCCTTGGGTCAAAGTCTGTCCCCTTCTCTGCACACCTGGACAACCCATGCTGAGAACCCAGCACCTCACTGACATTCCCTCATCAGCTAGGCATGCCAGGATCAGGGTCCTTGAAAATAGTCCTACTTCAGTGCTCATGACTCTTATGTTCAGAAACCAGAGTGAACTGTGCCAAATCTGGGACATTTGTCACCAGCCTCTGATTGCAGTTAACCCTAGTTAACTTTTTTGACTGTGCTTACTGGGTGGTTGGGGACCATCTTATTTATACTTATTGCTCTGGCATAGTTTAAACAGGGCGTTCTTTCATCTGCGGAAGTGCCACCTATCTAAGGTGCAAAGCCACACACCCTCCTCAATCATGTATCTTTCACGATTTTTACTTTTTATACCTTTACTAGTTGACATTTTCTGCACCATCTCCCTTCCTCATTTATGTAGGAATTCCCTTACTTCCTCTTTCCAACTTTCTCTACCCTCTGGCAACTATTCCACTGTGAATGACCTTCCCACCCTCTCAGCCTTCCTGGCAAGCTGATTCTCTGACCCATGCTTCTAGAATGGCTGGGCTAAGATCTGCTTATTCCTGTGTCAGAAATCTACCACCCTCTGAAAACCCAGAACTTATTCCCAGTGGATCTCAACCATCCACTCACCCTAGTCCCTCCTGGAGGTAGGGGCAACTTGTTCACATTTAGATAGTTTTGGCTCCTGTTAGCCATGTGAAATCTGTGAGGTAAAGAATTGGATTTTTCTTTTGCTCAGTTTCTGGGAGATGTGTCATGTCACAGCTGGCAGGAACATCTTTGTTCAGGGCAGAGGCTGATCACACCAGATCTAAGACTAGGACCAGACTTATTCATTCAGCATAGGGCCCCAGGTGGACAAACCGTGGGGATGGGCTAGGGTTTGAATCATGTGCTATTGTTAGCCTGGAGACTGAGACCAACCACGTGGGTAATGAGTCCATTCATCAGTCAAGCCTGCATAATGGATCTCTAAAAAAAAAACCAAACAAACAAAAGAAAAAGAAAACCTCGAAACCTGGGCCTTGGCATGGATGAGTGTTTTTTCTGGCTTTGCCTGGTTGGCAATACTCTGTGCTTTTTGCCAAACCTTCATGTCCTAATTCCCCAGGGAGGCAACAGCAACTTCCAGTTGAGGACCCTCCAATACCCTGCATTGTGCATCTCTTCCCTGGGCTGACTTTTGACCTATTTCCTTTCCCTGTAACCATGAGTATAACTGCTTTCAGTGAATTTTAAAGTACTTCTAGTGAGTTATTGAAACTGAGGGTTGTTTTTAAGAATGCTATGAACTGGCAGTTGGTGTCAGAAGTGAGGGCTGTCTTGGAAGGAGTTCGTGCCCTCTAACGTGCCCAGCTTAGCTAACTCCAGGCACGGGTCACCTTTATGTCTTTCCATTTTCCTAAGAGATGGGACAGGTTCCATTCCTCTGTCTCAGGAGGCTTTTGGCTCCTTTCCCAGGCAGAGTTGCCAGGCGAAGGATGTGAAATCCTCCTTTGGCAACATGATGCCTTACCCTTTGTACAACACAGTCTGAGTCTCATTTCTCAGGTCCAGCCAAACACGACCTTGCTTCTGTTCCTGGATGGTAAAAACATGGGACCATTTCAGAGTTGGCACTAGAATTTGTTTTCAAAGCAGGGAATACCTTGATAAACCTAAAGTGGAATGTGAGAGGAAGAGAGAAGATGATCTGTATAATATGAGAAAAATAATATTTTTACCTTTTACAGGCAAGGGATAGCAAGGTGTGGTGGCATACACCTGCAATCCCAGTGACTGAGGCAGGAGGATCAAAGGTTGAGGTCAGCTTCAGCAACTTAACAAGACTCTATCTCAAAAAGATTGAGGGATGTGGCTCATGGCTCAGTGGTAGAGTGATCCTGGGTTCAATTTCTTGAACTGCAGAGTCGGGGTGGAAAAAGAGGAGTTGGTGAGTAAAGATGAGAAAGAAAGAGGGAGAGGGGCCCTCAGACTGAGGAGAGGCCAGGATTGATGAAAGCAGTGCCAATGGAAGGCCTGAGGCACTGTGAATCCAGATGCCCTGGATCCCCTTGGAGTCTTTCTGTCAGCCTATGAATACCACAATTCCATGTGCCTTGCACCTACTTTTAGAAGCTTGCTACCATTTTATGAGAGGGATCCTGGACGTCTCAACTGGCAGACTGGAGCAGCCATAGGCAGCAGATGCCCTGGAGTCAGCAGAGGACGCGAGGCCAATCTGTCCTGTAGTTTGCAGAAGCCTCACACAGGACTCTGGATGTCAGACAATGGACCTTGAAGCATTAAGGTAATTGCACCTTAGCTCTCCAGGATGAAGCTGCTGGCTGACAGTGTGGTTACATAGATCATTTTCTATCTCACCATCACAGAACACTGACCACGTGTTTGGCATCGTGCCAAGAGGTTTGCTCACATTGAATCTTCCCTACCACTCAGCAGAGCAGGCTCTGTTAACTCCACTTTATAGTAGAGGAACATAACAGGCAAATTCACAGCTGGTCACCAGTAGGTTGATTCTAGCTCCTTCTTCACACATCCCATGAGTTCCTAGTTGCTTGCATGTTAAATCTCAGTTACTTAGTTAGATGGGTGCTAAGACCCTATGAGATGTGACCCAGACAGCCTCTCTGGACTGACTTCTTACCCCTTCAATCCTAGCGCTGACTCCTTCAGCCTATTGGACACTAGTGTGTCCACTAGTGACTCTAGTTTCTGGATCCTAGAGCCATTGCTTCCTCCTTCTGCTCTACCCTTCCCTTCCCTCTTGGCCTGGATGATTTCAACTCTTATGCTCTCCCAGATGCTGTCACCATCTCCCTAACTGTCACCTATACCCACTTGGAGCCACAGTGTTCTGTGCCTCAATCCAGTTACCACCTGGTACTGAGAGAAGTCCTCCCTGGCTGGGATGGACAGAGAGAATACACTCTGTGAGGTTCCAAGGAAGCTGCATTCAAGTTTGCAAAAATATTGATTATGAAGGAGGGTAAAGTGGTAAGATGGAGGCAGTTTTTATTTTTCCTCATTGATCTACTAGGAAGTGATGGGAGAAAACTAGAATTTGGTTGTATCTACTCTCAAGGAATGAATGATAGAGCTGTTGAGGCAATGGGCAGAAGTCTAGTCAGGAAATGGATCTCAGACTCTGCTTACACTCATCATTACAAGATAAGTTCTGTCAGCAACGTGTCCTCACCCACCCATCTCTTTTTCCCTTCTGTTATTTATCGTTCTGATTTCTAACACTTTAAATACACTTGGATTTTTAAATTCCTTACCTGGAGCATTAGTGGTTATGGGAAATAGTCCTCAGAAATGTCCACATCCTAAACCCTGGAAATAGTGAACATATTTGGTTACATGGTAAAGGAGAGTTAAGCTGCCAACCAGGTGACCTCAGTACAGGGCTATCACCCAGGTTTTCCCTAGGGATTTAATGTAATCACAGTTTTCTTAAAGGAAGAATGAAGCAAAACAGGTCAGAGCAAGAAGGTGGTATAACTAAGGGAGGAGAGATAGAAAGATGCCGCCTTGTGTCATGTAGGCTGCTAAATGTTTGGGAATTCATTATAGCAGCAATAGAAACCTGATACTGTGCCAACTACAGAAGCCTGTGAAAAATTCCTCTTTGTGGGACTAGTGTTTGGGAACCCAGAATCTGAGTCTACCTAGGTTCAACCCTTGGCTCTTGAAATTTTGGTTAAACCCTTAAGTGAGTTAATATATCTAACATGCTTAAAGTGGTTTCACTAAGGCTCCAGTAAATTATTGTTATTATTAATTTATTTTTATATTGCTCTGTTCATTATGCCACCCTAGCCAGGATCTGTTATAATTTGCAAATAATACTTATATTTAGTAAATAATTACTTTATGTTATATACATAGAAGTACTTAAAACCCAATATTCTAATTAGAAAGTCTGGGTTTAAAGCCTAGCTTTGCATAATATTCTTGGCATTGGGGTATTAGAAGATCTCTATTTGAGACCTGGAAAAAATGTTTTTAAGCTAAGCACATAGAACAAGCTAAAAATGCACAAGAGAAGAGGTGCAATTAAATCAGATGGAACATGGCATTTCACACAATTAGCTGATTGCCAGTGAGTAGACAGGTTTTGATTTTTCCCAAGTTGAGCTGCTAGGAAAGTGGAGTTATAAAACTGGAGTAAGTATTCTTTAGCCATTTCATAAAGTATGATAAGGCAAAGAGTTTGTTTAAAAACATACTGCCAGATTGGGATGGGTCAGATTGAGTTTGTTTAGAAGCTCATTTGACAAAAGGAGCAAAGACTTTTTTTTTTTTTTTGTAAGTCTAATTTGAAGTTTTTCAATATTTCCATCTACTGATACAAAGAATATTTGCATTGGTATACTGAATGGTTTTATACTTTATTTGCAAGTCCAGCCTGACAGTTTCCAATGCAAATCAGAATATTTGTACTTGCAAAAGGTACCCACCTGCATTCTGAGGATGATAGACTAGAAGGCTACAGGGTCTAATGTGCATTTATATTTGAATTACCTTCTCCTTCTCTCATTCCCCACAGCCTTTCTGTTTGTTCCTAATTCTCTTTCAAACACTGTTTATATTCCAGGATGAAACACCTGTGTCTGCTTTGCCTGATTCGTTCTCTCCCTTTCCCTGCTTCAACTTCATCCTGTTAATGGCAGAATCTAGATGTTTCACAATTTCTGTATCTCATATATGCCCATCCTTCCTATTCTCACTTCCCCCTCCTGGTTCTTACCTCAGTTTTTTCTGTCTAGACCATGACCATAGCCTCCTGACTGTGTTCCCTTTCAGCCACTCCCCCTTCTAATTTGTTCTCTCTGTATTCAATCATTTTCCTGAAGTGCAGTTTTGATGTTATCATTGCAACTTGACAACCCTTCCACGTCTCTTGCTGTTTACTCAATTGAATATAAATTCCTGGTTCCAGCATTCAAGACCTTTGTCCATTCCCATTGTATATCTGAGGTTGCTTCTCCATCAGCTCTGAGGCTGCTTGGGCACATTCATCTTCCTGCTTCTGAGATGACTTTCTCAGTTCCCCTTTTGCTTTTTTGAAGTCCTAGCTATTATTTAACCAAATTTCAAATAATATTTCTTGCTCATCCCTGGTTACCTCTCTGCATATTTCTTATATAATTTTATGGGGTATTTATTTTACAACACCTGTGTGCTTGCATTTCCCCCTCCCTAGTGTAAGTTTTTGGAGGACAGGGTCTATGTATGCTTCAAATCTATGAGTATCTCCTACATTTGGTACATTACTTTGAATATGGCAATGATCTAAAGGTATTTTATAAATTAAGTTCAATAATCTGTGAGGGTACTGTGACAAAGAGAAAGTTAGGCAGTCCCTTTTCAGAATATAGTCAGGAAATGGATCTCAGATGTATTTAGCTTTAATTGGATCCAATTGTAGCTGTTTTAATTATAGCCCATCCCGATTTTAAAATTAGCTAATCACATAGATTGTAACCCTGAGTTCCTCCAGTCACAGTGAAGGGCAGAGGTGTTTTAGGGATAAAAGTAAGGAGACTGCCTATTCAGTACGCTTGTTAGCCAGGTTAGATAGCATGCCCTTCTGGCAGGAGTAAAGGTCGCCTTCCCCACCCATTTTCAAGCCTTTGTTTGGTTTCTGTGGCACCTTGGTATTTCAAACAGGGATTCTTTTCTTTTTTTTTTTTTTTTTTTTTTAGGAAAATGCAGAGAGAAATTCATGAAATACACATTCTAACATAAAAGTTCATAAAATGAGTAAGAATGGCATATTTGGCACCCCTGAGCTGTGCTGCACAACACAGGTGAAAGAGACTTATAGCTGCCTTTAGCATCTATCCACACAGGCTCACAACCCTTGTTATTGGGCCTGAACTGAAATAACTTTATTTTTGGAGAGGCCTCAAGGTAAAAGGGTCTGGCCACGCAGTTTAATATTGCCCTATGCAATAGTTACTTAAATAACAAATGAACCTAAAACTTAGTGCCTTCAAAAACAGTAAACATTTATTATCTCACAGAGTTTCTGTGGGTCTAGAATCTGGGAGTGGCTTACCTGGATGATCTTGGCTCAAGTCTCTTGTGAAGTACAGTGGAAAGAGTAGCTGTGGTTGCCATCACAAGAAGACTAAATCAGTGCTGGTTGGGAGTATGGGCTTTGTTTTCTTACCACATGGTTTCCCCTATTGGGCACCTTTATGTATCCACTGGCATGGTGGCTGGCTTCCCCCAAAATGGGTGATCCAAAGGAAATGGTTGCCAGGGAGGGATTAGAAGAGAAAGGAGGGGACAGAGAGAGAAAGAGAGGGAGATGGTGAGAGAGAACAAGAAGGAGGTGTCAATACCTTTTATGGTTTGACTTCAGAATACATACACCATCATTTCTATGATATCCTGTTATTTATATAGTCAGCCCTAATCAAAGTGGGGGAAAAACTACACATGGGCATGCATATCAGGAGGTAAGCATTATTAGGAACCATCTTATAGGCCAGCTACCACATCTTAGCAATTATTAGGCAGTTATGCCTATGGGACCCCTGCAGAAAGAAAGGTATGTTGTCTTCTCTTTAATTTCATGGAATTTGGTAAGATGTAAGGGAACAGTTCCCAGAGATGGATTTACAGGCTTTTCTTCTGGGAAACAGCCTTGCTTTCTTTTTCCCAAATCAGACATACATATTTAGGGGGACCTTGATTTCTGGGACTCCCAGGCACCTTTTAGACAATGCAGCAGCATCATAAACAGTTCACAGCCACCAGTGTGCTTTGGACAGAATTTGATGGAACATTATAAAATAAGTCCTGATGCTGCCAGAATGCCCCCAGTACTTTTGACTTTTTTTTGTAGGGCTGATTTCTTCAGAATGGAAGGTATTTCTCTTGCTCTCTTTGGAAACAAATTCTTTTAATAAGGCTCTGGATTGGCTTCAGTTATTTACTCTGCACTCTCTCAGCTGCAAGTTGATGATTAGATACATTCCATTTCAGTGACACACACATTTGAAAGGATTCATGCTTCTAATCATAAAAAGATAAAGTTTTTTTTTCTTTCATAACATCTGGAGTCTGGTGAATAATTACTATAATTAAACAAGAGACCATTGTATATTTAGGTATTTTTTGAGCCTCAAATGCCTCTCTGTGTGCAAGATTTCACATTGCGCACTCTTTGTTCTAAAGCATTCTAGTGTGGAGCGCTCACGATCCACTGAGGCGCCTTTCTGGCTGGCATTAAAAGTAGGTCAAGGCCTAATCTGAATCCTGCCTATTCTGCTTCTCCAAAACCCTGAATAAGTAAACCCACTGCTGCATCCAGGATTCCACACCCTGGCTTCCCATACCTCAGAGTGCGGAGGGGCCAAGAGAGGGATGGTCCCTTGCAGAAGTATTAGTTCCTCTCTTCCTTCCCATAGCCTTTACTGATTTGGTGATGCCATCCCCCCAGGTAATGCCATGTCAATGGGTGTGAAGACAATTAGGGACGTGTTTAAGAGACGTGTTTAAGAGCAATGTAAAATATGAAACTGAAACAACCTGCAGTCAGAAAGTGCAGGTGTGGCATCCTATACTTTGTTGTTGCCAATTTCCCACCAGATGACTATCACCACCCCCTCCCACATCACACCCCCAGGTTTCCTTCCCTTGGCATTAGAACCTGTTCCCTCTTTTGGAGAATCTTAGCACTTTTCTAGGCAAGCTGACCTTGGCACTATGTCTGTAATCCAAGAACTTGCATCTACCTGTGAATTTGGTACCCAGTTTTGTGAGAGAAGCCATGGAAATAAACCTAATTACCTAGAGCCCAGGGAGAATCTGGAAACACCTGAAATCTTCATATTTCTATGAGTTCACCATTTGTTAAGCTTTATGGTTGTTTATTTTTCGATGGGCAAAAACGTTACAAACAATTTTGGAGGTTTTTTTTTTTTTATGAAGAACCGCCTTATATTTCCTAATATTCCTTAAATATCCCATGCATGGTAGATGCTTAATAAATTCTTACCAATTGACTGCAATAGTCTGTCATTTGATGTTTGCATTTGACCTATTGGATTATGGCTCCAGAAGCAGAAATAACCAGAAGGAGAGTAGCATTAAGTAAAGCAGGATCAAGTTAAGGGTTTTTTTTTTTTAATTGTTATTTTTCATTGTGGTAAAACAGCATAAAATTTCCATCTTAACCCTTTTTAACTGCACAGCTTAATGATGTTCAATACTTTCATAACGTGTAGCTGCCACCACCACTGCCTCTATGATTTTTTTTTTACTTTGTAATCTGGAACTATGTACCCATTATAAATAGTAATTCCCCATCTTCCTCTACCCCAGCCTCTGGCAACCACAAATTTACTTTCTGGTCTATCATTTAAGTAATCATATGTGGGTAATTATTTAGTATTTGTTGTTTTGTGACTGGCTCATTTCACTTCATATATTGTCTTCAAAGTTCATCCATATTGTAGCATGTGTCAGAATTTCTCTCCTTTTTAAGGCTGGATAATCCAAATTAAATGTGTAGCTTTATAAAATTGGGATGTTGATCATTATAGAAAATCCTTGATTAATCTGTATTAATATTTAAGTGAATATTTACTACTCTGTAGAATGTAATGTTGAGGTTATTACAAGGAAACGCATGATAGAAATATTTCTTCAATGTACAAACATGGTACTATGGCATTTGAAGAATGTAGGGCACAATCACACCCAGGAATTAAAGGCTAATGAGCATCTTCACCTCTTCTCACTCACTCTGAAGAGGTTTCATGGAAGTCATGAGAATTCAACACTGGAGGTATTGGAGTGAAATGTTGTGTTTTAGTATTTTATAATTTTGATTTTTCATAAAATTATCCAGGCAAGGTTAATTAATTTATACACTCACCTTAATCAAGATAAAATATTGGAATGATAAACATTTTGGTAACTACAGCAAAAAAGTAGTACTTATGCTTAGAGTAGAAAGAAAACTATATTTTCTTATGTAATGTACACAATAAGACTTCTATATATACATATTAGATACACACAGGGAAAGAACTATGGCTTATGTATCATTTTGGAGAAAAATCCAAGTGAAAATTGGTTGTCTCTTGTAAAGTATTACTGGTATTAGATGCCAGAGTCCCAACTGAGTGAGGATTCTTTTATCCTCACAATGTAGCAGATGATCAGCTCTCATAAAAACTCCAATAACCTAAAACACCAGGGTCAGTAAAGACCTAGCTCTGAGTCTCAGATTTCAACAAGCTGAACTATTTACCCCAATGAGCACATCAGAGTAAAGACCAAACATAAAGGAACTATGGAATATGTGATTTTAATCATGTTTGATCATATCAGCACAACCTTTGTAATAACATGCTTTTGTCACAGAGATGTGTGTTTTCATTCTAACCAAAATGAAAAACTTTACTTAACCTCTTCTTGTTCCCTAGCTAGTAAGGCCATTGTATTTGATTTAATTTGGTAAAGCTGACTGAAGCAATGCTATTCTGAGACATAATGATAACCAAGATGACAGGAGCCAATCTTGCAGTTGAATTCCAACTTTTCATGCAGAATCTTCACTCTACCTGCTACTAGGATAGCAATAGTGTCAAGGGCTAGATTCTGGGCTTGGGCGCTCATCACGTGCCCCACTTTGCCTTCCAATGCTCTCTACCTCTTTCCTTTTACAATGATCCTAAACCCAAACAACCAACATAGGGTTCATAGCCACAAAAGTCCAGTGAAAGAAAACTTAGCAAAATGCTTTCTTTCAGACTAAACAATCTTATTTTAAAAAGGGGACGGGGCGTGACTTACAGATTTTCCACTAATAAACCAACCCATGCTTGAACATAATTCTATTTTTTATTAGTATTCTCAAACTATGAAAAGAAAAACAAGTCAGAAACAGGTGATTTTCCACTGTGGTTGGGTGAAGGCTGATCCTAGTATTGCTGTATGCAAATAATGAGGGAAAAGTGTTCTCTTCTATAGTTGTACAATTGTAACAAGATAATAAGCTGTCCTCAGAGATCATGGTTTCCCAAACCATTATCTTGTTTAATAATTATTCTTTTATTAAAATCTGGAGCTAATGTTTTGATGGTTACTATTTTTTGATTAGCAGGTAATGAAAAATATACTCAAAACCCCCAGCTGAAACAAAATAAAATAAAACTACCCTCAAAGCCAACTGCAAATACTTCTCTCTTTCCTGGTGGGGAAACAAATGAGGGTACAGACAAACCCTCTAGATCCAGGGATTTGATGGGTATCATGAATGAGGTGAAACCAAACTTTTTATAAGAGAAAAGATGAGAAAAATGAGATGATGGTATCGAGAAAGAAGCAGCTGAATTAAAAGTATTGTCTTCTTTGCTAACTACCAGTGATCCATTGAAAAAAAATCCTAACAACAATTCTTATATATAAAAATGAGACATTCATATAGCATCCCACTTTGAGCACCAAGAGAGCAACTCTCCCTAAGAACTTAGACATTTCAGTGGGTGACTGTCATAATGACGTCTGACGGGTCTTCGATGAAGACTGTAGGCAACCTAGCAATTCATGATTTGGTTCTTTTAAAATCATTTCTATGGTTTTGGTCTTCATTGTCCCCCAAATGGCTGCATGCTAAGGGCCTGATCCCCATGGTGGTGCTATGGGGAGGTAATGGAGGTGGGGCCTAATGGGAGGTCTTTAGGACATTGAGACATGCCTCTGAGAAGGATTATGAGATCCTGGTTTTCTCCTTTCCTTCTGTTTAGTTTCTCTGTCATGAGATAAGTAGTATTGCTTTGCCATATGCTTCTGTTGATGATGTGCTGCCTCACTCAAAGCAAGGGCATCAACCAATTCTAGACTGAAACCTCTAAAACCATGAGACAAAATAAACCTTTTCTCTTTATAAGTTGATAATCTCAGGTATTTGTTACAGTAATGGAAAACTGACATGACAGTCATAATCTTTGCATATTTGCTTGTTTATTTTGAAGACAGTTTGCACTTTGTTTATAAGAAAGATGGAGGGGGAATACTGGGGAACTCTGTATCTACTTTCATATCTCAAGCTGTTCTGCTCTACTGGAATTGGACATTCCACTTAGCAAGGCCCTGACCACAGATCCCTGGCCCACTCTTCTTAGACTCAAAAAAATGCCTCCTGGTGTCTCAGATCCACCCCTGTTTCCCATTCCTTCCTAAGAAGAATATGGTAAATACAAGTTTCTCTACCTCATGATATTTCCATGATTTTCTTACTATGTCTTATAGAACAGTGCCTTAGGCAGCAGCCTGCCTGATTCACTCTAAATTCAGCTTTGTTTCTGCCAAAATGTTTTCTAGGAAAGATAATCTTGTACATCTTGACCATCTTTCTGGATGGTCAGAGACAGCAATGCTCAGTTTCTTTGTTAGGTTTGTGGTCCTGGTCACAATGCTCGCCTGAGGAAGCTGGTGATGCCAAGACACTGAGCGGGTATGCAGGACCAGAGTGGTCTGAGCAGTCAGCAAACTACTGCAATAGCAGGACTGGTTGATTATTGGCTATAAAATAGATAATATTTTAGGTGAATAAGGTACAAAAAGTTCTTAATTTCAGGGAATGAGTATTTCTTGTAAACAAACTAAACCAATTGTTATAAAGAAAACAACATTGGACCTTTTCATAGTGGCTGAGATGACAGAAGAGTGTATATGTGTGTGTGTGTGTGTGTGTGTGTGTGTGTGTGTGTGTGTGTTTTAATTCACATAAACAAATCAAAGCTCATCCTTGAAATTGGGCCCGAGGGTCATTCCCACTCAGAACAGGGAAGGGATATTTTTTCTTTACATTTTTTTTCATTTCTTTGTTTTCTATTCAAATAAAAGTCCAGATACTGATTTGGGATGCAAAAAAATTATTTTTCTTTAGAAGCCAGGGGCCACTCTCTGGGTGGAGTTGGAAAAAAGAGAAGGAGAGGGAGATGTGGTGAACCCTCCATGGCTGTAATTTTCATACTTGTGACGAATTGATTTTCTGACTGTTGCATACATTTTCAAGTCACCAAATTGAAATATTAGTACAACTCAAGTGCCTGTATACATACATATACATTCCCCAAGGAATAAAAATTAAGATATTTCATCTAACTCAAGAGTTTTCTATAGTTTAAAACTACAAATGAAAACAAATGGGAGAGTGGCAGTCATTAAAAAGTTTTTAAAATGCTTAGTCTTTGAAAAGTGGTTTAAAATAATATTTAAAAAAAATCTTTTAGGCCTTTGATGATAATCAGTCAGCTCATGTCGCAGGAAAGTCTGTGCTTAAACTCATTATCATAGCTAGTTAGGTCCATGCACGCACAGTCCCAGGGTTCTGCATGCTGGTTTCCACCAGGGCCAGAGAGATTAATGCAGGGCAGCGTCTGCACTTCAGGTCATTACTGCAATTAGGCTTGTTCTCGTCAGGCTCTATTTGGAAAGGATTAATGTTTTAATGTTTATAGACTGCTATCATGGTTTTATTGTGGGCTCTGAGCCACAAGTTACTGAATCAGGGTTTCCCTGGAAAAATTTCTTCTTCCTCTGATCTTAAGAAAGCTGGTAGAGGAAAGAGAGCTGTAGGCAGGAGAGTCCTCTTGACTCGGGGCTGGTCTCCTCCTGCCAGTGCTGGGTCATGCGATCAGAACACTTCATAACCACACAGAGAGGGGCAAATAAAACAAGGAGCTACCTCCTCCCCGTGCCCACAAGAGCTTCTGTTGAAATCCATTAATCCCCTCCAAGGAAGGGCAAGTAGAGACAATGACATCATTGAGGTGTGGAGCAAAAGAAATGTGACCAGCAGCTCTATTCTGTTTACCTCTCTGGAGGCTTAGGAATGCAGCTTTTCTGAGGCACCACAAAGACTCTAAGAAACCTCAACAGCTTTAGAGGTTGATTGTGAATATTTGAGTTTCTCTTTAGTCACATTAGAAGGTTCACATTGTTTGATTTGAAAACTCAATGACCCTTGCAATCTTTTTTAAAAACAAAATTCTCTTTACACCTGTGCTCCTAATAGCAATCAGATAAAGGCACTGCCCTCCAGAGCTCACGTACAATTTCAAAAGGAAAATGACCTAATCCGAGATTAAATAAAACCTAAATAAACACATTTTAACAGCTCACTGAGATTTAAGTACATGTCTTCTGTTCACCCAAGAACAGTTAATTTTGGCAGAAATAAATGTACCAGAGGCCCAGCCTTGAGCCAAATTAGAAATGAGGGCAGTTCTGTTCAGGCGTCTTTCAGGTTTCACTGTGGGTGCTGGCTCCCTCCCACCCAACAAGACTGTCAGACAGCGCCTTTCTCTGTCTGGCTTCCCGCCTCCCAAGCTGGTTTGCACACCTGTCTTCCCACCCTGGCTCCCGTTTAGCTGTTCCCAACCTGCTGCCCCCATCTCTGCTCGGTCATTACCTAACAGTTCACCTTTGAACAGAAAACAATACACAGAGGGATTTGTCTAAGAAGCGAAGTTCAGGACTCAGAGAAAGGGGGAAATACAATAAAAGGGTGGGGTCAGCAGTGGTCTGGAACTCCAGAGATGACGCATCCCTTGCCTCCTCAGACCCATCTGCTAGTGGCAAGTGGGCCCTAGTCTGTCACCTTTTCGTTTCCATTGCTACCACAGACCTTGCTTTTACCACAGAGGTCACTCTCTGTTCCTATTTACATACTGAATCTTCAGAAACTTGGAAAGAGTTCAAAACAAGTAATTTAGAATCTAAATAACTAAAAATCATAATTTAAAAAGAGACTTTCCAACCCCAAGTGTGGTTCCCACATTATCAGAATTGCTGTCACTTGGGAGCTGGTTACAAAAGCAGACTTTTTCTGGGTGTGGTGGCACATGCCTATAATCTCAGTGGCTTGGGGGGCTGAAACAGCAGGATCCCAAGTTCAAGATCAACTTCAGCAACTTAGCCAGGCACTAAGAAACTCAGTGAGACCCTGTCTCTAAACAAAATATAAAAAGGACTGGGGATGTGTCTCTGGGGATTCAATCCCCAGTACATACACACACACACACAAAAAAAAAAAAAAAAAAAAAAAAGAAAGAAAAAGAATAAGAAATAAAAGTAGACTCTTGGGCTGAGTTCACACCCATGGGATCAAGATATAAGATTCCAGGTAATTCCTAAACACATGAAGTCTGAGAGACACTGCCCTCCCTGGCAATGCTGACCCATTAAGGATTTGGAGTATGGGCTCCTCCTTGGTAATGGAAAATACTATGGGGGATATGAAGACTGCTTTTCCAAAAAGAACTATTAACATCAGATGTTCATATGGAAGAGCATTCTAACTTGGTTCACTTGGGTATTTTGGCCCACAGGGAAGAGGTGTGTCATTACCAGAGAGTGTTATAGTGCCACATTTGGAGGGAGGTGTGGGATACGGATAATATAGATTTATTTCAGGTCTGGAGGAATTTTTGGAGTTTGGAGACTTTTGGGGATGTTGTAGTGTGTAAATGAACAAAAAGAAAGAAAGAAAGAAAGAAAGAAAGAAAGAAAGAAAGAAAGAAAGAAAGAAAGAAAGAAAGAAAGAAAGAAAAGAATTCTTTGGAGATCCAGGTATAGACTCAATTTTCTCTTTCTGGTATTAGAGAAATCCAAGTCACTAACATGAATTAATTTGAAAGCACATTTTGATTCTACAACCATTTTTTTTTTTGATGGCAGCACGAAGCCTGAATCTGATGATGTCAATCAGTGCTTGTACAGATTTATAAAGGATTCATGTGCAGAACACCATTGAGGCTCAAGACTATGTTACTGTTACAACTCTGTGAAATATCCCACAAGAAAAGGTTATGTTTCAGGCCACGTTCATCTGTGGACAGTAAGCTACACAGTGATAAGAACAGTGGGGCCCAGGACCCTGTTTCAGTGAACAGCATCACCCTGGCTATGGCATCTACTAGAGTCAAAAGAAGGCTGTGCTGTGCTTTGATAATTTGCTGGCTGTGTTGCTTCATCCCAGCACCACTGGGACAAATCCTAACAGTAAACTCTACAATTGGACTTGGCCTACTCTGTTCATCACCGCAACTATAGTATTTTTTGAAAAATAATCTACAATACAAAAACATACATTATGTTATGAAAACATGATGTTTTAAAAGCATGTCTTAAAAAAAACTTTGTGAAAATACAATAGTTGAATAGCTATCAGGAATGCTGTTACTTGGTAGAGAACTGTCAGGGTGAAGAAATTTCTTCTTTTTCCTTTCAAAAATTTAATCTATTCTTGTGACAGATTGTGTTTCTAAAAAAAAAGGTGCCCCAAAGCATTTCTTACCTCATGTGTTTTTCCTAGAATGTGACATTGACATTCTTTCCAACAAACCTTGGGTTCTATGTTGCTTCTTCTTCTTGACACTGGGCAGAGTTTGATGACTGTTTTGACCAATGGAGTATATGGAAATGATCCTGTAAGGACATCTTAACTTGCCCCGGTAGAAAGAGCAGATGAAGAAGAGGAGGTGGGGGGGGGGAGAGAGAGAGAGAGAGAGAGAGAGAGAGAGATATGTGTGTAAGGAATAGAAGCCAGCCAAGCTCTGGATAGTCCAGTTGTTCCAAATCCATCACAGAGAGACAGTAAGTTAGAACCACCCAATTTAATTCATGACCCACAGAAACCATGAAAGAAGATAAAATAATGGCACCTCTTTGAAGCTATTAGGTGACTATAAATATTTTATTTGTTCTTGTTTAACAATGTTTTGTGCTTTCATGCCAGTTTTCTGCTATGGTATCTAAGAAAATGGCATTGTCCAAATGATAAGGAAGGTCTTCAAAGAAGGGCAGGATTCTTGTAATACCACCAAACAAGGGAGCACCGTGCAAGAAGGTGACATAGAAATCACTTAAGCAGAAAACACTTTCACTGGGGTAGATTGAAGGGGAATTAGGTTATAGAAAAAAAGGAGGGCCTAGACTGTGGGAGTTATTAAATGGCAAGTTGAGCTTTGGCTTCCATCTGTGTACAAGAAGGACTGATTGATGCTTAGTTTCCTGTAAATGGGTGGGGCGTGGAGTAGGTAGTGGTGCTAACCGAATTGCTATGTGGCACTTCCAATTATACACATTGTGAAATGTGTCTGATGCACCTCATCGTGAATTCCATCTAAATAAAATACCAAAGCACAAAACATGCTTAGTCTTCATAATTTGTCTCTTACGTGGCAAGAGTACGTGCTCACACTTTATACAAGCAGAGGGAATATAGCTCACAGCTGTATTTGGTCCACTCCTTCTCCAGAGATTTCACTCCTTTTTTCTATTTTTATAACCGTCTTTGTCACTTTCACTTCTTTTCTTTTTTTCCCCTTTTGATTCAGCTGCAGCCGTATCCAATAAAACACAGTGACAGATAGATGGATCTTACAGAAAATCTGCTGATTGCTCTCTCTCTAAACCTCAAATGTAAACAATAGAGGGACATTTGTTTCTCTGTCATGTTTCTTTTAGTACATAAGGAAGACGAACAAAAATCAACATTGGGAAAAAATAATACATTGTGATTCCCTCCTGGTTGATGTTTTGGTAGCCATTCTCCCTCAAAAAGGTGTTTTTGCAGCAAAAGTGGACTTTTAATGGTTTTCCTGCCTAATTCACTGTGAAAAGAATTCCTATCGCTCTAATTTTCAAATTTCTTAGTGAGGAGATTCTGGAGAAAGGAGTCGAAATCCTAGCTACTGAAATTTGCTGTGTCCTTCTGGATTGCTCTGAGTCTATGAAATAATGTGTCTAGACTGACACCAAAGAACACATCAGCATTATTCTCTATGGAATATTCAGGAATCTGCTAAGTTCTTGTTGTGAGAAAATGTAAATACAAAATGTTTCATTATTTTGAAAAGAGCCAGGATCTTGACACATGCAGTTTGCCCCTGTACTTAGCTCTTCCTTCCCATCTCCTCTTTTAAATGACCCAACCAATAACTGAGATAGGCATGAAAAAGATATTGGAGCTCAACACACCATGGATAATTTCTCAGTTAATTTCGGTTGTAACAGATACATGCTTATTCCCTGGTAAAGATCTCTTAGCTCCACCTGGACCCCAGTGTTTCCCCTTCTGAACATAACATTCGTATTTGTACTTTCCACAGCTGGAAAATGCATTCCTTGGTCAGTAATGTAAGGCATAGAAATTATGCCCTTGTAGTCAATAGCAGGCAAGCACTCTGGTCCCTCGTGAAGTCAGAGGACAAGGATCCAAACAGCATTACAGATGGATAATTTAGGCACCATGTGGTCCCTTGGGGTTTGTACTGCTGGAAAACATTTCCAGCCCCAAGTAATAAAAATGACAGACAGTCACTCAAGCCTACATGGAATTGTATCCTGTCATCTTTAGTCAGGAAAATCTCCCTCTGAAGTCAGTAGGGGTTTTAGACTGAGAATTGGCCATAGCATATATGCCCGTTTAAGTGAAGACAATGGAATTAATGTTTAGCTGAGCAATTCAAATGACATGCCTGAGAAATTATGAAAATTTTTCTGTTTCCCTTAAAAGTGCATCATCTCATTACTAGGTATCATGGTAGCCACCAATTTGTCTCTGAGGATGTATTTGACTGGCTTTTTCTTATAATTCCTCTAAGAAAATAGCTTTTCTTTTCTTGGCAAAAAGTCTATTTAGAACCTCATTCTACCATCAAGTTCTGGCTAGTTTCTGGTGGTATAAAGTACCTAACAGGGATTGGAAATAATATTCCTTGCCTTTGCTTAATTCTCTGAGGGTTTTTGCTTAAGTGCTTACACCAGGATTGAGTTCATATTGCAATGAGTGTGGTGGTTGGAATGCAAAAGTTATTTTCATGGAGGAAAGATAAAACAAGAACATTCAGAGGAGGAGCTGCTGGAAAGACTGAGAGCCAGACCTGGGCTCCTGATTTATAGTCAAAATATGGAAGAGGGTTTTTCTTCTCCTTCTTTTCTGACACACAGGGATGACAACAGCCTTCAAATAGGCATGGTATCAACTATACTGAGAGAATCATGATCTTTTGTGTCATCACTGCTCATTCATTCTCAAAATATAAAACTATTCTTTCTTTGTAAAAAAGTAAGTTTTTTTCTTTAAATTTCTTTTCATAGCTCTTTAAGTTGAAGTCCAGAGGATTGAGGACAACCTTCTCAGTAATCTTAATAAATTTCAGATACATTTATATGTCTTCCACGTGTAGACTGCATGTGGATGTTAATGTTCAACACATTTATAGAGTGAATGTGTGCTCCATATCTTTTGTGAGAGTGGGTTTGATAAAGGTAAGATGGGTGGGCCACAGGAGCAGGGCAGGGACTATTTCTTTGATGCTTCAGTTTTTCATGTAAAGTGGTTGGTAAAATAATAAAAGTAAAATGTCATTGAAATACACAACCATGAAGAAATGTGACCTAGATGCAGCTGTACTGTTGTTGAACTTCTATCAGTACCAGTTTGCTTTGTTATTTCCTTGAAATTCTCTTAACTTCTACTTCTCCCCTGGGTCTTTTTTTTTTCAGTGATTTCCATCAGGGTTTGGTTGGATGACAGGCACGGATGTGTCCCCTCTTCTTTGCCTTACTGGGGGACAGTGCATATTCAGATGCAACTCTTGGTAGCAGATAGATGAACTGGAATACCTGAAGGAAGACAAGCAGAACAAGTGACAATTCTCCCTTCACTGCTCCTTCCCTGCCTTGCACTGCTGTTGACTTTCTTTTTTCTACTCCTCTGACAGTATCGCAGGATTCTGAGATGAGTTCGACCAATGTTTTGCTCAGATTTTGCTCTCCGTACCCATGTCAGCTCATTCTGGTCCTGCAAAATCCTTTATAAAGCACCAACAATCTGCTAAGCTCCCTGGAAATTTTTTGTTGACATTATAGGTACTGTCTTGTCTGCATCAGATTAATATTGTGGTGGATTTGCATCTTTGGGAGTATTTCAGCTGTTCCCAAAGAGCAAACAGCCACAGACATTGACCTTGACTGAAACTATAAGGTTTGGGGATTAAATATCAAAACAGACCTCTCTGAATCTATTTCACCTGCAACGTGATGGAGATTTGTCCAGTTTCCTTTTGAAAAACCTATGGCTCCTAGATAAATGACTTGCCATTATGTCCTAATGCACTTGATCCTGGTGGCTTAAATTCTCGTCAGAATCCAAGTGTAAAAACAACGTGAGTGAATAGAGCAGATACCTCTGCTTCTCAGTTCTTGCTTTGGGAAGCAGAGTGAGACGGGTGCAGACACTAGATACCACTGTACTCGGTGCCACCGGGTACTTCTTTCCCTGCCAGCACACTGTAATTAAAGAAGAGAGACATCAACGTGGAACCAGATCCGAGGCGCTGTCCAGTTGAAAAGGTCACCGCCGCAAATGAGCAATTAGTGCTCCCTGCTGCCGCAGAGGCTTTGGCATGAGAAAGAGCCAGGGAAACACAATGCCTGGATAAACCAGCTTTGTAATCTGCTTGTCACAAGTTCAGTCGTCAGAGGTCTGCCCTGAATCAGAGAGGATAATGCTGTCCAGATTGGGGGGGGGGGGAATCAGATTTTTAAAATGCAACTATCCACGGAAGAGAGCAAGGGGATGTCTCCCTTGCTGGCAGTAAGGGTGTGGGGGACAAAGCATGGGGTTTGTGGCCATGAAGCCTCATCATAAACCTTAAATATTTGGGAGCTGCTTTCTCTGGCAGCCTGAGAGCTCAACACAAAGCTTTGTTGCTTACCAAATGGGAGTTTGAAAAAATGGTTACGAATGCCAGAGTTAAATTGACTGTGTCATTAGCACTTTCTCTAAGAATCAGTTGCTTTATTAGGGATTGTTCTTCAGAGCATTTAAAGCCCAAAACCTCTGGGTGGGATAATAAATAGGGGAAGGAATTGGAGGCAGTGACAGGAGGACAGGAGGAGATGAGGGCTTGCTGTTAGAGGGTGAGTGAGCAGGACTGAGCAACAGAAGGAGGGGGGAAGAGGAGAAGAAAGTGGGAAATTCTCCCCAAACTGCTTTTGGCTGGCAACCCTAGTCTTTCTTAATCTTCCTACCTGTGCCAAACCAGTGCTTCAGCAAACAGACAGGGTTTTCAGGATCCCCTCTGGAGTCCGAGGTTTGACCTTGAAGGCAGGTGACCCACTCTAGACTGTTAGAAACTTCATTTCTTTGCCAAGTTCAGTCAAATCCAGAGAAAGAAATAAGACAAATTTCATCTTATCAGCCCCAAAGGCAAGATTTTGTTTTATGTTACAGACAAAGCCCTGAAAATTACATTTGACAAGAGAGGTTCCAAATAGTGAATCATCTAAGGTTTTGACACATGAATCAAGATTCCCCCCTTTGTGTTGTAAGGTAAGCTTTCAGATTGTAAGGTAAGATGATCAAGCCCTCTTTGTCTAATAAAGAGAGGGAGGTGGCTGCCTCTCCCCATCCTGTTCCCTTTAGGGTGTCTCTTTCTAGTCATAGTAAGCTCGGCTCTATAGACTCAGTTTTTAATCCTACAGTGCACAGTCATGGTCCTGAGGTTTATAAACAAATACTTCCAAAATTAGCTTAGAAGTTCCTCAAGGTGCACAGGAGGTCATCTCAGGGAAGGACACTTTAATTGTTCAGTCTACTTCTCTGTATAAACTGATATGAAAATTCTGCCTAGAGTTTGTACACATTTTTATGCATGTGAATCTACAATGCCTCCTCTTTTTTGTCTATGCTGGAATGCAGAGGTCTTTTGTTAGCAGGTTTATTTTATTTCCCTGACAGTATCAAGAAGATGTGATGAGAAAGTAGAGCTGGTCCAGGAGGCCACAGGTCACTGGGGCAGTAGAAGGTAGGGGTGGGAAGACAGATCAGGAGCCAGAGCAGGAGGGATCATGAACAAAGATGTCAACTTACTGATTTCTACCAGTGATGTCCCTTCTGCCCGTCCCTGACTGGGATTAAGTTAGAGGCTGCCACTGCTCACTTAGCTTCCAACTCTCAAAAATACATTTCCCTAATGTATTCGGGTTTTTGACTTCCATTTATCTGTTCTTATTATGCAACTTGCCTGAGTCCCGTGGAGGCTCGGATGGCAGTTGGTGCTAATTCTTGGCACTGAAAGCTGCTTTTCTTCTCAGGGGCTCAACTTATTTCACACAGGCATTTTGTCGTCAAGACCTGAGTTGACAGCACAGTTCCCATTACTCAACAGAAATGAAGTTTATAAGCTTATAATTAGTGTTTTATATTTGATATTTACACAGAGCTTTACAAAGCTCTTAACAGTCTACAAAAGGAAAGGCAAAGTAAACAAACACAAAACAAAGCAACAAATGTTGGAACAAGGGGATGGAGTGGTAGGGCATTATGTAAACCAGAAGGACATGTGTGAGGAAGATACCTTCCATTTACAGGATTTATGGAAATTTTTACATAATCATTGAAATATTTTGGAGGTATATTCTCGTTTTTTTATTTGCTCATTGACAATTCTTTAATTATTCAGAAATCATTAATTCTTTTATTCTAGTAGTAACGCTTCCTATTTCCAAGTTAGGTCAAATGTAGATAATGACCATAGACTTTCAGGCTGCTTTTAGCTCAGGATATCAGGATACTAACTCTCTTTCTCTTCCACTATTTCCCTTTCTTTCTGTTCTTTATTCTGGTATAGTTTTTTTTTTTTGTTGTTGTTGTTATTGTTCAGTCTGTTTTAATACTAAAATTCACAATAATATAAAAATATTTCTTATTATAAGATTATTGATAAAGACATACACCCTGTCCAGGAGCCCATCTCTAACCCAAATTCTCTCTACTCCTAACCATTGGTGTATGTCCTTTGGAATACTGTCCCTGAATGTATATGTGTGTATATGTGTATAAAGTGCTTGCATGCACAAAGAGAATACTTCTGGATTTTTTAAATAATAATAATGATGATACTAACTTCTCTTGCGTTCTCATTATATGTCAAGCACTGTTCTAAGAACAATAAATTTAGTCCCTATAACAACACTTTGAGGTTAAATATTATTTGTATTCCTATTTTACTAAGGAGAAGACTTAGGAATCCAGGCAGGTAAGTTAAGTTTCCCACAGTAACACAGTCAGCAAACAGCAGAGTCAGAATTCACAGCCTAGTTGATACTTCTAGACACTAAACCCTACTGCTTTTCAAGATAAATGGTGTCTTTCTTTTTTTTTTTTTTATTGGTTGTTCAAAACATTACAAAGCTCTTGACATATCATATTTAAATGGTGTCTTTCAGTAGGAATTGTACTTTGTACAGGCAACAAGGTTTGGGGGAACTTTTCAAAAATGTTCATGCATTCCTTTTTGCTTTATTCATATAAATTGTTATTTAAGTTTTTCAGTTATGGATAGGACATATTGATTTAATCTAGCCCATTCTCCATTACTCAATATTTTGGTTATTACTAGTTTGTTTTTTCTTCATTAATTTTTATATTATAGTAAAATACACATAACATGAAAATGACCATCTTAACCATTTTTAATTTTACACTTCAGTGGTAATAAGTACCTTCATAGTGCTGTTCTATCATAACCACCATTCATATCTATTCTATCCATTAAATAATAACTTTCATTTTCTTCCTCCCTCAGCCCTTGACCTCCACTATTCTACTTTATGAGTCTGACTACTTTAAATTTATATATATATATTTATTAGTATTTTTCTTTTTGTAACTTGTTTATTTCACTTAGTGCAATGTCCTCAAAATTTACCCTTGCTATAACATGTCAGAATTTCCTTTCTTTTTAAGGTGGGATAACAGTCCACTTGATGAATACACCAATTTGGGGTAACTTCCATATTTTACCTGTTGTGAATGATGTTGGTGTGAATATGGATATACGCATGCCTCTTTGAAACTCTACTTTCAATTACTTTGGACATATACTCAAAATCAGAATTTCTGGGTTATCTGGTAATTGTATTATTAATATTTTGGGGAATGGCCATGTTGTTTTCCATAGCAGAATTGTACCATTTCTACTAATAGTGCACAAGAGTTCCAATTTCTCCTCCTGAGTGTGAGGTAGTATTTCATTGTAGTTTTGATAATCATTTCCCTAATAATTAGTGACATGGAGCATCTTTTCAAGTGCTTATTGACCACTTGTATATCAGCTTTGGAGAAATGTATACTCAAGTCCTTGGCCCATTTTTGAATTGGATTTTCTGTTTTATTTTTATTTTATTTTTCTATTTGAGTTTGAGGTGTACTCTATATAATATTCTGGTTATTAACCTCTTACCAGATATATGATTATGATTTGAACATCTATCTCATTCTTTGTGTTGCCTTTTTACTCTGTTAATAGTTTCTTTTGTTGCACAATTAATTTTTTTATGAAGTCCACTTTTTTTCTTTTGTGGCTTGTCTTTGGTATCATCCCAAGAAACCATTGACAAATGCAATGTTGTGAAACTTTTGTCCTAAGATCTCTTCTAAGAGTTTTATAGATTTTGCCTTATATTTAGATCATTGCTCCTTTTGAATTAGTCTTTGTATTTGGTATTGTATAAGGGTGCAATTTCATTCTTCTCAAAGTGGATATCCAATTTTCCAACCCCTATTTGTTGAAAAACTATTATTGCTGCATTGAATAGTCTTGGCACCCCTGTCAAAATCATTGCACTATATAGGAGAGGGCTTATTCTTGTGCTTATTCCGATTCTATTCAATTGACCTATATGTCTGTTTTTATGCCAGTATCACATTGTTGTGATTATTGTTACTTTGTACTGAGTTTGGAAAACTGGAATTGTTACTCCTGGAGTTTTGTTCTTTTTCAAGATCATTTTGATTATTTAGGAGAATTTCAGATTTCATAGGAATTTTAGCAGGGGTTTTTCTATTTTTCCAAAAACACTTCTTTGCAATTTTGATAGGGATTGTTTTCAATCCATAGATCACTTTGTGTAGGATGGATATCTAACCAATATTAAGTCATGAATATGGATTAGAAGAATTAGGATTACTAGAATTAGAAATTACATTCATTTGCTTTTGAAATTTCTTTGAGCAGTGTTTCATAGTTTTCATTATAAATCATTCACTGCCTTGGTTAGATTAATTATGATATATTTTATGCTTTTTGATTTATTATAAGTACATAATTTTCATAATTTTCTTTTCAGATTATTGATTTTTACTATGTATATAAATAAATGCAACTAACTTTTTTGTGTTGACTTTATAGCCTGCTACTTTCTTAAATTCATTTATTTGTTTTACTTTTTTTCTGGGGGACTCTTTAGGGTTTTCTACATATAAGATAATATCATCGGTAAAGAGAAATAATTTTAATTCTTCATATCTAATTTAGAGTCCTTCTCCCCCCACCCTTTTCTTGTATAATTGCTCTGGCTAGAACTTCCATGTTGAATATAAATGGTAAAAATGTCATTTTTCTCTTGTTCCTGATCTTAGATGAAAAGCTTTCAATCTTTTACCATTGAGTATAATGTTCAATATGAGTTTTTCATATATGACTTTTATTATGTTGAGGTAGTGTTCTTCTATTACTACTTTGTTGAATGTTTTTTTTTTAATCATGACAAGTTGTTAAATTTCATCAAATACTTTTTCTTTTGCATCTATTAAGAGGACCATGTGGTCCCCCCCGCCTTTATTCTATTCATGTGGAGTATAGGAATAACTCAGAAATAGTGTGGGTTCAGTTTCTAATTTCAGAGAATTCTAATTTCTGAATACAGAGACCCCAAAAGAAGCAGGGGGTGGTAGAGCAGTCAGAGTACCCACAGCATTTGTTAATTTTGCCTTCTTATATGGGTATGGTTCATGGTATCCCAAAGCAAATACAATAATAGCATCAAAGATCACTGGTCAAGATCAGCAAAGCAGATATAATAATTAAAAAATTGAAATATTGTGAGCATTGCTAAAAAAGGAAACACAGATATGAAGTAATCTTATGCTGCTGGGAAAAGGACATTGATAGACTTGCTTGATGCAAGGTTTCCACAAACGTTAAATTTGTAAAAAATCACAATTATCTGTAAAGAGCAATAAAGCAAAGTAAAATAAAATGAGGTATGTCCATATTACATTGATCAAATTTCCTGTGTTGATGGGCTGGGATTATGACTCAGTAGTAGAATGCTTGCCTAGGATGCATGATGCACTGGGTTTGATACCCAGCACCACATTAAAAAAGAAAAAGGAAAAAAAACTAAAAAAAAAATAAACAAAATAAAGGTATTGTGTCCATCTACAACTAAAAAAAATTCTTTTTTTTAGTTTATATATGACAACAGAATGCATTACAATTCTTATTACATATATAGAGCACAATTTTTCATATCTCTGGTTGTATACACAGTGTATTCACACCAATTAATGTCTTCATACCTGTACTTTGGATAATAATGATCATCACATTCCACCATCATTAATTATCCCATGCTCCCACCCTTCCCCTCCAACCCCTTTGCCCTGTCTTGAGTTTGTCTATTCCTTCCATGCTCCCCACCCTATCCCACTATGAATCAGTCTCCTTATATCAAAGAAAACATTCAGCATTTGGTTTTTTGGGATTCCCTAACTTCACTTAGCATTAGCTTCTCTAACTCCATCCATTTACCTGCAAATGGGATTTTATCCTCTTTTATTGCTGAGTAATATTTCATTGTGTATATATGCCACTTTTTTATCCATTCATATATTGAAGTACATCTAGGTTGGTTCCACAGTTTGGCTATTGTGAATTGTGCTGCTATAAACATTGATGTGGCTGTGTCCCTGTAGTATGCTGTTTTTAAGTTCTTTGGGTATAGACCGAGGAGAGGGACAGCTGGGTCAAATGGTGGTTTCATTCCCAGTTTTCAAAGAAATCTCCATACTGCTTTCCACATTGGCTGCACCAATTTGCAGTCTATAAATGTTTTTTAAAAGTTATTCTATGTTGAATTATCCTTGCATTCCAGTAATAAATCTTGATTATACATTGTAATTGTTTTAACATACTGTTGAGTTTGGTTTGCTTGTATATTGTTGAGGATTTTAAAATCAATTGTCCCAAAGAATATTGGTCTGTACTTTCCTTGTAGTGTCTTTGTCTGGCTTTGGTATCAGGGTAATTCTGGCCTTTTAGAATGAGTTAGAAAGTATTCTCTACTTTGTAACTTTTGGAAAAAGTTGAGAAGGATTGGTGTTAGCTCTTTTTTTAAATGTTTGGTAGAATTTATCAGTGAAACTGTCGAGTTCAGGATTTTTCTTTGTTGGGAGATTTTTGATTATTGATTCAATTTTCTTCTAATTATAAGTTTACTCAAATTTTCAATATCTTCGTGATTTAGTCTTGATAGATCTTATGTTTCTTGGAATTTGTCCATTTAATCTACTTTATCCAATTTTGGGGTGTACAATTGTTCAGGGGACTCTCATAATCTTTTTCTATGTCTATAGAAATAAAATGTTGGTAGTAATATTCTTACTTTTATTCCTAATTTTTTTTAAGTTTTTTTTTTTTAGAGAGAGTGAGAGAGGAGAGAGAGAGAGAGAGAGAGAGAGAGAGAGAGAGAGAGAGAGAGAGAGAGAATTTTCAATATTTATTTTTTAGTTCTCGGCGGACACAACATCTTTGTTGGTATGTGGTGCTGAGGATCCAACCCGGGCCGCACGCATGCCAGGCGAGCGCGCTACCGCTTGAGCCACATCCCCAGCCCTTATTCCTAATTTTAATAATTTGAATATGTTTTTTTTTCTTAGTCCATTTAATTAAAAGTTTGTCTATTTTGTTGATCTTTTCAAAGAATCAACTTTTGTCCCTCAACTTTTTTGAGGTGCTATCTCAAACTCTAGGCCTCGTGCATGTGAGGCAAGGGCCTCATCACTGAGCCACACCCCTAACTTCCGGAAACCAACTTGGCCATGGGCCTAAAAGTAGGGAATGGGTAGGCACTACTATGCTAAGAGCTCAAACAGACCAAAATTAACCATGATTTTTGATCCAAATCTTCTTCTGAAATTTGCAAACCTTTAATAGAATCCAGAGTTCCAAAACCATTACACCAAACAGATTCCACCAGAGCAATTGTCTAGGCATGGAGATAGATTCCTGATGATCCTTACTCTACCAGAATCCTGGTTGTTATTAGTTTTTTTAACCATACATATTTGCAGTAAAGCAAACCCTTGTTTCATGAATATGTGTGCATATATTTCTCAATGACATAGAAGAGAAGTAGAATTTCTGGATTGATAAGTGTATGTGTGTATTTCTATATCCCTCTCTATATATATCTCCAAGTTGCTTCAAAGGTTGCTCTCATTTACACTTCAAACAAACATTGTATGAGAGTACATATGTCTCTTTCATTTTGTCAACATTTTATATTATTGATGTTTAAAATTTTGCCAATTAGATGAGAGAAAATGATCTATATTGTTTAAATTTGCATTTTTTTCATATGCTCGTTGGTCATATTTTCCCACTTCAATTTTATTTTTATATTTTGCTATTGTGGGAAGCCATTCTAAATTTTAGTGAGACAAAGATTTTTCCAGGCCATTCCATCTGGGAGTGCAGATGGAATCACTTTAACAGCAATACTCCATGCCAAGCACAATGCCTAGAACATAATCATAAATAATAGTTGACTGAAAAGAGGATCCAAATTTTACTGACTTTTGACACTGTCTACTTCTGTAGAATCTTTCACTTCATAAAAATTATCTTCCCTCAAGCATATATGAGCACATATAATGTTCTTAGGGTCCATTTCACTCATGGTTGCAAATATTCTTGTTGAACTGACAGTGCCACAGGTCTGTGGATTGTCTTAATTTCTGGTCCACACCATTACTTTGTCTGCTCTTCAACTCCAGGTCCTTTCTGCACCTCCACCAAACACATGGTCCCCCTCTGGTGTCTTTTCTGATCATAGGGACTGCCCCATTGGATGATCCAAACAGCAGTCTGAGATAATACTTTAGAAGAGGAAGAATGACTTACTCCTTTTCATGTTTCTTTTGGTTAGAGGCCTCAAACCAGTGTCTCTTATATTCTAATTCTTTAAATGTTTAGAGAAACAGTTTCTTTTTCAGTGTTTCACTACAACCTCAATCTCTCTCTCTCTCTCTCTCTCTCTCTCTCTCTCTCTCTCTCTCTCTCTCTCTCTCTCCCCTCTCTCTCATGTCTGTCTTTTAAAGTCAAAAATTAAATGTCCTCCCCCCCACCCCTTGGGATGAATCCTTTTTTTTTTTTTTTTCCCTCAGAATAACCTCAGCTCTGTGAAAATAAACCTTCATCAGGTCTGTTTACCCATTCATCAAACAACTTCAGATAAGGCTGAATGCCAGCACTAGCCAGTGGTGGGATTCTAAGTCTTGCTGTCTCCCTGACTCTCTGCAACCCCATGCTTTGTGTTGTCAGAAAATGTAATTATTAATAAAAATAATTTCTTAATTTAGAGGCCAGAAGATTAGGACCAAGGCAATAATTTGGGAATATTTGCATAAGAAAAAGTTTTATAGCTATATTAAAAGAAGTTTTCCACCAGAAAGATTTCTCAATTTATTCAACAAACATGTATTTGATGCTTAGTACAACATGGAATTAGGCTGTAAACACAGAGCCATACCTTCCAGGGTTATATAGGGATGACAAAAAGGTTAAAAAGAGTATAACAAAGCACAGCTTGCATTCTGATGATCTGGAAAATGTTCCAGGAGTCATAGGTGGGTGTGTCAAATCATAGAGGAGATCAAGAAAACTTTCATTGTCAAGGTGATACTTCAGATAAAGGACTGCTTTTTAAAAAAAAATGTGAATAGTTGAGGTCAAACTTTAGCTAAATGAATTGATAGTAGCTCAAAAGAAAATGGACATGTAACCTAACAAAGCAAAACTACTTTCAATAAAGATGAGGACATTTTGCAAAAGTATATGTTCATAAGTTTTATGAATATTAGCATCAATGTTCTTTCATAATAGGAAATATTGTGATAATAAGAAATTGAGCAGACTCTGACAAGCCCTTAAAATCACATTGTACTTTGAAAGCAACTGGTCATGGTAGCAAAGAAGAAATCAGTGCCACTTGTTTGGTATAAGAGTTGGCCCATGGCTTTGCATTCACATAGTCTGTCTTTAAATTTGTATATTCTATATCATTGTGTGTATATTTTATGTTTTCATAGAATATATGAGCTTTAAAGACAATAGAAACTGATTTAGGTGAAGTTTCTCTGATACTTTCTGTCCTCAGAATCTTAATAAATTATAGTTTTAAATGAGATTTTCACAAGTAGAAGGTGAGAAGAAGGAAATTTCTAAGATATTTGTGATAGTTCATCTTGTTTTGAAGGTCAAGGGATAAATTATGCCATGTTTATCTGAATTTTAAGAAAACAACTTGAAATATAATTTTTTCCCTCATTTTGATGTTCACAAATGAACCTAGGAGAAAGGAGGGTAGAGATGAGAAATTAAAATGAGTGAAAATAATATTTACTGGAGAGATACGTACCTTCAGACAATGCTTATTTATTGACATAAGAAAAGTAAGGAACACATATGTGTATTAGTCAGTGTGCTAGAGGGAGAGCATGAAAAGATTATTTTTTCTTTTTAAGGAATTTATAATCTATGTCAAGAGACACAGACCAAAATGTGTAATTGTAATGCTATACAAAATGTGTGTTAAGGAAATTTTAGGATGGGAATTATTTACCTCATTTTGGGGAGCCAAGGAAATTTTATATTAGTTTTTTATTTGCCTTAAAAAAAAGGCAATTATAAAACCCAGGAAATAAAGAAAAACACAACAAAAGTAGAATGATGTCATATTAGTAATGATTTTTTAGAAGAGGCCATATGACTTAGTGTTTAATTCACTTGATCTTTTTCCTTTCAATAGCACAAAGATTGTGACCTTGGACATGTGAAGAAAGAATATGAACCTAACACATTGCTAAACTTGATAGTGAACACTGTTTTATATGTTATAACATTCCAAAAATTTTAATTGTTTTTCAGCTTTCACTAGTTAAGTCCTCATCTTCAAGTTAAAGTAGAATGCTAAAAGAATATAAATAATTTTGGTATAATTTATTATTTAGTCTTGATTAACTAAATGGAATCAATAAGATTAATGTAATTATCTCTGGCATGCAGGGCCCTTGGGGAAAGAGAAGGGGAAGAATGAGATGAGGAAAATTTTTGAATATTTAAAACCTCTTCTATAGTATTTTATTTTTAAATATGGTACATGTATTACTGTGATTTTGCTTCTAAGAAAACATCACTAAAATCCTGAAAATTTATCAAAATAGCTCAATGCAAAGAAACAATTGTTGAAAATCACCACCCTTAGCTGTAAGAAATCTACAGCTCTAATGAATAGTCTCATTTTCCACTGTGTGCTTCCGATAGTACTGTGCACAGTACTCATCTATGGTGGGACACTTCTTGTGTCATGTGGTCCTGTGCATTTAGGATTTTAGAGTCACATTATACCCTTTGGTCTCCATTTCCTCCCCCCCCCCCTTTCAACTTTAGGCAGGTAGAAGGGAAAGAATTGAAGAAACATGGTCCAGTAGCCATTTGTCCAGAAGATAAATGGTTACGAGTACTTTTGCCACTAAATTATGCTAATCCAGTCTGTAATCCAATCACTATTTTCTAGATGACAGGGGACCCTAGTGCCAAAGGAACTGTAGTCAATTTTCTCCCCTCTCCCAATAGGTCAATTATTCTTTTTTTTTTTTTTTTCCTGAGGTTAAAGAATAACTTTCCTTGGAACTTATGAGAGCTCTGAAATGCACACCACCCACAGGATCAGCCAAACTATTATCGCTCCATTAGAACTGGCTGAGATCATAATTACCTAAGAAATGTCATTCTTCAACTCCAGGTTCCTGGATGTCAGTGACTCCAGGCAACTCAGCTCATTCCACAGTGAAGATTCATGTATCCTGCCCTTTATTTTCCCTCTGGATTTCTGTGATCCCACATGCTGAGGAATCCACAGAGTTGGGCCTTAGAATTAGTTCTGTGGAAGTGAAAACCCAACCATTTGGAACTAATATGTTTATTGTAGTATCCATAGGAAAGGTAGCATGAAAATTTCTTATTTTTAAAAAGCATGAAAACTCCTCACACTTTGATTCCTGAACTAACACTGTAAACACAGGGAAAATTAGAAAGGACTAGGAGGTCTCTCATTACTTAGATGGCTACTGTGCATAGAAATCCAGGAATATAACACAAATATAAAGCACTCCCTTTTTAACATTACTTAGGCTCAAAGTTGCAGGCACCATGAAATGTGAAATGAATATAAGGCAGAAAATCTCTCCCAAAATAACTGATTTTGAGGAGTCCCCCCCCCCCCGCTTTTTTCCTAATTTCCTGCCACTTAACTTGCCCTGTTTGGAAGATCCTGATTTGTTTGTTTGCGTGTTTGTGTGTGTGTGTGTGGGGGGGGGGCAGGTGTCTTGATTAACTTTGAAGTGTTCTTGCATAACCAATACCATTCTGACAGGAGGTAGCTCTAGCATCCAGACCTCATTGTTACAAAGGCTTTATCAGTCTCTTCCCTTGGTCTCTGACACATTCAGAAAATTGCTAACAGTGATTTTTCATCCCTATGGGGATGTGGAAGACTGACAAAACACATTTGGAGTCAAGCCTGGTGAATAGATGGTTGGTACTAAATCTGGAAAACAGAATGTTTAGAGAAATGACAAAAAAAAAAAAAAGTCCTGAAACTTTTTTTTCCTTTCTTTTTAGCAATGGGCATTTTGCAATAAATAGAATATATAACACCACGAGGTGACTAGCTATGAGACTTAAATTTGTTCTGCGTGGCGGCTAGAGAGAGGCAATCAGAGGCATGCCTCTGAGAAATTGCCAGGTGGGTGGCAATGTTATTTATACAGATGAATAACTTGGGAACTTCCACAATACTTTCTTCAGATAAATGTAGTATATTATCCCTGAGACTCAGCCTTCTGGCTCCTTCTCTCCAGTTCCCAACTCTCAAGTAATCACCCGGCCTTCACAGCAAATGTCATTAACCTGGGGAATGGAAAGAGGAAATTTGACCTACTTCAACATCTTAGATTCTCAGCTTGTTAGATATGCAGGCAACAGAATTACAGAAAAGGCCTGAGAAAGACAGCAAACTATAGACACTACCTCTTGTTCATCCCTTCATTCCCCAAATAAAGTAGAATTCACTTATTTTCTGAGACATTTATGTATTCTGTAAGCAATTACTTGTAAAACTCTTTTTTTAATGGAGTGATACAAAATTAGAATACTGCAATGAATCTCTTCTTTATAATATCAAAATTTTTTCTTTCAGAAAAGTACTTTCAAGAAAAAAAAGATATTAAAATTTATTTTTTTTACCCCAATTCCAAACCCTCAAAATCACATCCTACAAATTACTCTCTTTGTTTTCCAAAACATTTTATTTGCTTTGACAAGGTTTGTCTTCCTTATTAAGAATAGCTGTTACTGTAGAAATATTAACTCTGTGCTTGCTCTACAATAGGGAGACAGATACAGAAACCAACAACAAAAAAGTGCTAACAAATCCCAGAGCTAGAGGAAGAAAACTCACTAAAGGAAGTCACAGTAAAGAGAGGCATCATTTCTAACCTGCAGTCTGGACATTACTGTTCAACCTTCACTTGAAGAACTATTTTGAGAGCTGGGGGAATAGTTTAGTGCTAGAGCACTTATCTAGCATATAGATATATATAGCCTCCCCCCGCCACACGTTTTCCCTGGTGCAAAATAACATCAGATTTTAGTACTTCAGAGTTTTGAATGAAAAGTTACGCTTCCAGATTTTTCATGTAAGGTTATGAAATGGCAATAATTTATAAAATACATTTTATCTATATGGTATATTTTACTATAAGAGGGCCTAGCATAGATGGTAAAAAGCAGAAATTTTAAGTCTGCATGAACTCACATGTTCATGAACTATTTCTATCATGTCTGTTCATTCAGTGTGTATAGTTCAAGTATTTTCATGAAGGCTCTTTCTTCTAAATTGAGAATTATTGTAAGATAGTAAAGCATGTATTATCATACTTGTATATTTTCTCACCTTCTATTAAAATATTTGCTCCAAGGCTGGGTGCAGTGGTGCACGCCTGCAATCCCAGTGGCTTGGGAGGCTGAGGCAGGAGCATTGCAAGTTCAAAGGCAGCCTCAGCAACAAAGAGGTGCTAAGCAACTCAGTGAGACCCTGTCTCTAAATCAAATACAAAATAGGGCTGGGGATGTGGCTCAGTGGCCTAGTGCCCCTGAGTTCAATACCTGGAACCCACCCCCCAAAAAAACATGTGCTCCCAGAGATGAGCCTGAGAGTGATGCTGGAAATAGAAGTTTAATATTTTAGTTATGGGGTTGGTAGATTCTATGCTTTGGGGTGATACCTCAGGTGCTATGATTCTAAACTGAATTATTTTCTTTTTGCATCAAAAGTTGATGAAGACCTTAAATATGACATCAGACAAATTATTTATTTAGTGATTTTAAATTCCAAATAAATATTACTGATTTATTTTTTATTATTTTTATTAGTTCTTTTCAGTTACATGTTATGATAGAATCTATTTTGACATAATTATACAAATATGGAATATATCATATTCTAATTCAGATCCTTTTACCTCTCCTTCCCCTTCCCTGTCCCTACCCCCTGTTCCCTTCCCTCTTTTGATCTTTCTTTCATTTACCCATAGTTATTTTTTAATTAATTTCTTGTGAGTGTACATGAAAGTGATTCACTGTGGTGTATTCATCATATATGTACATAAGAAAGTTATATCAGATTCATTTCATTGTCTTTTCTATTCCTATTCCCTCCCTTCCCTATACTCTCTTTGTACTGGTTTCAACAAATCCTGTAATGGTCAATTAAATTTTGGTGATGCTTTAAAATGTGTCCTTACATGGGTAAAGAAAAAAAAATCTGAAATTCTCAGCAATTACTCAGAGAAATAACTCTCATATACTTACTGCTCATGCCAGGCCTAACTCTTGATTATTAACAGTACTTCTTTTGGGAAACAGGCTTGTGTATTTTTGTTTTTCGAAAGGCATTTTCTTTTACAGTTATGATGGACTTAAGTATCCCTCCTCTAAAAGGCAACAATTATAGGTGGCTTCAGAGCCAATTTGTCATTACTTTCAATATTTCCAAATGTAAATGTGTCACTCTGTTGTGCTCAGGCTCCATTAACATTGCTGTACTATATTAAAGAATGTTTTCACATCTAGATCCCTGTACACTAAAAGGGAAATCTTGAAAGAGACTCATGATATTAGTCACATAAATGCTAGCAAATAGTGTAGGTGTTTCCAATTAACTTGTCTTCCTTTTGCTGCTTTATGGGGAACAGATGAGAGACTCACACCTCACTACAGTGAAAAGAGCCCTAGATGTGAAGCCAAAAGACTCAGGCCTGGGAACACTTTCTTGCTGTGAGAACATAGGCAAGTTATTTAAACTCTTTGAGTTTGGTTTTTTTTTTTTCCCTCTCATTTAAAATGAGAACAATATCTGGTCTACTAATGTCAGACTGTTATGGGAATGAACTTGGGTACAAAATGAATAAAATGCATTGTCAATCGTGGACCATTGTATGACTATTGGTGTGTATTAGTTACATATCTTTAATTACAAGCCATAGAAATGAACTGTGGCTAACCAAGGATAGCAGGAATGCATTTGAAGGATACCAGAGACTCAAAAAACTTCAAGGAGCCATGGAGATGTTGGGGATGTGACAAGAAATTATTCAACTTCAGAGGCAAAGAAGCAGGATATTCCAGACACTTCAGTGACAACAATTCATGAGGATGAAATGAGCTTCATTCATTTCTAGGCCTCTTTACTCTATTCTCAGCTTTAAATACTGGGTATTTGGTTGGATGAAATGGAGTCTTACACTGGTCCCTGAGTAAGAAAGGGCATGCATGGTCCCTGAATTCTTTTCACCTAACTATGTCTGATGGGAAAGAGTACATTCTTGAAAGAAAAAGAATGGATGTTGGGCAATCCAAAAATCTACAGATATAAAGTTGGTATTCCTTACTTCCCTAGTTTGGGATATAAGATTTATATGTATTCAGTGACTCTGAGCCCCTGTATCTTGTGCCGTGGTCTAAATATTTATGCTTATATGTTGAAATCCTAACATCCAAAGTGATGATATTAGGAGGTGAGGCCTACGGGTGTGATTAGTCATGTGGGTGGGGCCTCATGAGCAGGATAGTGCCCTTATTAAGAAAACTTAACATTGCTTCTTGCACAACCTGAGGACACAGTGAGATGACACCAATTATGAACTAGGAAGTGGGTTCTCAAACTGCTGGTACTTGATCTTGGACTTCTGAACTTCTAGAACTTGATAAATAAATTTTGATTTTTGAAGCTACCTAGTTTATGGTATTCTGTTATATAAGAGACTAAGACAATATACTGAAATCAACATGTCTATGTCCTTGACTTGGGATTAAAACTTGCATATTCCAATATAATGAATCTGAGCCCTTGTTCCTCGTAAACAAGAGGATGCTGTGTTTTTCTTCCTGATGTTTCATCTGACAACTTCCTCACATAAGAGTAATTATGGCTCAGACCAAATCAGACCATACCTCAAGCAAAAGAGGGTGCCTTAGATCTGGCTCAGACTGCTGAGGAGTCCTTGTTTGGAACTAGTGTTGACACTGTTACCCATTGTGACCCTGTTGAAATCTAATTGCTTTGACTGCTCTGTGTTGGCCTCCTTGGGCACTGCCTGAATTTGGGGATTGGCCAGGGATCCACTATAGATTGGTGGGCCTGTGTGCTGAGAAAACATGCTGTCTATCATTAAAAATCGTATCCTAAAATTAGGGTTTTTTTTTTGTTTGTTTGTTTTTTGTTTTTCTCCTGTGTGCAGGGTGAAAGAGGGATCCTGCATCCCTTGTCCCTCAAATTCTTTAGGGCTTGGTCATGATGACGGTGACTAGAGGATTTCTTGTTAGTCATATGCTGTGCCTAGATCTCTGTAGAGGAAAGTAGGGAGTAGAGGAAGTCCCCTACTTTCAGTTTTAATGAACAGTCCCATGTGCTATCCTACTAAAAGTGATTTCTTTTTTTTTTCCTATGGATAGGACAATTTTTAAAACGTAATAACCTTTTAAAGTCTACTGCCTGGATGTTCTAATGACTCAGAGGTAAATACAAGAATGATGTATGCCAACTAATATGTCTACACCACTTCTTCAGATGAGAGAGTAATTTTGTTTTGAATAAAAAGTAAGTCAGAGGAAAATAGGGTACTCTTATGGGTTGGATATGAGGTGTCCCCCAAAGCTCGTGGGTGAGACAATGCAAGAATGTTCAGAAGTACAATGATTAGGTTATAAGAGTCTTAACCTCGTTAGTGGATTAATCCACTACTGATTAACTGGGTAGTAACTGTAGGCAAGTGGGGTGTGATTGGACAAAGGAAGTCAAGGGGGGGTGGAACTTTGGGGATGATATTTTGTCCCTGGTGAGCAGAGCTCTGTTTCTACTTCCTGGCTGTCATGTCCTGAGCTGCTTTCCTGTACCACACCCTTCCACCAGGGTGTTCTGCCTCACCTTAGGTCCAGAGCTATGAGGTAGGCTGACCATGGACTGACTCTCTGAAACCGTGAGCCAAAATAAAGATTTCCTCCTTTAATTGTTCTTCTCAGTTCGTTTGGTCACAATTATGCAAAAGTTGACTAAAACAGGTACTTGAAGATTGAAATGCAGCTAGGAAAATAAGACTGGTCAGCTTGCTGAGGACAGAGCCACATGTACCTTGTTACATTCTCTGCTCCAACCTGAAGTCCTTCCATGTTTTTCCCCATAGAATTTGACTTTTCTATTCATTGTACAATGGAAAAAGCTTATCCTTCCATGGCTCCCTATAGTTATCTGTGTTTGTAGACCAAATAAAAGAGGAGCGATAGTGCCAGAGAGACCATGGAAGGGCAGAGGAGAAAGAATGGTAAATTTGAAGTCAAAGTCTACAGAAAACTGGGGAAAAGTAAGTACAAAGAGTAGTTTCAAACTGCTGGGGCAAGGTCAAGAGAAATTCCTAGCAAAGAAATATACTTACATCCTCTTCCTCTTCCCATCTCAAGATAAGCTCCAGTAGTCTTTGAGTGGAGACAAAGTTGCCACAGTTCCTTGGCCTCCTGGGCTGATCTCAAACATCAAGTTGCTTGCACAGAGGATGAGAACTCTGTATTCAGAAGAGTCTTGTGGGACATGCAGGAAGACTGGAAATAGACCAGAGCTTCTAGTTCTTCATTTGCACTAGGTTAAGCTGTCCCATGTTAGGACTTTTAGTAAAGGTCAAGTGGTTTTCAGTTTGTGTGACAAAGAACAGTGTATGAGCTTGTGTCTTTACTCAAGTTTTCTTTTGACCAAAGAAATTCAGTGGATATAAACTCGAGAAATGATGATACCAGGCTTTTCCATAATGCATAACCATCAAGAATTATTTCCAAGGATGCCACAAATGGTTTGTTTGAAAAAAATTCCTCCCCAAATGTCAACTGGGCCCGTGTTTGCTATGAAATCAGAACACATGAGAGTAATCAGATCTTCTGGGAAGATGATAGCTTGGAATTCTTACTTTCCAAAACATTTCACAATTTCATGTGTGGTTTTCCCTGAGAACTCTATATCCTCTGGTGTCTCTATCTGGTTATAAGTGCCTCCAGGCTATGTTCTACAGCTCAGTCGGCATGCTGTCCAACAAAAGTTATGTTCATTTATAATACATCTCAACTATTTGGCAGGAGCTTATCAATATGCTTTGGTTTATCAAACAGAAAGATTAACATCTAGTTTGTGCATTTGCTTTTTTTCTTGAACACAGATGTACTCCCCCCCACCACAAATCAAGACATCTTGTTCAAATATTTTTGCTCAGCTCTTTGGATGATGCTTTAGACGATACTTTCAGTGGGAAAGAGGACCTGTGAGATATTTTTGGTGAGATCTAATGAATCAGATAAAGAACAACGTACAGAAATACCTTGCAGTTTTTCAATACATGAAAAAATATGATCAGAGAATTAAAGGAAATAACTTGAAACACACTTGTTTTCTGTTTGTTAGAAAATTTTGGCAATCGCCACAATTGTCTACATGGGGAACATGAGTCAACCTAATTTAGCATGATGTCAGTGTGTTTTGGAATAAAAAAATGTGTGGTGAATATGATAAAATCATGCTCTGGCACTAGAATCAAATAATATTAGAGCTGAGAGGGTATCCAACTCCATCCTCTCATTTAAGAAATGAGAAAATTGGGGCTTGTTGAAATGATTTGCCTAAGATCAAATAGCTAGTCATTTGTAGAGCTCAAATGAATCTGAGCTTATAATCTTCATCTATTCTTCTTTCTACCTTCTTACAGAGATGGGGACCTGTTTTCTCTGGTCTTTCTCCTCACCTTTAAGTTACGACTTTGAATACCTACTTCAAAGGGTGAGAAAAAATATATATGAATATATATGAAAGATTGAAAATTAAAACTAAGGGGCTAAATGACTGCCCTATCTCTATAACTTCTGCTTCTCCTCTATTAGCCTGGAAAAAAATAAATAAATTCTCAGTAAAATAGGGACTATTCATGTTTTCTCTGAAATTTCCAACATGATTCTGTGACTGAATTTGGCCTGAATGAAAATCCATTTCTATAGAGGAAAATAGACCTTTGAGGAAGGGCAAAATTGGAGATCAGGCAGACGGCATTAAAATCTTCTAAAGGAGAAACAGAATCTCTTGGAAAAATATGCTTGAAGGAAATCATTTGTTTGTGTCCTGATGTAGATAGAGGAGAGAACCATTTCTACAGGAGCTTTGATCATAACCAATAGGATTTGTATTTATACAGTCAATAGCAGGTGTCAGAAAGATCTGGACTCAAACCCGGCTCTGTCTCCTAAATGTGATGTTAAGCTGGAGTCTGAGTTTCTTTATCTAAAAGAGCAATAGTTGACCTCATCATGTTTCAGTAAGCTCACGGCATTTTTGTAAGTAAAGCAAGACTCCTGTGTAGTGGCAGAGTAGATTAAATATAAAATATGATGTCTTGTGACACCAGGAAGTAGAGTCTATTCCTCTACCTTGTTGCCTCTGAGCTGACCTGGGGACTGCCTTTGACTCTGAAATTCGCAGAAGTGATCAGAATTGATACTGTGTGTCTACTGCTTTTACACACAATCCAACCCCCAAACAAATCCATCAACAATAGTTTAGACTATTGAAGAATGTCCAAAACAAACAAACAAGCAAACACAAAAAAAAACAGCAAAACAGGATCTGCCCCTCTAATAGGTTGGTGGGCAGCTGGACACAAGAATGAAGTTTTTTTAGATCTTCCTGCCCAACCAAACCTCCAGTTCAATGCAGCTGTGTGTGACAGCCCAGGTGATAAAGTTAAATGTGCATGCATGGCTACACTCATACTTTTGTAAGGTGAACACATGCTGTCTTGGTGAGCTGAGTTTGTGAGGTGTCCCGATCCCATTTACTTTGGATTTTCCCTAAGGTTGCTATTTTGGGCAGTCTGCTTCATTCTAAGACAGTATGTCTGTCACTTCCCCTGTCTAAATAATTGGGACACTGAGTATGACTTCTCCTAGCTGCATTGTGCCTCAACGTGTGGGGTATATGGAAGCATTTTGGCCCATTTGTGATTTCAGCCAGAGTTGCTGCCACTTATGGTTATAAAGCTTATAAAATAATGTACAAATATAAAATGTTATACAAAGTTGGGGTTTCTTTATCTAAGTCCCATAAAGACTCCAAATTTGACAGATTTGAAGTTCAGCCCCAGCATAGGACAAATTTTTAATAAATGTGAGCAATTTTATTATTAATAAGTACCAGATAATAGTAATTGACATAGTACTTTGTAAGTTATAAAGTAGACTCAACAACTTTATCTTAATCCTCATAATAACCCCACAGGGAAGTTGCTTTTTTCCATCTTATGAAAAATTAAGCCTAATGTTACCGACTTTTTAAAATCCTTTAAAAAAGTTAGAAGCAGGCTCATACTGTGTTCTTTTGATGCCATTTAGTTTCTCTGTCCCCGCTTCCACATAAGTGGCATATAAATACATCACTGGTGATAGTGTATTAAAGCTTGGTATTAAATAGTAAGTCGATTATGGAATTGGATTTCAACTTTTCCTAGTTAGTTAATGTGATGTCTACCTTCCTAATGCCCTTGCTTTGAGATGACCAAGTTATCCCTGATGAATTTTTCCCCCATTGGAGAATGATGTGCTACATGTTCTCATAAAGATGTGGCCCCAAAAGGACCTTTAGTAGCTGTCTTACTGCTGTAAATTCTGTATTGGCTATTAGTCATCTTGAAGGCACAAAGCAGCCAGAAAAACATATTCTCAGGACCAGGCTTCTAGTGGGAGTCATTGAAATGTTTTCTATAATAGACTAAGATAATTTTCTACCAGGGATGTGCAAATCAAAACCTCAAGAAAATACCATTTTTGTGACCCTATAGTGGCTGTACACCAAAGGACAGATAACAGCAAGTGTTGGCAAGATGTGAAAATATTAGAATCTTCCTGGAAATTTAGAATAATGCAGCCACTTTGAAAAATAGTCTGCGAGTTCCCCCCAAAGCTCAAAATAATGTTGGGGGTGGGTGGGAAATACTCAGTGGTAGAGTGCCTGCCTAGCGTGCATGAGGCCCTAGCACCTAGATCCCTAGCACCACAGGGGAAAAAATGCTAAAAATAGAATTTCTGTATAGCCTAACAATTCCACCTTTAAGTATACACACAAGAAAATTGAAAATATGTGTTCATGTAAAATCTTGACAAAAATTATCATAGCATCATTGTTCATAATAGCTAAAACAAAAAGGAGGAAATAACTCAAATACTCATCAAATCATGAATTGATAAGTAAAATGTGGTATATCCATACAATGGAATATTATTTGACCATAAAAAGGAATAAAGTCTAATAAAACTAAATTTTGTTAAAAGTTTTTAACTGTTGATAGATCTTTCTTTTCTTTTCTTTTTTTAATTTATATGTGGTGCTGAGAATTGAACCCAGTGCCTCACACATGCCAGGCAAGTGCACTACCGCTGAGCCCCAGCCCGGGCTCCTAAAACTACAAAATTAAAGGACTTAGAAAATATAATACTAAGTGAAAGAAAGCAGACACCAAAATCCTACATATTGTTTGATTCCATTTATATGAAGTGATTTGAGAAGACAAATTCTAGAGACAGAAAACAGATTAGCAGCTGTCTAGGGCAGAAGGAGAACAGAATGGGAAGTGATGGTAGCGTTTCTTTTTGAGGTGGTGCAAACAATCTAGAATTGACTGTGCTGATGAATGTCAACCTCTATGAAAATGCTAAAAGCCACTGAATTGTGCATATTACATAGATGAATTATATGTATATTTCAATAGGTTGATAAAAGAAAGAAGGAGATTAGGACATTGTTTCAATATCTTAGCATGCCAAAAATTGATCCAGTATGAATGGCATTAATAATTTGAAGGAGATAAATAAAAAGGGAGTGATCTACCTAAAATATAGAACATAGAATTTCAAGATAAAAACTCTCTTCATTATGAGTTAGGGAAGCTGTCCCTAGGGTCTGGGGTATGACCTCGGTTCACCAAAGATGCTGTTCCTTCCTCTGGCTGCTCTAGATTGCTGTTGATTCCATTAAACACTCATCCTCATGGTCTGAATTCTTGCCCCCCAAACTGCAGGACTCTGTGGATAGAGGTGGTGCCGGTGAGAATCTTGTTAGCAGATTTCTCACTGTTTATTAAGAAACAGGTATTTAGGCCTCTGCATGGGCAGTAGAGAAGGTGGGTCAGAGAAAGGGGGAAAGAACATTAGTTCATTCAGATTGGCTAATATATCCAAGGCACTCTCCCAGGACCTCTGTCTATCTTCTAATTCTCACAGGCATCCAACCTAGTAGGTGTCATTATTTTCAATTTAGAGTTGAACAAGTAACGCTGAAAGACAACCATGGTTCACCTACCCCACAAGGGGCAGCACCAGAGTAGAAAAGCAGGTCTCTTTCTCACCAAAGCCTGTGACTCTCCTGTCCAGTAGTGTGATTCAAAATCCTTCATTCAGACAAACATGGGGATTTGACAAGCAAGAGTTTGGGGCCTGCAGAATTGAGAAAAGACACAACACTACACCAAAATTAAAGTAGTACTGACTTGCCTTTAACAAGCTCTGATTTGACTAATCCTATTTATCTTTGGTTAAAGGAAGAAGGTTATGTCCTGTTGCCAGGAGGCAAGTACCCGAGGGAATCCTGCTGACCATTAGAATCCGAGCTTGGCTTGCTGAGCACATCTGATTGTTCTTTGCAGATGGCCAAAGCACTAGCTAGATGTACCCCAGCCTCTGAGCTATCCCCTTGGCTGCTTTATGTAACAGGACTCCAGACAGCTGCTCTGAGCTCGGAGGTCAGGCGAACGCAGACTGAGGACGTAAGGACACCTGCCTCTTGCATGCGAAGATGGAACAAATGACAACATTTGTTGCCTTGAATCTGAGCAGCCCGGGCAGCATGTGTGAGTGCCTCACAAGCTCTGTTTTCTTCATGAGCATGGGTCCCTCTTTTCATATCTGGAGCAGGGAACAGATGTTTCATCAAAAGACACATTTAAAATAAAGATAATTATGCAGTAAGAGGCTTAATTACATCAGCTGATTCAGGTCCACTTAATTGCCTGACAGCCCGAGTGCCTCCCACTTATTTGCAGCAGAGGCTCTTGTGTTTTGCTGGTTTATCAAATCCTTTGATGGCTCAAGGAAGATGTTATTGACTTAGCAATTCAGAAAATATCAATTCCTTATATACAGCTGGTGGAGGAAAATGTAAATATTTTTAACAAGCAATAAAGAGTCATCATTTTCCTGGAGGTGGCTTATGGTGTCCTATAAATGATTAATAACTGTAATGACTTAGAGAGGTAAGCCTGAACTCAATATTTCATCTTTAGTTGTCTCTTGGTCATATTTGCAACCTTTCTGTCATATTAAAATTCCGGGGAGAAAGTGATTTGCTAATTTAAAGAGGCCATTTGGATCATGTGACAATAAGGCAATTGACCAAAAAGGGGGGGGGCAGTTTTATGGTGCTATTTCCATGTCTCTTAACTTTAAAGGCATAGATGAGTTCTGTTTCAGACTGATGTCCTATCTCTTTTCCCCCTCTGCCCCATACAGCACAAACCTTTTTGAAGCAATAGTTTTTACACACTGCCTCAATTTCCTTTAGCAATTCATTTTTGCCACTAAACCTTGCAACCTGACTCCTGTTTACACCAATGTTCTGGGAGGAGAGAGAGAGAGAGAGAGAGAGAGAGAGAGAGAGAGAGAGAGAGAGAGCGCGCGCTAAATTCTGCTTCTTTCCAATCTTTATTCTGCAGTCTGCAGCATTCAACTCTTCTACCAGGGCTTCCAGGATATTGCACCCTAAGGGATTTACCTCTGAGTCAGTAGGATTCTATCTGAAAGCAGATGGCACATTCACACTGAGTAATTGAAAAGGGCATAATGAAGGGACAAAGATGGGGCAAGACTCCTGTGTTTATTGCAGCACTGTTCACAATAGACATGCTATGGAATCAAGCTAGGTGCCAATGAATGAATGAATGGCTAAAGAAAAATGTGGCACATGTATATAATGGAATATTATTCAGCTACAAAAAAATGGAACCCTTTCATTTGTCACAATATGGATGAACCTGGAGGACATTATGTTAAGTGAAATAAATCCAGCACAGAAGGACAAATACCCCCATGTTCTTACTCATAAGTAGTAACTAAAAAGGTTGATCTCATAGAAAAAAAAAAAGAGTAGAATAGTGGTTTTGAGAACCTGGAAGGGGTTTGGGGGAGAGAAGATAGTCAATGGGTACGGTGATGCAGTTGGATAGAAGAAATGATTTCTAATGTTCCATAGCACAGTAGCCTAACTATGATTTACAACAATTAACTGCACATTTCAAAATAGCTGATAGGATTCTAAATGTTCCCAGAATAAAGAAATGATAAATGTCTGAAGTGATAAATATGCCAATTACTTTGATCTGATCATTACATAATGTATAGATGTATGTATATATTGAAATACTATACAGTATCCCATATATATGTACAATTATTATTAAGTAAAAAAAAATAAAAAATAGAAAAGAAAAAGATAGGGCAGGGTATGGGAAGTTAGCAAAGGAGGGGGTCAGAACTCTGGAACTACAGATAGGAGGCGACCACCCTTAGAGACTCCTTCCCACTGCTGTAAGGGGCAGGGTGCCTGACAAGAGCTGTGGACTTCAGCAAGAGATGGGGTCATCCTGGGGAAACTCAGTAGAGAAGGAGCCAGGGAAATAAATGCCCTACCTTCACTCTCTGCCCAACCCTGACCTCAGCCAGTGCTTACCACTGGTCAAATTAGACCCAATGCCAGAGGACAAGGGTCTTAGTCTCACCTGTTGGAACTTCTTCTATCACCATCTCTGAAAGTATACGCTTCCAGAAGGGTCTGCTGCCCCTCTTCTCCTCGTCCTGGACCATCTTACCTAATCCTTAGCTTCAAATAGCACCTCTCTATTGATGATATCCAAGTCCTTATATTTAAGTCTTTCTTCCCTGAGCTCCATTTGGTGGACGTTTTTATGTTAAAGAACTAGTGGATTCCTTCAATTTAGAATAATCAACTGAAAATCATCCTTCCTTGCATTCAGCACCCTATGAATTCATCTCATGGTTTAATGTTCTTCTTCCACACACTGAAGGTAGAATCATCTTAATTTCCTTACTTACATCCAAACCATTGCCTACTAAGCTTGATAGATTCCATCTCTGAGTTCTCTGCAGTCTTTCTTCCTCCTCCTCCAGCATCATGGGTAAGGCTCTACGTCATACTCACACGTTTTTCTTGTGTGTGTTCCTCCAAAATAACCTCCTAACTTCTACTCTTTAACTTTAATATTGTGTCCTTCACATTGCTTCTGCAATGATATTTTTTAAGAAGTTTACATTTTACCTAACTCTTAGGTGGAAGCTTTCTTAACATTACCTACAGAACACATCTAATAGCTTAGGATGGTTTTCATAGCTCTCTCCATCATATTCCAACCTTGCCTTCTATCCCCATAACTTAGTATATATTCTATTAAGTGATTCATACTTTATACCTCTCCTGCTTTGATTATGGCAGATCCTCTGTATTTGCTATTTCTTTAATTAAGATAGACAAAAAACAAACACAAATGAGGGAAGTGGTCCATGAAACACACGGAGGAGTAGAACAGATTTGCAGGGATTGGAGAGAACATACAGGTGTAAGTTTTTATTCAGGTCCTGTGGATTGTTTTTCATGTGGGAATGAAGAACCTTTGTTTTCACATCTTCATTTTAGAAGAGATCCTGAAAATCTGAATATTTAAAGGAAGCTTTCATGAGTGTATCTTTTTTTTTAAAGAGAGAGAGAGAGAGAATTTTTTTAATATTTATTTTTTAGTTCTCGGTGGACACAACATCTTTGCTTGTATGTGGTGCTGAGGATCGAACCCGGGCTGCACGCATGCCAGGCGAGTGCGCTACCACTTGAGCCACATCCCCAGCCCTAATGAGTGTATCTTTAAGCCACAAAGAATCATGGGAGATTATTATTTGTATTAGAGTCTGACAGTTCAGCCCAAGAAAACCCTCAATACCCATATCATGCATTCCTTGAAGAGAATAAGTTTTACTTTCCATGAGATGTACAAGGTTCCAGATCTAGCTGCTTATTTTTCAGTGAGTATCAATGACCACATTCCATGGATGGATCTCTTTCTCTGTCTCTCTGTCTCTCTCTATGTCTCTGTCTCTGTCTCTCTCTCCCTCTCTCTGTCTCTCTCCCTCTCTCTGTCTCTCTCTCTCTCTCTCTCTCTCTCTCTATATATATATATATATATATATATATATATGACATATCTATGAAATGTATAGCATATATCTATATATAATATATATATACATATATATGTATATATATGCGTATATATATCACCTATATATCTCATTACCATCACCACCCTGTTATATTACCCCAGGTAGCACTGTGATTTTATATATATATCATATTCTGAGTGGTATCAACCATGCCTGTAAAAGCTACAGGACAATCATGTTTCTTTCTCTTTCTCTCTCCTCTCTCTCTCTCTCACACACACACACACACACACACACACACACACACACACATCACATCACATTCCTGCTTTCTGAGAGATTTGGGGGAGTCCATCATTTTCCCCGCCCTATCATGATAAAACCACCTACCCATGGAGACCCAAGGCTTAATGCTTAAGGGAGAATGCAGTGCACTTCCAAAGTGGTGGAGTGATGGGAGGTTTGCTGCTTCAGTAGGGTGACACTGAGTGCAGGGCTGACCTCAGATTCCTAGCCACAAGATAGTCAAGTTTGACAGCTTTATCAGTCTGGATTCTCAGTGCTATAGACTTTTGTATACATTCTCCTCTGATTCTCCCCATTCTGCATTCTCCCATGATTATCTGAGTAGAATGGTTTAATACCTTGGGAAAAGGTCTCAGGAAAGTTCATGATAAGTTTTTCAGAAGATTAGAATCCCCCCACTTCTTGACATTCCGCAAGGCTAGAGTTTTGCCAAAACTCAGAGTAGTAACTAGTTACTACATTGGAAGGATGTGTGCATACATATTTCTGCTTTCAAGGTCTCTTGTGTGTACTGGATATATTACCACATAGGGGAAAAAGTGCCAGTGCTGTGGTCAGGTCAGGGGCTTGGTGCTGTCCAGTCTGTGGGATGGCAAGCATTCTGAAACAGTAACCGTGGCCACTGGTGGAGAGAGTCTCTTACTTCTAACTTTTATCATCCTCTCGACATTCTTGTGCCAGATTTCATTTTAGATTTCTCCTCCTCTGGCTCCTGTAGTCCTGATGGTGTATGTGCTTTCTAACAAGCTGTGCTCTGTCTTGAACTTCACCTTCCCTCCCTTCATGATGACTTCCACAACCCTCCTCACAAGGGAAGATTTTCATCTCTTTGCAATACTGATCTTCCTAATTTCAGTCACTTGCTCCAAGTTCATACCCAGATCATGAGAGTACTGATCAAATGCCTTCATGTCCACAAACATGTTCATCTCCTGCTTCAGAATAAGAGCTGGAAGGAGCAACTTACCTGGCCCCACAGGATTCTCTGTTCCCACTCACTGTACAAATCATGACTTCTCTAGACACTGTGCAGAACAACTGGGTCATCCACCCTTATAACCATTGCGGTATCTAATTCTCCTTCATGTCAGGTGGTTGGCGCTTTCTGTAGAAGTTACAGACTGCTCAGAAGGACTTAATAGACATATTCTCATAATTCTAAAAATATGTAAAACATAAATTCCTGTCACTGAACCTCAGGAGAGATCATTTGAATAAGATATGGCATCTGAGTTTGTTCTCAAGAAGTATATGCCTGTGCTCACAACTCTAGGATTAGTCCCTGGTGCCTAATCTTTCCTTTTAAGTTTGTCTTTCATGAATGGCCTTCTAAGCCCTTATATTCCAGATTTCAGCTCCAAGGATCTTTGAATTATATGACTCCAACTTAGATTGTATAAATACAACCAACTGTGCATTCTACCACACAATGGGGACATGGGACAGCCAGTGGCGAACAGCACAGCCTGTTCCAGGCTGCTCCCTGCTTACTCTCAGGAGATGGTCTCTGCCATCCCTTTCCACAGAACCCTCATCAAGTGACCTTGCTCCCCACCTACCCAACATGAGACCTCAACCCTAGAAAGCCCTACATCCCCTCTTTATCCATTGAAATCCTTTCCATGGTTCATGGCCTAATTCAAATGACCACTTGCTTTAGTGAAGTTTTCCTGGTCACCCAGACAGATTATTGGATTCTTCTTCTGAGGTCTCTTAGGCATCTGTAGCAGGGGAGGGATAGGACAGGTGTCCAATTATATAAGGACTTCACAGTGTAACAGATCTTGTGACAATCAGAAATCTTGTGTAGTATCCCTACATTGTAATTTAGTGTTTTTAGCTCCATTTACAGGTTAGTAAAATAAAACCCTAAGAAGAATATGTCAGAGCTTGCTTGAGATCATGTAGATATCAAGTGGCAGAACAAGAATTCATATGTGAATCTCTTTTGGATTAAAAATGTGTTTCCCTCTATAACATCTTGTGTCTCCATTTATTCCATGGGTTTGTGTAGTGGCTTCAGTTGTTTACATCAGTGTTGCAAACTCAATTGCTTCAGGAGTTAAATGGGTAACATAGCTTTGGGAAGCTGTCAGATGTAAGTTCCCAGAACATTAACTGGAAAAGGGATGACATAAAACGTTCAAATTACAAAATTCAACAAAGCTGTGTACCAAATTTGCCTACAAGCTACAAGATTGTATCCATTAAATCCCAAATTCTATGATGAAAGTGTAAGATCTTCAGGTCCAGGCCTGCAAACTACTTATCTTAAAAAACTCAATGGGGTCTAGATAAGGCTTCTTCAGAAAGTAGAGATATCCAATAGATGTCCATTCAATAGAATTAAGAAAGTAAAAGCATATCTTTCATCTTCAAATTGATAATCATTTTGTTTCTGTAGAATATCTATCTACCCCCTAACAAGGTAATTTAGGACTATTAAAATGGTCTGATTACCTGCTCCCCCCCAACACCCAAATATACACATTTTTCTTTATCTAGAATTTGGAAATGAGAGAAGGGATACCAAGGCCAGAAATTAATTCCTTGTCATTGGCCTTAAAAATCACAAAACAGATGTTTGGTTTCCCAGTGCCCCTTAAGATGTGGCCTGCTCAATAGGATAGTGTGGTTTTACCACTGAGGTACATTTTGTTTATTACCCACAAGCTCTGCTTTAAATGAGGGCATTACATGGTGAAGGCTTGAATGAGACTCAGGTGTGCCTGGTAAGTGCACTCGTGGGAACAATGGCTCTGGTAAGTTCCTTGTTCTAGAGGTTACCCATCCTCACTAGCCAATATATCAATCTAATTGGCCTCCAGGAGAAATCCCGGTATGTGGTTTTCAAAATACAGAAAATGAAAGAGAATTGCTTCAAGGAAGCCAAGATACAAAAACACTGTCAATTACTGTTGGTTTTCTGACAAGGAAGATTTATAGGTAATCTTATTTTATAAAAATTATAAAGCCTCCAAGCTAAAACTAAGTACCTGGACCCAAACCAGAGGATGAAAAGATTATGTCATCATTCCAGAATGTGTTTGCCTTCATGTTCTATTATTGTAGATTTTGTATGCTTTAACACATATTAATTTTCTCTGTATGAAGTTTAAACTTGCCCCTAAAATAGCAGGCCCTAGTTTAGACAGAGTTACCAAATGTATTATAAAGTAGGAGCAGGATTTCTTAAAGTCATTAAAGGTAATAACTTTAAACACATGCTCATAGTTAGAGTCATTTTGAACGAATGGTCACAAATTTCAGAAACTTTCCCAATAAACTTTACTGTTTCAAAATCATTTACTATCATCCTATAGTTTCATTAACTATTCTTTTAAAGTCAGTCACAAAGATTATTTGTGATTGGAAATCTTAAAACTGCTTTCCCTACATTTAAGTGAAATTAGCACATTCTTTGAATTAAGTTTTGTGATAGTTTGTCCAGATTTCTTCAAATAATCTTAGACAAATACAGTCTCTACTAATATAATATAAAGGACAACCTAAGTCTCCAACAATTACTACCTAGTTTAATATTCCTGTTTTTTTTTTTTAGCTTGCACATTGGGATTTCTCAATAAATCAAAGACTTGTCTTAAGTTTTTTCAGCAATATTTGAGATGCATTGAGGTTTCTATTTATCTTTGGAAATTTTGGAGGAGGGAGGATACTGAGGATTTAACCCAGGAGTGCTTTACCAAGAGTACCAAGTCCTTTCTATTTTTATTTTTAAACAAGGTCTTGTTATGTTGCATAGTCTTGCTAAATTTCAAAAGCTGATTTTGAACCTGTGGTCCTCCTATCTCAGCCTCTTGAATTGTTTCATTTGCAGGTGTGAGCCATCATTCCTGGATGATCTTTGGAGTTTGATCCCCTTTCACCTCATTTTCTGATCCTAACATACACCTCTCCCTACTTTATTCTATCATTACAGTTATATCACATTTGGGGGGGATCACCAAGGATTGAACTCAGGGGCACTCGACCACTGAGCCATGTCTCCTATTATTTTATTTTATTTTATTTAGAGAGAGAGGGTCTCACTGAATTAGTTGCTTAGGGTCTTGATAAATTGCTAATGCTGGCTTTGAACTTTCGCTCCTCCTTCCTCTGCCTCCTGAGCTGCTGGGATTATAGGCAAGTGCCATTACGCCCAACTATATTATATTTCTGGTTGTTACTATTCAGTGTTTATGTTATTATGACCATATGTAAGTAGGCAATTATGTAAATATGATCACATACACCATGAAGTCTATATATTATATTTAATATATTTGAAATCCTTTTTATTTTCCCCAAAGCTAAGAATTTGATTATTTTAAGCTGGACATATACTCCCCAGATAATTTCTTCCCACTTCACATAATTAATTATATTACTCACCTGACTCCTAAAGGAATTATTTTCCATGATCCTATAATACATACTAGTACTTTCTGAAGAAACTTTAAAATTCCTTTCAATTTGGTCTAATATATCAATTTATCAGTTTTTATTTGTTTTTATCTTAGACATTTCCTCTCTGAAATCTTTTATCCTCCTTGTCTGATGTGTGCTTCTTGTTCTCTAGCTGTTGTCTTGGAATTTTGCTCTAGGAGATGGTAGATTACAAAATCCCCAATATCCTGAATCTATAGCCTTTGCAATAAGACTTTGTAGTTCTTCTTAGCAAACTGAAAATTTTGAATGCCTTCTCTTGAATCACAGCTGGTGTTGTTATTTGCTTTGTCCAATAGAATGTGGTGGAAATGACATTGTTTGACTTCCTTTGAGAACTCTCTCTCTTTCTCTCTCTCTCCCTCTTCCTTTCTCTCTCAAAGATGATCCACCCTGACTAAGGCTGAGGTTGGTTGTCTTAGCCCCAAAGCTGACTGCAGACACATGTACCGATCCAAAATGAGAAGAACTCAAGGTGAGTCTCTTTCAACATGCCAACCTGCAGGATCTGGAACTAAATAAATGGCTGCTACTCTAAACTGCTATGTTTTGGAGTAACTAACTGTTTTGGAGTAACTAGTTCCAAGAGAACATGCCAGGTGGGTAAAGGAAAAATGGCATCTTGATGATGGGATAATAATATTGGTCTTCATTAGGCCCTGGGGGCAGAGGATTCTTAAGTACTGCAACAGTTTTCATTAAAAAATGTTTAAGCCTGGCATGGTGGCATATGCCTGTAATTCCAGCTACCTGGAAACCTGAGGTGGGAGGATCCCGAGTTCAAAGCCAGCCTCAGCAAAAGCAAGGTGCTAAGCAACTCAGTGAGATCCTGTCTCTAAATAAAATATAAAATAGGGATGGGGATGTTGCTCAGTGGTTAAGCACCCCTGAGTTCAATCTCAGATAGCCCCCCCAAGATGATTAAGAGTTAAAAAAATGTTTAAGCGTATTCATGCATCATAAAACTCACCCCTTTAAAGTGTAGAATCTGGTGTATTTTAATATATCCATAAGATTATGCAAGCATTACCACTAATTTCAGAGCACTTTTATCATTTCTAAACTCTATATATTAACAATCACTCTCCATGCCCCTCCATCCCATCCTTGTATGAAGCACTAATCCATTTTCTGTCTCTATGGATTTGATTATTCTGAGTATTTAATATGAATTAAATCACACAACATGTGGTCTTTGATGTTTGGCTTCTTTCAGGTAGCATTTAGTTTTAGCTTTACATTTGGATCTTTGATTCATTTTAGTTAACTTTTACATATGGTGTGAGGTAGAGGGTCCAACTAGTTGAATATACTCAACGCATAGGTACAATTTTTCCCTAGGCACTTCTAATACAAGAGGCAGAGGTTGCAACAGAAACTGACAAAGGCTTTCTCCAAGACACTGTGCAATCTTCATTGCCACAGAGGGCTAACCTGCAAGCAGCGTCTGAGTTCCAGGAACTAAAAATATGTAAGCACAAGTGAAACTCGGTAGTTAAATACATCAGATGGAAAATGTGTGCAGCTCAAAGAACAGCTACTGACTGGGTTTCCATCATTTCACATTTCTAAGCTTTGCAACAAGGCTGCAATATCTCAAATGCCACTCTGAGAAATGAGACAGCAAGTTAAGAGAGATCACCCACAGAAATGGTGAATGAATGCAGCCAATATTAATATGTTGCTGGGAGACTTCACTTAGTTGATGTTAAGTTCATAGCTTGTGTATTCCAGAAAATAAGCATCAACTTGGTAGTGATGCTGAACCAAGGATTTTTCCATCTATTCTCTTCAGACATAATTGATTCTTTTCTGGATGGGCTCTGGCAACCCTTAGAATTAGGTTTTCTGAATTTACTTGTCCTGCAATAATTATACCCAAATCTGGAGTTTGTCTTTTTTTTCTCAATTTAGTGGTTGTGGTGCCAGGGCTGGAGTAATCTTATTTGTTATAATGAATTGTTCAGGATCTTAGGAAATGGATGCATATAGAAAACTGGCACTGAACCAATACTGTTCTTGATGTACAGAAGGAACTACATCCATCCCAAGGAGAGACAACCCAGAATGAAGCTACTGATGGAATCTTAGTGTCACTGAGGCATCAGGAAATTCCTTTTAGAAACATGAAAAAAAAAAAACTCAATTAGGAAGGATGGATTTTGAACTTTGAGAATTCCTGACTACAGATCATGAAGTGGGTAGGACAAGAAAAACTTTAACTTTCATGCCTTGGACTTTAACTTGCAAAGGGAAAATTTTGATTTACACTTATATTTGGTATGTTATGTCTTTGAATTTTAATATGATAATGGGGGTATATTTTTATTAAAATTTGACCAAGTTCTGCATTGTTGACATTTTATTATTGAATATCTGTATGCATTTTATGGGATATTTTAATGTTGCCACTTAATCTCATTGCTGAAGCTCTCATATATTGTTAAAAAACACCTCTGGACATTATTTAGGGTGGGATATTGGATGGTGAATGGATTTTCAGCTTTGGATGCAGAGGGTCCCTGAAGTTATTTTAATTACTTCATTACTCAAACTCATTTTAGAGCATTCCAGTGGGGGAAAAACTTCTATTTCTCCTTAATTTTCTCAGGAGTATAGCTGAAGCAGTGGTATTGTGGGAATGATGTCATGAAGAGCTGTCCTGATGTACTCCCATGCTCACCTGCTCCTCTCCATCCCCAAGTGACCATACACTTCATGGTTAAGTACAACGCATTGCAAAAAAACATCATAGGAAATTTTATGCAGAAAAACTTCTATTCCAAGTGTTTCTGTACATGTAAAGGGATTTCATCACAGTAACTTTCTATCCCTTCTCCACTTTTGCTCATTCCACAGAGGAGGACGGAGACTTCTCACTGCATGGTGTTTGCTTTCTCAAAAGCAGCATCCAAATAGCAGGCATTCTAAGAATCTTGGGAAGAAACTGCAAGGTGTATGATAAAGTAGCCTCAGAGGCTCCAGAATGGCATGCCTGATGTACTCTGCTCATTAAACGAGCCTCGAAAGCCAGCCTAGGTTCAAAGAGAGGGGAATTGGATTGCAGCTTTTGATGTGAGGAGCAGCATGCTTGTCCAGGCAGGTAGGAATGGATGGCAGCCTTCTCTGGAGATTACCCACCACATGCTTATACCTTCTGCCATGATTTTACTTTCAACTAGTCTGAGCTTCATAACAATGATATTTCTTTATAAGCAGCATAAATTTGTCTTGATTGTTTAATCCAACCTAATAATTTCTGTCTTTTAATAGGTATGTTTAGTTCATTTACATCTAATGTAACTATTGATAGAGTTGCCTCTAAGTCTCCCATGTCGATGTTTGTTTTATATTTAATCCATTTGTTCTTAATTCTACTCTTTCTCCTTCTTGTCTTCTCTCAAGTGAATTGCATTTGTGTTTGTGTTCTGTTTTGTCTTATGAATTATCTTTATGATTCTTTGTGTTAGATTTGTCTTACATAATTGTTTTAGAGTTTATGGGATGAACTATTAAAATGTTATCTATTTCAAGGAACCATGTAAGACTTTAAAACAGAATAATTCCTTCTATACTCCTTACACTTTGAATCCTTGTCATTTTAGATTTTACTACTATATATATTACAAATACCATATTCATTGCTAGTCTTTGCGGTACATAAGTGTTTTTTTTTTAAAATCATATATTTATATATGTGTATATGTGCTACAGGTGGATATACTACATTACATAGTGTTATATGTATATTACATATAATTATGTATGTAAATTACATATAATTCTAAATAATATAAGTAAATATTATTGTATAAAAAAATCACCTGTAATGAGAGTATGTGTGATTCATTGTATATTAAACCCACGAGAAACATCTCTGTGAGCTCTCTTCTGCCCTGCTTTTAGTGTATGACTCCTGGACTCCTGAGAACTCAATGAAGACTCATGGAGAAGACACAGTGGGTAGTTGGAGCCTTACTCTGTGGCTGTAGCATCTTTAGACTGCAATCGGTTGTGAATGCCACGTGAAGCTGTTTAAAGTGCATTAGAATTTGGTCTATTAAAACTTTGGTAGATTTATCTTCCTCCTTCTGCTCTGCCGGGTATGAGAGCAGTGGTAAGACATTTCTTCTTGTAAAGAGTTCCTTGCTTTGTGGAACTTAGTTCATTTGGGTTTCTTTGGGTCTTCTTTTTTTCTTTAAAAATGCAACTTTCCAACTTTTTTTTTTTTTTTTGGTAGGATGAATGTGGCCATTTCTTATTCTTTTCTTTCTTAAAATTATAGTATGTTATTAAAACTGTTCCACTTTGTTATTGGTTATTGTTATCTTGCTAATATCTGCAGATGAATTAGAACAGAGTTTTCCAAATTATTTTAGAGTTATGAGGCTTTATCTATATTGTTCCTTCAACTCCAGGCTCTTAATTTGTCTTGCTTCATGTTTATCCCTCAGATTTTATATTAAATACATTTTCTCATGAGAGGTTTCTTCTAATAATCTTTTTATTTCTTTTCTAGTTGTAAATGGTTCTCTTCTCAGCAGTTGTCATAGTGATAAGAATAACACCCTGTGATTAATGTAACCTGCAGGAAATAGGGTTAGCTAGAGGATTCTTAAGATAGTAGTTGACTGTGTCTGCCTGCCTTGCCTTTCTTTATTATCTTCTACTAACAGTGGCCCCTGTTTCTTTAGGGAAAAGCCTTCCTTGCATTTTATGTCGACCTGAGTGGCTATTACCCTACAGCAGTGTCTTTCTCCTCCCCTGAGGTGGGAGGAGAGATGTAAGTTGAGCCAGTCACAACACCCTGCTCCTATCACTAGCATGGGGATTATTCAGTGCTCCCCAGTTACAGGCAACAGTATTCCAACTTAAAGACGTTTAATCAAAACAGGGAATTCATTTTTTTTTATATAACTGATAAGTACAAGAACTTTGTTTGAAAGATTGAAACACAGCATTTTTTTTTTCTTTTTTTCTTTGTTTGATCCCAGGGATTGAACCCTGGGATGTTCAACCACTGACTCACATCCCCAGATCTTTTTATTTTTTATTTTGAGAGAGGATCTTGCTAAGTTGCTTATAGTCTTACTAAGTTGCTAAGGCTGGACCTGAACTTGTGGCCTCCTGCCTCAGTGTCCCAAGTCCCTGGAATTACAGGTGTGCACCACCACGCCCAGCTATAAGCATTTTTTTCAACATGTGGGAAATTCTCACTTAATAATAAAAACACTTCTATTCTTCTGTCCTTCTGCTATTTGGGGTATTCCTAAGAAGTTACTTAGGATCTAGTTTCATTACTAATGCCTTAACAATTGGCCAATATCCTGCAGTTAAATTATTGCTCACCTTCACACTTTGTATGCTAAGTGGGAAATGCCAGAATGACTAACAAAAATCAGATTATTATAGAGGAGCATATCAGTGCCAATAATCATGTCTTCAGTTAATCTCAGATTGTATAGTTTCAGGGATACAAAATCAAAATAATATAGACTGCTTAGTTTGAGCATTCATTATCCCAAAATCTGAAATTTGGAGTACTCTAATATCTGAAACTTCTTGAGTGTCAACATATTGCCAGAAGTGGAAAATTCCATACCTGACCTCAGGTGACAGATTGCAGTAAAAACAAGCTGCACTAAAAACATTGTATCAGATTATCTTCAGGTTATTGTGTAAGGTATATGTGAAGCATAAATGAATTGCATGATTAAACACCAGTCTGATTCTCAAGATATCTCATTATGTATGTGCAATATTTCAAAATCTGAAAAATTCAAAATCTGAAATACCTATAGATTTATTTGTCTACCTTTCTCTTTTTTTCTTTTCTTTCTTTCTTATTTTTTTAAATTAGGTTGCCTATGAAAACTTCTATGAGAATAAAGGAGACAATAAAAATAAATATAATGGCAGTTCATTAGGACAGTAAAAGCCAACAAAGAGTCCCTCAAATGTTCTAGTGTCTTGTGAGGGTGGGCCATTTTCTATTAAAGTCATTTAGTGGAAGGGAATTCCCCAGGATGAGGATCTGGCTAAGCCTGATAGGCTCTGGGGCAAGGTTACTACCTCTCCAGGGCTCTTCACTTGGTGGGTTGTGATGATAACACCAGCTCTGAGTACAGGAGATTTTCATTTGATGAGTGGTCTGAACATCTACTTAGTGGTTATAAAATATCTGCTGCTGAAAGCCACAGAGCATTGATAAACAGATCCTGGACAGCTGAGTTATTGCAATCTACTTAACATGAGGAGAACAAATTATGAGTCAAATGTTCCTGTTTAATAACCTTACTCAGGGCAGAGAGCCGCTCAAGGCTGGCGTTAACCCTGCGTGCACTGTGTCTGGCCAGGATCCCAGAAAGGGCCGCACAGGCACTGAAGCGGTTCAGGTGGATTTTCCATTAGAACTAAGGTACATAGAGAGGAAATTTAAAAAGGTCCATCTGGTGAAGGAAATAAACAATTTGTAAAACTGCTGAATGTTATTGAATACACTACCTAGACTCCCTCTGTGATTTATATTTCATCTCCCTTAGATTACATGTGTTGAGGCTTATTACATCTTGTCTTCAGCATAATATTGTATTCTTTGACGATATTGGGGGAAGGGAAGGACCATTTGTCTGTTCTCTATTAGTCATTTGAACCCAGGTCAGTCATCTCAGCCCAAGTACTATAAATACTCCTGTTGAAACCCGACTCCTCCACCTCCAACACTATGCTTTTCTTTAGCATGGTGCAGAAAGGGATGGCTTCATCTCATTCACCGGAAACAGATTAGGGATACATGAATGAATTTAAATAATGTGTGTTTCTGAACCAGCTCCCAAACATACACTTTGAGGTATGTATGTAGGGTGCATGTGGGAGGAGTCAAAATATTTCTACTGGGAAAGGGGGAAATAATTTTGTTGTTTCTCATAATCTAAACATTGTTCTGAATATTTTGCTTGATTGGGGCTAGAGGGAAGTCGAGCACTTACCTTAGCCAGATGGAGATGTCACCCTTCTATCCTCCATCTCCACTCCGTTAACTGGCACTCTGTTGCAGGCTCCCTCCTCCTTCTCCAGCAACAAGAAAACACAAGTACACATGTGTGTGCTCTGAACCTGGGCTGGGACTGCTCCGAAGCCCTTTACCCCAACAAGCCATTCTTCATTCTTTATTTGAATACGAGGTTGGTATGGCTGCCAGAAATTTACCTGCAAAATCCAAAGACTCTGCAGGCATAGAATTGGAAAATAGAGGTATGCAAAATGTATGTTTTTTTAAAAAAAATACCCAGAATCAAATTAAGGCCACACAGTATTTCTTTTTTCTATTGGCATACTCCCAATAGTTTCAAATTGGTTTTCCTGAGCCAAGAATTTCCTTAAATGAAATGCACCGTGCTAGGAAGGCTTTTAAGACCTCTTCACCTTAAAGTGCAAGCCTCTGAATGGGGCCCTAGAAAGCAGAGTCTAGATTTGGCATGCCACTTAAACCATGATTAGTAGAGAGTATCAGCATGCTAGAAATAGCTGTATTTGTGAACCTCCTGTTCTTCAGCTCTTGACTGCCAGCCAAGCCTCAAATCAATCTCAGAGAATGAAAACTAAGATAATGAGAAAATGGACTTTTCATGCCAAAACTCAGGAAAGCATCTCATTCTCCATATGCTGACTTTGGGCCACATGAAACAGGGAGCAGTGACCCTGGCCTGCTGGTCCTGTCTTCAGGACAGTTTGCTATTGTCATTATAGACATACCCCCACCTCCCATTCTTTAGGTCTCAGTTTTCTTTACAGGAAGCCAAGGGCCAGTTGTGTTCTCTCTTTCTCTCTCTCATGTGGAATAAAATACATTCCTCATACCTGTGTACTTGGTGATTTCAATCAACTAAGACATTTTGGGGGAGGAAGGTTTTTTTAGTAGTGCCAGATATTCAGCTTAACTCCTGCTCTGTGTTAGCATGAGGCAGACTTGATTTTTTTTTTCTTCCCATTGAAATATATTCTTGTGCTTTACTTGACAAGCTGTTGTAAAGTGCTTAGAAAGATGTCTTTTGTTTTCAGGCTGTGTTTGCTTGCTCGGGTCTGAATCTGAACTGGGCGGAAAGGGACGCACTTTTCTCTCTCCTTCCCTCTGAAGCCGGGTGGGCGTTTTCTTACTGCTGCTATTTGTTATGAAGCATCAGCCATAAATCAGTCCTCATTTCCCATTTTCTTCTTATTGATGGAATTGCTGTAGGAAAACAGCTTGTCTCCCAAGCTCCCGGAGCCCTGCAGGACTGAAAGCTGCATACAATAAAAGTTGTTTTGACAGAAAACTGACCAAACATGACAATGGACAGAGGGAGAAGACAGAGGGAGGGAAGAGGGTGTACATGCTTGTCTGTTTTGAACTGAGGCAGCTCTCTCTCTCTTTTTTCTTTGTTAAATTACTTTTTCATATGAAGGACACAAAGGGAACGGCCCCTACTGGCAGCCAGAAGGCAGAAAACAAACCCTTTGAAATTTCTAATTTGTTTATAGATGGTCCTCCAGGAGCCGGCTGGAAAATAATTTTGTCTGCCAGAGACAGCGAACAGCTACCCGAGGGTGTTGTGGAGAAAAAAACGACTCTCCAGTTTTGGTCCTTGAATGTCTTATTGTTCAGCACTCAGCAGTCGTTCTGAAATTACTCATCTGGCAGAGAAGGAAAATGAAAGAAAAATCCCTCCTCTACTCTCTGGTCTGAGTTTCTAGGAAAGGCACTTAAAAAACTACACACACACACACACACACACACACACACATTATTTAGATTTGGCTTTAAACCATGTGTCAATTAATTTTAGAGTTACATAAAGGTTTACTGTTATTGTCCCCCAATATTATTCTTTTTTCCTTCGGGGGTATGTTCGTTATATACCTCCCAGATTAGCTACTCCCACTGTTCAGGGGGTGCTCTCTTCCCTCTGTGATATGCTAACAAGTTGAGCTGCTTTTCTAGGTAGCATCATAGATGCCCTGGACCTTTAAATGTTCAAGCCTTAATCTGAGGGGTTTCTGAATGTGGGTAAAATGTGAATTTACAGGGAATCAGGGAATCTTTATTCTCGAATGTAAGAGATTTTCTAGAAGTTTGCCTTTCTAGAGGTTTTTGGAAATTCTGCACTTGTGAAATGTTTTCTCCAATTTATGGTGACATTGTGGAGTTATCTTTGCAGCAGATACGCAGTTTTCACAGAAATTTAGATCTCTCACAGGGAGGAGACTGTTTTGTACAATCCCATTATTTTATGGATTGGAGAATTGAGCCCCTGTGCCTTGGTGAGGGACAGTTGAGTCTCAGCTGTCAGCCTCCCTACTGTTTCCACTATTTCTTCCATTCTCAGGGCACTGAGAGTAGTTATTGTATGTAATGTGTCAATTTTACATGAATCTCTGTTAACCTGTGGATTAGGCTCCTCCCTGAGAGCCCAGGCAAGAGCTGGCTAGTTGCCTTCCGAATCTAGAAGAGGAATCCAAGTGGGCCCATCCAGCTGCCTGCTGCTCAGAGCCTACGCTTGCTGAAAACGAAGAAAATTATGCAACTCTGAGGTTGAGTGCAAGCAGCTTTCCGATCTCCAGGGTCTACTGGACTCTCCATGCTACCTGATAGTCCTTCTCTATTTTCCTCATAGGCTCTTTTTGCTCCAGCTTCTATTCTGCTTCAACTTCTTGTTCTGCCACATTCAAACTAAGTTGGATGGCCCCACTTTCTGTGTTACAGACAAAACAGATGCTGACTACCAAGGTCTGCACCCACACACTTACATCTCTATTATTCCTGTTGTCCTTCACATTTGTGTTGTCCTCTCTCTGGGGCTCTTTATTCCATTTTTGTGTTTTTTTCCGAGACCTCACTCTACTAGTTGTGCTCCTTCTTTCTTACGGCTTCAATTTTGCTCTCTCTGGTTATTCTTTCCATTCCACCCTTGAGCCACTCCCATAGACCCCCTGCCCCGCTTTGGCTACTGCATTCTCTTTCTCTTTTTATTCAGAAAAAAACCTTCCAGAAACAAGAAGTCTATATATCCTACTTCCATCTTTTCATCTCTCACTCTTCAACTGCAAATAATCTAGATTTTGCTTCTATTACTCTTCCAAACCTATCCTTTTCCCCCAAGTTACTTCTCTCATCAGAAGGCATCAGAGCTGAGCCTAAGATCCTGAGAATCCTCTGGACCTCTTTTCCTCAGTAATGCTTTCCTTCTGGGTTCTCAAAATGTTTCATATGACCCAAACTATGTCTTAAATTCATACTATGTCCTCTCATACCATATCCTTGTCACCGTGCTCTCCTGCTTGGGTTACTCTATGGAGTAACCCAATTCATTTTCCACTCTACAGCCACAGTGATAGTCTTAAAATGAAAACCTGTTTAAGTCGCTGTCTTGTTTCAGCAGCTTTTCATTGCCCCAAATGGATGATGCTGTGACTCCTTCCGTAGGCTGCCTGATCTGGCCTCTACTCATGCGCTCAGCTTCATCTTATGTTTGCCCAACCTGCTCACTTCATTCTAGTCATGGTGAATTTCCTTCATTTCCTCCAATATGTCATCCTTTCTCTTTCACTCTTTTAATAAGTTATTGAGCACGTAGTGTGTGAGATGTTCACCTGAAGGCCTTAATGTGCTTGCAAGTTATTCTGCCTTTATTCCTTTTATTCACCTTCCTTTTTGTGTTGCTAAATCTCACTGGTCATCCTAGACTACCCTGAGGATTTCTTTTCCAACACCCTCCATGTCATGCACTCCTGCTCTAGGCTTCCAAGGCACCTGCATCTCTTTCTCAGCACTGTTTACTGCTCTCTTGTAAGTGCTTGTTCAATTACCAGTCATCCACAATAGATTTTATAGGTATATAGCTGCATTGTGTACTACTATTTCCATCATCTAGGAAAAGAAGAAGAAGAAGAAGTGGTTTAATAAACATTTACTGAATAAATAGATAAATAAGGCTTTTAAAAGTTTGGGACTAGAGGTGTTTCAGTTGTACAGCAATTGCCAAACATATACGATCCTGGGTTCAATCCCCAGCACCAAAAAAAATTTTGGAGATAGAATGTGCACTTTTATTAAAAGTATCACCATTCAACTAAATAATGATAATGAATAATAAATGATAATAATGAATATGATATCAGCATGCCTGTCACCCAGCAAGTAAAGGAAAGTTGCTTTTAAATGTCATCCTTTCATTCTGAAGAATTTAGAACATGCCTAGAAAGACCTGGCATCAGAGAAGGGGGAGATAAAGTAATTTGTTGGTATGACACAGTTATAAATGTCTACAGAAGGTTTCAAGCTAGTGCCACATTGACTAATGCAAACAGAGCCACAGAAGGCGATGTCCCCACTGTTCTCTAGTGTTGGGAGCTGGATAGCCCAGACAGCATGTGTGTGGTGTTGATGTCTAGACTCTCCCTCTGGTCTGTAGACAATGGGAAGAGATAAGAGAAATTCGGACAGGAAGCTCAGAGGTTTAGAGTGATTGTCGAAGGTCAGAAAACTCTATGCTTTTATTCCCAAAGCTTAATTTCAAAGCTAAATGGGCTATAGCACACCCAAATTAAGATAAAAGATAAAGCAACATTCATGTCAAGTTTGCTAAATGCAAGGATTTCTTACTAGGATAAAATCACCTAGAAGAGCAAGAATAAAGAGTGACAGAAAATGACTTTATAATAGCACAGAGCTAATGAGCACAGGAGTAAAAGGCCTAGGGCTAAAAGGCGAAGCTTAATATTTGTGTAAAAGATAGCATGGTGGTCATTAATAAGACCGATAATGCATGGTTAATGGGATCAGAGCTAGCAAAGCAGCGGAATCCAACACAATTGTCCTATTAGGTTATTTATAATCTGTGTGACTATTGTAAAATATCCCTTATAAATATTCACATATCAAATCTAATAGCAGATCAGATCTAATACAAGCTATATTGTTTACTGAGTTTTATAATATTCCATAAAGAGTGCTAAGACCTTATAAGCATTATTGGGTTTAGTCTTCACATCAACCATGGACTAGATATTATTATTATTCCCATTTCACTTCCTGATATAGACCATATGTAGTGGAGATGGGATTATGACTGCATAGCCTGTGTTCTGAATGCCTGTGCTATTCATTCATTTTCCTTTTCTCAACCACTAAGAAAATACATCTAATTAGTGTACATTTAATTATCAAATTAAAGGTCCTCTTCAAACCAGATACTCCATGTTTCATTGAAAAAAACTCAAAGCTTGTGGAAAAGTTTTTTGATGTGACACATGTGGGGTGGCCATAATGGAGCAGTTGTAAGGATGAGGAAAGATAGTGCAATGTTAACTCCAAGTCTCCCTCCCACCCTGAAATTATGAGTCTTTAATTAGAATGATTTTACATACTTAGGTGATTCACTTATCCTAAAGGGTAGTCTTAAAATTTATATCATTGCTTTAAAAATACTGGGCAATATTATAAGTAGACCCCTGTTAGTATACCTTGAATGATAATACTTTAAGTGAGCAAATAGAAAAATGCTTTTTTAGAGAGCCTTGTGTGTCCAATTCACTAACAGGCATTGAAAAATCATGTCCAACAAGAATGATTGATAGGGGCTGGGGATGTGGCTCAAGCGGTAGCGCGCTCGCCTGACATGCGTGCGGCCCAGGTTCGATCCTCAGCATCACATACAAACAAAGATGTTGTGTCCGCCGGGAACTAAAAAATAAATATTAAAAAATTCTCTCTCTCTCTCTCTCTCTCTCTCTCTCTCTCTCTCTCTCTCTTTTTTAAAAAAAATGATTGATAGATACACAACAAAATGACATGCAAAGTATTAAGAACCACACTTAGGATTGTAACAGAGATTTGTTAAACTGGCCATTCCATCATCTTTTCCTCTTTCTCTGTTGGTAAAAATTCTTTTTTTTTTCTTGAGAGAATTCATTCTGATTGTGGGCATGAGTTCTGCAAATCACAGGGGTGAGCCCAAGTCTGACACACAACCATTCAGAGAGAAAGTACTCCATTCTCACATCTCTCCCCTCCCAAATTCTTTCAGAAGTGTGCCCGCTTATGGTTCAAAACAAACCAATGACAATCTTAGGTATTTGAATTGTTGACTAAATTGCATGAGGGTGGAAAATAGTAGTAGTTCCATTTTGCTGAGAGCACTCTGGAGAGACAGTCTATCATTGTCCACCACCAAGATCCCTGGGAACTGTCCTTCCCGGAGTCTGACAATTCAATTCCTCCTACCAGTATGGGAAACTTTGAGTTAATCAATACATTTTTTAATTATACCTCCCTTTCTTCTCTCCATATTCCCTTCCTCCCCTCTCTCTCATTTCTCTATCTCTCCTCCCTCTTTCTTCCTTACTTTCTATTTTTTTTCTGTTATCTTTGTCATTTATTTGCTGAAGTCTGCTTTCTTTTGCTCATAACCAACAGGCCCTAACAGCACAAAAAAATTGGTGTCAGGAACGGGATGTGGCCAGTAACCATGGCAGTCAGACAGAGTGAGGAATGTCCCATTTTTGCCTAAGGAACAAGAAATACATGTTCAGGGGCAGCAAAGCAGCTTTCTATGTTTTTTTTCTCATTTCTTGATACAGAAATATGCCTTCTTAAATTAATTTTGGAAGGTTTTGTAGAAAAATCTGAGGATCTTGAATTTGTTGATTACTTTTTACATTAATAAATCCATATTTTAGAGAAGTTTTAGGTTCACAGCAAAACCGTGCAGAAGACATAGAGTTTCTATATATTCCCTGTCCTGCACAGCTATAACCTCCTTCTATGGATTACTTTCAAAAATTTTCAATAAGGTAATAAAAGAAACATTACCACCTTAGGTTTAATTTGGGCCATGTGACAGCAGAGAGACGAGGAGTAAGCTCTGCTGAGAGAACCCTTCAAATTGAGGGCTACAAGGATAGACTGTCCTAGAGGCCTCTCAACTAAGAGGTGGAAACAGAGATAACTAGGCAGAGAAGCAGAGAGATAACCTAACCCAGATTTAGAAACCACATCTTGTCAAATCCTCTGACTTCACTTTATTAGTCTTCAAGTTTTCTAAAAAGTTAATTCAGCAATGGTCAAGTGAAATTTTGAATTACTTATTTTCATGGCCCTTTGACTACAGTCTGCCATCGCTGAAATTTAATTCCATAGTAAGAATTAAGATGCTATGACAATTAAGCCCCAGAGAAAGAAATGCATGCTTATGAAGAGTGATAGACAAAAATGGTCTTCTCAGAGGAGTGAAAAAGGATGGTTATATCAATTGACCTGCAAGCCACTTCACTGCCTGGGTAGGGAATCTTTTCAATCCCTGTCTGGCAGGATATGATATAGGTTGTGGAGCAGTAACCATTGTATTGTAGATTATTTCTACATGGTAGTTCTTGTTTAACTGCCTTTAGTCTAACTTAAGTGTATGAAGATGGTTAATTTCTAGGCTGCTTTAAAATTAAGAGCCTCTTTTTCTTTGACTGAGACCAGACACCAGATCATGAAATTGACCATAGTAATTGGAAAAATTTTTGGATTGTCTTTTGACTGTTAGTCAAATAGTACATGGTGAAGGTTACTTGAAATGGTATGTAGGTTACTTGAGATGTATAGGAATGTGATCCAGATAAGGAGGGCAATGTGCTGGACAAGACTAGAGATAGGTTTTGAAGCATGGGTTTTCCAGTCAGAGTATAGGAAAAGACCCTTGTGCAGAGGACATGGAATGATGGAGGAGGAGGAGAGTGAAGACTTTCCCTCAACTTGATACTTGAGTCTATGAAGTGAACTGACAACAGGCAGATTAATAGGGGAAAAAGCATACCAATTTATTATACAAAGAAGGATAAAGCACAACAGGGAAAGAAAAGTGAATACCAAATACCAAAAAAAAAAAAAAAAGTCAGTGATATTGAGAAACTTCTTTACCTTCTGCATGGGGGTGAGACATAAAATACATAGGAGAAAATTATTTGGGGAAACATGAATAGGGCCCTTAGAAGAACAGGTGGTAGTTTGGGACAATGTTTGTCTGAGCATGGTATCAGCTTCTAGCTTCCTCTCTTGTGATTCAAGTTAATCTTCCCTGATTCATGAACATCTCAGGGAGGACACTGAGGACCACCGAGTTTCTTTTGGGCAGTAGTCTTTAGGCAGATAAGGAGAGTGCAGATAAATCTTCTCCCCATCTTTGTTGATTTTCAAATGCTTTCAGATCAAAGTAATCAGTATTCCAAAGCAGCATATTTTGGAGTAGCATTTCCTGAACTACATCAGAAATACATCAGACTAAATAAAAAAAAATAAATAAATACATCAGACTAAAAAGAATATGCATGATTTTGAGATGGGTGATCTCTTAGGAAGAGAGAAAAGGCAACCCTTAGTAAACAAAGACCTGAATCTATGAGCATAAGTAGCCATGATTATCTCTTTGGTTAGATGAACAAAACCTCCAGTGCATACTTGTATCAGATCAACTAGAAGAAAAACATAATCAATTTAAATGTTACCAGATTCAGAAGTCATATACATTGTGCCCACAACTGATTTATGGCTAGACTGCCTAACCAAGAAGAAATATTCTGACTCCCAAATATCAAGTGCTTGACATGAGACTGAATTCTCACAAAAGCTTGCATGGGAACATGAATATTTTCTTCCCCCCAAAATTTTATATGTTTTATAAAAATTTTATATATTTTTTATGATATATGAATGATTTTTTAATTTATGAATGATTGGAGAGCTCAACACTGGATGCATTACTTATCTTCTCTGAGAGATGAAAGGTCCCTGCACCTGCCTTTGGGGTATACAAACCTTGCTGTCCCTTAATAAAGTCTTTGCTTAATTCTTTACAGAAGTGTGTCAAGAACTCATCTGGGCCAGGTTGAAATCTGTCTACCCCCTTGAACCTCCTTGGATCCCTATCTGGTCACAATATCAAGGGCATGGAAACTCCAAGCATTGGTATGTAGGGTGGAGAAATGGAGCACAATTATTGTGAGATAGTTGGGGGTTAGATTATGAAAAGCCAATTGGCTGTCTAGGTGGTTCTGGTTGTATGTAGCTCTTGGGTGGTATTCAAGTAAAAGAGTAATAGCAGGGAAGAATCAGGTTTGACAGACAGCATGTGGTGGGGGGCAGAGCACAGGTTTGGGGCCCAAATGCCTGGAAGCAAATCCTGGTTCTCTTACTTAGTCTCTATTTGACTTTGGGTGAATTTTTAACCTCTTTGTGCCTCAGTTTCTTCATCTGTAAACAAAGGGTAAGATGAATAGCACTTAATTTGTAGAGTCACCATGAAGATTAAATAAGTCAATGCAAAATATCCATGAAAAGTTTGACACATGGCCTGTGTAACTCTACATCATGTACAACCAGAAGAATGAGAAGTTATACTCCATTTATGTATGATGTATCAAAACGCATTCTACTCTTATGTATAACTAATTAGAATAAGCAAATTTTTAAAAAAAATTTTGACACGTGGAAATGGCTCAAGAGAGATGTGATCTGTGATTTACAGATAAATTCTGTGAAGAGAATTGAAGATTTGGGGGAGGATGTAAGGAAAACCATTGATTATTTACAAGTATTATCTCTTCAATATGGGATTTCTCAACCTAGTTAGCAGTCCCCTAATAAAGAACTCCCAAGAGAATAGGATGTAGGACTAGCACGTTGGGTGGGAGAATAGGAACAGGGGCAAAGAGAAGATTCAGGGAATGTGATGCCACTCAGAAGATTTGGGCATGCTTAGTTAGGGGTGAGGGGTACAGTGGCCAGAGAGTGGCCTGAGATCACTGTGGATAAGAGAAAATGGCTATACTCAGGGAGAGGGACTTCAAAATCTAGTAGCCAATAGGAAAATTTTGCCTAGAGATGGCCTTGACTGTAGCAAATCAGGGGAAGAGTCTTTGAAGATGTAAAGGATAATTCTTCAATTGAAGCTGCAGACAAGGGTCTGTAGCAGGCCAAAGCAATAGCTCTGAGGCCAAGGGGCCAGATCATTCAGTTAACACCACAGTGAGAAATTCCACAGTACCCTTGATAATCACAACCAGTCAGGGATTCTGTTTGATGCCCTATCACCCAGAACACAGGTTTAGCAAATGCTTTAGCCGCAGATGTCAGCAGCAGGGTAGGCAAAGCCCCTCAGGGCCACTGTCAGGCTTAATTCACAGCAGTAAAAAATCTCAATGTACTGAAAGATAGGAAGAAAGGAATGCAGAAACACAGAAAAGGAGAAAGTGAGAAAGAGGAAAAAGGAGAAAGGAGTTTTATATGGTGAGAGTGGATGAGCAGCACAAACATTTGATACATTCTCTTAAAGATCAGTTTTTATTCTTCCAAGGGGACATTCTTGGGGGATGTGGCAAAACCAGATAATTCCATTGAGAAGTCTATTTTGGTTTTTCTGCTGCCATCATTTAAATTACTGCCTTTCTTGATATTATAGTTGGAATATGTGAATATATGTGCATTTGTGTGTATAATTTTGTTATATATAAATAAGTCACCATTCACCTTATATTTGCTGCATGAGGTGAACTGACCCTCAGATCCTGAAGGCCGTCATTGGGGCCTGTCCTAATTATTGAAAACTCAAGTTTCTGTAGTGTTCCATGAATAGTAAGACTTCATGTTTGTACCACAGAGTCTAGATGTCTGGCTAATAGTAGTTGCTCAAAAAATGCTAACAAATGAAGTGTCAACTATTTGCTACAACTTAAAACAACAGAGTAGGTTAGGGAGGGAAAAAAAAGTGGATAGACTTACCTGGGATTCAGTCATAGCTCCATTAGCTGCAGCTCTGTGATCTGGGACAAGTCACTTTACATCTATAATCCTTATTTTCTTGATCTACATCATGTACAACCAGAATATAGGGATAATAACAACACTGACTCCTTAGATTCTTACTGAAGATGAGTTGATGTGGTGTCAAGTAAGTGTTTAATATATGTTAGCTGAATGGAAACCAAGTTTTCCTTTCCTAGAGTAGTTTCTTAAAGTATTGCCACCCACATTTGAAAGAAAAGTGAGAACTTGAGGAACTGACCTCTGTGACTACTAGTTGTCTGATCCTAAACAAGCTGCTTCTTTAAATCCATTAAGTCCCAAGTTTACAATTTTGCAAATAATAATTGTTTGAAATTTACCATAAGTGGCCCAATGTAAGTCTTTAGAGATGCTCCACATCTGGGACAATGGGGCAGAATGGATTTTAAATTCATCTTGGACAATCTGTTTTGTTGAATTATTATTGGTGTTCTCCCTGTCTAGAAAGAATGTCACATAGAGCAAGCATGCAGTGATCATTTGTTTATCAATATATCTGGAATTGTTAATGTTTTTGGATACTTGCTGTGTACCAGATACTATTCTGAGTGCTTGATGTTAGCTAATTCACTGAATTCTCACAATAATCCTGTAAAATATTTAAGATTATCATTTTAACTTCATACATGGAAAATTTGGACAAATAAATGAAAAAAATTTAATGAAATCAAATAGTTAGGAAAGACCAGATCAAGGGCTTCTCCTAGTGACTATATGTCACTAGAATATAAGGTCCTAACCACAACATTATACCGAGCAGCAGGATGGATATTGTAATTGCCTGCTCAGCCTCTCTTTCTACCACATTTGGGTAACTACCCACATTTTTATTTAGTAATTCAGTCTCCCCCATGTGAAGTCCATGTGCTTTGGAAAAAGTGGCCAACTGGTCAAATTTAAATTAAAAAAAGATTCTTATTCCCAGCACAAGGATAGTATCCTGAATAACCAAATAGAAGTTTCAAAATTAGTAATATTAACATTGATTCATTACTTTCATCTTATAATCAAGTCCATTTAAGTTTTGCCAGTTGTCCCAATCATGATATTTATAACAAAATAATCTAGTTCAAAATTTTGCATTGCATTTCGTTTTCCTGCTTCTCTGCCACTTTCATTCTGAATCAGTCTCTCAGTCCTCTACTTTCACATTCACTACACTTCGCTAATTATTTTATAGAATAGCCCTCATTGGAGTTTCCTGGTGTTTATTTATGATTACACTTAAGTTGTACATCTCTGGCAGGAATGTCACAGAAGTGAAGCTGTGTTCTTGTCCTTGGACCCCATTAGGCACCATGTCTGCTCATCTCAATCACTTTCCATTCCCCACTGCAGGACATTGCCTAACTGACTAGGCTTCACTACTCTACTCTGTACTCTGCTCTGGGCTCTCCTGCCTATGTCATTCTGTCTTTGCTCAGGCTCCACCTAAACTGAATTATGTAGGACTGGAAAGGAAGGCAAAATGACAGGGTAGAAGAAGAGGTATAAATTCCCAGGTTTGAACCCTACCATACCTCTTATTTTTCCAATAATAATAACCAACTGATTCTGTTTGGGGTGTAATCCAGTTTAAGAATCAGTTGGTTGTTATTATTATTGCAGTGATATGGTAGGTTGAGGCAGGAGAATTGCAAGTTTGAGGCTAGCCTCAGCAACTCAGCAAGATCCTGTCTCAAAAAATTAAAATGGCTGGGGGTTTGGTTCAGTGGTAGAGCACCACTGGATTCAATCCCTCATACCATATGAAATTTAAAAGACACTAACTATTTTAAAAAAAACTAAAAGTAAATAGCAGAAAGATAAGTAGAATAGAGGAAAGGGAATAGGGAAAGGGAGGAGAGGGCGAAAGGGGAAGTACTAGGGACTAAATTAGCACAAACTGTATTCCATGCTTTTATAATTATGACAAAAGGAATCTTAATGTTATGTAAAACTAAAAAAAAACAATAAAATGTAAAATAAATAAACAAAGTTAAAAGTGAAGAATAAAAAATAAAAAAATATATACAAAGTTCATGATAAATGGTAGGTAAAAAAATAAACGAAAGCTATTATTGTGATGCTGATGCAATTGCACAAAAAGCGTTGGACTTTGAGTCACCAACGCTTAATTAAACCTTAGACACAGCCGCAGTACATTGGACGGGAAGGACACTCCGGTGAATGAAGCTCCAGCCTCCTTATATATAAAGCAGGAATAATTCCTACTTTATGAACTGCTGTTAAGGTATTATTATGAGTTGAATTCTGATCCACCCCCAACAAAAAGACATATAGAACTCTATCTCCCCAAATTCAGAATTTGATGACATTTGCAAAAGGATTATTGTGGATATAATTAGTTAAAATAAAACAAGGTTATATTGGAGTTCAATGGGCCCGTAATTTTATATGACTGGTGTTCATATTGAGAAGGGCTATAAGAATATGATGAGGAGTATCAACATGTAGATGGTTGCAACTGGATAGCTAGATCTACTAGTCAATTATCACTAGAACAGAGGAGAGAGGTATAGAACAGATTTTCTCTCATAATCAATACTATTTATACTTTAGTTTTGGATTTCTAGCATCCAGAACACACATTCAGAAATGTATGAGGAAAAGAATTGTTATTTTAAGCCACCCAATTTATTATGGCAGCTTTAGGAAAATAACACACATTTTTAAAAATTTAAAGATGTATGTGAATATAAGTAATTATTATCATATCTTTCTAACTTTTCCATTGAACATGAAGTAAGTCATTGGGAAATTATAATCCTTTCAAAAGTTCTTTTATTTGGTGCTTATATAAATGCTGGAAACAACTTAGAATATTATGAACAGCCCAAAAGATGACCTCATATTTTTTTATATCCTGTGACACACAATTGATCCCCTAGATCAATTATAAAAAATAAATAAACACTTGGAGGCTGGGGTTGTAGGTCAGTGGTAAAGTACTTGCCCAGCACTGGGTTTGATTCTCAGCACCACATATAATAAATAAATAAATAAATAAATAAATAAATAAAGTTACATCCACAATTTAAAATAATAAATATTTGTTTTATCTTTAAGATATTCCTAAAAGTTTAGGCCTCAGATGATATTATCCAGACAGGATCAACTTTAGTCCCAAGAGATGTACAGTTTTCCTGGGTCAAGATGTTGTTTGGGGGCTTCCAGAAATAATACTAACAGTAAACTGTTATTGCATTATGATTTGGCATCAGACATCACTCCAACCAGTTTAAGTGTGTGATCTCATTTAGTCTCCACAGGAATATTATATGATAGGTATATTATTGTTTTTATTTTTCTACTTTAGAAAACAGAAGCATATAGAAATAAAGTAACATGCCCCAAGCTGGGTTTCAGTCCAGGAATCTGTATCTCAAACTACCTGTGTGTACTGCGTCTTATAATCATTTCTGAAAATTAATTTTACACAGAAACATGGTTGTTTATTAAATCATAATGTCTCATTTTATGAGAGGTAACAATAAATTAAGTGGCACAATTAAATATAAGTGCACAATTTATATGTATTTATATTTGTATGTTATACATTAGAGAGTAGAAACATACAGATGTTACACAATGATGATTAAGGATATATGTGTATGCATATATGTAACAATTGAAAATTCTTGATTTATGCAAGCTGATCAAATGTGTACTTGGAATAGTATACTGTTCCCAATTATTTCTTTTTAAAATTAATGATTAGCCATGTAAATATTCAATACAGCTTTATAAAAGTGGAGAAAAGCACTTTGTTTTAATAATATTGCAGTATTGATAGTGTAAGAGAGGAAAAGTTTCTTTTTCTCACCCATCTTAGATCCATGACTGGAGCCCCAATAACAAAAGACAGATTAACAAGGGAAAAGCACATAAATTTATTTAATGTGAATTTTAAATAATATAGGAACCTTCTTAAGGAAAAGAAGAGCTGAGGTGTGAGGAGATATGATTGTATAAAGGGAGCATAAACTGATGGTAATAAACTGGGAAGAAGGTAGCAAGGTCTGTTGATTCAGATTCTTCTTTGTGATCCTTGTTCTTTTGGAGCTAAGACTTTCCTTTCCTTTGGGTACAGGGAAAGTACTTCTCTCGTGAGGGCTTATGACCTGCTTCTGGGGAAAGTCAAAGATCCTTCTTAGGTTTTATGACCTGCTTTGGGGGGACAGAGAATATGTTGATATAAACTCCTGCCTCCTCTAAATCCTTAAGTTCCAAGAAGCCATATTTGGGGTAGTGTCCTGAATCCCATCAACAGGATGATATCTGTAATAAGACAGCTTATCACCAAGGAATGCTGTAGAAAGAAGAGCCTGAAATTCGGATTCCCTCAGGAGGGTGTGCATGTACCTAGAATGGAACAGGTAGCCCCAGTGGGATTCCAGATTTGAAATGAGGAAGATTCTGAGTGTGTGTACTGATCAAAAGTCCATCTCAACGTACTCGAGTGAGAGAATAGATGACAACCACCAAAGGCTACTGAGATTATATAGTTCAGTTAAAGCCAGTGTGAACACCATCCAATGACCATGGAAGGGATGTTTTTTTCCTAGTGAGCTGCTCTTAGAAGTTTCTCTTAAAAGTTCCTCTTGGTTGTTGGTGAGGATGTGGGGAAAAAAACACACTCATATATTGCTGGTAGGACTGCAAATTGGTGCAGCCAATATGGAAAGCAGTATGGAGATTCCTTGGAAAACTGGGAATGGAACCACTATTTGACCCAGTTATCCCACTCCAAAGGACTTAAAAACAGCATATTGTAGGGGCACAGCAATATCAATGTTTATAGCAGCACAATTCATAATAGCTAAATCATAGAACCAACCTAGATGCCCTTCAGTAAATGAATGAATAGGGAAAGTGTGGTATATGTACGCAATGGAACATTAGTCAGCATTAAAGGAGAATAAAATCATGGCATTTGCAGGTAAATGGATGGAGTTGGAGAATATCATGCTAAGTAAAGTAAGCCAATCCCAAAAAACAAAGGCCAAATGTTTTCGTTGAGATGAGGATGCTGGCCCATAATGGCGATGGGGTGGGGAGCATGGGGAGGAATGGAGGAACTTTATACAGAGCAAAGGGGAGGGAGGAAAAGGGAGGGAGTAAGGGGGTAGGAATGATGGTGGAATGAGTTAAACATCATTACCTTAAGTATATATATGAAGACACAAAGAGTGTAAAAAAATTACTTTGTGTACAATCAGTGACTTGAAAATTGTGCTCTATATGTGTAATATGAAATGAATTGCATTTTGCCATCATATATAACAAATCAGAATAAATTTTTAAAACAGTTCCTCTTGGAGAAGAAGGTAAAATAAAGAGAAAAAGGAGTTAGTTGGAGAGAGTCTTAAATTTGTCAATATACTTGAAAATGAAAGCATCTAGAAGAACTAAAGTTATATCTTGAACTGGCAGTATGTATTCTGCCATTTGTTAGTGTGGAAGATAAGGAACAAACAAGTTGAGCTGCTGTGTTAGATAGCTTTCCATTACTGTAACAAAATACCTGTGATAACAAACTTAAATGGAGGAAAGGTTTATTTTGGCTCATGGTTTCAGAGGAGTCATTCTATGGTTGCTCAGCTCCCTTGCCTTTGGGCCTGTCATAGCATAGTACATCATGGCAGGGAGCATGTGACAGAGGCCTGTTTACCTTATGGAAGCTGGAAGTAAAGAAAAGCACAAAGGAGCTGGAATCCCAAATGTCCCCTTTAAGAACAAGTGACCTATCTTCTGTCCAGTAAGCCCCACTTCTTAAAGGTTCCACTTCCTTGCAATAGTGCCACAGTCTAGTGACCAAGCCTTAAACACATGGGCCTTTTGGGGACAGTCAAGATACAAACCATAACAGCTATATTCAATACAATTTACACATTTGCCCACTGAGTTTATGGTGATGAAAATTGCTCCTGCTACATTAATTGCCAAGTAAATGTTTTTCAGCTACTTTATTTTTGAGCATCTCATTTGTGCCTGGTTTGTGTTCATTGAACTGGGAGTTTATTAAATTATACTACTAGCTGAGATTTGCCAATTAGAAAATCACCTGTACAAAGTAGAGGACACATTCTATCCTCTACACAAGAAAGGAAAAGCCTAAGAGATAGATAGCCATCTACAGGGGTCTTAGGGTGTCTTATGGTTTTGATCTGAAATGTTTCTGAAGAGTTCTTGTGTTGTGTAGTGCAGTGGTGCACACCGGCAATCCCAGAGACTTGTGAGGACGAGGCAGGAGGATGGTGAGTTCAAGGTCAGCCTCAGCAATGTAATTAATTAGATCCTCAGCAACTTAGGGAGACCCTGTCTCAAAATAGAAGATAAAAAGGATTGAGGATGTAACTCGGTGGTAAAGAACTCATAGGCTAAATCTGAGAGAGAGAGAGAGAGAGAGAGAGAGAGAGAGAGAGAGAGAGAGAGAGATATCATATGTTGAAGGCTTGGTCCCAGTACAGCAGTGTTCAGAGGTGAGCCCTTTGGGAGGTGACTATATCATGGAGGCTCTGACCTTATCAGTGAATGACTAAAACATTGAGGAATTCATAGCTTAATGGGCTATTGGAAGGTAGTGGAAACTTCAGGAGATGGGATCTATTTAGAGGAAGTAGGTCACCCTTGAAGGGTATATTTTGTTCCCTGCCTGTTCCTCTCTCTGCTCCCCATTTGCCATGAGGTAACAGCTCTGCTCTACCACAGGCTCCTCACCTTGGTATTCTATCTCACCACAGTCCAGAAACGACGAAGCCAAGTGACCAAGGACTGAGCCAAAATAAATCCTTCCTCCTTTCAAGTTGATTTCTCTCAGGTGTTTTGTCACAGCAAGGGAAAGCTGACTAATATAGAGAGGGAGATCCTCTGTATTCATTATAGTCATCTCATAACCCTCCTGCTCTGTTGCCTCTGAGCACTTTGCCTTCTAATAATCCCCCATGCTATGTATTCAAATATGCACAACAGTTCATGAATATATGTTATAATCTCTTTTCATGACTCCTGGGTTGATGAAAACCCCAGGGGCACTGCCTTTTCATCATTATTTCTTACAAGTGAATTGTTTTTAAAGTATGTATTTTTCATTACACATTTTACAAAGACATTTTTCTTGCACAGGCTAGAGTACCTGTGTCCTTTGAAAAGCCTGAGGGGTGGCTCTAAAATTTATCTTGAATTTTTGTTAGAAGTAAATTATACTCTTCACAGTTTCTCCTTAACTTACTGCTTAGTATTTTCTCTAGTGAAAGTCTTTTTAGTATAGCATGAATTTACTCATAATAATTATGTTTATTTGCTTCTCGACTGAAGTACTCTGGTCACCCAATTTTCCTTTCTAAATTGCTTCTTGTGATTTCCTTGATCATACTCGTACTCTGCTGCTTCACAAAATGTTTCCTTTTGAGATACACAGAGCTTAGTCTATCAGCTCATTATTTCTTGTAGCCAAAAGTAAAAGCGTATTTCTATTGTCTGCCAAACAGAGGGAGGTATTTTTCCCCTGAGGAGCATTTGCAAAGTCCCTTTTCCTCAATGGTACCATTGATTTAACCACACACAATGCTTTAAGTTATAGATTTAGTAGCATCTCTTCATTTGATTTCTCATAGCAGTATTTTATGACTCACTTGCTTTGGAAAAGACTTCAAGTACAGATGTCAAAATGACTGTGCCTCTTACAACAGAAAATGCATCTAATAAAAATCAAACTGCTTTCTACTTTTTCAAGAAGAGAATACCATTTGTGACAAATCAAAATAATTAGATAATAGATTTTTTCCTCTAACATTAAAAGCAAGTATCTGTTTTAGTCTTGAAATTTTATCTAGTTTGGAAACAGTATTTATGAGCTACTACCATGTATTCAGTATTTGTCTATGTGCTTTACCTGTTAGTCTGCACAGCCTTCTAAGGAAGGGAAGATTATTAGCACCATTCTACCAATGGTGTCCCTGAGGCTAGGAGAGGTTAAATCAGTTATCTAAGTTCTTAGAGTAAGTGACAGAGACAAGATTTGAACTTGGGCAGTCTGGCTCCAGGCCACTGCTTTGCATTCTGCTGTACACACATACACTGAGCTGACTGCTTCTCAAGAGCTGCTGATCAGTTCTCAGGCATGGCATCAGACGTTCCAAGCTTAGCTACTTTCTGAAGCCACATCTGCTTGTCATTGATTTCAGATGCATTATTATCTAGCTCCATGAAACTTTCTAATTGAGTTTATTTAGAATTAAGTAGTGCATCTTTCAGAGAAGTTCACACAATAGAGAACTTTATTTGGGCATTTTTTTTTTTTTTTTTTTTGCATTTGGTTTATGCTTTAGCAATAGAGCTGCATTCTAATTCCACAAAATAAATTTGTTGTTGTTGTTGTTATTTTTTTTACCCAAAAGTCAGCTCTATGGCTGGACAGATTTTTGAATGCCCTGGGTCCATACATTTTACCCACTTTATACTCAGTTTTAAGTCCAGTACCTTAAACAAAGGTGCATCAATTTTCCTGATGAATAAAACAGTGGAACTAGGCACAAGGAATCTGTCAATGGCCAAAAGCAAATTTGACCATAGCAACAAATTCAATATCAAAAAGGAGATGATTTTTAATGTTTGGAAGAGAATTTTTTACTAATCAAAATTGTGACCTCTTTTTCAGCATTTTTAATGGTAAGAACAGTATTTTACCAACACTTGTACAAAGTTTAAAGAAATGAGATGTAAGTTATAACATTAAGATTAAAAATAAAGAACAAATAACAATTTTAAAAAGTATTTATAGTCTGATGACTCTTTAAAAATTATCCCTTATGAAAAATACATAATCAAGATAAAAAAAATAATCAACAAAATTGCTTGGTTTTGAAGTACAGGAAAAAGTCACTTGACTAAAGAATCGTGTAGTGGTGTACTGCAGAATGCTGCTGAATGTCAGTCCTTTCCATGGTCTCTCTGGATCAGAATGTGAAGAAAGTTCAAGGCCTTCAGTGATGGTTAATTTTACATGTCACTGCACTGTAGATGCCAGGGCTTCTGGTTAAATTCTACTTCTGAATGTATCTCAGAGTATTTCTGTTGAACTGAATAATGCAGATTGCCTTTCCCAGTGTGGGTCAACCTTGTCCAACCTGTTGGATTCCAAATAGAACAAAAGGCAGGGGAAATTTCAATTTTCTTTCTGTGACTGACTTTCTGAGACATTGGTCTTCAGTTCTTGGGTGGGATTTAGCACTACCGTGCTACTGGTTCTCTGGCCTTTAGACTTGAACTAGAGTTCACACCACCAAGCTTTCCTGGGTCTCCAACGTTTAGACTAGAGCACAGAGGACTGTTCAGGCTCAGAGACCAAGTGAACTCTCATCCTTCTAAGACCTGCCTAAAATTCATGACTGGGTTAATGAGAGGTCAAGGCAAATGGGCCAAAAACCTGTCTGCCTTTATCACCTATTCTGAACAAAATACCCCCCAAATTTAGGGCAAATTCTGTGGTTGTAACCTTGAATATTGAAGGTGTATCTCTAATTCTACTGCAGAATTCCTCATGTCAGATAGCCACATGTGTATAATAAGAAATAAAATGCAACATGGTTGCACATATTTCAGCAATATCTTATAAATAATTTTCCATCTGACCTTTTTTGTCTTCCTTACACACACATACTGTTAACTTAAACAGAAATATAACCGAAGATTTGTTGTGCAATTTCTACAAAATAAGAAAATAATGGAGGTGTTCAGTTTAGGCCAGAGGGACTCTACATGTGTATCTGCATACATGTGTCTAAGGGTAGAGATAGTCATATATAAACTAATTAAAAAAAAAAGAGATCAGTGAGAAATGTAATGCTTTAGAAACCATGATACCAAAAAGAATGTGCCTTTAAAAAAAAAAGGCTCTTGCTGCTTTGCTGAACCACAACAGCTAGTCACTTCAGAGTCACTGGGGCAAATCACACCATGTCATTATGTCATGGATCATAATGAAGCACAGAGGCTGATTGAACCAACAGGCCTCAACGCTAATCTCCATGCCAGACTGGAGGCTTGAAAAGTTTTCTGATGGGGATAAAGGGGAAGAGATTGAAAGCTGAAGTTAATGATTAAAGCCAAATGAACCCCATAGGTGAAATTATTTCAATAGCAACATGTCTCATAGCTAAAGTTTTGATGATTAATAAAACGAATAGAGCAGGTCAGAAATTCCCAGGCCACCTCAGGTCACTGAGTAGAAGGGTCAATCAATACACAGCAGGATCTCCAGCTGCCTGGGGGCCAGGCCAGAGATGCATGGGGAAGGGGGGATATGGGTCACTGCAGAGGAAATGGTTCTTTCTCACCCCTTAAAACTGGAAAAAGTAGAAATGTATGCATCTTTTGTTCATGACCTATTCGTTTTTTAAATTTAAGAAATACTTCAAAGAACATGTTTCCTTTTTAATAGCCATGGAAGAAAATTTTTACAAAGAGGCATAAATAACAAGATGCAGAAAAGTTTCCCTCAGCCATTTACCATAATGGCCAGTTTAAGGAACTATATTTTAGTTCTAGCCTTTTTTTCCTGAACATGAAAGTAACATGTGACTATTGTAGAAAATATTGAAAAACATGCTGAGGAAAATAATCTACCAATGACATGTCTGATTTTGGTAATAATGATTGTTCATATTTAGGTTTGTTTCTTTTTATTTTTCTTCCATATATCCAGATTTTTTCCATAGTTAAAACTGTATGTGGATATATAAGTATAAGCATTTTTAGTGGAACTATGATATTACACTATATTTATCAGTCATAGTATGTTCATTTGTTCTCATTGTATGGACACTTATTCTTCCTTTTTTGTTACTATTTAATTTTGGAGATCTTGGAACTAAGATCTTTGTTCATATTCTTGACAATAATTTAATGATTTATATTGAGATTTTTTTTTTTTTTACTTATGCTCCTATTTAGGGAAAAACGTAAAAGGCTCTCAAGTGAATACATGTAATATCTACCAAATGTGGAGCTGTTTGTGGGAAAATTCCTGACTTCATCTCAGTTTAATTGCATGATTTACCAGTGAATATATCAGATATACATTGGGTAATTTGAAAAAAAAATATCTTTGTTCCTCCTATTTCCTTCACCACCCATAGGAGGTGGAGAGTCAGCCTGATGGTCCATGTGAAACTTTGTGGAGTTGTGGATACTATGGTTAGAGATTCCTTGCTTTAGGCATTATAGAAATGCAACACTTTAAAACCAAGTAACACATTACACAGATATTACGACAGCTAGGTAAATGAATGATACCTTAGGAAAGTTACAAATTTCTATCACTTGATTTCAACTGGAGAATATAATACCACAATGCCAACTCCCCCAAACTCATTCAGATCACAAACAATGATAGACTTTCCATCTGATTTGACATGGCAGCTGAATCTTCTGTATCCATTTCTGACTCCACAAAACTGTCAATCTCACCACTGAATAATATAAGACCAGCATTTGCCAAGTCTCTTGCTAACATGCCAGATTGAGGAAAACTGCCACCATATCCAATTTGTAAGCTTGAGTCTGATCAGAAAAAAAAAAAAAATCATTATTCTTGTGGCCAAGAGTGGAAAGAATCATGTGATGATCCACCAAAGTTGAATTTATGGAGAAGAAAAGAAAGGGATATTTAGGTTGATAATACATTCCACCTACTGCTAGACAAGGTTAATAATTAGAAAAATATATTAATGCTACATTTTATGAAAACTGAGTGTGTTCTAGAAAGTACTTCTCAACTTTGCAAAATTGCTGTAGACCTATAATCATTTGATAAATGAGCTTTCCAAGGATATGCTAAACAGTGGGTCAGGGAAAAGTTAAATACATTATAGATGAGGGAATTAACCTGATCAGAGTGTAAATATTTTAGATTGTAAATTTGCACAGGTAACACTAAGCTTATTTCCATATTTCTGTTTAGAGCTGGCAAAGAGTTATACATTTTAAGGCACCGTATTTACTATGTGATGATAATGATCGGGGATAATAACAATAACATTTTGAATATTTAGAGGATCTTATACCAATGAAGTGCTCATATTCATTATTTTATCTGAATGTACACACACACATTTAAAAATCCTCAAGGTAGACAGAAATGAGACTTCTGTATGAGCAAACTGAGACTCGGATATAATTCATATCCAGCATTTCACAGTCAGTAAGTGATAGGCCTAGGACAGACACCCATGTTTTCTCATTTCATATCTTTTTACTACACTTGCACAAAATCTGAAGTTTAGCATTAAGGAACTCAATTTGGAACTCTCTCACAAGAGCCTTGAAGATGGTACCTTCTTGCCTAAGGCTTAAAGAAGTGATACCCCTGTTGACCGGTGACGAGTCCTTGCTTCCCCGATGTTGAAGAATAACACCACAGAAGCGCGCCGAGGCAAGGTCAGAGTAGAAATTAGAAGTTTATTAAAGGACAGCAGAAAAGACTTCTCCTGGAGGAAGAAGGGGACCCAAGAGGTGGAATCCGTGGAAGTGCGGTTGTCTCCCCTTTTTGTAGTTTTGGTGATGGAATGTAGGTGGGAAGGGTTAGGACACAGGTGGGCCAAACTGGCAGGAAGGACTTTTGGGATGGGCTTATCACTCCTCTGGGATGGGCTATCTCCAAATCTGTTGGGGGCTGTTTCTTTGAGGTGGACTTTGGCCTAGGGCCTTTTTGGGACTTCATTAACATTCCATGAGTTGTCCTGTGTTTTCCCTGAGTCATTCTCGGCATGGCCTCCATTTTAGATTTCACTCGATATTAGGCCCGATTTACCTAACTACACTGACTACCTAACTTTAAATCTGGCTTCAGAAGTACTCAAACAGAAATGGCTCATTCAACCATATATAGTATAAATTAGCATTTTGATGGTTAATAATTAGCAGAAGAAGCAATTCTAAAATGGTTGCAGGAGGAGTTTTGTAGTTTGGATTCTGTGACCATTATAGTTATTTCCTGTTCTAACATTCCTTTCCCTCTATCTTTAACCTTTATATGCTACTAAGTGTGTGCTTCTGCTAAGAATAAAGTCAGTGAAAGTGTCACTCAATGGCAGTGCAGCAGGTGGGGTTAGAAAAGCAATGTGGATTTTGGAGATGTTGACACTATGTTTTGGTTTTCAGTGATCTTGGGTACATCAACCAAGAAGGAAGTTGGTAAAGATTAATAAAATAACATAAGTGGAAGCATACTGAAGTTAAGAGTAGTGAGTGCGCATGATTGTGCTATTATGACTATAATGCTATCTTTAAATGATATTCTTTCTGTGTGGATGCATTTGTCCCTGCATCTCTATGTTTCTGACCACATGCATGTCACCAAGCAGGGCCTTACGGCTGACCTATTTTTACTCCATCTTGCCTTCCTGACCTTTTTTCATTTTTCCTTTCTTCTGAGCCATTCATTCTCTTCTGCATTCACCTTGGATTTCAGAGACAAGAGATCTGATGGATAAACATCTTGTGACAAGTGTCAAAACTATGCCCTAGACAAGAGCAACTTTCTTATATGACAAGGATCCACCCAACAAATCTTGAGATGAGGATCAACCAGATCACACATGACCAAGATTACCTGCTTTGGTACCTACGCACTCCCTCCATTGCCCACTTTGCAGAAAGTATCAAAGTCATTGCCCCCCAAAGACAGGGCTAAGGATGTGGGTTCTCCTGGTATTACCATTGTAGCTACACTGATTAAAACTCCTTTCTTGTTTTTCACCATTATTTTTCCATTTGGTTTTTTGAGGCAACTGCCTCAATCTATCTGTTGAGTCCCCAAAAGTCAGTCCTCGGCATAGGATTCCAATAACATTACCATGTGCATATGTGTATAATGCCTACATGCATGTGCCACTGTATTAGATGTGTAGACATATGCATGGGTGTTGTGCATTCTTGTAGTGTATACAAGTTTGGTATTTACATTGCATGCTAAAATGTTTGGATAATTCATTAGACCTGTGAACTGATGGCCCAAAATGACCTCATGAGACATTTTTATTTTTTTCACACAAATATTTTTATAATATTTGACTCTGTGAGTGAAATTAACATTTGTATATTCACTGAAAATAAATTATGAATAATTTTCCTAGGCTTTTGTCCTCTTTAAAGTATTTTCCAAAAATGAGAAAGAAGGTCTTAGGTAACATGATTGCATCTGAGAATATTCAGTGTGATCTGATCACCAATTGGCTAATTATAGTTCTGCACAGTTTGGGTCAAAGGCATAGCTTTGTGTCCTTAGTTCTGCTGAGTGAATGTGCTGTCACTCCTCTGATGAATTCCTATTTTTTGTCTTTCTCACATCTTCATCTCTTAATAGACAATCTGGGAGGTTGGAGGATAGATTCCAGATTTCCCTACCTTGGTTTCCATCGTGGAAGGCTCCAGGTTTCCTTCCGACACGGTGTTTCTTGTGTTAACTTTCCCTGGCACACCCCAATTCATCTTCTCTGCTCCTCTTCACAAGAGATGTCATTCTTTGTTGTCATGTTTCACTATTAGGATCTTTGTACCATATGGGCAGGGTCCTCATATTTGTGTCTGGTACCTGATAGAGGCTACTGACTGAACACTGGCCTGAAGGCATGAATGAATCAATAGCAGGTGACTGGGGAGAGCTCCCAGGATCTAATGCAAATGCTGAACGAACGTGAAGAATTAATCCTGGAGGTGGAATCCTTCTGCTCTGCTGAGGAGGCAAACAAAGCCAATTTTTTGAATAACTACATTGTAAATGATATTGGTGGCACAATTGAGTGGAGAAATGAGATAGCCCATGTTAGAAAACAAACAAACAAAAATCTCTCCTCTCTCTAAGAGACTGTGAATTTCTTTTAGATAGTTTTAAATGAAGAAAGGAGAATACTTTATTATAAAGGCATAAATGCAGGATGAAGAACTTTGAAAAAGGAAAAGCCACTGAGATTCTATATAGAATATATTTTAAAAGGCTAATAAATGTACAGTGTCGTATAGTTGGGAGTAAAGTGACCATGAAAAGGAAAGGAAATAGGCAGATAAACTCTTGTTTGTACCAATAAAATGTAAATGCATGTGATTTCCCTATGAACATCATCATATTGGATTTGTAGAGCACTGTTTTCCAGAATTTAAAATGCAACAGTCCATAGAGAGAAACTGTTCCTCTGGCAACCAAACCTGGAAAAAAATGGGATTAAAAGCAAATATACATAAACAGAAACAGTTCTTCTTAACCCACATACTAGAAATTAAAGCAATTTTCTTTTAAACTATTAGCAAGAAATGCCCTGCCTATTTACCACCTGCATTTTCCCAATAATTTATAATTAGAACTCAGTGGTAAGTATTGATTTCCAATTGATGGATATCATCTGTGCCCTAATAAACTGACAGACCTTCAGAAATCTATCCAGGGAGACCTTTAGAATACATGACATGAGTTAAATATATTTTATTTAACACCAGAGGAAATTTGCATTTCATCTCTCAGGCTTTTATGAAGCTGCTGTAAATGATTTAGCTTAGCTTTTAGATTTCAGAGTCATTTCATTTCAATTTGGGCACACTCTTGTATAATTCTTTGCCTTTGTTCAACCAAATGTAGACTACTGACATTTAGCATGTGGAATAACATGTCAAAAATATGGGATGCTTAAATTCACGGTTTGTGGATTTAGTAAAGATGTGAAATAAAGCCTTTGATGCGTGTAAAAATCACAGTAAAATGTAAGTGAAACCTAATTGTAAAATGTAAATGAGGTCTAATTGTTTACCATGCTCTTGTAACTGGAATCCTGCTGGGTAATCTGCCACAGCATCCCTCAGGATGCCCCTGTTCAGTGAAGTCCAGGGAGGCTGAGCACCACAAATGCTAGCATTGCCTATGAGCAGATGAGTGGGGCTTGTCTTCCAGTAGGAAGAGCTCCTTTTTATATGGTTTGCAGCCTATTCATGGGATGGCCACTGAGAATAGGAAAGGCTAGCTTTTAAGAGAGGAAACAAGGAATTAGTGTCTTTACATGATTGCTCTAAAGGAACTGAGGTGCTTAGTCTAATGCATTATTTTATAAACACCTTTTCCAATCTGAGAAAAGAATCAGGCAGAGAAATTCTCATCATTAGATACCAGGCATTACTAATGTGTCAATTTACCATCACTTAGATTTGTGTAGCAGAACCAGGTAGTTTTTAAAATTTGTTCTTTTATCTCCCCACCCCCTATTTTTAAGAAAGACAACAATTTACACACAGGTTTAAAGGTTTAACATAAAGTGGAGGCTCTTAGGCATTTCTATGTGGATTTTGTTTGTTTTCTGAGGGGAAAAAAAAAGATCCTATTAGCAGGTTCATTTGTATAATAATCATTCATTAAAATAGGCTCCATGGCAATGAAATACTGTACTTGAATTCCAGCACAAAGCCTTTAAAAAGCTAAAATGTCAAAACAATAAAACTAATTAAGGCAACAAAATAGCTTTTTCCAGCTTAATGACAAGCTGGTCCAAAAACACACTTCAATGGTTTTTCTTTCCTCCAGAGACACTTTAAGTAAAGCAAGGATAGAATTTTACATAATCATTATCCAGCCCAGCCTCATCTAGGAACCCAGCCCAACTGAACTGTCTGGCAGAGGGGTCACATGTCAACTTTGGCTGGCAGCCCTCCTTCCCTCCTGTTCTCCCTCCCTCCTGTCTTCCACAAACAGTTATGAGCGTTTACCATGCTCTAGGAGCAGCAGAGGAGTAGCACAGGGAACCAGCTGTGGATGCTGAAATCAAGCAGCTGATCCCGTGGAAGGAAAGACCAACAAATAAATACCTCTAATCCAGGGGGTAAAGTAACATTTCAGTATTACAGAGAAGATGGGAGAACACAGAACTCCTGGAATCCCCTTCCCCAGAGACTGAATTCAAATTTCACCAATTGTCCCAGCAGTGTCCTTTGTAGCATAGGAGGATCCAATCCAGGATCACTGGCTACTCCAAGTTGACACCTTGCTCACCTAGTCTTGTTGATCTGGAACAACTCCTTAGTCTTTCTTTGATTTTCATCATTTTGATGGGTAGGTTGGTCATTTTATAGGATGTGATCCAATTTCAGACTGTCTTCCAGTTTGATGTCTCCTCATGATTAAATCCTGGTACAGGTTGATCATCCCTAACTTAAAAATTCAAAATCTGAAATGCTCCGAAATCTGAAACATTTTGAGAGCCACGGTGGTGCCACAAGTGGAAAATTCCACACATGTGATTGGTTACTGTCAAAACACAGGTGCACTGAAAATGTTATATAAAATTACCTTCAAGCTATGGGAATAAGGTGTATATGAAGCAGAAATGAATACTATGTTTGGACTTGGATACTGTCTCCAAATGTTTTTTTTATGTGTATGCAAATATTCCAAAATCTGAAAAAAAAAAAAAGAAAAACCCCAAACCCAAATCTGCAACACTTTTGGTACCAGGCATTTTGTGCTAGAGATTCTCATCCTGTAATATACATTTGATTCTGGAATATCCCAGACACTGTGTTTTTATTATTGCATCCTATTGAGGGAAATATGTCTATTCCCCCATTACTGGTAGTGTTTACACTTATTATTTTATTTAGATAATATCTTCTGTTGAGAGCCACAGCCGAAGGGGCCCCAGCAAACTTCCAGCTGCCAGCAAACTTCCAGCTGCCAGTTGATGAGTGGCTCACAGCGGCCCCAGCAAACTTCTAGCTGCCAACTGATTGGCTCCTCTGCAGTGATGCTCATTGGGCTGTTTCCCCGCCCTTTCAGACCATGGAGCTGCTCATTGGGGGACTTTTCTTGGCTCAGCCTGCTGGACCTTCCAATCGGCCTCAAGAGCAGGAGGGGTGGGGGAGGTTGAGAGGCTTGTGGGAAGCCAGTGGTGGCAGTTGGGCTCTGAGGGGATTCCTGAAGAGCTGTGTGGTGCGGTGTGTGTGTTCTAAAAATAAAGTTTGTTTCTTTTGACAAGTGGCTCCTGAATTGTGCCCAGCCTAAAGTTCGTTTCTTTTGACAAGTGGCTCCTGAATTGTGCCCAGCCAGACTGCGGCAATCTTCCAGGGTTTTAAACTGTGATTTTAAAAAATATGTCGAGATTAATGAATATCTGGGGGTACATACTTTGAGACCACATAAAATTCTGTTCCTCACCCATGTTTACCTATAGCTCTAAATTCCATTGATGTTTCCTACCTGAAATAAGTATTGATGAAATGGTAGCCAAGAGTTGAGTTTTTCACAATCTTATTTCCTTTGTAGCCTTTTTTTTTTAATCTTATCTAGCATATTTTTCTGTTATGTGGAATAAGTTTTCTCTTCTTATTAATGTGTCCTTTTATTTATTTATTTATTTATATTTGTTTTGACTCATAGATTCCAATTTCCTGGGTAATCCTATTATTTAATGGATTTTAATCCTTTGGGTTACAAAATTAGGTTATAGTCAATCAGTTGTAATCCAGTGGGATATAATCCTATTATAATTTCTATTATTATTTATTCTATGCTCAGTGTTTTTCCTCAGATTTGCCCAGTTGAAGCTCTCACAAGCTTGCTTCAGTGTGTTTTGATGTCCCAGTAGTCTTGAGCATTTCCTTGTTTTCTGGTACCATAAATTACTTCAGACTCTTCTTGTGCCATGACAATAATCCATTTTTCCAAGAAGCCCTAGAATATTTGGAGAAGTGTTTGGAAATTATGATTTGGGCTGCTGGAGTGTTACTGCCCCCTCACCCTCTCTGTGCAAAGAGTCAGGAGGTACATGCAATATATACACCTTTAAATGAATATGAGCATAATTGCACTCATTTACAAATAAATTTATATTGTAGGGGGAGAAAATAAAATGTTTCTTTTATCCATCTCACCTTCTGTAACAGGGGTCCTGTAAATGAGACTAACAAAAGACTGATTATCAAGAGAACGACAAACAAATTCATAAATATATGCATTACACAAACACATGGGGGCATTTGGAGATGAGAAGACCTGCAATTAATTAGACAGGTGGATAGACCTTGAGTTTGTTTAGCACCTTAAGAGAAGAATCCTAAATTTGCCAATGTTAAGGAATTGGAGCGCGTCTAGGGTGGCAGATCCTGGAAAGGTAAGTACATGGGGAGCTAATGGGAGGCAAGACTTGGTAGTAAGGTTTGCCACATAGATTCTTCTGGAGTTGTTAGTGATTAACTTTCATCCTTCCTGCCAGAGAGGGGAAGAAAGACACCTTTATAAACTTAAATTCTACTTTTAGGTCAATTGGTAAAAACAGAAAGTTTTTCTTCTATCTGCTTCTTCTCAACTGCCTTTAGCTCAAAATATTCTTTATGCCAAGGTAGTATATTTAGGATGAGTCAGGTTCTGTTACCTTGCACCATTCATCTATATGTGTTAAATTTACATTGATGCCTCCAATTCCAAGCCAATACCATATGCTTCTTTCTAGCCCTCTTTTTTTCCCATAAATATCTCTCTCTCCTCTTAAAAGGAGAAATCAGATAGATGCACTTTTGTACTTTCTTCCCTCTGCCCATCTCTCTCTAATTGGGGATTGAATCCAGGGCTTCATACATGATAGGAAAGTGCTTTCCCACTGAGTGACACCCCTAACCCCACATTGTTTATTATCTCAGCATTTAGACAGTCTCTGACACTATTCCTGCTCACATACTCCACCCATCCAGTGCAGGCTTGGATTTGCTTATCCCAGTTACCTGCTTGTTCAGGTCTGTTTAATGACTTTTTGACAAAGGAAAGAAAGATGGATCAAAGGAAGGGAGGAATCAAAGAAAGGAAGAATAGATTTTTAAAAATTTATTTATAGTTTGTGCTATTTGTGGGTTCTTATTCTTGACACTTGGATGCTTGGTGTATATGCTTCAGTTTAAGTAGAATTGGCTTTGATTTGATAGGTGTTCTGGTTTTTGTTTATGCAAGATCAATATTTGTTTACACAACAGTCACTGAACTGGCCTTTGATAATTCTCTGGATAGTCTCATAGTAGCTATCAGATACTCAGGAGCTCTTGGGATACTGAGACCTTTCTCATCTCTTCATGTTTAAGTCCACAATGTCAATAATATTCCTTGGATAGCAAATAACTAATTCTGTTTTCCTAATGCTACTCATAAACTTGATACATAAATTCCAAATAAAAACTGTCATTATTATAATGAATTCCCATGAATCAGTGGTCTGTTTCATGTTTAGCTTTAACGTATCAACAGAGAGATGAAGGAATCATCACTGAGGAGGTACATGAACTGGATCTTGAGGAGAAGGTTTAACTTAGGCCATTGTGTCTTCAAATTAATTTCTTTCCTGTTTTCCGGTACAAGGGAGGGATTGAACCCAGGGGTGCACAACCACTGAGCCACATCCCCAGCCCTTTTTAAATTTTGAGTTAAGGTCTCACTAGGTTGCTTAAGGCCTTGCCAAGTTGCTGAGGCTGATTTAGAAGTTGTAATACACCTGCTTTAATTTCCCAAGATGCTGAGGTTATAGGTTTGTGTCACTGTGCCAGGCTAGAATTAATTTCTTAGAGCATTAGTACTCAGACATATTCTTCAAAAATGTGCTTGATGGTCAAGTAAATTTGGTAAATATTTCAGGTTATAGGCTTACTTCAGAGAGTCACAAAAGGTTCGAGAAGTTGCTATAGTTAGGATCTCAGATGTCTTCTGAAGACCTATGTGTTCAAGTCTTGGTCTCCAAGAGATTATTTTGGGAAGGTGGTGGAACCCTCATGAGGTGGGACCTATTAGGAACCGTTAGGTCAGGGTGTGCACTTGGAGAGGACTATGGGACACATAGCTTCTTGGCTATGAGGTGATCAGTCTTGCTCTGCTACACATTCCCACCATGATGTGCTGTCTCTCCACAGACCCAAAGCTATAAGGCCAACAGATCACAGACGGAAGCTACAGAACTATGAACTAAAATAAAACTTTTCTTTTTGTAGGTTGATTCTGTCAAGTATTTTGGTATAATTATGGAAAGCTAACTAACATAGAAGTCCTTTAGTAAAGAAATTTGTTCAACATTTTTACTTAGTTTCCCCATACTTGTTTGCTTACATGTATGCTTGTTAATCAGCAATCACCTTATTTAGAATTGTGGGAAACAGATGCTTAAAAGTCAAAAATAGAAAAGTGGAGGGACTTGAGTATTCCAGGTTGGAGGGAAAATGTGATCAGAAGCAGTGATACACAAGGTTGCAAGTGCCAGAATCCAATAACAAAAATATTAGATGTGGGATCCTTGTTTTGAGCTTTACTCAAAATGCATATTAGATAATTATATTTTTCCTCACTTTTTTGGATATAGATTTAAGGAGAAGAAGTAGCATTTATTGTGTGTCCATACATTTCATCAACACACACACACACACTCTCACAAACACGACATAAGTTACTAGTCCCACAGAACAGAGCTTACTCCCTACATTACCAGTACTTTACTTTTCTATTGTGTTTAGTAACAGGATTTCTATTGTGTTTAGTAACTACTCCAGGAAAGTCTTTCCCAGGTAAACAACTTGATTATTCATTACAGAAATTTTTCAAAACAATAGAAAATATCAAATAGTTTACAAGCTCCAATATTTTTTAAATTCCTTGTCTCAAAGATCCTGACCCTGCTATTTTCACCAATCCTAAACTCTTATTTCATGATTTTTATCCAACCCTATTCTGGCCCGACATTGAAAGACCCAATTTCCAATTATCAAAAAATTCCAACCTTGCCTTCAGGGAAAAAAGGGGAGCTGATCATTTCCATTTCCTCCTCTGAGGTACTACCAAAGTGATGTGGAGGCAGAATTCTCCCCGCTGTGGGAAACAACAAACTTGACTCTGTCCTATCAGCAAGGTTAGTGGGTGATAACTAAAGAGCTGGCCCCTTCCTTCCTCCCTTCCTTCCTCCCTTCCTTCCTTCCATTTGTCTATAATTTTGATAATTTTTTAAACTGTAAATTTCCAACATTCTTAAACTGCTAAATAAAGAAGTGGTTATTGGAGGGGATGGTTTAGCAGTGCTATGCAGAAAAGGTTTAGACCTCTGAGTTGGTATTATTTTTAGCTACAATATTGGCCTCAGTTTGGCTCGAATTCTCATTTTGTGGTTAAGAAAAAATAAAGGGCATGATTTGGTGGTGCACATGATACACTATCCGAAAATATGGCCCCTTGGCATGCTAAATATTTTAAGATTAAAGAAACGGAGAAAACCACAGAAGTAGGAAGGTCTCCCTGCCATTCTTGGTCTCTCTCCTGAAGAAGGCCCTAGAAATGGAATTGCCTCCCCCACTTTAAGGGAGACCCTGATACAGGCCATAAAATTTAGGAAGGTGACTCTCTGTCTTTCTCCTTCCTTCCTCCCCTAAAGATTCTTATGTAGCAAGTCTTTATAACTCATAGCTGTACCATTTTTCGTATTTAAATCTATGAACATTTGAGTCTAGATTTTTTTTCTTTTGCTTTATTTATTTGTTTAGAACTTCACATCCTGAAGTTAGTAGATTATCTATATTGGTTTTTGTTTGTTTGGGAAAATTCAGTAAAAATTAGAAAGATGCATTAGCTTAAAAAGATCTTAAGTCAAAATAACATTACTATAAAGGATAATAAGATAAACGATAGCATTTTGGAGTTAGATAGAAATTTCGAGTTCATTCAACTCAATTTAACCAACATTGATTTCGTGTCAGCTACATAAAAGTTGTTTTGATGGATATTCCAAGCCAGTGGTTCTCGGCCTTGGCTGTCCACTGGGAATTTCATCGAGAGCACTCAGTCATGCTGTTGCTTGGGCCCTCTCATCAGAAGGATAAGGGCCAGACATTGGTATTTTTGAAAGTACTGATCCTAGATCCTTCTAATATGCAACCACCACTGAGAACCAGGGAAGTCGTCTAATCTTTTTCCTTTCTAGAAATAGAAGCTAAGACTGAAAAGAAGATTCAGGATATTGGAGTTTAGGTAAATGTTCAGGAGACTTGATTGCTGGCCTAGCTTTCTTACCACTAGACCTCAGTTTTTCTTTTAATCAGAAGATCATGGATGAAATGCCTGAGGACAGTTTTCACTATCTCTGAAGGCCACCTCCTCCCCCTCGCCCTGCTGGACAGTTGGTTTCATGATTATATTACGGATGATCCTTGACTTATGAAGGAGTATATCTCAATGAACCCTTTATAAATTGAAAATATGATAAATTAAAAATGTACTTAACATGCCTATTCTACTGAACATATTAATCTAGCCACACAGAGCTTTGTAAAACACTAATTGTTATCCCTCATGATCACGTGGTGGCTGACTGGGAACTGGGACTTGCTGCTGTAGCCCAGAACAAGAGTGTCACACCATGTATCACCATCCTAGGAAAAGATCAAAATTCAAAATTTGAAATATAACTTCTACTGAGTGTGTACTGCTTTTGCACCATTGTTTGATTAAAAAAAATTGAAAGTGGAACCATCACCTGCACTCTTTTTCTGATTTCTTCTGCTGCTGTTATAACTAGCATGCTGATGTCCTCATCTAATATTCCCTTCTTACCCTCTTCCCTGCCCAAAGATAAACCGAGAGACTTAAAGAGCCACATATTTATTAGGCATTTCTACTAATACTTGAAAGTCTGCCTTACTTTGTCCACTCAGAGATTCTCACTGGATTGAAAAAGATCTGGGACAGAAAACAGATGGATGAATGAGGAAGAATTGGAAAGAGATATTTGTTGAAATAATGGGAGAGCCAGAAAACAATACAAGGACCCAGTCCTCTCTATGATGGGATCCCATTCATGGACAACGTGCTTAGAACATAGCAAAACCCTCTTAAACCCCAGAGATGGAGGTGGAGAGAAACATTCTCTTGAGCAAAGGGGAACAGTAGAAATCGTGTATGAAACTCAGGTGTTTGATAAACTTTACAATGATAGGGACAATGCTCTGCATTTTCTGAGCATCCCGACCACTAGTAGAGTTTCTTGGGTCATCTAAGCCTCTACTTTAGAAATGAAGGTAGCTCTGAGAAAGCAGTTTGCAAATGAGCTCTATCTGACTACTTCCACTTCCAAATAGATGAAAATACACTTAAGCATAAATTAGCAAACCAGATGTGGGTACTATGTTTACTATTAAAATCATAGTTCTGAAAACTATGGTACATAAGGTTGGAACTCAATAAATTATTTAATGAATGGGTGAATATCAGGTTCCAGTCATACACTTAAATTTGAACAGGGACAGGCAGACAACATGTGAATTGATCTGGATGGATGGAGGATGAGAGAGAAAGGGGTTTCAAAACATCATATTGTACACCATAAATACATATAATTATTCATCAATTAAAAATTTAAATGAAAAGAAAAAAAAGCTGAATTCTGTAAAAAACTGGACATCTATTTTTTTTAAAATTAAAGTGTTGTGCCAGTCAAGCAAAGTGTAAAAAAAATTGTAATCTCTGTACATTTTTAAAAATACAATGTCATAGTATTTTTTAAAATTTTCTTGTATTTAGATGATAGTGGAACCAAGCCCCTCAGAGTCCGCGTTTCTTCACACTACAAGGATTTCCACAGGTTGCTTAGAACAGAAAACTCCAACATTTCAGAGCTAGATGAGTTCTGAGGGATGACAGGTACGATTTCACTTTTGATCCTAATGAAGCTGTGGTTCTGAGGGGTTACGTGACATTGGCGGATGAAACAACCTGTTAAAGGGTGAAGCTAATTCTGGGACCAGGGGACTGAACTCCCAGCCTGGCATCATTGCTCCTATACCACGCTGACTATGCACTTTATGGAAAAAGCTTTATTGCATTAATTCTCTAAATGATCATTGCTTAACTGGAACCATGCCTGCCTTTATTTTAATTGAGATTTTATTTTCGCCTGCCTGGAGCAAGGAGAGCATTATGGTATTTTAAATGAGAAGCAAGGAATTACCTGCACTTCAAATATTAGCAGTTACATTCTGCTAAGGACGCATGTGGACTATCTATTAGAAACATGTCGTAGGTAAACCAGAAACATTTCATACTAATTGTTATAAGCATATTATCCATCAAAATGTAAATTTCCCAAAGTGGGCTTTATGCGGATCATAATTTCCTTTATTACAAAATGGCCTTGAAAACTCTGGCTGGCTCCTTGTCCTTATGTAAAACCTCCATTTCCTGTGGTGCCTCCAATTTATTTTTTCACAGCTTTAACAGCTTTCACACTGTGATTTTCTATATCTGTTGCAAATGTTCAACAATTTACAGAGAGGATTTTAGTCCATGGCTTTCTGCTTTTAGCTTTTCATGTATAAAATTAAAGAATGAATGTGCAATCAGCAGATATATAGAAAACATCTCCTGCTCGAATGAAATAGATGGTTCAACTTCTGAAACCCCAGTGGAATTTATAATATCTACCTACAGCACTTCCTCTCTTTTGTATTGTGCCTTCTGATAAATAGGTTCCCAGAAGAGACAATTTGGGAAGATAGAAAGTACTTTATTTTTCTTTATAGCATGACATAGAATTGTCCAGGCCTTGCGGGTGGGAGAAACATCGGAAGCAGAAAGGCAGAAAGAGACCAAAGGGGTGATAGTGACTGACAAATCAAAAGAAAGTTTACGCTGCCTAATGCAAACCTTAAAGGCTAATGCTCTTTTGGAAAATAGCACAGAATTGGAGATTACATCTAGAATATTGATTATCAGCTGTTACTCCCTCAGGACTTAAAAACACAATGTGGTGATGTCCATACTAATACATTAAGTTAGAAGCCAGGGAGTCAGTTCTTCATATTGTATACAGTTGGAACGTGTTGTGTGAAAATGTATGTGTGTGTGGGGGGGGACTTTGTTTTTTTAGTAAAAAACGCTAGCATTTGTAAAAATGGTTTGCTTTGAGGTTTGATCTATAAAAGCAGAACTAACACAGAGGGAAAGGGCACACTCTGTCATTCCATTCAGCTCTGACTTATCCCTACGAGCATCGTGAGGACCCATCAGGCCACAGGGGTATCACTCCCATGAGACCTCAAATCCAATCTGTCTGTCCCTGATCTACCTGACCTAAGGTTCTTTTAGAAATAAGACCTAGTATCTCAGAAATGTATTAACACAAAAACCTTTTGTTTACATCTTTATTTTGTAGCATTTTATGTTGAGGGAACCGGATGGAAATATGCCGACTGCCCCAGGAGTGCTAACCCAAGCTGCTCTTGCATTTGAAGGGCCATCATCACAGCCAGGTTACTCATGAGACAATACGCACAATTCATTGGGTCAGCAGAACCAGTGAGGATGAAGCAGGGGTGTCATGGGCTGAATGGTGTGGCCCTTGATTCCTATGTCAAGGTTCCATACCTAGGATCTCGGAATGTGACTGTGTGGGGGAATGGCCATTAAAGAGGTGCACCAAGATAAAATAATGTCAACAGGGTGTCAACAGGACAGGTGTCCTTATGAGAAAAGGAGACTAAGACACAGACACACACAGAGGAAGGACCATGTGAAGCCACAGGGAGAAAGAGGAGGACCAGGTACAAGTCCAGGAGCGAGGTCTCCCAAGGAAAACCTGCTGTACCTTGACCTCAGACTTTGGAACTCCAGAACTGAGAGGAATTGAATTTCTCTTGTTAAAGCTGCCCTTTCTGTGACACTCTATTATGGCAACACCAGCAAACAAATACAAGGGATTTAAAGACTAAATTAGCTTAATTTTAAGCCATTTGACCTCTTGCTAGGATTCTCATATCTAGCCTCTCTGTTGTGTCCCTAATGACATGACACTTCTAAAGACCCCCTGCATTTTTTCTTCTAATACAATTTTAATTATCACCTGGGGATTTTACTTCTTCAGTTGACCCTTTCCACTGCTAGGTCTCCTAACAAACGAAGTTGCTTCTGGCTCAAGTACCATCTTGGCTCCGTCACCTCCAGATTGAAATCTAAACAACATCAACTGCAATCTAGGCTGGCTGTCATCTGAGTGCATGTGGCCCACCTGCCCACTGCCATGATCCTTCCTAATTCCCAAAGATCTTTCCTTCTATGCCTATTCTCAATCATCCTTAGATTTTCACGCGTCTGGTTTGCTGGTGATATTCCTTGAACCTGGAAGGCCTCTCTCCCATTGCTATCTATTTACTGTCACTCTATCTCCTTTAAGTGGCACTCTGCTGTGGTTTGCATGTGTTTTCCCAAAGTTCGTGTGTTGGAAACTTAATCCCCAAGTTAATGTATTGATGGCATTTGGAGACGGATCTCTGGGAAGTAATTAGGATTAGATGAGATCATTATGATGGGGCCTCATAATAGCATTGGTGACTTTCTAAGAAAAGGAGGAGACACCGGAGCTTACTGTTTCTGTTCTCTTGCTATATGATTAATGCCTTTTGTCATCTTATGATACAGTCAGAATGCCCTTACAAGTGCAGCCCCTTGACCTTGTACTTCCCAGTCTCAAGAACTGTAAGAAATAATTTTTTCCTTTATAAATTACTCAGTCTCAGGTATTCTGTAATAGTAACACAAAACAGACAAAGACACTCACCTTCCTTCAAGCTTCTCCCACTTGCCCAAATCAGAAAGAATTATTCTTTATTTTCCCATATTATTTGTTTCATTCAATCTTTATGTGAGTGAGAAAATATCTATCTCACTCATAAAATTATAAAGTATTCATGGGTAGGCTTTGTGTTAGTAGTATTTGTAAATTCAGAGCCAAGTATAGGGTTTGTGTCCAATACTGGTTTGTTGGTGAATAATAAATTCTGGGAACTTACAGAGCCAGCCAGAGATCAGCATAACAAAGGGAGCCACTTCTGCAGGGCAACTCCAAAATTGCACTGTAGGATCAACCCTGTCTAAAAAACAGCTGCCCCACCAGCCCACCACCTCTTTGTTCTTTCCTTCTGTCCCACTTTGAATTTTCTCTTAGTGATCTTTCTATGGTGTAGCAAAGGTGGAGATACTGTCTCTAGCAGCTCTCCATGAAAATGCCTTTTGTAAGAAAGTATGTGGGGACACTTTTTGATTCTGATATATAACTGTGTGTCAGATAGTCACCAAGAAAGGCATTGTGAGCAATCCCCTTGGCACAAAATACACAGGGCAGGTAAATGACAGTGGGGAGAGGGAAGTGTTAGGCTGACAGGTGGGGTAGGAGAGGAGAGGAGTTGTTCATGTAGTAAGAACCATAGCATCAACAATAATGGTGACTTTTATTTTTTTCTTTTTACTCTTTGGCAGATATCGTTCTAAGCACTTTGTATGCATGAATCTAATTTGTTCTCATGCCAGCTCCATGAGCATAAGATCAGGCACAAGTGGCTAGTGGGCGTCTGCAGCTTACCTTGGGGCTTGGGCCCAGGGCACGTGGATAATATTGTTTAGGGGTGAGAAGAACCTCAGCAGCAAAGTGCAGAGGAGATAGCTGAGAGTTTGTAAGAAAATTCCCAGTGTTCTATGAGCCACGTCTTCCCCACCTTCCTCATCTAGCCTCTGGTACTATGAGTGTGGGATATTATGTGGAAACATAAAATAGAGGACCAGAGGAATTATCAACCTCATACATGTTTTTTTTTAAAGAGAGAGAGAGAGAGAGAGAATTTTTTTAATATTTATTTTTTTAGTTCTCGGCGGACACAATATCTTTGTTTGTATGTGGTGCTGAGGATCGAACCTGGGCCGCACACATGCCAGGCGAGCACGCTACCGCTTGAGCCACATCCCCAGCCCCATCATACATGTTTTGATAGTCCCAGAATTCCTGAGAATACATGCTAATAAACCAGTTTTAAAAGTGCAGAGATCATATTGGCTAAAACTAATCTGAAAGTAAAATTTAAATTGGGTGTTGAGGCAGTCCCCAGAGGACAATGATCTATACCCTTGCCACTTATATTATGGTCCACAGATCAGCTGTGTTAGCTTCTTCTCAAATGTTCATGAGAAATGCAGAATATGGGGCCTTACCAATCTACTGAATCAGAATCTATATTAAAACTTTTTTCTTCTTTAATTTTCTTCACTGCTAGGGATCCATCTCAGGACCTTGAGCATGGCAGGCAAGTACTCTATCACTGAGCACTGCCCAGCCCCAGAATCTACATATTAAAAAAAAATTTACAAGATATGCAGATGAAAATTTGAGAATCACTAATGCATAATGTCAGGTATGAAACATTTTTTCAGTGAGGGACTCCAGTTGATGGAGAAGATGGATGATGGTTTCTCCACCCAAGAGAAAGAGTTGAAGACCTTGGGCCCATGGTGTAAGCTTCTGGTAACACTATCCAGTGTGTCTCCAAGGTGCAGCACTCAGCAGAAGTTTCCTTCTAGGAGATTCTTTTTTTTTTTTTTTTTTTTTTTTTTTTTTAGAGAGAGTGAGAGAGGAGAGAGAGAGAGAGAGAGAGAGAGAGAGAGAGAGAGAGAGAGAGAGAATTTTTTTTATTTTTTTTTTAGTTCTCGGCGGACACAACATCTTTGTTGGTATGTGGTGCTGAGGATTGAACCCGGGCCGCACGCATGCCAGGCGAGCGCGCTACCACTTGAGCCACATCCCCAGCCCCTTCTAGGAGATTCTTGAGTGATGTCACTGTTATCTATCTTCCCATGAGTTTGGAATGGAAAAAACTTGAATCTGCTAGTTCCCAGCTAACCACTATAGAAATGTCTCCTCACTCAGTTCTGCCCCCTGGATCTGAAAGTGAGAGGAGAGAAGAACAATGAGAGAAGCTTGAGGAACCACGGGTAATTCTTTTTCTTGGATTACTTTATTCATGACTCACTCCACAATAAAAATAAAGTTGATTAACAAACCCACCTTCTTTTCACAACTCAATGCACCAAGGTCTGGAAAATATGGCAGCAGACACCCCAGTTTTCTATCACCACTATTATTCTCTTATCTTTTAATGTGAATCTGGTGATTCCTAGTCACTTTAACTGATGACTTCTCGTTCTATACCATAACGATGAAAAGATGTTGTCATCTCCAAATGTCTGATGTAAAAACAGATTCATGGAATAATTAAACATTAGTGCCAGTGATGAGATTCTAATACAGGGCCTCATCCAAAGCCTCTAGAACTTAACTTAAGCTGGATTTCTACTCACCCACCATTCCTTCTCCCTTCGTTTATAATGTCCTGTTGAATAGTCACAGGAAGGACTGCTTCTCCTTCTGGGACCTCAGTTCTTTCATCTGTAAACCCAACCTGATAGAATGGATGCTCTTTGAGATACTTTCAAGGTCTATGTTTCTAAAATTGACTGAAAAGACAACCCCACAGCTCAACCCCAGTTGAGCTGCCCAGGAACTCAACTCTAAAGCTTGTTCAAATAATTCATTGTTAAATGGAAGGAACAAACACAACAGGGTGAGGGGCATCTAGACACACATGGAACAAAGACGTGATTCCCCACGCTGCATCTCCTTCTCTTTTTCATTCTTTCTCTCTGCTCTGTGCACTAAGTCTTGCGCTAAGCCTACAAGAAAAGAGCTCTGTCCACACAACAGAGCTCAACTGAGAAAAGGTGGGCAGGGGAGGGAGCTCTGGAGAGGAAGGTGAGAGTGATGATGGAGGGGCTGGAGCACACTAAGATGTGCACTTGCCCTAGTCCTCTAGTGACTTAAAAAGTTGAAAATAATGTTACTTTAAAAACTTATTCATTGGATATTTTATGAAAATTGAAGAGAAATGGGATGGTGAGAACCATGTGTGAAAAGTGGAGTGTGCCCCAAAATGAACATCTCCTTTATCATACAGTAAAATTTAAAGGATTGAATTGAGAAAGTAAACACGGTATTTTAATACATAAACAAAGCCGAACTTGGAAACTGTTGGAAAAAGCAAGAAACAAACTATGCAGATAGTAAATATAGTGTATATCAATGCTTTCTGGTAATATATTGTCCTACTGAGGGCCTTTGATTCTCCAAACCGAACACTAAGAATACTTAAGCCCAATATATCATGTTAGCAGAAATGCAAAATAAAGCCTATATTGGATCAGATAAGAGTTGTTGCCTCCCTTTCTAATGAGAAGCCAGAGTACAATTAATGAAAGCTATGTAAATGTGCTTCAGGCTGTTAAGATTACAAAGAGAGTTCAGGGCTGGGGATAAAGAATCGGGAGAATAGGATCTACAATCAATTACAGAGAAGGTCCTCCTATCTCGGACAGGCACACACATTTTGATATCTCATCAGGGAACCAATTGCATCCAGGCGCCTTTTGGAAGAAAGATGTAGGAACATGCTCCCTCCTATTTGGGGAATGATACGAGGGGGCTATTTTTGAATGATTAATTAAAGGGAATCAATCTTCATTGCTTTGCTACTGACGTGAAAAGCGCCATGCCTGTGCAATAATCGCATGCAATTATTCAACTACCCCTTTGGCAAGGACAACGTAATTAGTCCTGGTGGTGTCGAGAGATTCTCTTTATTCCCAACAAATTGGCAGTTTTAATCAAGTGTTGCTGGAAATTTATCATAACACAGGGAAAACAATAGGTGAAGGTGCAGGGCCCCAAGCTGTGTGGCTCCTATCTACAATGGTACAAATTTACAATGCTAACAACATGATAAATACTACCATTCCATGAATGCGTTGATTATAATTTCATATCAGCACCCAGTCTTGGAGGTTCTTATTTGTTTAGCAACACGAATGTAACCCTTTCGGTGCTGTCTGGCATTTGCTGAGGACGCTGAGGGGAGTCCTGGGTGCTGAGACCTGGAACTTGGAAGGCTTAAAGGGCCAAGGGACAGGGAGACTTCTAGTAATGTTCACCTAGTCCAACTGCAGGAGTCTGGGGGCTGCTGAGAGAAACAGAAGGCAAACAGCAAATTCATGTCGGCCTATTTTGTGTTTTCCTCAGAACAGACTTCAGCCTGAGGTGATTTTCCATGGATCCAAGGATAGGCTTTCTCCACCTTCTATTTTTCTTCTGGATTTTATGCTGCCTAAAATCTTTGTTTAAAAATAATGGCTGAGTCGAGCATGGTGGTGTGCACCTATAATTCTAGTGGCTTGGGAGACAGAGGCAGGAACATCACAAGTTCAAAGCCAGCCTCAGCAAATTATCAAGGTCCTAAGCAACTTAGTGAGACCCTGTGTCCAAAAAAAAAAAAAAAAAAAAAAAAAAAAAAGCTGGGGATGTGGCTCACTGGTATAGTTCTTCTGGGGTCAATCCCTGGTACCAATAACAATAACAAAAGTTGATATTTATCAAGTAACACCTTATGTAGGTGTTGTAATAGCTACATACTTGTGTTGACTAGTGGAATCCTCTGCAATACATTACATAAAGGAACTTACTATTAGTTTTATCATTCCCCATTTTACAGATGAGGAAATGGAGGCTTGGAAAACATAGACCAAAACATAGATCCTTACTCTTAAGGATCACAGTCCCAGGTGGTGGCTGAGGTCTGATAGTCTAATCATGGTCCTGGACACTTTCTGTCCCAGGCCTGGCTGATGTATTCTGAAGTCTGTTAGGATATTCCTGTCACTCCTATTAGCCCAGCAATTAAAAAGCTAGTCTTATTCTATATGCTTTGACTTGATTTAGAATACTATTCCTGCTTGTAGATTTCATGACGTGCTTTCATAACTGTTATATATATTTGTGTGTTTGTGTGGGCGAGGTGAGTAGAAGCTGGAGGGGGTAGGTATACAAAAAGCCAGAACATCTCCAAGTCACCTCATTATAAGGATAACTTAGAGGCCTTATTAAGCATCAGGTTTCCACTCAAGATCCACCAAGATTCCCCAGGGATGAGCCTACAAACTATTAGGAAATTGCTCCAGGTAGAACCTCTGGTTGTGCCCATGTAAAGAGGAATATCTGGGTGTGTGCTCCTTCCAAGGATTAGCAATATGGGATACCTTAAGTGGTAAATCATTTCCCCTACTCAAATAATTTAGGGAAATATAGATTAAATGATATTTAACAAGTTTCTTCTAATAGACTTATTTAATGTGCAGTGAGAATTTCAAAAAGGAATTGTGGTATTCAAGTGTTTCTCTAAGTTTTTCAACCATGGAGCAATCTCTTCAAGGAATAGAGACTAAGGATTTGAAGAACCCACCCTTGGGAGATCCAGTTCCAAAGGATGCTGAGTGAATATAAGAATCACCAAGAAATTTCAACTGCCAGCTTGAATAGTTATGAAATTGTTTAGAGGCATAATCACCAGTATCTCTTCCCTGAAGGCACTTAAAACAATTTCTAGAAAACATTTATAAGGAAACAGTGCCCAACTTATCCAGGAGTTAGAGGGTATGCTGAATTACTTATTTCAGGTAAGCTCAAGAATGTATTCTTTATCCCTTGGGGGATTTTAACAGCATCTCCTTAGAGCCATGTTGGAAGGGTCCTTGGGAAACAAAAACATGATCCCATTTTTCTTTTTCTATTTCTGCCATCATAGTAGCAGCATAGGCTCAGGGATAAAAGTGGTTATTTAAAGGCTGTTCTGGCATTCAGAAGGAGTCTGGGATCCTAGGTTGAAAGGGTTGGAGAGCATATCTCGTAAATCAAAGGATGTAAGCCCAAATCCCATTGCTTAAAGGTGAGCCCTCTTCCAAACAAAACCTAAAAGCCCCAAGAAGTCGTGATCAGCACAGTTAATACCGAAGCAGCTGATTCCTGGCCTTTGCAAAATGCAGGGTAGTTAAAGCAGGTTTCAGGAAAGAACACATCAAGAACTCACCCCCAAACCCCACGAAGCTCATTGGTGGACAAGATCTTATCAGATGTGGCCCTGATCTCACTTTCACTCCTTTGTTCTACTTGTTGCAAGGAGGAACATCTGGCTCAGGGCCTGGAAAACAGACTCCATCCTCCAATTGCACCTGCCCCAGGAGGAAAAGGAGAAATGCTTTACTGACAAAAGGTAGGATTTTCAGAGCTGCATTCCCGCCCATTAAAGCAGCTTGTTTGATCCCTTCAAAGCTCAAGATCAAAGAGAGGCTTTTCCGGAGCTGCCAGCCCATAAAGCTACAGGCAGAAAGAAGGACCTCTTTGTTTTTACACAGCCAGGTGGACTCACCATTCCAGTTCCCAGCCAGAGGAGGGGCCCTGAGTAGGTGGAAGGGTTTTCTCACATCTGCCTGGTGCCATTTGGATACTGGACCTTCCCAAGAATGCGGGAGCCACTCCAGCAAGATTTTGACAAATCAGCACCATGATTTGGCAAAGTACCCAGTAAGACCTCTCTCTCCTTGACTCCACCTGGAGCACAGATTACCACCATTTATTTTATTTTCTAATCCCAAAGGCATAACTACACATTTCTGTGCCCAGTGAAAGCTCCTAGCACCTTCTTTCCCTCCGTAATTTCCGAAACTCAATCATGAGAAAACAATACTGTAGTTTTAAGTGTATTTAAAAACCTCCATTTTATGTGGTGCTTGCTGGCTTTGACTCTAATGCAATGTATGAACTAGGGAAATGAACTTGGACTCGCTTTTCTGAGAAAGTGTGATGAGAAGATTCTGAACCCGTCACTGCGAACCTGCCAGGAGGAGAGTCCCCTTGGCTCTGGGCCAGTGCCACATGCTGGCCCTGGCCACCGCTCAAAGATAGAGTTTTTTTTTTTTTTTTTTTTTTTTTTTTTTTTGTTTTGTTTTGTTTTCTGGTAGAGAGGCAGCCAAATTGTGACTTCCCCTGGCAAGGGCTCCATGGTGTTATAGAAGACTTTTGCTTTAAAAATATTAAACTTCCTCCCACACACAAGCAAACATTTCCAAGCATATTCAGCAAAGTCCTCCCAGTCATTGGAAGATGCACAGGACTGTATAGAAACTTTAAGCGGGTAACACTTAACAAATGACACATCCAAAGGTAAGAACCTACTGGAGGAGATACAAGTGGGAGAAGCCCAAAGCAATTAGCGAGCACAGGGAGAAGAGAGCAGCGAAGAACTGCTTCCTCGATTCCTGAAAACAAGGGCAGAAACTAGAGAAGTCAAGGCCCAGGGAATGGGAGAGCACCAGTTTTTGGAGGCCTCGTGGGCCAGAGTGCAGCACAGCAAGACTTCTATTGGTCGAGGGGTTATCATGCTTTGGGACAATTTTGTTTTTCCCATTGAAAAGTCTCACCCATGACCCGCACAGATGAGACGAACTGGGTTTTGTAAGGTCCCTGCTTAGCATCTGGGTGGCCCTCTTAAGTGACAGGAACCATTTTAAGAAAAATTTCTCTTTCCCACCTAAGGGTATTTCTGAGAGAGGCTAACCACACACTTACCAATCCAACTCTTGGCTGCCCACATTAGGACCCACCGGGCTCTGGCTCTAATCCTTGAGTCTTCCCCATAGAAGTCCTGAACCCCAAACCTGTTTTGCCTGTCTCTGCCTATGGAGAGATGTGCCTTTATTTGTCATCTCTGACAAATAAACTCTCGTGTGTTTCTCTGCCTGGTCTTTCATTTTTCGCTTGCCCATCTCCCGATTTCTCAGTTTTCCTTTCAGGTTTAAAAGAGCTGGCTGCAACACTGAGCTAAGAAAGTGCCAAAAAAATCACACAACACAGACTTAAGATTTTAAATCGAGGGTGTGACAGCTCTGTGACCTTAAGGTCAGCTTCCAGGCTAGAAAGAGAGCATGAGCCCACATTTCCTTTATTTTATAGCGAGGGACATAAGTGGCAGGGATAAGGTTTCAAGGGTGGAGTCTTGCTTCCTACTTCCTTGTGGTCAGCAGATTGATTGACATCTTGGCAAGTCATATCCATCTCAGGTGCTGTGTGGGATCTTAGGTAGAGCTAGAGGGGGAGGTGCACCTGCATCATGGGATCACTACCTGATAGGGAGCTCGCAGTGCCAGGCCTATCTCCTCATTTGGCTACTGTTCACAATAGTTCACACACACACGGTCCATGGATGGCTCCTGACAGAAAAGAATCTTCATGAAAATAAAACAGGGTTGGGTTATTTATTCTATATGCAAAAGTCTGCTGAAGCTTTTTCTTCTTGAAGCTAGGCCTCTTTCCCAGGTTCCATGGATGATGCCAGCTGCAGGAAGGAATGAGGTGATCTCAAGGCCAGGACAGTAGGAAGTGGGAAGACCCAGAGTTTTACGCAGAAAGCCCTGAACCAGTTCACTTGGCAGAAAAGAGGAAAACTATACTCACCAAGAGGGTCAGCAGCAGTGGACACCCTGAAAAATGGCATAATTCATTCACCTAGAGGGGCAGGCAGACCTGAGTGAGCAACAGGGACACAGCTTTGTGATGTGAGACAGGCTGTGAGGAAGTGGATTTGGGGAGCCACATAGAAGGCAGGGGAAGCCGGTTGCCCTGTAACTCCATAGGTAGAATGTGGATCTGTAAAGGAGCCAAGTGATTTGGACATTAGTCAGTCACTGGCTCTTTCTGAGCTTCACCTGGTCCGTTGTTCTGTGCCCATTTTCCTGGGATCAACCTCTGCTAAGGTGGAGAAAGAATATCGTGCCCAGAATGTATCATTCTGTGGCTTTCTCCACCTAGGAAACACAGAGAAAGAAGTAGCAAATGTAAATATTAAGGCATTGAGACATAAAGAAGGCCTTGTGTTAGCATGGAGAGATCAAGCTAGAATGCAGAGAGTCCAAGTTCAGGTTGGGCTATGAACCCAGCTCTTGAAGCCTGGGTTGGAGAACAACAGAATTAAACATCTTACCTCAACAGCTTCTGGGCATCCCCAAAAAAGCAGCAAGGGCCTTTCCTAAAGATAGAACTCCCTTGGGTCTCATTCTCTGTCAGTTGGAGGCAACGATTTAGCAGGTTGTCAACCACAGTTCAGAGAGTGGGTTACAGATCTGAAGAGTGGGTTACAATCACATGTTTTTGGGGAGGGTGCAAATTTAGGGGAAGCCTTTCACGTCTCCTGATTCTAACATTTCCAATTTGGGGAAAGATTCTAGGTCCTCTAAAACATTATAGTCCTGTCACATAGAAGGTAATGAAAAAGAAATCACACACACACACCCTGTTGTTAAACGCATGAAATCAGAGTCTTGAAGTTCAAAGGCACCTCGGTTCATTTGTGCAATCAACCTGCTATAGGGAAATTGAGGCCCAGTGAAAATAACTGGCTTGCTTAGAACTGAAGTGGTGGGTGATGGGTCAGAATTGTGGTAACTTGAAACACTGAGACAAATGAGGACCTTTTGATTGTATGGTTATTTGGTGAACTAGAAAGGGGCCACTCAGAAGCAACAGACAAACCCATAAACTCAACAAAAACAGGAACCCCATCTCCAGCTGCACCGTGGCCTACCATGCTTAACCAAGCCCTTAACATATAACAGGAACTCAAGGAAAATGTTTGCTTGTCACATCTGCATTTCACCCTTGACCACACCCTGTGGGTTCCACTTTCAAAACATGTTCTCACCACAGCCGCTTCTCACTAGCTTCACCACCAGCCTTCTGGACTCAGCCAGTGTGGCTCCTTGCCTGGATTATTGGAATGATCTCTACATTAGTCATGTGCCCATTGTTCCCACCTCCTCCATGGAATCTGTTCTTCCATAGTGTCCAGAATAACTCCTTGAAAAGGTGAGGCAGATGATGTTAGTCTTATGCACCTAGATCTCTCTTAGCCTCTGACCCCAATACACACGTCCCTGACTCTGGCTGCATGCCCTCCCCATCTCCCTCTCTGCTCAGCCACATGAAACCCCTTGCTGTTCCTCCAACAGCCGGGCATTCTACCCCACAGGGCTTTGGTAATTGCTATTTTATCTGCCTGGCATCCTCTTTCCCTGGCTGCACACTGGCTTGCTGTACTGTCTTTCTTAAACCTCTGTTTCAACATCATCTCTGGGTGGGTGGCCATCCTCTATAAGTCACACCCATCCCCCCCCTACTGCTCCCATCTAGCTTCTCTGCTTCATTATTGGCCTTAACACTTATGGCCATCTGACTTTCAGTATAACTCACATGAGTGTTGTTTATCTTCCACTAGAAGGTACATAATATAATGTTTGTTATTTTTGTTGGTTTGTTACAGTCTTTTTTTTTTTTTTAGAGAGAGTGAGAGAGGAGAGAGAGAGAGAGAGAGATTTTTTAAAATATTTATTTATTTATTTAGTTCTCGGCGGACACAACATCCTTGTTGGTATGTGGTGCTGAGGATCGAACCCCGGGCCGCACGCATGCCAGGCGAGCGCGCTACCGCTTGAGCCACATCCCCAGCCCTTGTTACAGTCTTAGTGACTACAAAAGTATTTGGTCCATCACAGATACTGAAGAATGAAAATATATATATTTGGTACTGGAAATTCAACCCAGGGTCTCATGCACAGATTGATGTTTATTTAATAAAAATAATGTGTCTCTTTGACACAAAAAATTAGCTTATGGAAAATTCATTGCCCTTTTCCTACTTCAGTAATAAAATTGTGGTACCTTTGTCTTTCTTAAAATTGTTTTTTTTTTTTTTATGAAAACTACATGGTGACAAAAATATGTATGTCAAGGCTTCCATACTAAGGGATAAGGACTTTGTTATGAAAACTCTCTGAGCCTCAGTTTTTATAAAAATAAAATGATAGTATTCACCTTAACTAACTCGAAGAGTTTCTATGAGGGTAAAATATTATATATGCATAAGTGTTGTGAAAAATATAAAGCACTTTTTATATGCAAGTTATTATTATTTTCTGTGAAATCTTCTTCCCTAAGGAAGTTGCCTTGTACTTCAGGTAAAGTAATAAAGGGTTATTCAAGCAAGACAACTCATCTTCACTAATCGGATGGCTTGTTAATTTTATGGGCCAGAATAAAGGAGGTGATGGGGCCCTATGAACAATGCTCCCTGTCAGTGCTGAGCAGCAAGTATTAATGCCTATGAGAAGTTTTCTTGACTGACCTGACTGGGTGAAAATCCTAGTGATTCATTTGCCAAAAATGAGCAAAAAATTGTCAATGAGGTTTACTTAATGGTGCTCAATCCACAAAAATTTATTGACTATCTACTCGCTCTGTGTTAGATGCTGAGAGGAAAAATGGATCGCAGAAGATTGTTAGCCCTTTGGCCACAAGTTTAGTTTGATAAAATACAGAATCCTACCATACATCAGGCAAATGCGTCTTACAGCCCTGAGTAGCTATGATTATAACATCAACATTTCTAGCACCTGCCCATTCCCTCTCTTGTGTGTTGCTAGTTTTTGTTGTTGTTGTTGTTGTTGTTATTTGAACCCAGGGGGTCCTTAACCACTAAGTCACATCCCCAGCTCTTCTTCTTTTTCATTTTAAAACAGTGTCTTCCTAAATCGCTCAGAGTGCCACTAAGTTGCTGAGGATGTCTTTGAACTTGCAATCCTCCTGCCTCAGCCTCCTGGGGTTTCAGGCATGTATCACCATTCCTGGTCCTCCTATTTTATGTTTTAGCAAACCTCAGCCCCTTGCAATTTCTGGAAAACACTATGAAAATTCCATGTCTTTGTTCAGGGTGTTTCCTTCACCTCAACTGCATTCTCCCTTTCTCCCATTTTTTTCTCCTTGGTTTCAGTATTTCTTTCTCCCCCTTTATCCTGCTAAAACATGCTAATTCTTTAAGCTTCAGCTTAGCCATAAACCTTGGCAGTTCATTCAGGTCGCATCAAACAATGAATCTTGAGGTAGATGCTACTATTTTCCATTTCTACAGCAGCACTTAGGAAAAAAAATTGAAAATAAAAATCTAAGTTGCACTCAGAATGAAAGAGAAAGGCTTTCTCTGGACTGTGAGCCGATGCTGGCCCCCTGCTGTGTCTTATTTCCCACCATACACTCTGCAAATACTAGACTTCTTTGGGTTCTTCAAATTCTTCTTATATTCCAAACTTAGAAAATAACACTTGCTATTTTCTCTGCCTGGACACAATATTTCTATGCTTATTCACATGTTATCTCCTCAAATATCTGGAATGGCTGACTATGTATGGGTGCCCCAATATCTAACAAAGCTAAAGAAATATCTGTTGAGTTGACCTGAAAAGATGCCATCTGCAATCTCAGTAAACTACTATCAAAATGCAAGAAACTGTAGTCATTGTTCAGATGAACCTTATCCACACAGGAGAATCTGTCTAATGCCAAGTTGTTGTGTTTCTGAATTCATAGGCTTTTCTAAGTAATAACTTATGGGATCCTAGGGTTTTTGTCTTTTTTAAAAAATATATTTTTTAAGTTGATGGACATAATACCTTTATTTTATTTATTCATTTTTATATGATGCTGAGGATCAAACCCAATTCCTCAAGCATGCCAGGTGAGCTCTCTATCACTGAGCCACAACCCCAGTACCTTGTCTTTTGGTTTTAGAGATTGATCCAGGCTCTTTATTTAATAAATGATAAAACTGATATTCCAATTATAAAATCCTATCTAGGCCATTGCACCTTCAGGATTTTTTGAGCAGAGCTTAAATTCTGAGTTAACAGAAAGATAAAGTTCTAGGTACCTGAGTATGCTGATCAAAGTAGGGAAGTAGTAATGTAATTACCAAACCCTGAAAATCAAGACTCATTGTGGGTTCTCTGCTTGATGACCCAGCTCTCAACCCCTTTGAATCTCTGTGCCTTGTAGTCCCATCTTGTCCCTGCATACAATAAGCCCCACCTACTGATAACACATATGAGAAGTGAGTGTGAAGTCAAGACTTGGCATGAGGAGGAAGATAGGGAAGTTCTTAATAGCCACATTTTAATGCTCAAGACTATTTTTGGCAATTGGGGCATATATTATGTAAGAGAGCTGAAGACACCTTTCTAATGTGGGTTGATTGGTTTGAATATTTTTTTTGGGTGGGCGGAGTGGGCTCTAGGGACTGAACTCAGAGCCTTGTTCATGAAACTGAGCTATATCCCCAGCCCAATTGGTTTGAATCTTGAGAGCCTCAGAGTCTTGGTACCATCTGTTGGGCTACCCAGTGTGAACAGCAATCACAGTATAGGAATAAAGCCAGAGTGAATTGTCCCAAAGTTGGAAGGCTTCAATGTTATTGATTTGCTTGGACTCAAAGACCAAGCAGTACTCCAAGATTAAGCTTCTGTTGGTGACTACTTTAGGCTATAAAGTGGAGATGTGCAGGTACAATCAGGGGCACTGAAACCAAGGTCTCACAGCTGTAGGAAGACTCTCTTCACAGTCATTTGAAAATAATGGCCAATCTCTGGTAATGATAGCGGTCTTACTAATTTTAATCACATTTCAACAATCAAAAGAATCATAGACTTTTCAGAATCATCTGGTATCACAACTTATATTTACAGAAAGCTGTCTAAAAATGTAACACCAGTATGATCTACTGGCTAAAGGCAACTTGGATTCAAAACCAAAGCTTAGTTTCTGTATTTTTTTTTAATTATAATAAATTCACTAATAATTATATATTGAGAGAAATCTCTGAACATCTGGGCAAAGCACTGAAGTCCTTGGTTTTCAAATCCTGCTTTCTGAATAATACTACGATTTGACAGCTGATTTTTTCTCCCCACTTCACCCCCAAACTAGCTTTTGTCAATGTTTTAGTCAACATTGTGTCTCTATGACCAAAAGACTTAATAAGAACAACTTACTATGTATATAGGTGACTGTATGACCAATGTGATTCTGCAACCTGTACAATCAGAAAAATGAGAAATTATACCCCATTTGATTCAAATGTATGAATTGTCAAGATCATTGTACCGTCATGTGTAACTAATAATAATAATAAAAAAGAACAATTTAGAGGAGGAGAGTTTATTCTGGTTCACAGTTTCAGAGGTTCAGTGGTTCAGAGGCTGGCAGAGTCCACAGCTCTGGGCTCAAGCTGAGGCCTAACATCATGATGGGAAGGCATGGTGGAGGCGAGTAGCTCAGGACATGGCAACCAGGAAGGAGAGAGAGTGCTGTGATCACCAGGGACAAAATATAACCCCCAGTCACATCCCCAGTGACCTACTTCTTCCAGGGACATCTTACATGTCTACTGTTACCTCTTAGTTAATCTATATCAGTGAATTAATCTATAGATTAATTTACAACTTTAATAGTCTAATTATTTTGCTTCTGAACATTCTTGCATTGTCTCACACATAAGCTTTTTGAGGACACCTCATATCTAGACCACAACCGTCAACATATTGCATTGCTGAAAAATATTGTGAAAACACTAAAAAAAAAAATACACAAGATGATAAGTGTCATTACTATCAGCACTATAAGTATAGTTTCCATCCTACAATTGATATATTTGTCATCCTTTCAGTTTGTTCATCGAAAAAAAACCCCATATTTCGTGGCTATGACTATTGTAGTTACAATATGCCTTTGTAATTAGAATTTGAGAATCATAGCCAGGTAAGCTATAGACAAAGGAGAGATTGAACAAATAATATCTCCTTTATTTTAAGTAGTGAAACTCAAAGAAATGGAGGGTATAAGAGTGATTATCAGAGATTGGGGTGGGGAAGGATATTGGACCAAGGATACAAAGTTTCTATTAGACAGGAGGAATAAGCCTTTGAGATTTAATGCACTGCATGGTGATGATAATTAATAATAATAATGCACTGTGTACTTCAAAATTATTGAGAGTAGATAGATTTGTGGGAGCATGTGTGTGCGCTCATGTGCACCAGAGATTAAACCAATGGTCTCACATGTGCTAAGCCAGTGCTCTACCACTGGACAACATCCACAGCCTGACAATAAATTTTTGTTAAAAAAATTATTGGTGCATTATGGTTATACATTAGAGTGGTATTTGTTGTTATATATTCATACATGGACATAACATAATTTGTCATTTTTATTCCTTAGTACCTCTCTTTTCCCTCCTGAAAGTAGATTTTTAAATGTTCACACCACATACAAAAAAAAAAAATAACAATCATGTGACTGGATGGATATATTAATTTAGCTTGATTTGGTCATTTCCTAATGCATACTTGTATCAAAACATTACATTGTACCTACAAATATATACAATTATCATTCATTAATTAAAATATATTTTTAAAGGAGAAAGTAGAAGTGCAGTGGAAGAATTATGGTCCAGAATCTGATTCTGGTATTGACTACTGATTTTTGAATACATCTTCTTATCTTCTCTGAGCCTTAGGTCTCTCATCTGAAAAACTAGTGGGCTGGGCTAGAACAGAGCAAGAGATTCCAGTGTCTCCACAGGATCCAGGTTTGTTATGTCTGGACTTTGATTTTAGCAAACTGGTTTACCAGATCTAAAAATGAAAAGAACTCAGTTCTAAACACTGCTGAACTCTTTAGGTGTCCAAAAATAGCCAGAAATAGATGTGTATATATGGAATCTCATTAAAAAAAACAGACTCCATTTATTTATTTTAGCAGTTTTAGGTTCACAGCAAAATTGAGAAGGTACAGCAATTTTTCATTCATCCTTTGCCCTCACACATACATAACCTCCCCCAGTTCCAACATCTCCTACCAGAGTCTCATTATTTTTAGCGTACAATTAAATCAAACTGAAAAGAAATTTTATGAGTCCAAGGAAATGTAGCTGAGGTTATGTTTAGCCTGTGGACTGACTCTGTGTGACCTTTAGATAAAAGGTCACTTAAAATTTTTCCAAGATGGAAAATGTCATGAAGGAAAAATAGGGTCATATCATCTTTCAAGTGTCATGATGTCTGCTCTCAGGAGACAGTGACCTAGAAACCAAAAAAGTATTTAGTCACCCACAGAGGAAATTCCTGGCTGTCTGTGCTGGTAGTTCCTTTGTTTTATCCCTCCCGTTCCTGGGTTGGGAGAAACATGTGATCCAACAGGACAGGCCCAGTCCAACCCCAGCACTCCATATACTGAGGCTTTTCTTTGCATAAGGGAAATGCCATGACTAAAACAAAAGGCCATTTTGTTCCTCAAACCTGGGTTATTTTTCCAGTCTAATAAAAAAGATAGGGGCTGTGAAGTTCTATAGTCAGCATTGTCTAATCATTAACACCAGGTTTCATGCAAATTGCCTATAATTTTGTGTGAAGTTGGATTTATTAATTATATATGGAAAGGAAGCTCCAAACAGTTGGGAAGAAACTTTGAAGTTCTGTGTCCTGCTTCCTATGTAATGTTATCATTTAACTGATTCGATTTTCTTCTTACCCAGATTGCAAATTTCACTGGGAAAGCGTCCTATAGGATAGACTACATTGATTCCTTTGAGTTCAGGCTGACAGTGGATTTTGAGGTTATCAACTAGTTTGAGCATGTGTCTTTGGTTAGCATGAAAATTCTGTAGCCACTAAATGCTGTCTAAATAAGCACATATGTGCTTTATGTTCTATGTTTATCTTGGGCAAACATACATTCTGCATTCAGTCTTAACCTAATTCTTCCATTACTGCCATTAAATGGAATCTCTGGAAAGAGGTTGTTTTTAATATTCACTGTCTCCAAAATCACCTCTGAACTTTGAATGAATTTTTTTCCTCAGGCTACATTTCCATCTTGAATGTTTTATAATACTGCAAGTGAAACGGTTTTGCACACCGCCAGAAACCTACATTACTTGTGGCAAAGTGGTGATTTGTTATACTGAATGACATTTAGTTAAAGATACCTTTTTTAAAAAAATGGAGGTAGAAAGGGAGGGAAGAGAACAGAAAAACCATGCTCACACAGGGAGGCTTTGTGTCTAATCTGAATAACTTCCATCCCTGCTGAGGTCTCTTATCTTAATGACTTTGCTAAAGAAGTTGTCTTGTCAAATCTATTTAAAAGCTTTTGCCTTATATGAATAATTTACCAACAGAGGCAATTTGGGAACATCCTGATGAGATTTTAAAAAATAGCTCCTTGATAAGGAGCAAGCTTGAAGGAGTTGAATGTAAGAATAGAAAAGTTTCACAGGATCCTGAGGGACTGGTTCTCAAAAGGTCATTAGATCTATTCTGGTTTGAGAAAGGGGTCTCCTAACGATTTCTAGTTAAAGAAATGGCCCATTTAAACCAAACAGATTCAAGGGAGGAAATCTATAATGCTCTCATCATGATTTCATCTATTTTTAAGCTTACCTAAAAGGAAAATTTTATTGATATTCTTAAATTCTGTTTTAAAAACTCTGCTTTAATGAAGTTAGAGAATACGTTGACAGTTCCTATATATCACATGATTATATTGACCACCTGGCTGTCCACATTTTTATAAAGTTCATCATCTTCACTGAACCTTGATCGGATATGTTAGATAGGGCAATGAGCTTGTATTTTTGGTCATATTATAATCAGAAAATAATCCTCAGGGATTACCCTGGAAACACAGACTGAAAAGAGCCCCAGTGAGACTCTATTTGGGGACTTCTGATTTTAGATTATCCCAGGACTTATCCTCATTTGAAAGCTGAATGTACTTCAATAAGAGAAAGAAATGAATATTTGAAATATTTGGCAGATATTCAGCAAGTGTATTACTTAAACATGTTAGAATAGAGAGGTAAGAAAATCACTCAGGATCATGCAAGATACTGAGTGATGGAGTGGACCCTGAAACTCATGAAAATTACTTTCTCTCTCTATGCTCCTTGTCACTATCTGTTTTTCACTGGGAAAGCAGGGAGAGGGAAATCAGGTCACCTGGAAGATTTTCTTGGGCCTGAATGTTTAGAGTTATGTCATGAAAGCCCGATCCATGCTTATCTTAATGTAGGAAATCTCTGTGTAGAGCAGAGTAACTTAAGCACATAATGGGCAAAAAAAAGGTTTCTGTTTACTATTGGCTTTTTTAAGGTCTCAACTAGAATCTTGTCCAAAGCAAACATTTCATCAAAGGCATTAAGCTCCAGGATTAGGATCTGACTGGATATCAAAGGCTTAAATGTAAGTAGAAAATGTGTGAAGTGAAAATGCAGCCGTGTGCAAGGGGCACAAGGGCCTAGGGGAAACTTGGTAGAAGTCACTGTGCTAATGTGGGCTTCTGACAGGCCCAACTCCAGGCACAGCCAAGCCCTCCAGCAGAAGCCAGAGGACTCTCCCACTGGTGCTCCACATGGGGGTTTCCTTCTTCTGTATGAAGGAGGCAGCAAAATTAGCAAACCCATCCACAGCATGTGACACAAAGGACAGAACAAGGGCAGGAATAAAATAGGGTTAATGGGCTCTGTGGAGAGCCAGGAGGCCAGGGGCAAACTGTCTCCTCACAAAATGGTCTTAGCCAGAAAAGCTGGCCCTCAGCTGTCATGGGGAGATGGCTCAAGCCACAGAATGCTGACATGATGGACTGTCAGGTGGGTTGGTAGGCCTATAGGATTCAAGGTTTATATCTTCCACAGCGAGTAACCAAACCTCCTTGAACCAACCCTCTAAATTAGAAATGCCATTGGGCATGGTGGCACATGCTTGTAATCTCAGCAGCTTAGAAGGCTGAGGCGGAGGATCTTGAGGTCAAAACCAGGCTCAGCAACGATGAGGTGCTAAGCAATTCAGTAAGATCTCGTCTCTAAATAAAATATAAAAAAGGACTGGGGATGTGGATAGTGGCCAAGTATTCTTAAATTCAATCCTTGGTACCAAAAAAAAATTTTTTTTTGAAATGATATTCTAGAGACATCTAGAACTGGAAGGTTAGGGCTGGGGTAGTGACAGAATTTCATTTATCCCTCTTAGAAGTTCTCATAATTTAGAGTTCTGTAGCACTCCAAAAAATTCTTCCAACCCAACAAATTAGGCAATCATTTGAGTTGTAGAATGTGTAGTTAAATTTCAATTTCAGGTAAATAATGAATATTTTTTAGTATAAAAATGTCCAGAATGTTGCATATTTCAAATATAAATAGAGGCCTTGCTGCATTAGGAAACTTAAGTTGTTTTTCTTTTCAAATATATTATACATCCCAGATTTGGCAAATAAAAATATAGGATTCCCTAGTCAATTTAATTTGAACTTCAGATAAACAACAAATATTTTTTCAGCGTGATTTTTCAGTGTATACAATAGCTAAAAGGTTATTGTCATTTATCTCAAATCCAAATTTAACGGGCCAGTCTCTATTTAATCTGACAACACAAATCCCAATGTTGAGTCGATCCTTTCATCTTTTCATGTGGTTCAACTTTGAATCCTTACTGTGTACAAGGAATTATAGACTTAATGCTTTTGTCCTCTCAAAGTTCATGTGTTGAATCCCTAATTCCCAGCATGATGATATTTCGACATAGGGCCTCTAGGAAGGAATTCAGGTCAGATGAAGTAATAAGGATGGGATCCTTATGATGGGATTATTGTCTTCCTAAGATGGGACATGAGAGCTTCTTTCTTGCCCTACCCCTTGATCTGTATTCACACAAAGAAGTCTGATGAGCACACAGCAAGAGGTCCGCCATCTGTAAACCAAGAGGAGAACCCATACCAGGCATCTTACTATTGGACTTCCAGCCTCCAGAACTGTAAGAAAATAAATTTCTGTTATTTAAGTCACCTTAAGTCATGGTATTTTGTGATGGCAGCTTGATCTAACTAACACAGTGTGCAGTTAGATATTGTGATGGGATTCTGAATGAATAAGATGCAATCTCTACCCTTAAGAGCCTCCATTTGTGGAGAAGACGAGGCCTGCATAATCAGACAAAATCTTCCCTCCTACCAAGATCTTTCCTATGTCTGTTTCCTCTTGCTTTGGTCATGGGTTCTGCCCCAGGGTGGACCCCACATTTTTTATGAACAGAGTAATACTCATTCATGGTATCCTTCTTTCCAGGTTCCTGATGGTCCAATTCATTCACAGCCCACCAAAATATTTTCTAAAAACTAGATCTGACTAAACTGCTCCTCCATGTAAAATCCATCAGTTTGTCTCTTACTTCCTGCAAAATAAAGTACAAACTCCATAGCATAACATTCTACTCTCACATTGCCAACTATTCCTGCCTGCCTGCTACCTTTCCCTTTCTCTAAAAATCTTATGTTCACCCCTTTTGTAGGTTAAGTAGTGTCTCCAAAAAAATATATGCTGGAGTCCTCACCCCACTACCTCAGAATGTGAACATATTTATAGATAGGCCTTCTACAAGTTAAAGTGAGGTCTGTAGGGGGTGGGTCCTAGGTGAGTATGAATGTCCTTATAGGAGGGGAATATGTGGACACAGAGCAAGGCATGCACAGAGGGGATATGATGTGAAGAGACACAGGAAGAGTGAAGACATTGGATTCGAGGCATCTACAAATGGAGGAATGCCAGAGATTGTTGGCAAAGCACAAGAAAGCAAGCAGCAAGGAAAGATCCCTCCACAGGTTTCAGAGGGAGGATGGTTTTTCCTACCAATGCCTTAATTTTTCATCTCTAGGCTCTAGAACGATAACAAGAAGATAATAAAATCTTGTTCTAAGCCACCTAGTTTATTGCACTTTGTTGTGGCAAATATAGGAAATTAATACACCATCTCTACAGACTCTTACTCCAAGACTCAACAAAACTCTGGAAAATCTTCCTAAGGAGAATATTGGTCCCTCCTCCAAGCTTATGTAAGAATTTCTTTATACAACTATCCTAGCACTATCATGTGCTATTACTCATAGTCATTTAATGCTTAATGAATATTTAAATACTTTTGGGGTGGCTAAAGTGCATAGCACAGTGATACACTGATACATACTTGGATGCTGTCATTTAACTTTCACATCAGCTCCATGTGAAGCAGGTTTACATAGTTTTAGTTACAGAGGAGTTAAGTTACTGTTAGAGGAGTTAAGTAACTTGTTCAAGTATCTAGACAGTATGAAAGGCATAATTCAAACCCAATCAGTCTGATTCCATAGTTTGTACTCTTAACCACTCTGGTCCATTGCTTCCCATTTATTTGTCTTTCTCCCCCTTTCCAAGGTTTTTCACCCCGTCCACAGCAGCACTCATAAAGTAAATGTAGAACTGCAGAGTATTATATGCATTCAGTTGTAAAAACTGAAAAAAAAAACAAAAACAAAACCCCCAAACCTAACATTGTTTGTACATCGTAGGTGAATAGAATAAGTAAACTGCAAAGGACAATGTTTTTATTTAATATTTGATTGTAGTATTTATCACATATTCATTTTTCATGTGCTGAAGAACATTATTAAGTTGTCACTAAGATAGACAATGTTTTTTTAATATTTACAACACATTTTCTGAACTTTTAATTGATTTTTCTTCATTCTAGATACCTTTCCTAATAACTCCACTGAGATATTAAATTGAGAAAAATCTGGGAAAAAATAATATTTCTTTGTGAGACATAAACATTGTATGGCATTAGAAAAGCAAGAGTATTTTTCACTAAACAAATATTCATTGAAGAATTACTACGTGCAAGGTAGTATCCTAGTAGTAGTGATTAAGGATTTGGTTGACACAATAAACACCTCAATGAAGATTATATCATCTTTCCCCCAAAGTGTTAATTTACAAGTATTTATTTGCATATGTTTGAGATCATAATAACGTCTAATTTCTCCTGTATCTTCACAACACATGTCATGATGTTATTAAAATCCAAGAACATCTTATGGAAGAGAGTAATATGCTTGATAAAAAAATTTCAAATTTCAGATGTTAATGATTGTGTTATAGGAAAAATAGAGGAATTGAGTATAAGATGTTAAAGTCAATCAGTATTGTTTTGTTTGTTTTAACAGCATGACATTTTAAAGCTTTAATTTGCTACTAGACATTTCAAATTCTAAAGATGAAAAATTACATCATTTTGCATATTTTTTGACCCAGAAATTTTTTCACTTTTACCTTCTCAACAGTAATGATCCATTGAGAAGGACTGAGGAAACCCTTTTTAAGAACTGCTGACTTAATACTAGTTTGCTACAAAGAAAAGTTTTCCCTTTGTTTTCATATCAATTTATTTGTTTTGAGTATTATTTGCTTTGGAATGACCTTCATTTAGTCAATGAGTTTATCAATAATTTAAGATTCATCCACTATACCACCTTATTTACAAATACTGCACCCAGTGGACAGTTTCAGTGCTTCTTTTCCTTGGTGTGGAAATTACTGCTAAGTACTGAGCTTTCTGCCTGCTATTGCATTTTTCCTCATTGAATTTAGACCAAGAAGCATCTTTTGCCATCATGTTCTCATACATGAACTGATGAGGAAAGGAATTAAACACATAGCATACTTACTCTATATTGAACATTGAGGAAAGTATTTGCATAATTACTAATATTCCATTAAAAACTAGCAGAACTAAGCCAAATATAACAGTACACACCTGTAATCCCAGAGACCCAGGAAGCTGAGGCAGGGAAATCACAAATTTGAGACCAGTCTAGTCAACTTAGTGACACTGTCTCAAAAAATTTTTTTTTAATAAAAAGTACTGGGAATATAGCTCAGAAATAGAATGATCCTGTGTACAATCCCAAGTATATATATATTTTTTAAAAGTAACTAAGCTCAAGAGTTGAAATCAATGCTGCATTTCCATTCAGGAATGTCAAGGGATGCTAAACAACTAAATAGCAAATGAACAGTAAGATAATTCAGTCACCTTGCTTATCAGAATTATGTAGTAAAATTAAGCCTCTGTTGAGGGAATTAAAAGACTTTCAAGTTGAGAACTATTACTATTCCCAGAGTGGTCTTAATGTATTCTGAGAACAGGTGCTGAGACAGCAACCTCTGGGTCTGAAAACTTCATTCTTCATTCTGGTTGGTATAGTTTGTCACAGTCAGACAATAATAACCTGAATTTGGTGGAGAGAAAAGAGCAAGGACAAGAATTTCTTTCTTTCTTTCTTTCTTTCTTTCTTTCTTTCTTTCTTTCTTTCTTTCTTTCTTTCTTTTTCTTTTTCTTTTTTTTGGTATATTTTAACAAACACATGTAAGAATAGAAAGTTCAGTGGTCTATTCTCAAAATATAGTATTTTGTCTTAATTGGCATGTAAGATCCAATTGTAGCAATTTTAACTATAGCCCTTTCCTTTGCCCCAATTTTAAAACGAGTCAGTCGCACAGATTGCAACCTGGAGCTCCTCCTACCAGAGCAATGGGCAATACTGCCTTAGGGATAAAAGCAAGCTGACTTCATGCCCAGGTACACTTGATAGCCAGGTTTGGTGATAGCCCTTCTGGCAGAAGTAAAGTTTGCCTTGCTGAGCTATTTGAGACCTCATGTTTGATTCCTTGCAGGGCACCCTGGTATTTCTAACAGAAATTGACATACAAGAAGGGTCTCATTATACTCACCTGTAACAGTGACAATGAACCTACTAACTTGCATATAAGTCAACCCAAATGCTCATCTTCCCTCCTTTCTTCTCTTCAGCTCTGATTCCCATCCTCTCTCTATTACATGTAGTGCATGCCAGGAAATAGCTATTTAGAATTATTGAATACATATTTGTTGTAGGTAACTATGGTGCAGAGAAGCAGAACTTCCTAGACTGTTGTTTGTCATAGGAGTTGTCCCACATTTTTCTGGTACTGCATATGTTCTCAATGAAGGATCAAGAGCCTTTAGGGTCTGAGCAGATAGTATAACTAGTAATTCAGGTTGACTAGTCGAGAACTGGTAAAAATAATAATAAAAGTAATCCTTTTTCAGAAAAATTCTTAAGGGGAAACAAACTAATGCTTGTTAAATATCTTTGGTAGCTGCTTTATATGTAGGTTATTTTATAAAATTTCACAATAACTCTCTGAGGTAGATAGTATCTCCATTTTATAGATAAGTATACTAAAACTCAAAGGAATTATATAGCATAATCAAATTTGTACAGTATGTGATACTTTATGATACATACTCCCTTCTACCAACATGCTTTGTTCTACTCTAGACTTTCATACCATTGGCACCATGATTGTGTGTGTGATTAAGACAGGAATAAAAATCCAAATTGGGGGAAGTCCTGAATGCGTAAGATCTGTCTCTTAAATCTCTATGTACAGCATCATCAATCAGGTTGCTTCTGGAAATATCAAAGTAGTTTTAGTTTAATCAAATATGGAATTTGCTGGATAAGTACAATGGTACAGAATATCGGAGTCTATTACAGGTTAATTCAATTAATGCTTCATTCCTTGCATTCCCTTCCTATTCCAAATATAGACTCATATCCCTTGCATGTTAGACCTCATATATTTGGGGAGAGGCTTTATATAACATTTGGACTAACAGTTCTCTAGAACCCAAACATCAGTCCACTCTTTCAGGCATGTTTTGATTCACTGATCTCTAGGAGAGCAATAATATTTGTCTTGTTAGAACAGAGGATTTGTTTTGGATCATCCTTCTTTCACTAATACTATTTTTTTTTTTATTAAGTGAGGTCAAACTGTCTCAGTTTGAGTGGGAGAAGGATGAATAAAAATTGAAACCTGGCTGTGGGAAGCATTGGAGCTAGAGGTCAGGTTCATCTAAAGCTGACAAGGGTTATAGGCCTAGAAAAACAAAATCTACCTTATTCTTCCTAACACAGTGTTAGCACTGTGAGAGCTGGAACTAGGAGTGTAAGAACAAGGTCAAATAATGCTGCGTTCTGTATTGATTATTCATTCATTCTTTCAGGATATTTGACAAACTCCTAATATATAACACACACTGGGGACCCAGAGATAAATAAGACCATAACTTTAAGGAGATCACACTTGAGTACAGGAAATGGATACATAAACAACTAGGTATAAATGCAGAGTGACAGATAATAAAATATAAGTAAGAAGAAATAGTCTATCTAGGGTCAGAAAAGATTTGGGGTGGGAGGCAATGCATGGATTAAGGGTCCAAAAATCATTTTCCTATGGTCCTGGCAGAAGAGGGACCAAATCTGCATCTTCTGATTCCCAGTCTAAAATGTACTCAGATGAATCATGCCACCCGGTGAAGAGATAAGTGAATGGACACAAAGAATGGCGGGAGGAATAAAGTTGAAATAACAAAGATTTTTGAGAAAAGCCACATTCCAAGGACTAAAATACCAACACAGAAATAGTTACTGGGAAATGAAGCAGAAGAGGCAGGAAACTGGGTTAAACCTGAAAGGAGGAGCTCCCGTGAAACAGTTGTCCTCCAAAATTATTCTAAGCTAGAATATATATCCAGGGCAGCAGACTACAAGATGAGTAGCTGACCAACTAGAGAATGCGACCTAGATAATTGCTCTGAAGATGCGCTGCCAAATTCTTCTGGCAGCCATTTTTTTCCATATCTGTGGTGATTGGGGTTTTCAAATGAATAGTTTAAAGAGGCACACATTTCACTAACACTTTGTAGAAATATCCTAAAGGGAAAAGGGGAATGTTAGTTACCCTCCAACAAATTTATACTGTGGGCCTGCCTACTTTGTGACTTTCACTATATTAGGCATGGTTCTTTCAACCCTTCCCAAATAATTTATTTCTTCAGACAGAAGTAAGATTGTTAACAAAGTTAAATAAAATCAAAGCTGACATAAGCTAAGAATAATTCCTGCTACTTTTAACTCTTTCGAATCCTTCTTTTTATGTTGGATGAACTCTGTACAAGTTCCTCATAATTTTGATAATTAAAATTTAGTCTCCTGCAGTTATAACTTCAAATCCCTGAACTTCAACTCAGATTTCTAGGTTTAACTCTCCATTCTCTAATTTAAAGTTCTCCTGGACAGATTAGGTATTAAGCTACAAGGATTCAAAGCGGAGAAACAAGGGAGCGATATGATTCTGGTACATGCTCGCCCTGTCCCTTTTATTTCTTTTCCTGTCTCCTCCTGTGTAGGAGGTTCAGGGAACAGGTGAGGAGGCAAAGATCACTTTCTATGAACAATAATTTAAAAGATCCATGGCAGAAAGTTCCTCAGGGTCCTCAGCCTTTGGTTTTATCTAGTTTAGTTGCTGCTGGTGGCCTCTGCAGACAGCGAGCTCTTGGGTACATGGATGTTGTTTTCTTGAGGCAACAGTCCCTCTGTTGTACAGGACAACAGACATAGCTGAACCTCCAGCTCCATCTCTTGTCCTTTGGCTCACCCACCTTATTGGCAATCCTCCTGATTTTGCCCCCTTGGCGGTGCCACAAGACCCCATAAAGTTTTCTGCTATGGTTGGCAAGGGTGCTTTGTTGGGCATCCTATCTCAGAATGTACCTGTGGGATTTTTTTTTTTTTTTTTAGTGGTGACAGAACAATAACACAGACTAATATTGTTGAAAGAAGAATTTACTGTGTACATTTCCTGGGAGAAGGGGGATGCTATCCCATTCAGGGCCACCTGTAGAAGTACCAGGTTTTGGTCAGGAGGCAAAAGAGGAATCAGGGACCAGAAACATTTTAACGGTTTCAATGGGAAATTCAAGTCAGAGCCGCCTGAGCCACTTTGTATTGTTTTGAATAGTCGGTGGGCTCTTGGCTGTAGGGGTGGTTAGCTGTCTGGGACATGGGCCTGGGTTGATGTAGGGTGGAGGAAATATTGACTTGTGTTTGAAAGTTAGATTTAAGAAGAGACTGGAGGATGTGAGCTCAGAGTGGTCGATTTGCAGATGAAAGGCATGCTCCCAGCCAAGCCCTTTGCCCTCTTTGAGCACAGGCAAGCCCTGGGAGGATCCATCTCTCCCTGGCCAGAAAGATTTTTTAGATATCAAAATATCGTGAGTTATAGAAAATGTAAGACATGATTAATATATACCCTTCCATGTTCTGTCTATGCCTTTCCCGTCGGCCCTTACAGATTTCTAGACCAGAGAGGGCATCCAAGTCCATTTCCTCGACTTCAAAAGATAGTGTCAGACTCTTCAGAATTCCTCACCGTTCCTGCATTAAGAGCACATTGAGTGAAAGATTGCTTGCAGCTTTTATGACCCAGGTGGATTCCAGCCAGGAATCCAGAGAAGCCATCTCTCCTTTTTGAAATCACCCTCAATCTTCTGAGTGCTTGAACAATGTGTTTCCATTCCTCACCTCTCAGGAGCAACAAAGGAAAATCATTTCCATGCTTTGTGGACTAAATTGTGTCTCCACCTCCACCCCACCCCAAATTATATATTTTAACCCTAACCCCTAAGGTGACTGTATTTGGAGATCGAAAGTGATTAAGATTAAGGGGATCACAAGGTTGAGGCCCTGATGCAATGGAATTGACGTACTGGTAAGAAGAGATGCCCAAGTGTGCACCAGCAAAGAACTGTTTGAGGACACAGGGTGAAGGCAGCTGCCCCCAAGTCCAGAGAAGAGGCTTTAGAACAAAACCTACCCTGCCAGCACCTTGATCTTATACTTCCCAGACTCCAGAATGGACAGAAAGAATGCCCTGCGGTACTTTCTTAAAGCAGCTGGAATAAAATGACACACCCAGGAAAACCTAACAGCCACAAGTTGAGGTGACTACTTCAGAGGCCTCTATTTTCTTTTGTCCTCAGCTCACCAGATTTGGTGGTGGTGGTGGACCTGGTGGTCATGTTCTTATTGGTGCTAAGGTAGCATCTTTATAAACTCCAGGAAAATTTGCTCCAATAGATAGAACTTGACTTATGGCTTTATCTTGGGTTTTTACTACAATTTTAGGAGAGGCTCCACTCACTACCCCTAGTATTTCCAATCTGTCCACATGGAAAGGGGAACACAACATGGCTTGCTTCATGTGGGTTATTTTTCCTCCATCTGTATGTCTTGTTTCCCTGATATTGTAGATTCCTTGAGCTAGCATGCTGAAGAGTGTGCTGTTGTGAGTGCCAATAGGAAGAAAAAAAAAAAAAAGGCTTATTTGGGAAATGGTATCTCAGGTTAATGATTCAGCCTGAGGCTGCATTCCTCACCTGCTGGTATCATCTGGAGAATTCTGTCTTTACACCCAGAAATATTTAAAATGCAATAACAACTTCTCGAAAAAAGGAAGGAATCATTAGTCACGTGGAATTTGCTTACAAGTAAGCTCTAACTTACCCAATACACCGGAATGTGTGTTTCCTAAAATACCATTTCAAGAAATGGCAGCTCAGCTGAAGCCACAGCTCCATTTCCTTTTTTAATCTCACTGTCTGGTTGCCCTCTTTCTTTTACAAGCAGACACTGCCTGGAAGCTGCAATTGCTGCCGAGTGATAACAAGGGGTCCTCCACAGGCCACAGACTCTGGAATCAAGAACAGGTGCAGTCACACCCCCTCCACAAACAAAGATATTTTGTTTGAATGGGCACAACATGGAAGAATGGGATGTATTAATAGCTAAATAGTGTCTTTATTAACAGTAGAACAGCTGGCAGTTCTATATGACAGCGCTCATTCCAATCCATTTTATCCAATTGCAGAACTATAAGCGCGCTCCACCAGGGAACTAAGGGGACCACACGCAAGCAATCAGCCATTCAACAGCACTCTAATTGCTTCACAGTTGGAAGTGGGTTCTCCTCCGCCACTGTTATTCTTTTAGGGGGAATTGTTGGTGCACTTGCCTATCTAGAATCAAGTGCTGCTAATGCAGATAAGCTCCTTAAAGAAACTTGCTTTGTTTTCCAAGGCCTTGTGAGTAGCCCTCCGTGGGGTGTTCCCTGGGCTTGGCTGATCATAAATCCCTGGTGCTGGGTGCCAGGGGGGAATCGGATGCAGGGAGTCTCAGCCTCTCTGTCATCTCCTAGCAAAGTGGTTACCCTAAAGAGGGAAAAATAAACTCCCAACTCATAAAGATCCTGTTAGACCCTGCTTGAGAACCTTTCTTCAGGGCGTCCTACTGAGCCGAAGAATAGATTCAGTGAGTCAGTGCAGATGTCTAAATGCCTGCCACTGTACCGCCAGTCTCTGAGCAGTGGGGAGGCTACACTGGAAGGAATCCATGTCAGGTATAATCAGGTTATGCAGGTAAGACAGGAAAGAGGGGAAGGAATTGGAGGATGAGTAAAAGTACAGCCAGGGAAGCAAATTAAAAACAACACCTGGAATATCTACTCAGATGGAGGGGGGAAAAAAAGGCTTTCTCTCAGTCTGTTTATCAACAGAAGGATCTGGCTAAACATTATTAAAATCATTTGCAATGTCAAATAAAGGAGGCCCAGTAACTTTTTTTGTTCTCTCCAACTACTGTTTAATTTTCATTGTGTATTGTTTTATTTGCAGTTTATCCACTCTAAGAAAATACTGTTTGCAGAGCATTGTATCTCTGCCTTTTCACAGAATAATTTCTATTTGGTGAGTTTTGAAAGTATCCTTTGGGGAGAATATTAAAAAGCTCTTGGCTGTATTTAGTCCAGACAAATATAGGCAGATATGAAATTATAAAATCTTCCTGATACATAGGGGCTTTCTTTGTTCTTTCTGATCATGTGGGTGATTAAATGACTCAGAGGAACAAGTCATTGTTTAGGATTTGCCAGTCAGGCTACTGATCCCATCTATAGCTCGCCCAGTGTGGGGACTTCTTATTTTGTCCTTGTTAGCATGTAGCTCCAGGTAATAAAATTATAGGTTACTCTCATTTATCTACCCCCTTTTTGTTAAATTGCCCCCAAATGGCTTTCAGACAATATTTTTTCCATCCCTACCAATGGCATTTTCTGAATAAAGAAGCATATCTTTGGACACGACAATAGATTCAGATGAAATGGAAATCATTGTTGAAAATAAAATAGACCCCAGAGAGCTCAGGACAGTGAAAATCACTCGTCCACAAAGAAAGTCGCTAACGCTTTAATAAAAGGCAACAAAGACACAGGAGGCCAAGTAACAGACTCCAAAAGGAGGCAAAAGGTCGAGTCTTTTATAGAACTCTTTTATGTAGCTTCCTTGATGGGTTAAGTTTTCAGAGCAACATAAATTCCCCACAAGAATCCTTAAATTCTCAGCCCTCCTGCCAAGAAAGTGAAGATGCATATGCATCTGTTTGGAAATCTCCCAAAAGCATGTGCAAAACAGGCCAGGCAGCCTTCATTTGCCAAACATTCAGTGGAGCCCTGTTACAGCCTCATGCAGAGGACTTCATTTTTAGGCTGAAGGCACCTGCAGACAATGTGGAAGAGAGGAGGGGGAGGCCAGGATATTTCTGGCAACAGGATGTCAGGGTATGCTTAGAGTGGAATAAACAAATGGAAAAATTCCTCCCTACTCAAAAGGGATATTTAGAGACATGTCCGGACATGTCCATTTTTTAAAAAACTAACACTATCCACACGCAGGACTGAGTTAATCTCTCCTCCCACTTGCTCAACATTATTATTATTATTATTATTATTTTTGCTGTCTGGTTGGGTTTATCCTTAGGGCGAAGATGGCATCCCTGGTCTGTAGGAGTCAGGGTTTCTTGACCAGTTAAATTAGCATCTTCCAGTTCAGGGGATGTGTGGAATAGTTTAGGGAGGATGCAGTATCTTCCTTTGTTCAGATAAGCATATTTAAGAGACTATCTTATTTCTGGATCTTTGTTCAAACTAATATTGTATGTAATCTAGAGCAAGTTACTTCTGGTAGTTGGTAGTTGTTTCTCTCTTTTAAAATAAAGCTGTGAACTCCTGGAAGGATAAGGCAGTGTCTTTGTTTACTTGGTTTTTGCAGGACCTAGCTCATTGCCCTAGACCTAATGTCAAATGCAGATGCTTACCATTTCTATCACACATCTAATCTGGGTAATATGAACATTCATCTAGGAGTTTATCATACAGAAGTAGGAAAAAGTGTGTATTTTTAATATTCGTTTAATGTTTTCAGTGCTTTGAATAACATTCAGAATAGTGTTACAATGGAAGGCAGCAATTTTTTCTGTCTTATTTGTGGAAGTACTAATGGCTCAAAGGACACCCTTCTAATGAATGACACTAGACACCTACCCACCAAGGGAAGGTTTTCCTTTTAGCAGAGCATGAATTAATTTTTTAGCAGAAGCAAGTGTTCAAAGGAAGACACTGAATAAAATTGCATACCTACTGGGAGTGCCTAAAGCTATATATATCATCAGGATTTCCTGGGCCAAAGGATATTTTAATTTTTTCCCCCCTGTGTCAATCCACTATATATCCAATCAGATGCCATTCAAGCTTTATTTCTGTTCTTCAGGGTTAGTGTTCTTGTCTAGCCTTGCTTCAGGGGACTTTGTATGTAGCTATGTATCTTAGTTTCTTCTTCAATAGAGATATATTACATACGAGTGGTACATCATTCAGCTTTGAGACTGTTCTAAGTCCATGCTGACCACATGATGCTCTTGCTGGTGCTGGCATGGCCATTGCCTATTTTGGCCATGAGTAGAAATAGAAAGCACCATCTGAGAAGAGTGTCTGCCCTCACCCATGTGCCACACCCTCACCTGTGTGCCTCAGGTTGGTCTCCTCTCCTTTGCGGTTCTGAGTAGGGCCTCCTACCCACAGGCTGACTGCTGGACTAGAGTTCCTGTTGCCACCATGTGGAAGAGGGGACAAGTTTCCTGATTACACTATCAAGGGAGTTTATTCCTGCATGAATTGCTTTGTGATTCTTGTAAACTCCTTGTATTGATTTGACTTGGTCTTTTATACATGGACTCTAGTGTCTCAGAGTTGGATAGGGATCTGCTTTTTTTAAGTGACTCTTGGGTAATGTTAGTATTGTCTGGTATGAAACCAGCCAGGATTGCCTCAGAGGCTGCTGAGGCAATGTCACATAGGCCACCTGATTTATTCGACTTCCAAAAGTGAATTTTTCCAAAATAACTGATGTATTGAAACACCAAGTCCCCATTAGGAAGAAGGATATAGTCCTGTATTGATTGACTTGAAAATACTGTTCATGTATGTTAATTGTACATAAATTGTTCCATTTATGTACAATTATAGATACCTATGTCCATATATATTTAGATGAGAAGACAGATGTATGCGAGGTTGTTTATAAATTAACTGTGATCATTTCTGAGTAGTCAATTTTGATAAGATTTTTTTCTAATGATTATGTATGTAATTTTTAAATTTCTTGCAGTGAAAAAGTTTTATTTTTTTAGAAGTAGGAAAAAATAAAGCTAATTTAATTTAAAAAAAAAAAAATGTCTTCCACTGGTTTTTCATTGAGCAGCTTTGCAAACCCATCCTTTTTAGCAATATCAGAAAGCATTTACAAAGTATATATTTGTGACTGAGGCATTTTTTGACACCAGGAATAATAATTTATATAAGCTTTAACCCTACCCTTCCATAGAAAAATGAAGAAAAAATATACAAGAAATATCAACAACAAAATAAAAGCAAAACTTATATATCGAACAAACATAAACAGTCACTTTCCCCCTAATCTCTATTTGTTATTCTATTCTAAAATCTGCAAATATGCCAGTCCCAACCAATTTACAAATATAGAATCTGGGCATGACATTTTTAATTGCTCATATACAATTGCTAAAGGGGATCTAAGATTTTTCAAAGGTAGATGAGAACTGCAAGTTCATCAAATTCAGCCATCCACCTAACTCAAGACTCCTTCTGTGCATGTTGCCCCTTTAGCTAATAAGAAGTGAGAAAGTGTCTGATAATTTACAGTCTGCCAAGTGCTCAAGAGAAAAGAACAGGTCTTTTAATCTCCCTGAGAATATGTCCAGAAAGCAGTTTGTGGCATTTATTCAGAGCTTGAACTGCAGCCACTCCATATTTCTTCTGCTCTCTTAAAATTAGATGCCTTACCAACATTCACAGCCAAATAAGAAGGGGGCCTGAATGCTTACTCTCAGAGTGTATCTGACACACATCACCTAAAACTCAGGGGAGAAAAGATTCCTTCAAGGTTCATTCTCATGGAGTCAGAGCCATTGGTGAAATAGGGGTGGGCAGCAGCAGAAAAGGAGACATTCTTAGAGCATCATTTCAGGGAGAATTAAGATGTGACTATTCAATGAATAATAGTGATCAATGCATTTCTTGATCATTAATAATAGATGAATAATGGTCAAATAAGAAAGTAAGGAAAAGCAATACAGGAAAGGAGTAAGAATATTAATGGAACACAGGCAGTGATGCAGAGGTAAATGTTATATCCAGAAGTTAGACTGCCAGGAGAGGAGAATGATAAAGTTAACATTACATCTACATTCTTTGACAGAGAAAATCCAGAATCCATGAAAACAGATCCAGATTATCTTCCATATTCATGGAACATTTTCACTTACCATGTAGACAGAAAGATCTTGCTCATCATGTTCAGAGATATAATAGTTTAAAAGCAGTAACAGAGATCTTAACCTGAGAACCCTAAAGGACCTATGAACTTGGATCAGAAAACAACTTTAGTTTTACTAATCTCTCACTGAAATTCAGTGTTTCCTTCAATTACACATGCAGGCAAAACATCATGGCAGTATCAGCAGCTCCTGTAACTTCTGGAATTCATGCATAGTTTTGTATTGCATTAAACTTTTTATAGAAACATTGTTTATGCCTATCACTTAGCTAAACATTATGATAGATATAGATGCTTTGCCTATTCTCTTATTTAATGGGTTGATAAGTAGGCATATACATTGCTGTATCACAAATACATTTGTTTAAACAGTTTAATAAATGTATTTAATATAATTGATTGTCTCTGTAGTCCTCGGTATTTTATTTATTGCATGAAGACACATCATCTTGAGAGGGGTTCACAGACTTTACCAGCTAAGATCACCCACCTTTGACTCAAAGAGCACTCTAAGAGGAAACATTTGCTCTGAGGGTATATAAGCCCACCCAAGTAAACTCTTAAACTGCTATGCATTTTTTTCTCTGAGGTGACTGACATAAGTGTGGTACCAGTAGCCTGGGGCTCTGAATCCTGTAAGCAATGTGCAGAATGAGAAAAGAAACACTCTTGCTGCCAAAAGGGCTTTTTTAGTTTTATCAATAAGTTTTGCGAACACCATAATTTGATCAGATTCCTGTGGAAAAACTGAAGCACTAATATATATTTTAATAATTGTATCAATATGAACTGATGTTTATAAAGGAAATAGAAGTCTAGCCACGACACTTAGGACACCTACTTTGATGTAGGGATGATTTAAATGTTCACAAGGTGACAGGTACTTATTTCAGAGCTCATGCTCCAAAGGATCCCATCCTTTTGGTAGGTATAATAATCACATACCTAGTTGAAATCAGGAAAGTTTAAGCACGAAGATGCAAATACCCATTTGCTTTAAGCAATTGTATTTTGCCCACATTGTCTGTACCATCTTGTGCATATAACACTTGTGACAATTCCATCCAAATGGACAGACGGCAATGAAGAAAAAAAAAATCCAGGAAAGTTCCATAGCTATGGTTTATGTGTTTCCAACAAAGGACGCACCTACCCAACTCTGCCTCTTTGAGTACGGAGTTTCTAGCAGATGGTTATGCCACGTCAGGCCCACAGCTGTGTGTTTCTGGCACAAGAACAATGTTTGAATTCTGTACAGAAATTTTGTAAGATATGTTTCTTGTTGCCTTTTCATGAATTTTATTTGGTAATTTTTTTACACCATAAAGAGTCTGGAGACCATATTGAGAAAATGTTGGCAAGGGAAAGCTATTTGTTAGCTAGCCAGATTTATTTAAAGAGGATCAATCACATATAATTCTGGAAAAGAGGCAGCCCACTGGCACTGATTATGCATCCCAACAAATTCAGAGTTTGAACTGCAGCCACTCTGTATTTCTTCTGCTCTCTTAAAATTCGATGCCTTACCAACATTCACAGCCAAACAGGAAGAGGGCCTGATTTCTCAGAGAGTATCCAACACACATCGCCTGAAACTCAGGGGGAACAGAGTAAAAAGCATTCCGAATTTTTTGATCTAATCAATTTTAAGTCTGCTTGAATTTATGGAAATCATACCAAGTCATTTGTGAGGCCAATTTGGAGACTTTGGTCATCTAATTCTGGGTGCACTCCAGATAAGGTCATGCCTGGGACAGTTTCTGTGTCTGCTGTAAAGCCTTCTCCCCACAAGGAAATTTAACCTGGCAGATGGGGTGTATGTGTGACTTGACTCCAGTTTCATTTCAGCTGACTGCTAAGATAACCCAGAAAGTCAGAATAAACCCAGACAGAAGACACTGGCCTCTCTAATCCCAGCCACATGTATAATTCAGCAGGATCCACTGATGTATTTAAAGAATACTGAACTGGCCACTTTCTTTCAAGCAGAGATGTAAGCGCTGTGTGGGATTTAACATATTTTTTTTTGTTGTTGTTGTTGTTTTAAAAATGTATACTTTCCTTCTGGAAACACTGTCCTTTTTTCCTGGATCCTTTAATCTTAAATTTGGTATCTGAAATAAATTTAGGGTGGTTCCTACTATGTTGCTGAAAGGCCCCAGGGATTTCTACCATTATCAGAGAAAGGGGTCTAGTGCCATTCATGGCGATATTCAATAGCCTGTAAGGCTGTCTGCAGCTGGCAGACAGCACTCACTCCAGGCTGTTCTTAGGAGCTGCTCCTCTGATTGACAGTATTCTCTGACCAGGGTCACAGCCGCAGCTTCCTCTCACTCACATTTGATGGATAAAGCAAAAGAACCTGCAGTGAGATCCATATTAATGGCTGTAACCAGCTTTCTCTTTCATGATTTTCTTGCCTTTTCATTTTGTTTGAGATTGAATTTGAAAGTGAACTTTGTTCCACGCTGTAGCCTATGGCAGTGGGCAAATGAGATGAAACTGCGCGGAGGAATAGCATGCATACTGCACACACCAAAAGTAGATGTATGAAAAATGGAAATGACAAGGGTGGTTGGGGCTGACTGGGTTTTTACAGGAGCTGAACTACTCTTGGAGTTTCAGAGGGAGGGTGCACAGAGGAGAACACACTGGAATTTTAGTAATCTTAACCAGCTTCCCTGGAGAGAAATGAAAGCCAGCTCCAAAGTACTCATGAAGATATGAAAAGCAAGGAAATAACCCTGTCAGCAACCACAACTTGAGTGCTCACTCTTTTGCTGGGTGAGATGCTTTGTTAGTAAATAAGGAGCTTTGCAAATTCAGTGTCAAAAAGGAAAATCAGAATTGGCTTGGGATGATCATCTGAGTAAGACAAAATCATCTTCAAGGGACAAAAAGCCCCTATTATACCCCCAGCCCCACTTCAATCCTCACCTTGCCTAGATCCCACCACTACTGAAGCCCATCCTTCTTACAAACATGCTTCTATGGCTGCTTTTGCAAAAATTCTCTCCAAGTCTGTGGCTTATCTTCTCTTTCCCTTGGCACCATCTTTCACCCAGAGTTTTTTTTTTTTTTTTTTAATTTTAATGACTTCCAGCTTATCAATGATTTCTTTTATAAATTGAAACTTTGGTACCTAAGGTTGTCTAGATTTTCTTCTGTTATTTTATGTTTTTTTTTTTTTTAGATTTACATTTTACATTCAGGTTTATGATCCATTTTAACTTGATTTTTGAGAAACATGTGAGATCTGTGCCTAAGTTAAAATTTTTTTTGACTGTAGATACTTAGTTTTTCCAGCACCATCTATAGAAAAGACTGTCTTTGTTCTGTTGTACTGCCTTTGCTCTTTTGTCACAGATCAGCCAACTGTTGTCTTAGTTTATTGTTGTGCTATTTTAATAGAATACCACAGACTAGAAAATTGGTAATAAAGCCTCACATTTCTGGAGGCTGAGAACTCCAGGATTGAGGGGCTAGCAGTTGGCAATGACCTTTTTCTTGGTCCATTTTGTGTTGCTATAATAAAATATGTGATGCTAGATACATTATAAGGAAATGAGGATTATTTATCTCACAGTTTTGCAGCTGAAAGTCTAAGATTGGGTGGCCCATCTGCTTGGTCACTGTAAGGACTTTACTGTGTATGAGAAAGAGATATCACATGGAAGGACAGAAAACAAGAGACTGGAGAGGAACCAGATTCTCTCTTACATAACTCTCTCATGGGGACTAACCTACTTCTGTAGGACCTCGCCCACTCTGGGATTTGGAAATTAATTCTTTCATAAGGGAAGTCATGATACAATCGCCTCCCATAAATGTCTCTCATGAAGGCTCCTCCATCTTTCTAAATGAAAGACTGAGTGTCAACATGAGGTTTGATGAGTGCCACAGTCTGGCTGGGCACAGAATCACGAGCCATTCAAGCAGGAACAAAACTTTATTTTTGAAAATGCCACCAATACCCGGTACACGTCCGGGAAGAAGCCGATCCACCCACGTGGTCGTGTTCTACCGGAATCCCAGAACAACTTCCTGCCCCGGAATTCCCTCCTACTGTACTTCCCCAACCAATGGGAACTCTCCAGGAGTCCCGTAGCAGGCCAAGGTGAACAGCAGGAGTCCAATATCCATATGAATGCAAATCTTAACATAATCATATCATCTCAATGGCTAGCTGGCGTCACCTTACAACCAAAAGTGCCATGCATCATATTACTTGGCTGTGGCTCTTAGCAGATGAGGAAACACTACATCTAAATCATAGCCACATCTTTGCTACATCATCCCATGGAGTAAGGGCAAAGGGAAAGTTGGGGGGGGGACACAAAAATCACCTTTTTATAAGAAAGCTACTCCCATGATAATAAACCCACCTCTGTGATAATGGCACTAGTCCATTCCTGAAGACAGAGCCCTCTGGCCTGATCCCTTCATTAGGCTCCACCTCCAAACACGTGCTGGGGAACAAGTTTTGAATACAAGAACTTTAGCAACTGTGCTTATGGAGGTCTGACTCTGAGTTGTGTCTCTGTTCCACTGATCTGCCTATTCTTTTGTCACTATCACACATCTTAATGGCTGTAGCTGTATGGTAAGACCTGTTGTCAGGTGGTATCAATCCTAACTCGGTTCTCTGCTCCAGTGTCCAGTTGGCCATCCTTGGTCTTTCTTCTGTTCATATAAACTTTAAAGCTGGTTGTTGGTTCTACAAAATCACTTTCTGGGAACACATCTGCAACATCTCTAACCTAGACTTTTCTCATGGTAACTTACCTTAGAAAATTTCTAAAAATTCTAATGCCTAGCCCTGCCCACAAGGATTCTGCCTCCATCATTCTGGGGTATGTGGGCTCCTCACTGCAGGTTAAAGCTTTCCACTAGTGATTCTAATTGATCAAACCCATCTATCTATATATTGAACTGTGCATCAAACAATCAGGGATGGAAACCATGGTCTTGTGTTCCTGTCTTAACAACTGTAATACCAACGAGTTTCCTTAAACTGTATTGGAAAAGGCACAGCTTCAGTTGAATGTTCTCTGGGCTGTGACTTCTCTCTCTGCATAGCTATACTTTTCTAGATTTTCCTCTTTCCTGTAGCCTTCCTTGTGCTGTGAGAATCTGATCTGCCTCAGACAAAATCCTGTGAGTTTTGGTCTTCCCCTTTACCTATAACAACAGTTTTCAGAAGGAATAATTCTTAAAGCAAAAGACAAAACAAAACAAACAACAACAAAACACCTTCAATTATGACCTTATTTTTAGTATTTGAAAACTTGCTAGAAGTCACAGATTAACACTTGAAACTGGACTCTATCTCGTGTCTACATTTTTCCCCTTTCCAATCTGCCAGCCCTTTTCCCCTTCCTTCCTGCACTCCTTTCCCCATCTAGACTTCTCTTTCATTTCTCTTATTTCTTTCCCCATTGTTCTCCTGTCCTCTCTTGTTGGTGTTCACCTTCCTTCTCTCATTCCCCCTTGGACATCTTTCTTCCCCCTTCTCACTTCTATTACCTTCTTACCATCCCCATAATCTGTATTTCTTCGTGAACGATCCCTGTGCTCAGAGTAGCAGTTTGATTTGCTAATTTGCTCTAATTGGAAGAGGAGGAGCAGATGTGATTAATAAATTAATGAATTAGTAATCAGAGACTGGATTGATTCAAGGGAGAGGCCATGTGTGGAATATGAACTCAGGGTTTAGCTGTCCACTTGTGATGTAATCTTGGAGACATTATTCAGCCACTCTGTGCCTCAGCTTTTTCATTTATAAGCCAGGGATCTGGTAGCATCTACTTCACTATACTAAGTTAACACAGGTATAGTTCAGCTATAGCTGGCATAGAGTAAGTGTTTATTAAAAATTGGATATGATATTATTGTTGATTATAAGGTAAGAGCAACTCTCCTGAAGGGAGAAGGAAAAGGAATTCTCTGATAAAAAGATGAATTTACAATTTGCACATGTATCATCTGAATGCAACAACTACTCTGTTGCATCAGCTAATATTTCCCTTGCTAACCCCATTAATTTGCTTATAAATTCCTTTGTTCATAACACAAGTAAGTTTTCTTTTGAACAGTTTTTTTAGAGTAAAAGTGTCTCATGTGCCTCCCATGGAATTAAGCAGTTGAAATGGAGAGATACAAAAGAAACACGCATGTGGTTATATGCTATTTAGTTATTGACATGGCAATAAAAACAGGGAGTAAAGTTGCATCTGGATCTTTGATTCTTGGTCCTACTTTTCAGTATGGAATCATCCCATTACTTTTTCCAGAACTTCAAAAGTATTTGAACAATCTCTCTCTCTCTCTCTCTCTCTCTCTCTCTCTCTATATATATATATATATATATATATATATATATATACACACACACACATACATTTTATTGGTGTTTAAGATTTAAATCAGGTGCTCTACCATTGAGCTATATTCCCAGAAAGTTTTTTGTTTGTTTGTTTGTTTTGTTGTTTATTTTTTAACCAGAGTCTTCCTAAGTTGCTCAGGGCCTCACAAAGTGGCTGAGGCTTGCAATCCTCCTGCCTCAGCTTCCCCAGTAACTGGAATTACAGGTGTGACCAAGGCACCTGTCCCCATGTGCTCCTTATAAACTTCCAAGTCATAAAAAAGAAAACTTAGCCAAAGAATAGAAGTTATAATAGTTAACTCTGAACATTTTCCTTCCAGACTTAAGAGTTTTTACTAAGTGCTGCAGAGATTCCTGAAGAAACTTGCTTTCGAGTTTCCCAACAAACATCATCACTGTTGGGTAGACAGTGATCCCATAAACCCTCATCCAGAATCAGTTGCAGTGACTGCTTCCTTCCCTTCTACCTGGGGATTCCTCTCCAACTGAAGGGTAGGAAAGCAGCATGGTAAAATCCAGGTATGTTTGGAGGACTATGATGGATGGGGACTGTTTAGGATTCCTCTCCTTTCCTCAAAAACACATAGCTTCACACATCAGCAGGAGTCCAACCAGTCAAGTTGACCCAGGACTGAGGGGTTTCTCAGAATACTGGAAATTGATTGCTTGAAACACAGACAGTCCTGGGCTGATGTATATGGGCTGGTCATCCTAGAAATAAGAACTACACTTGGGAAGAATTCTTTTACTTAATAGTGAAAGAAAAGATCTCCACATGAGTAGATAAGATAAAAGTGAAATATAGTCAAGAGTACACAAATGGTTTGCTAATTTGCACTGCAGTCAAGATTTACTTAAATCTTAGTCTAAACTTTGCCCCCTCATCCATATCCATATAAGCCCTTATGCTAGCAGGTGAAACTTCTACCTGCATGTCAAAGTGTGTTGGGTTACCTATCACCACAGCATGATGCATTACCCCCAACATTTGGTGGCTTAAAACAACAACAAGTCATTGTCTCATGATTGTAAATGGATTGGTAATTCTGATAGGGCACAGTGGACATGGCTTATATCTGCCCTATGTGTCTGAAGACTTATCTGGAAGGTTCCATGACTGAAAACTAAATAATCTGAAAACCTGGTAAAGGCTGAGGAGACTCTTTCCAAGTGCTTTGCTTCCTGGAAGAAGGCTGCTCAGGTGTCCCCACGTGGAGGCAGCTGGCTTTCCTCCAGGCCTAGGGTTCCCAGACACACTGTGACAGGAGAAAAAGTGCCTTGCATGACCTGGCCTTGGAGTTCACACACTCATTTCTACCATATTCTAATCACGAGAAGTGAGTCACTAAGCGCAGCCTACATTCCTAGTGAGGGATAAATTCTACATCTTGAAGGGTGGAGTATCAATGAATTTGTGAACATATTTTAAAGCCACCCAAAATATTGTGAGCTAACTAATTCCAAGCATGAGACACCATGGGAGTATGATGATGCCCAAACTTTCAAAAAGGTCAATTTTTATTCTAAAAGTCAATTGAAATACAATATCACATGGCAATAGAGTACTCTTATTCCAGAGATTGTTCTAAATTCACATACATATTCTCTCTCTCTCTCTCTCTCTCTCTCTCTCTCTCTCTCTCTTCCCCCTCTCCCTCTCTACCAGAGATTGAACCCAGTGGTGCTTAATCACTTGAGCCACATCCCAGCCCTTTTAATTTTTTTTTTTTTTTTTTTTTTTTTTTTTTGAGACAAGGTCTCACTAAGTTGCTTAGGGCCTTGCTAAGTTGCTGAGGCTGACTTTGAACCTGTGATTTTCCTGCCCCAGCCTCCCAAATTCGGAATTACAGGCATTTACCACCATAATCAACTTCACTTGCATTCTCTTGCTTAAAATGCACAGTAACCCCATGGACTGGTATTGCTATTATCCTTGTAGAAATGATGAAACCAAGGCCACAGTAAGGTTAGTTAACTTCCCCCAACATCACACAGTTTTAAGGAAGAGTCAGGATTCAAACATAAGCAGGACAGCTTCACCACCCCTTTGCTATGTGTAAGTATGTTATAGTGATTTTTCTTTATATTATAAGAAAACAAGGTTCTTAATCTTATTTTTTATTAAATTATTTTATGTTTATTATTCTGGTGGTATTGATAAAATCTGATCCTCTTCTGTGACCTCACAAATTACCTTATGTTAGACAACTGTGGTCTTTGTAAGAATTTACATTTGGGAAGGAAAATGTCAGGAGTTTACAAGTTTTCCAGAACCTTCCAGGGATGGTGAAGACTGTCCTACCCATCAGAAGTGATAACTTTGAGCTCAGAAGGAAATAATGAATGCATTATGAAATCTGTAAAATGCTCCAGTCTTAATATATGCTCCCTCTATACGGTGGCATCTCTATTTTCAATTCTATTTTCTGTCTCACAACCTGAAGCACGACCAAATGACATTAAGATAATTTGGAGAGTCACTATTAATTTGGATTCAGCTCATGAAGACTCCTGGGGTTTGCTCTAGTGCATGTGTTTCTAGAGGAATTCCCCCCCCTGTTTCCCAGTACTCTATAAACTTACTAGGCAAATGTCAGCAAGACGAGAAAGTCCCCAGATCTTTCTGCTTATGAGTGAGTGAGCTTCTTTTGAATGGGCCACTGCTGTGCTCACTAAGGCATGTTATTGCACACAGCTGGCCTTGCTGGAGGTCATGGATCCTGCCACAGTCTGAATGTCTGTGTCTCCCTCCCAAGATTCATATTGTTGAAATTCTAACTCCCAGGTGATAATACCAGGAGGTGAGCCTTTAAGATGTGAGTAGGCTGTGCTCTCATGGATGGATTAGTGCTCCCATAAACCTTGACTCTTCTTCCATGTGAAGATACATGAGCAGTGGGCATTCACCACCACCTGTCCACACTGGCACCTGGACTTTCAACCTTCAGAACTGTGAAGAATAAATTTCTATTTATAAGCCACGCAGGCTATGGACCTTTGTTATAACATCCCAAATGGACTAAGATACCCCTGAAACCTAAAAGTGGGCAAGAAACAAAGCTATTTGGGTGCAAAAGGCAATGCCCAATGTGGAGAGGGGACAGCAGAACAGACCCATTATGCACACTGTGTATTTTGTTTGCATAACAAACATACAGTACTTACTCTGTGTCAGAAACTTTCAAATACTGATTCTCAAAACACCATTATGAGCCAAATCTATTTATGAGCACGTTTTTTTAGATGAAGATTCTGTTTAGCCATACAAAGCAGATAGGTCACCTGCTCAAGGTCACACAGCTGATGAGGACCCAGGCTGGAATTGGACTTCTGAGTCTGGTTTTTATCCACTCTGCTAAGCTGCTTCAGAGTTTTGCTTCAGGGATTGGTCCACCCCAGAAGGATCATGTCATTGCTGATCTCAGAATAATAGCCCAGCTCTTGTCTGATTGCACAAGTAGGCGTTTCCCATAGAGAGCAATGGGGATGTGTCGGTGGGTGGGAGGTGGGGGAGACTCCTCGGTTAACCAAATGTCAGTAGCTAAAATCTCTAGCCTGAGCTGCTATATCTTGCAGCACTCTGTCTGATATTTCCCAGATGTGTGGATATAATATTAGAAGAGCATTTAATGTAATAGTCCTTTTGGCATTTAAATATAGGTGACAGGAACTCTTGAAGGCTGCATAAACAGAGCACACAGGTGTTAGAAAAACAGCTGTGAATAAAGGCCAGGTCTTTTCAAACAGAGAGAGAAATGGTGCCATAAAAGGGCTATGACCTTATGTTTTTAGGCTTATGACCTTTGTTTCATTAGGTGCACCTTTAACTGTGATAAACATCCACTTAAATGAATATCATTTCCTTACAATTACAGAAGGGTCATACATAATACACTGAGTTCCCCTGGCAGCCTATGTGTTAGTCATGCATATTTCATGAGCAGTTTTATTCGCCGTCACTTTCAAGCAATGCTCAATCCCATGGCTTTGGTGCCTAGGAAATAAAGGTCTTGTCCGTAAAGAGATCTCAGGGCAATTATTGTAGCTCTGCACTTTATCAAGGAAAGCAACCGAATGACCTGCTTGTAACATCTGACCAGCACTATTATCAATTTTCTCCTTAATATACATGATTCCTCTTATTTACCAGTGGAAATGGGAAACATGCTCCTCTGATTTTATTTGCCTGATGTAAATTGTTTGAATGATCCTGAGTGATATAAGGCGATAGGCCCTTAAGAGAATACTTGTAGCAACCTAATGAATGTAAAAAAAAAAAAAAAAAAAAGCACGTCCTCCTGCCTACAACATGCTCAGTACTTGTGGGGCAGCAAAAAAAAAAAAAAAAAAAAAAAAATAGACCATGGTCCACGGAGCATGGTCAAACAATTTAAGTGAGTCGACATCTGTTTGTGCAATGTGATGTTTTTCCCAGCTGCATCAGCTGGTGGGAAATAAAGTGTTGGAATGATAATAAGCAGAAAGGAAGTTTGCAGTAACAGTGAAATATAAGCCTCTTTATAGTCTCAATATCTTTTGTGGGCAATTTCCCTTTTTCTCTTTTCAAGACTATTGAGTTCATCTAGGCAGCTTCATCTTTTTGAGATCTCCCACCACACTTGGAATACGATCGAAGAAACGTGAATCCCATCTGCCAGTGTTCGCAGGTCAACTTTCAGAGTGGGATAAAACAAAACACTGTTTTGTTTTTTAAAAAATTCTCGCTTTAGACACATAGCACAAGCAGAAAGCAGCTTCAGTGTCTTGTCACTTCAAACTGCCCCCAGTCTGCCGTACTAGAGATACTTCAAAAGTATATGGTGTGGGCTAAATTAGTCCAAGATTTTGAATCTGTTAGTTCAACATCCTACCTTCCCACCCATCTTGCCCTAAACAGATTTGGTTTGAAGTCTTTGTTCTGCATTCTACAAGACAGGAGGGGAGGTGGAGGAGAAAGAGATGTTTTCTCTTAAACCAGCTAAATTAATATTTACGTTGTTCAAATATTAGAGAAGCCACGGAAAATTATTAATCTAAAAAGGTTATAATTATCTTTAAAATGGTGGCAGCCATTGAAATGTAAATCCTAACGTGGGAGGGAGAGGGCTCATGTTCTTGGTGCCTGGGGCCGCCTGCCCCGCTGCCACAGCTGCAATTGATCATTCCAAATCAAAGGGAGAGGGAGACATCTCTAGTGGCGCAACCAGAGGGGGAAGCAAGCAGAGAAAGATGCTCTGTTCTTTGGGTCTGTTATCAAAAAAAAAAAAAAAACAAAAAACTGAGGTGGAATGTGTTTCAAATCTCGATTCTGTTGAATTTGCAGCCTTTCAAAGCTTACCCACAATAAATAAAGTTTTCAAAACCCATAGATCCTAAAAGATTCATTGAAAATTCCTCTGAATTAAGCCTCTCTCTCCCCTTCCTTCTCCCCTCCCTCTCTAGCTCTCTCAGTCTCATTATCAAGACCAGCACAGTTTGAAACAAATGTGAATTCCATGATTAAATATGAGACAAATTTAAACACTCTAATGCTTTCTGTGGATACTGTAGTTATTTCTTTGGCCCATACTTCTGCAAAGTGTTGGTTGTGTTGATCAAGAAGACACCCTGGTCTGAAGAACAGATGAAGAAAACCCTGTGCTGAAGCAGGGACTATAAATGTGAATCCCATGTGTCAAAGCAGAGTCCCAAGCCCAAGCCTTCAGGAGCTCACCAACAAATGACAAGAGACAACTGGAATCTTCCCCAGTCCCTGAATATTACTGACTGTGTAGACATTTCTCAAGGTCCATTAAATTCTATTTGACGTTCATTAAAAAAGATTTAATCACAGATGCCAGTCAGCTAACCAACCCATTAATCTAGCTGTTTTTCCTAAGAAAATTGTATTTAAAAAGGTCTTTTTTTCTCAATTTAATTTAGTCATCCTTTTAAATTTCATGTATTTATCATGTAAATGTGCCTTATTTGCAAAAGAAAAGCACAGGATTCAATGAAATAAATAGTTATTTCATTAAAATGGATACAAAAAACCCTGTGATTAGGGTAATTAATTTGCACACTAAAAGCTATCTTCCTGGTTCAGATCATTAATATTGATGGCCTTCGATTTTGTTCTCAGTAATGTTCCTTGAAATATACTCAGAACTGGCACCAGAGCTGAAAAAAGCAGTCATCAGAATACAAGTAAAACTGAGGCCTCAATGAGCAGTTGGGGCCCCCTCCCTCCCTCTCCTTCAGCCAACAGCTCAGAATGTGGAGACCTGTGTCCTGAAATAAACTCAGCTGATTCCTCTGAATGAGTTGGTGTGGTTAATCTTATCTCAAATGTCAGTTATTGATGCCTGGCACTTATTGACGTGTGTCTTCTTTAGGAGGAGGGGAAAAAACATTTAAATTGCAAAATAACATTACTGGAAATTATGTCTAGGTACCACATGCTGTTATGCACAGCATTGCCAGATAACAAGGCAACGTCTGTCAATATACCTTTCTCATTAGATTTTCATCTGCATATTATGCAAATAGATTCGAGCAGGTTTCCACTTTGATAGCTCTCCGCCACAAGTTTGAGTCAAGGCATATATTTTGTTTCTGTTCTGTTCAGCAGATGTATTCCACCAAAGACCTTGTAGAAAAGGTGTCATATCAATGTGGTGCACTATCAAATGCAGCTGTAGGCTGCACTCACATGAAAATCAAATCCTGGAACAATTTTAGATTGCCTTACCTAGCTGTGTCAGCATGCTCAACAATCCTGGTGATGGAAAACAAATTAACATTCTGCACTAGATATAGATGCATGCAAACAGAATCATATAACAACATAGGAGCCTGTTGGTATTTTAACTCGCATTTCAGGGCTTGCTGACAGAAATATTGTTAATGCTTTTTAATTACAAATAGCAGGATGCTTTTAACAGTGGTTTTCATTTTCCCAACTCCCCTCTCTCTCTCTCCCTCCCTCTCTCTCTCTCTCAGACAACATTGCACTTGAAATTTTCCTTGCAAGAGATTATAAAGTTATCCAAACTTCTCAGAATTACTCTCCTGCCTCTGTTACTTTGAAGCTTTCTTTAGACCATTAAATCTCTTCCAAAAATAAGGACATCAGAACACAGGTCTTTAACAAGGTCCCTTGTTGTTTCAGTGTCAGAAGTGTTCATGTTAAAATCTGAGCACTGTTTTATTATGTGCAGCTTGTGTGTAGGGCTCTGTCCACCTCTGATCCTGATCCTGTAAATTCTATTGCTAGTCTTGCACTCTCCCTGACTTTTAAAATGCTTTCAGGCTTTTAATTCTGTAGTTTGCACAGCTAAGTAATTCAAAGATTACAAAATGAGGAAAGCATCATGTATTTTTGGAATTCTACAGTGTTTTCTAGGCAAAACACAACAAAATAAAACACCTTAAGAGAACTTTTTAAAACGCTGGTGACAAAGGTGAGGAGAGGAAAAAAAAATGAAAGTTTTCTAAATCTATCCCAGGATTCTTCATAGGACCTTTGTTGCCCCCCCCCTTTTTTTTTTTTCGTGCAAAGTTCTTCAAGTGGGCTTCTCTAGGTGCCATATCTTAAAGACAGGGAGGGGCTGTAGCAGGCAACATGCTAATTAAAAAGAGGAACACAGCACAAGTCTGCTCATTATTATTCATGGCAAGTGTGTGGCAAATCACTTAGTTGTTTGCTTTGAAAAATAAAAACTTTCTTTTTCCACTCAATTTTTCCTTTTCCTCTTTTTCTCCCTTTCCTTCCTTACTTCTTTTCTTACTTCTGCATTTATTTATTTATTTATTTATTTATTTATTTATTTATTCTTTTTTCTTTTCTCTCTAGTCTGCCTTACTTAAAAACACATGCATGGTCTCAAAAGACTGCCCCCCGCCCCCTCAAAGAATGACATTGAAAAGACATTGCTCCAAGGTTTGATAGAGCAAAGCCTGAATCATCTGTGCTGTTTAATGTCATGCCTTTTCCCCCCTGATTCTTTTTATAAACAGCTATTCACTCATTACAATATGTTTTCCACAATATGCTTCCTTTAACCCACTCCAGATTAACAAGTAAGAGAGATGAGTGGGACATTTTATTCCATTTTTTTAATATTAAGAAGGAATGGTAATAAGAACAGTTTTCTATAACTCGGATTCCTCGAATGCTGACATTAGGAGGGCTTTGGAGCCTGTTAAGCCACGTTTACATTTATTAAGTTGCCAGGCTCTGAATAAAGTAGAAGTAGCATTATGTTAGAAATGACAATCAAGGAACCCTTTGTTAGAAATGCCAGGTGCTGCCACACGTGCTAGGATGGATGGGTGAGGCAAACTTTAATTCTGCCAAAAAGGTGCACAGTCCAACCTGGCTAGCAAGATCACCTGGGCGCCCTCTTTAGTCTCTAATATGGCTCCACCCCTTTTTCTGATAGGAGGAGCTCAGAGTTACAGTCTATGCGATTGGCTACTTTTAAAATTGAGGCAAGCAAAGGAGGGAGGATAGCTAAAATGGCTAAAATTGGATCTTATATCCCAATTAAAGCCAAATACTATAATATGAAAATGGACCACTATTTATTTCTCACAGCTTCTCAAAACAAAATCTACATTCCAGACCCATAAACTTGGACTTTGGTATTCCATTTTGTTACAGGAGGCAAACATAACATATAGTACAGTGTTCTTTGTTAGCATTAATTTTCTGCAATTTTTTATCATTTAAAAGAAGTTCTGATAATTATTATTTCAGAATTATATAATCCTTTTCTTATGAGGCATCTAAGTAGTTTGTAAATGAGCAGTCCGCCTACCAATTTTGCCATTTTCTGCTACTCTGGGGTTCTCATTTTCCAAATGTGGTGGCTTCAAAATATCAATGTTCTGGGTTCTTTCCAGAAAGAGTAGAGGAATCAGAACCTTTGCAAAACCACTTATTCTGTTAGATGCAAGTGACTTGGGAAACCACTTAAATATTGTCCTTTATGGTTGTTTTCGTTGTTTTTTTTCAGGCAATAATCCCTCAATAAGATATGAAAGCAGTTTTTGTGGTCATTTTGTTGGCTAGATGAAAGTTCCATTGATATTTCTGATGTTACCTCTTTGACTCACAAAAAGCATCACACTTTTACATAAGAAGGCTATTTTTAGAGGGGAAGACAAAGCTGAACTCTTCAACACTGGGATTCCCCAGCCTTTTACAAATGGGCTGCTGCACTGCTTGAGGCGATGGGTCTATGTTCACTGCTGTGATCACTTCTCTCCAGCTGCTAGCATGTCCTGCTGGCCCCATTCTTTACTGAAGAGTGTGATGTTGTGAGTCTTACTTCACAACCAGGTTGACTGGCTGGCCTGTGTGGATTTATTTGTCTTTGGTGATCTTGCCCTATGACTTGATGCTATTCAGAAGTGCTCATGAGTTACTCAAGAAGCTGGATAAGATCATAGTCATAGCTCCAAAAGATCTTGTAAATCTCATAACTTTTATCTGTTCATTTTGAATCAAGATTTGCTGCTGTGTTAGTGACAACCTGGTAGGTTGAACAATTGAGGAAATCTCTATTTTAGAAGAAAGACTGTTTTCTCTCAGCTTTAAGTTATTTACTGAGGGATAAAACCCTCCTGCTTGTGTCTTATTTCTCCCTTATTATAGACTGAATTGTATTTGCCTCCTCTCCCCTCACCCACCCAAATTCCTATACTAAAGCACTAACCCTCTGCATGTTAGAATGTGATTATGTTTGGAGGTGGACCTTGAAAGAGGTGACTCAATTAAAATTTGCCTCTCAGGTTGGGTCTTTTTTTTTTTTTTACTTTTTTTTTTATTGGTTGTTCAAAACATTACATAGTTCTTGATATATCATATTTCACACTTTGATTCAAGTGGGTTACGAACTCCCATTTTTACCCCGTATACAGATTGCAGAGTCACATCAGTTACACTTACATTGATTTACATATTGACATACTCATGTCTGTTGTATTCAGCTGCCTTTCCTATCCTCTACTATCCCCCCTCCCCTCCCCTTCCCTCTTCTCTCTCTACCCCCTTCAGGTTGGGTCTTAATGGAATCTGATGGGTGTCTTACAAGAAGGAAAAAACTGGACATAGAGGGTGATGTCAGGGATACATATGCATAGAGGAGGAGCCATGTGAGGGGGCAGCAAGGGGCAGCAAGAGGCCAGTCCTTTTGACACTTTGATCTTAAACTTTCAACTTCAGGCCTTTGAGACAGTAAACAGACTACCCAGTCTGGTCTGTGTGTTTTGTTTTGGCAGCCCAAGCAAACTAATACACCTCCTTAGACAATATGGGTTTTCACTTGATTGTAGAAAATCTCTGTTCTAACCATAACCTTGACAGGCTAGTAATGAGTAATCTATACAGCTTACTGTTTCACAAATGGCTGTCAATGTTAATTTCAAGTTGATGTATGAGAAAATCACTTCTGTGAAGCTAATCACAGAATGTATCCTTATCCTATTGGCTAAAAATCTGTTCTAATTTACTCTGTGTGGCATGCTTATATTCAAGAGGCTTTATAAAGCCTTTCTTTTATTATAATTTCTTTTTTTGTGATATTAAGTATTGAGTTAAGTGCTATACCACTGAGCTATATCCCCAGGCCTTCTTTAAATTTATAGAATATTGAGGCAGGGTCTCTCCCCATTGCTGAGGCTGACCTCGAACTTGTGACCCTTCTACCTCAGCCTGTGTGTTCACTGGAATTACAGCCATACACCACCATGTCAGATCAACTGTCATCATAACATTGGTATCAAAGGGTAAAGAGGGAAATCACCAGGGATGGGGTATAGGTGTGTTAGGGAAGACATAAAAATAAGACAAAAAAAAAAAAAAGCACCAACAGAAAAAAAAAAAAAACATAATAAGCTTATGGACTGAGCAGAGGCAGAATTCCTTCCAGCTCTAAAATGAAGAGGATTTTGTGTACATTGTGATTTTGTATAAATCACAGTTGACAATATGCTAGGTAAATTGTGACATTAGCAGTTATTATCAAGAGTGTGGAGTAATTCCAATTTTGCTGGAAGAAGTATAACTTGGAAAATACCTTTTTGAAAAGAAATTTAACAATGGGTACTAAAGTTTGAATTGGACATCCCTGGGACTCAGAAATTCCGTTCCTAGGAATGTAGGCCAGGGAAACTCTCTAATGTATGAATGGAGAGATATATGGAAACATTCAATGTGGCTTTGGTTGTAATAGGAATGTGACAGGAAAAAACTTAAACACTACCTCCAGAGAATGGATAACAAATTATGGTTTATTCATAGAAAGAAATATTGTATAATAACTAAAGCAAATGAATTAGATCTACTTGTTTTAATATGAATAAATCTCAGAAATAAAGCTTAAAAGGTTGACAATGAGGTGGAGAAAGTGGAACACTTGTGCATACTAGTAGGCATGTAAAATAGCAAGCTGCTGTGGAAAACAGCATGGTCCTTCCTCAAAAAATTAAACATAGAATTACTCAATATACAGGAATTCCACTTCTTGGTATATATCCCAAAGTACTGAAAGCTGGTACTCAGACAGATGGTTTTTTCCTCATGTTAAGCGCAGCATTGTTCACAAGAGTTAAGAGGCGGAAGCCACAAAAATTCCAAAGGACAGATGAATGGATAAGCAAGATGTTGCATATACATAAAACGGAATAGTTTTCATCCTTCAAAGGGAAGGAAATTCTGACACATGCTACAACGTGGATGAAACTTGAAGACATTATGATAGCAAAATAATAAGTCAGTCACAAAAGGACAAACACTCTAAGATTGCACAGAAGTATGAGGTACCAAAGGTAGTCAAATCCATAAAGACAGACAAAAGAGTGGTGGTTTTATGTGTATTTTACCACAATAAAAAAATCTGAAACAGGGCTGGGGTTGTGGCTCAGTGGCGAAGCGCTTCTCTGGCATGTATGACGCATTGGGTTTAATTCTCGGCACCACATATAAAAAAGATAAAATAAAGGTCCTTTGACAACTAAAAAATATTTTTTAAAAAAATCTGAGACAAAGAAAACAGGCTGTAAAAGGATGCATTAAATATAATCTGTATAAATTTCATGAATATATAAAACAATACTACATCTTGTTTATAGGCACCTACAAATGCAGGAAAAAACATGAAAATATTGCTATGAAGGACACATACACTTTCAGGAGGATGCCTAGTTTGAAGAGAGAGGGAAGGAATAGAGATGATGGTAGGAGATGAGGACTTCCAATTATTAGTGACATTTTATTTCTAAGAGAAATGGCTAACATCCTTAAAATGAATACATTTGTTAAATCAGAATGATGGTTGCATGGCACGGATGTGAATCTTTATTAAACTATTCTTTCTGTTCATAATGTTTCACTTAATAGTGAAAACCAGAATTCTTAAAGCAAAACCAAAATTCTTAAAGGTAATAGCAATGTCATATCTTTGGACTCCTGTCAATTCACAGGAGAGAGACAAGCCAGGACCTCCTTCAGGTCAGACAATAAAAGGCCACCACATGGGCTTTAGATGGGTAGTGAACCTTAGCGAACTCAAAATGTGCATTTCTCCTGTCTTTCATACTGGAAAGTGAAACCTTCCTCCTTGGCCACGTGGTCCTCCTACAGAGACTAGGAATGAGTTGTCAGCATCACAGAGATTACACAAAAGGAATAGCTTTCCTCACGCTCACTCTGCAGGTCCTGGCCTCCCAAGGGTCTTTTAGACCTGTTTAATTTTTGTTATTTAGTGCATCATTGACTATTGTGCTTCCTGCTAGAGGCCTAACCAGTATCAACATTTTTTTTTTTTTCTGACGACAGTATTAACCTTTGGTCACTACTCAGGCATTGATTCAGATGTTATGAATGCCTACTATGTAAAAGTCTTTTTCAGAAAAATTCTCTAGGAACTTGTCAAAGTGGAAAATGGAAACAAATACAATGAAAGTGTGTAGGCTAGTGAGATTGTAGAGTTTAATAACCCAGCATGGACAATTTACATAACCACAATTGTCTTCAATTTCTTTATCTGTAAAACAGGGATAATAAAAGTACCTACTCCACAGAGAACTGCAAATATATTTGTATGTCAAGCGTCATAGCTACCACATTGTAAGTCCTTGATAAATGTCAACTATTATTATTTTAGTCCTACAGGTTGACTGTGTCCAGAGCAAACTGTGGTTAAAGTAAAGGTCTTCTACTTTAAGATTTTTTTTTAAACATTCTCTCTGCTAAGATTTGGATGGTTTGAGTATCCCCCAAAAGTTCACATGTTGGAAGCCTGATCTCCAGGGTGGCAGTATTGGGAGATGGTGGAAGCTTTAAGAGGAGGGGACTACTGGGAGAGTCTTAGGTCAACTGGGGGCATGACCAAGGAGGAGATTATGGGACTCCAGCCTCTCCACTTTTCTGTTTTGAGATATGATTCTTTTTCATGTGCATGTTTCTCCCATCTGTCATGGGGCCTTTGCCAGAGGCAGAACTAAATTCTAAACTTTCTGCCTCCAAAATTCTGAGCTAACCTCTATATCTATTACGTTAGCCTATCTCATGTATTTCATTCTATCAATTAAAAGTGGACTAATATAGTATGTTTTTCGATTGTATGCAGAGCTTATTGAGTTTGGAACATTTTTATAGATATCTCCAAACATTTTGTCTTACTATTCTGAATGTCTTGTATAGTTTTCATATGGATTGGTGTGGCCAAAGTAAATTCTGGACTTTGTTTTATTTTATGAGTAATCAGTCTGGAGAATTTTCCTTTTTGTCTGATTTTAATATCTAGAGCATCTTGGTGTAGACTTATCTTGGTGGGCTTTTCCAGGTAGCTCAATTATATTTTAGCATCCAGGCTTACAAATAGAATCAAAGACTTCTCAACATCAAAATCTACTGTTAAACAATATTCCTTAGGTTGCTCTGCAGTTGACATAAAGCATAAGTTATAGTATCTTTTCCATTCCGCAATCAGCCTGTTCTATGATTCCAGGATAATGCAACTCAAACAGCAGGAGCAATAGCAACAAGTATTACTATTATTTGTAGGGGTTGTATATGGTGGTAGCTATAAGCACAAGTAAGAAGCAGAGACATGGTGTTTAAGAGCTCAGTGTCACCATTTACTTAACTGCATTGATCCTTAATTTCCTCATCAGTAAAATAATGTCAGCTTCACAGGACTGCAGCATCACCAAACAGCTATAGGCCTAGAACATACACATCATTCAACATATAACATTACTGAAAAGCCATTGCTTGCATCCTTTTTGAAAATACTTATTACTCTCTATTTCTCTCTCTCTCTCTTTTTTTTTTTTTGGTCATCTTGAAGTTGTTTCTTCCACTTCTGATGTGGAGAATGAGCACATTCAAATGCCAAACAGCAAGTCCTTTACTGGAATAAAATGTCAGTTAAATGCTCTCTGGTTCTAGAATTTAATCATTCTTCATGGCTCTAACTGCTATGATAACCTCTTGAAAAGTTAAGTGAAAGTCCACTGAGTTATCATATTTGAACCTATGGGATTTTTTTTTACCCTCAATAGAGGAAGCTATATTAAAAATTTATTTTGATGCATAGTAATGAATATGTGTGTGATCTGAATAGAGAGATTTCTAAGGGAGAAAGAAAGGGGATAAAAAAAAAAACAAAGAAGCAGCAATTCTGGATTATATTTCTGTGTTATTTCTCAGATTACTGTTTGACCTTGAAAAAATAACTCTTGCCTGAATTTCAGTGTTCCCATGAGTCAAATGAAGATGACAGTACCCATTAGCTGTTACACATTTCTACCTTATAAAGAAAGGAGTTGCTATCAGGATTAATGAGATGATGTTTGTAAACAGCTTTGAGCTCTTTGGGAGGCAGATGTTCTATAAATACAAATTATTAATAAAGTATTTATACTGATGATTGCAGGGAATGTTAACCGTTCTGGAGTAAAGAAGTCATCAATTACATGGCATATCCAGTGGGAAGGAGAGTGTAGCTATGGATAGAGATGCTCAACAGGCACGAGTAATTCTTGGAAAATGTACTGTGAAATTAGAACAACTCCAGCTGCAAAGATAGAAAGGAAAATAACGAATATCTCAATGTTAGTGAGGTCTTAAAGAGGATAACTGAAAGGCAGGGAACATGAGATCAACCTCTTTCTTTTTTCTTTCTCCCTTGGTACTGAGGATTGAATCCAGAGGTGCTCTACCATTGACCGACAATCCCCAGCCCTTTTTATGTTTTATTTTGAGACAAGATCCTGCTAAGTTGTCCAGTCTGACTTGGAACTTGCGTTCCTCCTGCCTCAAGTTCCCAAGTGGCTGGAATTACAGGTGAGGGCCACCATCCCCTACCAACATCAGTTCTACAGCTGAAAAGTCATACTCTGTAGAAGTGAAACCTCATGAAACCATGTCTGGGGAGAAACAGCCTCTTGACATCTCAGAGAACATCTTCGTCCCTCTACTTTTTTTCTATTGTACTCCTTTCTGAGCTTCTCTCTCCTTTTAATGCAGCCTATTATTTTTTCTTCCTATTATCATTTCTGATTCTTTTGCTCACTTCTTTCCTTTGTGGTTCTTTTGATTCCTGGCTTCTACAGTCTCCGGGTTTCTACTTTATGACTTTTCTTTATGCGGCTCTTGTCTTTTACCGACCCTCTCTGTGTTTTTTTCATCCCATTAAGGGAGTTTGAGCAGCCTAGTCAGGTTGCATTGTCACTAATGGGTGTAGGAAGTATGCACCGGGGAAAGTTCTCATGAAAGGCTAAGTCACAATCCTGCTCAGACTTACTTACGTTTTTTTGTTGCCTTTGTCTTAGAAACTATTATTGCAGTGAGTTGCAGGGGACACTGGAAAAGGAATGAAAATTAATAGAAATAAATAACTTTTGAGCATCCAGCTCAGAAGTGGCCTGAGAACATGGTAGTTCTCAGTGCTGTGTAGACTATCCACCCATGAGCCAGGGTGAAAGAAATAAGTAATATGGTTTAGTATCCTGATATTTTTCATAAGTGTTTTAGGTTATTTGCACCTTATTTGCTTTAAACAGTCAAAAACGAAGATGATACCTTAGCTTTGCAACATTGCTTTATTAGTGGCAATTATTTGATATTTAAGAAATTTTTGTGTTAATTTTCATCATAAAAAATTTAAAGGTTTAAGTTTAAATATGCTAATGTCTTTGAATGTTTTAGATGGTTTTTGTGTCTTGATTTTAAAGTCAATCCCTTTACTAAAATTATAAAAATATTTTCTCATACTGTTCTTTATGTTTTACTCCAATTGTTTTACTCATAGAACTTGAGTCCCTCTTATAAAGTGAGGGAAAAAAATAGAATGAGAAAAATTATACATGCTGTTACTAGTCTTTGAGAAATAAAACATAAAGTTACAGAGGCTTTACATGGTATACTTATTGACATATTGATTTTCAGCAATATTTAAAACTTCATGTTCAACAAGAATTTTTTATTTTATTTTATTTTTTATTTGAACCCTCAGGAAGCAATTGTAAAACTCATACAATAGGCCACAAGGAAACTCCCATTATATTCTCTAAGATGTTAACATCCCTCCACCAAGACAATCCAGGTGCTTTTCTATGCAAGTCTTGGATGACAGGTTGAACAGAATTAAAATTGAAGACTATTTAGAAAAACAAGATATGAGAGCCTACTCATAAAAAAATTCTGAGACACAACGAAATTATCACTTCAAAAAATTTATATCATTAAGAGCTTTTATTATTAAATAAGAATAAAAATCAACACAACGAACACTGACATGAGAAATAAGGAAAAGAGCAATACCCAATTACATCCAAGAACAATGAGAATAAATAAAAGTAAGTGAATTAGAAAATGGTGACAGTAAACAGTAAATAGAAATGCTTAAGAAGAAAAAGATTAAGACAATTAGAAAAAGGGAAAAGATAGATTTAGGAAGTAAGTCTAAGAAACTATAAAAAGTTTGAAAATGGAACCTTATCTCAGGCCAGGACAATTTGGGGGAAAGGGAGAGAGAAATACATAATACAAGGAAAACCACAGAGCCAGGGGACATATTAAAATTATGTCTTAAGGGATAAGTTTAAAATTTTAGAATGAAATGAATGATTTCCTGGGAAAATACGAATGACCAAAGCTGACTTAAGGGATGTTGAAAACCTGAATAAATAAATGGTTAGGATTTCATGATTAGAGGGGGAAGCAGTGGTACAAGAACTAGAGAGATGTGTCAGTGGAACAAAAAAAAAAAAATACAGAAACAGACCCATGCACGTATGAAATTGTAATAAATAATAAAGAGGGGTGCCTTAAATAAGTTGGGAGAAAAGAGAATTATTTAATCAAGTGTACTGGATAATTTAAGAAGGCAGCATGTCCTGCCATTTCTCCTTCCTCACTATCATTGCTCTCATCTCTATGAGCAAGTTTTTGGAGACTCACTCTCTCGGCTTCAAAGTGGCAGAAGTGACACATTGCAGCGAAGACAGGACTCCCCACAAGGTCTGTGACCTGGGTGGACTCCCCCTCTCTTCTCATCAGCCTCAGATAAATTGGGAAACTGGTTCTGGTTGGATTTTCAGTATAGACTCATAATAGGAGGAGTGGACACACAGTGTTGAGAGGGTGGCCCTTTAAGAAGAGGTTAGGTTATGATGGCTCTGCCCTAATGAATGGGTTGATGGTGTTGAGGAGTGTATTTGTCATCTTCAGGGTGGGTCTCTTACAAAGTGAGTTGGGCATGCCCCCCCCCCCCCTCCACGTGATATTGTCATGGTCTGGATATGAGGGGTCCTTTAAAAGCTCCTCTGTTAAAGCAGGATTATTCAGAGGTGAAATGATGAGGTTATGAGACCTGTAACCTAATCAGACCTTCCAAGTTTGAAGGGACTAACTAGATGGAAACTGTAGGTAGGTGGGGCATGGCTGGAAGAAGTGGGTCACTGGGGGCATGACTTGGCTGTGTTTCCTGAAGGCCCTACCCACCCTGCTTCCTGGATGCTTCCAGGTAAGGTGAGCAGTGATCCTCCATCACACCCTTCCTCCTCATCTTGGGGCCCAGAGCAATGGACTCAGCAGAAACATGGACTGAACCTCTGAAACTGTGAGCCAAAATAAACTCTTAAGTTGTTCTAGTCAGGTGTTTTGGTCACAGTGACAAAAAGCTGACTAATACAGATATCTTCTGCCATGTTTATGACAGTGCAAGAAAGCCCTCACCAGTTGAAGCTCCTGGATTTTAGACTTTCCAGCCTCCAGAACCATGCCTAATAAATTTCTGTTCATTCTAAATTACTCAAGTCTGTGATATGCTGTTAAAGGAGCTCAAAACTGACTGAGACACCCTTCACCAAGAAGGACCTTCTTTTCTTTTACCTGAAAACCACCTGGGCAGCATTATAGAAGCTTACTTCACCTACCATCTTTGGGAGCCTTTCTAGACTCTCTGAGGTCATTTATGGCATTCTCTGAGTTTCAAAACCCTAGGGTGGAGGACTCTCCCATCAATTTCTTCTTAGGCACAGGGTGGTGCAGTCTCTACTCAAGCTCTGATTTATACTGCTCTGGTAAGTCTGCTTTCTTTGATCAATTTTCCAGTGAGAAACAGACACTCATCTCTATGTCTTTGAATGTCCTCTTAAGCTCCAGGAACATGTGTCAGGTGCATCCATGAATTTTCTTATTACCTGTTGCTTAGGACATGAGTGAGTCCATATGTCTTTACATTTCTTTAAAGGTTACCCAGGAACAAGATGCTCATTTCCGTTTCTCATTGATATTCCTGTACTCTGAGTGAGTCCCTTTTATCTCTGGTCTCAGGTGACCAATAGAAAAAGTTCATCTCAACATTTTCAAACTTACATTCAGAGTTTAAAAGGCATAATTCCTAAGATGAAGTCCTATTCTTTCATTTTTTAAATTAAATTTGGTGTTTTATTATATGTAGACTAATTTTCATAAAAAGGGTAAGGATAAATACATTGTCATGGTGTTATGCTCGAATTCGGGACCCCCAAAGACCACCAGAGACCCAAGATTGATGTAAGCAGCAAAGAGGTATTTATTGCGAGCTAGCTCGGTCCTCCGCGCGCACACACAGCAACTGGTGACACTGAGAGGCCCCAAGCCCAGGGTTTGAAGTAGTTTTATACAGTTTTTTGGAGAGGGCAGGGACTTCACATACATCATAGCATCTCTTAGCAAATCATCACACACCACAGGAAAATCAAATAACAACTCTAAAACATGATTAGCACATTCACTGGCGGGAACAAGTTGGGTAGGGGTGATTGGTCAGTACAAAAGGGGTATTCATTTGAACTGATTGGTTTAAGCCAAGAGGGGTGTACGTGCTGAACTACCTACTAATTGCAGGTTAATTAGTATTTCACATATCTTCAAAATCCCATAGGCAAACATGTCCAAATTTGGTGTAAGAAAAAAAGAGACATCGTCAGTGATTAAGAAAATTATATAACATCAACTCTTTGAAAATAAAACAGTGGTATCAGGAAGTTTTTAGTAATTTAATCTCTTTTGATCCTCTCAAGTAATATTAAACCAAACATCCAAAACTCACTTAAACCCCTCATTGGATTCACCATTCACTTGCTTATCAATTAATCTTGAGTCCTGGTTGACTTCATGTAATTTCCTTTCTTGTCTGAATATGGATTGTCCCCAGGAATCTGCTCTGTAAGCTCTCCATGCTTATTCACACATGGCAACAAAATGCATGTACTGTTCATGTCTGCACCAGAGACCCACAGAGATGGCCCAGATGAGAAGATTCTACCTGGTCGAGGAAATGGGACAGCCTGGCTCTTTTTCTAGCATACAGCTTCACGGCCTTGGGGACATCAGCTTGCCATAGCAAACCTTGTTTCTTCCTCTGTAAAATTAGTTAATGAATTAGATTAAAATTTCTTCCCTACTGAGCCATTCCACAGCACATAAAAAATGAATACTTTCCAATTATTATAAAAAGCCTAACCAGAGTCTTCTCATAATCAAGAAAACCTATTATTTGATTGTAATGTTATATAATTACATGGTGTTTGGAAACACCTACTTTCATGGACCAGGGAGGGAAAGGATGTAAGTTAGCCAAAGCATAATTTATCCTGAAATAATAGGCTAACTTCAGATTATTTACCTTCACAATTATTTTCTGCCTAAATTAATATGAACTGAATAATCTATGAGGGAGTAGCAACTCAAAATTATTTTTCTGACAATTATTGATAAGCAACATGTTGATAATTGATGGGTTACTGATGTATATTTGAAGTTTGTTGTATACTAGATATTTTGTCAGTTAGTTTTTTATACACCATCTTACTTAATTTTTAAATAACACTTTGAAGGGAGAACCATTATTTTGCCTATTTTACAGGAAAGAAACTGAGATTTAGAATGGTTAAGAAATTTGCCCAAGGACACATGGCTATTAAATACCTAGGATTCCAACTCAGGTCTGTCAGATTCCAAACCTGATCACCACTGCCCTGCATTCCCCCTCTAGACTCTCCTGGGGTTGACGCTGTATAAACTTGTGCATTCAGACTCTGAATAACTGTATGCAAATGTTAACCTCTTAAACCAAGGCTCATTTGAATACTCAAGATGTGTCTCCTTATTTTGCATTTCACTGTATTTTATTTATTTGAAAATATTTGCTGTTTTTATCTAGTAGATAAAATATAATCTGTTGAAAATATGAGTGGACCAGTTCAAAACCAAATAACCAGTGATCTCACTACTTAGAAATATTAACTTTAATATTTCAATTTCTTTATCCTCTTGTCATCATCACTCCCTACTTAATCTCTATTGAATCTTTTTTTAAAAGCAGTACTAAACTGCACACAGTATTTTTGATCTACTGCTTTCTCTTCCATTTAGTAATATATAAGCAGTTCCATGTTGTTTCAAAAGACATGTTTGTAAAAAATGTGTTGGAAAGCCAAGTGGTAACTTTATTAGTAAACTCAAATTATCAGAGTTGGGGTGGGAGAATGGGGGTCCATCCCAGAACACAAAGGTGTTTCAAAACCTGTAATTGTGGTGTCTGCAGGTGTGACCTTTCTTAGAAGCAATCCAGCAATATGAGAGAAGTTTCCTTGGCCTTCCATAGAGGCAAGAGGTGGCAGCCTCTGTCCAATCTGGATGGAAGTTAGGATATACCTCCATCTTTAATTATTGGAAAGATGGCCCATGTTTATATGATTATGACATTAGATTTTACTATACTTGTTTTTAAGGAGCTTATGATTTATTCTCTAAGCTTGCAATTCCTGAGCTAAGGAGTCCTCTGAGCTCTCAATTACTTATTCATCCAGTGACCAAATGAATGCATATTGAGTGTTATATCATAAAAGTTTCCTAGTCTGCCATAACAAATGACCACAAACTGGGTGGCTTACAACAGACTGTTTCATTCTGTTGCATATCTGGAAAACAAGTTCAGAAATCAAAATGTCAATAGAACTGCATTCCTGCCAAGGGTTCTAGAAGAGGACACTTCCTTGTCTCTTCTAGCTTCGGTGACTGCTGGTGCTCCTCATGGTGCATTACTCCAGTCTTTGCCTTTGTCTTCACATGGCCCTCTCCAGTGTGTGTCTTTTCTTCCTCCTTCTCTTAAAAGGACATATCACTGTATTTAGGATCCAAATAGTACAGAATGATCTCATTCAAAGATTTTTAACTTAATTACATCTTTCCTTGCTGGAATCCAGTCTCAAATTCTGTGTCAGCTTTTCACTATGACAAAACATCTTACATAAAGAACTTAAAAGGAGAAAATATTTATTTTGATTTGTGGTTTCAGAGATTTCACTCTATGATTTCATCACTTAGGACCTTTGGTAAACTAGAACATCATGGAGGAAGCATGTGGTGGAGCAGAGGTGTTTACCTCATGGTGGCTGAGAAGTAGACAGAGAAAGAAAGGGACCAGGGTCCCAGTGTACCCCCAACAGCATATTCCCAATAACCTACTTCATCCAACTAGGTCCACCACCTAAAGTTTCTGCTACCACCCAATGATACCACCAACTGGGGACCAAACTTTCAATACATGAGCATTTGAAGGGGGTGGACATTTTAAATCCAAACCACAACAAGTATCCAATCTTCCTTACTACATCTATCTTTTCTCCAAATCAATCATGTTATATTGTCAGCCCCAATTTACATTTAACTGTTTTTCTGTCAGTTTTCTTCACTAGTTCAAAAGTTCCATAAGGAAAGAGATTACTTATTTTTTTTCTATCTTTAGCTTTTTCCCTGATGTTTATTATATAAGGGTACTTAGCAAATAAATGAAATGGGAAGAAAACGCACATCTTATGTATCAGAGTCCAGTTTTATGAAAGAAAGTGCATGAAACCTCAGTCCAAGATTTATCTTCTAATGTCAATAGTGAAATGTCTTAGCTAATGATCAACCACCTTGGTCTTAGGCAAACATGTGCTGGATGTTAGGGAAAGCCAATTCCTTCATCAATACTTCCCTAATCTTTCTTGCTTCTGCTATGTAGATACTGCTCCTTATTTCCTTGGCTGTCAATCTAGTGTAAGATTTTAAGCAGATTGTGGTAAGCCACCTCCACAGAAGACCATGTCAACTCCAGTTTATGACAGTCCAATTCATTAGGCAGTTAGAGGTGGACAGATGAGCCAAATTCCAATGTTTGGCAAGCATAGCAGCTTTTTTTTTTTTTTTTTTTTTTTTTTTTTTTTAAAGAGAGAGTGAGAGAGGGGAGAGAGAGAGAGAACTTTTAATATTTATTCTTTAGTTCTCGGCGGACACAACATCTTTGTTGGTATGTGGTGCTGAGGATCGAACCCGGGCCGCACGCATGCCAGGCGAGCGCGCTACCGCTTGAGCCACATCCCCAGCCTGGCATAGCAGCTTTTATAATATTCTTGGAATATTCAGGAATCACAAATTCAAATGTGGGTAGAATAAATGAATGACTGAGCTGATGCTAAAAATAAGAAAAAGGTGGGAACTATGGTAAATTGGAGAGTAGGTATACTGATAGAGGCAGCTACAATCAGTTGTTGAATTTGAAAGGATGAGTCTAGTGTGAACATATTATTAGATATTCAAGTGTTTCAAGGGGAAACAAAAATCTGGATTTTCTGAGCCATTTCCAGATTTTAGAAAGCATAATATGGAAGGAAAATAAAGTAAATGGCCTTTTTTTTTTTTTGGTAATTTCCAATACAAATCAGTGTTAAGCTGCCAATAATTTTCTTCGATTTTATTTAGGATTCAAATTTCAAAAAATTTGTTTTTCAAAACTAGCTTGGAAGTTCTTCTGAAACATTTTCTGTCTATCAAAATTGGGGCTTTAAAGGTTGAACATTTGGAAAAGAGTCAGAAAATGAAGCTAAATGGGCAATCAGATTCTTATCAATTGAACCTCAATATCTTATCCAGGAAATTTGAAAAATAGGTTCTGAATATTACTTTTCCTTATTCTTCAGCTGAAGTAGTCTGACTCTGAACTAGAGAAATTGACTAATAGCTGCTCTATTCAAGTTTTCTTGGTGTTGCAAGAATTTTTAAAAAGATTTTAGTGTCTCTTGAACTGTCATGGCCTCCCTGACAGATATATGTCATCTTTGTGCACACTTCCAATTTGGATATTTTTATTTTCTCAGTCAGCTTTCCATCCCCTGGGCCCCAGTTGTGGGATCCAATCTGATTCACTCCTACAAGTCTGCATGTCTATGACTCTATGCAACTTGGTCTTTTCGACTTCAGAGCTTGTGGGGCCAGGTGGTATACACCTGGCTTCAAGTGAAAGCTGGGCAGATGGAACCAGGTGGCCATGCTACCACTTCCATGTGCCAGGTACCATATTAAGTGTTTTATATGCATTTTCTCATTTAATCATCAGAAGAATATTCCTTCCATATACATATATATGGAAGAATAAATAACTTGTCTAAGGGTACTTAATTAATGTGTGTTAGCAGTAGGATTTTCATATTATGGTGTTGAAATTGGGAGTAGAGGCTTTGGCTTCAGACAGAACTAGGTTTGAGACCTACCTCTGACAAGTTTCTTGCCTTCTCAGAGTCTCAATTGTTTCATCATGGAACCCAGTAATTGCCAGGTGCACAATGATTATAATGATGTAATGCAATGGATAGTAACTGGCAAATAACATGCTCAGGTGCAGGAAATGTAGTTTCTCACCCCCTCCCCCAAATTGAGCCAAATCTGATTCTAGTTCACATTTCGATGACATGGCAAAAAATTCACTGCTAGGAATAGGGGTTTCCTGCCCTCTGTCCTTTGTCTCTGAACAGACATGAGTTAGTGTCACCTCTTTGGAAAGTAGTGATGATTCCTTATATTGAAATGTATCATCACCAACAAAACAAAACAAAACAAAAAACCAAAAAACCCCATGTGACTTATAAAGGAACTAACTCACTTTCTAGTTCCTCTAAAGTGGCCACAGATTTTAAACCAGTGATTTGAGTTTACAGTCATGAATCTGAGTGAAAAAAGTCCTGTTTTCTCCACTGTAATTTTCTTCACATTAGTTGCAGTTTCTGAGTGAGTGATGGTTAGGATCTGGCATTTCCATGACTATTTATTTTTCAGCAACTCAGATGCTTTATATTCTCTCATTTGCTGAGGAAAATGCCATGATTTGTCATCATGAAAGAGTCCCTCATGGACAGTTACATTTTCCTCTGTTTCTGTCAGTGTTTGGCTTTTTCTGAGCTCTTATGAGCTCATCTTGCTTTCATCTTGCTGTTAAATTGCTCTGCCTCCAAAGCATTTAAATATATATGCATATTTTCCTGCTTTTTTTCCATCTGAAGGGTTGATCTTATTGATTCACCCTCACAATTAGTATAACATCAAATATTCATTTGAAACTGATCATGTGGTATCGCTTTTTACAAGACTACCAGTTCCCTCAGGAGGATGGGACACTGGTTTTGCCAGCAATATGTCCTTGTGGTTCTGTTGTCTTCAAGGCACAGGACACCCAGGACCCCAGGAGGCTAAGCATTACCTCCAGCCTGACTCATCCACTATTGTTCCCCCTGGATTTGACTGGCTGCAGTGAATGGCTTACTTAGATTTGCCATGGACTATAAATGCTGTTCTTTTAAGCTTGCTTGTGCTACAATGTGATGAAGACCTTGTGTGGAATTAGTCAAGGCACTAGGTGAGATGACAGATGTTGTATTAGTCTCTTTGTAAGAATAGTTAGCAAAGTCTTATAGGTTTGCACCACCTATTGCTTTATCCTGTTTTGATGGCAAGCCAGAGGATATGGTCAGTAAGGAAATTGTGCTAGCTGCTCCTTGGCAAACTTTAGGGGAGGCCGTGCTATAATAATGGTATGTAGGTGAGTATGTGTGGGGAGGTGTATCCCTTATGTGTTTTAATAACAAAATGAAAGAAGCTAGCCCACTGGGTCTCATTTCCTTTATTTAAACATCTTTGCTTTAAAAATAACATGATAAGGAATGTCTTGTGGATGCCACAATCCTATTTACCTTAAATTACCTTGATTTATATCTAGTAAATAAGACAAAAATAAGATTATATATTCAGTCTCCACTGTTAATTAATGTAAACAAATCAAGGGCTTATTTCGAACATAAATATAGTCTTGTTAAGTAATGAAACTCTTAAAAATAAACTACCCTTAATTTCTAGATGTAAACTAGGTAATAGAATGCATCAGGGACATGCGATTTCTAAAGCATCAGTAATCTATTCTTAATGAAGAACATTTAGATTTGGACTTTATATTGAATTTAATGGCAAAACCAAAGAATGAGGAGACAGGGATGATTTGGCCCTGCAGAGAGTCCAAACTGAGACAAAAGAAATCCAAAATATGTAGCAGTGAACTACAAAAGCATGAAAAAAAGATTCAAGATCTATACCAAAAATGATTGTAACTTATTATTTTTATGTCTACTCCAAAAGGCAACCTTTGTATTTCAGAAAGGTACACTTGCCGTATCACAGCAAGTATGTCTTTGGAGCCACAGTACCTACCTGCTTACTTCTAGCTTCCTCTCATACACCAAACTCACACACAATATCCAGAACTCTTAGAGAGCATGTTGAATAAATAGGTCATCACATTTATCCTCCAGCCTTAAAACTTTCCCTGGCAGCAGACTGATGCTTTTGGAAAAAACAGAATCAGTTTTTATATAAGTTGCATGTTTCCAAATCACCTCCTCTCCTCAAATAGAAGGACTGTAGATATTGGAAAATTGTCAGCAAAATTTCCCCGAAGCGAAACAATTTAAGTTAAAACTCCGTGCCCTTCAATTTGTTCAGATTTCTTGTCTCCTATAGTTAAACTGAAGGGGGAAAAGCATTCAGTGAAATGTCTACTCAGTGATTCTATCAATTTAGAAACAGGATCAAACAAGCGAATGAATCATGCAATAAGCCTCATACGCTGGAAAATGGGTCATCTTTCTGTGAGCAATAAGACATCTGGACCAAACCAGGTTTAGGTGGTTGAAAATGTCATTTAAGTAGATTCTTTTAAGTTGTTCCTGGAAAAAAAAATGTCACTGACAACTATTTGTCTTCTCAAAGACACTACTTTCAAATACCTTATCCCGAAAGCTGAAGAATATATTTAATTCCAGAGAAAAGCCTTTCAGCACCCTGAGAAATCCTTTTTGTTCAAAACTAATCAATTTTTGCTTTGTGCACAAAAGTAAAATACTTTGTCAAACTCTCTGCAGAAATCCTTTTAGCTATCTTAAAAAATACATTTGGTGCAGCCCTGGCTGATTTCTGTTATATGGGCAAAAATTTACTTTGTCAAATTATATTCTTCAGAAAGCCTTTCAACTGACTTAAAAATCCATTTTGTGCAAAACAATGACCATGCATCAGCTCAGAGTGATTGCACAGTAGTTACTTAGCCTGGCAAATGGCAGCAAAATGTCAGCTGAAATGAAAGACACACAGCCCAGGGCTTATCAGGGAAAGTGCAGATGATTCATGTAACATCATAAATAAATAACACCGACTTTGTGTTGAGGTGGGTTTAACAGCAGAGGTTCCTTTACCAACCATAGTATGTTTCAAAGCAATTGTAGTGGGGGCCTTACCTGGTGACAGTGACATGGGCTCAGATAAGGCATGATGTCTTTAACACTCGTATTTCAAAGTCACTAAATGCTATGTTTGTGGATGAACAAGAAAAAAAATATCCTCTCCCCAATGATAGGGTGGAACTTAAAGTATCATCCGAGTAATGATAGTTATGAGCAGAATGAAATTTCTCAATTCAATACCCAGAACAGCCATATTGTTTAGCACTCCTTCCCTCTGGATGGCTAGCTCTTTGGAAGGAGTTACAGGGAGGGGAAAAGGGATTGGGAATGTAGAAAGGCAGGATAAAGTTAGAGGTGAAGGCCTTGGTCATTGCTCCTGAAATATTAGTTTCTGACAACATGATAGTGCCTTCAGCCAGTTATCTAAGCTCAGAGTGTGCCAAGCTTGACTTCATGCTCTTATGTTACCACACTGAAATCTATATTTTGAACCAGGCACCCTGCACTGTTCATTTTGCATTCGAGCCATGAAAATCATGTATGTGGCCTGATCAAAGGCAACTAGTTCTTTGTGACTTTCTTGGGTCTCAGGCACTTTTGCCTACATGGACCCCTTCTCCAGTAAAATCTGTTAAAATGACATTGGACAACAGCATTGACATAAAAATGAATAGATTAACATTTCCTTTGACCTAAAGTTTCTTTTTTTTTCTGATTTTAAAACAAATTATAATATTTTCATCAGCCCTAAAACTATTGCACTACGTTTGCCATGTCTAATGGGGAAGCTGGCCCTAGACCACAGCAGGTGGACTGGAAGTCGGCATCCCATTGCCAGCATTGCCAGGGAGTTGATGTGTGCTGGTTAAAATCAAATGCTCCTGGATGTCAACTTTCTCAACAGAAGACAGGACCACTATCTCTCAGCACCTGTGTTATATGATGCAGAATAAAAGTGATTCTTTTATTTAAAACTAACAACTAAAGAGCATGGTCATTATACAGAAGCTGCTAGAGTTCAGTTTTTTTCTAAAAGAAACTGAATGTCGCTGGGTGTGGTGGTGCAGATCTGTAACCCCAGGTCCTTGAGAGTCTGAGAAGGGAGGATTGTAAGTTTGAAATCAGCCTAGGGAACTTGGCAAGATCCAGTCTCAAAATAAAAAAAAAAATAAAAAGGGCTGGAATCGGGCATCCTGTAATCCCACTGTTTGGGGAGGATGAGGTTTAAGGATCACGAGTTCCAAGCCAATCTCAGCAACTTAGCAAGGCCCTAAACAATTTAGCAAAACCCTGTCTCAAAAAAAAAAAATAAATAAATAAATATATGGATGGGGATGTGGCTCAGTGGCTGAGCACCCCTGGATTCAACCTTTGGTACCAAAAAATGGGAGGCAGAGTTGGAGATATAACTCAATAGCCCAGTGATAGAGCACCACTGGATTTAACACCCAATAAACAAACAGACAAACAAAAACTGAACATGTTCTAAAAGTTCAAAATCAGGAACATATATCCTCAAAGATGATTCAGCTTGTGGCAATCATATCATCCATCCCCTACTCCTTAGCCTCACTCTGCTATTATTTCAGCATTAGCTGGGCAACAGAGGCCCTAAACAAAATGCGTTAGTGATTACCATTCATTTGCAGATACTCTTCTATCTCTGTACCCTCTAGACCCATTTATTTGGATGTGGCTTTAACTATCCAAGGCAACTGGTGTCTTTCTTCAGTTTTCTAGAAACCCAGGAAAACCATGGGGTCTGCTCCTTTGGGATAAAACTTCATGTCTTGTGTGCTTCACTTTCCTTCATCTCTGTGTCTTTCAAAACTCGCCATCAGGGTAGTTCTGACATCTGTGCCCATGAGGCATGGAACTATGAATGATAATTGTGAGTAGAACTTAAGAATTATTTTATTTTGATTTCCTCAGTTCTGACTGAGTGTACTTCAATATCATTGGAGGAGAAAAACAAACAAACAAACAAATAGATATACAATCCTAACCCCCAATCCTTACCCTCGTATTTTAATATCACTAAAGGCTATGTTTGTGGATTTTTTATTTGGTTTTTGGTGTTAAGCATTGTTGAATTTCTTTGTATATCCTGGAGATTAATACTCTATCTGAGATGCAGGTGGCAAAGATTTTCTCCCATTTTATAGGCTGTCTTCGTAACCATAAGTTTAACTATAAACTGATCTCCCTCTTATTTACTTCTCTCTCTTTGTAGTTTGCATTTTTTTTTTTACCTTATTAAGTTTGTATCTCCAGAGAGTATATCTGGGCATTTGTAGTTTTACAATATTACCCAGGTAATGCTGTTTGGGTTGATCACCTGTCCAGTCTCCCAGTGGGTGAACTGATGCAGGAATTGCTTTTATGGTCACACCGATCTCACTTTGCTCTGCATTTGGGAGAAGAACATGAACAATGAATAGATGTCCCAAAATGATCATTCTGAGGGGAGATAATAATATATTAACATATAATCTTCTTCCTCTTTTTCTGATACTATACTACATATAGGACTATGTGGCGGATTTTTACTAAAATTAAAGTTATATTTGGGATGGCCGATTGAGCACCTAGACAGGCCCATTTTTAGAGAGGGTGAATTGAAGTACACAATGATAGACCTGCATGACTGCTGTAGGGAAACCATGAAATATATACTGAGAGACTGTGGACCAGAAGACTGGAAATGAGTTTAAATATAATCCTTAAATTAAAAGCCAGGTGGAAGAAACTCTGAATTGTGGTCATTGATTTGCAATTGACCTGCCTCTTACAAGGGCCATGTAAAGAAGTTTTGCTTCAGGTATAATGGTAGGTGCTCAGTAGATGTTTTTAATAGATGCTTGATATATTCTCATTGCTTGGATGAATCATAAACAGTTGTCTTGAGATAAGTCATCTACAATGACATCTTTGCAAAATAATCACCAGTTTTGATTTGCTTCCAAAGAAAGATTTTACAACTTTATTTATAAATTTCACATTCATCTTTTCAAAATTTAAATAAAAACTTAAGTTTTCCTCTTTTTTTTTTTTTTTGTTTCTACTGGATACTCCATGTTGAAATATTTGAATTGAGGAAATTTAAGAGAACTCATATTATCTAGCATTTACTATTCAGCCTGGGATTGTTAGTGCCATATTTTTCGTCATTCTCTTAGATTCAAAGATAAAAAAGTTTAATGATATAAAACATTATAAACAGCACTTAAAATACCAATGTTATTTGCTAAAAGACTACTACTACAGAAGAGTCTTTGTTTTGAATTGGGACTGCTGGCTACTTGGTGAAAAATTCTATTCACCAGAGCCTGCATCCAGGGAGCTTTGGCCTTTAGTCTCTCTTGTCTGGCTCAAAGAGATGAGAGTAGGAATTTAGAACCTAATTTATCAAGTTAATATTCCTAGAGTAGCTCACTTTACAATCCTCTGTCTGCTAGGTCCAGGTCTCAAATTCTTAACCCTGTTGTCCAGGATACCCTTGTAAGTGCAAACATCATTTCTGGTGTGGTTATTCTTAATAATTACAATCTCTCAGGAAACTCCAGTGACCCCAGTATGGCCCTGAACTTTTCTTTCCTCACTTTTCTGCTGTTCCCTATTGTATCTCAGTAGGGATGTCCCTTTGTATTTTTCAATTCTCACTTCAACAATGGCTTTGAGTTTGCAGATCCCTCAAAATCACAAAACTGGCTGCAGTCACCAAACACCCTAGATTTTCATCCTTAATGGAAAAGAAACATATTTTAGTTATCAAAAAAGAATTTCTAGATGTGTGTGTTTCTAAAGGTGGTTTAGAATTTGCTATTAAGTATTCTAGTTTTATTGGTCTTTGCCAGAAATAAATCACACTTTTAGTAATGGTCAGTGTCTCTACATTAGTTTTATATATTTAGGTGTGAGTGAATTTGATTTATTTTTCCTGTGTCCACTCAAATTATTCTGTCCTATTAGTATTTATGTCAGCTGGGTTGGAGAGTGTTTTATACTTGGGTTCTACACTCTTTTCAGATTCCAGTTTTATTGTGGGTCTGTTAAAAGGTCACTTTAACCTCTCAGCAAAATGAAGAGCATAAAGACATGGAGCTTTTCTGTCACTTTCCCGATACACGTCAGTAAACATTCAGCTGGGCTTGTGCTGTAATAAGTTTGTGAAAGAATAGCTGTCCAGATACAAAGGATGACATGATGAATAATCAAAATAATTCTGAGCTTCAAATCTAATCCTATAGGAAGTGTTATGATGAAGAGTCCTGGGCGAAAATCAGATGATAATTTCTATGTAGAAGACAACTTATGCTGAATTTGCCTCTGTCTCCATGATACGGTGCTGAGTAATGTCCTCTAGCTCTGGAGGCCCTCGGGTTATAGCCAAACATTGATTATTTGTCAGATAATGCTATCAGACTTACAAAGACATCCACAGTGCTCCTGCAAGGAAATAAATTACTCCAGCATCCTTTAGGGGTTGAGATTGGGGGTGTGGGGAGAAAGCACAATAAAATGCTCTGCAGTAAATACTCTTAAGAGTTTATAAGAGATTGAATGTGGGCTGTGTTTTAATAAAACTTTGTGTCCATTACCAAGATTATTAAAATGTATTTTCTCTGTGTAACAAGACCTATTTTTTTTTCTCTTTTGCATTTCAGACTAGGGACTTAAAATTTGCTGAATGGATCTCCTCTGTCAAGGGTTTGGTTATGTTAGCTCATGCTATTCTCTCAGCAACCATGCAAGACAGATATTTTTCTATAATGCCAAGAAAAAAGAGTGGTCCAAAGGAGTTAATTGACCTATTCAAGGTCATCTATAAGAAGTTTATTGTCTACAAATTGATGGTTGGTTATCAAATGTGGTAGTTAGATGCTTATAGAAAAATATTACTGGTTTGTGCTCCTTTCAAAATATTTGGTTCAAATGAGAATGAAATTCTAAGTGATTTCTGTTCTTTCTTTCTTTTTTTTTTTTTTTGAGAAAATATAGTTGCACATAAGATTTTAGCAACTTTGTCTTTGGGACCATGAAAGATTTTCATAGTTCCAGGTATCTGGCCCTTGATTTTTCAGGGCATCTTCATCTCTGGGATGTTGTCCTCTCGATAGCAAAGCACTGGGGTTGCCCTTTTTTTGTTTTGAGGCCCTCCCTATATTTTGTGGCATCTATTGTCACATGACATGTCACAGTCATGAGGATTTTCTCTGTAACTGGCCACAAGCTGGACAAAGTTATTCTCTTCATTTACACAGGATTAAGAAAACTCGTAAAGCTCTGTAAAAAAAAAAAAAGAAAAGAAAAGAAAAGAAAAGAAAAGAAAAAGAAAAAGAAAAGAAAGACCTTGCAAACACAAGTAATAAATAACAAGCAGCAGGGGTGTCTGTTTATGGTAGAATCTTTTCTCTCCTCGGAAGATGCAGAACCTCCATCAGTATGAAGCAAGGTAAATTGAGCACTCCAGCTTCACCCTGATACTAATGTAAGAGCAGAATGGGGACACATTTCCCTCCGGGCATTAACGGGCTGCCTTTTCAGCTGTGCACTTCCTGTTCCCTGCTTTAACAAGATTTGCACAGTCCTAACTCACTTATTAAAGGCTTCAAAAGCGTTTCAAGGCAAAGATCTTCAAAAGCAAAATGCATGTCTCAGCCGTGGGTCTGAAGCCAACTGCATAAACTTTACTGATTTAAATGTGTGTGCTGAAGTTTAAAGGAAACCAATCTCTCTAATTTTTCTAGTTCTCATCTCTTTGCTCTATGGCTTAGTTCCTTTTATCTGATTCCCTTCCCCAAATTTTGTTAAAACAGTGATTTGAAAAAGTTTTATTGAACTAAATGTGAAAATGAACTGATGTTGGGTTTTTTAGAGCTGGGGAGTAAGAGCTGGGGGACAGGTAGGAGAAAGAGAGAGCAAGTGTACGCAAGCCATGTGGGTGGTCATAGAAGAGTCCGAAGAGGCATGACTGGGAAGTTGTGCAGACTTTACACAGAGGGTTAAATCTTGCCAGTAGCCCTGTAAAACGTGTGTAAATGTGGCAGAAATTAATTCCTGTGAATAGGAATCCGTAAATAAGAAACTCTGAAATGGAAGGGTAATGAAGCAAGCAAAAAACATTTCTCTATAAAGAAAAGCTCTCACTAAGCTCATTTGAACGCTTAGTTATCACAATCAGCATGTTAGAAAACCCAATGCTGAGTTCTAGTTGATTTTCCGCCAGAGAAATAGATGAAAGAACTGTGTGAAAAAAAATTTAAAAATACTGATTGGAAGAAAGAGGGCAATAAAAAGAATGGGCTAAAGAACAGAGAATGGCCTTTTCCTCAGCAACTCACACATCCACGCTTCTGGCCGACATTATAATTATAAGAAATGTTTTCTGGAGATGAAATATCATGTAGACCGTGGGAAGGGAAAGGCCCAGGACATGGACGATTTGCATACATTTAGCTGTATTAATATCATTAGGCAAGAGAACCAGGGACACTGGGGCTAAAAGAGATGAACTAGCCAGCACTTTGTTTCTGTTGCCAAGGAGTACATGGTGAACTCTGCAGTGACCCAAATTTATTACAGAATAGTGCTCATTGCTGGTGTATCAAGCACTCTGTCGCAATTACAGCACATTAGGCAGAGGAACAAATCTCAAGGGGAAATGTCTAGTCTTTTAATCAAGTAGTCGAAAAGTCAGGGTGCATAAAAATCACCCTGTGAGATGATATATATATATAAATAAAATATATATCCTGTTTCTACACATGCATTTATATCTGACAATAGTCTTACTTTTGCTCAGAAAATGCTTTCATTATATACAGGAGTCATGAATGTACAGTGCCCCTACATAATCTTTACTAGAGACTAGATTTTCCTTATATTATAATCTCAGTCTTCAATAACTTAGAAACTCAGGGAAATTACCCAAAAAATAAATTAAGCACTGAAATAATAATTTATTATAGGATATTTTTTGCCCTTTTTCTTTTTCTTTCTGTTTTGCTTTATTTTCTTTTTTAAAAGAAGTATTCCTTTATTTTTCTTACCTCCTTTTTTTTTTTAAATAGCCATTTTCAGCAATCTGTTGCCTCAGGAAAACCAAATGACATCATTCCAAAGGATATATATTTTAGTATTTAGCGGAAACAAGAGAGCTTATGCTACATGCATGCTGAAGCTGATAAGTCATTGATTGGTGGTAATGAATAGGATGAACGCTATAGAAACACTGTTAGAAGACACTATTAACTTGTTTTATAGGAGAAACAAGCAATTGTTTTATGAAATTTTCTGAAATATATTCCAAGAAAGGTTTAAGAATTTCAAGACTTAAGATTAAATCATTTATAAATTTAAATCACAAATAAATGAAGTCAATGTAGGTAAAAAAAAAGTTGATAAAGAAACTGTAAAATAATGAGATAAGAAAGGAAAATGCAACAAGATCAGTAGGGAGAAAAGGGGAGTTGAAGAAAGATAACAGGTTAGGTATCTTGTGAAATAGTTTTTGTCCTTGTCCTGTGGTTTAAATAATCTACAGCTCACAAAGTCATTTAAAACTGCCACACCAAAAAAAAAAAAAAAAAAAAAAAAAAAACTGCCACACCAGTTTGTGTGGGTAATCACAGCCCAAAGAGAACATTTTGTTATTCTCACGTTATAACTGTGGTAATTATCCTGATCATAACATTTTAGAACACCACATTGATATCTTTTTTTTATGGTAAAAGCATTCACTATCTCAAAAAGCTAGCTAACATATGCTTTATGTGAAAGACCTGTATTTGCATCTTGAATAGAATGCAATAAGAATAAGAAACATCCCATGCAAACATCCCATGCGGTTGTATTCTCAGCAACTCCTGTGATGAGCATCTAAGTCTTTTTGGTAAATACTCATGTTCAAACCTCATGTGCCATAGCATATTAAGTCATGAAATATTTGGTTTACATTGTCCTTTCAAACGTTATATATCTCTTCCACATTTATACAATGCACACAATGAAGACACTTCTAAGGAGAAGCTCTAAGAATATTTAAGGATTTCATTTTCTATTGTGATCACATCGATTTGTCCTCCAAAATGTGCACGAGGAGTTGGGACCTAATATTTTCTTGAAATGTCAGTAATATGATTTTAAGCCCTTAAGCAAATGCACCTCCATCAGTATGTCTCTACTCTAACATATGGATTTCTGCTTCTTGGACCTGCAATCAGAGGGAATTTATGTCTTACAATTTGGTCAATTTTTACTACCTATTGTGCATGTCTGATTTTGTGAGGTACTAAACAATATATTGACAAATTAGATCAGTAGAACACCATTTTAGTAGTAGAAAGATTGGTTCTTTCTATAATTTATAAGCTCACCCTTTACCACTTTAGCCTTTCTAGAGTATTAAATAAAGGCAGAGTGAGGTACATGGGAAAGCAGTGAAAGAAAATGAGATGTCAGAGAGGTGGACAAGTCAGGGTTGAGGAGAGAACCTAAAAAGCACAATAGATTTTTCAAAGTAAGATCTATGACAGAATAAGGGAAGGTCTGTAGAGAGCATGAAATTAAATAAGATGGACTAACAGAGATGGAGAGTTCTGCGGAAAGGAAGCTGCAGACCCAGCAACAGGGAGACATTTTTCTGATATCAGTGGAAGTGAGAACTGGAGACAGGGCTATTACAGTAGAAAGAGAAAGACAAATGAAGCAATAGAAAAAGACACATCCATACAAGTCTCTGTGAATAGTCCCCCAAGAAAGATAGCAAAGTCAAAAAACATTCACCAATATATACAAGCTGGAGAGGATGTTATCATTATTTACTTTTTACAGAATGCTTTCTATTCAGAAAGAGCTTTTATTTTATTTTTCTCAAGTGAAAACTATGAGGGAGCAGTCAACACCATTAGCCATAGTAGAGGAATTTGAGGCAGGGTAGTGAGTCATACCAAAGCAAAAATTAGAAATTAGTGCCATAGTCTGAGACTATCTACATAAGCACCGTTTCTTTTTTTAAATATTTGTTTGTTTGTTTTGTAAATGGTACATGTTCAATATTGATCAAGTGTTAAAATGTTTAAGTGTTCTCACCTCTGTGGCAGGGGTGGGGAGTATTGAGGATTGAACCCAGAGGATGATTTACCACTGAGCTACGTCCTCATTCCTTTTTATTTTTATTATTATTTTTTTAATTTTAAGACAGGATCTTATTAAGCTGATGAAGCTCACTTTGAACTCTTGATCCTCCTGCCACAGCCTCTCCAGTTGCTGGTATTACAGGTGTGCACCACTATGCCTGGCTTCACACCTCCTTCTTCAAGAAGCTTATCAGTACTATAAAATCCCCAAATCTGTGCATCTCCTCTGGACTCATAAATTCCTTACAAGTTCTCTGTTTAGCTAATGTTGTTATGTAATGGTTGCTGTTTATTTACTCTGAGATTGAAAGAGACCAAGCAATCACAAGGAAGGTACTTGGGGGCTTCAGGAACGATTCTACATGTGCCACGTTGAGAGTTGATGACAGGTTTGTTTGTGGTCAATTTAATCCTGACAGAGTGACTATGGGAAGGGTTCTCCCAGTGACTTTCTAGGAACTAGAAATACCCCAATTCTTTAGCTCTGGAATTGATCACCAGTGATGAAGGTGCTGCTGGGCATTCTGGTCGTGGAATTTCCACCTAGGAGTAGCCCAAGGAAGACTGCTTCTGAGAGGAATCTTACTGGAGATGTTTCCAAGACTCATGGCAGCTCATTTACTTGGTCTTCAAGCAACTAGGAGATAAAAAGTTAAGTGGTTGGTTTCAAATTTATCTCAATTTTCAAACCTCATTTGCATTTGGTGGGGTTAGATCTATTTGCATGACATTTGTCACTTAAACATAAGTGTCCCAAACCTAATCAAACATCTTTACTCTCTCATGAGCTTTGCATCAAAATATGTTCTCCTTTACATGTGACCACCAAGGTTGGAAAACCTCAGATCATATTCTCTTTACAAGCTCATTCAGCTGCAGAATCTCTTTGATTCAGCCTCGTTATTCTCAGGGTATTTTTCCTATTTTTCTTTCCTCTCACAAGAAGTGTTCTAATTGAGGTTGTTATTATTTTTTTTTGTTATTAAATTTTATGGAGACAAAATTAACAGTGCAGTCATCTTCACTGTTCTTCTCATTCAGTCCTTCCTCATTTCACATCATATGACATGCTCCAACCAAATGACTTGTAAAAGTACAGAATGATCTTTAAATGTAGCCAAGCAAATAGAGGATAATTTCTATATTTCTAGGTCAGATAACCATGAGTTCCAAGTTCTATCCCTTTCCATATTTCCAACCAGATTCCCTAAGCTTCAAGAAGCTCCCTGGAGCACTACTGTGGACCAGATGTGATGTGAAAGGTGCCTCTGAGGTCATGCTAAACTTGAGTCCTGTTGGTCTTCCTGATCTTCCTGATTGTTCCACTTACTCTTCAGTGTCCATCCAGACTGTGGCTTTCACAGGGTTTTCAGCTTACTTCCTTCCCACTTGTGGGAAGAGCTACCGAGTCACACTTCAGTTGAAATTCTGCTTTGAGGATTTTCCACTGTATACCCATGCCCTTTCTTCCAAATTTGGGCTAATTTTCCTTTCTCTACTATACAGAAAATGAGTCACAGTATTTTCATTGGAGATTTCTAAAATATCTGTAAGGAGGGGCTTAAATTTTTGAATAGAAGGCAAGGGAAAATATCCAAACTGAATTTGCTTAGCAACACAAACAAGTTTTATTCACATTGTAAATTTTCAGGGCAGGGTTTGGGAATTGGTGGTTATGTCAATCACCTTGGTACACCAAATTTGTTTTATAGCAGAGTATAAAACATATATAAATGTTATTTTCAGAACTGGGATGTTTTATATTTTTATTCTATATAGAATGTAATAGAATATAATGCCCAGTAAGTTGTGGGGAGGGGGTACCAGGGATTGAACTCAGGGGCACTTAACCACTGAGCCACTTCCCCAGTACCCTGCCCCCTCGCCTTTTTTTGTATTTTATTTAGAGACAGGGTCTCACTAAGTTACATAGCACCTCATCATTGCTGAGACTGGCTTTGAACTTGTGATCCTCCTGCCTCAGCCTCCTGAGCTGCTGGGATTACAGGCATGCCCCACTATGCCCAATTTACGTAATGTTTTTTTGAAAACAAAAGGTAAACTTTGAGTGAATACTGAAAACACTAATGTTCTGAATCATTAACACTTTGTATAAGGCATTAAGCACAATAAAGATTTTGATCAAGTGAATTTTTAATCTGTTTATTTATTTATTTTTTTGTGGTTGTTTTTGTTTTTTTGTACTGGGGATTGAACTTAGGGGCACTCAACTATTGAGCCACATCCCCAGCCCTATTGTGTACTTTATTTAGAGACAGGGTCTCACTGAGTTGCTTAGCACCTCACTCTTGCTCAGGCTGGCTTTGAACTCATAATCCTCCTACCTCAGTGACCTGAGCTGCTGACATTCTCCACCATCCCACCTGGCACTGTTTTCTATTTTGTTCTATACTTTAACCTAAGATAGTTTCTCCCCCTCTCCTCCACACACCATTTATTTGAGAAGATTGAAAAAACAAAATAAAACAAAACAAAACTGACCCTTAATATAATTAGGCAAGACTGTCTAAGTCTTCAAGACCACATTTTGTTATATGACAAGACAGTGAGACAGCTGGATTATGAATAACTTTTCCCCGTTGTCCTTCACTCCAAAGTGAAGAGGGGTGAAGACATATCACAGATTTTAACTCATGTTTAATCAATTGTTTCATTTAATTTTCCTGTTATTTTCTCAGGCTATTTACAGATGAGCCCAAGGGGTTGTAATATAGAATCCTTCTGAAGTTAATTTATTATCTTCCTGCCTCAATCTGTAGTCTGGTTTTTAGATTCAAATCATATTCCCAAGTCAATATTTAATATCATACACTTTCACTTAAGTATTCATGAAAAATAATCTTTATAAATATTATCTCTCACCAGTTGGGAAATTTAGGAATTTCTAGAACATTTATATGTAGAAAAGTTATTTTTGACCCTCTGTTTTTCACAGGAGACAGAAGTCTAGAGCCCACATGTGAATGTTGCTATTAGCTGCCAACATAACAAAACGGGAAAAAATAAGGATTTTTGTATCAAAAGAAAATGCATCAACTGTCAATCATCTGCCCAGCCAACTCATCATATATAGTCTTCTCCCTGTCTGATGGAGGGAATTACTACTTCTTATACCCACCCAGGAAATGAATCAAGTGTGTGAAGGCAAGATTGAAAGTGCACTTAGAAAATCCAGTTGAGTTCTGGCTGCAAATGAGGTGCAGCTCTTTCCAATCTGAGTCTTCAGGATATAATCATTGTATCCAATAGTTGTAAAATGTCAAGTTCTTATTCCTCCTCTTCACTCATCTCAAACAGTAGCAATATCCTTACCTCAGCTCTACCTTAACTGGAGCAGAAAAATGAGCTGCGGCCCTTTGGAGAAGAAATTTTACTTGACCCACTCTGCCTACTCTTTTAATGACATTTGATGCTCCAGTTTTGACCTTTAAATACTTCAACTGTAAATAGACTTACCTCATGCTCAGAGATGATCAAAGAGAATCAAACAAACTGTGTCCCTTCTAACCCCCAGTTCTTTTAAGTCTTATGTCTGAATTCCTGAATCACTCACTCAGTCATGTCCTGTATCTCTGATCTTCTTGTGCTCCTACCTTTGTTCCAGTATCTCTCTGTTTCCTTCTAGGACCACTTGACCATTTGTTATCGGATCTTTGGATACTGGAGTCTTTGGACATGGACCGACAGCCCCACCACTGCATTTCATGTCACCTGTAATATTTTCTTTGCTCTTAAGCATTATTTGATGCTTCCTCTGTGTGCTTGTTGTTTTAGTCAGTTATCTTGCTGCTATCACCAAAAGAGCTGGCAATCACAATTTTAGAGGACGAAAAGTTTATTTGGTGCTCATGGTTTCAGAGGTCTCAGTTCCCAGATAGCTGATTCTATTGCTCCGGGCCGGAGGTAAGGCAGAACATCATGGTGGAAGCATGTGGTGGAAGAAAGCAACTCAGAACCTGGCTACCAGGAAATATAGCTCTCACATATCGGGATAAAATATATCCCCCAAGACATGTCCCCAATGTTCCACACTAGCCACACCATACCTGACTATAGTCACCACTCAGTTAATCCCTATCCATAGATTAATGCAATGATTAGGTTGCACTAATGAATGTTCTTACAACCCAATTAATTCACCTCTACTCTTTTGTGCATTGTCTTACACATGAACTTTGGGGGGCATACCTCATATCTAACTATTTTTTTGCTACTGTATTCCTCTAACTAACATGAAAGCATCATGGATGTATGATTATTTATTGTTGTTTTCTTTTTCCTGTTTCCAACACCTAAGGCAATGTGACCTAGTAACTTTTCAGTAAGTGAATGCATCTTGCAATAGGAAAACATCCTCATTGCCTTTCTGCCTACTGTTCGAGTACTTCCTTTCTGATACCTTAGGGAACTCTGTTACTTCTTAGTCTTGTGGTACTAACAGCTGTGTGGGCACTGCCTGGAGAGTGTCATATCCTGGGATGCCCAAACCTGAGTATCCACCAACAGCTGAGCCTCAGCCAATGTTAGACCTTGTACTGGGTTCCTTTCTAGTAGGAAGCATCTAGTCCAAGGGTACCAATTAAATGATTTCAATGCCATTATCTTACTGCCTATTCCCAAGTATTACATGGAAAAATTTTCAGTACTCTTTCCCACTGAGCCAAGCACAACTTTACTGTTATAGTATTTTGGTTAGTATTAACTGATCTGAAGTGACATCTCTATGACTCCATGGCTAGTCCAACCTCTAAGCGAATGTATAAAGTCAAAACATCTGATCATTTAGCACCTATTTGAGGAATATTAATAAGGAGTGCATAACTTAACTCTTAGCATTTTGAATGACATTAAATTTTAGAAGTTCTCCTAAAGTGAACCCCAAATCTGCTTATTCTATGTGTGTCTTAGTTTTGCCTTCTGGATGGAAAAAGCATAGAAAGAATTCCCAATTTATCAAAGTTCTTTTGGTGTTTTTTAATAACCTGTATTCTAACTAATAATAATAGCTGACATTTATTAAGCCTTTGTAATTTGACAGGCATTGTCATAGTACTTCACAATATCTCAATTAATTCCCAGAACGGCACCATTATTACCATTTTGCTGATAAAGAAACTGAGATAAAAAGTGGTCTCCCTGTTAATTACTTTATTTCTGTCCTTGATCCATTGTCCTGTCTCTATTATGAGCTTTATCTCAATGCATTATGATTACTTGTATATACACATTTCTCTCCTGTTAGATTGCAACTGTTAAGGTATGAATGACATCACTGTCTCAGCACCTAGCACAGAATCAGGGACACTTGCAGGAATATCTAAGGTCTGCTACTTAGGTAAATAATATAAAAATATTTCAGAAAATATTTTAAGCTCAGTTTAGTTGAGAAGAAAAGTACAAAATGAATTAAATTATTCTGGCTCAGATGAATGAGTCCAGTGTATGGAAGAAACATACAGATGTGATCTCAGAGCCAAGCAATATTTGAGAACCATGCATCACTGGAAAGGTACCAGAAAATTTTAAAAGAGACATGTTAAGTCCCAAGTAAATTTTTTTAAAAGTGAAGAAATTTTAGATTTGTTAATTTTAGATTTGATATGGAGTCCCCAGAAATTATAGAATGTTTTCATCAGATAGTTTATGAATTTTTTTAAAAATATTTTTTCAGTTGTAGATGGACACAATACCTTTATTTTCATGTGGTTCTGGGAATCAAACTCAGTGCCTCACACATGCTAAGCAAGCGCTCTAGCCCAGTTTATGAATTCTTGACAAAAATTGTGGACATTTTGAGATCCAAAGTTAATTCATTAAGAACAACTTATCTCAAATGAATTTACTACCTCTTTGCAGGGTGGTAGCACAAGGGAGTTCACAGAATACTAAGTTATAAGTACCTTATATATATATTATGTACTACACTTTATTTATTTTTTTTATTGGTTGTTCACAACATTACAAAGCTCTTGACATATCATATTTCATACATTAGAATCAAGTGGGTTATGAACCCCCATTTTTACCCCAAATACAGATTGCAGAATCACATCGGTTGCACATCACATTTTTACATACTGCCATATTAGTGACTGTTGTATTCTGCTACCTTTCCTAACCTCTACTATCCCCCTTCCCCTCCCCTCCCATCTTCTCTCTCTACCCCATCTACTGTAATTCATTTCCCTCCATGTTTGTTATCCCATTCCCCCCATAACCTCTTATATGTAATTTTGTATAACAATGAGGGGCTCCCTCCATTTCCATGTGATTTCCCTTTTTTTCTCCCTTTCCCTCCCACCTCATGACTCTGTTTAATGTTAGTCTTTTCTTCCTGCTCTTCCTCCCTGTTCTGTTCTCAGTTGCTCTCATTATATCAAAGAAGACATTTGATATTTGTTTTTTAGGGATTGGCTAGCTTCACTAAGCATAATCTGCTCTAGTGCCATCCATTTCCCTGGAAATTCGTGATTTTGTCATTTTTTAGTGCTGCGTAATACTCCATGGTGTATAAATGCCACATTTTCTTTATCCATTCATCTATTGAAGGGCATCTGGGTTGATTCCACAGTCTAGGAATTGTGAATTGTGCTGCTATGAACATCGATGTGGCAGTATCCCTGTAGTGTGCTCTTTTAAGGTCTTCAGGAAATAGTCCGAGAAGGGCAATAGCTGGGTCAAATGGTAGTTCCATTCCCAGCTTTCCCAGGAATCTCCATACTGCTTTCCAAATTGGCCGCACCAATTTGCAGTCCCACCAGCAGTGTACAAGAGTACCCTTTTCCCCACATCCTCGCCAGCACTCATTGTTGTTTGACTTCATCATGGCTGCCAATCTTACTGGGGTGAGGCGATATCTTAGGGTGGTTTTGATTTGCATTTCCTTGACTGCTAGAGATGGTGAGCATTTTTTCATGTACTTGTTGATTGATTGTATGTCCTCCTCTGTGAAGTGTTTGTTCATGTCCTTGGCCCATTTGTTGATTGGGTTATTTGTTTTCTTATTGTCTAATTTTTTGAGTTCTTTGTATACTCTGGATATTAGGGCTCTATCTGAAGTGTGTGGGGTAAAAATTTGTTCCCAGGATGTAGGCTCCCTATTTACCTCTCTTATTGTTTCTCTTGCTGAGAAAAAACTTTTCAGTTTAAGAAAGTCCCATTTGTTGATTCTTGTTATTAACTCTTGTGCTATGGGTGTCCTATTAAGGAATTTTGAGCCCGACCCCACAATCTGTAGATCAGAGTCTACTTTTTCTTTTATCAGACGGAGAGTCTCTGATTTGATATCTAGCTCCTTGATCCACTTTGAGTTGACTTTTGTGCATGGCGAGAGGAGGGGATTCAGTTTCATTTTGTTGCATATGGATTTCCAGTTTTCCCAACACCATTTGTTGAAGATGTTATCCTTTCTCCATTGCATATTTTTAGCTCCTTTATCAAATATAAGATAGTTGTAGCTTTGTGGATTAGTCTCTGTGTCCTCTATTCTGTACCATTGGTCCACCCGCCTGTTATGGTACCAGTACCATGCTGTTTTTATTACTATTGCTCTGTAATATAGTTTGAAATCTGGTATCGCTATACCACCTGATTCACACTTCCTGCTTAGAATTGTTTTTGCTATTCTGGATCTTTTATTTTTCCATATGAATTTCACGATTACTTTATCTATTTCTACAAGAAATGCCATTGGGATTTTGATTGGCATTGCATTAAACCTATAGAGAACTTTTGGTAATATCGCCATTTTGATGATGTTAGTTCTGCCTATCCATGAACAAGGTATATTTTTCCATCTTCTAAGATCCTCTTCTATTTCTCTCTTTAGGGTTCTGTAGTTTTCATTGTATAGGTCTTTCACCTCTTTTGTTAGGTTGATTCCCAAGTATTTTTTTTTTTTTGAGGATATTGTGAATGGAGTGTTTTTCCTCATTTCCATTTCAGAAGTTTTGTCGCTGATATACAGAAATGCCTTTGATTTATGTGTGTTGATTTTATATCCTGCCACTTTGCTGAATTCATTTATTAGTTCTAGTAGTTTTTTTGTAGACCCTTTTGGGTCTTCTAGGTATAGAATCATGTCATCCGCAAATAGTGATAATTTAAGTTCTTCTTTTCCTATTTTTATGCCTTTAATTTCTTTCGCCTGTCTAATTGCTCTCGCCAGTGCTTCGAGAACTATATTGAATAGAAGTGGTGATAGGGGGCATCCCTGTCTTGTTCCAGATTTTAGAGGGAATGCCTTCAATTTTTCTCCATTCAGAATGATGCTAGCCTGAGGCTTAGCATAGATAGCTTTTACAATGTCGAGGTAAGTTCCTGTTATCCCTAGTTTTTCTAATGTTTTGAGCATAAAGGGATGCTGTACTTTGTCAAATGCTTTTTCTGCATCTATCGAGATGATCATATGGTTCTTATTTTTAAGTCTATTGATGTGGTGAATAACATTTATTGATTTCCGTATATTGAAACATCCTTGCATCCCAGGGATGAATCCTACTTGATCATGGTGCACAATTTTTTTGATGTGCCTTTGTATCCGATTCGCCAGAATTTTATTGAGGATTTTTGCATCTAGGTTCATCAGAGATATTGGTCTGCAGTTTTCTTTCTTTGAGGTGTCTTTGTCTGGTTTCAGAATCAGGGTGATGTTGGCCTCATAGAATAAATTTGGCAGAGCTCCCTCTTTTTCTATTTCCTGAAATAACTTGAAAAGTATTGGTATTAATTCTTCTTTAAAGGTTTTGTAAAACTCCGCTGTATACCCATCCGGTCCTGGGCTTTTCTTGGTTGGAAGTCTTTTGATTGCTTCTTCTATTTCATCTATTGATATTGGTCTGTTTAAGTTGTGAGTATCCTCCTGACTCAGTCTGGGCAAATCATATGACTTAAGGAATTTATCGATGTCTTCACTATCTTCTATTTTATTGGAATATAGGTTTTCAAAATAATTTCTAATTGTCTTCTGTATTTCTGAAGCGTCTGTTGTAATATTGCCTTTTTCATCCTGTATGTTAGTAATTTGAGTTCTCTCTCTTCTTCTCTTCGTTAGCATGGCTAGGGGTCTGTCAATCTTATTCATTTTTTCAAAGAACCAACTTTTTGTTTTGTTAATTTTTTCAATAGTTTCTTTTGTTTCAATTTCATTGATTTCTGCTCTGATTTTAATTAATTCTTGCCTTCTGCTACATTTGCTGTTGTTTTGCTCTTCCTTTTCTAGGGCTTTGAGATGAAGTGTGAGCTCATTTATTTGTTGGTTTTTCCTTTTTTTGAGGAATGACCACCAGGCGATGAATTTCCCTCTTAAAACTGCTTTCATTGTGTCCCATAGATTCCGATATGTTGTGTCTGTATTTTCATGTATCTCTAAGAATTTTTTGATTTCCTCCTTTATGTCTTCTGTAACCCATTGATCATTCAGTAACGTATTGTTCATTGTCCATGTGATGTAGGATTTTTCCTTCCTTCTTTTATCATTGATTTCCAGTTTTATTCCATTATGATCTGATAAAGTGCATGGTATTATCTCTACCCCTTTATATTTACTGAGGGTTGCCCTATGGCATAATATATGATCTATTTTTGAGAAGGTTCCATGTGCTGCTGAGAAAAAAGTATATCTACTTGATGATGGTTGATATATTCTATATATGTCAGTTAAGTCTAGGTTATTGATTGTGATATTGAGGTCTATAGTTTCTTTATTCAACTTTTGTTTGGAGGATCTGTCCAATGGTGAGAGAGGTGTGTTGAAGTCACCCATAATTATTGTGTTGTGGTCTATTTGATTCTTGAACTTGAGGAGAGTTTGTTTTATGAACATTGCAGCGCCATTATTTGGTGCATAAATATTGATAATTGTTATGTCTTGTTGGTGAATGGTTCCTTTTAACAGTATATAATGTCCTTCCTTATCCCTTTTGATTAACTTAGTCTTGAAGTAGATTTTATTCGATATGAGAATGGCCACCCCTGCTTGCTTACGAGGACCGTGTGCATGGTATATTTTTTCCCAACCTTTTACCTTGAGCCTGTGTATGTCTTTTCCAATCAGATGTGTCTCCTGGAGGCAGCATATTGTTGGATTTGTTTTTTTTAATCCATGTTACCAGCCTATGTCGCTTTATTGGAGAGTTTAAGCCATTAACGTTTAGAGTTACTATTGATATATGGTTTGTACTTCCTGCCATGTTTGATTATTTATCTCTTTTTTTTTTCTAATTTAGTTTGTTTCTCCATGATTAGCTTTCCACCTGTCCTCTGTCTTTACCGAGGCACTTCCCGCTGATGGTTTTGGTTATTGTTTTTCATTTCTTCCTCGTGTAGAGTTTTGCTCAAGACGCTTTGCAATGCTGGTCTTCTGGCTACAAATTCTTTTAGCTTTTGTTTATCATGAAAGATTTTTATTTCGTTGTCATATCTGAAGCTTAATTTTGCTGGATACAGAATTCTTGGTTGGCATCCATTGTCTTTCAGTGTTTGAAATACGTTGTTCCAGGATCTTCTCGCTTTCAGCGTCTGTGATGAAAAATCCGTTGTTAACCTTATTGGTTTACCCCTAAATGTAATCTGCCTCTTTTCTCTTGTAGCTTTTAATATTTTCTCTTTGTTCTGTATATTGGATATCTTCATAACAATGTGTCTTGGCGTTGGTCTACTGTGATTTTGTGTGCTCGGTGTCCTGTATGCATCTACAATTTGTATATCTGTTTCCTTTTTGATTTCTGGAAAGTTTTCTGTAATTATTTCATTCAGCAAGTTACTCATTCCCTTGGCATGAATCTCTGTGCCTTCCTCTATCCCGATGACTCGTAAGTTTGGTTTTTTTAAGTTATCCCAAATCTCTTGGATGTTTTTCTCGTGATTTTTTACCAGGCTATCTGAGTTGGCTAGACTCTTTTCAAGATGATATATTTTGTCTTCATTATCTGACATTCTGGCTTCTACTTGCTCGACTCTGTTAGTGATACTCTCGATTGAGTTTTTAATTTGGTTTATCGTTTCCTTCATTTCTAGAATTATTGTTTGATTTTTTTTACAATCTCTATCTCCTGATAAAGATGCTTAACTTCTTCTTTTATCTGTTTATGTAATTCATTTTCAATGTGATCTTTAAGGTCCTTTCCATCTGTCTAAGGTGTTCCTTGAGTTCTTTATATGGCCATTTTTCTGATGACTCCAGGTCTTCCTGAATATTTAGGCTGTCTTTCATTGTTTGTACTCCTTTTCTTCCTTGCTTTTTTATGCTTATGATACTTCTTGTTCTATTTGACTGCTGAGTTACTGTTTACTCTTATAAATTTATTTGATGCTTGGGAGGAGAGGTATTAGAAGGGAAGGGAAGAAGTCACTAAAGAGAGTGAGTGTAGGCAGGTAGAATTCAAGAAAGGGGGAATAAGAAAATTGAAAAGAAATGAAAAGACAAAAGAAAATAAGTGAAAAGAAAGAAAAAACGAAAAAATAAAAATTTAAAACCAAAAAAAATTATAATGATAATAAACAAATGGAAATTAAAGTTTAAAAAATAATAGTAATAATAATAGAATAAAAAGAATTAAAAAAAATTGAAACCATTAATAAGAAAGTTGAAGAGCAACAACAACATCAACAACAAAAAGTGAAAATAAAATTTAAAAAAATACCAATAATAATCATTAAAAAAAGTAATAATAATAATAATAATAGTAAATGCAGTCATAGAGCTCAATTAACTTCTCTTCCAGTAGGTGGGAACTGGGCCAGGCTTCTCTTCTTGATGGTGGGAACCAATCACTGTGCCTCAGCTCTTCCTCCCAGACTGTGCAGGTCTCCAATCCTGAGTGCCTAGGGCCTTCTCTTGTGGTTCCTCAAGCCAGGCCCCGCTCACCTGTGAAGCTCGCCACAATACTGGTTACACGCCGGGTCTGCTGCTCCTGGGAGCCCTGTTTCCATGGATGCCTGGGCACACCCTTTCTGTTTGCCTCCCTCAGACCCTAAGTTTGTAGGGCTTGGGGCTGAAGACCCCCAGCGAATTTGTTTGCCCTCAGGAGCAACTCCCCTGGTAGCTGGTGCAAGGGACCTCTGTTGTCAGCAGAGGGATACCCTGGGTCTGACTATCGTGTTCAGTTGGCTTTAACCTCTGTGAGTTCAGGTGGGCCGACTAGTTATTTCAGCGGGATCATTAGTGCTGAGTCACGAGAAGCAGGCGAACCAGAACTAGAATGCAGCCCAATCCAGGCTCGGTGTGTTCTGAGAGGGGCAGACTGTTCGCCCGGGATCCCCTTCAGCTCAACAGTGCCTAGTGGTCCTGAGCGAACAGTATTTTGACAGTTTACTTCTCCCTATGCTCACGCAGCTGAAGGGGTTAGAGACTTGATCTCTCCGCGTCTGCCGCCATGTTGGATCACTTAGATTTTAAATTGTCACTCATCTTATCGGCTGTTTCATTTAACTCGGCAGCTCACTCGTGCGGTGAAGAGTCTGCTCTATGGTGCTCTGCGGGAGGTGGTGGCGGCAGCGGCGGCGGCAGCGGCAGCGCGGTGGCGGCTCAGCTGTGGCCTGAGAGAAAGTTTTTTCAACACATATTGCTAGAGCTCAGAAGCTTCTCACACTGTGGAGGATGGCCTGTGCCCTTGGCGTCAGGTGGCTCTCCTAGACGGTGAGCTGCAGTGGGTGACTAAGGGTGGGTTGCGCCCGTCCCTCCGCCCACGCGTCGTCCTCTTGCTCACCAGCTCGCACCTGGACTTCCAAACAAATCGAGGTGGACTTCTCTGGGCAGCGGCAGCGGCAGGGATTGAGAACCTCTTCCACTCGGAGATCAGCAGCACTCTGCCTGTACTACACTTTAATTAGGCAAGTATTTTATTGTCAGATGGTAGTACATTCTAGGAGGTTTCTACTTTACAATTATATACAAAGAGGACTGGATCAATGATGGGTTGGAAATCATTAGGTGTGGCTTAGTAGAGAGAAATATGTATTTATTAGGAGACATGTATTTTGTTATTTACAAATTATCTGACCATGAATAAACCATTTAACCTCTTTGGGGCTGTTTTCAACCTGTCTCAGAGGACTGCTGCAACACTGAGATATATGAAATCACTCACTAAAATTCCAAGTGCTATATCAGGTAGCACACAGTCAACATTGAGGATGGTCTTTATATTAATGCACTTGGCCTTGTCCTCTACCACTGCATGAGGATGGGGAAGGCATATTCACTGTAGAAGACTTCACCTTGGAAAAAATAGCCCATCAAAAAATAAGCAAAATTAAGACTAAAAATTATTTCAGTTTCTGGGTTATTTAAGAAAACAAGATAAAATAACAGAAAGATACATCATATCCTTCATTTAAACAAAAATATCAATTGTGCAAATACAGGACAAAACATACCTGACTTAGCAGAAATTCTTTGAGAGTAGATCTAGTATTAGAGATTACCGTGTGATATGACTATTAATAACATTAATATTGGTGATATTTGTTATGGTTTAACTATGCTGTATCTCCCAAAAGCTCATGAGACAATGAAAAAAAAAAGCTTAGTGGTGAAGGGATTGGGTTATGAGAGTCTTAACCTAACCAGGATGGTAGGGATTAACTGGATGGTAACTGTAGGCAGGTATAGTATGGCTGGAGGAGGTGGGTCTTTGAGGGCATGCCTTTAGGGTATGTGTGTGTGTGTGTTTATAATTATATTTATATATATATGCATATATATATTTGTATTTGTACACAATATCTTTATTTTATTTATTTATTTTTATGTAGTGCTAAAGATTAAACCTAGTGCCTCACCCATGCTAGGCAAGTGCTCTATTGCTGAGCCACAACCCCAGCCCCAGAGTATATATTTTGAAACTGGTAAGAGTCTGTCTCTTCCTCTTCTTCTCTCTCCCTGTTCTCTGTTTCCTGGTGCCACATCCCCAGCTGGTTTCCTCCATGACACATTTTCACTATGATGTTCTTCCTCATCTCAGGCCCCAAAGTATGGAGTCAGTTGTCTATGGACTGAGACCTCTGAAACCTTGAGTCTCCAAATAAATTTTTCCTCCTCTAAAATTGCTATTGTCAGGTCTTTTGGTCACAGCAGTGAAAAAGCTCACTAAAACAATATTTATATTTTTATATTCCCCTCTTCTGTTGGTGGATGATAATTCCTAAAAGGCAGAGACATTTTTTGGACTCCTGGGCCTATCATGGTTTCTTATAGATAGTCCACATTTTGAGTTAGTAAATTTTTATAAATCCTAAAGCCCTCAAACATCCAATCTCTGCAGCATGTTATAAAGTATCAAAGTCCAATAAAGAAACATAATCTAAATGAAGCTTATATGTAATTTTTTGTGTCTTAAGTCACATTTTGGGGAGCCCATTTTTGAGCAGTTTTAATCCTTTTTAAAATGTCATTGCTCTTCTTCCCAATTCTTATATGACCCAAAACAGCCATTCACCAAGTTCTTTAAAACACTTTCCAACTCCTAAGGAGCTTATTTTCTGCTGAATTCATGCCATCAAGCTCTTATTCTTGTGTGATACTGTTTTCTTTCTATCAGTCAATCTCATGGGGCACAGTGGAGTGGAAATAATGAGTTATGTTGGGATTTTGTTAGGGAACCATTGGGAAAAGTGTATGTATACAATAAATTAAATATTGTTCCCACTTGAGAATGAATTAAAATCAACACAAATAACATTCTGAGTAAATGGTAGAAGAATATCTAGATCATAGGATAGAGTAGCTCCATTGTCCTAAGCTGAATATCATATTTGGTATAAACAGTTCAGGTTTAAGTGATATTGATGATTAAGTTAATATTTGAAACACATTTATAAAATTGTTAGGGGTCTTAGGTTCTGCCATACACAGAATGGAGATAGTAAGCTTGGAGAACAATGTGCAATATTTCTATGGGCAGAATAATAAGAGTTAATAAGTAGAAGATATAGAGAAATTATTTAAAGGATTCTGGGAAAACTTTCTACTGAATCTGGTTCTTTTTAAAAATTTTTTTTTCTTTAGGTGCAGTTGGACACAATATCTTTATTTTATTCATTTATTTTTATGTGATGCTGAAGATAGAACCCAGTGCCATGCACGTGCTAGGCCACCAATCTACCACTGAGCCACAGCCCCAGTCCCCTAAATGTGGTTCTTAAGGGCCACTCTGTGAAAGAGGGCTGTGTGCCGTGTCAGGTATGCTGTTCTCCTGGAGGAGACAACTGGAAAAATGAATAAGGGGATTGTGGCAGCCCTCTTTCTTACTCACATGACTCATGAAATTGCTTACATATGAGAAACTTGAGAAAAAAGTGCTTCAAAGACCTCTAGGTCCAATTCAAAATGCTAAGTGGATGGAGTTTTATTCAGCTGCAAATAAAAATAAAATTCTGTTATTTGCAGGAAAATAGATGGAACTTGAGAACATTATGTTAAGTGAAATAAGGCAAACTCAGAAGGTCAAGGGTCATATGTTTTTTCTCATATAGGGAAACTAGAGGGGAAAAAGGAGATATTCTGAATAAATGCAAAGTGCTGCTCAAAATTGGTGAGAGAACTCTCATGAAAATCAAAGGGAGATTAGTAGAATAGAGGAAAGGGACCAAGGGGAGTTAGAAGGGAATGGAAAGGGGAGATAATGGGAATAATTTTGGCTAAATTATGTTGTTATACTGTGTGCATGTATGAACATGTAACAACCATTATGTATACCTATAATACATCCATAAAAAATATAGAAAGAAAATTCTAAGTGATTTCCCAAGACTTCAGTAGTTTGGATTAGGTCATTGTCAGGCATTACTCTGTTTTGCTTGAGTGCAAAGATCTTAAAATTACCTTTATTAGTCTCCCAAACACTGTCTCAGTTGCTTGCCTAAAGTATCTCAGTAAGAATTTCATTCTTTCACATCAAAGTTTCTATACTGTTATGATGCGAATGTATTTGCAAAAGAAAGCTCTCAAGTGACTACCAACCACTTTTATATTACTTTGAGTCAGATGAATATTTGGGAGGGAAAAACATGAAGGGGCTAGAGTCTCAAAGTAGGTAGCAAAGCTGCCTACTATAGAGGGAAAATGGGCTGACTGAGATTTGGGGTCAGAAAGGACCAACCAATCAACTTTCTTAACCTTTGATCCTAAAACTATATACCGAACTTATACAGGAGTTAACTTATATTTAGTTTTCTCAAAGTGAGGTCAAAAAGTTTGGAAAACCTAGATTCTAGGATCTTAGACCACCTGGTAAATAGGTTTAAATTCATATTTCCTGGATGAATCAACATGGTAGGAAAAGCCAGTGGTTGGCTACACTTATGAACATGCTGTGGATTTCGTATTCCCTGGAATACAATGTGGGAATCACTGCTTATTCAGCTTCATAGAAATATAAATCAGCTGGAGGGTTCCAGCTAACAGTTACCACATTGCATCTGTAAAGGGCTCGAGAAGAAATTAGATTTCTGTGGAAGGCCCTTGTTTGTGAGATTCTTTGTTCACTATAATTTGGCCCAATCCTTGTCTAATGACTTTCTACAAGCTGAACTGTAAAGAACTGAAAGACATATCTCTTTACATTGACATCTTATTTATTTTAATATATGCCAGTTGTTGCTCCACTTTTTATGCTTTCTGATTGTTATCCCTTTGAACTTTTGCCCCGAGGCAATTTAATCATGATTGGCTCAATTGTGTAAATCCAATAAACAAATCTTGGCCAAGGTCCCCTGGAGGTATCATCCTGACATTTCTCTGGGTGTGTTTACAAAGTCCTTTTACCCAGTCTTGGAACCACAGCCTCTGCCGTGTGTTCTTCTATTCAGAAAAACCCACTACTTTACAGAAAAAGCATCTTAGATCACTTAAAAGTCCTTCATTCCTAAAAAGAACACATTATTTGCCTGAACTTAAGTCTCTAATTTCCTTCATATTTATACCTTATAAACAGTCTCTGCAGAGGCATAGCCGCAAGGAACCAGTTGCTACAACCACACCCAGCCCTTAAATGGAAAGACAACTAGCAAACTTCATTTTTCATGGTTCTTCTTTTCTACAGATAGTTTCCAGGGCTTTTAAAAATATCTAGGTGCAGGCTAGTCTAGAAGTATATTTTTTTTCTACCTTTAAATAGTTACTCTTCAAAGGTCAAGACTCCCTTTTTTCTTCCAGTTGGAGATCCCTCAGACCAAATGTTAAGTGCTGCTCAAAATAGGTCTTCCACAATAAATATGCAAACTAGATGACAATAGAGTTTTTATGGATCACCCTAGAGCCACATAAAAGCACAATTTGGGAGTTATATCTAAGACATGCCTCTTCCTCTTCTTCCTAAGGAATTGTAAATATAGGTGGGAGATTTTATATTATTAATTAAGAAACTTGAAGAAATTATCATTTTAATAGCCCTTGTCTTCCCTTTTGAAAGGGAGAAAAATGAGCCACTTATGTGAACATAATTTCATTTCTCCAAGCTGTTTAGATAGTTATTTTCATGTGGAATATTTACATCAGCTTGTAAACTGATATATAAGAACTTAAGTTAAAATGTTTTCACTCCATATACTAATGTTTAGCTCTGGTATTCATCCAAGAATTGGGCCCCTTACAATTATAGCATCTGTTTTTGTTCAGTTAATTTTATAATCTCAGATGTTTCCATAAATCCTAAATTAAAGAGAAAACTGCTGGGACCAATTTGTGTGGTAGGCTAAGTGTAATAGTAGACCATCACTGTTCAAGGATGTTTTGCTTTTCTTTCTCTCTCCCTGTGGCTTGTTATTACAGATATCACATTTCAGCAAATGCTCTTATTTTTTTTTATAATGATACTGCACAGAAAATGGTCCATTTCATCTTGTTTCAGCTAGATTATGATATTTGGGATTAAGGCCATTTGCACCATTGAGAAGATGGCCATGAATGAGTTGGTTACTTTAAGCTGTGTTGTAAAATTCTCTGCAGAACTCCTAGGTGTTTTTAGTTCTTCACATTGATTCAAACAGGGTGACAGAACAGGATGGCTAGGGATATAGAAATACTTTCTTGTTTTCTTTCTTATAGGCACCTCAAAGAAAAACAGTAAAAATGAAAATGCAAAAAATTGTAGGACTAAGATTTTTATGTCTTTTTGTATCACTGGTCAGATTATCACTACAAGCACTGGTACAGCATTTTTACTGATTCCTGTGCCAAAAACATAGTAATGAACAGAGCAACTCTTTTTATTCTCTATTCACTTTCTGAAGAAGTGAAGAGGCGGAAACCTTTCAAGGGGCTGCAACAGCAGCTGAAATCCAGGATAGTCTAAAGCATGTGGCGAATATACTGCTTTAACAGTGCATCAGATTCTCAACTGTAGAGTCCAACTTACAAGATGGTACTTCAAGCTTTTAAAAACTTGAGTATTTATTTGTTCTATGATAGAGTATTAAAAAAACCCCTCATTATTGCTGAAGAGAGCAGAGGCAGAAATAAAAACAGGCATTATCATTAACTAGTAATCTTGCTTTCTGAGATGAAATCCTCTGAATTCTACTCATTTGTGGGCCAAAGATTTGAGGACTACCCTGGAGGACTGATATTTTTAACTGAAGGCTAAAAACCCTTCTAGGTCTATCTTGCAAATCATAATAATATTTCTTAATAATAAGAAGTTATTTATCTAATTTTCATTTAGAAGACAATTGAACTTTTTCAAAATGGTTCCAGTTCTTTTATAAAAATTAATTGATGGCATTCATTTAAGTCTAACTTCTGAATTTTTAATTTTGGAACCAATTTTATGTGCTTTGGAGAACATAATTTCTTTATTGAGAAATGTAATATAATTTAATTTATCACTATAGCTCTGAGGGATGTCCTTAAAATAATAAGCTATTCTTTATTAAGTTTTCTCCTACAAGTTATTTGGATTTTGGTTATTTTAGATAAGTATTTGCTAGTTTATGTAAGGGGAAATTTGCAGTCAGTTCAGCTTATTAGACACAGTGGGAAAAAGTATAAAATACACTGCAGGAGAAAGTATCAAGTCTGACTACTTGACCTTATAAGCAAAGAGATGGATTGATGTATATGACACCCTCAGATATAAGATACCCAATATCTTTGATGCTGTTATTAGGTATAGATAAATATTAATACTAACAATATTAATGTTGGTGGAATACTGGTGAGGATTAAGAAAGAACTACATATGTAACTATGTATGTAACTCTGTATGTAACTATGCCTATGTTTTGTAAGTTGAAGTGTATGTTGAATTCTTAACCGAGTTAGTCACTTTTAGCTGTCCCATAAAATTTTGTAAGATTGCAACTGAAATCTAAAAAATCTAAAGCACATGGGAAATATTTTTTTTAACTTGCATCAGATTTTCAACTGTAAGGTACAACTTAAAAGATGGTACCTTGATCTTTTAGAAACTTAAATATTTATTTGGTCAATGTCAGGGTAGTGTTCACAAATTTGTGTTGAAATTTCAACTACCTAATTATTTATATAACTGTGCCTAGTACAATGTCCAAGACAAATACTAAATACATAATGTGTTGGTCACTTTCAGCTCTGTGATAAGGTTTTCTACAGAGTTCATAGGTAGATATAGATATACCAAATTGAAAACAAATGATTCTAAAATATGACATAGATCATAACCAAAACTTCCACAAAATTTCAAATCATTCTTTGCCAAGACTCACTTGTATGACTTGGATAATGCTAAAAAGAAAAAAATTCCAAAGAAAATCGGATCCTTTGTTTTGTATTATAATACACTTTTTCAAATCTATTTAGAAGTGAATATATGCTTATTTAAACAACTATAGGGAGGAAGTTGAAAATATGAAGAATATTTTAATGAATGTTAATATTTCATCTAATTTAGAATCCTGGAGAGAAGATTCAAGATGGAGGATTAGAGAAAGGCTACATTTCTCGTTTCTCTGTGGCTCAGGATTCAAGCAGTGGGCGTACTGCTTCTCAGTGAGAGGGGTGAAAGAAGGAATTCAATAAAATTCGATATTGGACAGAGTCTCTCAGAGACTCAGAAATACAGGTGCATTGAACAAAGAACAAGAAAGAGTACACTGAAACCAAGCTGGTTGTGACAGCAGCATCAGCAGCAGTTCTGGTTCATCACAGAGGGGAGGTATAGCAGAGAGAGAAGCACAATGGATAAATTTGGCACAGAAATACCTGTAGATCAAAAAAGCAGTCTGTACTTAGCTGATCTAGAGGCTGCACACCAAACTGGTGTTTCAAAAGTGCTCTGTGCTTGTCAATAGGCAAGTGAAGAGCTGAAGTGGAGCCATTTTGAGGTGGCCACACTGCAGTCCAGGAGATCATATCGAACATTCTATACTGTCCCGAGAAGCATTTACTTACTATATGGCGTAAGGTGTGCCCAGTAGAATGCGAGTAAAAGAGAGAAAAAAATTTGCCCAGTGGGATTCAAGTCTGAAAAATGGCAGGGAGTACAACTCACTCACTTTTTCTTGGAGCCTGGCAGCTCATGTAACCAGCTGAAAAGGGTTAGGAAACTGAACAGGCAAGGGTAAATATACTTAGGGATTAAGCCTTGGGTGACTACATTCATGAGCAGCAGAGCTTGAGGACAGTTGTTTCTCCTGCCCCATGAGTAGAATTCTTGTGAGGCTCTTGAAATCCAGAATCCCAGCAAGGATTTGCATCTTCCTGGCTCTAGGGCTGTATTGATCTAATCTCTACACAGCAGATATCACCCAACAAAGTCCCTAAGATCTGATTAGACTTAAGTACCAGCCACTGAAAATCCCCTTGCAGAACTCCACAGAAGCCCCACCAGAATGAATCAATCTGGTCTGTCCAGACAAAACTCCAATGGACAGTACTTCCCACTCTATCCTGCCTTGTATGAGAAACAAGGCTGAGAGTTATTTCAACCAGCCTCAGTTTTAGGGCGATCCAATGGGGATTTTGCTGAGCAATGGAAAAAGAGGAAGCATTTAACAAACCCCTGGCCCTTGCTTGCTTTTCTCTCTCTTCCTCACTCCCTACATCCTCCCACTCCCCCCTCTGTAAACAGTCCAAGATGGAATGGAAAGAAGAACAGCTGGGCATAGGACACGACCATCCATCCTTGTCAGCTGTTGACCACCTCAGTGGAGACAACTATTTTATTTTTCATTAAAAATCTTCTCTCTCTCTCTCTCTCTCTCTCTCTCTCTCTCTCTCTCTCTCTCGTGCTCTTGCTGTGCTGATTGTTTCATGAAAATATATACATATATATATTTCTTTCTTTTTTCCCCTCATTTTTTTTATGATAGTTATTTTTCCTTGTTTTAACTCGTGAGGGGTAGGGTTTTTGATTTGTTTGTTTTTATGTTGTTTTGTTTTTGTCTTTTTGTTTCTCATGTTTCTCTTTTTCTTCTGCTAACAGCCAAATTTTCTTGTTCTCTCTTTCCTTCCCTTGACTTTGGTTTTTCTATTTTTTCTCCCCATTTCCTTCTTTAAAAACATCACTTGCTAGGTCTCTTCTGCATTCTGTCAGTCCACATTTTGAACATTTTAAAACTTTCTTCTATCTCACTATCACATTTTCTTTTTTCCTAATGAACTGTGTTTGTATTATTTTTAAGAATTATTTGGTTTATACAATTCCTGATACCACCATTCATGTTGTTTCAGTGATTAGTACTGTGGATGACATAGTTGACACCTGCTATCTACTTTAATGTCAGATCTACTTCACAATTATTTTTTTTCTTTTTCTTTTTTTTTTTTTTGTGTGAGTGTGTGTATTGACAATTGGTTGACCCCACCATTCTTGTTTTTGTTATGAATTAATGGTGTAGATGACATAGTAGGCACCAGGCATTTATTTTAATGCTTTATATTGTTTGCTCTGACTGTTACTAGTGCTTGTTTCCCCCTTTTCTCAAGGCGCTGGGAACTTAAAGGGACACTACAAGTTCATGGGATAGAAACTGTATTGCTGAACTAACCTCAGCCAAAAGACAGTGTACCTTGCTCCACAAACAAATTAACCACACCCAAACTTTAGCTATACTTTAATGGAAAGAATTAAAGAGATGAAAACTCCAAACTAATGATAGGCCCCAAGGAACCTCTAAGTGGATCCCTCAGGTCCCATTCATAGACATCTGCTCTTACACCAAACCCAGAGATTAAAACAAAGTGTGTGAATACCATAAGAATGTTGAAATCTAAATCTAGATCAATGTAGGATACTTTGGAAAGAGAAGGCTGTGCTATAAAAGGGCCAAAACATTAAAGTGGAAGAGAAATCCATCCCAACAAATGCCTAAAACCAAACACAGAAATATAAGAATAATACAAAAGCAAGATGACACAATGCTTCTGAAAGTTCATAATTCACCAACAACTGACTCCAAAGATATAGAAGTGGATGAAATATCAGATGGAGCATTCAAAAGAAGGATCATAAAAATGATCAATGAATTCTGAGAGAACACAGAAAATAGCTGAATGAATTAAGAAAGTCATGATAGGATTGAATGAGAAATACATTGAAGAGAGAGAGATTAAAAAAGAACCAAACAGAATCTTGGAAATGAAAAACACAATAAACCAAATAAAATTTTCAGTTGAAAAGCTTTCTAGTAAAGTAAACCATGCTAAAGACAGAATCTCAGAGCTGGAAGACAAGTGACTGTTCTTGAATATTTAAACAATATTTTTAAAAAAGTAAGTAATCATGACCAGAATATATAAGAACTCTTGGGAAACAGTAAAAGACCAAATTTAAGAACCATTGTAGCTGAAGAGGATTGTGAGAGGCAGAATAATGGAATGGATAATGACTTCAGGGAAATAATAACAGAAAAATTTCCAAATCTTCAGAATGAGACCGACATTCAGATACAAGATGCATTTAAAATCCCAAGTAGACGAGGTCAAAAAAGAACCTCTGTGACATACAATAATTAAAATACCTAATGTATAGAACATGGAAAGAAGTTTAAAATCCTTAAGAGGAAAATGTCTGGTTGCATTTAGAGAGAAGCCAATCAGAAATCACTTCTGATTTCTTAGTACAAACTGAAATCCAAGAGGACTGGGAAAAATGTGTTCCATGCATGGAAAGAAAATAAATGTCAACCAATATTGCTATATCCAGCAAAGCTATCCTTCAGAATCAAAGAGAAAATAAAAACATTCCAAGAATAGCAAATACTAAAAGACTTCATGACCATTAAGCCAATACTATAGAAAATACTTAAAGAAGTACTTCATACAGAATAAAAACATACTACAACAAAACAAACCAAAAAACCCCCAGAGCTTATAAATGAACAAGTCTCATTTGAAGAGTAGCCAAGCAAATGAGAAACAGAATCAAATTAAACATTAGAAATAGATCAAAATGAGAAGAATTAATAAACATATCTCTATAATAATACTGAAAATGTTCTCACCTCTTCAATTTAAAGATACAGGCATAGACTAGACTAAAAAACAAGAACTATATATTATTTGAAAAAGACTTGCTTTACAGGCAAATATAGTCACAGGCTGAAAGTTAAAGGATAAAAGTGATTATACCATGCAGATGGAATCCCAAAACAAGCAGGAGAAGTTAGCCTAGTATCCACCAAAGCAGACTTCAAGCCACAATTAATCAGAAGGGACAAAGAAAGTCACTTAATGCTAGTAAAAAAAAAAAAAAAAAAGCAACAACAAGAAGATAGAACAATATCAAATTTGTATGTCCTCAACATCTGCACAACATCTGTACATCTATTTATGTAAAATAGGTACTACTTGTATAATAAAGACTGAGATAGACCTCTTTAGCTCTTTGAAGCACAGGCTTCAAAAATGAAGGTTCAGTACATGAGAAATCCTTAGGGAGTTTTTGAATTAAAGAGACAGACTCTAATTAACCTTTAAACTAGCTCCAGTACAGCTTCTCCTAGCTCCAGCTTCCAGCCACCTATTATGGTAGCAAGGTTTACTGAAGAGGCTATCGAAAAAGAGAGAGAGAGAGAGAGAGAGAGAGAGAGAGAGAGAGAGAGAGAGAGAGAGAGAGAATACATGCCAGGGAGTGGACTTTTATTGGGGAACAAAAAATTCTGGGGAAAATCCCACCCAAAGAAGATTAAGGGGGCCATGTCCCAAGGTCAGGGGTGACGATTGGGTCTTTGGGGTACTCGCCAGACACACCTCCACACCGACAAGCCCTCAGACCTGAGAAGGGTGGAGAAAGCTCTGGACACAAGGATGTGTCTAAGTGCCTCTTGCCCAGCCAGGGAGGAAACTCAAATCACATGCAAGGATGGCCTCCCACAGACCTCAGTACAACAATACTGTGTGATCTCAACATACCTCTCTCAAAACAGGTAGGTCATCCAGATGTAAACAGTAAAGACTCTTTGGTCCTGAAAAATATTATAAATCAAACAAACTTAACAGACATCTGTAGATGATTTCATTTAACAACTACTGAATACACTTTCTTCTCTGCTGCTGATGAACGTTATCTAAAATAGACCATACTTAGGTCGCAAATCAACTCTTATCAAGTAAAAAATAGTTGATAAGTTTGATATAATTGGATCATAATGGAATGAAATTAAAAAACAACACAGTGCCTCACACATGCTAGGTGAGCACTCTAACACTGAGACACAACCCTAGCCCAAAGAATGAACAATACTATTTTGAATGATGAATGGTAGAAAAGAAACCAGGTAAGGAATTTTAAAAAAAATTAATCAAATGAGAATAGTGATAAAACAGACCAAAACCTCTGGGATACTATGAAAATGATTCTGAGAGGATAGTTTATAGTTATGGGTGTCTACATAAGAAAATCAGAAATATTCCAAGTCAACAACCTAATGATACATCTCTAGGTCCTTGAGATACAAGGACAAACCAGTTCCAAAACCAGCTGAAGGAAGAAAATAGTTAAGATCAGAGTTTAAATCAATGAAATTGAGCATAAAAATACAATCAATTAAATAAAGAGTTCATCCTTTGAGGAGATAAGCCCTCAGACAAACTAATCAAAAGAAAAAGAGAGAGGACACAAATCAGTAAAATTAGTGATAAATAGAGAAATCACCACTGATATCTCAAAAATCCAGAGGATCATTAGGCCTTATTTTGAAACTTATGCTCCAATAAATTGGAAAACTTTTAAGAAACAGATACATTCATAGACACATACAACCTGCCATAATTTATTCAAGAGGACATAGAAAACCTAAAAGACCAATAACTAGCAATGAGATAGAAGCAGTAATAAAATGCCTTCCAGTAAAGGAATGTGCAGGACCAGATCTATTCTCAGCTGCACTCTACCAGACCTTTAGTGAAAAACTAATGCCAATGTTCCTCAGATTATTCCATGAAATATAACAGGATGGAACACTTCCAAATTCATTCTATGGGACTGGCTCTAGCTCAGCAGTTCCTTTGACACAGAATGTACAACCAAATTGATTCTATGAATACAGCATCACACTCATACCAAAAACAGTTAGGGACACATCAAGGAAAGAAAACTACAGACCAATATTACTAATGAACTTAGATGCAAACATTCTTAAGAAAATATTAGAAAATAATATTCAACTCATATTAAGAAGATTGTATATAATGACCACATTGATTTTATCCCAGGGATGCAAGGATGGTTTAACATACATGAATCAATAAATATAATTCATCACATAAATAGAATTAAGGACAAAAATCACCTAGTCATCTAAATAGATGCAGAGCAAATCTTCAATAAAATTCAGCCCCTATTCATGATAAAAACACTGAAGAAACTCAGTATAGAAGGAACATACCTCAATATCCTATAGGGTATATATGACAAACCCAAAGCCAACATCAGAGAAAATTAGAAAAAAACCTGAAAGCATTTCCTTTAAAATCTCAAAAAGACAAGTATGTCCACTCTTTCTACACCTATTCAACATAGCACTAGAAATTCTAGCCAGAGCAATTAGACAAGAGAAGGAAATAAAAGGAATAAAAATGAGAAAGGAAGAAGTCAAATTATCACTGTTTGCAGATGATATGATTCTATACATAGAAGATCCAAAATGCTTCACCAGAAGTGTGCTGAAGCTAGTAAACAAATTCAGCAAGTTAGGAGGTTACAAAATCAACATAAAACAAATAGTTTTTCTATATATCAATCATGAATCTTCTGAGAAAGAAATCAGGAATACAACCCCATTCAAAATAGCCTCAAAAAACTAGGAATTAATGTGAACAAGGAGATGAAAGACTTCTACAATGAAAACTATGAAACACTGAAGAAAGGATTTGAAGAAAAAAACCAAGAAGATGAAAAGTCTTCCCGTGTTCATAGGTGGGCAGAATTAATACTTTTTAAAATGACTATACCACCAAAATCAATATACAATTTAATGCAATCCCCACCAAAATACCAAGGGCATTCTTCACAGAATAATAAAAAACAGTCCTGCAATTTATTTGAAGAATAAAAAACCCAGAATAGCCAAAGAAATTCTAGGCCAAAAAAGCAATGCTGGAGGTATGCCAATACCTGACTTCAAGTTATATTATAGAGCTATAGTAACAAAACCCACATGGTACCAGTATAAAAACAGACACATAGATCAATGGCACAGAAAACACAGAAACAAATCCACACAGATATAGATCCTTGACAAAGATGCCAAAAGTATACCTTTGTGAAAAGACAGACTTTTTAACAAATAGTGCTGGGAAAACTGCTTATCTATATGTTGAGTAGAACATTATATATCACCCTTCATCAAAGTCAACTCAAAATGGGTCAAAGACTTAAGAATTAAGAAACCATGGAATTCCTAGAAGAAGACTTAGGTTCAATATTCCAATATTGGTACAAGAAATGCTCTCTCAATTATACCTCTAGATCTTACAGATTAATGCCAAGAGTTAATAAATAGGAAGGCATCAAATGAAAGATTTGCACAGCAAAGGAAATCATTCCGAATGTAAAGAGAACCTACAGAATGGGAGAAAATCTTTGCTAGCTACTTTACTGACAGAGGATTAACATCCACAATACATAAAGAATCAAAAAACTTAACACCAAGGAACCCAATAACTCAATTAATCAATGGGCAAATGAACTAAACAGATACTTTTCAAAAGAAGAAATACAAATAGCCAACAAGTATATTTTAAAAAGTGTTCACCACTGATAGCAATTGGAAAAATGCAGACCCAAACTACACTGGGATTTCATCTCACTTCAGTCAGAATGGCAGCCATGAAAAATATTAACAAAAATAAATGCCAGAGAAGATGTGGAGAAAAAGGAACACGTTCACACTGTTGGTAGATTGAGAATTAATACAACTACTATGGAAAGCAAAAGAGGTTACTCAAAAGATGAGGAACCACCTTATGACCCAGCTAACCCACTCCTTGGTATTTATCTTAAAGAACTAAAGTTATCATACTATAGAAATAGGTATATACCCATGTTTACAGCAGCACAATTCATAATAACCAAACTCTGGAACCAGCTGAGGTGTCTGTCAACTGATAATACATGAAGAAAAGGTGATATAAGAGTTTTATTCAGTCACAAAGAAGAATGAAAATATATGAAGGAATATGGATGAAACTTGAGAACATTATGTTAAGTCAAATCAGCCAAACTCAGAAAGCCAGGGATCATATGTTGACTCTTATATGTGGAAGGTAGAGAAGAAAAAGGAAAAGAAAGGTGGAAGGGAGGGAGACAGCATAGAATAAAAGGAAGATCAGTGGAGTAAAGGAAAGAAACCAGGGGGAGGAAGGAGAAGAAGGAAAAAAGAAATACTGGGAAATTATATTGACTGAATCATATTGTTTTATTGTGGGAATAAGGATTCCCACCATTATGTACAACTATAATGCACGAATAAAAAGAAAAACGGGGAAGCTGGGTGTGGTGGTACATGCCTGTAATCCTAGCAACTCAGTAGGCTTAAGCAGGTTGAGTGCAAGTTTGAGACCAGCCTCAGCAACTTATCAAGGCCCTAAACAACTTAGAAAGACCCTGCTTCAAAATTAAAAAATAAACAACAGACTGGAGATGTGGTTCACCCATTAAGTACCCCTAGGTTAAATGCCCAATAATAATAATAATAATAAAGAGGGAGGCATAAAAATTGTGCAACTAAATAAAAAATTCCAAGAATATAAAAGCCTTTGTTTCAGGAAATAATATTATTAATAATTTAAAAGTTCCCAAGGAACCATATTCAATTTCCTCCCCCAAGGATATCAAAGAAATATAGTTTTTAAAAAATAAACACAAATTGTTTGCTTTATTAGACTAAAACACATTTGATGCTTCTTTTACATTTTCTTTTACTCTTTTTTTTTGAGGGGGGTTGGTGTATTGGGCATTGAACTCAGGGGTACTTAGCCACTAAGCCAATCCCCAGCCTTATTTTGTATTTTATTTAGAGACAGGATCTCACTGAGTTGCTTAGCACCTTGCTTTTACTGAGGCTGGCTTTTAACTCACAATCCTCTTGCCTCAACCTCCCAAGCCACTGGAATTACAGTGAACACCACCAAGCCTGGCTCTTTTACTGTATTTTAAAATTCACATTTCAATTTCTACCAAACAAAAGCCTATAAAACAAAATTTAGAAATTATGGTATTTTGAAACTTTTTACAATTTACTTTTTTACTCTACAAATTATTTACAACTCTGGGTTGTTTAACAACAAGGCTCTATTCTGAGAAGTGCATCTTTAGGCGATTTGTCACTGGACAAACATTATAGACTCTATTTACAGAAACTAAGATGACCAAGACATCATGAGGTGATTTAACGTCATGGGGCCCCATTATGGTTTGCATCTGGATGTCTCCCAAAGGCTTTTGTATTTGAAGATTTGGACCTTAAAGCAGCAATGTTTAGAGGTGGGGGTTTGGAGAAGTGATTAGATATGAGAGCTCTGACCTCATCAGTGGTTTAATCCATTGAGAGCTGAAGGGGCTGCCTGGAGGTGGCATGATTGGAGGAAGTAGGTCACTTGGGCATGACCCTGGGGATCCTATTTTGCCTTAGGCTCCTTGCCCTCTCTCTGTCCCAGTTTCCATTAGCTGAGCAGTTCTCCGCTATCACACTCTTCTGCCATAATGTTCTGCTTAACTCAGGTCCAGAGCAATGGAGATGGCTGACCATGAACTCAACCTCTGAAATTGTAAGCCCCCCCAAAACTTTTCCTCTTCAAAGTTGTTCTTTTAGGTATTGTAGTGATAAAAATTTGACTAACATACTAACCAAAAATAATTCCCTGTTCCTAGAATAAGAAAGCCTGAGATAATACTGTAATTGAATGAGATTTTCAGAGTCTTGGGAAGGAGATAATATATTTTGTATGTGCAAGGGATGTGCCATTGTATGACCAGAGGATAAACTATGGTTGATCAACTTTAAAGATAGCTAAAATAATCGTACCATTTCTCTACTTGCATTCCTCTCCTCTTATGAAGTACATTTTGTTTCTCCTGGAATCTGGGCTGATTTTGTGACTTTGACCAACAGAATGTTATGAGTATAATTCTGTGTCATTTGAGAACCTGGGTATTAAGAGGCTTGGCAGCTTTGTCTTTATTCATTTGGTGCACTCTTTCTGTCACGAAAGGAATCTTAGTCTACACTACCAAATGATGAGGATTATTTTCAGAGAGGGGTCCAGTCATTATTTTCAGGACTGGTCCTTGTTGAGCCAGTCCCCAGATGATTCATCAGTGGAATTCAGCTACGTGAGTAAGCTCAAAAGAACAGCAAAAGAATCAGCGAGAAGGTGAACCTATGGAATCTGAAAAGCAAAACATCATTATTGTGTTGTCAGGCCACTAAACTTTGTCAGACCACTAAACTTACTCATTATATGAGTAACTAGGACATTAAGTCTAAGCCCCAACTAAATTTCAGACATTTCTAGACAAGTCAGGATAACTGGTAGAATATGTTTGCTGGATGTCATTTTAAAAGATTACAGCTTTGCAACACAGTACACTGTATAGTATCCACTGTTCATTCTTGTGATTGTGTGGAAACGGGATGTCACTGTTTCTATTCAGCATCATTACAGCATATAACATAGCATATCATTAGCCTGGGAAAAGACAAAAATTCTAAATTGAAGTATGTTTTCTTCTGTGTGTTAATTTTACACCATCATATAGTCAAAAAATTGTAACTTGGCTCACAGAAGTTGGGACCATCTGTATACACACACACACACACACATACACACACACACATCCATCTACTCACATATTTTATTCTGAAGAAATATAGGAAAAATATTTGCAAATAAAATAACATTACTATATAAATTATTACCCTATGTGAAATGGATATCTCCTATAAAATATCCAACTTTCTATAATAAATACTGTGTATAAAAATATTTTGCTTGTTCTATGTACTCATTTTGTAAATAGTATTCTTGTAAACACATTTTTTGCATCAAGTAGAGTTTTTTAGGTATCTTCACTACTGATATAATGTTGGCTATGCATCAGCAGTTTCCACTGAAATAAGCTGTCATCAGCACATTTCCTTGTGAAATAATATTCATTAAAAATAGGATATTCTCTTAGCTAAAATGACAGCTCATCACCTTGTCAATTTTCTATAATAATATACACTTTACAATCCGGTGCTAACAAGACAGAAGGTAACATTTCAGTCATCTACTATAGTGTCAAAATGGAAAGTAGCTATACAGTATTGCATTCAAAGAAAAGTTGCCAATTAAATGGATTTTCTCCACAGACAGTGCTCCAGTATCTATAATAACGTGATCTGTACCCTTGTTATCCAATATTAGATTCTGGTGTTGCACCACATTCAGTTTCCTCTGTCTCCTTTTCCAGGATTAACCCAAACATATTGATATGAGTACTGCAAGAATTGGCAGTGAGATTGTCAAGTCACGGAATGCTGGACCCCAGATTCTAGCCAGACCCACAGCAATGGGGAAAGAAAAAGAAGAAGAAGGAGAAACAGACAGGAAGCAACAAAATATATAAGATGAATATGTTGGAGTCTGTCACAATGAATATGTTGGGAGTCTGTTCCCACTGTTCAGCTCTCTGACTTTCTACAAATATTAAATTTTCCAAGGTTCAGTTTCCTTTGACTAAAATGTGGATGTTAATTCTACCTCATTAGGAAAACATGAAGTTTAAATGAGGCTATGTAAAGGGTTTAGCGCAGAATGTGGCACATACATAATAGGAGACCATTAAATGCTGCCTCTGTCCATGTGCCTCACTTTTAAGATGTTAATCCATTCATTCTTGGCTTTTATTATCATTTCTCTCTCTCTCTCTCTCTCTCTCTCTCTCTCTCTCTCTCTTTCTCTCTCTCTGCTTTCTCCCTCTGAATCTTACTGTTATTTTACAGAATGCTTTTAGAAGTTTTTGCATTTATTTTTAATAGTTAATTATGTTTATCTAGTTGTGTTTTTTGTATTTATCCTGCTTGCATTAACTATATATGTGGCTCAAAGTATTTCATCTTCTTTGAAAAATCATTATCTATCATCTTTTTTAATGAAAATATTTCATTTAGTCCATTTTCTTTCTCCTCTTTTTCCAGAACTTCAGTTACACTTATTGTAGACATTATATTAAGCCTAGTATCATTTAATGCCCCTTTCTATATTTTCAATTCCCTTTTATTTTTGTATGCTTCAACTTGACTAAACCTCTCTTCAACTATATCTAATTTTCTGGTAAACTCCTATATTATATTCCCCCTTTCTCTAACATTTTATTATGAAAATATTCAAACAGAAGAATTAGAAGAATTTTATATTGAACATTCATATATCCATCAACTAGGTTCTACCATTAATGTTAAATTATATTTGTGTTATTACATCTCTTCCTGTTCATTCATCAGTCTTACTTTTTGATTTATTTCAAATTTAATTTCTTATATCAGTATACTTCCTTCTAGATACTTTAGACTGCATATCAACTGTACTTTATTATTTAGTTAACATATTTTCTTCTTGAAAAGTATAATATACAAACAATGAAATGCACAAATCTTAAATGTTCAGTTTTTGAACATTTTATGTTAAACATTTGATAAATGTAAACAATTGTATAAACAACATATATTTTGGGGATACAAAATTCAACCCCATAAAATGCAGAACCTTTTAGATATGAAGCATTAGCACCATACAGAAAGTTTCCTCAGGCCCCTTCCCAGTCAATCTCAACCTCCACACCCATTAGCAACTGCTTGTGTGATGTTATTTTTCTACCATAGACTATTTTTGCCTGTTTGTACTTCAAATAAAGTGAATTATTCAGTATATATCATTCATGTGATGAATTTTTACTCAATACAATGCTTTTGAAATTCATACATGCTGTTAAATGTGTAAGTAGTTATTAGTCACCTAGGATGGTTGAAACAATGGATCAAAAATGCATAGCTTGAAGGGACAGAAATTTTTGTCCTCCAGTTATGGGAAGATAGAAATCAGAAATCAAGATGTTGGAAGGGCATGCTCTCTTAATGAACCTTGGGGGAAATCTTTTCTTGCCTCTTTTAAATTATGGTGTTCACCACCACCCTTGGCATTTCTTGGTTTGTAGATACAACACTTCAGTCATATGGGAGTCTTCTCCCCATGTGTCTTTGATCATTTTCCCTCTGTATATATCTTTGTCCAAATTTCCCCTTTTAATAAGGACACCAGTCACAATGGAGTAGGACCCACACACTTGATGAATTTTTTAAACTTTTTTTCCCTTGTAATAACCATAAATCTAAATAAAGTGACATTCTATGGTACCATGTATAAAAAACTTAAAACTTCAGCATAACTTTTTTTTGTGGTAGGATGCAGTTTAACCTATAACAATAGTCCACTCCCTTCTATTGTTGAGTATTATTTCATTGCATGTTTCACAGTTTATTTTTAATCCATTATGTTGATAAACAATTAAATAAGTTCATTTTGAGAAACTACAAACAAAGCTGTTACAAATACACTTGTATAAGTATTTGTGTGTGTATATGATTGAATATTTTTTGCTTCTCTTGCTTAAGTATCTAGGAGCGGAATTGCTGAGTCTTAAGAAAAGTGTGTATGTGGTTTTATTGTTATGTATTTTTCCAAAGTGGTTGTGTCATTAACAAGTGCAGGAATTATTCTACATTGTCATCATAGTAAGTGGCTTTAATTTAAGCTGTTCTGGTGGATTTGAGGTGACTCGTATTCTTGGTTTCAAATATTATTTTTTAATTTTGAATTTCCATCTATTCTTTTGATAAATTCCAAGTATCTGGTTGATTTCTTCACCTAGTCATTAATTATCTTTCATATATTATTCACAGTTAATATAAAGTCTGTGTCTGAGAATCAATATCTGGATAGCATGTGCACAGTTTTTTTTCCCACTTCTTTCCCCTTATTTCTTACTTGTATATCTGATTTTTATTTTTATAGACTTAGAGAAAATATATATGAAAATTACAGACTTTCTAGAAAAAATGTTATCCTTCCCTGCAAAGGATTTCTTTAGCTTGTGGAGGTAATTAGCACAAGCATGGATTACTTTAATCCAAACAGAGGCTGAGGTTATTCACAGCTTGGTGTCATCTTTGTAAATCTGGCCTATTTCCAGTTTAACCTCACTCTTAGACTGTAGTCAATGGAAGGATTGAGTTTTTTTTTTTTTTTTTTTTTTTTTTTTTTTATCAGAAACCCATCTTTTTGGTCGTCTTTTCATTCCACTTTTTCTATCTCCCCAGAATCATGACGTGGAGCCTCTTTTTCTCTTGAGGCAATTGCCAATTTGTAAGTAGTCTAAAAAGTAGAAGAGCATAGCAGAAACCAGCTGCTATGAGATTAAGAATCTAAGTAGTATTTTTATCAGAGTATTGGGCTCAATTCTTTGAACTCTTCTCTTTAGGCTATTGGCCCCTTGGTGACCTTAAACTTTAATTTAGTCTTCACAGACCCATGAACTTGCTGAAGTGCTTTAAAATGTAATTAATTATTTGAAGCAAAACAATTACAATGGGTTATTAGATTTATAGGATATGATGAATTAAAATATGTAAGAATATAAATAATTGGGTGAGATTAAATGAAATTGTTCTTTAAGTGGTATGATCTTATTTGAAGTGATTACTTACATAAGTATAGAAATTGAAATCTTTAGGGTAACCACTAAATCATGTGCAGACAAATATACAAACACACACACAAAGAAGTGACCTAAAAAATTAATAAAGTAGAAAAAATGGAATAATGAAAATATGTAAACTCAAAAGAATGTAAGATTAGATAAACATTGGAACAAATAACAGATGGAACAAATAGAAATCAAATGTCAAGATGGTATAATTATACTGAACTAAACAAAGTCATAAATTACATTAAATGTAAATGAACTAAGTACCCCAGTAAAACTAAAGAAGCTGTGAGACTTGATAAAAAGGCCCATCTACATGTTGTTTATAAGAAACTTTCTCCAATATCTAAAAAATGTAAGAAGATTAAAAGAAAAACAAACACCATAAACTCTATTAATAAGAAAGTCAATGATAAAGCAAAGCATACATATCCTATGACATAGCAATTCCACTTCTAGAAATTAAACCAAAGAAAATAAAAACATATACCCACCGAAAGATGTATACAAGAACATTCATAGCAGACTCTCCATAATACAAAATTTTAAAAAATCCAATAATAATAAGAAATAGGAAAATATATACAAAATTATTGTAGTACTATTTTGTACTATGGAATATTTGTATAACATAGTATTACTTCACAGTTAAAAAAAAAGTTTGATTGATGCCTTCCACATGTTTTCTCTGATATAAGTAGGCTGACTCATAGTGGGATTGGGAGGGAGAGACAGGGAAGAGGGGTAGGAGGGAAAGGGAGGGGGCAGAGGATTGGAAAGGATGGTGGAATGTGATGGACATCATTATACAAAGTACATGTATGAACACTTGAATTGGGTGTCAACATACTTTATATACAGAGATACAGAAATTGTGGTATACATGTGTATTGAGAATTGTAATAAAAAAAAGAATACTGTTACCTTAGATTAGGTAGAGGGAAGTGAAAGGAGGGGAAGGCAGGGGATGTGGGCATAAGAAAGATAGTAGAATGAAACAGACATTATTACTTTATGTATGTACATAACTGTATGATCAATGTGATTCTATTACATGTATACTCAGAAAAATGAGAAATTATATCCCATCTATGTATGATATATCAAAGTATATAAGTGCATTCTACTGTCATGTATAACTAATTAAAACAAATAAAAAAAGAGAGCATGAATAAAATTTTCAGTATAATACAAATATTCTATATCTTAATGTGGGTAGTTGTTACGTACATGCATTTAATTGTCAAAATCATGGAATTGAACTCAAGATATGCACACTTTTATGTGAGTTGTAACTCAACAAAAATTTAAATAAAGTATAGCATCACTTTAAAATAAATGTGAATGAGACATCTTTCAATTTTATTTGCTGTTTTAAGAGAGAAGATAACTGGCGTACAAAATTGTTTTTTAAAAAAGAAAAATTATTTTAAATGTAGAACTGGGCTTATTTCCATCTTCTTTTGGTGGGTCAGTCATTGATACGAATAACTAAATATCTTATTGAACCTAATGAAAAGTTTAGTAGACAATAAATTTCTTCTTATAATGAGGGCAATACGCACAAGACTTTTAATCTTAAATTCAGTGCACATTTCATAATAAATATCCACAATATTGAATAAACAGGGATGGAAAGAATTTGGGCGTAGAGAGTTTGTGCTTGAGCAGTACATCAAAACTAAACAAACATTACATAAAGGAGTCATCTGCTCATAGCAAAATGACGTGTAATTGCAATTTTATAATTCATACTGGAAGAAAATTTAAACTAGGGCTTTGAACCACCCAAAGAATTTTAAAACTATATCATAAATATTTACAAAGATTTAAGGTAAAGATGACATAATGTGGGAACATACAAGCATTCACAGTGAATATATGGAAACTACAATCAAATCAAATGGAAATTAAAGAAATGAATGGAAAATTTACTGGAGCCCATGGGAACAGACAGGACAATCAAAGATCAGTGAACTTTAAGATAAGCCAATAGAAACAAGCCAACCAAAAACTAGAGCCAGAGAGAGAAAGAGAAAGAGAGAAAGAAGCAAAGGGATTGGAAGAAAAATTTTAAAAAGCTGTATTGACCTTTATATTTTGGGACAATATAAAGATATCTTACAGGGCTGGGGATGTGGCTAGTACTAATGGTAGTGCGCTCGCCCGGCATGCGAGCGGCCTGGGTTCGATCCTCAGCACCATATACAAACAAAGATGTTTGTCCTCTGAGAACTAAAAAAATATATAATAAATAAATAAATAAATAAATAAATAAATAAATATATCTTACATCCGTGAAATTGGAATCATAGGAAAGGAAAAAAAATCATGTTAGCAAAAAAATTTTTGAAGAAAAATGGTCAAAATTTCTCCAATTTAAAAAAAAATGAAGTGTAATTACTTGTTGAAGAAGAAAGCTCAGTGTGACTTGCAAAATAATCTTTATTTACCTAGGAAATTGAATTGCCATTTGAAAGTTGGGGTTTTTCAACAGCTTTACAGAAATAAAATGGACAAAATCAACTATGTATTTAAAGTATACAATTTGATAAGTTTTGACATCTGAATATTCTCACATATTTTCCTCATGCCCATTTGTAATTCTTCCCTCCTACTCTCTCTCCCTAGTGTCCAGATGATCTGCATTCTGTCACTAAAAATTAGTTTGGATGTTTTAGAATTTTATGTAACTGGAATAATGTAGTATTTACTCCATTTGTTTGTTTCTTTCACTCATTATTATTTGGACATTTAGCCACATCCTTGTACCTCTAAATAGTTCATTCTTTTTTATTACTAAGTAATATACTTTAAAGTATTATTAGAACAGGTAAAACTAACTGTGGTGATAGAAATCAGAACAGTGATTGCCTCAGCAGGAAGGGTGAGACAATTAGGAAGGACCGTGAAGGAAATTTCTGCAGTGTGGGTGTTACTTATATGGGTACACACATTTGTCACAACCCATTGAACTGTAAACCTAAGACATGTGCTTTTCACTGTGTGTTATTTATACTTCACTAAAAAGAAGAGAAAGGGAAGGGCATGAAAAAAATCACCCAAGTTTACTGCCCCATTGTCAAACTAGTTTGTTGATGTGGTCATGTGCTTGAGTCAATTATTTATTTTTCATATTTCCTGTTACCCACAAGAATCATTTTATGACATCTTCTTAAGCATCTCCCTATAAATTAACTGCTTTATGAGTGAAAACTTGTGAAAAGTTTATTTTAGGAAAGACTTTTCCAAAACATTCTAATAAATCAATCATTACTTTCCCTAGGTCATCTTCATAAAAAAATATATGACTAAAAACTCTATATGCACCTTGATACTGATCAAAATTATTATATGCTTGAACGGAGTTGCTATTTTTAAAGACATAAATTGATAGATGTTGTATAATTATATATATAAAATTTTTCTTTATTAATAAAATTATATGCATCCCTTATATCAGAATTAAGTTCTCTCATTAAAAATAAAAAAAATTTCAAATTAACTTTCAACTCAAATAATTTCCATTAAATGACATTTTCAATGAGTGGGAAATGATTGAAGTCTACTCTTTTCAAAACATTTATTCAAACATTTATTGGCTGTCTATTTTAAGAGCAGGTGTAAGATTTTATGTTTTCCTAGCCCAATGGATATACCAATGGATATCTTTGGTATTTTTAATAAAAAATGCCAGCTTATATAGAAGTGACTACATTTTTCTCTAATTTGGTATACATAATTCAATATAAATCTCTATATATTAAACTATACTCAATATTTGAGTGTTATTGAATACTTGATAGTACATTCAACATTATACTTATATAACCTAAATAGAGGAGCTTGAGGTCAGAGTCCACTTGTGCATGGGCCACTGCTTAGAACAGCTTATTTTCAGAGTATGTTCAGTCTTCCATCTGGTTTCAGTACTACTCATTTTATTAGAGCAAAAATGTACTATTAGGTTTCTGAGTGTCCTTGAGAATAACTACTCAGACAGCCAAAAAAACCTATATAGTCCGTGGCATTGGGTTTGCTTCTGCAGGGTTTAGATGATGAGTTTCAAAATTAGAACCTCAATGAAGTAATCACTATTTTTTGTAATTTATCTCTATACTTGCTCTTCTTACCTCAAATTCCCACCAGAATCATAGGAATACTATGAATCATAGGGAATTGAAGTAGGAGCCTCAGAGCTGAGCTGCTTTTGTGCTATTCAAAACTCCAGCATCACCCTTAGATGAAAAGAAATTCTCCAGGGACTTCCCTTTGCCCTTAGAAAAGTGCCAAACTCATTGACCTATTAGACCTTCTGAAGAGTGGCCCCTTTTTGTACCTGTCACATTGCTTCTGTCTGTCCATACCCTGCTCATCCCTGTATTTGAGGCCTTCTCTCTGACCCCAGAGACGGCCAAACTCATTCTTGTGTCTCAGAATGTTCTTGCTCAGACTTTCACACCATTCCCATCTTAATTTAAACATAACTTCTTTATATTTTTAGAAAGGACCTGTTGTATTGACCAGCTGGGCCTTGACTCTTGGGTTCAAACCATCTTTAGCAGGACCTTCCCTGAAATTTCCTGTAATATATGTAGCTTTTCTTCTTTGCACTAGTCCAACTTATAGCATTATTTGTTTTTTAAAAATCAAAATCATAACTCTAAACAAATCTTCCAGTTAATTTATTTGTACATTTTCTATCTCCTCTAATAGCAAGTTTGTGAGCTGCACAACTCCAGGGGTCTCTTCTTACACTGTGAAATATGTGGATGGTGCTTATGGAGCAAGGCAGAGTCAACCTGCACAGCCTCACGTGGTGGCTTCACAACAATAGCTTTTGGTAAATGCTGTTCTCTCTTATTGCTAAAACAGTGCCTGACACACAGCAGTTTCTCCAAAAATATTGTTACAAAATGAACTCTTAAATTTAATGGTTTTAAAAGGGCTTAAGGAGAGAGAATTTATTTTAGCCATAATATTTTCCATTTCTATTGGTCTGATGATTTCTTGCAAAGAAAACCTACATTTAAAACAGCGAAGATAACCACATTTTTGATATAAATGACAGAAAAGAATCAATCATTCAACTGAACTGCCTAAGAAAGTAATTGCTTAAGAATGATGTGTTCAGGTTATAGATACTTTTAATGAGTGCAGGCAGAATGTATTTCTTTATCTTATCCATTAACATTTGGATCTATATTTGTGTAATTAATCACAAATAATTAAAGATCTATCAGTGTGTGATATTACCCATATTTATAAATCTTTTGGGATAAGACCACTTTGCTAGGTAGATTAGGTTTCATAATAATTCATGAGTCTTTGAACTGAAAAAAAAATGCCTCATTCTCAAACACTTAATATGCTGATGAAAAGTAATATTACATTTTATTTAAAAGGAACAATAATGGCTCCTTGCAAAAATTTAAGCAAACACAACAATGTAGACAAATAAAGACAATCTAGATTTGTGAATTAAAATTTGAAATGACCAGGGTTATGAAATTTAAAATAGATTCTCAATCATGTCACATATGTCTATTCACTGTTAGCATAAAGATCCTAAATAAAATATTTTTAATTTTCAATTTTCTAAAGTATTTAAACATTTCATGGTTAGATTTTTTTTTTCTTTTTCACCTTAAATCATCTCTGAACTTAGGGAGAACTTTGGTCAGATTGAGTGAACGTGCTTTATCTGATTAGTAATGAATCCTGCATACATACATTACGTTCCTGGGAATTGATAAAAAAAAAAAAAAAACAACAACACACAAAAAAGCCAACCCCTTTGCCTTCCAAACCCATTTACAAAATACAAATGCTGCAGCTCATGTGTGTGTGTGTGTGTGTGTGTGTGTGTGTGTGTGTGTGTGTGTGTGTGTTTTAAATAGACGTTTTATAACACCACAGCATTTCCTCCTTTTTCTCTGTGGTATCATTTGAAGTCTGTTTTTTAAAACAGAAGTTGAACAAATGAATCCTTCTGTCCTCACTTTCAGTTGTCAGCAGTGCTTCAGTATGAGATGAAATAAATTGCCAAGCCCTTTCATCTTCTATAATCAGCTCTGCACAGCTGAGTACACCCACAGCCCTGCACGCCGCCTCTGCCAGCACTTACTCTATGCGGAACAGGAAGTCTTTGTTAGTGCCACATTTCCAATGCTCTAAGCAGGAGTGGGTTTATTTTGGTTCCCTCCTTCCTTTCTTGTTCCCTTGCCTCTTCCACCTCCTTTCTCCCTACTTGGACAACTAACATGCCATCAATTTCCCGTAGGAAAGAGGTTTCTAGAGAGTAATGTTATATGTTGAAAGATATGTCTGACATAGTTTTTTCTACCCTACTGTACAATCATGCCAAATATTAAAGCTTTAGTTATATACATATCAAAATGAAAATCATTTGAAGTCTTAAACCACACCCTTCCAATATGCTTCATTTTTAAAAGCTGAGAAACAACATATTTATACTTAGGACACTTAAGTATAAATTGAGATTTACTTATTACAATATAGACTTTATCTTTCTAGTATACAAATTATGTGGAAATCTAGCAAGGAAAAAAAACCTGAAAAAAACAAGCAAAACAAAACTAAATTAAAACAAACAAACAAACAAACAAAACAGAGCATAGCAGGTTGACATCAGTATTAGGAAAAAAATGTGTTAATCTTGAATCTTTTTTTTTTCTCCAGTACTAGGAATTGAACCCAGGCACTTGCACATACTAGACTGATTTTCTACCACTGGACTACATCCCCTACACCCCTAACTCTTTTTCAATTTTATTTTGAGACAAGTTGTAACAAAGTCGCCCAGGCTAACCTTTAACTTGAGATAGAATTGCCTCTGAGTAGCTGGGCCACCATTCTGGTCCTTTAATTCCTTTTAAGATTGTTCTTCCTTTATTCATATGCTTTTGGTGGGCCATCCATTTCTGATTGCTCCTTCTTTTTCTCCTCCTTCCTCCTCTCATGCCTACCCCCACCATCCTCATGCTTGCAGAGGGGATACTAGATGGTGGACACTGTTCTAAATACCTTAGATGTACTAACTCAGTTACACCCCACAACAAATTTATGAGACAGGTACAATTAATTACTGCTTCCATTCTCCTTCAATTTCTCATGCAGAAATTGACATTAAATAATTAACATTATTAATGTAGTAAGTGGTAGGTAGGGATCCAAATGTGGGTAGTGTATCTCCAGGTCTCTGTTCATATTTAACTCCCTATATTGTATTTCTCAAGATGGGCAGGGAGGTGACCTATATTCAGTCCCTTGATACAGGGATGGACATGGGGCACAAGAAGAGGGAGATGTGCAGGTAGAGAGGGATACACGTTGCCTCCTTGCAGGGGCTACACTTTCAGCAGGAGAGGAATCAGGCTGTTAGGGCACATTGAACCCACATGTGCAGAGATGGAGCTCTGATGATATTTATTGAGTTCTGGTTCATCTATCCCCCAAACCAATTTATCCTAGGTTCTTTTTTTTTCCTGTGTGAGCCAATAAGTTTCCTTTGTTTGTTCAAGCCTGCTATATTTGGATTTTGGTCACGGAAAGAGGAAAGGCTATTGAGTATTAGAGGAAAAAGGCAAAATTTCAAAAAAAAAAATTCAGGAAAATTCTAAATGGTCACATTGGACTTTGCTTGCTTATAGGTCTCCAGGGTCATATGCAAATACACTTAGCCCTGAAAAAAAATGATAATGTACATTTAGCTAATCCACTGGCTTCTTCAAAATTAAAAAAACAATAGCCTTTTTGAGGTGAGAGGATATGTTGGTCTGGAAATGTGTATTGATCTTTTAATTTGAACTTATAAATTCAAATTTTATCTCAAGCAGGAAGGAACTAGAAATGAATTAGTATTTTCCAGCCACTTTCTACTGAGAGGGATCAGCAACACTTGAAAACCAATTATAACCACAACAGACCAGAAAAGCACTTTCCAGAGAATGTTTTTGAAGGGCTGCTGGGACACCAACAGGTGTGAATTTATTCCTCATTGGGTTTTATTCAAATTAGTCCTTTCCTCAAGACCAAATTCTTCAAATTAAAACAAAACAAAACAAAAAAAACCTCTAGCACTGTGTAAATTATACATCTTGGAAGAATAAAATAAGTATCTCTCATTTTTTTCTCTTGTTAATTGACAATAAAATACTTCCAGTTGGGATTATGGAGAAGGCTGATTGATGACTATTTGAGATCTGGAGAACTGCCTTATTTTATAGGAGGAAACCATGTTGTACTCATTCTAAAAGCCCAGCACTAAAAAGTACCTTTCAGACCACAATAAATCAGCTAGCATTACCAGACATCTCCCCTACTACCTTAGGACTTGTTAAAGAAACCCCACGCCCTAAAAGATGGAGATCATCCTTAACAGCATTTCCATTCTACAGATGAGGAAACCGAGTTTCAGAGCTGTTCAATAGCTGCCGCTGTCACTCAGAAACAAAATAGGTGAAACAAAGATGCGATCAGGTAGTTAGCTCCCAAGGCCAACCTGTTATAACCGTTGTGCTGTCCCAGGTCATCTTGTGTAAGGTGCCTAATAAATATTTCTTTTGGCCCGACCTGAAATTATGAAATTTACCATGTAGCTCAGCTAGTAAGGAAACAGGCTCACAGGCTTTTTGTTTTATAAAAAAGTAAATTGTAACTCCAGGTTATAAAAAGTAGCCACAGTCAAAATTTCTACATTCTCTTGAGCCTTTGATTACCTTAAGATAACTCCAGTCTGCTGAATTACTTTTCTGTTACCAGTATACATTGTAAAATATTTATTAGGAATATTAATATATTTAAATTTGTTTAAAATGAAGTTGACCACTAATAGCTCTGCTCAACAGTAGAGAGTTTATATATTATTCTATAGCTAAAGAACATTTTAATGGCTGATAAAATTGCTCCCTAGATCCTAGCAGTTTTCAGATTTTGAAATTATAGCTGGAGATACTGTTAATCATTTCTAAATTACCAACAGCTCACTATTGACCTCTAAATTGTCTAGTTGATCTTTACATGTGAGAAATAATAAATATAACATCCCCTGAGGTACATTCTTTTCAGGGCATGTATACTTTATACACTTGTGTATATATTTAACACATAGGTTGCTATAAAATAAAAACCAACTTACTGTGACTATATGGATATATCTGAATGTAACTAAATCTATGTATTTAGCTAACTTTGGGGGAAGAAATCAAAAGATGTTCCAGTGTAAAGTTGTTTATAATAATGGTATGATCTAATTGTTTCCCTAAATAAATGGATTTGTATCAAGTTTTTTAAATGCTAATATCTATTTCTATTTTATTCACTTAATGTATTACCTATTTAAGGATAGGTTTTTAATTACTCATTCCTAATAATAAAATGTGTAGAATTGATTTCTGATCACCTGGAGATTAAATATCAGTTAAGACTATTTGCCTTGACTAGTTGTTCTATCAAAAATTTCCTAGTGATGAGTCAAACTTGAAGTACAGAAAATGACTGTGATTGTATGTAAACATTATGGCTTCCACCTGTAAATATACCGTAATGTATTTTGAACTTTCAGGATGGAGAGTGTAATGCTCTTGAATTACACTTTCCAAATACATTTAAATTTACTGATATCACTATACCCATCAGCATCATTAGGGCCTCTAATCTAGGTAGACTTTGCTGACATTGGGAAACTTTGACATTTCCTTCTACGTGTGTTTCTATGACTTTCAAAACCAGACTAAATACACATTATTTCATCTGGATAAATGTATTTACTTTTAAAATTTCATGATCATTTTTATGACTCCTTTAAATTAAGCAGACTAAATATTATCAAATGCCAATTGTGTGCAAAATAATATGCTTTGGTCCATGGAAAATGCAAAGATGATCAGACATAGACTTTATCTTTTAGTTTAATCAAAGAGACAGACATGCAATAACTTAATTATGAATGTATTTGTGCTCTAAGAGAGGTACAAAGTCTATTAAGAACAAAACAGAGGCAGAGTCCCCTTCGGATTGAAGGAAGGCAAGCAGTATTTGAAGTGAACAGAAAGATTTATGTGGGAAGAGGTGGTGGTAAGGACTCCCTGTGCATGGAATATTTTTTTTTTCAAATTAATTCCAGTACTCTTCTAGAGATAGGGAGGGAGCACAAGGTGTACCAATTTAGAACCCAGGATAATGCAGATGCCCTACATACCAACAATTTCCACTTGTGTGAACTTAATTCCAACATCTACTATTTGGCTTCTCCCTATATCTTCTTTAAATCACAGTAAACACACATAACTTTATTTGGCCTACTAATGACTGTAAACCTCCTCTTGAGGCACAGAGAGAGCTAACATCATTAGTTAATAGTTTAGGCCTCACACTCTGCCATCCATCTCTCTTACCATCCTGTGCACACAACTCAGTAAGGCAGGGGCAATGTTAGTTTCCAAACATTTAGTTGTTAGTACCATTGAAATGGTTAGACTGTGTCATAGCTTGAGAGTCTCACACCTGGGGACTTCAGCTGGACACAGTCCATGCTCCCAAATCAAGCATTATTCCTTTCAAATTCACCAACTCTTCTCCCCTATCTGTAGTATGCCAGTGGGCCAGCTGGTGAAGAGAAATGGGCAAAACCAACTTTGAAGTGGAAGGAAGAATGTACATTGCATCCTGTCTTCTATCTCCTTGTGCTGCAAATATGTTCCATTTATAATTGGATATTTGAATTCAGCTATGTTTATCTATGGACTTCATCTGTTTCTTAGCCCAAGGCTCCCAAAGTTTATATTCAACTTACAGTTATTAACCTACAACTGTAAGTAACCAATGATTCATTACAATGCTAGTTCTGTTTCTTTTGAATAAGGAACTCTAGTATAAACATTTAATTATTATCCAGGGGGTTGGCCAGGTGACTCCATGTTCTTTGATTTGGTGGCTGCCACCTCCCTGGCTCTTTTTCCCTCATGGTTTTAGGTTCACAAAGACTGAGTGATCTTTGGGGACATTTCTGTTTTATCTATTAGAGTTATGTTCTTACATTTCTCACATGAACAGAAATTAGATTATGAAACAATGATTTCAATGGGAGCTTTAGGTTTGTAATTATTACATTTTTTCCATTCTAAATTCTTCAATTATATTTTATTTTGTCATTAGAAGTGAATTTTGTTATTACCATCTAAAACAATATTTTGTTTCATCAAAAATGATGAAACACACATCTGAGAAGCTTCCTTACTTACACTTTTAATCACTTACACTTTTAATCACATCTCAGAAGTCTTAGTTTTTTGTTTTTTGGTCATCTTTGAAAGTGATTTTACAATTCTGCCTGTTGTTCCATTTACCATGACCAAAGATAAACAAAATAAAAGAAGCTATTGCAAGCAAATTCTGCAGTCAAACAATGCAGCAATACGTTCTAAGTTTCACGAAATATATTTTGCTACTCATGTAGGACTAGATCCAGATGGGGAAAGCTATAATATTCAAATCTTGCTATAAATAAGCATCCCTATTGTTTCTTTAAAAGCGTTGACTGCTGTCCTAGAGGATCAGTACTTTAGATCTGGAGGGGTCAGCAGAAATTAGCATTTTAAGTTCTTGTTTTCTTTTTGGGTGCAGGGATTGAACTGAAGGGCACTGAACCATTAAGCCATATACCCAGCCCTATTTTGTATTTTATTTAAGGACAGGGTCTCACTGAGTTACTTCATGCCTTGCTTTTGCTGAGGCTGGCTTTGAACTCAAGATCTTCCTGCCTCAGCCTCCCAGAACATTTTAAGTTTTTATAATTTCCCCAGATGGTTCTAGAGCACTGATTTCCACTTTGAGGAAAAATACAAAGTGACTTCTCATAATTAATCCCTTCGTATCCAGTTTGTTTTTTAATTATACTAATGCTTCAGGAGAAACATTGGTTTTGTGATTTTTAATGTAGATCTAAATCTACATTTGAGAAAAACACTAAATGACTTAAATGCCCACAATTTCCTGTGATTTGTCCTTTCCATGGCTTCATGAACCAACTGGAAGACTTTTGCAAATTTCCAACAGGCTGTGGACCACACTTTAAGAATCACTTTTCTCAGCTGTCTTAAAATCATGGCGAAATGCCCAGAAGCTGATATTTAACAACCATGGAAATATATCTACTTACAATCTTACAAGTGAAAACAACTTTGGGAAGCCAGTTTCCATTTCGCTATTTGGCACAGGATAAAAGTTTCACATTCACATTAGAGATCCACATTCAAACACAGAGACACTTCAATGTTCACATTAATTTCATTTACCTAAAAATAACAGCAAAAGAACGTGCAGCTGATGTTGATCCCTGGTGGCATTTATCTGTTTACACGCTCTTTCCTGCGCTCATCATCATGTCTACAGCCTTTGGACGTTATTTCACAGAGCCACGCAAGATTACAACCTAGAGAAACACACAAAAAAAAAATCTCTGCAAACAAATACTGAAATATTTTAAACAAACAAAAACTGTATTTGCTAAATTTAAAAACAGGCAAGTGAGTAAATAAATACATATGAAATTATAAAGTTATCTGACTTTAGTTTATTTCAATGTTTTACTTTATGTTCTTCTAAAAAGACCAGTGTAGTATAACTGACATACAATTAATTGTACAAATTAGAGTACTCAATTGGATAAACCAAGGGGTATGTGTACATCTGTGACACAATTGCCACAAAATAATGAATATCTCCATCACCTCCATAAGTTTCCTTGAGCCCCTTTTATAATCTTCCTCTCCTCCCTAACTGCTACTGCCCTGTTCATCCTCAAATAACCATTAATCTAACGCTTTCTGTTTCTACATGTTAGTTTATATCTCCTAAGATTTTATATGAATGAAATCATATAGTATATATTCTTCTTTGACTTTTTTTTCTCAGCATAATTATTTTGAGATTTATCTGTTATAGTGGCTAGATAGCACTTACATGAATAGCACACTGGTTTCTTATCCTAACCTTTGAGTTCTTGTCAAATATTTTACTTTTACATATGTTATAAGCCACAGACATTATTTTTACTTTTAAAAAATCATTATCTGGGGCTGGGGTTGTGGCTCAGTGGTAGAGCACTTGCCTCGCACGTATGAGGCTCTGGGTTTGATCCTTAGCAACACATAAAAATAAATAAATAAATATAGCTTTCAATGTGCAAGCCCTGTACATATTTTGTTAGATCTATACCTAAGTATTTCGTTTGCTTGAATAATCATATATGGTGTTCAATTTAACTTTGATGGCCACATGTTTATAGCTATTCTATAGAAACATAATCAATTTGTATCCTGGAGACGTTCTGGACTCCCTGATTAGTTCTTGTGATTTAGCTTTTTTTTTTTTCATAGTTCTTAGGCATTTTTTATATAGATAATTATGTCAATTACAAAGGACAGTTTTATCTCTCCCATTCTGCTTGATGTCTTATTTCCTTTTCCTCTCTTATTGCACTGGCTAGAAGAGTGCTGAATAAGGCTGATGAAAGAAGACATCCATTCTTTTTTCCTGCTGTTAAGGAAAATACATCCAGTCTTTCACCATTAAGTTGAATATTAGTAAGTTTTTAGTAGTTCTTAATCAAGTTAAGGAAGATTCCATCTACTTCCATTTTCCCAAAGAGTTTTTTTTTTTTAAATCATCATGGCTACAGAATTTTGTTACATGTATTTTCAACTTTGATTGATAGCATGTGCCTTACCCTGTATCTTTTAGTGGATTACATTGATTGATGTATATTGAATATTCTCCTAGCCATATAGCTCTGGAATAAACCCTACTTGGCCAAGGTTTATGATTTTTTTATGTACTGCTAAATGCTACTTGCTAAAATTTTATTAAGAATTTTTTTCTCTTATTTGTGAGAAATATTAGTTTGTAGTTCTCTTTTATTTGCTCTGTGATTATCTACTTTTGAAATCAGTATAATACTAGCTGTATAGAATGAATTGGGCAGTATCTTGTCCTCCTCCATTTTTTAGAGATGATTATATAATGTTGGTGATTCTTTAAACATTTTGTAAAAACCTCCATAAAATCATGTTGGCCTGAGATTTCTTTCTTGGGGTAGTTTTAAAATCACATATTTAATTTTTTCATAGTTACAGGGCTAGTCAAATTATCTGTTTCATACTGGGTGTGTTGTGGTGGTTGCTTCTAGTGTTTCCTTATTCTCCTTATGATGTCTTCAGGGTCTATAGTGATATATCTGTTTTTATTCCTGATATTGGTAATTACTTATTCTCTTCCTTTTTCTTTGTTAGTATTGCTAGAGGTTGGTTAACTATATTGATCTTTTCAAAGGTCCAACTCTTTGTTTCATTGATTTTTCTCTCTTGTTTTTCTTTTCAATTTCATTGATTTTTTGAGAGAGAGAGAGAGAGAGAGAGAGAGAGAGAGAGAGAGAGAGAGAGAGAGATTTAATATTTATTTTTTAGTTTTCGGTGGACATCTTTGTTTGTATGAGGTGCTGAGGATCGAACCCGGGCTGCACGCATGCCAGGCGAGTGTGCTACCACTTGAGCCACATCCCCAGCAATTTCATTGATTTCTTTATTACTTTCTTCCTATTGCTTCCTTTGGCTCCTTTTTTAATGAATTATTTTCAGGTGAAATAATTTCAAGTTTTATAGTATTTATTTGATTTTTCCTTTTTTAATAATGTATGAATTTATTACTATAAATTTCCTTCTGAATACTGCTTTACCAGTGTCTCACAAATGTCAATATGCTGTATTTTCACTTTCATTCAGTTTATTGTATTTTTAAAATTTATTTTGGTTCTTCTATTTTTGATCCATGTATTACTTAGAAGTATTTTGTCTAGTTTTCAAGTGTCTCGAGTTTTCTATTATCTTTCTGTTATAGATTTCTAACTTTACTCCATTAAGATTGGAAAACACACAGTAGTTTTCAATGTCTTTACATTTTTGTAATATGTAATTTAATGTCTTGAAATGGTTCAAGATATGGCTTATCTTGATAAGTATTCCATGGACATTTGAAAAGACTATGTATTGTACTCTTGTATAGTATAGTGTTCTATAAATATTAATTAGTCTCTGTTGTAGTCCCTGTTGATTTTATTTTATTTTTTATTTTTTTTTTAAGAGAGAGTGAGAGAGAGGGGGACAGAGAGAGAGAGAAAGAGATAATTTTTAATGTTTATTTATTTTTTCTTAGTTCTCGGCGGACACAACATCTTTGTTGGTATGTGGTGCTGAGGATCGAACCAGGGCCACACGCACGCCAGGCGAGCGCGCTACCGCTTGAGCCACATCCCCAGCCCCATCCCTGTTGATTTTATATAAAAATTCAGCAATGACTTTTCATGTAGCTGTTCTATCAATTTTTAAGAGGAAGATATTGAAATTTTTAAATATGAGTGTAAATTTTCCCACTTATTATTTTAGTTTTATCAGTTTTACTTCACATATTTTTGCAGTTCTATCACTCGATGCATACACATTCAAGATCGCTGTGTCTTCTTTGTGAACTGACCATTTTATCATTATATAATATCCCTCTGTGGATTTGGTGATTTTATTTTCTATAAAGTTCACTTTATTTAATAATTAATATAGTCATTCTTACTTGTATTGATGTTGCCTGATAAATATGTTTTCATCCTTTTACTTTCAAACTACTTGTAACATTATATTTGAATTGAGTTTCTTACAGACAGGATATAGTCAAGAATTGTGTTTTGTTAAAATCACTTTGCCAGTCTCTTATAATTAATGTAGGTAAACCATTTGTATATAATGAAATTATCGATATGTTAGGATTAATCCTGACATTTTATATTTTGTTTTGTATTTGTTCTCTCTTTCATTTCTTGGATTTCCTTTATCTGCATTTATGTGGCTTACCTGAAGATTTTCTTAGAATTTTGCTTTACTTTTTTTTTAGTTTTTTTAATTTGTTCTAGTTAGTTATATGTGACAGTAGAAATGCATTCTGACACATTGTACACAAATGGAACACAACTTCTTTTTCCTCTGTCTGTAAATGGTGCACAGTCACACCACTAGTGTAATCATACATGTATCTAGGATAATGTCTGTCTCATTCAACCATCCTTCCCATTCCCACAGCCATACCCCTCCCCTCAATCCCCTTTGCACAATCCAGATTTCTTTCATTCTTCCCTACCACCCCCTGCCCACTATGAATCAGCATCTGCTGATCAGAGAAAACATTCAGCCTTTGGTTTTTCGAATTTGGCTTATTTCATTTAGCATAATATTCTCTAGCTCCATTCATTTACATTCAAATGCCAAATTTTATTCTTCTTTAAGGCTAAGTAATATTCCATTGTGTTTATGTACCACATTTTCTTTATCCATTCATCTACTGAAGGGCATCTAGGTTGCTTCCACAGTTTAGCTACTATGAATTAAGCTGCTATAAAAATTGATGTTGTAGCATCACTGTAGTATGCTGATTTTAAGTCCTTTGGGTATAAACTGTGGAGTTGGATAGCTGAATCAAATGGTGGTTCCCCATTCTGAGTTTTCTGAGGAATCTCCATACTGCTTTCCAGAGTGGTAGCACCAATTTGCAGTCCCACCAGATGAAATCTCACTCCAGTAGTTTTTTTTTTTTTTCATTTCTCTAATTGCTAAAGATGATGAAATTTTTTTCACATGCTTGTTGATCAATTCTATTTCTTCTTCTTTGAAGTGTCTGTTCAGTTCCTTAACCTATTTATTGATTTGGGCATTTGATTTTTTTGGTGTTTAGATTTTGAATTTTTATATATCCTGGAGATTAGTGCTCTATCTGAGGCGTGTATTCATGTTATTAATTGTTTTCTTTGCCGAGAAGAAGCTTTTTAGTTTTAATCCATTCCACTTATTGATTCTTGATTTTACTTCTTGTGCTTTAGGAGTCTTATTGAAGAAGTCAGAGTCCTAAGGCAACACGATGAAGATTTGGATCTACTTTTTCTTCTATTAGGCACAGGATCTCTTTTCTAGTGCTTAAGTCTTTGATCCACTTTATGTTAATTTTTGTGCAGGATGAGAGATAGGATTTTAATTTCATTTTTTTTGAGAGAGAGAGAATTTTTAAAAATATTTATTTATTTTTTTTTAGTTTTCGGTGGACACAACATCTTTGTTTGTATGTGGTGCTGAGGATCGAACCCAAGCTGCATGCATGCCAGGCGAGCGCGCTACCGCTTGAGCCACATCCCCAGCCCAAATTTTAATTTCATTTTGCTAAATATAGATTTCCAGTTTTCTCAGCATCATTTGTTGAGTAGGCTATCTTCTCTAATGAATGTTTTTGGTGCCTTTGTCTAGTATGAGATAACTGTATTTATCTGGGTTTGTCTCTGTGTCTTCTATTCTGTACCATTGGTCTACATGCCTATCTTGGTGCCAATACCATGCTGTTTTTGCTAGTATTGCTCCATAGTATAGTTTAAGGTCTGGTATTGTGATGCCACCTGTGACACTCTTCTTGCTGAGGATTGCTTTGACTATTCTGGGTCTCTTATTTTTCCAAATGAATTGCATGACTAATTTTTCTAGTTCTATGAAGAAAGTCATTGAGACGTTAATAGGAATGGCATTAAATCTGTATAACAGTTTTGTTAGTATGGCCATTTTGACTATATCAATTCTGCCTGTCTAAGAGCATAGGACATCTTTCCATCTTCTATAGTATTCTTTAATTTCTTTCTTTAGTGTTCTTTAGTTTTCATTGTGGAGTTCTTTCATCTCTTGTTAGATTGAACCCAAGAGGTTTTTTTTTTTTTTTTTTTTGAGGATATTGTGAATGGGGTAGTTTTCCTAATTTCTCTAGCAGTAGATTCATCATTTATATATAAAAATGCTTTTGACTTATAGGTATTGATTTTATATCCTGCTTCTTTGCTGAATTCATTTATTAGTTTTAGAAATTTTCTGGTGGGATTTTTTGGATCTTCTAGATATAGAATTATGTTCTTGGCAAATAGTGATAGTTTGAGTTCTTCTTTTCCTATTCTTATCCAGTTAATTTCTTTCATCTGTCTGATTGTTCTGGTTAGAGTTTCAAGGACTATGTTGAATAGAAGTGGTGAAAGAGGACATCTCTGTGTTGTTCCAATTTTTAAAGGAAATGCTTTCACTTGTTCTCCACTTAGAATGTGTTGGCCTTGGGCTTAGCATAGATAGCTTTTACAATGTTGAAGTATGTTCCTACTATCCCTAGTTTTTCTCATGTTTTGAACATATAGAGGTTCTGCATTTTGCCATATACCTTTTCTGCATCAATTGATATAATAATATGATTATTGTCTTTAAGTCTAATGATATGATGAAGTATGTTTATTGATTTCCATGTGTTGAACCAACCTTGCATCCCAACCTTGCATCACTTGTTCATGGTGCACTATCTTTTTAATATGTTTTTGTATGCAATTTTCCAGAATTTTATTGAGAATTTTTGTGTCTATGTTCAACAGGGATATTGCTCTAAAGTTTTCTTTCCTTGATGTGTCATTGTGTGGTTTTGGTATCAGGGTGATACTATCCTCATAGAATCAGTTTGGAAAAATTCCCTCCTTTTCTATTTCATGGAATAATTTGAAAAGTACTGGTATTAATTCTTCTTTGAAGATCTTGTAGAACTCTGCTGAGAATCCATCTGGTTCTGGACTTTTCTTTGTTGGTAGGTTTTTGATGGTGTCTTCTATTTCATTGCCTGAAGTTGATCTTTTTAAATTGTATATGTCCTCCTGATTCAGTTTGGGTAGATCATATGTCTCTAGAAATTTCTTGCTGTCTTTGAGATTTTCTATTTTATTGGAGTATAAATTTTCAAAGTAGTTTCTAATTATCTTCTGTATTTCACTAGTGTCATTGTGATATTTCCTTTGTCATCACAAATTTTAGTAATTTGAGGTTTATCTTTCTCTTCATTAGTATAGCTAAGGGTTTATCAATTTTATTTATTTTTTTCAAAGAACCAACATTATGTTATGTCAATTTTTTGAATTGTTTCTATTGTTTCAATTTCATTGATTTTAGCTCTGATTTTAATTATTTCCTATCTTCTACTACTTTTGGTGATAATTTGGTCTTCTTTTTCTAGGGCTTTTAGATGTAATGTTAGGTCATTTATTTGTTAACTTTTATTCTTTTAATGTACGAGCTTAATACGATGAACTTTTCTCTTAGCACTGCCTTCATAGTGTCCCAGAGATTTTGATATATTGTACCAGTGTTCTTATTTACCTCCAAGTATTTTTTTATTTCCTCTATGATTTCTTATTCTATCCATTTTTCATTAAATAGCATGCTATTTAGTCTCCAGGTGTTGAAGTGGCTTCTATTTTTTTATTTAATCATTGATTTCTAGTTTCATTCCATTATGATCTGATAGAATGCAGGGTAGCATTTCTAACTTTTTTTTTGTATTTGCTGAGAGTTGCTTTGTGGCATAACATATGGTCTACTTTAGAGAAGGAACCATGTGCTGCTGAGAAGAAGATATATTCACTCAGTGAGGAATAAAATACTCTATATATGTCCATTAATTCTAAATTGTTCATTGCATTATTTAGTTCTATAGTTTCTTTGTTCATTCTTTGTTTGGAAGATCTGTCCAGTGGAGAGAGAGATGTGTTAAAGTCACCCTGTGTTATTGTTTTGTGGTATATTTGGTTCTTGAAATTGAGAAGGGTTTGTTTGATCTATATAAATGTTCCATTTTGGGAGGAATATATATTTATGGTTGTTATGTTTGCTGATGTATGAGTCCCTTAAGCAGTATGAAATGTTCTTCTTTGTCCCTTCTAACACTGCTTTGAAGTGCACTTTTATATGAGAATGGAAACCCCTGATTGTTTATGCCATCCATGGAAGTGATATGTTTTTCCCAACCTTTCACCTTCAGTTTGTGAATGTCTTTTCATAGAAGGTGAGTCTCTTGAAGACAGCATATTGTTGGGTCTTTTTAAAAAATCCAATCTGCCAGTCTATGTATTTTGATTGATGAGTTTAGGTTATTAACATTCAGGGTTATCATTGAGATATAATTTGTATTCCTGCACATTTTAGTTTATTTTTGATTTTTAACTTGACTTAGCTTCCCCTTTGACTGACTTTTCCTTTAGTGTAGTTCCTCCCTTTGCTACTTTTCAATTCCCCTCTACCCAGGAAGTATTTTGCTGAGAATGTACTGTAGTGCAGGCTTTCTAGTTGTGAATTCTTTTAACTTTTGTTTATCATTAAAGTTTTTTTATTTAATCTTCAAATCTGAAGCTTAATTTTGCTGGATATAAAATTCTTGGTTGGCATCCACTTTCTTTTAGAACTTGATATGTGTTATTCCAGGACCTCCTGGCATTGAGGGTCTGGGTTGAGAAACCAGCTGAAATTGGTTTCCCCCTATGTAATTTGACTTTTTTTTTCTTGCAGACTTGAAAATTCTATCCTTATTCTGTATGCTAGTCATTCTCATTATAATGTGCTTTGGTGTGGGTCTACTATAATTTTGGACATTTAGGGTCCCATTAGCCCTTGTAGTTAATTTTCCATTTCATTCTTTAGGTTTGGGAATTTTTCTGGTATTAGGTCATTTAAAGGATTGTGCATTTCTTTGGTTTGTATCTCCATGCCTTTGTCTATTCCAATAAATCTTAAATTTGGTCTTTTCATGTTATCTGATATTTCTTAGAAGTTGTGTTCATGGTTTCTTACCATTTTCTTGTGCAGTCGGCTTTATTTTCAAGAGTATATATTTTGTCTTCATTGCCCGAGGTTCTGTCTTCTAAGTGGTCTAGTCTGTTGGTGATACTTTCCACTGTATTTTTAATTTGAGTTATTGTTGTCTTCATTTCAAGGATTTCTGCTTGATTCCTTTTTATAATCTCTGCCTCTTTATTGAAGTGATCTTTCACTTCCTATATTTTCTCTTCCATACCATACTTCATTTAGAAGATCAGCCTAACCATATGCCTTCTAAACTCCTTCTCTAACATTTCTTCTACTGTGTTGTCTATGGATTCTATTGTTGGACTGTCTTGGTTTGTGTGAGGTGCTTTGTTCCTTTGTTTTTTCATGTTGTTTGTGTGTCTCCCCACCTAGCGGTATGGATCTGAGGCAGTACAGTTTCTACCCTATAGCCTATAGTCTTTAGTGTCCCTGTAGTCTTCCAGTACCTCTCCTAGGGAGACCAATATTAATAGAACCCAATTCTAACAATATACATCTTTAAACCAAATAGCTCCTATAAAATAGGCACCTACATTACTGTCACAACAAACAGAAATGTGTTCAAGTATTGTCTACAATATAAATAGTAAGTTTGCTAAAAGGGTTTACCATTTCAAATGATGGACAATGAAGGAACAGAAGTAATGTAAAATGTGATCTTTATGAGGGAGAAGGAGAGAAGAAAGAGGTAAAAATTTATAGTAAGAGCGAGGAAGGAATTAATAGAGGTTGGCTATTGAGAGAAGTGAGAAAGAGAATCCAGAGAGGCAGATAGGTGAGACAAAAAATATGTACAGAATTTTTTTTAAAAGTAAAAATATAAGTATACACAACAAAACTGTAATATACCATTCAGACTACCCATTCCTCAACAAATTCATGCATGAAAAATTTTTAGATTCAAAGATGGTAGAAATGTGAGAAAAAGTGGGAGTGGGAAGGGAAGAAGTGTCTCAATGGAAAATTGAACGATTGCTTCCATTAGCTTTCAAAAAATTTCTCAACTTCCCTTCTCCACTGATAGGTGGGGTTGTCAGAAGTTTGATGGTAGTTCCAGTCTGATGGGTGTTGGACCTGCTGGGTAGGTGATAGCAAAATGCCCTCACACTGTCTTCCAGAGTTCCCACCTGTTGTAGCTGGGCCCTTCTATTCCATGCACTTCAGGACTCACTGAGCTGGAGAGAGCCTGGTTTTCTGCACTTTCTCCAAACTGTGCTCCCCCCAACGCCCTCCCCCAGGGAACTTCCCCTAATTCTGGCTTTCCACAGGCTTGCCAGACATAGACTGGCCCATGCAAACTCAGGTGCAATCTGACAGACCTCACTTCAGATTCCCCAGGCTCTGCCTTCTTGCACTCCCAAGATCTCAGTGCTGGTTTCAACTTTCAGAGAGACCACTAGGAATGATCTCACACAAAGGAGCGACCTACAAAGAGTAACCTGATGACAGCCACCAGTACACATAGCAAAGTGACCTCAGGTGCAACCAGACCTGCAGATACCCTGACAATATATCTCAAGGCCCTGGCCATTGTTTCGAGAGTAAGGCAGCCGCACCCAGAGATGGCGAAGATAGTGGTGGTGGCTGCAGCAAACCTTCAGGCCCTGGCTGGTGTCCCAAGATGGCAGCAGCCATGTGTAACCAAACCTGCAGGTACTGTGACAATGGACTTCCAGGCAGCAGCAGGCAGCAGGCAGTCTGCAGGCAATCGGCAGGTGGACATCAGCAGTGGGTTGTGGGTACGTGAAAGGCCTGCTATGGGCAGGCACAAGGAGGGCAAATGGGCAAATGGTGGAGAATAGGTGCTACACAGCAATCTGCACTCAAAAGGTGGGCAATATACTGGCAGATGGTGGGTGATGGAGGTGGATGAATGACGGGTAAATAGCAGGGAATCAGTGGGCAGCAATGGCTTCCTCATAGAGAAACAGTATTTCTTCTGCTTGAATCCCAAGTGACAGAGTGACAGGGAATGCAGCCTCCCTCTTTTTCGCCATCTTGGATCTGCGCACTCTGACTTGCTTTATTTGTGGTTAAGTACATTTCTTTGTATGGCCTTTTTGGTGGTTACTCTAGGTTTTATACAGATGTGTGTGTGTGTGTGTGTGTGTGTGTGTGTGTGTGTGTGTGAATTCTTAAATATGTAATATTATTGCAGTCTTCTGCATTGTGATTTTTACATTTTAAGTGAAGTATTGAAATCTCACCTACCTTTATGCCCTCTACCCTTCTCCACTTATAATTGTCTTAAATATTTCTTCTACCTGCATTTAGAAACTGTCGGGCAGCATTACAGTTTTGGTTTTGACCCTGAAGCAAGTTTCATAAAACTCAAGAGTAGAAGCATAATCTCTTATGTTTTCCCATGTTTTTGTTTACTCTGTTCTTTCTTTCTTTCAGATAGTCCAAGCTATCTTCTATTCTTTCTTTTCTGTTTAGGGATTTTTTTTTAGTCATTCTTTTAGGTAGGTATGCTGGTGACAAGTTTTCCTTCTTCTGGGAATGATTTGATTTAGGAAGACAATTTTTTTTAGGACTATAGGATTTTTTTTTCTTCAGCATTTGAAAAATATTCTGCTACCTCCTCCTTGTCTCTATAGTTTGTGCTGTTGCCTACAGATAAAGTATAAATTTTTCTCTGACTGCTTGTCTTTAGTTTTCATGAGTTTAATTTTGATGCTTCTTAGAATGATTTTCTTCATGTTTAGGGTTCACTTTATTTTTGGAAACAGTGTGTGTGTGTGCATTTTGCTAAACTCGTTAAGTTTCAGTTATTTTTCCCTTGGGAACTTTTTCAGCTTTACCATCTTCTACCCCCTCCTGTCTATCTGGGACTCAATGACATGAATGTTAACTCTATTGTTTTGATTTCACAAGTTATTAAAGTTTGATTCATATATATACCTTTATATTTGTAGATGGACACAATATCTTTATTTATTTATTTTAATGTGGAGCTGAGGATTGAACCCAGTGCCTCACACATGTGAGGCAAGCCCTCTACCACTGAGCCCCAACCAGCATTTTTATTTTTTATTATCTTTTCTGTCTTTTGTTCAGACTGTGCATTTTATAGAGTTCTATCTTCTAATTTACTGATTCTTTCTCATGTCCCCCACCATCCTGCTGTTGAGCCCATTTACTAGACTTTGATATGTTAGGTTTTTCAGTTCTAAAATTTATGGTTTTTATTTATATCTCTTATTTCTTTGTTGAAACTTTCTATTTTGGGAGTGAGGCATTCTGTATTTTCACTGGTATCAAGTATATTCCTAATTTGTCTTAAAAAAATTTATCAAAACTGCTTTAAACTGTTTGCCAGACAATTTTAACTTTTCTATATTCTTGGAATTTGTCATCTTTGTATTTTTTTTTTCTTTGAGATTTTTCTTGTGTGAATGACTCTGACTTGAAACTTGAATTTTTCAAATTATGTTATTAAATTCTGTATAGTATTAAATTTTCACTTTAGGTATTTTTCTTATATATCTCTCTGGCCGGGGAAGGGGCAATGTAACATTGGGGTGGGAGGTGGGCAATTTGGCTTCCTACTGGTCTCCATTGACATTCTGGGGAAATGGGGGCTTGTCCCTAGGTGGCAGTGATAATGGATCTGGCTCCCTTCTGGACCTGTGACATCATCCCAACACTGTTAGGGACTTAACACAGGAGGAAGTCTAGGCTCTTTACTGGAATGGAAGGGGTGGGACTGAGTTTTTTCTTTGGTATCTGCATGGAGTAGAGCTGCCTTTGTCTAAAAGTTTTCCATCTTTCTGTGCTACTGCTTTCATTGCCCTTTAGTTAAAGAGAGCAGACTTTTGTTTGAATGTTTTTTCCTACAGATGTTGTTTTGAATTGCCAACTTGTTAAGCACCAAATCTTAGAGGAGGCTAAAAGCAAACCCATGGGATTCATCAAGTATTGTTCTTTGAATCCTGAGTTCCCTAGCTGGCTTGCTTTCTTCTCTCTGTCTTAGAATCTTCTTATGTTTGTTTTATATACAATGTCCAGGTTTTACAGTGGCACATAGCAGAAGAATGGAAAGTTTGTCTTTATTGCTGCTGCTTATTGTGGGTCATATTTTCCTGTTTGATACTTTTTGTTTGGATATCATACTTGGTGATTTTTAATTCTCTTGGTTCTTGGATATTTTTTATTCTTACACATATTCTTGAGTGTTTTAATTTGTTTGGCTTGCTTTGCTTTGTGGTTTTTGTTTGTTTGTTTTGTTTTTTTGACTTTTTAAAGTTTCTTGGAAATAGTTTCAGCCTTTGGGGTATTACTTTTAAGACATTTTAGTGAGGACGATATTAGTGCATCATCTAAGGCTAAAAATTGTCTATTATTATGGAAAGACCCTTTTGTGTACTCTACTTAAAAACTTGATTTTTCCCCACCTTGATTTTTCCATCTGGCTAATGGGAATAGGCACCACTCGCAGTTCTGTCTAACTCTGGGTATGTTTCCCTCTCACTGTTTTGAATGTACTTTTTCTTAGCTTCATAGAATTCCTTCATGGACATGTGTAGGTAGTTCTCAGCCAAATACTCTAGGGAATCCTCTGCGGGTGTCCAGAATAGCATCCCTCTTCTATCTCATACTCTGACTTGCAAGTTTAGCCACATTGGTCTCCTTGGTCTCTGAGCTCTACCTCCACTACTCAAGGATTCTGTTGGTTTCTGCCTGGAAATTCGGACAAGGCAGTAAGATATGACAACGGTGGGGTTCACCTTTTTTGTTTCCTATACCCCTGGGGTCACTGTTTTTCATGGACTAATTTCACAGTGAAAACTGTTGTTTTATGTATATTTTCGTTTATTTCAGGAGGGACGACAAATCTGGATCCTGTTATTCCTTTATGTCCAGAAGCTTAGAATCTGTTTCTGATATCTGCAAAATGCATGACTGGACTACACCATCTTTACATCTCCTTCTGTGTCTATTATGGTCTGATTCTGTACTCTGAATTCAAGCCTATGAAGCAGATATGGTCATGACTACCCTTTTACATATGTGGAAACTTAGTCACATGGAGTCTTTTAAAGATGATACCTAAACAGAATTGCTAAGTGCTAGTTAGTGTTCTAAGTCAACAATCCCTTATCTGTAACCCTTGGAGTCAGTTTTGCATTTCCTATTTTAGAAAGGCATAGTACCAAATATAACCTTATACTTGAAGCTGGATCTAAAGCAGCACTCTGCAATCAAATACATTTTCATATTTCTGTATCAAAATATGAATATTAACATTGAGTAGGATAAATAAAGATTCTACATAGCCTGTTTTCAGTTTAAGTTTTCCTGTCAAATAAGTTTCTCAGTTCCTGTCTTTAAAAGAGCACAAAAAATTCTTTATATTTTCAGCAGTTTTGGTTCAAGAATTTTTCATAAGGTTTGTGTGTATGTTTTCATTTAATTCTCACACTCAATTTGAAATAGGCAATATAATTATGGACATTTTACAAATGAGGGAAATGAAGCATTCATAGTTAAATAACTCGCCTAAGGTTACACAGTCAGCAAGAGATAGAGATACGTCCAGGATTCAAGTCTATACAGTACATCCTCAATCAAGGATCTTACCCAGTTACTTCTCCTTGAAGAGCCTCCAGCCACGGAAATCACGGGAGTCCTGACTCCAGGACTTTTACTGGCCCATGACTTCTTGGGGACTAGGTTAATTTTCATTAGAGATCACACTCTGTGCCCCAAGATCTAAGTACATGTACTTGGCTTGGATCCCAGGTGGATTCTGCCCATACTGTGATACTCCTATATTTACTTCAGGTAGAAACCAGGTGCTTTGGACCCTGTTCTTATCTGAATTTTGAATCTGATGGAATCTCAACTCGAAGTCTAGCATGCCAGATTACTTAGTGGCTATCCAACAGGCAAGTTGAATATTTCAGGGTGGTTTTTCACTATCCATATTGGAACATTGGCTTCTGATTGTCTTTGCTGAGGGCCCTGTTTGTCATTATTGATATCCCCAAGTGTCCCAGATTTCTCTTTAGATTCTTCAAATCCACTTTTGGTAGTACAAATCATATCCTAAAGTGAACTTATAACTGACAAATAGAGTAATTAGGGGTCAAAATTGAGTCTGTGTTTTCTTCCAATTTTTTTTTTTTTGACTTCCCACCTTAGTGTACACAGCCATTTCCAACTTGTTCTAGCACAAGCACAAGTTACTCATGGGCTACATGTAATCAGTCTTACCCTAAGTCTTCCCTAAACCTTCTATGGACTGAATTTTGTCCTGCCAAAATTCATATTGAAGCCACAACCCCAAATGTGACTGTTTTTGGAAATAGGCTCTATAGGGAAGCGATTAAGGTTTAATAAGATGAGAAGTGTAGAGCCCTAACCTGATAAAACGGGTGTCCTTATAAAAAAGAGGAAAAAATATAAGAGTTTATTCTCTTTCCAAGCAATCACAGAAGGATGCAGTGGAAAAGTGGTCATCTATTGACCAGGAAGAAACCACATCTGCCACCATCTTGACCATGGACTTCAGAACAACAAATATCTGTAGCTTAAGCTAGCTAGTCTATGGTATCTTGTTATGGTAGACCAAGCAGACAAATACCATGGAAGCAAGGTAGAATGACCTTGGTAGGGATTCCCCAAGATATCTATAATTTGAACTCTTAACCCCAGTAAATGGGGCAAGCTGAAATAGTTGGTAAAATTATCCCTACGTTTCCTTATTAATACATTTCCTTATTAATACATAAACTTATTTAAGCTCAGTTTATGCCTCTTTCTTTTACTGTGACTCTCTCAAGAAGCTAAATAAACACCAGGAAAACTCTCACATGTCATATTCCTAGAGGTCTATCTTCTTCACAAAGCTCTAGTATTAAGATTAATCCATATATAATACTATGCATTATTAGTTTCTAAAGAGAGAGGTAGAGAACATGTGGACACAATTAAAATCAATTTTCTTTTGAAGAATTATTTAGATTTGCATAGGTAACAAGGAGTCCACATTCATCTTTAATCTTTCAACATTTAAAATTACATCAAAGGGTATATATTTTTCCCTTGTTTTCATTGTAACTACAAAATTTTAGTTTGGAAACTGGCTTTTGTATCAACTCTTTTGCCATAATTTTATGTTTACACCTGCTTTCTTTCATTTAATGACATTCTTCTAAAATTTATTCAATAAATATTATTTCCCTTTGGTTTGTCTATATCCTTCTAGGGTTTTTGTTGTTGTTTTTGTTTTTGGTACTGTGGATTGAAACTGAGTCACCTTGCCACTGAGTTACATACCCAGCACTTTTTATTTTTTTATTTGGAGATGTGGTCTTGCTAAGTTACTTAGAGATTCACTTAAGTTGCTGAGGTTGGCCTTGAACTTGCAATCCTCCTGTCTCAGCCTCCTGAACCACTGAGATTGTTTTTCTTTCTTTCTTTTTTCTTTTGTATGGTAATGCAGATAAAACTCAGAGCCTATGCATGTTAGTCAAATGCTCTGTGGAAAGAAGGCTGTGCCCTACTGAGTCACTCCACAATGTATCGAACATTAATTCTCAATCTTTGCCTAATACTGGGTTATTTCAATTTTAAAGCAGTAGTTTGCTACAAGTTACTCCATTTTGAGATAGAATGACTCTATACCTTGTCTGTTCAAGAAAACAAATACCATTTGTTTAGTTCAATCATAAGGTAAAAATTAATAAATAAATTAATTTTCTAATATAAATGACCACCCATAGACTTACCAAATTAAATCAGAAGCACATGGATGCATGGAGATATCAAAGCCATATCAGAGAAACCAGGCCCATGTGCTTATCAAATATAACAGACCACCAAATGAAGCACTTAAGACCCATAAAAGAAGGGGCACCCCAAGACTGATTGCATCAACACCTCAACTTATCATCAGAAAATTCAGTGAATGTGTCTTGAGAATAATAGGGGACAAACCTCCAACTCTCTGCCCACATGCTTCAGCTCAGCTCTGTCTCACTGAGTCATGTGGCCCACTTTGAAACTGCCTAGTTTCAGAACATGGTTTAGAATATTTTCCTTTCTCTAATAGTTTGCACCCTGAACTAGTTCTCTGGCTGGTGCATAATCCTATCTGACCACCTACAGTGATCCTTTCATTTGTATTTTGCTCTCTACCTTTGCTCAGTCTCCTAAACCTTTGTGGCCTATGGTCACCTTAATCCTTTCTTAGCCTTCTTCAACACACACACACACACACACACACACACACACACATAAAGTGTAATGTGTGACATGTTATAGATGTTAGAAATTAAGATTGGAATGGAATAAAAGAACTTGTGATAACTTCACCTGTGCCTACCAGGTGACCCACAAGTATTGGTGAATAGCAACCAAAAAAGTGTAACTTCTAGGGGCTGGAATTGTGGCTCAGCAGTAGGGCGCTCACCTGGCATGTGCAAGGCCTGGGTTCGATTCTCAGCACCACATAAAAATAAATAAATAAAATAAAGATATTGTGTCCAAATACAACTAAAATATAAATATAAAAAATAATAATTAAAAAAGTATAAACTCTGAGTTATTATTATTCAATAAATTATGACATCGTTGAAGCAAACAGATATGTCTGGTCTATGTTAATGGCATGTATCACTCATAACACTCTACCATTGAGCCACACCCTAGCCTTCCATCCTTCTTAAGGAGAAAAGAAATACTACCATTTTTAAAAAAATCTCTTCTACTCAAAAAATTTTAACAATCCTATATTCTGTCCAAAAGAACACTTCTAGTTTCCCTTGACCTCTGAGCTGGGTAGAAGGTAGGAACCATCAGAAGAGTCATAGGATCAGGCCATGTGGGGTATACTATTGATGGTGAGCTTTCCCAACATTATCAGGTAGAATTCATAATTCATCACTAGCTGTTTATTTTTGAACTATATGGGGGGCTGTAGTCTTGATTAAAATACAGATTTTTGAGCTGTCAAAGACCTGCAGAATCAGAGTTTGAGATTTATTAATTGACAACTTGAATCCTGAGAAGACAAGTACCATTTCTTTACCATCTACTGGAGATGATGCAATGAACATGATAGTTGCTGAACAAATGTTCTGCATGAATTTCCTTTTATAGCATTAATGTCAGATAATATAAGACCTATTTCTGTTTTAAGAATAAACGATGTATGTTATTTGTTTTCAAATTGAGTTTTAGAAGACTGTTAACTTACTCCTGAGTAGTTATTGCTGAAAAGTATCCTCTACCAGCTCACCACTATTGACAGTGACAAAGAAATTTGCTTCTCAATAATGTATTATCACGGAATGTGCAAGTGTTTGGAGGGTGGGGGCAAACAGTATTCTCTTCTAGACAACAATGCCTTGTCATAACCTTGACATGATGCACATTAATTTTACATTATGCCCTGTAGTCAATTAAAGCTCCTGGTATTACCTCCTCAAAAGGGCTGAAAACCTTCTGGCACAGGCTCAGGCATGCTAAGACTGTGCCTACATCACCTGTCTCTTACTGATCTGTTAACAAGAGTGGCAGCACTTAGATTGAGAATCCCTGACATATTTACCTCTCTGGCTTCCATTTTAATGAGCATTTATTTAGCTTCCACTAGGCAACATTTCAGTAAAGTTATGAAACCTGGCTTTAACCTAAACCTTCTGACTTCTTTTTAAGAAACAATTTTACATGTCTAGATTTAATTGTAACCTAGGAAACATACAGTATGAGGAATTTGAGAAACAGCAATGACTAGATTTCTAAAGCTAATACTAAATAAGTCAGCATCATGAAAAAAACAAACAAACAAACCTTGATTTAAACTATGTTTATCTGCCAGAAGCCAAAATTTCTATAGTTAAATATAAGATAAAATAGGTAATTTGGTCACTCACACCTAAGTCCATATCATATTTGTTGAAAAATAGTAAAAGAAGTAGTAACAGATACTTGGCAAAAGAAAGTAGTTAATATTTTACAAAATTTCACCCCAAATAAATTAGCAGTTTAGGAGTTTACAGTACTATGTGGTTTCCCACCAACCATCCCAAAGATATTTTCTTTAAATATCTTGTTATTTAAAAGTGCAGTGTGAAGTATCAAGGATTTCTAATTGGAACATGACATTTTATAGTCATGAACCAATAATTTCTCAGAATGAAAGAGAAGTGAAAAACTACGACTATTACAAAAACCCTATTTAGTCATTCCAGTGTCAAGTTAATATGGTACAACAGCATTCCATTTGTCTGGTATGTTTTATGATGGATGTTTCTGCTATAAATGTGTGCTGAATCTTTCTGTAATTCATCTATAAGCAATGCATTGAGAGCATGGCCAAATCTTGGGGCCACCTTTGTGGGCTGTTAGCCTGGGAAGAGGCCCGATGACTCCTCAAAGAGCAACAGAGGTGGCCATTGCCTCCAAATGCATTTTAGCCTGTTTAAGAGACACTTCAGGAAATAGAATTCTTCTTGTTCATGAAATAGAGTTCTTTTTTACTTTTTAAAAAAAAAAAAACTGATGAGGTTGTTTGTGTCTATATTGGATGTGCCAGATGGAAAGGTTTACTCATTAGAGGCAGCTGTTTTAGCAAATTACCTCACTACAGCATAATGACAGAGTTACAACAGACTATTGAAGAAAATCCTTTCTCTTCCCAGTGAGATCATGAAAACTAGAAACAATTTCAATGAGATTTTTTATTTACTTTGGAAATGGTTCAGTTGGACACATGGGTGAAAAGATGAAGTATTTTCTATACATATTTCATTCAATATTTATATATAACGGCACAAATATAAGATATCGATTTACAATTTGATTCCTCTTTCAACTAATGGATTCATTATCTTTGGCGCATGATCTCATTAGTTTCTTAAGTATGAATGATTCTACTGGGAAAGATTTTTCCCTTTATAGTATCCTATTTCAATACGTATGCCTTACTTACGATCATAGAAGCGTCTTTGACGTTGGAGCCTCACAACTACAGCATCACTCCTGAGATGCTTATAACGGGCACTCTCTCACGCAGGGCTCCTCGCCTGACAAATTCCTTTAGTTCTTCAGGGAAAATTTTCTCAACAGGATGCAATAAAGGCCTGCTTTATAGTGAATTTCCACTGTTGCATGGAGAATTTTAACAAGGATATGTGTGTATGTTTATATATACATAAAGAATATTATAATTCATAAATCAGACAATGCTTGTCTCCCTCCAGGATTCACATCTTACAGCTCTGATCCTTCAATGTGATGATACTTGGAGAAGGGACCTTTACAGGGAATCAGTTTATGAAAGTAAAGCCATGATAAGATTAAGGCTTTTATAAGAAGAAACTGGAGAGAGATTGCCTCCTTTCCCTCTCCACCATGTAAGGAAACCAGAAAGAGGGCTGTCTTTATGGGCATTACTCTTTGGGGCTCCTATGCAATAAAATGACAGGACTTTTCCAGGAAGCGTTGAAACCCTGGTAGAGTAGGCTTTCTGGGATGCCAACACATGAGAAGAACACTGGCTCACTACACTGCAGAAGCTAAGGAGGTGGGGCAAAATCAAGTAAGCCACAGAGGCCCTCTGCAAATCTCATGTTATATAGTGGGCATTCCAGCTCATTCCAGAATGATGCTTATTGCTAAGTCTTTCCCTTTCCATTTTTTTTTCACATTCTCTTAAATTATGAGATATCAGAGCCTGCAGGGCTGCTGTAGGAGCCATCCCTATGGTAATGGTCATCAGAGTCCAAAGTGGAATAAAGAGGAAAATGTGGCTTCCAGATCCAGTGATGACTAGGATTTAAAAAAGGAGGTAAGTGACCCTGCCATATGCTAGCAAATGCTTCTGCTGGGACTATGAGCAATTCAGGAAACCATCATATTCACTAGCAACTTGGAGTTTAAAGCAAATTTTCAAAATCCAAGGCAACTTTACATTCACTGGACCTAATACTTGGTCCTTTCCTTCCTAGCTTGGTCCTTCAGAAAGCAGGTCATCCATCCATTCTCTTGGTTCCAAATCTTACAGAAGTGTTTTTGTGTGCAAAGGTTATAGCTGACATACCTCTCTGGAGACTTTTAGCTATGTCTGGGTCTAGGTGTCCCATTTAGGCACAAAGTAGTGGAGAGGTAAAATGTAAGTTTCAGGAAAATCTGACTTGGTGAACAAGTTAAGGAAGAGGTCTTGAAGACTAGAGGTGATGGGCTGGTCACTACATGGCTCAAGCTGACTTACTTTCCTCCAATCTAGAATGGATATCTACTAGTTTAGTTAGCTACTAGTTTAGTTATTTATGAACAAAATTATTCATAGCACTTCTCGGAGTCCTTAATCAGACTTAGTCTGCTCTTGAATATTTAGAAAAGGGTCTTTCTTAATAATACACAATAACTTTAATATTTATTTTTCTTTTTTTGGGGGAGACACTCTAGTATATCCAGGTTCCTTCTTTCCTTCCTTCCTTATTTATCTTAGTTTAATATGTGGCTTGCTCAGATTATATTTCTGCAGTAGTTCACTATCTTCCTTAATCTTTCAATTTTGTCATCGACAGATTCAGCCTCTTCTCACCTCATCCTTCTTCCAGGTTGTTAATAAATATACCAGAGAATAGTGGCCTGGTATTGATTGATCCCAAGGGAACTTTCCTATTAATCACTTCAGTCTTAAGGTTAGCCATCCTTTCTCACTCTTTGTGTTCTAACCAATAACTACACTTCTTTCTATGTACATATTTTAAATATTCATACCATAAAAGTTTTTTAAAAATGTTTTGAGCATTTCTCACAAACCAGAGCATCCCTAACTGACATGTATCTTGGAGTCTGAAACTGTATGTGTACATAATGAGGGACTAGCTTGGATGGCCTCCTTTTTCTAGGACTTATCTTTGCCTCAACTAGAAGCCAAACAGTTGGCAGGGTCTATCTCAAAGAATAATAATTAGTAGTTCCCATTAACCTGGATCCCATTAGCACACCTAAGGTTGACTCTAATTATGGGTAGATTTCAACTGGGCTGTAGTCTGTATGAGTGACTGTTAGTAAGTGATAGTATATTTGATTTGACATTCATCACACATACTGATGAAAAGCCTCAATCAACTTTCATGTAAGCACTCATATAAAAGCAGAAAGTTCTAAGCTAATGGATAAATATATCCACGAATGACACACTTATAAAAGCATGAGATTAAGGTAGAGTATTGCTATTTTTGAGAAGTCAAAACGTGGGACTTATATGTAGTGCTTTATTTTTTAAAGGTGTTTATTAAAAGTGATTCAATTTGTTCTCTTTTATAAGGTCACTCACACTTAGTAACAGAAATCTTCAGACTCTCCAAAATCATATGTTAATTTCAAAAAGCATTAAAACTAGTTTTCTCACGTTACATGCAGAGGTCATGTATACATTTTGATATTACATGAAATCGTGTTGTTGCTAGATTGCATGATTGGATTCATATCATGGCAGTGCTATGTTTTTCACCTGTACAGAGCTCCTGCTTGCTGGGTCCTGATGTGATAAGAGTCAGAAATCACAAGTTGTGTCACCCTGACCATGAGACAAGGTGGCCCTTAGAGAGCTACCCACAAGTGGATGCTACAAACACTGCCTAATTCAAAGTCATTTTTGCTTTTTTCTCCGAAAGGAGATCTTTGCTCCATGTGTGTTTGCAGCTCTGACCTATTTATAATCTGCAGTTTATTCTAGCCACTAATAGTAGTATCATTTGGGGTACTTAGTAAGAGTCATAAAGCACCCTTTCCATCCAAATCTGCTCATTTTATAAAATTACTTGGCAGATTCCTCACAGTTATACTGCTATGAAGTCAGTAGTGCTCATTGTTATATTGATAGCATTAATAATAGGCATCAAGTATTCAGGCTTATGCACTAAGACACTGTACATGATTTCAATGTTCCTAACAGAATCTTATAAGCAAAGAATTGTTTTTCCTATTCCCTGTGTTTGATTACAATGAGGCATTGGAAGGTTTGATAACTCTCGCAAAATATGATATTAGTCCTCAGTGGGGCTGGGCCTGGAACCCTGGCTAGTTTGATTCTAAGGTCTTTCTATATATTAGAAAAGCCACCAAACCAACAACAATCAATGAGTTATGACAAATAATAGTATTTACTTTCTTTCTTTCTAAAAGTATCATTAGAAAACATTGACAATTTTTTCTCATGGAAATCTTTCTAAAATATATTACCTACTCTCTTGTATCATTTGGTCATACTTCTCAGGGCTGTCCTAGGGAAAGCATCACATCTGCTGGGGAAACCTCGGCTTTGGAACCAGCCAAATCTGGGCTTTGAAGCTGAGCTTACTGATTAACCAGTTGTGTGACCTTGACCAAGGATTTAACCTCTTGGAACCTCAATTCATTTATCTGTGAAAACTGGAAACAATACCAGTAACTTTGTGGCTATTCTGACAAAGCAGTGAGATGATATATGTCAAGCCCCAAAAGGAAAATAACAATTACTCTCCATTTTTGTATGTCTGAACTACAGTGATTATTTCCATTTGCCTTATGGATTCTTTTGTTTTGAGAAGGCAATACAAAGAAAGGATGTAAGTAAGTGTCTAGTGGCAGCACTGGTCAGGGAGAAATAGATGTTTGTTTATTTTTGTGAACAGTCCACTAAAGCAGAAACCAGCAGAAAAAAGGCAGCCTCACTTTGGCATCTCCCACCCCTTCAGCTCCTGGGTTACCTGCTCAGCCTAAAACCAGCCAAGGGATTTTTATCCCAGATGTATGGGACTTGAGCTTCCCAGATGGTCTATACAAACGCTGCTGCGTCCAGGACACCCTCATAGATATTTTTCTGAAATAGAGCAAGGAACAGGGGACTTTGGAGACCTGAGTCTCCATAGGAAGTCAAGTGCAGGTTTGGGATGCACTCTGAGTCCACAGAGTCACAGCCTACTCTTATTTGCCAAAGAGGGGATCATGACTGTTGCTCAAGTTTTATAGCTCAGAGGAGAAACAGAGGGGAGGTGTGGGGTCTAGTCTCAGCATATCTATGATCTGTCTGTGTGACCTGGTTATAAATAATTGTGCCTTACTTTTCTATTCTATAAAATGGGCATAGTAAGACTCACATCACTGAATTGAGAAGAGAATAAAAAGACAGAATGAGCATAAATGCTCGCTGAAGTATAAGTTGCTGAGACCATATGCACCTTCAAATCACGCATGCTCTACTTGATGCATTATCTTTTGAAGTGGTTAATTGCTTTTATAGTGGTATCTTCAACTATTTGAAAGCTAGAGAATAGATACAAAAGAAATTAACTTACTTGCCCAGGATTGCATGCCTGCCAACCTAAGGTCAGTGGTTCAGCTGCAACCTGCTTTCTCACCCTGCAAACTGTAAATGTTCTTGCCAGAACAAGGAGACTCTATTGAAGCTATCCTTGCACACTTGTTCACCTGGTATGCTCCTGGTATGCATTTTCCCAGAACATTTGGTCTCTTTGTGCTGCTAATGGAAGCAGTTGCCTTACACAGATGTCTGAGAACTTTCACTGTGGATCTCATTCTAGAGATCTGGGCCATAACCCTTCCTTCCATTTCCACAGTACACATGTCATGCAAATTTACAGGTGACTGGCACTTCAGGCCCTAGATGGCTCAATGCGATGTCCTAGGAACTAACCCACCCACACCTCCTTTTGTGTGTACATGTGTTCTCATTTAATTAATAAGCTTTTTTTTTGGAGGGGACAGTTTTAGGTTCACAGCAAAATTAAGTCGAAAGTAGAGAGAATTTCTATATACCCACCCCACCGTCCCTACACATCCACCTTCTTTTTGAAGCTATAACAATGCGCTTTCCTATGTTCTCATAAATGAAATGCTACTTCTCAATTGAACTGCCATAGCACACGCAATAATGAATCCATAACAATAGCTGTTGTACTGTACATTACTATTCTAATAATATATTTTATTGGAAGTCGTATACCTCTTAAGCCAGCATTTCATTTGCCTCCATTGCCTTATGGAAACCCTGCCGCTGTGATGACGGGCAGAAGTAAAGCTAATGGTCTTTTCCAAATTCCTTCTTAGATTCAAAGCAAGAAAGAAAGTGTGAAAGAGAAAGAGAGAGAGAGAAATCACACAGTCATTTCCAGCCATTTGTGTTAAAATACAAAGAAAACAAGGCACATTCAAAAATTGTATGCCGGGCAGCCTCCATTAATATTTATTTTGGCATTAATATTGATAAGGAAGTACTTTGTAGCTGGGCTTTGTTGCCTCCCCCAATGTACTCAAGCACCCTGTTATTCAAGCTGGTGGCCATTAGCTCTTGTCTTTCTCTGTACCCAGAGCCTCGGAGAGGCTTGGCGGGCCTCCAGCTCACTTATGCTTAAATGGACACTCAAGCTCCGACGGACACACAGCTAAATAGAGGCCAATAATTCAATACAGTACGACTGTACTGGGGCTGCTAGTAAATCCATCAAGCAGTAAATATCATCTGAAGCCAATGCAAGCTTTTATCTTTCCAATTTTTTTGTATGTCTGAGCGAAGCCCAGGCATTCAGCGAATCATGTAATTTATTCTGCAGTGCCAAGCCTGGGCTGTCTCAGACATCATATTGACTTTTTTTTTTTCCATCTGTCAGGGGCAGTCAGCAGCCCTGCTATTGTGAGAGCGCATCACATTACATCTATTTATTTATTTATTTCCACTGTTTCTTTGTAGCATGATTGGGCAAGAACGCATTATCTCAGATCAACGAATACTAAGAAAAGCATCTGAACATCATTACGACAGCATGTTAAACATTTGTCCTACCCAGTTTGTTAAATCAGCAAATGTATTTCCAGCAAATGCTTGTAATTGTTCATAAAGGGCTCCCTACTGCAGGATTTTACTAAGCTGAAAATATGGCCTGTTATTTTCTTCAGCTCTTTAGGTCAGCAGTGATGCCAATATATTGTAAATAATGCCGAACAGCTGGTGTGTTGACTTGACGTGTGTGTGTGTGTGTGTGTGTGTGTGTGTGTGTGTGTATCTGTACATCACCACATACCTAATAGTAGCTCTGAATGAGCACATGCATTTTGTGCACATGTAAACAGTTGTGTAGGTCAATATAATATAAAGAACTGTATATTAACTTCACAAAGTTAATAATTGGTTTGTGGTTTACAATGGTTAAAAAATATTTGGCTTTCTATCAATCAAAATTTGGACTCAGAATAAAGCTCTTTTGGTTATTTTTGCTGTCTTCTTAAAAACTTAAAAAAGTGTAAACCTTAAATTTAAATGTTCTATGTGACTCTCTTATTCTTCCTTCTCTGTGACATACAGACTGGGGAGAGAAACAAGAGGAAGACGGATTTCCCCAGAGTCCTCCCTTTGTAATGGGGTTTGGGACTGCTAGAGCCAGACACAGCCATCAGACATTTCATATTTGGCTGATGACACCCCAGTACAGCTGCTTCCCCTAGGACATTCCCCAAAGCCACCAGCCCTTTCTGGAAAGCCAATCACTGTGCTTCTAAGATTCAGTTTGACTCTGGAGTTGACTTGATTTGAATTTGATTAGAATGTCCCACTCTGGAAGCATACATTACAGAAAAGTATTTTAGAAGTTTCTTGATCTTCTTTAAGTAAATATGCATCACAAGTATACTTTATAGAAACACCAATGCAGACTGTGCAAATGGAGCTGCATTGTTTGCTCAACTTCTTCCTAAAAACAATGTTTAAACAAAAGAAAAATGACAGCTATTTTTATATATGGCTATAGGTGAGATAATTAGTATTTTAAAAAGCAGCAGATTCAATCTTGTTGCAGGAACCTGACTCCTCCACATGTATGATCAGTTTGATTTTTTTATAATAACATCCTTTGGGTTTGTAAGACTTTGTATTCTTTGAAAAACAAAAACCTTGTAGGTATATGTGATAGAAAGTATCATCCTGTGGACTTCTCATGGAAATGACTTGGTGTTTCATACTTCATTATTAGTGTCACTCCCTCAGAAAACATCAAATTTGTTTCCATAGCCACCTCCAACCAGGAGAATCTGCGTACACGTGAGTTTTATTCTGGCATTGGATAAAAACATTGCTCACATCCTGGGTGTATAGTTAGATTCATTCTTCTCCTCCACATGGTAGAGAGCATCATTGCATATGTTCAATTTACTTTTATTAACCTCTAGTTAGAAAGTCCTGCGCAGTACATGCTGCTTTTAGTATTCCAAAGAGCAGCCACACTGTCTTTCTAAAGAAACACATTAAAAGGCAGCTCACTGAGCCATTTTCTAACACCTGAGAGCAATTAATGTAAGCAGAAACAGGAAACATCATCAATTATTTAAAATAAAATGAATATGTAATGTTGACCTTCTCCAACTGCCATCAGTTTTATACTTACACCTGAATAAACTCAGGGGAACACAAAACCCACACCGAACTTCATGTTACAATCTGTGATGAGGCACTGGTCACAGAAAGAGCTGGTGGCTGACTGGGTTCAGTACTGACAAGGAGGTAGAGGAGCCCTGACACCCGATGAAGGGAGGTTGGACTTCCAGCTGGATAAGTACATTATGGGCCAGTGGCTTCATGTCTGAGCTCTCTCTGCTACCAGTCTGTCCCAAATATGTTTACTTGTTTCCAATTTCTTTATTTTGTAACCTCATCATCATGAGCAGAGGGATAACTTTCCTGTTAATACCTCTCTGAATATATGTGTGTGTGTGTGCGCCCCTGCACATATATACCCTATCATCCATTTACTTATTTATATAAAGTCATTAGTCCTCTTTTATCCCTTTTTAGGGTTATCCTTTTCTATCCTGAAAAAAAAATCAGTAAGTGGCAAATGTAGGCTGTGCTTCATTGGAAGCCCAGAGAGATGTGTTTATGCAGCTATAATAGCCAGTTGCTAGAATTAAATGAATCATCTGCTGTCGGAACAGAGGATTTTTTTCTGCAAATATGAAAGCTGAGACATTATCTAAGGGCAGTGTCACTGACTGGAGATTAGGGAGGTACATTAAGGGAACATAGAGCTGATTACCTAATGAAATTGCTGTGTATGACATATGGCATGAGCAGGATTTGGCACAGCCATGACCAAAGATTTCAGAGCAAAGCTTATTAGACACAAAGTACAAAAAGTCCCTTGTGGCTGTTTGAGCTGAACAAGGCTTGAAGTCTTGGTGTCTATTTTCCCTCTGACTTGAGTTAGTGATTTTAAGAAAACACAGAGGGCTTCATGCAGAAGCACCAAGCTTCTAGTGAGGTCATCCTCTTAGGATTCTTCTGTAGATATTCTGAGACTTTGGCAAATGGTCTCAGTTTGTAAGTTTCAGTCATGACTACAAAGCCAAAGTTGATAATTAGTTTCTGGGACCAGAGTGCTCCCAGGGCTATCCTCAGGTTGTTAGTTGAGTTTCTTCCTGATTTTCTATCATAAAGCTTTTATCTTGTTTAGGAAGTTGTCCATTCATATTGGCACAGAGTCTAACCACAAACAGATTTCACCAGAGAAGCTTACAAAAAAAAAAAAAAAAAAAAAAATCAAGGGGAATCATTTGCTAATGCTCTCTATAGAAAGAGAAGCAATGGATTCTTTATGTCTATCTTCATAATTCTATGGCCAAAAAAGGCTTTGCTTCTTTCAACATGGCATTATACATCTTAAACTTTAATGTGAACAAATGGCTTTGGGGAGAGAGCAAATACGACGAGTGCATTTTCCAGTCCCTTCTTTATTACCTTTATTACCAGATGTCCCGTCACACACACACACACACACACACACACAAAAGAATTAGGTTTAAGGAATCTGTGCCAAGAAACAGAGTTAGGAAAGGGTAAACAAAATTCACAGATAATGTTAAACTACCTTTTTTCAGAAATTCCTGATTAACTAGTCATCTGTGCCACCGACAGGGCAGGGACACCAGCCCTGCTGTTATGAATCACCCTTGACGTAGGTGGAAACACAGCTGCCTGGTAAGTGGTGGATTCTCCAATACCATAAAACCCAGTCACTGCAGTGAAAAACTCTCTACAGTGTTCATATTTGGGCATGAATGGTTAAAAAGAAAAGCACAATTCTAGCTTAGTTTGGTTGGAGAATAGAGAATAAATATGTTAGAAACAAAGGATTATAAAAATGCATGATTCTAGGTATTTGGGGAGTTTGATTTGGGAATAAACAAACAAAAAAGTTATACCTCATTTCAAATGCTATAGTTTGTAATAAAACTTTCTCATAGATTTGTGTTGCTCAAAGCTCCAGAACCCAGAAAATTTGCAACGAGAGAGAGGAGCATTTCCCTGGTCATAGAACCTCAAACAGAATTTTAAAGGACTTATTAAATGAAAACTCAGCTTTTAAACTGCTACTATTGTAGAAATCTCTGCAGAAACCATTATTCAAAAACCTAATTCGTGAGACTCTGCGCTTGAGTCATGACAGAGAGCAATTGTACATGGAGAGACTAAGAATTATTAGTTGTGTTCAAAGTCTTGCCAGTGCAGGCATGTACGTGGAGGGCGTGACATGAGGTATAGACAGTTATAGAATAGTGAGGGATAGCACTAGGGTGAGACGAAGACATTTCCCTTAGTCACACCAGGGAAAAGGCTTTCCCATACTAAGAAGATGTTGTAAAAAAAATCTCTTGCCAATCAGAGCAGAGGCTTAGCTTGGTCTTAACATCAGAGAAAGCAAGACTAGGTAATAGGGAGATGGAGTGGTAGGGGTATTATGGATAGAAGCCAGGCATATTTGCTCTAATTTTATGGGGGTGGCAGCATGCACACATGCGAGTGAACACACACACACACACATACACACACACACACACATCCTTTATATGCCATTTAGATTTGAACTTCCAGTGGTGAATTTCATCCTGTAATATTTTCTTCATCATAGTCTTTGCATCACATCTGTATATTTGATTTTTGTTGTTTTTGAAAAGATGCCATTAAGTTTGGAGAAGGTGTCCAGCTCCTTCAATAATACTCCTATTTTGGGACTTTACATTCCTAAAAAGTATTCTGGTTGCCAAAATTAACCTTGTCAAGATGGAGGCCTCCTAGACTAGGGGAAAACACAGGCATGTCAAGGTCCTCAAAGACAGCCAGATCCAAAGTCAAACAGTGGCAGGGCACTACGAATCTTCTTGCTTCCCATCTCCTTCAGTTGTTGGGGACTGTAAGGCTCCATTGTGCCATCATCTTTCCCATGAGTGTCATATTATGAAACCAAACCACTTCTGAAAGCCTTTGCAAATAGGATGATAAATTGCACATTTCACTCTTTGTGTATAAAACATAAAGCTACATTCTCTCAAAACCACAACGAGGAACATTTCAGTGGATGAGGGATTTTTATATGTTATTGATAGTGAGGAAAAATACAGCTATATATGTTCTATTCATTCTCATATTAACTACCTATTAAACTGCTACAGTTAGCTCTCTTTTCAAAGTATACTTCAGTTATTGTCAATAAGTGATGCTGTATTTATGAAGTTCTGAGTCAGAGGACTTCTCTACACATGGAAAAGTCTTTTAAGAGAGGGAGGAACATGTATGGAAAGACACTGCAGAGCACACTCTGTCAGCCTGTGTTGGAAGGATGGGGAGAAAGCCATGTGGAATTGGGGGCCTCAGACAGAGGGGCAAGATAAAGGGTACAATAGGCCACATCCAGCCTTGTGAAGTCCAAGTCAGACTTTGTTCTGCAAAATTACAGCAATGGGAAATGCTTAAATGATTTCAAGCCTCGGCTGAGGGAAAGGCCCATCTATTAATAGGTCATGGTCATGGATTGAATGGGGGAGGATGAAGAAGAGAGAAAACTGTTCAGATTTCTGGCTTGATTAGAGAGATATATGGAGTCATTATTCACTGCAATAGAAGACTAAAAGTAGGCTTTTGAAGAAAGTTCATGACTTTGGTTTTGGATGTGATGGATGGCTTTGGAGTGTATCTAAGTGGAGATGCCAAGGGGGCAGTTGGAAAATAATGAAGAATATCAATCCCCATAACACACAGAGTTACACATCATGAAACTTGCTAGACAAAGAAAAATTCTTCAAACGACAGAGTCATAACATTTTATTTGACAAATACTGTGTGTGCTTTCAAATGCATATCAGCCCTCCTTTCACTAGCCCCTTTGAAGGCTGCTGACCAGGAGGAGGTCCATCCTCTCCCTCTCTACTTTGTTTCACTAGACCTCTCAAATTGAGTTTCCTAGGACTCTGTCCTCCCTTGCATACCTCAAAGAATTTTTCAGATTTTACCTGATTTTGAAGAAAATGAAGTGAGATAGTTGTCAGACTTTTGGCTGCTGAAGGTTCCCCTGTATTTCCTTACAGGATGAAGACACTCAAAAATCTTATTTTAAATATTAGATTTGACCTTATTTCCCCACAACAAGCAAATTACTTCTGATGCTCAAAAGGGAGAATTTGTAAATCACCTGCATTCAGGTGGGGTAATTGAAGCCATGGCCATGAATGAAGTTGCCTAAGATAGACCAGTATGGAAGGAAAGAGGGTGCCTCTTAGAGTCCACTACAGTTTTAGCCCTTACTATGAAATGTCTCAGTCATTCAATGGATTAGAGATAATGTCTGCATGTTAAATTTTCCCTTTATTCTAGTTACTAGACCATATGATGTGAGCTATAACCTTGATTATATGATTTTTTAGAAATGTCAAACTACATATGTATTTCATAAAAATATGTTTTTTATATCTTGGTTTCCCATTTCAGTGAAAATGAGGAAGCATACAGCTTCTATTAGATCTTTTTAAAAGAGAGGTCTAGATATTGATATATCCAAAGATTCTATTTCACATAATATGATAACTTCAAACAAATTGAAGATTTCACTGCAAAAAAAAAAAAAATGTATCTCTTTTCCTCTCTGTTGAAACTGCATTTATAAAATAGAAACAGAGAACATGGGTGATCTAAAAATTAGATAATCCATTATAGAATAATCAAGAAGTGACTGTATATGCAAATATTAAGGATTTTATACAATCATTACCCATCAAGACTCTTCTTTGAGCTTCTCGAAGCACACACTCTCTTCCCCACACATACCCAGAGAAATGTGAAGATTCCCTCGAGAATCCTGTAAACGACTTTTCACAGAAGCAAATAGTGACAGCCTCATTGGTCTTGGGAAGCAGATGCTCTGTGACTGGGGGCTAACCACATCCAAAGGACCTCTGCTGTAAACAAATCACAGCCCCTCATCCAGTCACTACTGGAATTGGTTTTAGAACTGGGCATACTGAGACCTGTGTGATGTGGTTCTCCATTTATATACCACTTGATTTCCATCTGCCAATGATGGGTTTTGTCAAAGGGGCCCCTGAAGACCCTTCCGGTCTGGATGTTGTCTGGTTTTAATAATCAAATGTGGAGGAAGCTTGGAACATTCTAATGAACTCCTGGATAGTTTAGACCAAATGAGCTGCCCTCTTTTAACCTCGTGTTTAGTTATATTTGACCTCCCATGTTTGTGCAGCTGCCAGCTGAATTAGCCCATTACGTCTCTAACATGGTCACAGTCTGACTGGTTGATATTAATTTCCATCTTAGAAAATTAATTGTGATGTTAGGATGTTAGGATAACTAGGCAATATCCAGAGCTACTTTTCTCTGATTACTTGATCTAACCTGTAGTCATCTTTTTATTCTTCTTTTTGTCTCCATTCTTTCCATATTGCCTTAATTAAAAAAAACTGAAATATTACTTTTCTCAAAAACCTGAACCATATTTCAAGTTAAGAGAGCCAAAAGAAAAACTCATTGACATGCCATTTTAAGCCCTCACTGTAATTTCAAAAGCATTTTAAAAGCTTTGGATTCTCTTGATCTCATGGACAAACTATTCTGAGCTCCTTAAAAATTCCACAAATGTTCTCCTTAGCAGTATGTCCATTCTATCAATTCTTCTGGGAGTGTCCTTCTGCCTATTTCTGACTATCAAAACTCAGCCTACTCCTTCAGTTTCATCTCAAACATTGTCTATCTGTGAACCTCTCTTACCCACCTTACAGAATTAATTTCCCCTTCTGTGACTGGATTCCATTTACTTCATATGCTCTTCCCTCTTGCAAACTTCTTATCATAGTTTGAGGTGTTTTATATTAATTCTACAGTGATGGTTTCCCCAAGTAGAGTATGGGATCTTCACAGACAAGATTGATGTCTCATTTATCTCTGAATCCTCAGCACCTAAATCAGGGCTTACGAAAAAGCAAATGCATTGAATTAGTTCTGGATCCCAAAATGCACTTGAGGAAGGGGCTGGAATTCTGTTCTCATTTGTAATGAATTCCATCAGAAAAATGAATGAATGAATCTTCCATGAGGTACTTCCAGACTATTATTTTGTGGAAGACATTTATCATCAAAACATTTTCATTATCTATAAAATGAGTTCAGGATAATGATTATTGCCCTTCTTCTGATTTTTCCCTACTTCTGGACACATGATCTTTTGTATTTCTTAGCTCCTGTGAAGTAAGTGGGATGATGTGACTAATTCTGGAAAATGATTTGCTAAAGGAAAAAAACATACATTGCTTCCTACCCACACATTTAATTGTTGGTGCAAAGTCCTTGAAGTTTTATTTTCCTTCTATCACAATAACTACTATTCAAAAGGTGATCCCTATACAAATGTAAGACCCTGATTAAGTAACATACAAACCACATTCTTGACCCTAAAATGCACATATAGTTGGATCAAGAAATAAATCTTAGTTTTATTTTGTTTTGTTTTGTTTTTCAACCACTGAGATGTCAGGCACAGATATCAGCCAAATAGAAATCCCTTTGGCTAAGAAAGGTCTTTACTTCCACATTGTCTGAGTTTCTCCTATGATGAGATTTGAACTGTTTTTTAAAATTTGTAGAATTAATACATGTCTTCGGTAGGCTATTTACCATCATTTCTGTTTTTCTGGGAATGTCAATATCCATATCAACTATCAAAAATTCAAATTTTAGGGTGTAACTCAGAGGTAAAGCACCCATGGGATTAATATTCAGTACTGAAAAAAAATTCAGATGTCAGGGCTTCAACCAAGTCCTAACGAATCACAGTCTTGGGAAATATGGCCATAGACTCTGTATTCTCAAGTCTTTTCACTGTTCTTGTAAATCTCATGAGGAACTATGTGTCTCTGGTTGAGTTGAACTAAATGAGAATGTCATTTCTGAGGGCAGGGGCCTATCTTGTTTAGTTCCTGGCCCAGCACCCAGCACAAGGTCAGCAGATGGAGGAAGATAATAAATGAATATTTGTTTGGTGTAGAATAGAGGATTAGAATTTCTGTCTTGACTCAAAGACATTTCTCGAGGACAAAATGACATAATATATGCAAAATAACATTGTGTTCAGAAAAGAACTATAACATTACGCCAAACCACACAGAAAAACCAGTCATTTAACCAGTATTGTTCCCTTTGACCCACAACGGTTTTTCTGAGCTAAAGCTTATTGACCACTATTTGTATGCTGAGCACTCTTCCAAAGGCTTCCATGAATTTGAACATCTTCTCTTATCTTCTTAAAAACTCTTTGAGAAACAGACCACTACTTTCCCCCATTTTACTGATGAGAAAACCAAGACTCAAAGGTCCTCCAAGTGGTAAGTGCTAGAGCAATGGTTCTTAAACATTAGTGAGTACCAGAATCACTCAGAAGGCTCCTTAAAACACAGATTGCTCAGCACCACTGCAGAGTTTCCAATTCAGCAGGTTTGGGCTGGATCTCAAGAATTTGCATTTAAATAAGCTTCCAGATTATGCTAATACTCTTGATCTGGACCACAGTTGGAGTACCACTGTATTAGGGCTAAATTTGCACTCTGAAATTCTGACTTTTGGACCTCTATTATTAATTAATTTTTCCCATTTTACTTTTATTCTAGCCCTTAGAGAATATACACTCATTTAAAAAAAAGTTTCTTTTTCATTTATTTTAATTGCAAATAGTAAGTATATAGAAAGTCATCATCAACTACAATTAGACATTTCTTATTTATCATCCTTTTTTATTGGTCACTATAATTATACACAAATAGTGGAACTTCTTGTTGTATCATGCATATTTATTATTTCTATTTTAGAATTGGAAAATGGATTTCTTTCCTTTTGGCATTCTTTTAGGTAACTACCTTTGCAAGATTGCTAAAATCTTATTTTTGGAAGTTGAAAGCAAGAATCTTCCCTGGGTAAGAATCGTTTCAGCTTTATTAGCTGCATGTGGTGTGCCCTCTTGGTAGGATGCCTTTAGCATGGATGTGTTTTTTTCCCCTTAACTTCTCTATGTATCTCAGTTATGAGAAATTTTTATGTTATATGAAATTAAGGAGACATTAGTAAAGTGATTTTTACAAAAAAAAATTGGAACTCCTCCCTGTATCCTCAAGTGAATATAGTCAAATTAGGTTTATTTCATGTTTTCTCTTCAACTAAAGGAAATACCTAAACGACCATTTTGTTAGATTTCCATTACTTTTACAAAATACCTGAGATGATCAACTTGAAATAAAGAAAGGTTTATTTTAGAAGTTGCAGTTCATGGTCACTTGGCCTAGATTGCTGGGTACCTGTGGCAGCACAGTACATCATGGCAGAACAGGAGGCCAGTTCACCTCATGGAAGCCAGGAAGCAAAGAGAAAACAGGAAGCGCTTAGGGGCCTAACATCCCCCTCGAGGTCAAACCCTCTCCCCCACAGTGGCCTAGCTCTTATCCACTAGTTCTACTAGTTCTACTTTCCAGTAATGCTGAGTTAAGAACCAATCCTGTAACATATGGGACTTTGGGAGACATTGCAGATCCAAATTATCACAACTATTTAATGAATAACTTCTTTGTTTGCAAAAGGAACAAATAGTCGAGATACAAATTTGAAATAACACTTCAGATTTAAAACCTACCAATGGGCCTTTGTGTTTTACAAATGTCACTGAACTTACACCAAATCCAACTGCCAAATAGAGTCTGGTCTTCCTTGCCATGAGTGTCAAAGGACATTAATTCACACACAATTATATGGAACTCCTTCCACATCAATGTTGAATCAGGCCTTTATTGTTTGTAAGCCAACATGAATGCACACATACTCCAAACTCCCCATTTATGCCATCCCATTTAATGAAATCAAATCATTCTAAAATAACAAACATTTACATAATTTAAAAAAAACCCAAAGGCAGTTATTTTGTTTAACATTTCTCACAATATGCTATTACTCAGTATTGAACAGCAACCTTCTGATAATAAGATATTCTGCTCTTATGTCCTAAGCCATAACTCTGCAGTGAGCAACAACCTTCAAATAGAGCTTCCCTCATGTCCTGAACCCAGATCTTAGAAGGCCTGTCTGATGCCAACAGATGACCCTGGAGCTGACCATGGGCAAGCCCACTTAGAACAGCTATCAGCATGCTGCTGTATAGGCGAAGGCAAACAACTCTGCCATATAAAGTGATTTGGGGAAAACTAATTTTTAATCAAATCAAACTAGAAGTATAGGATGTAAAGTCAATTTTTTATAGTTTCATTTATATCCTGTATCACAGTTGTTGCAAAAAGAAAAAAATGAACTTGTTAAAACTGATTTCTACAGCATTTTTAACCACAGCTTCTTCTAAGTTAAAGAAAAGAACAAGTTGTGGTTTTTTTTTTTTTACTACATTGCAATTCTTTAAAATTTGTTCCTTTTAGATACACATGACAGTAGGATGTATTTTGAAATACTATACATACATGGAGCATAACTTATTCTAAATTAAGATCCCATTCTTGTGGTTGTACATGAGGTGAAATTACACTGGTTTTCTATTCATATAAGATCATAGGAAAGTTATGTCAGATTCATTGGACTGTCTTTCCTACTCCCTTTCTTTGGAAAAGGAATGAACAGTCACCCCCCTTTCCCTTCATTCTCCTTTGTCTAATCCAATGAATTTCTTCTTCTCTAACCCCCAAAAGCAAGTTTTAAGAAGATATAATATGAAAAGAATTACATAACTGATTAATGTTATATATTGGAATCTAAAAATGTGATTAAATATTAAGAAGAAAAACAATTTGAAAATTTTCACAATCAACAGGACTAACTTTATACTTAACATTCTCTAAATGCCAAAAACTGAAACAAAACATTTTTCCTTTGTTTTACTCCTTTGTTCAAAGTTCACAATTCAGGGGCTCAAAACAATTCAAGTAAAATAAAATATACAACGATGACAAAAAAACTAAGTAACAATAGCAGTAAACACTGAATGGTAATGATTTCTATTTGCAAAACCATTTCCACTGTTTAGAAAGGATTAGAAATTGCTGATGACATAAAAATATAAAAATCAAAAGAAATATAAATGACTTATTATCACAAACGATTCTTATAGTCAATGCATTTGTTAAGTGCATCATGACATTTCCATGGTAAGAAAAGAATTGCTGAATCTGTGAAAACAAGACTATTGAGCATTGCCAGGGACCTTACTGCAGTTGAAGTCACCTGTGCTAGAAAATCCCTTGCTATAGACATTGCATAGTTATGACTGCATTCAACTGCAAGTGATGAAAGCCCTAACTCAGAAGTTTAAACTTGTCAAGGTTGGTATGCCTCATGTAAGAGGAAATGTAGGGTAAACAGCCCAACAGCAAGTCTTGGCTCAATGGTGCAATCAGAACACCAGATTTACAACTTCCTGCTCTATCCTCCTCAGTTTAGGACTTTTGTCTTCATACATAGAAGATGGCTGCTGTACTTCCAGGCTTTGTTCCAGACAGAAAGAAAGTGAAAAAAAAAAAAAAAGTTGTGCTGTCTAGTGAGTGGTTTCCTTTTCACTTGATAATGAATGTCTGCCTTGGGATTTCCACAGATGCTCAATGGCCACTACTATGGTTCATGGCCACCACTAGATGTTAAGGTGATTATGTTAGTCCTTCTGCCTGCTCAGTACTGGACAGCAAAGGTAAGGGAAGCCATAAGTGGCTTTTGATTAACCAATCAGTAATGAGCATCATAATGCACTGCTCACACCCCAACTGGACAAATTTTAACTGGAGATATTCTTGCTCTCTGGAAACTCCTGCCAATGATATCCCTGTGCAGGAATCTTTGGTTAGAGGTATGCTCTTGTGGACAGCTTGGTGAGCAGCCCATCTTCAGGAGATAACTTGGCTAGAAACAAAACTTTTAGGAACACTCTTGCTTGGATACTCCTGCTATAGTCATGCTGGGGACAGTTAGAAACAATTGAATTAAACACTAATACACACCTAGAGTAGCCGAAGGCTAATGCTAATGCTCAGAGACATTGCAGCCTAAGCTCCTTCAGTGAATAAGATGATTCTCCATACAATAGAGTCAGTACTTCACATAATTAAGGAGAGCAATATCGCTTCTTTTCTTTCCTCTCATTCTTTTCAAATTGTTTCACCAAAGACCTGTCAGTTATGGAAGAGGGCCCACTGCTAAGCCAGCTACCCATTACTGACCTCTTCTTCAACTTCACAAAGACCCCGTCAGAGCTTTGAGATGAGTGTGAATAAGTATTTGATTAAATCCTTAGCTGAGTGCACTCCAACTCCTCCGTTCCCATCTGAGGGAGGTGCGTTTTTATTCCCCAAATTGCATCATATCCCCCCAGTAACATATATAATTGCCTACCTGCTGCCTTGGGCTGGATTACACATGAGCTAAAGGACTCTGACTGATCTCATTCAAAGTCTTCCAGTAATATTTGTAATTTTTTGGCTGCCAACGTTTTCCAATTTGAAAGAATATTATAACGTGGGGGTCTTATTGAGTTCTTTGCCTCCAGCAAAGGGGAGCTGTAGTTCTGGAGGAATATTCAAAATGCTAAACAACTCATATAGCACAAGCACAAACCAAACAGAATAACTTCTGGCCTGTATGCAGTTTTCATGCTTGATCAGGAGCCCTGTCCTGAAGCAAGGCTCTCCCTTCTCCCACCCAAGGCAACTGGAGAGAGAATACATGACCTGGGTCTGTCAATTGGATCCTCTTGCTAAGGGCTTTTCTGCTTTGTGTGAATGATGCAAAGGCAGAGGGCTTGTTTGAATCTATCTAAGCATTAGTAGTAGTGTCCAGTGGGACAGTATCCAGTGGTGGTTAGGGATCCTATAGCCAGCCTACTGTGCTCAACATTTGTTTGTCTTGGCCAAACTGTGCCTGCTGAAAAGATAATTGCAGGGCTTCCTGCCCTAAGTGTTCCGAAGCTTTCTTAGTACAAGTCTTGTTAAACACTTAAACACACACCTAGAGCTCCCAGCAGCAAATGTCAATTCTGAGAGAAGCTGCAGCCTGACCTCCATCAGTGGGTAAAGTCTTGCAGTACTTTTAGTACCTTAGTTCCTGCCATTTTCCAGCACTGCTTCTCCCCTCCCATCCACTCTCTGAACTTCTGACACCTTCTCAATAAATTCCTTTTTTCTTAAGATAACCAGCCCTTGTCAGTTTTTGGTCATGCTTCCAAGAGCCCCGGCTGATCATTAACTGAAGACAGGCCTTGACTGTCTGCTTTATGCTTCCTTTCCCTTGGGCCCAACTGTGTCTTTTCTCGGTTTTGGGAAGTAGGAGGAAGAGCCTCCTAGGAAGAGGGAAGACTGTCTTTCTGCTCCAGCCACATGATTTCTAAGAAAGAAAATTATTTCTCCCCACCTCTCTCACTTCCCCTTTCTTAGGAACTGTGAGCAAGGAATGTCTGCATTTTCACTCTGCAAATCTCACATCCTTTTGGGGAGACGTAACCAGAAGACTTCATTTGATGTTTATGTAGAGTATGTCATTAATAGCAAATAATTTTGCTTTTGAGGGTGGGTTTGGTTTAAAAATATTTATCCAAAATTTGGGTATACTGGTTGAATTTCCCTTATCCAAAATGCTCAGGACCAGAAGTGTTTCAGAGTTCAGATTTTTTTGGATTCTGGAATATTTGCATATACAAAATGCAATATTTTAAGAATGGGATCCAAGTTCAAACATGAAATTCATTTGTGTCTCATATGCCCCTTACGCACATAGCCTAAACGTAATTTTATGCAATATTTTTAGTGCACCAACATGTTGACTGTGACCATCAACTGAGATCAGGTGTAGAATTTTCCACTACTGGCATTGTGCTGGTACTCACTTTCAGATATTGAGCCAGGCACAGTGGCACATGACTATAATCCCAGCTGCTCAGGAGGCTGAGGCAGGAGGATTGTGAGTTCAAAGATAGCCTCGAGAACTAAGCAAGATCCTAAGCAACTTATTGAGACCCTGTCTCTAAATAAAATTTAAAAAGGGCTGGTGATGTTGCTCAGTGATTAAGCACCCCTGGGTTTAATATCAGGACCAAAAAAGAAAGTGTCAGATAATAGGTCATGTTGTGTCTTGGATTTTTGGGTTATTGATACTCACTCTATAGCATCTACTATGGCACCCAAGGAGTTGTTCTATCTCAACACTATTTTATTTCCATATACCCTCCCCTCAGGACAGAAAGGATATATATACTTTATAAAGCTAAAGACAATTTGAAATAATAAAATTAAGGAAAAATGCACCTAAGTATGAACTTGGCATACAAAGTATATGGCAAGAAATCCTACACATTTAGTATAAGTGAGCCACAAGTTCTACAAGTCACTCTTACATAACAAAGCCTAGTGTGAAATGCACATTAACTTCTCAAAATCAATTTAAAGATTTAGGTAGTAGATGTTTATTTAAATAGACTGGGCAATTTGTTTTCTTTTTTCCTACAACTAGATATCCCAAAACTACCAGTCCTAAATATTGTATGAGCATTTCATGTCCTATAATCTCTAGTTGTCTAAACTGTTTTATAATCTAATGTCAGCACCTAGAAATAGCTATAAAAATCATGATTTCTTGTTTCCATGACCTCTCAGGTAATTTAGACATTCAATCCTCCTTGGCTAGATTTCTTTGAGGCTTTGAAGCATCTAACAGATTAACGTATTTTTTTTTACCTTTCAATTCTACAAGTATATTAAAAATGAAGTTGTTTGTAAACTGTATATATTTTTGTATTTAAGATCTGTTGGCTAAAAGTTAAAAGTCATTTGACTACTGAGAAGCAAAGTTGTTTTTTGAGAAGGTTGTAATTTAGTCCAAATTCCACCCTCATGGTGGAAATTGTTACAATACCCCTTTCTAGAAACCCACACCATTATTATGTCCATTAAGAGACCGAACAGCACGACACACATGCTGGTGATGACTGTGGGCACCAGGCTGAGCATTGTGGGCTCTGGTAACAAGCGGTCTGAAAACAAGTTCCCATGAAACACAGGAACGGCCTCTTTGTGTCTTCATCTGCCAGTGGGGGAAGTAATCGATACCCGGGAAAGCTGTGAGGTGGAACAAAATAACGTATTTATAAATTACCCTCTACAGTTTCCACCCATAGTAGGGGCTCTGTGGCTGTTCCTTTTTCTTATTACCTAATACAATAAACTAAGTCCTTGATAATTTTACTTGTACCTAGCAGTAGGGTTGGTTCTGCTATATAGTACTTGGTTCATACTACTTGTCCCAACTTACATTAATCAGAGTTTGGAAATCCTTAATGCTATTGGTCCAAATTTATGCTAATTAGGGCTTGGAAACTACGAATGCTAGTTGACCAGTTCTTAAGTCCCAATGTTCATATCTGCCACGATTCCATTTTCTGGTAGTAGATCAGGAAGCGGGAGTTTAAGGTCATAAGATTGGGCTGCAGCGCTGCTTGGAGAACTTCTGCAGTAGGCATCAGCACCATGCCCAGGCCTGGCGGTGGAAGGGTGACAGGTCCATGAGCTTTGGCTTGCCTGGGCCCTGGCTTGCCTTCCTGGAGCTCCAACCCACTTAGAGGCGTCACTCAGCTGCTCCACAGCTGGATACTCGGCAGGGACCAGTAAAAAATACATAGTGATACCCAAACCAACCGGACCCCACGCCTCTTTCATGCATAGTATCATCAAATCTGCATAGAAAAGGTTCAGATTTGATATCCTAATTAATCTCTTCCATCAAAAGTGAAAACTGGTCAGAGCAATGAAGTAAAAATCTTTCATGAATAATGAAGAAAAGATGTATTTCCAGGTAAAATCATTGTCATTTTATTAAATTCTTTGTGGATTTGAAACATGTTGTTAAGCATAAAGCAGTAGTGGAGTCCTTCGTTCCTCCTCTGCTTCTCTCTATAAAACCTCTTTTCCTCTCCATTGCTATTGTGTTTGTGTGTGTATTTTAAATACCTGAATAATGTAAAAGTTTTAGAGAATTCTAGCAACATTCTCAGGAGGAAAATTAATACCAAGGATGACTGCAACTACACTTCATTTAGAAATTCTTATTTGCATCAATCTATGGAACAGTGGCTCTCAACCTTAGCTATGCATTAGGATTACCCAGGGACCTTTTAAAGAACACTGGTGCCTGAGCTCTATCTCTGGTGATTCTTATGAAGTGCTCTGGGAGTTAAATTTTAAAAGGTCTTCAGGTGGTCACTAATGTGCAGCCAAGGATGGAACTTGGTATGTAAATATTTGTAGTTGATTGCTTTCCTTTATGTTTCTTGCTTCCCAGATAATTAAAGGAGAGCAGCCCCCCTCAGAAGTCTTCCTGCACAAACATCTCTCTCCTGATAGGACTGAGTCAGGAGCCCGTGCTAATTTCTTTCCTAGGATCCTGAACTTAGCATTCCCTTTTTATGGCACATAGCACATTCATTGTAGTCTCCATCCCCCACTAGACTATTAGCACCGTGAAGGTAGGGGCTTGGCTGTATTTTTCACCATTGTCTATCTTCTTGGTATCTAGGAAGATGTTCATTGGTGAATAATTCTGCAAATATTTCTTCTCCGAGGGAGCAAAGTATTTCTCCATGTCTTCCAGTATTCTAGTGTAAGGAGCTGTCAAACCAGGATGATCAAAAAGGTGAATGAAGATGAGGGTGAATGTAGTCAGGAGGAAGAGTGTAGTGAAGGCCATGGGAAAACAGGGTCAGGGCAACAAGGACTATGGAGCCTGGCTTAGAAGAAATAGAGACATAGGCAAGAACTGTTCATCAATGTACTGGGCTGGAAACTGTCTTATACTCTGTAGAATGAACCCCACAGAGAGACTCAGGATTTTTTAGTTGGTGTTTGTATTTTTGGTGAGTCAGGGTAGAGTGAGGCTGGTGAATTTTTCATTACCTGCCCAGGTGCTTCTCGATGCATTGATTTAGAACCTTAATTAAATCTGCCCCATTTTGCAAAGGATTCACCAGAGACAGCACCATTTCAGTTTATTGGGGACCTTAGTGGTCTATTTGCAAGTCAACTATCGACTCTACCTCATCAAGGAATTGAATTTTCAATGTCTCAGTTTACCCATTTATAAAATAGTAATATCTGCAGTTAAGCTGTGCAAATCCAATTCACTGTTGGCAGAATACTCATGAACTTCTGACAGATTCATTTAAAAAATGAATAACATTTTACTGATTTGATTGCAATTTAGCAGATACACACTTAACACTTCAATTATATTAATCAAAATGAAGCTTTTCACGTGACAGTTTCAAGCCAACAGTTTCAGTATTTGAACCTATTTCACCCTCTTCATTAGAGTGTAGAGTTTGATAACTGAATAGTTGTAAAATAAAACCAGAGAACTCTACTTTGATTTTTTTTTTCCATTCAGGCTTTCTCTGCCAATGAGTGGGCATTTCTATTTTGTCCAGGAGAAGAATAATTCTCTTGTTCACTCTTTTCTCCCTTGCCCTGTGCTGCACTACTTTGTATTATTTCTACATATATTTGCCTTCTTGATTAATTGAGCAAAATATAAAGTTTCTTTATGCCAGAAAATGTGGCAGAGTTTTATATTAGAGGTCGTCACTTAACTCAAACCTACAAGTTCTTTTGGACTATTCTTTTTTAAAAAATCTTTATTTTTTAGTTTTAGGTGGACACAATATCTTTATTTTGGTTTTTATGTGGTGCTGAGAATCGAACCCAGTGCCTCACACATGCTAGGCGAGCGTGTTACCACTTGAGCCACATGCCCAGCCCCATCTTTTGGACTGTTCTTGATTGCTCAATTTCTACATCCATCAGTCATAAGCTCTTGCCACCATCATCTCCCCCAATCTACTGCCTTTAAAAATCTGGTCATCTCTCTTGCCCCACAAAATTGTCACTTTACAACAATCATTCCAGTTAAGAATTTTGTCATTTGTCACCAAGAAAATGGAGACAACCATCTGCTTAGTTTCCCTGCTTCTGGTCTTATGCCTTTAAGTTCATTTTCCAATGATATCCCATAAATTGATGAAAATTATAAAGTTCATCCATGGATCCTGATTATTTGGAAGCTTCATATTTGCTTTAATTAATGAGTTTATGCATTAGTTTTTGTTTAAGTAAAGGTTTTTGTGAACAAGGCACTTTGAAATCTCAGCTTCTTGAGCTAGCACACTAAATGGCACCCTGGGCCACTGCTCCAATCTCTTAGTTAGATAAAGGATCATCCCAATTATACCAGATTACTTAATAGTTCACAAATAGTCCATGAGTTAGGCAATTTACTTGTTCTGATTCCTACTGCCTAGAAGATTCTTGCACCCTTTTCTTTGCCTAATTTTACTCCTGTTTATCACTCAGCTCTGGTATAATGTCTTCTAAAAGCTTTTACCCTTTACCATATACCAGGCTGGGTCAGGAGATTTTGGACCAGGCAGTTCTTGACACACAGATGCATGTTACTGGCTGCCCTTGCCATATTATATTGAGGGAAACCTGTGATAACATCTGTCTCTACCCCTATATTGTACATTTCTTAAAGACGTGGAGCCCTGTTTTATTCCTTTGTATATCCTCAATGCCTAGTATATAGAGCTGCTAAATAAATATTGAAATAAATAAGACTTTTTATTTACAGATTTTAGTATAGTATGTAGGATCATTATTCAATAATTATACATGTTTTTAGATTTGTAGATTTTTGCATAAGGTAGGGAAGGTAGCAAGATATCTTCATCAGTAATGTTAAATCTGGCATTATCTTCTAGGGACGTGGATTAGAGAAGTTCAAGATTGATTAGTCTCTGTGTTTTTTATGGGTCTTGGAGTATTCCACACTGGAGGATATATGTCATGTTAGGAACAGTGTTGAGAAAGTATATTAGAAAGAGAGTACATGGAGAAAAGACCTTCTCCTCCTATTCCTCCTTGGACTATCTTTCATCACAACTGTTCATCGCTCTTCAATCAACTGATCTTTCTATTTCAGCATTTGGTGAACGTTCTCCTTCCCTTGAAATGCAGGCATATCCCTCTTCTCGGTGAACCTGCCCCTTTAAGAGATTCTCAGGCATTCTTCTGACTTCAACAAATCAGAAGCTTTTTAATCTATGTTCCAATCCCAATGTCCAACAAGGTGGGTATTAAATATTTGAAGTCTTGCATGTCCCACAAGCACCTCAAATTCAATACACCCTAAATTGAACTTTTTTCTCTCTCCCAAACTTTTCCCTCCTCCTGTTGCTCCCTATTTTGTGAATGGGAACAGCATTCAATCAGTCACCACAGGACGAGCCTTATCTTATTTCCTCTCTCTCATATGCTATGCCAAACTCATTTCAAAGCCCATGGATACTGTGTTCTTAACACTTTAATATCCGTATAACCTACTTATATCAGGAGTTGTACACTGCCGCAGCCCGGCTGGCTGGGCAAAATAACCGGGGGGTGATGAACAACTTGTGTACATTGATACAGCAGGAGTGGGAGCTGTTTATTGTCGGACTGGAGGGGTATTTATACATTCCACACAGCTTATCTTAATTAACATAAACTAGACACAGCAGTCAACCAATAAGGAATCTCCACACTTAATGGCTCACTGGCGTTGCTTCACAAACCACTCCCTCTGGCAAAATGCCAGGCACCATCCTGACATGTTTACAGACCCTAACAGTACACTAGTAATCTGGCTAGATCCAACTAAAAAAAGTTATTTAAATTTTGGTTATAAATGTGTTCAAGTGGGCACTGTCTCTCCGGGTTCCCATTGGTTTGGGATCACTCCCTATTAAACAACCCAGGCCACTTCATAGACCTATATAACCTACCTGGTCCCTTTGGGTTTCCCTTGGTTCACATCCATGTTGGCTTTGCGGGAAGGGTGCACAGTCTCTGACACCAACAGAGTGATAGGATCACTCTTCTCTCCCACTTATAACTTGCCAAAGGCTACTCTTTGCCTAACACAGTGGTCTCCAGGATCCATTCTGCACATACAAATCATTTGGAGAACTTAAAAAAAAAAAGTCTCACCCTAGATCAAATTAGAGATTCTAATCTGAGAATATGGTCCAAGTATTTGTATTTTAAAATGTCTCAAAGGAATTCTAATTTGCAACCAGAACTAAACCACTGGCTCATAGAAAAGTCCAAAATCCTTATCTGACCCAGTGGCTGGCCAGAATCTTGTTCATGTATGTTTCTAAACCATCTTGAGAAGTCCCCTCACCCCCACTGACTTTCCTGGGTTCCCCAAGAACACTGAGTTGTTTCAGGCCTATAGAAAAATTGTGGCTCACACTTCCTTCTCTCTACTTAGGCTACCTTTACTTCTCATTTTCTTGGCAAACTTCTACACATTTCATAAGAGAGCTAAGACATCACTCAAATAAAGCATTTCCCTCAATATCTACTCCAACCCTAGAGAAGTGACCACAGCTTTCTTTTTCTCCCATTGTAATACTGAATGCACATATATGACAATATTTTATTGCAGTGCTTCTGGGACTTTAATGTCCACACAAATACACATATGTTAATTGCAGATTGAGAGTCAGTAGGTCTCAGGTAGGGCCTGCCTTTCTGCATTTTTAACAAACTTCCATAGGAGCCACACATTGAGTGGCAAACCTTTATAGCACTTACTTGTGTTTATGCCTATATCTCTTTGATTTACTTCATATTTGCTGGGGGCAAGGACCACATACGTCATAGTTAACTTTTTATCTGAGTTTTATGTCTGACCCAGTAGTCGCCCATTAAATATTGTGAGAATAAAAAAAATGCATGATGAATGATTGAGTGAGCTATGGATAGATGGAAGGAAGGAAGGAGGGAGAGAGATACATTATTATGAATGTCTTTTAATTGGCAAAAAAGTATGCCTCCTCAAAAGGCAACTTTTGCAGAATCTTTTTCAGATATATTTAATAATCAGAGTGGTAATCACTCAAAAAGCAACTTATTTCTGCCCTTCAAAAGTAACACCAGCAATATTTCCATAAAGAAATACTCTTGTTTATGAAAATAAAGGAAAATATAGCACAAGGTATTTTATGGCACTGGAGGAAAACTACATATTGCAGGAAAACATGAATGGTGATAAGATGTATGATGATAACTCAGAACCAGACAACTCATAGCCTATAATTTTAAGGCAATGTCTGCATTTTTCCTGGAAGAGTTACTCACTCAGTTTATGTTTATGTGGTCAGATGGAGGAAGTGAGTCAGGGTCCCTGAGGGCACCAGCTTTGGTGCTTCTGTGTGACTTTTGTTTCAGCAAATTACTAGCTATGTGACTTTGAGCAACTTACTTTACCTCAGCAACTAGTTTTTTGGTGTGTATATCAGGATAGTATGACAACAATGTTAAAGAATTTAATTAGGATCAAATGAGATATTGCATGCAAATGCCTTGGCATAGAATTGGGCATCTTAAAAAAAAGAAAACTCAGTAAATGTTACAATGGCAATTGTTATGATACAGAAGTAAAGAAGACCACACTGATTTCTCAACTCACATGGCCATTCAGGTAGCATACTTCAGTCAAAAAACAACAAGCTTGGGGTCATGAAAATTCAAGTTCAAATACTATACTTTGCTCTTTATTTACTGTGTGACTGTGCACGAGTTACTCATCTGTAAATTGGACAAAATGTTATTTACTTTGTGGAGTTGTTATAAAACAACAGTTAACATTATAAAGGTTTGATTTCCTTATTGGACTTGAAGTTGTATGGGGAAAGTTTATGTGTATTTTTCTTGCTACCTACAAAGAAATATCCTGAAAAATAAATGTACTTTATAATACAATAATAAAATGTACTATAACACATGTTCAATACATTGTGATAATTTTAGGTAAGGATTAACCATTCTACCAGTAGACGGACTAAAACTATGTTCATGATCTAGAATGTAGTTGAGGTCTCTCATAATCTAAACCAGGAATCAGCAAGCTATAGACTGAACACCAAATATGACCCTTCACCTGTTTCTGTAAATAAAGTTTTAGTGGAATATTAAATCATAGCTGTTCATTTATGTATTATATATGACTGCCTTTATGCTAAAAGGAAGAGCTAAACAGTTGTGGCAGAGACAGTCCACCATGAAAAGCAAAAAAATTTAGCATTTTATGGGTAAGTTTGCTGGTCCTTTAGATAAATTTAAACATATGGAATATTTTAGTAGGACAGAAAAATTGTAAGTTTTAAACACGATAGATTAAAATTCCTAAAATGGCCACCCTTACACCATAAAAGTGACTTCTTCCTTTTTGAACAGATACTCATCATCACTCCTGATCAGGATAAAAAAAAAAAAAAAAAAAAAAAAAAAACATTAGTTGAAAATGAGAGGCAATTTTTACCCATCCAGTTGGTAAAATTAAAATGTGTGACAATACCAAATGTTGGGAGGTTGCATTATAGGTTAATATATAAATTAGTGCAAACACTTTGGAAAATATATATCTTCTAAAGTTGAACATTCATTACTTATGACCTGGCTATTCTACAACTACTTACATATTCTAGAGGAAAAGATTACATAGGGAGAATGAGGTAAACTTGTGACATTAATGTTCATTATTAAGTGGGGGAAATAACCTGAAAATAACCTACTATCTAACAGGGGAAGAGTAGATGAACAAACTTAGAATGTAGAATTCTATCAAAACAAATGCAATGTGGTATAGTGGAAGAAAATATAGACATATCTTAGTAATATTATATTAAGAAAATAGTAAACTCCAAAAGATTACATATGTGTGTGTTTATATATGTATTTGTATGTGTGTGAGTTTGTGTGTGTGTGTGTGTGTGTGTTTATTTCAAGTCTATAAAACAGAGAGTGAGAGGTTGACCATTAAGGGATTCAAGATGACATTTATTTACATCAGTGTATGGGGACCAAGAAATGGTATGGAAGATCACCTGGCTACCTTTTGCTTATGGTAAAGACCTTTTGTTTTGAACAGTGGAATTCCAGGTGATTACTTTATTATTAAGAGTAAATAAATAAACAATTAAATATGTGAAAGTTAGTCATAGCTATGCCTGACTTTCAATTCTGCAAACAGCTTCTTACCACTTTCTAAGTTAAAGATTTATCCTAAATATAAAGTATTTAATCAATGTATTTTTATTAGAAAATGTGAAATATATGAAATAATGGGTTTCATTTTGTGACATAATATTTGTAACGGCATATCCCTTCCCTTTCAACCTCTCCTCCTTCTCTTGGTAAAAGTCAAGTAAACAAAAGAGCAATATGATCTAAATTTGAAGGAATTCAGGCAAAACTATGTTAATTCTAGTGACTATGTTTGAAAGCATCTCCACAAACCTTAGTTAATGATGACCTGAGGTGAAATTGTCTGCATTCCCAAACTCTTCTGGATGCATGTCCCACAGGGAGCAATCAGAATAATGTCACTTTAACATCTGTCATCTCAATCAAGTATAAGCACAGGATGTATGCATCGTGTGGTTGGTAACCAACACTGAGCAATGCCATTCTATCCAATAATGACTTACAATGGCATTCTATCAATCAGGAGACAGATAGTTTAGCACTACAGACTTCAATAAATGCTTCTCCTATCCATCATCTTATTTTAAGAATATGACCTAGGTTTTTTAAAAATAATTTATTTCTGTAGGTATTAGGGATCAAACCATGTGGGACTTTACCACTGAGCTACATCTCTGATCCTTTTTATTTTGAGACTGATCTCCCTAAGTTGCTGAGGGCCTCACTAAGTTGTCCAGGCTGGCCGTGAACTTGAATTTTCCTGTCTCAGTTTCCGAAGTTGCAAGGATTACAGGTTTGCTCTGCCATGCCTGGTGTGATCTTGTTTTTAAAGTAACAAGACAAATTCCAGTGTCTTCAACTTGAGTTCAACAGAAAATAAGTAGTTCACACCTGGTTGGAAATATTTGCTCTTTATTTCTGACAGCATTTTGTGCTTCATTTTCTATCACATTGCACTACAATGTCTTACAAGTAATAACATCATTGGCTTTTAAAATAAATTGCAAATGTTATCATTAAGGAAGCTGATTTAAAAACTAAGTGAATCATGGCTATGAGCATGGCATCACAGCTAGTTTGAGTTCAAGTTCCTGCATTTGCAGTTTATCAGCTTTGAATCTGGATTTATTATGTAATTCTCTCCACCTGGAGTTCTCATCTGTAAAATTGCTAATAGTAATGATATCTACTTCAGCAAATGGTTGGGAGGATTACAAGAATATAGATATATCTATGTATGTATACACACATCTATATTTATGTATCTATATACCAAGCTTTGAATACTGCCTAGTGTTCTTTAAATATTGTACAGCTTCTCTATTATTATTATTATTAAATATATGCTTACTATTAGCTTCTGAAGTATATAAAAAGTATAAGTAAAGGATCCCCAAATGCCATTGTCTCATGATATAACAGTAAAGCAAAAGTAATATGGCACATGGAAAAGAAATTAACCTTCGCTGAAACCCTACCATGTAAGAGACTTGTAATAGGTCATTAACATGGTCTTATTTAATTCTCACTACATCCTGTAAAACAGGTGGTACTACCCCCCCCCATTGTACATTTGAAATAAAATAAATGAAAAATAAAATATAATAAATGACTAAATGCTGACATAATTTTATGAATGCAAATAACCAGATAATTAAATTAGGTATCAATGTAATTATTTTAAAAAATTGTTTTGACCATGTAATTACTATCACAAATAAAAATAACGGGGTGTTGTAGATGAACACAATGTATTTATTTGTTTATTTTTATGTGGTGCTGAGGATCAAACCCAGTGCCTCACACATTTAGGCAGGCACTCTACCACTGAGCTACAACCCTAGCCCTTTGAGTGCTCTTTTAACAATGATCTTTGAAGTCAGACAGACCTATGTTGTATTTAAACTGCAGAGCTTACTAGGAGTGTGAATTTGGGAAAGTGGTCTATTTTTCTGACTCTATTTCTTCCCTTTTAAGCGAAGGACCTAATTTATAAGTTCATTGTGAGAATGAAATAAGGTAATCTACGTAAAGTTCTCATCATAGACCCTAATATAAATAGGCTGAGTACATAGTAGGTCATAGCCTTATTTTTATTACCATTATTATTATTTCTACAATTGATCTCTTAAGGATATTATTATTTCTACAATTGTATATGTATATGTGCACACATGTGTGTGCATGTGTGTGGCTCAGCACGCGTGCACACACACACACACACAAATAATTTCTTCCATGCAGATAGACTTTTGGTGGGAGACAGTGTGGGATGGCCGGTAACAGAAGAGCTGACAAAGCATTAATGACTACTATGCACTGACACCATTTTCAGTTCTATTAAGCCTGAGTTCTCTTTGCTTATCAAAATCTATGGTTAAGGGCTGGGGATGTAGCTCAGTGGTAGCATGTGGAAGAACCTAGATTCAAACTCTAGACCCCCACCCACTCCATACAAATTATCAATGCCTAAAGTGATGTAAAATCTTTTTTATTTGGGAATAATTTAAGGTTTATGTAAAAGTAACAAAGATAATAGAAAGTGTCCTATATACCCTTCATCCATGATATATTTGTCAAGTTAAGAAATTAACCAATATTTCCACTAATGTCTTTTTTTCTATTCCTAGATCCAATCTGGGATACCTAATTGCATTCAGTAAGTTTGAATTTGAATCAACCTTTTCCTCCTATCTCTTCCTCATTCAACTCATCTCCTGATTTTTCACAACAAAATACCCACAGGAGAAGGGCAGCTATATACTCCCATTGAAGAGGCCTTTCCAAAGAAACAGCTAAAACAGGCCTTTTGGATCATCTTTGTATGGCAGCTTTTGTACAGACTCTTACAATGGTATATGAGGAGTAAGTCTAGTTTGAGCTAAAGAAATACAGTTGAAATATGAGAGATGGGAGGAAAATAATACATTGAGCAACACTTGTAAAATTTACTTAAATGTATATACTACAATTTAAGGGTAATTACCAAAAAAAAAAGAGATAAGATCCATAATTTTCCAATGAAGAAGGAACAAAAATGGGAAAGGGAACATTGGAATCAAATAAGAACAATAAGATATATAAAAAAATAATAAATGGGGAAAAATCAAAACATAGTAAGTAGGAACCATAAAATAATATGGCTAGAGTAACATAAGTATAATTACAAATTCAAATAAATGTGATTTGAAAGTGATTCTCTCTGGAGAATGGGAAATATATTGCGGGGTTATTGGTGACCAGGGGCAATGGGAACTATTTTCTCTAACAATCCTTGGAAGGCAAATTCATTACTTCAACTGTATACAAACGTAACAGTGACTAAATTTTAAACATACAAGCAAAAAAAAAGCTTTGGATGAAATTAATCCATTGCCAGATTAAATAGATAAATGGGAAAAAGCCATGACAATCTATATAGGTTGTGAAAAAAATACAATTGATAAAATTTGGCTCTCAAAAAGTATCTACTAAGGAAAAAAAAACAAACACATTTTCTAAAATTAACAATAGCTCTCCAGAAACCTGTAGTAGATAATATATAATAAACAGAAACCTGTAGTAGATAATATATAATAATATATAATGTAGTAGTTTATATATAATAAACTTTTAAACCCTAAAAGTTTTCCCACCAAAATCAAGATATGCACAAAAATATCCTTTATGAAAACTGGTCTTTATCATTTTATTCCAGGTGCTTACCAGTGCAACAAGGTAAAATGCAGAGATATCAATATTGAAAAGAAAGAGAACAAACTATAATATTTGCAGATATTAATTATAAACTCAGAACATTCAAAAAAATTGAAATTGAAAAAAGCATAATAGAAATAGAAAAAGCTACTAAGTTTCTTGATACAAGATGTGTATACAAACATAATAGCTTTTCTGCATATGAAAAAAATTCAATTTTAGATTGAGGGAAGGGAAGATGGCGGAGAAGGGAGTGCATCACCCCCGTGTGCCGCGTCACTGTGTGGGAGAATGATGAGTTAAAACAGCTGAAGGCTGTCTTGTTGGGAATTTCCAGCAAAATTGAGGTGCTCCAGAATCTAGTGGAGGGATTTTCATCGCGTGAGGATTGGTGGCAGGGGCTCGGTCGCGGGCGATTTCTCCGCACAGAGGGTCGCACTGCTTGTTCGGCTGATCGCCCCGCAGCCGGAGTCTGCGGCGCGCACTGGGAAGCGGAGAGGTGGCGGTGAGGAGGTGCAGCGCTGCGGATTCTGTGGGCTTCTGCCAGAGGTGGAATGGCTGCACTCGGTGCTTAGTTCTAGGTTTGAGATGGAGGAGGGAGGCGGTCCAGTTTGGTTCTCCACACGGGTCAGTCCACGGAGGAGGCCAGCGGCCCCCGTCTTGGAGAGCTGACCTAATCATCCCTGTTTTCTACTGATCTCAGCTCATTCAACTACGGAACAGGTGAGTTCAGGCTGTTATTTGCCTGCGTCTCGCAGACAGATAGCTCAGGCTCAGGGCTAGAGAACCCGCGGAGACGGCTTCTTGGAGCTCGCCCCTAGTAGAGCGTGCTCCGAGATCTGAGCAGCCGGGTTCTGGTTCCCGGAGCTGCTTTGGTCCAGGGCTGGGGATCCTGTGGAGACTGCTTCTTGGAGCCTGCTCCTAGCGGACCGTGCACCGAGCTCTGAGCAGCCGGGTTCTGGCTCCCGGAACTGTTTTGGCCCAGGGCTGGGGGAACCCGCGGAGTCTGCTTCTTGGAGCCCGCTCCCAGCAAAGCGTGCACCGAGCTCGGGGCGGCCGGGTTCTGGCTCCCGGAGCTGCTTTGGCCCTGGGCTGGGGATCCCGCGGAAACTGCTTCTCGGTCCGGGTCCTGCTGGGTGCTGTGGGGGCCAGAGGGGCAGAGTGGAACTGCCGCCTGCGCCCAGAACAGGCCAAGCGACCCGCCGGCGTGGTATCACGTCACCCCAACTGCAGCTGGGGCCGAAGAGAGCAGCCGCCCACACCTGGATCAGGTCCACCGACCTGATGGCGTGGTAGTCAAGTCACCCCATTTGGAGTAGGGGCTGAGCAGAGCCGCCGCCCGAGCCTGCAAGGTAGGCAGACCTGCGACCCACCGGCGGGACAGGCCCGGTGGCCTGCCAGCATGGTGGACACATCGCACTGATTGGAGTGGGGGCTGAGTGGGGCCACTGCCTGTGCCCAAAAAAGGCCCAGCGACCCACCGGCGTGGCAGTCAATTCACCCCATTTGGAGTGGGGGCCGAGCACAGCCGCCGCCCGAGCTCGCAAGGTAGGCAGACTGGCGGCCCACAGGCAGAACGGGCCCAGCGGCCAGCCGGCGAGACAGACACGTCACACTGGTCGGAGTGGAGGCGGAGCAGAGCCGCCGCCCGTGTCCGGAAATTGCACAGCGACCCGCCAGAGTGGCAGTCAGGTAGCCCCATTTGGAGTGGGGGCCGAGCAGAGCTGCCGCCCAAGCCCGCAAGGTAGGCAGACCTGCGACCCACTGGCGGAACAGGCCCAGAGGCCTGCCAGCGTGGTAGACACGTCACACCAATTGGAGTAGGGGCCGAGCAGAGCCGACGCCCGCATCCGGATCAGGCCCAACGACCCGTGGGCGTGGTAGTCACGTAACCACAATTGGTGGGGCCAGAGCAGAGCCGCCACCCGTGCCCGCAGGGTGGGCAGACCTGCGACTGACCGGCAGAGCAGGCCTAGCGGCCCGCCAGAGTAGTAGACAGATCACCCCAATTGGAGGAGGAGCACAGCCACTACCTGCTCTGCAAGGGAGATTTTTCAACTATACAAGACCAATATAAATAAATAGGGGGAAAATTTCAAAAACACAACAGTTTTACCAAGCAGAAAGAAATGCGAGCAGTATGAAAAGACAAGGAAAGAAAGGACCACAAGCAATGCAGGTCAACTCAACTTTAGAAGAGGTAATAGCTGCAACAGATGGAATGTCAGATAAAGAATTCAGGATATACATGCTTCAGATGATCTGGAGTCTCAAGGAAGACATGAGACAGCAAAATCACACAATGAAAGATCACTTTGACAAGGAATTACATAAACAAATCTAAGAAGCAAAGGATCAATTATACAGGGAGATAGAGGTAATAAAAAACAAACAAATAGAAATCCTAGAAATGCAGGAAGCAATAAACCAACTTAAAAACTCAATTGAGAATACTACCAACAGAGTAGAACACTTAGAAGATAGAACATCAGACAATGAAGACAAAGTATTTCAACTTGAAAAGAACATAGACAGCTCAGCAAGACTGCTAAGAAACCATGAGCAGAACATCCAAGAAATATGGGATAACATAAAGAGACCAAACTTAAGAGTCATTGGGATACAGGAAGGCATAGAGGTCCAAACCAAAGGAATAAACAATCTATTCAATGAAATAATACAAGAAAACTTCCCAGACTTGAAGAATGAGATAGAATCCCAAATCCTAGAAGCCTACAGGACGCCAAATGTGCAAAATCATAAGAGATCCACACCTAGACACATTATAATGAAGATGCCCAACATACAGAATAAGGAGAGAATTTTAAAAGCTACAAGAGAAAGGAAGCAGATTACATTTAGGGGTAAACCAATCAGGATAACAGCTGATCTGAAACACAGACTCTGAAAGCTAGAAGATCCTGGAATAACATATTTCAAACACTGAAAGAAAATGGGTTCCAGCCAAGAATCGTGTATCCAGCGAAATTAAGCTTCAGGATAGAAGATGAAATTAAAACCTTCCACGATAAACAAAAGTTAAAAGAATTTGCAGCTAGAAAACCGAAGAGGAAATGGAAAATAACAATGAAAACCAACAGTGGGAGGTAGGACAATAAAGGGGGGAAAATAATCAAAGAAGAAAACAAATCAGGTTTAGTAACATTAATAAACAAATATGGCTGGAAAAACAAACCATATTTCAATAATAACCCTAAATGTTAATGGCTTAAACTCACCAATTAAGAGACACAGGCTAGTTGAATGGATCACAAAACAAGACCCAACAATATGCTGCCTACAGGAGACACATTTGATAGGAAAAGATATACATAGACTGAAGGTGAAAGGTTGGGAAAAATCATATCACTCATATGTACTGCGGAAACAAGCAGGAGTGTCCATACTCATATCAAATAAAATAGATTTCAAGCCAAAGTTAATCAAAATGGATAAAGAGGGACACTACATACTGCTCAAGGAACCATACACCAACAAGACATAACAATCATAAATATATATGCCCCAAACAATGGTGCAGCTATGTTCATCAAGCAAACTCTTCTCAAGTTCAAGAGTCTAATAGACCACCATACAATAATTATGGGAGACTTCAACACACCTCTCTCACCACTGGACAGATCTTCCAAACAAAAGTTGAATAAGGAAACTGTAGAACTCAATAACACAATTAACAACCTAGACTTAATTGACATATATAGAATATACCACCCAACATCAAGCAGTTACACTTTTTTCTCAGCAGCACATGGATCCTTCTCAAAAATAGATCATATATTATGTCACAGGGCAACTCTTAGACAATATAAAGGAGTAGAGATAACACCATGCATCTTATCTGATCATAATGGAATGAAACTGAAAATCAACGATAAAAGAAGGAAGGAAAAATCATGCATCACTTGGAGAATGAACAATAGGTTACTGAATGATCAATGGGTTTTAGAAGACATCAAGGAGGAAATTAAAAAATTCTTAGAGTTAAATGAAAACTCAGACACAACATATCGGAATCTATGGGACACATTGAAAGCAGTTCTAAGAGGAAAATTCATTGCTTGGAGTTCATTCCTTAAAAAAAGAAAAAACCAACAAATAAATGATCTCATACTTCATCTCAAAATCCTAGAAAAAGAAGAGCAAAGCAACAGCAAAAGAAGTAGAAGGCAAGAAATAATTAAAATCAGAGCTGAAATTAATGAAATCGAAACAAAAGAAACAATTGAAAAAATTGACAAAACTAAAAGTTGGTTCTTTGAAAAAATAAATAAAATAGACAGACCCTTAGCCATGCTAATGAAGAGAAGAAAAGAGAGAACTCAAATTACTAGCATATGGGATGAAAAAGGCAATATCACAACAGACACTTCAGAAATACAGAAGATAATAAGAAATTATTTTGAATCCTTATACTCCAATAAAATAGAAGATAGTGAAGGCATCGATAAATTTCTTAAGTCATATGATCTGCCCAGAATGAGTAAGGAGGATATAGACAACCTAAACAGACCAATAACAATTGAGGAACTAGAAGAAACCATCAATAGACTACCAACTAAGAAAAGCCCAGGACCGGATGGGTATACAGCAGAGTTTTATAAAACCTTTAAAGAGGAACTAATACCAATACTTTTCAAGCTATTTCAGGAAATAGAAAAAGAGGGAGAACTTCCAAATTCATTCTATGAGGCCAACATCACCCTGATGCCTAAACCAGACAAAGACACTTCAAAGAAAGAAAACTACAGACCAATATCTCTAATGAACCTAGATGCAAAAATCCTCAATAAAATTCTGGCGAGTCGGATTCAAAAACATATCAAAAAAATTGTACACCATGATCAAGTAGGATTCATCCCTGGGATGCAAGGCTGGTTCAATATACGGAAATCAATAAATGTTATTCACCACATCAATAGACTTAAAAATAAGAACCATATGATCATCTCGAAAGATGCAGAAAAAGCATTTGACAAAGTACAGCATCCCTTTATGTTCAAAACTCTAGAAAAATTAGGGATAACAGGATCATACCTCAACATAGTAAAAGCAATCTATGCTAAGCCACAGGCTAGCATCATTCTGAATGGAGAAAAATTGAAGGCATTCCCTCTAAAATCTGGAACAAGACAGGGATGCCCTCTCTCACCACTTCTGTTCAACACAGTCCTCGAAACACTGGCCAGAGCAATTAGACAGATGAAAGAAATTAAAGGCATAAAAATAGGAAAAGAAGAACTTAAATTATCACTATTTGCAGATGACATGATTCTATACCTAGCAGACCCAAAAGGGTCTACAAAGAAACTATTAGAGCTAATAAATGAATTCAGCAAAGTGGCAGGATATAAAATCAACACACATAAATCAAAGGCATTCCTGTATATCAGCGACAAATCCTCTGAAATGGAAATGAGGACAACCACTCCATTCACAATATCCTCAAAAAAAAAAAAAATACTTGGGAATCAACCTAACAAAAGAGGTGAAAGACTTATACAATGAAAACTACAGAACCCTAAAGAGAGAAATAGAAGATCTTAGAAGATGGAAAAATATACCCTGTTCATGGATAGGCGGAACTAACATCATCAAAATGGTGATATTACCAAAAGTTCTCTATAAGTTCAATGCAATGCCAATCAAAATCCCAATGGCATTTCTTGTAGAAATAGATAAAGCAATCATGAAATTCATATGGAAAAATAAAAGACCCAGAATAGCAAGAACAATGCTAAGCAGGAAGTGTGAATCAGGCGGTATAGCGATACCAGACTTCAAACTATACTACAGAGCAATAGTAACAAAAACAGCATGGTACTGGTACCAAAACAGGCGGGTGGACCAATGGTATAGAATAGAGGACACAGAAACCAATCCACAAAACTACAACTATCTTATATTTGATAAAGGGGCTAAAAGCATGCAATGGAGGAAGGATAGCATCTTTAACAAATGGTGCTGGGAAAACTGGAAATCCATTTGCATCAAAATGAAACTGAATCCCTTTCTCTCGCCATGCACAAAAGTTAACTCAAAATGGATCAAGGAGCTTGATATCAAATCAGAGACACAGCGTCTGATAGAAGAAAAAGTAGGCTATGATCTACATACTGTGGGGTCAGGCTCCAAATTCCTCAATAGGACACCCATAGCGCAAGAGTTAATAACTAGAATCAACAAATGGGACTTACTCAAACTAAAAAGTTTTTTCTCAGCAAAAGAAACAATAAGAGAGGTAAATAGGGAGCCTACATCCTGGGAACAAATCTTTACTCCTCACACTTCAGATAGAGCCCTAATATCCAGAATATACAAAGAACTCAAAAAATTAGACAATAAGATAACAAATAACCCAATCAACAAATGGGCCAAGGACCTGAACAGACACTTCTCAGAGGAGGACATACAATCAATCAACAAGTACATGAAAAAATGCTCAACATCGCTAGCAGTCAGAGAAATGCAAATCAAAACCACCCTAAGATACCATCTCACTCCAGTAAGATTGGCAGCCATTATGAAGTCAAACAACCACAAGTGCTGGCAAGGATGTGGGGAAAAGGGTACACTTGTTCATTGTTGGTGGGACTGCAAATTGGTGCAGCCAATTTGGAAAGCAGTGTGGAGATTTCTTGGAAAGCTGGGAATGGAACCACCATTTTACCCAGCTATTCCCCTTCTCGGTCTACTCCCTAAAGACCTAATAAGAGCATGCTACAGGGACACTGCTACATCGATGTTCATAGCAGCACAATTCACGATAGCAAGATTTTGGAACCAACCTAGATGCCCTTCAATAAATGAATGGATAAAAAAATGTGGCATTTATACACAATGGAGTATTACTCTGCATTAAAAAATGACAAAATCATAGAATTTGGAGGGAAATGGATGGCATTAGAGCAGATTATGCTAAGTGAAGCTAGCCAATCCCTAAAAAAGAAATGCCAAATGTCTGCTTTGATATAAGGGGAGTAACTAAGGACAGAGTAGGGACGAAGAGCATGAGAAGAAGATTAACATTAAACAGGGATGAGAGGTGGGAGGGAAAGGGAGAGAGAAGGGAAATTGTATGGAAATGGAAGGTGATCCTCAGGGTTATACAAAATTACATACAAGAGGAAGTGAGGGGTAAGGGAAGAATAATACAAGTGGAAGAAATGATTTACAGTAGAGGGGGTAGAGAGAGAAGAGGGGAGGGGAGTGGAGGGGAGGGGGGATAGTAGAGGATAGGAAAGGCAGCAGAATACAACAGACACTAGAATGGCAATGTGTAGATCAATGGAAGTGTAAATGATGTGATTCAGCAATCTGTATACGGGGTAAAAATGGGAGTTCATAACCCACTTGAATCAAACTGTGAAATATGATATATCAAGAACTATGTAATGTTTTGAACGACCAACAAAAAAAATAATGATAAGTTATTGATTTAAGAGGATGAAAGTTACCTCTGTAATCTAGATTTTTCTTAATATAAATTGAATTCTAGCATTCTATCAAAAAAAAGGAAAAAGAATCTTTACATGTATGAAGACATGAATTGGTGTGAGCATATTTTATATACAAACAGAGATATGAAAAATTGTGTTCTATATGTGTAATAAGAATTGTGATGCATTCTGCTGTCGTGTATTTAAAAAATAAAAGCAATTAAAAAAAATTCAATTTTAAAATCTTGTAAAAGAAAGAGCCTATTCACAGAAGTTGCAGAAATAATACCTCACTCAATATCTAAGAAGACGAATATAACATATGTAAGGACAATTATAATGCTTTACCTTAAAGGAATTCTAATTAAATTATTTATTCTTTTAAGCATTCATTTCCACAAAGCTCTATGTATTTAAGTTAATGATAAGAAAAATTCCAACTGTTTTTGTAATATATGCTGATAAATTGATAAGTTCTTATATTAGAGGAAATACACACAATTAGTACCATTATGATTTTAAAAAATAACTATCAACATGGACTTTAAGGTGATAATAATAATAACTACAACCTTGGTACATGAATAAATATGTAGATCATAAACAGAATGAACAGCGCAGAAGACAACTTTGTACATGGAAATAGTTTTATGATAAATGAGGCATTTCAAATCAGTGGAGACACAATAAAATTTTGGGCAAATGATTTGTGACAAATGAATAATAACATAGATCTTCAGCTAACACATATAAAAATTTTGATGAATGGAAAAACAAAGCATGATAAAAATAAAAATATAAGTATATCTAGGATATTTTGTTATATCCTGAGATTAATTAGAGTTCCTAAATAAAGTCAGAAAACCCTAAGTATGAGAGATATTAATTGATGAAAAATTAAGATTTCTTTACAAACAAAAAATACCAGAAACTTAAAAGGCAAATGAGAGATTGAAAGAGAAATAATGTCAGCATGTTTAATGGACAGTGGATTACTTAATAAAGTATTTACAGAATTCCCAAAGTATCACTTAAAGACAAAAAAAAAAAAAAAAGAAGAAGAAGAAGAAAGAAAAATATGGTCAAAGAATTCAAAGTGTTCTTTAAAGAAGAAATACAGGGAGGGGAGTGGATGGGGGAAATGGAAGAACAGCAGAATAAAATAGACATTATTATTGCTGTGGGTATATACGTGACTGCATGACCAAGGTGATTCTGCAACCTGTACACTCAGAAAAATGAGAAATTATATCCCATCTGATTCAAATGTATGATATGTCAAGATCATTGTACTGTCATGTGTAACTAATTAAAACAAATTTAAAAAAATCCTCAGTGCCACATAAAAATAAATAAATAAATACAAATAAAGGTATTTGAAAAAAGAAAAAAAGAAGAAATACAAATAAGGCAAACCTATAAAATGCTTTTCAATCATACTAGTAATCACTGAAATGCAAATTAAAATAATGAGGTAATGACCCCAATTTATTGGTATTTTCATCAAGTGGTAATGAGAATTCAAAACAATAGGCAGGTCCACACCACCATTGAACAAAAGACCACTGCCATTTCGGATAAAAGTCTATTGTACAACAATTAGAAATTTTTCCAGGAATTCTTTTGACAACATCTACAGAAAAATATGTATTAGAATGTATACACAAAGATATTTATATGTTTCTTCTATGTTCAGTAACATCATCTGAATTGTCAAAGAATTAGAAATCCAATAAAAATATGCCAATGAAGATTAAATACAATATTTTAATAATATTTTATAATTTCATAAATTATTTTTAACTTTTTAATTTTATAATATTTTAATACTTGGAAAGAAATTTCATCATTAAAATAATGTTAAAAGTAAATTTCTGAAAAGAAGCAGCAATTGAAAGTGTAGGTTGATGAGGAGAAACATGAAGGTGAACTTCATTTTCAAAATTCTTATGATAAGAGGATACTTGTATAACTTACATCTTATCTAACTCATCAAATGTTTTCTACAAAGCATTTTACTTCAAAACCATCATAAAGGAAAAATTTCCTCATAACTTCTAGTTAAGCTAAGAAGACAATAAGGCATTGAAGGAAAGGAGTAAGAAGACTGCTTCTTTCTATTCTTTGGGTGCAGAGACTATGAATTCATACTAACATCCACTGATAACTTTCTTTTGCTATATTGACTACAAGCTGATAATTTTCCTCCCTATTTAGATTGTAGAGACTTCTATGCCTAGAGATCAATTAAGATTTTCTAAACAAGGGGACTTTATACAGGGATTTTCCCAGGTGTTTCAAGATTTTTATCAATGCAAAACTACATTATCTTTTATGGAGGGCAACTTATTAATAGATATTTTACTTTAAAAAATTATCCCATAACAGGGTATGGTGGCACACACCTGTAATCCCAGCAGCTCAGGAACTGGTTCTAAGCAATTTAGTGAGATCTTCTCTCAAAAATAAAAAAATAAAAAGGGCTTGGGATGTGGCTTAGTGGTTAGCATCTCTGGTACCAAAAAAAAAAAAAAAAAGAAAGAAAGAAAAGTTATCACATATTATTGTCTGATGTGTTTCCATTTGTCTCATTTTTATATAGTTGTGATGATTTTTCTAAGAATTTTCCACAATATAGTTTTAATAAATGCAGAAAAATATCTTTTTCACATCTGTATCTCTATTGCCTGGTAGGTGCTCAATAAATGTTTGTTAATTGAACACTAAATTAATGTAAAACTGACTGAGGAGAGGTATATAAAATAACTTTAAACATATGTATCTGTTCATATCATTATATAAACATAGCCATATTAGTTCATTAATAACTATGAACATTTGAGTTTTCTGTTAGGTGAACTAAAAACAGTTTACTCCTTGTTTACTGTCTTAAAAAAACAGATATTAAAGGTATTGTTAAAGATAGCTCTCACACTCAAGTGTATCAAAAGAAGTGTATGGCAGATTTTCATACTCAAGAGTGGGTACACCAGGTGAGCAGCATTCCTCATTATACTTTACCACTGTAGTCTGAAGTTTTGTGCCCTCAATTCATTTGTCGAAGTCATAAACACTAAGGTGATGGTATATTAGGTGAGGCCTATGGGAGGAGAGTAGGCTGTGAGCAGAGCACTGATGAATGAAATTAGTGTCATTATTAACAAGATCCAGGAGAACCCCCTCACTCCTACTGCACATGAGGTTAAAGTAGAAAGATGGGCTATGAGGAAGTGAGTCCTTCTTAGACACCAAACTGGCCAGCACATTGAGATCAGACTTCTCTACCACGGTGAGAAATAAACTTCTGTTGTTTATAAGTCACCCAGTCTGTGGTAATAAGAGTTTACAAAGAATCTCAGATTGGTTACTTTCTGCTTGACAAATTTCACATTTTAACAATATAACTATCTCAGATCAGCATGATAAGACAGATTTTTTTCTATTTCTTTTCCTTATTTGAAAATTTTAATTGGCAATATTTTTCTTTCATAAATTTGCATGGGCAAAGGCCAATAAGGGAAAAGCAAACAAACATGACTTCTCACAGTTTTATGTTAAGATGGTTGTGGAAACCACTCAAAGAGAGAAAATGGTGAGTTTGATTATATTTCGGATCTCTTATAGTTGTAACATTCTATGACTAGGTGACTATTTCAATGAATTAGGCCAATTAGTGTTTATTAGATTATAATTTACATATAAAATTTCCTTTTAAACACATTTATTTTTCTCCAAGGAATCATTCTCAGGTATTCAGTCTAATAGTAGATCAGAATAGGGATAATCGCTTAATTAGGCTCTGATTTGAAAAACTTGGATTAATTTCTCAACAAAGATGCAACTCTCTTTAGTGGACAGACAAAAGCTGTCATTTAGTGGGCTATGGTTCTAGTTCAAGGTTCATTACTTATTAGGTACATGGCTTCTGAGCTTTAGTTTCCTGCCCCATAAAATGGAGATGGTGACATATGCTCTGAAGGGTTTTGTGAACATAACCCCAAGAAGTTTCAGAGGTCCTTGGATTTTTAAGGCAAATTTTAAGATCAATGTTCTTGATCTTAGCACTGCTTGGACTGCCCAAACACACAATGGTCAAACAGCCCAGTAACACACGCACCCCAGAACACTCCATCAAAGGCATCATGGAAAAGGGTCAGAAGGAGCTGCTTGGGTCACTAGTTTGTCTTGACACTCATCAGACTAAATAAACCAATCTCTCTACGCAATACTGAAATTTATCTGAAAACATTAATGGCATATTGACAATAGATTTTAATCCTGAGAAACTCAATACACAATAGTTCAGTAAAAACAACTAGGATGTTTAGAGGAGTTTTATCCGGGAACCAGAATCCTGGAATTTACTTGTCCTAGTCTTAGCATTTTCTTGTTTTTTAAGTCACCTCTAAAAAAATATCCAACAAATCATTTTGCCCATCTGGGTAGATTTTAAAAATATGTCCCAAATTAAAGCTTAAGATCAAGAAAAAAATCTTAAATTAAGGTTATTTCAGAAGTCATGTACATCAGTATCATAGAAATCTGAATATTTAAAATAAGCATTTAATTGAGAAATAGTAATGGAAATGGCCAATAGTTCTAGTTGTTGCCCCAACATATATAGACAGTCTCTTAATTGAGTTAAATTATGCAAGAAATTAATGTTTAATTGTATTTCCATTATTTTATAACAACTGCATGATTTTTTAGGCATGTTATATTTAACAAGATAGCTACATGCAAATTAATGTCAAGAAGCAATATTCCTAATATTGAGAGTAAATAGATATGCACAGACATGTCATTAGAATATTAAGATTTAGATTACATATGTTATAATTATATAATCTGGAACTTATTACAATGTAACGAGACTCAACTTTTTAACAATATATAACTCCAGTGTGTTTAAGTGTATTGGCTGTGATCTACAGACACAATGCATTAAAAGCCTGTTCTTCCATCTGAGCCCCAATTATGCTCAATATCTTCCTTTCCTTGACCAATAAGTGCATGTAACTCTAGTAACTGCTAATCCTTGTGTAACAATATAATGTATACAAAGTACTTAAAAATTTTTAATTAAAATCTTGTCATATAAACTTTAATCAACTCATAGCATTATGCATAATGAATATAGTAAAACCAAAATAAATCCTTCTTATACAATCTATCACGCTTTAGTAAGTCAAAAGTAATTTTATGCTGTTTTTGCAAAATTTGGCTTTGTTTTATTTATTTACATACATTATGTATCATATATAATATCAATATTTGTTGTAATACTTGTATTCTCAACCTCTTTTAAATTATAAGGTCACTTGGGGATTCAGACTTAGCTTGGCAACTGTGTGATTTCTAGAACAGTGTCTTCCAAATAATTGGAATTCAATACATATCTGTTGACTAGATGATTCAAAGCATTTAATAGATAAAGCTGCATGTGACTTGTTGAAGCAAAGCCATAGGCTGCTTTTAAATCAACACCTATATACATGTATCTTTTATGGGTAGGTTTTATTTTCATTCTTTGAATGTCATAATTACATCTGAGGCAAATCAGAAGGCGTTATTTTTAATGGCAGCCATGATCCATTTCCAACCGTGTGTGTGTGTGTGTGTGTGTGTGTGTGTCTGTGTGTGTGTGCGTGCATCTATAAAATTCAGCAGCTCTGCTGGTTTCTGCTAATGAGGGTCTAAGCATGGGAGTAATTATTTTTACAAATCAAACAGCAGAGTGATTTATTTGGAATGAATGCTGTATTTTGATCCTTTTCCTCTAATGCCTGAGGCAGCACCTTGTGTCAGGTGTTGCTTCCTCCCTTGAGCTGTCAGACATTCTCATGAGACTGAGCTCTGACAACTGCTTGAGAGAAACTTTCTCAAAGTAAAAGAATGTGTGTGCAAGAGGAAGGGGGGGTCATGTTGTGGAGAAAAAATGAGAGAATGTATATATCTCCTAGGTAGAATCTTCCAGATTAAATGGGGGATCTAAGTGAAAACACACAATTAGGTAAAAACATGCAATTAGGTTGACATAGATCAAGATTCTCAGTTGAGCTGAAGAAGCCTTTCATCTTTGGTATTGTACAAAATTTACTAACATTTTGTAAACAGCCATTCACTTCAGTCACAGAGTCTGAACATACACATGTTTTCACATTATCTGCCCAGTAGGAAGGTGATTACCATAAAACTGAAGAAGCAGCAGCAAATGGAGTGATTACAAAATATATCACGTCCTTTATAAGATGAATAATAACATACACATTTAAAGTCACCCAAAAGGAGAGGGTAGTGTTAGCACTAGTCTTGGTGGAGAGATTAGATTATTTGCCGAAGAGTGAAAATAGCAATTGAGGCTGTTAATGCAATGTGCTCACACCCTCTTCACAAACAACATGTAAGTGTTATTATTAAATATCTGCTCACCTCGACTTTGCCAGCTTTTTATCTGGTTATATATAATTCTAGCTGTTTTCTCCACTGAAAACTGCAAATCATTTAGCAAAAGGCTCTTAAAATATAAGACATCAGCAACCCAAAATAAGGCACAAAACAGTTCCATGTTTCCATTCCTATGGAATAATATTAAGGTCCCCAAACAGGCGGCCCTCTTTAATTCACAAAATAAACAGAGATGAAAATCTTTTCTTAATAAAAGCCGTGCTTCAGCTACACTTGCTGAAACCAAATAAACAATCGCGAATTGACACTCAGACAGAAATGTGTATAAATTATTCAGAATGAAATGTTCAAGTAATATTAACCTAAAGGTATAGTCATCAATTTTGTCCTGACGGATGGCATTGGGTAGTTAGTATTCAAGTGTTACTACATAAATAAAATTGATTTATGCTAACTGAGAAGACTGAGAAAAAAATTTTATCAGGATGCCCAAATTCTGTTCCTTCTGGCTTGATCAATCACCTCTCTACTGAACTGTGTATCGTTTTCTTGCAAAATTCTTAGCCGAGAAATTGGGCTAAGGCAAAATGAATAATGCATTTGCTGCAGTGTTAGACTAATGACCCTTAAGTGCTTTTAAAAAATGAGCAGCAATGCCTGCTTCCCTTATGAACAGATTCTCTCTCTCTCTCTCTCTCTCTCTCTCTCTCTCTCTCTCTCTCTCTCTCTCAGAAAGAAAATAATTAAGTCTTGAGTTGGCTGACTGTTTTGGAGGTAGAAGTGATGAGAGGGTGAGGAATCAATAAAGTCAATCGAAGCATACATGGAGTACATCCATTTGGTTTCCTTTCTCACATCCCACCCCCGCCCCATTACCTTGTTCCCCAATCCCAGCACTTTCAGCCTCATTGCAGTTTGCAGAGTTCTCCTTTGTGTTAATCATTTTTGTATTTCCTTTTACTGTTTTCATACTGCTATTGTGTTATCATAAAGACATTGATCAAATGGAGACAGGCAAGACAGAAAGCTATTTACTTTGCAAAAGTAGGAGGGATTTTTGACAGAGCTGCATGGTTAAAATCTGCCTTGGCTGGCATTTGTGATGCACGAACAATTTTTATCTCTCCCTGAGTGGGTCCCTAAAGAGATACGAGAGGGGCTCAAGTTTCCATACCCAAATGTCTTTTTAAAATCTGCATAAAGCAGCAAAGATAAGACAAATGCCTACATTAAACATGCCTAAAAGGAAGCTTGCCCAAGGATCATTAAAGGGAAAGGCAAAGCCCCTGGTTGAATATTACACGATAATTCTGAATTAACTTGCTCTAAACTCACTGAAACAGCACTTGAGGAGGAAACTGAGAATTTGGGGATTTATAAAGGAAGGGAGATACAGTCACCTCCCTCATTTTTTCCTGTGTGTTTGTGTGTGTGTGTGTGTGTGTGTGTGTGTGTGTGTTAGTGGAGAAGGCAGTTGGTAGACAGATGCTGAAAATGGAATTGTTTTCTAAGAAAGCAGTCATTTACAAACTAGTGTGGGGTCAGGTAACCTCATTATTCCCTTTGCAGTTCCCATTAGGTCAAAATAGCAATCCTCCTGCCATCACTTTCATCTTAAGAAGCACGGGTCAGTTTTGCCCTTTTAACTTGAGCTTTTGATTCTAGGGAAGGCTTAGACTCTACATCACCACTGTTTCTTTTTCATTTCATTGCCATTCTATCTGTAGGGGAAATCAGCTTCACATTGTGTTATTCTTATGTTTCCAAGTAATGTTTCTTTAAAAATAAAAGAGATGAATCCCTTTATATAAAGTGGCCCCAGTTTGATGGAACTACCAAAGTAAAAAGAAAAGGAAAAAAAAACTTCATTATTTGAAAAGGGCACACGGTATTATAGCAGTCAAATCCCTGAAGTCTAATGGTGAATTCATCGATGCATTATTATTCTTAAGCTCCTCTTCTTTCAAATAAAAACGTAAAGGAAATGATTTAAAGCTTAAATGATACCACTGGACAGCTAAAAGGCATGCCTTCTATTCCCTAGTGCTAAAGCAAAGAAAGCAACATCTTGATGTATGTTTAAGTGTTAGGCTCAAAATCAGTATTTTTTTCAGATTGGAAATGCTCATTTACAAGCTCACACATATACACAGTCTTTCAGATGGACCCATTCCCAGAGCTTCCCAGGTTCCATTGCCCCACTTTTTGCCTATACAAGAATGAAGAAAACATATTACCAGTTATTAAATTGGAGCATACAAAAGACCCTCTAGCTAATAGTAACATAGCAACTACCCTCATCCATTATGTAGAGCTACATAAATGGCTTTCAAACACCTGTTTCCTTCTGCTATTTTCCCACTTTATCTTTCATTATGGTACAAAGGTTTTAGTATAAGGATATGTCTTTCTATAGAGATTGAATATTCTAATACAAGTTTTCTATAATGGTGTTGTGGTGGAGGGAAGCGGTGGAAGGAGAGGGTGGAGAGAAGTGACTACCACTAGTAATTTATTTACTAAAACCCTCCAAAATTTCAAACAATTAAAAGTTGCTTTGCTGACAAAAAGTATGTACTTATGTATATAAGTAAGTGAAGTTTAAGTCTTATTTCCTTTGTGTCATTAGTTTCTTATCATAATATATTATAAAGGGTTGGTTGTATTTTAGATTCTAAGCCCAGTACCTTTGGACAGATAGACTTTTAACAAGATAGCAAAGTTTCCATTTACTATGACTAGCAGAAAGCAGTTTTTACAAGTTGTGGCGGGGGGAGCCTAAGTCTTCACAACTTTTTTTACATGATATGTATTTTCATTTATAACTGGTACATTTGTATTTCTTCAGTATATATACATCATATGACATATCCTTTCATTCACAAGTTCACAAATTTATATGCATATGATTTACTTTCCAACTTTTAATAAAACTCTGGCAAATGTGAGCACTTTAAGTTTCTGTTTAGCAACTGCAGTTACCCAAGAACAGTAAGAATCACTTTTAGGGGGGTGGGATAGATGGCTTGTGTATTCCAAGGTTTTAATGTCCAACTAAAAGAACACATGAATTAAATATAAATAAATAAAATCCCAAGAGAAAGCTAAGTAACTTTTGTCACAATTACTATGTTGCCAGAGGAATCTCCTATTTGAAGATCTTGTGTGGTAGCAACCAGAGGAGTATTCTGTGTTTTGGGGACTTTAGCCTCTAGCTTGTAAGGAGAGGGTGTTATATGACTCTCTTGTGTGGGGTTTTGCAGGCAGGTTGAGCTTGCTAGAGAGACTGGCCCTTGGTAACCCAACTAGCATCTGCTTCAGAGGGGGGGCTCACAGAGTCACACATGTCATCACTTTCCACCTACTCCAGCCCTGCAACCATGCAGAGATTTTCTGTATTAAAAATGTCCTCTTGGTCGACATATTACATGACTTTGATTCTATCTATCTTATTTTAGCTTAATGCTTTCTAGAAGGGAATCATAGAGCCTTCCAGTATTAATAAAATTTAGGAGACACCTTCATCCTAGCAGCAAAACATTTACAAATCATTTCCAGGACCCTCAGTTACTTCTGCATAAAACTTATCTTTGACATTGGATTTTGATGCTTGTTATCTTACATTTTAGAGATATTTTCAAAATTTTGTCCCCAATCCCAGGGGCACTCACCATATTGACTTATATTTTTTCAATCTGTAGATGCAGATGATAAGATTCAGAATAAGTAAAGTAACAAATGGAATGTTTTGTGAAGCTTGGAGGCAGAAAGAATAACGTGGAAATGTGCCATTGATGTTAGTTATGGATGGGGATTCAGCACAATGTTTTTACCTCCACTTGGCTTCTCTGGTTGAGATAACTGAAGCCTCCCACTGCTCTTTTTGGCTTCCCCAATTTTGCTGTTAATGGCCTCCAGCTGTAGTTGGCTTACTTTAACAGTTGAGTTTTATGCTCTCATCTCTCATCTCTGAAGTAATTGCAAAGACAATGGAACTTGAGACCCTGCTTAAGTGAGTAATCATGATAAGTTAGTCCCTTGGCTTAGTAGCAGGCCACCCTACAGTTTCATCTGTTTTTATAAATTGTACAAGAAAGCAGAAAAATCCAAGCAGCAATTCAACAGCTCCATTTTTATTTCGTAACATGCCTATGAAAACAGTGTCTGGCCTTTTATCAATATTACTTAGATTCGACTTCACTACGTGAGTTCCTTTGGAAGTCGTAAATTCAATCTACTCAGTGAGTGTGGATACTTAACTCCCATTGATGCACAGATGGTCTAATATTTCTTTCCATGTTTTGAGATTCTACACCCTTGAAATTCAAACTTATCAGACTCATTTCCCTCTCCTAACTCCAAGAAAGCCAGTAATTCTTTAAGTTTTTCTTTTATTTGTTAACAGCCATTTATTGAGGCTCTACCATGTTCCAGGGGCCATTCCAAATACAAAGGTGAACAATTGCTCAAAGCCCTCCTGTAAGGAGGCTTACAATCTAGTGAGGCATCTAAAATGGACTTAAAAAATAACACATAGCCAGGTGCAGTGGCGAATGTCTGTAATCCTGGCTCCAGAGGCTGAGACAGGAGGATCAAGAGTTCAAAGCCAGCTTCAGCTAAAGGCAAGGCACTAAGCAACTCAGTGAGACCCTGTCTCTAAATAAAATACAAAATGGAGCTGGGGATGTGGCTCAGTGGTTGAGTGCCCCTGAGTTCAATCCCTAGTACCCCCCACAAATAAAAGATTATTAGGAACCCAAGTAGTAGGTCCTTGAGGTCTTATTAAGGAATTGGAGTTCTGCTCTAGTGGGAACTGGAAGACTTTGGAGTGTTATAAGGAGAGATGCACTATGACTGAAGCCAAGTTGTGAAGTGGGTTGTTGAAGAGTTCTGGGTAAGGGATGGTGATCCTTTGGACATCAAATGCTGGTAGTAGCATAGAGGGAGAGAAGTGGATGGATCTGGACATATTTTGGAGTCAGATTCCAAGAGACTCATGATTGGGTGCATGATGTTGCCATTTCCTGAGCTGGAGAACAATGGAGTACCAGCAGGTTGAAGGATGGGGATTAGGTGAGGGAACTCAGACATTTAAGCAGAAATGCCAAGTAAGCAAGCATGCAAGTAGAGCTTGAGTTTGGGACCTAGGTCTGGATCAAGAGACACACATTTATGAGTCATAATCATAAACTGGGACTAAATTAGATTCTTCTTAAGTTTTCTTTTGTGAATCCCATATTCTTTTATTTTTCGTACTGTATGTCTTGTTTCCTCCATTTGTATTCAGGTTTCTCTTAAAACTCCTTTTAGACATTAAGTTTTTCCTTGTTAAATGGGAAAAAGTACACAGAGGCGTTAGCCACCCATTGAAGTCTCAATGACTATATGATCACTAGTCATTTCTTGAATAATGAGACCATAATGTTAAATGTAATTGCCAACATCATCATGTCTTAAGATGTCTCCATAGGGTATTTAACTTTATCCCACCCTGGGCACATTTTCAGTGTGTCTGTTGCACTATGTGTGATCCTAGTGGGCAAAACCTTGTGTAATTTGCTTTGTGAAGACGGTAGAGTCTCACATGTATGAGGAGGTATCATAAATGTTATTGAACAGAGACAATGACAAATGAATCCTAAATAAATAGCTTACATTTTCAAAAGGAATTGCAAAAGTATTTCTTTTATCAAATATGAAATCCAATTTATTTTCAATATGCTTTTGCTTTGAGTTATTGATAGTTTCTATCAAAATTCAGTAAAATAAAAACAATCGTTTTCCTTCCCACAATGGCGATGGGGAGAAGGCATGTTCTTAGGTTACTTACCAAAGTAATCATCTACTTAATTTATTAAGTAATGACTTATTACAAACTAGAAGAAAATAAAAAAGTACTGAAACTCTTGTATGTCTTATGTAGCTGTATAAGTTGGTAGATTTTTTTCACATATTAAATTTGTTAGATATCATTCAATTTCACTATGGCCCTCCCCTTTATTTCTATATATTTCTAATGAATACCATATATATTATAATTTTCTATGAGCAAACACCGTTTTGATTTAATAAAAAGCAAACTTTTTAAATTGGTGCCTTACATTTGTACATAACAATGAAATTTATTGTTACATATTTGTACATGCACACAATATAGAATTTGGTAAAAATCATGCCTGAGCACTTTCCCCCTCCTTCCCTATATCCTAGCCCTTGGTCCCTTTCCTCCATTGGTCTCCTTTTCATTTTCATGAGAGCTTTGCCTGCCCCCTTTCTTTTCCTTTTTCCTCTCTAGCTACCATATTTAAGAAAAAATATACAACCCTTCACCGTCTGAATTTTGCTTATTTCACTTAACATAATGGTTTATAGTTCCATCCATTTTCCTACAAATGACATAATCTCATTTTTTGTTTCTTATGATATTTTATTTTATTCACATTTTTATGGGTGCATTATAGTTATACATACTGATGGGATTTGTAGTTACATATTTATACATACATACAATACACCATATAAAAATATAATTTGACCACTATCATTCCCCAGCACTTTACCCTTCCCTCCCCACTTCCCATCCCTTGGGTATCTTTTTTTTTTTATATACCAATTTCCCTTTGATTTTCATGAGATATGCCTCCATCTTTCTTTTCCTTTTCCTCTCTAGCTTCCTCATATGAGAGAAAACAAGGACCCTTTTACTTTTGAGTTTGACTTATTTCACTCAACCTGATGCTCCCTATTTCCATCTATTTTCCTGAAAATTACATAATTGTATTTTTCTTTATGGCTGAATTAAACTCCATGTGTATATATACACCACAGTTTCTTTATCCATTCATCCATTGATGAACACCTTGGCTGGTTTTATAGTGTGGCTATTGTGAACTGTGCTGCTATAAAGATTGGTATGTATATGTCACTGTAGAATTATGACTTTAATTTTTTAGAATAAATACTGAGGAGTGGTATAGCTGGGTCACATGGTGTTCCCATGCCTAGCCTTTTGAGGAACCTCCGTACTGATTTCCACAGTGGTTGTACTAATTTAGAATCCCACAAACAGTGTAATTTATCCACATCCTTTTCAACATTATTAGTTGTATTCTTGATGACTGTCATTCTGACTGTGTGAAATCTCAGTGTAGCTTTGATTTGCATTTTCCTAATTGCTAATGATGTTGAACATTTTTTCATATATTTGTTGTCCATTTGTATTTCTTATTTTGAGAAGTGTCTGTTTAGTTTGTTTACTCATTTATTAATTGGATTGGGGGGGTTGAGTTCTTTATATTCTGGATATTAATCCTCTGTCAGAAGAGTAGCTAGAAAAATTTTTCTCTCATTCTGTCAGTTATCTGTTCACATTCCAAATTGTTTCCTTTGCTCAACAGAAGCTTTTTAAATTTGATGCCATCCATTTATTAACTGAACATTATTTCCTGAGCTTTAGGGATCCTATTGAGAAAGTTGTTGCCTGTGTCCATATGCTGGAGTGTGACCATACATTTTCTTCTAAGAGTTGCATAGTTTCTGGTCTAATTTCAATTTGAGTTGACATTTATGCAGGGTGAGAGATAAAGGTCTAGTCTCATTCTGCATATGGTTAACCAGTTTTCCCAGCATCATTTGTTAAAAAGGCTGTCTTTTCTCCAATGTATGTTTTCAAAGTAAGCATTTTCAAAACTCTATCTTTGCATACCTACTTTTCTATTAGGCCAATCGAATTACGGCATCCACTTAAAATGATCAGACAGTACAGAATTTAGTACATGATTCACATGATGTCAATAAAGTAAAAATTAGTCAAAGCAAATACAAACAAATAAGAAACCTTATAAGCAGAAGCATGCACCTCAACCATGGCAAGTACTAGCGTCATATCAGAGCTGATGCTGCCGGGAATAAAATCCTATGAAGGCAAAGCATTGGGAAAAACCATTTGAGTTACAAGTGAGCAATCTGATCAGGAGCCTTCCAAAGAGTTCCAGGTTCCTAGAAACTTTATGAAGCAGTATATAAAATTATCACATCCATTACATAGTTCACTTGGACCTCTCAAAAAAATTCTGAAGATATTCCAATATAACAGTGAAAGGAACTGAATATCAAGATAGAAATTCAGAAGAAAGATATCGAGGTAGATATATGCCTGAAGGGGCATTGGAGTCAAGAGCCTAAAGTTGAAGACTGAAATCTCATGTACTCACTTCATTGCAAAGGGTCACCCTGCAGAACCTCACTTGAAAGATGAAGAGCAGCAATTGCTGCATAGGTCTTCACAGTGATGCTTAAATTAGACATTGCAATAAATTGCTTTTGCTAATGACAGTGGCACATACAAACACAAATGTTATTTATTATCATTGTTAACTAGGTCAACTGGACAATATCAGAGGCAAAACTTCAAAAATCACCTTAAAGCTATGGAGCTGTAAGAAAAGATTATAAACTCTAGACAAGAAGATTTTCTTAAACACTATTTAAATGTCTTTTGTCTGGTTTTTGTTATCGGCAGATGGTCCACTTGAATGTTTCCTTCACCACCACCAAAATTATGAGTTTGCTTCATTAGTATTTACCCATCTACTCTGTTTGTTAGGGAAGATCAGGCTCCATGCCCAGCCTATGATCAACAGTGATCACCTAAAATGATACCACAGAATTTCTATCATTCAGAAATTTAGAAAAGGAAAGAAATTATTGAGTAGTAAGATAAATACTCTAATTCGATACAGTGTTTGGAATCACAGGAAGATAAGTGCTTAATTCTGTAATGGGAATTAAAGGGATGTGGTGTTCAAACTGAATATTGAAGTTTTCCAGGTGGGGCAAGAAAAAAGCCTCTCCCTGGTAGGTAGAATGTCATGGAGAAAAGTGAAAATGAAAGGAAGAAAAATACTAATGACTTTTAAAAGCTGCTATCAATTTAACATAGAGTTGAGTGAGAAGGGAAGATGGTAAACTGGAGAGGTGGGCGAGGACAGATCTGTTAAACTCAATGGTTTCAGCTCTGTCCTGCTGGCAGCCCTCAGTCACTGAAGGACTTGAGCAAGGATCGATATTGCCCTTTGGAAGATCACTCAGACCACAAGATGAAACTCATTCTGGAGAGGAAGAGCTAAAGAAAGCAAGGAGCCCAGTAAGAGAGGCCAGGTGAGAGATGGTGAGACTCTAATGTATAGCCATGATAGCGGAAACAGAGAAGCAGTGGGCATTTGAGATAAATTTAGAGGTGAAATCTGGACAGGACAGTCATTCTTTAAATATAATATTTGAAGGAACACAAAGACCTTTGTCGTGTTGTTAGGTATATAAGCAGCAGAATTGTCTGAATAATCCATTGAAATGTGGGGGGAAATATAATTTTATTCAAAGAAAATTTTAAAATCTCATTCCTTAATAATTTTGATTTTATGATATAATTGCATATAATACAGTTAAAGTAGTACATGGGAATAATACATGTAAACATATATGTGAATTAGTATGTACATTCAAAAGTTTTTTTACTAAGAAAGATGCATAGTTACAAAGGTTTATAGATCATTGCCTCAATAAATCTTTGTCCGAATGGGGTGAGACATGGGGCTATTAAAGAAAAACTTTATCAAATATTGTTCTAAAAGCTTTAGCAATGTTTTAGCGTTATTCTCCATTCCTTCAAAAGCATGTGGTCTAAACTAAGCACCTCTCACTTCTCGTTTTCCTGCTGTCTATTATAAGCAGTGTGACAGGCATGCAGACCCCCTCCCACTCAGCCCACTACCTGCCTCAACTGTTTACTATCACAAATGTCAACCTTAACAGACCACCTGGATTTTTTTGTTTTATTGCTTTTCTTCCTTTTGCTCAACAGTTTTGATGGACAAAGGAGCTGCACATTTGGATATAAGCACAAAGAACTAAATGGACACACATATTTAAAAATGCTTCTAGTTTACATGCATAGTAGCTGGTGGGGAAGGAGAGAGAAAACAGACTTTGACAGGGTCAACAGAGCGAATCAGGTAGGTGTGATAAATACTGTGCCAGGATTGAAGTTGGTGAGTTTAAGTGAAAAGTGGGGCATGGCTAAAGAAGATTCAGGAAGACTGCCTTCAACAAGGTGATGAAAGAAATTCTGAAGAAAAAAGGAGGAGACTGGCTGGGCTTGCAGAAGGTGAAACCTCTAATTTAGACCTGATCCCCCATCCTTTGCCTCAATATCCTCATTTGCCTCACTTCTCTAAATACTAGTGAGTCTTTTGACTTTTTGCCTTGAAACAACTTGAACTTTTGACATATCCCATGCTTACATCAGTGAAGTTTGTGTGAATCACTGGAAATTCCTGGGCTCATAAAAGCAACAATAATAGTAGTAAAAAAATAAGATAAAATTTCTAAAGAAAAAGCTTTAAATGGAACAGAAAATGTCAGTGTCACTTTTGGAAAATAAATACAAAAGCATAGGCAATTAGTTATTGAAGGAAAGGAAAGTGCTAAACCAAATTGTTCACAAATGTTGAACTCTAGGTAGGATCCTAGGAGAGAGTTAATGAAATAGTCAATAATTTACTGAATATCGTAGCACAGAACAAGAAAGAAAGCACAAAGGAACTCTGTCTATACAACCATTCAGGGGCTGCCCATGGTGCATATCTATAATCCCAAGGAGATAATCTAAACGTTTTTAATGACTTAACTTGGGCTGGGGATCATAAATGCCCAAGAAGTGCTTCTTCGATTTGTACAGTCTTGCTATTCGTGCTAACATCACTGATGTTGCCAAAATCCAAGGGACAACAGAAACATGAGCTTAAAGTCGATAGAACTCACTTCTTTTTTCAGTCTACAATACTGAATTATTTTCCTCTAGAGAAATAAACAAGCCTAGAATCTCTTCTCATGTGTCCAAGGAAAGTCCTTAGGACAAAACAGTCTTAAGGGAAAGAAGTAGTTGCCTGCCCATGTCAGTGGCTGCACAGAGTAGTGATGAACTCAAAAAGGAACATCTCCAAAGGAAAGGGAGGCATCTGTGACAAAGAGATATTTCACAATTAAAGGCAGGAATTATCTGATCTTAAAATAGAAGTTGATCTTACCCCTCCCATAATAGTGACATCAGCCAAGAATTAAATGTCATATTTCCATGAACACAGAGATTGCTTTTTAAATTGCTGTCTGTATGAGATATGATTAGCATTTCTATGCTAGCTGAGTAGCACAAACTCAGATGCAAATTCAAGTGGTAAATGCTGTGCCATTATGGTAAGTGTTGATTCATGTCAGATTAGTGATTACAGTGCCACCCATCCCACCTAATACTACAGACTATAAGTGGGTGAATTGTTACTGGCTCCTGGGTAAGACTTTCATCTGAAACACCCGGGTGGTACCTGGCATCTGTTTCAACATGAGCAGGAAATGCTAGGGGTATGAGGTATCCAACTGGTAATAAGGCAAATGCTCTCGGCGACTCAACAACTCCCTTACTACCAGTACACAGCATAGGAAATGACACTCTGTCCTCCAGCTTACTCTGCTAGCATTTAGCAAGGTTTTCATTTCAGTAAATTGTCTTTGCAGTGCACTAAATTGTGCCTGGGAGACTGGAAATAGTGAACACAGCTTTCCCAAAATGTCTAGTTGATAATCAAGTAGAAACCAAGAAATTAAAAGAATATGACTCCTCTGAAGAGCAACAGAACCAAGTTGTCACAAAGACTCTGTCCGGTTGCCATGTTTTCCCCAGCGCTGGGATCAAGAAGAGATAACTTTATTTGTTCATTCATTCATTTACTCTGAGCATACTGCTTTACAGCTTTACAACTGAATTGCCTAGTTTTTCAATCTAGCACTTTTGGGAGTCAAGGGCAGCTATTGATCCTATCTGGGCCTCAGTTTCCTTAATTACAAATTAGAAATAAAAACTGTACTACTGAACATGTTCTAATTATATTAAATTAGCTAATACATGTAAGGGTCTTAGAGCATAATAGACTTTGGTAAGTGTTGCCTGTTGCTATCCATCAACAAAAATTTATTATTTACTAATTATATGCATTAGTCTTTATGATGGTAGCATTACTTTTTTTCACTTAAGCTTCCTAATATTTTTAATTGATTTTTTAAATGGGTATAAATGAGTGTTGGAGTGAACACTAGTCAGTGCCTAGAAAGTTTGTGGCTCAGCACAGTGAGATGTGTTAACTTCAAGTGAAAGGACTCCAGAGAAAGAAGGTGAGGAGAAGGGAAACTGACCACTTCCCTTGTCTTCAGTCTTTAGGTGGGAATCAAAGCAGAGCGACCTTGGCTATAAAGTAGAGGCATGTGCTCATAAGACATGTGGAGAACTCCACCTGTGCAGAGCAGGCAGCCAGTCCTATATATTCCTCTGCCTGTAGGGTGGTGCAACCCTACATTTTGCCCTGACTTGCCACCGCCCTGGGAGCTCCTGACTAATAAATGTTCAAACCCTCTTCACTGAGTCCTCCAACTTCTTTCTTTAGGACCAGTAAACAGTACTCTTGGCTTTTTGTAGCTCCAAGGTTAAACAATGAGTTAGCCCATCCTTGTATTAATATTATATCTGATAATAATTTGGGGAAGGGGAGAAGGAAAGAAGGAGTTTTATAATATAATGACAAGTTGTTTTGACACTTAATGTTCTTAAACAGTTGTGGCAGTTCTAAGTAAGAGCCATACCAGGGGGCAAAACGGTTCCTCTGTGTTGCTCAATAACAATGCTAACACTATAGATAAATGATCAGGGGACACACAGAGATCATCCTCCAGTAAGTCCCTTTCCCCACGCGTCCCATCTTCTGTTTGTCCCTTACTGCTGTTATCTCTAACCTTTGACCTTGTATGAATCTCTGTCACTGCATCATCCGTCAGGATTCTCTCTGTTGAAAGAGGGAATAAACCACCTCAAGGAAAGCATTTATATCCTTGGGTACAGGTGAAGTTCAAGGGCTGGATGGTTTAGTGCAGCTCACAAAAACCAGTAACCAAGCTCTCTGCCTTTCTCTACTCCATTCTCCATATGGGCTTCATTCTCAAACTCCACAAAGCACCTGCCAGCAGATCTAGGCCCCTAACCTCCCAGATGCGGGATTCACAAGGAAGACAGTGCCCCTCCACGGTATCAGCACAGATCCCATTGCCTTTCATTGGCTTTTTGGAGTCCATGTAAATTTTGAACCAATCTCAGTAGTCAGGGAGGAAAGTTCTTTAGGTGTCTAGTCTAAGTCAGAATTGCCCCAGGAGCTGGAAGTGAAATAGTTGCCACCAAAACATGAAGCCTAAGAGAAGGATGAGGAAAAAGCAGCAAAATATAATTAGTGCATTGCTGTCACCAGATAGAGGAAAGAACAACAAAAACAACGTGGTTGAATACACCTACCTATGGTTCTGATCCCTCCAAATCCACTCAGAGGCCCCAAACACCCTTTGAGCCTGTTGCATGAGGTCTAGAATCTCTATGTGGTATTCGACACTTCAACTATCAAAATTTATTTCTTACTATGTTTTTCTTGCATTTTAGGCCCCAGCACATTCGCAGAATGTTATCAACCTCTTTTCACCTTTGAATTCCTTGTCTGCCTCCTCCCATCCATCCTACTGATATCCTTTATATTGTTGAAAGTCCAGCTCAAATGTTACCTCTTGACAAACCATGGAAGTCAATGCTATTATGAGTCTCATTTTTCAGGTGAGGATTTTAAAATGCAAAGTGAGTAAGGAGCTTAGTTAAGGTCACATTGTCAGGAGGTGACAGAGTCTGGTTTATTCTCAGGCACGCTGGATCCTGAGTTGTTCTTCTTCACTATAACTGCAGGAAGCCAGGTGGATACCTCAATGACACCATTCCCTACATCAACATCAGACACATGAAATCATAGACGGAAGAAGAAAATTTCATTATACTTGGGGTTCTATTTTCGCTGATTCTGCTCTGCGGGACATAAATATTTCCCATGGATAAAGCATTTTGTTCATGTCTTGACTATACTTTATAAAACTTAACAACCAAGCAGATTAATAAGAGCTGCATGTGGGTTTTGGAAAAACAAGGCAAGGTCAATATTTTAAATTTCCACCATCTCACTAACATGAGTTTAAAAGTAAAAACCATTGCATAAATATTTGTTGACTGTTTGCTCTCTGCCAAATGTTATATATGTAAAGAAGAACAAAACATAGTTCATACTCTGAAATTGCTTGTTTCTAGTTAAGGAAACAGAACCGTAAATAAATTCAACTCTGTTTATTGTTAGCCTTAAAATTTGAAGAAGCATGTTGCCTTTTCGGGGGGAGGGCCTAACAGTAACAAATAACACTTCAGATGTTTATTTTCTATTGTAGATGAATGTTAAATTATTGCAATATATTTAACATTTAATCATTTGTTCATTCAACAGCTGTTTATTTCAGGCATGATGCTATCCATTGGGTCTAAAACGTTGAATGAAATAGACATGGTCTTTGCTTTCCTGACACTCATCATGAGGTAGGGAGGGCATTAAATGAAAACACAGCTAAATATAACATTGAACACATCATGAAAATTGCTATGAAGATGGGAAATTGAGGGCTATTATCAGGGGCCAAAAATTTGTGTGTGTGTGTTATCAGTTCTTTGAGGCATTTGTTTCAATCTGAGATCTGAAGAATGAATAGGAAGGAGCCGATAGATGGTAAGGGGAACAGAATTTCCCATGCAGAGACAAAGGTGTGGGGGGAAGGTGCTGAGGTAGATCAGAGCTCCATGTGTTCAAGGATGATCAGGATCTGCAGAGCAGGGTCAGTGTTGGGTGAGTGGCTGAGGATGAGGCTGGAGGCCAGGCGGGAAGAACTTGAGACATAGGGCCTTAAAGCCACGAGAAGAGGCATGGCTTCTAAGGTGAGTGGGAAGTTATTGACAACTTGAAGCAGCAACCTATTCAGGTTTTGGCTGGATAATTCAGGGTGCCCCAAGAAAATTGTCAGGCCCACTAATCAGGAGGCAGGGAAACTAAGAAAAGTGGATACACTTGAGCTCTATTTAAGAGGTGAAATCAAGAATGACATCCAAATTCTTATTTTTAGGTAACAGGACATTAAATTCCATTTACTAAAAGTCATTTTTTTTAAGAGTAGTCCTATCCCTAAGGGGTAAAGTGTGTAGTCTAGGTCAAGCTAAAGAAATTTCAGAATACATATTCTCTACTGGATTTCCCTTCTGGTTTTGAGTAAAGATCACATGCAGGAACTTCCTGTTGATTCTATGGCTCCTGGAGCGGAATCTAATCTTCCCCAAACTGATCCTTTCCTTCCATCACATTGTTTTTCTTATAATTTCAGACTGAGAACCAGCTGGAGAAACAGATGCTATCTCTTCTGAGAGGTTTCTGTTGCGAGTCTTGACATTTACTGACAGTTCGCACATTGGAAGGGTCCATAGTATGGGTCCCACCTTCGGGTCCCTTCACCTACCCCCAAAAGCCGGTCCTAAGCACTTGCTAGCACTCAGTTTTTTATCTCTTGGCTAGCAGGAGAAGATACGTGAAACCCATGTTTCAACACTGTTCTGAACTTTCAATCAGGCATTCTTTGCCAAAAGGACTGATAATCTTTTCCTATTTCACTGGTTCAAGAGATAAACACTTGTGGATTTATGGTGCTATGTCTCGGAAATTCTGCTTTCATTTTTAGGAGATATTGTTCTGATTCAGTTCTCTCAAATACCATCTGCTTCTTCTGTAACCTGTTTTGACTTTATAAGACATTGTGATTATCAGAGAACTATTACTATTTCCAGTACTGTGAAATTTAGAAATCTTATGTACCTCGTTATAATAGTATTTCAATAATACATACTTAGATGTAGACATTATCATTACCATTGTTATATGAGACAACTGAAATTCAGAAGGACTTTGTTAACTGGCCAACATTACACTGCTTGAAAATGGTGCCTTGGATCCTCAAATTCATGGCAAATCCCATGCTTTTATTTTTGTTTTGTTATAGCAATTTAAGTAATTTAAGGAATAAAAAGATTAGAATTCAAAATATTCACTATTCTGTATTTAAGTACAGCTATTTTCTGTCAAGGTCTCTAGAAGTCTTTATAGCAAATACACTAATGGTTTCAGAGCAGGTCATTCAGAACATTTAATGTGTGCAAGAGTTAGTTTTCTTTGCACTATAGAAACTTCTGTTCCATAGCAGTAGTGTGTCTCTTCAGGAAACTTATAAATGTAATTCTTAAGTTACTATGAGAAGCAGGAAAACAGTACAGGCTGTGCACTCCTGGGAACAAATTTCAGAGTATAAACTTTGCAGCCAATAGGTCAAACAGTTTCATTTCATTTAGCAAAGGCAACACTTTCCATACCAAATGTCATGACCACCCACCTCACCTCAAGGGAACCCAGGACCTCTTAAATGCCTTTGATTTAGAAAGCACAGCATTGCCCTAGGGAAATCTCCTTGACCCTCTTCCAATGGGAGGATAAGTTCTTTTTTGCTACCATATTTTCACAAAGCATGTTTGCCTGGTTAAAAAAAAAAAAAAAATCTTGAAGCTCTTTGGAAATAAAACAAAAGTTTGTAGCAGCTCTAGTATGTTTATGTCATTATTTCAATGTTTCTTTTAAAATTGTTCAAGTTTTATTAGTAATAAAAATACATAAATAAGAGTCTAACCCTGAGATATTTCTTATGAGGCTCACATTGTTTAGGTGACTGGATGAAAAGGTAAAGAATAAACATTACCCAAAGACTGCATCCATCCCTTCTGGGGAAAGAGTTAGTTAATTTTTGGTTGTATACTGGATAGTTGTATCATGTTAGGTAGAGATATGACTTTTTTATTGTCTGTGTTTTGAGATTAAGTATGGTTTAAAGAAATGTGTATAGCTGTCAATTTGACAAGGGGTAGACTGTGATGTTAGTTTTATATGTGGCTAGGTTTAAGTACTCAGTTATGTAATCAATCACCATCTAGGTGGTGCTATGAAAATGTCCTATAGATGTAGTTAGTATCTATAATCAGTTAATTTTTGTATCAAGGAGATTACACTCAGTTAAATAAGTGGCCTCATGGAAACTGTTTGAAGCCTTCAAAAGCAAAAACCGAGAGTACATTGAGCTTCATAAAGACAGTACCAAGGAAGTGAGAGTTGGACAGGCCCTAGGTGACTCTGTGCCTCACTGAGGAAAAACAACTGAACATGGGCAAAAGAGATCCAAGTAGCTGAGAGGTAAAATGTCATCATATGCATTCTTTGTATGAACTTACCAGAAGCAGCACAAGAAGAAGCACCCAGATGCTCAGTCAATGTCTCAGAGTTTTCTAAGAAGTGCTTAGATGGGTCAAAGTTCGTGTCTGCTAAAGAGAAAGAAAAATTTGAAAACGTGGCAAAGTTGGACCAGGCCTATTGTGAAAGAGAAATGAAAACCTATATCCCTGCTAAAGGTGGGGGGGAGAAGTTCAAGGATCCCAGTGAACCCAAGAGGCCTCAGTCGGCCTTCTTGTTCTCTTCTGAGTATTGCCCCCCAAATCAAAGGAGAACATCCAGGCCATTAGGTGGTTTTGCAAAGAAACTTGGAGAGATGTGTAATAACACTGCTGCAGTTGACAGACAGACAGCCTTACGAAAAGAAGCTGCTAAGCTGAAGGAAAAATATGAAAAAGCTATTGCTGCCTACTGAGCTAGAGGAAAACCTTATGCAGCAAAAAGGGGAGTTGCCAGGGCGGAAAAAAAGACAGAATAAGGAGGAAGATGAGAAAGATGAAGAGGATGAGGAGGCAGAAGAGGAATAAGTTGGTTCTAACACAGCTCTTTTTTTTTCTTGTCTATAAAGCATTTAACCCCCTGTACACAACTCACTACTTTTGAAGACAAAAATTGAAATGTAAGACCGTGTAAGATTAGGTTTTAAACTGCACAGTGTCTTTTTTTTTTATCATTAACAAAGTACTGAACCAGGTTAGGGCAGTTTCAATAGCCACTAACCTTGCTGGTACAGTACATAGGTTGTAAATTGGTACAGGAATTTGAAGTATGTTCTTGATGGTGCACAGCACAAAGTAGTTCCATATGGGGATGGTAGTTTTTCATCTTCAGTTGTCTCTTATGCAGCTTATATGAAATAATTGTTGTTCTGGTAACTGAATACCATGCTGTAATTAAAAAAAAAAAAAAGGTTGCAGTTGTTTTGTGGACATTCTGAATGTGTTTTGGTCAGTTTTTTCACTGCTGTGACTAACAGACCCAACCAGAACAATTTTAGGGGAGGAAAAGTTTATTTTGAGGCTCATGGTTTCTGAGGTCTCTGTCCATAGAAGGTCAGCTCTATTCCTCAGGACTCCAGGTGAGGCAGAACACCATGGCAGAAGAGTGCAGCAGAGGGACGCTGCTCACCTGATGATCAGGAAGCAGAGAGACTCCACTCACTAGATACAAATATATACACCAAAGGCACACCCACAATGCCTACCTCCTCCAGCCACACCCTACCTGCCTTCAATTCCTACTCATCACAGGATTAATTCACTGACTAGGTTAAGGCTCTTATAATCCAATCATCTCTCCTTTAAACCTCCTGCATTATCACACACATGAGCTTTTGGGGCACTCCTCATATCTAAACCATAACAGAATTCTTCTAAATAAATATAATTTTTTTTATTTTAAAAAACTAAGATTTCTCAAGAAGAAATTCTGCCTCAAGAGTTTTTGTCTGAGTTTCCAGTCTGCCAGCCTGGCTTGCAGATTTTTGATTTAACAAATCTATAATTCAATCATTGAAAATAAGTCAGTCCATCTATATTTATTTATATCTTTGGATAATAATTATATTTATGTCTGATGTATTATACACAAATAAAATGTTTACCTATAACATATCTACACACACTTGCACACACACATCCTACGGATTCTTTCTTTGGAAAACCCTAATGGATATACACCTATAAATGAAAGATCCAAAATTAAATGCCTTCTTTACCTCCTTTTAGTTTTATTACATTTTAATTACAAAAATTATACATGCTTATTTAATAAATCTAAAATACAGAGTTGTAGAAACGGAATGCTAATACTCTGCAGTTTTCCCTCTAATCCTTCTCTTTCATTATACATTTTTTTCATACCTTTCTCCAAAACACATACGTGAGCATGCATTCATATTCCTATATCTAGAATTTATTTTGTTTTATTTTAAAAGGTGGCTATTTTCTACATAACACTCTAATTTCTTTTTGGCCATTAAACAATGCATTATATAACCTACTATAAGTAAATACATAGAGAGCTCTTTTAAAGATTGTTGCATATCAATCACTGTATTTATCATAACTTAAATCAAGTATTGTCCTATTAATGGTCTTTTGGGTTTTTTTTAATGATTTTTTGCCATTTCTAATAATGCTGCATTAAATATTTGTACTTTCAATTTTATGTACTTGTGGTTTTTTGGTATATTCTTAAAACTGAAATTTCTAGGTCTAAGGGTATGAGTATTTAAATGCTTAATTTGTACTAATAGACTTATTTTATAAAGGTTGTAGCAATTTTTTGTTCTATTGGCAAAACATGCAGCCATCACAAAACATCCTCACCAGCACTGGATGTTAGTTTTCAAGGTGAATATAAAAATGATTCATCATTTATATTTTATTTTAAATTTCCTTGTTTCTAGAGCAATTGACCATATTTTTATATGGTTGAGGTGGCTGGTATTCCTTTGCTATCAATTGCTTCTTCATTTAGTTTGCCCATTTTTTTATAGTATTACATTCCTCTTTTTTTTAATCTCTAAGAGACTTTCATCTTTCTGAATATGGCCTTTCAATCTGCATAATGTGTCCATAAGCATGAAGAAGTCAGGTCAATGTTTATATAGATCATTACAGTTTAATTGCACTGACACCATCCTCCCACACCCAGTGAGAAAGAAAAAGGTCCAGAAGGAAGGTGAGGTTGTGGTGAACCTTGAAATTTCTGTCTGTGGTGGTACAGCAACTAAAGAAATTCTAAAGAAAAATCATCTTGTCAACTTCTTCAAACTAGAAATGTATTTAGACTGCAATATATATCTAATGCCCAGCTTGCAGAATTGCAGAATTTTCCAATTTGGTGTTGCTCCAGGTTAAAAAACATACCAGCTGAAAAATGTGAATTGGAATCATTTGCCATCCGTTCCTAATATGATGACTGATTTGCCACTCTGGATGCAGCAAGCTGCAGGCAGTGGGTTTGAACTGAGTCCAGGTGGAAGGGGGCCAGACACATTAAATTTAAGGCTGATATTGCACAACTCCCTACAGAAATTGTGCAAATAATATAGCTGAAGTGCTTTCTGCATGCTGGGTAGCCCAACTCTTTTGGCAACCTGATTAATTCTTTGCCCTTTTCTGTAGTATGCACAGTTAGGAAATATACTAAAAGGTGACCAAAATCATAATAGAAACTGTCAAGTATTATATTTAAAATGTTATCCTGTTCATTCTTAGTTTAGAAAATAATTTTTCAAAAATGCCCAATGAAGGTAGAAATAGTAATTACCCCTTGGTGCTAAGTTTCCTTTTGTTAATACCACTAACAACAGTAATATATAAGTCTAACCCCAGAGATGATGGCTATTCTAAATTTATGTTGTATTCTACCAAGCTAAATATAAATACACTGATGAGATTATTAAAAACTGGCTTAATGTAAAATGAGTTTTAATTGTACTTACATTAAGCTGGACCACCATGTCCATTCACATTTCTCTATTTCTCATAAGTATGCTCATAGTCTTCATGGTTTAAATTTTCATGCACCTCCATCCTGGTTTTTGTGCTTTTTCTTAAAAGGAGGTTTATTATACAAGGATAAATTTTGATGGCAAATAGTAGGACACATTTAACTAAAGATTTGTACTAACTGCAGTTTTAGTCTTTGCAAAGATGGAGGTGTTGATGTTGTCAATATTCCACTGAGAAAGTAAAGCCAAGAATGACACACCAAGTTCTATCCAAGTCATCTAAAGCTAAGGCTTCATAGGAAGAACTAATGTGCTAAACATATGCTAATTTTTTTCCTAAATAGAAACCTTTTAGAGGTGACTTCTATACTATTCATTTTTACTAGTAAATTCTTTTCCAATTGCATATTAGGAGCAGTGGGATACTTAGGAAATCAGCAAATGAATTCTAATGTATGACTTGAAGTCAAATTGGCAAAATCAGGGGTTTAACCACTTGATGCATTACCAATCTGGAGTAATGAGTGCCTGAGAAACTCAGTTAAGGATTGTATTACAAATCCTGGAAGATTTGGCATGGCATTTGGAGCTGAAGAAAACAGTAAATAGGAAATGTATAGCCACAGATGAATTTTGCTTTTGTTTTCTAGATTTTGATTTCCAAATGTTTCTTTAGAACAAGTAACTTGGGTTAAATGGGATTTGAACAAACTCAGCTCCAGAAATTAGTAACCAATTTGCTTTTAAGGGTAATATTTCATGTTACACTTAATAGGTATCACATGTTTTTAGTTGGTCTTCTCTATATATTGATGTTGGCTTAGGGGAAAAAGGAATTCCAATAATAAAGCATCATGATACTTTGGAGATTGTATCTATAAATCATGCTTCACTATAACATTAGAGTATATTTAAGAAACTAATTATATAGTATACCATAGATATTGTGTGTGTGCATGTGTATATGAGTGTGTGTGTGTGTGTGTTTATGTGTGTGTGTGCATATGTTATTCATGTCTGAAAATATTCCTCTTGGGCAGCAGTCTAGTTGCTGGCCTGCTGACCTAAGGAAAAACATCTGGCAATTAAATGGAAAAATTGTAGGTTAATTGATAGGGGAAGACTAATAGGATTCTGGCTGTGCTTGAGATCAGGATGTGACCTCTGAGATATCATGGGTTGGAAACTGGAAAACATTTTAGATCTTGCACTTGAAAAAATATTTGAAGCGGCACCACATGCCAGAGTTAATCAGTGTCAAAATGTATTGCTCAATGTCTGTGGAAAACAAGCAAGAGGTAAACGTGATGGAAATATGTTTGCTCCTTTGTTATGGTCCCAAATTAATATGTTGAAGTCCCAAACACCAATGTGACTAGATTTATAGATAGAGATTTTGAGGAGGTAATCAAGGTTAAATTAGGTCAAAGGGTGGGGCTCTCATCCACTATGACTGATATTATTCTTTCTCTGTCACCTCACTACCTCTCTTTCCCTTTCCCAGAGCACAGAGTGAAGGCCACATAATGACACAATGAGAGAAAGCACTTTACAAGAAGGTCCTCACCGGAAACCGAATTGGCCAGCATCTTGAACTCAGACTCCTAGCCTCCAAATCTGTGGGAAAATAAATTTCTATTGCTTAAACCACCACACTGAGTTATTTTGTTATGGTCACTCTAGCACATTAACACACACTTTGTCTAGCTGTCTGAAAATAGGTTCTAAGGTACTATGGGTACATAAAACATATTGCAATACCTGTGGTGCCAAAGCAGACATCTTGTTTTTCTGTGAATTATCTGGAAACAGACACAGCTTTAATAGTTTGCTAGGAATTCTCTTGGTAGTGTCTAACATGGTTACAAAAGTCATCAGAGTAAATGAAGTGGACATTTGCCATTTTTGTTTGGCCAGATTTACTTTTTCCTTCCTTCCAACATCACCTTGGCTTTCCTCTAAGGAAGGACATCTCTTTCACTCTTAGTCCACATGCTTTGGGTGTGGTTGAACCCACCCCATGTCTCCAAGTTGAGGAGATGACTCAGACCTGGACTTTGAGACGACTGAAGCCCCTGTTGGGATGATGACTCTGGGTAGCCATGTAGCAATTGCAGTCATTCAGCACGAGCTTGGGCTTTCTGAAACCTCTGAGAAAGAGATACACACATTCTGATGGATTTACTAAGATGAAGAGATGCAGGTCTGGAGCTGCTGGTGGCCATTTCTCAGAGAATTGACTCAAAACAGGAAGCCCAAGTCAAGAGGAGGAGAAAAGTATATTTCGGATAGAACTTTTTGAGAAGAAACATCCAGCCATTAGTTCATTTTGCATAAGCCTTCTTGATTTGGGTGCTGACTCTTGCAGACAGAAGAGACATTTTGGTCATCATTGTGGCTGGAGATTAAAAGAAATTTTAAATTTTGATTCAAATACCCTCTCCCTCTTTCTAACTCACCTAAACTTTTGTTAAGCTTCTATTAAGGCTGAGTTCAAATTCCATAGTCCCCATGAATGGCCTCTTTCTATAAGCTTTTACATCTTATACAAATTCTGAGGTGTCCAGTACATGGCCTATTGTGTGTGTGTTTGTGTGTGTGTGTGTGTGTGTGTGTGTGTGTGTGTGTGTTTATGCGTGCATGCACGCGCTTATTCTGAAACTCCAAATTTAATTCTTGGAAGACAGGTCATGGAAGAGCCTGGAAAATGACCACAGAGATTGCTCCAAGATTTAGTGGGTTGATCTCTTGAGGAGATGCAAAGGGAAGACCATCAGAGAATTGAAGAAGAAACCGTCAGGTCCAGGTGAGGTAGATAGCAATGGGCACAAAGGCATAGAAACAAATATCCTCAAGTTCTGCAGAAAAGAAAGGGACTGGAAGTGAGAATGAAACACATGCCATCCACCACCTGGATGTGAATAAGGAATTACAGGAGTGAAAGGGTGATATTTTAGGAATATTCTTGTTTTTGGTTTGCTAATTACTGTGGAATGAACAGTGTTCCCCTAAATTTGTGTTCACCTGAATTTTATTTAGAAATAAAAACTTAGATATAAGTTCTTAGTTAAGAATTTCAAGATGAAATCCTCCTGGATGTATGGTGGGCTTTAAATCCAATGACTGGTGATGTTATGAAAGACGTAACATTGTGAGTTTGATGTCCTCTCCAGACCCCAAAAACCTAGGAAAGAGGACGTATAAAGAGACTGTTATGCTGCCACAAATCAAAGAACACCAGAAGCCACTAAGAGTTGGAAAAGGAAAGGAAATATTCTTCCTGCTAGAATCATTGATGGGATCTTGGCCCTACTGATTCCTTGACTTCAGACTTTTGGCCTCCAGGACTATGAAGAAATAAATTCCTGTGCTTTGTAGACACCAAACTTTGGGTAGTTTGTAATGGCATCCATTGAAGATCAATAAACTAACATAAAGTATGGGAAAGTGGCAAGAAAGCTGAAAACTCTGAGATAACTGCTCAAAATGGGGGAAATCTATGTCTGATTTCATTAGCATTGAGATCAAAATTACTATTCCCTATACACAGTCTATCTTGTGTCTTCAATCTTAATGAGTCAGATGCTGACCTGGACTTGTATGGCTTCTGATGGCCATTCTCAGGAAAAGCAAGGTTTTGCTGAGCTTCTGCACTTTTCCAAGAAGGGACTGAGAAACAGGAGGTCTGTTGATTTTATTATAGAAATTCTACACTGTTCTCTGGCATCATGACAATTTGGCCATCTGCTTTGTGGAGGTAGTCCAGCACCATCAAAGAGACAGTACAATTTCTGTCACTTCTTAGAAAGGCCTCCTTGTAACACAACAGTCATTTAGCATGTTCATTGTGTGACAGTGTAAATTTTCATGTCTAGGGTCACCAATGATCCCAATTTGCCTTGGACAGCCCCAAGTTATGCAGGTGGTCCCAGCCTAATTAATTATAGCCCTCCCTCTTAAGGGCCCCTGTTTGGACAATAAACTATAGAGCCATCTTAGCTGTGATAGAATCCCTATTTTGTTTAAAAAAAGAAAATTTTGCAAATTAGTTTGTTTTCATTTTCTTGTGAAATCAGCAAGATTTAGAAATAGAGATTCAGTTATTCAAAGAGAGTTTTGCTCAAGAGTTAGAAAAGGGAAGTTTGTGATGTGTTTGTTTCCTAAAACTTGGTTGGTTTCCACTAAAGCAAGCCCCATGCCAATCACGCCTCCCCTACCTGTTTTTTGCCATCCCGGCAGCATCTCTATTCAGCAAAAGGGATCTGGCTTCTTCGGCAGTGTGACAACTGCACACATTCACATCTGCAAAGCAGGTGTAGCTGGCACATGCCCAAGCCCGGCCAGACAGCTTCATAAATCCTGCCCTTACCGCAGCCCGAATTACTTTTCATGACACAAAGCCAAGCTGTGTTATTCACCTAATGCCCCGATTTACAGTTCCCAAGACAAAAGAGCATAGAGATAGAGTTTCAGGGCTCTGTTTGCCTTCACGTTTATCCAAAGGTCAGTTTCAGGTCAAGCTCAAAAAAATCTGACAAATGGTGGTGAATAAACCTAAAAATAAATTAAGTGCAAGTGGGAAACTTAAGCATTCCTTGTTCTGGTGCCAAAAGAAAACTCAACCCAAAGCACATTCCTTTAATATCTGGAACAAACGGCTGTTCTCTTATTCATGGCACACTGGGAAATTGTGCTCTCTTCAGCTTATGTGCATATGTACAAGTGAGCTTACACACTTATGCATGCGCAAGTCGGAACAGTCCCCATTTGGTATTTGTTCTTGTGTCTTTGAGGCCCTGAGTTACTAGAAGATCAGACTAGCCTCCTAGTAAGAAAAGCTCTTATATGGAAAAATGCTATATTGGCCCAGAGTGCCACCCAATGTCCTGTCAGACCCAGCATACCAGGACTTCAAGTGAGAAAGCTCATCACTCCATGTACAAGAAAATCAGACTTGGAAATGCAGGAGCTTAGTGAGAGACACATGCTCATAAATCACATCCATGAAAGAGAAGGCCACATAGGTAAGCTGAATGCTTCATGTAGGAGACTTAGAACAACAGAATGAAAAAGTGCTGGAAGCTTCCCTGAATGCCTGGTTTGCAAATTGGTTTCTCTAGTTTGGTTTTTAAGGGTATGTATTTTCTTATCTACTGTTTCTACTCCCCTGGATCTCCCTTTAGTCTCTCTGCATCTCCCTCTTTCTCACCCACCCCACTCCCAACTGAGAAATGGGAAATGTGATGGTGTAGCTAGCAGCATAGAATTAATTAATGTTTTCTCTGAGCAAGGCTAATGAATTGTTTTAAGTAAATAAATGAAGAGCCCAGCAATAAGTAAGTCTCTCAAGATATTCCTCCATAGCTAAGAGAATCTTACCACCCAGCAGTACCTCTTCAGCAACTTCTGCATTGTCTACAGCCAAGATGTCGACCACGACAGGGCTGCAAGGGCAGCATGCACATATGCCCTAGACTCGCATGAAGGACGTTTGTAAGGAAAACAATAGACAGCAATGAAAGTCCAGCTCCCTGACTTCAAAATATTACAACTGGCCTTGAGATTCACCCTCCTATTGTTTTTTTCGATATGAAAACTTTCTCTGTGGTATAAATTTTCCTTCTGGTCACTCCTCTCAGTCCTTGTCTCTTTACTTTCCTATTCAATTCATGATTGAAATTTCACTCAAGCAAGTAAACCATTTCTGGAGAATAAACATACTTATCTCATCACATTTCAAAGTGGATTTGTAGATTCCAGCTGCCTCTGTTACAGACTTATAGCACAAGCCCGGAATTTTTTTTTTTTCTAAAGACTGAGTCAAGTAAGACTGATCACCGTCAAGCAAAGAGGAAGGATGGCAGATGAATGTGTTCCAGTAACTGATTTGACAAATCTGCCATATGGCTCGTGGACAGTAGCACTTGGACAACTGAGGCAAGATGGAGTTTGTCAAGTGAATCACTCAGAGGACCTACACAACCAATAGCATCGTTAACAGCCAGGGTTGCTCTCCTAACATCCTCTGGGCTCCCACTCTTCCTACACATGCCGATGGGGCCCTACTGCAAGCCTTTCTGGCTTTCTTCCTAGCAATTTCCACTGACTCACTAACAAAGTAGCCCCAAAATGCTGAGATTTCATTCTCCTGGAAGCAGCTTCAGCCAAGGGCACATGGGAGATGGTGAATGAATACCCTGGTAGAGAAAGCAGATTTGTTTGACACTGGATCCCAACTGTCTCTGGCATAATGCAGCCCTATTGCCTCATTGTGGGATTGCAGCCCTGCTGCCCTATTGTGGAATGGCAGGCCTGTTGCACGGTCACATACCCCTCAGTAGCTTTTTTGCCTCCTTCTCTCACTTCCCCATCCCTCTGCAGGTACTTCCTGGTTTCCCCCAGAAATAAATAACTTGTACTTGAAGTTGTCTGAGATCAGCTTCTGGAGGATCCTAACCTGAGGAAGTCCAATAGTGGTGAATTGTTCACTGAGACCATGGGGAGACTATGTGGCTTGATTCTGAAGAGCAGTCCCCATAGGCAACTTGAAAATAGCACCCAGGATGTTGCCCCAAAATTCCCAAGTATAGGGCTAAGGGGTATAAAATGCTAACCTCCAAATATAAAGACACTAGTAAAAAACTATATTTCCCTGCATATGTGTGTGTACACGCGTGTGCATCTATGCATGCATGTGCAAATCAGAATTGGGGAGTGTGAATTGTTGGGAGAGATGAGGAGGTAAGGATTTCTAGTCTTCTATTATTAGGATTATGACTAGGAAGACAAAGCATTGCTTTAAGATTTGTCTGTGTGTTTGAAAAGGTGGATGAATGTTATTAATGTATTCCAGGAAGTACTGAACACCAACTTGAAGCTTTTATCAGCTTTTCTTTGCTCTAATTTCTAAAGCAAAAATGCCTTCCCTCCAAATACTCTATTAAGAGAACATATGAAATTAATGAAACATATCATTACTTTTACAATGGCCAAATTGTAGATTTGTCACAGTACAGAGACGGAAACTCATTAAGCCATTGTGCTTCTGCTTCACATTTTATAGTGTATTAAAAGAAAAAGAATTTTCCAAACCTACCAAACCTTCTTTTCTCCTATTGTCTCTCTGGAACTTCTTTTATAGTTCAAGCTGCAAATCATCTGACTTATCTCTCCACGCCTATAGTATTGGTAGAACAGAAATTTAGAATACTTATAGCTGAAAGTGAGAATCTCAATTTGGGGCTAGGGATTTCATGGTTTATTTGAGAACTAGGATGGAGTTGACAAGTCCTTGCATCCTTTGGAAGCTGTAGAGTACAACAGCATTCTTCTTTATCAGCCCATCAAACCCCTTCCCTCATATCTTTCAGAGAAACTGTGAATTATTTATTCTGTGGGTTTGGGCATTTTAGCAAACCTCAGCACAGTTGCAGTGTGAGGCCAAGTCAATCTTTCAGTTGCCCTCTGCATTCTTTTGAACCATGCTGCATTTTTTGAGAGGGTACTATTAATTCAAAAAAGAATGATAGGAGAAATCAAGTGTGGATCAAAGCAGAATTGGTTAGTTCTCTTTGCAGCCTCTACCCTGTACTTAATTATAATTGAACTCTTCAAAATAATGTAAAAGTCATCCTGTGCCTATCTAAATAGATGCTGCCTGGTTGGCATATTTTTTTGGTTGTCATAATCAAAGTCAATTTGTATTTAAAAATTATTGCACAGGGATATTTGACATGAATCACTTTAAAAAATCACAAACTTTTTTCACTTAAAAAATAAAGGAAACAATGTCTTATGAGGTACTTGACAGAAAAAGAATATTTCTTTCATCGTGGAATTTCATATTCCTTGTATAGGAACTTACCTATAGAGGGAGAAATATATGAGAAATATATTTCCTTAGGTTCTTTCCCACATTCTCCTGGGTAGTTTTCAGTTACCCTTTCTATCAGTCAGAGTTCTACAGAGAAATAGAACAAATTACATCCACATAACTGGAGAGAGATTGATTTGTTTTTACTTTATCTAATTATATATAGAAATATGTGAAAATTATAGATAATAGATGACAATATGATGTACATATCAATATGATAGAATATACTTACATATATAGATATTGTATCATATACATATTTATACATACAAATTAGGAAAACAGATTTTAAGGAATTGGCTCAAATGATTGTGGGGCTGGCAAATCAAAGCTATAGGACTGGCTGATAGGCTAGATGTGTAGGCAGGATTTCTATGTTAATCTTGAGGCAAAAGTCCTTCTTTTCTAGGAAGACTCAGTCTTAATTCTTATGACCTTCACACCCATTATAAAGGATAATCTGTTTTACTTAGAGTCATCTGATTGCAAATATTGATGTTAATTACATTAACAAATGCCTTCACAGTAACATCTCAACCAGTTTTGGATCAAGCAACCAAACACTATACCCTAACCAAGATGATGCATAAAATTTACCATTACAGCCCTCAAAAGGAAACCACAACCTTCCTGCCTTATATTGTACTGGAAGGAATATGGTAATCTGAGAAAGAGACTTGGATTCAAATTCCATGCCTGCGACTTCCTGAGTGTTCCTGAGCAAGTATAAAGCTTTCTAACTCTTATTTATAAAACCATGCAGGCCAATTACAATTCTTTATATTGCAAAGCACAAAAAAAAAAAAAACAAGCCAGTTAAACTCAAGAAAACAAAGGGGAGATGTATTGTCTCAGGTGACTAAGAACTTCAGCACAGGAACAAATTCAGGGTTCAGGCTCTAAGTGGGCTCAAATGATGTGTGGAGACTCAGGATTCATTCCTGTCTCATGCATCTCAGCTCCCATTGCTGCCCTGTACTCTTCCATTCTCTTTCAGGCACTTTTTCTGTGGTGGCAAGCTTCTCCTAGCTGCTTCAATTTATAACATTTTAGGTTAAAGATCACATTTTAGCTCTTCAAAGTCATGAACATGTCTAGCCACTTCCTGTGTCCTGGGGCATGAAGTCTTTCAGCATAGGACACTTGCTGTATTTCTGGGAGCTAGAGGTAGAGCCCCATCCAGAGGCACACAAAGAGTGAAGCATGGAAGAGTTCCCAATAAGAAATGCTGTTTATATAGAAAGGGGAAGAAGAGGGGGTGGAAAGGGAAAAATCAACCACAGATCGATGATTTGGGTACTTTACTCTCAGGGCTGATCATTGAGGTTTAGTCTCTCTCCAGCCAAATATGCTCTGATTTGTCTAAGTAGGTAACTGGTTAAATATTCTCAGGCATATTTTCATACTGGGTTAGGACAGAAATGAACATACATACTTTAGAAAAAAAAGCTTCAATACTCTTAGGGGATTTGTCTTGGTCTTATCTAAAGATGGCCAACATCATCTTGCTATATCAATTTTGTGTAATCAACCTGTCCTAAAGAAAATGAATAGAACTGATTGGAAGTGAAATTTTGACAATTTGGATTGATAGTAGAGGATGATTTTTTTGTTGAACTTGAAGGGAGTTCAAGGAAAAAAAATCGATAATGAGAATTCTGGAAGGTTCTATACCAGCTTATCGTGCACAAAAGAATTAAAAGCATTTAATGAAACAAATTGGCTCCTGGGGTGAACTTAAACATAATACCAACTCCTCTCAGCTCTTTATTTCACTTTATTATTTATTTATTTATTTATTTATTTATTTTTACTATGCCCCAACTTTCTTCTTTCTCCTTCTAAATTTTTTTTCTGGCATATTTCTTTATACTCCATTTCCAATGATGCTCTTTGGCCTATAATACTTGTGCTTGTGACTTAACTTAGTTTGCCTCAGGGTAAAATGAAGTATGTGTGTGTGCATGTGTGTGTTGGTGATGGCACTGAGGTGTTGGAATTAGACAGTTTACAAATAGAAATTATTCTATTAGCAACATTATTTTGAGAATATGGGAGTGGGAAGAGATCATATTTCTATAAATGCACATGTAACAGTCCATGCACCCAGAAAAACCTTAGATCCTAACTCTGATTAAGACCTAAATAGATAAGTATTTTTGTAAATGTAAAACAAGGAATGCCACATTTTTGCAACTATATCTAGTAGAAAAGAAGAAGGAAGGGCTGGGGATGTGGCTCAAGCGGTAGCGCGCTCGCCTGGCATGCGTGCGGCCGGGGTTCTATCGAATTTGGAGGGAAATGGATGGCATTAGAGCAGATTATGCTAAGTGAAGCTAGCCAATCCTTAAAAAACAAATGCCAAATGACTGCTTTGATATAAGGGGAGTAACCAAGGACAGGGTATGGACGAAGAGCTTGAGAAGAAGATCAACATTAAACAGGGATGAGAGGTGGGAGGGAAAGGGAGTGAGAAGGGAAATCGCATGGAAATGGAAGGTGATCCTCAGGGTTTTACAAAATTACATATAAGAGGAAATGAGGGGTAAGAGAAGAATAATACAAGTGGAAGAAATGATTTACAGTAGAGGGGGTAGAGAGAGAAATGGGGAGGGGAGGGGAGGGGGGATAATAGAGGATAGGATAGACAGCAGAATACATCAGACACTAGAATGGCAATATGTAAATCAATGGAAGTGTAACTGATGTGATAAAGCAATCTGTATACGGGGTAAAAATGGGAGTTCATAACCCACTTGAATCAAACTGTGAAATATGATATATTAAGAACTATGTAATGTTTTGAACGGCCAACAATAAAAATAAAAAAAAACCTCTCTCTCTCTCTCTCTCTCTCTCTCTCTCTCTCTCTCTCTCTTTAAAAAAAGAAAAAAAAGAAGAAGGAAATCATCTTTAGAGGAGAGGGAAAAAATGAGGTAGCAAAAGACAGTTAATTCCTAGGAAATGTTTTATGGTAGCCATATTTATTGATTGATTAATTGATTTTGTGATTCTGGGGACTCCAACTCAAGAGTCTTAGGCATGTCAGGCAAGCCCTCTACCACCAAGCTATATCCCCAGATTCAACCACATAAATTCTTTGCCCAAGTACTTCTAAATAGTTTTTCAAATCATTCCATTTTATTTTGTCTCAATTCTCAATTTTTGAGAGTTGAAAATATTTGCATAATGTTTTTCTCTGCAATGCCACCAATCAGTTTAGACATTTGAGGATTATCATTGATTCCTGGGCTATTGCACCAGATTTCAGTGGGTAAAAGAGGCAAATGCCTAAAATACTGATCTGGAAAAACTCTAGAGCTTTAGGAACAAATATTTAGAGGTAGATCACATATTAGTTCTCCCATTCTTGGTACACAATTTTATACACCCAGAATTAAATTAAAATGGAATACATGGCTAAGCATGGTGGTACACACCTGTAATCTTAGCAGCTAGGGAGGTTGAAGCAGGAGGATCACAAGTTTAAAGCCAGCCTCAGCAAAAATGAGACCCTAACAACTCAGTGAGACTCTGTTCCTAAATAAAATACAAAATAGGGCTGGGAATGTGGTTCAGTGGTCAATTGTGCCCCTGAGTTCAATCCCCAGTACCCAAAAAATAACATAAATGGAATACAAATCAAATGAGGGGGAAAGAAAGAAAAACTTCAAGCAAAGAACTAAGTTGATACTATAGGAGTAGTATTTGCTTGCTCATCTTTATCTTAAGTCATGAACAAATAATGATTAGTTTAAATAATGATTTTTTTCACCCTTAAAATGTCAGTCTGTTAGTAAGCATTTCTAATAATTTGTATATTTTTAAGTGTCTCAGCAAGAGTTTTGTCATCAACACTGTTACAGGTACCATTCTGAACATAAGCCAACTGGGCCTTACCACATTTCATTGGAGCCAAGCAGATGGGTGAATGTGCTAGTGATAACTGAATTTTTCCCATGACCATAACTGCCATCCAGAAAGAAAGATAGAGAATGTTTATTCCAGGGAATCAAAGCTCTAAAGCATGTTTGTCTCTTCTTTTTCAGATAAAGAAACTGAGGCTTCAATAGATGAGAGTGACATGCCTCCTAGCAGAATTTTGTCTTCAACCCATCTGATTCTGATGCTCATATTTTTAATTACTTACTCAATACTCAGGAGTAAACCTTGGTTAATACTTTGCTTTTTTTTTTTTTAACAAATTAACAGTTATGCTCTGTTTTAGAGATAAGACAAATAGTCACTATAAGCTCCCTCACTCTTCTACACTGTAAGGTGAGGAAACCAAGTGCCTTTTCCAATTCACCCTAATGTGTGTCAACCTGTTTGTTGAGTATTTTAATGACAGCTCCCTCAAATTGTGCTACATGGACAATTCCCATTTTCTGCAATTAAATGTTGGTCATATTTTTAACTTTTCAGTAATTTGTGGTTTGAGATATTCTCAACTGCTTTCTAAAGCTCAATCATTTTTGCTGTATAAAATCAGTCTTTAACTCAATTCCAGATTATCTTCATCTCCTAACCTTTCTTCACTCACCTCACTTACACTTACCCACCCGGCAGAACCAACCTTGGTTGTGGATTTAGTGTCCTGAATTGGTAGGAGAGAGGTATCATCTTCTTACTCTCTAGAAGACCTTCCCTTTGAATTCGATCTTTCTGAGCCATCTTCTTGTCCATTTTCAGTGTGAGGAGAATCCACTAATGAGGCCACACCATGTCAGTCATGAGCATGCATGGCTTGCTCTAGTCCAATTTGGTTCTGTTTGGTACTGGAGGCTGTGGTGGATGTAGTCCTTCCTGCTTCATGGAACAACATTCTCCCTCTCCACCTCCTCTATTGAATCATTTTCCCTTTCAGGAGCCAATTAGCTACCTCCTTTGTCTTTGCCAGTGTCAATCAGTATATGCCACAGTCTATTTTCTAGGCTTGGCATCCTCCTGCTTATCCCAGTAGTCACCTGGGTACTAGCTTTGGTTTCTACACAGTCACTCTAAGTTCTCCAATGTAGGGAGCCTTAGGATCTGTTAGGGTATATTTCTGTATTTGGGAGCCAGAAAAGACTGGACAGGTACCCTTTTCTTTCAAGGTACCTGACTTCATGGCTTTCAATCCTAATGCAAGGAACTACTCCAGTAGCCTCTCTTTTAAATAATTCTCCAAAATATCATGGCACACATTCTAAGTTTTCTTTTCCCTTCCCCCTGGGATAAGCAGCACAATAATTACTTAAAATGACAACATTCTACAAACTGAAGGTTCCAAATCTCTTTCCCAAGAATTGTGCCACACTCCATTTGGGTGGCAGCAGCAGGGCAGGACTCTGGACTCTGCAGTGTAATGATCACTCAGAGTGAGATGCCAGCTTCCCCCCTTTCCAACACCCTCCCTTTCTATGCATGACTCTTTGAGATGGTCTGTCATCCTTCCCCAACCTCACTTAGTTTCACAAAGAAAAGCAGCACTATCTCCACAACACCCTGGAATTTAAATCCAACCACACTCAAGCTTCTTCCTGTCTTATATTAACCAGAATAGGGATGAATGTGATCATGGTGGCAGTGGGTGGGTGCCTCTCGTAGCAGGTCTAACCAGTAGATAGTTGGTTCTCACTGGAATCTTAGCAATTTAGATTGTGGGATAACTAGCACTTTTGCCCTCATCTTTGGGCCTTATTCCTTGTTAAATGACAGAAAAATTCCAGCATGACATTTTATACATTCACTTTTTATTGTGTGCCCTTCAGTCTCTTATGGTTTAGAAGATTTCCTAGTGAACTCTTCTCTAGGTCTGTCCACATTGGTCAGGAAATACCTACTGGATATTGGCCTATCAGGACACATATTTTAGGGCCCTGACACTCCTAGCAGAGCTAAAAGCTTAGGAAAGTAAATGAGGTTAAATTTAACTGTGTTTTTGGTTTTTGTAATAATAAACAACTTAACATGGGGCACTAATCAGAAGGATACCAGGGAGACAACCCTCTTCTTCACTCATGAAGACATTAGAGCAAGTCTACAATTCAAATAGATTTTAGCCTTATCCACTAGTGCAATTTTTTCAGAGGATATACAAATATAATCTCTAGGTGCAGTTACTGTGAACCTAAAACTGGCTCTTGTTTTTTATCATCTCAATTTAAGTGCCCAAGAAATCACACCAAAGCCCAGAGCTCTCTTCCCCAATGGCTTTGTCTTTGGATTTTCTGTATTATCAATAAAAACTATTTCCTTGAAGTTTATAATACTTATCTATCAAACACTTTCCAATAATCAACTCCTTTATTATAACTGCCTTATTTCACTAAAGGTCGTGAATGTGTTTTCCACTATACTCTGCCTATTCAACTCTAGCTTTCCTGTAAGATACAGGTCAAATGTCATCACCACCGCTGCACAGGACCAGGGTCTCTGACAAGGTTAGTGAAGTTCAAACAGAAGCAAAGTGCAGAATGTTTGATAGGGAAAGCTCATGACTCATAGGAGTCATGCAATCCTTGAGAATGGAAGATGAACGTGTGTACATGCACGATATTTTTGTCCTGCCATTGATTTTTTTTTCAATGTTGTCCTACAAAGGAAAGAATGATGGGAACAAAAAACAACAAATCAGAATTTTGGGAGACTTGTGGAAAAATGAAAAGAAAATAAAAGACTGGTTGAAATATGAAAAAAAAAAAACACAAAAGAAAAAAAATGTAAAAGGAATAAAGAAACATCAAAAGAAAGAAATTGCAAAGATGAAAGACCTATTAATTTTTGTTTAAATTAGAAGTGGAGTAAAGTTTCTCATAGACTATAAAAAGATAGGAGCAGTAAATAAATTATTGACTTTGATAGGAAAAAATAACAGAAAATAGTGGAAAGGACATTAATGAAATGTTATTAAAAATACATCTAAAACATGCGGAAATTTAAAATGTTATAAACGAATAGACTTGTGACTACAAAGTAAATAAGAAATCAGTAAAAATATGCCAAGTATTTTTTTTTAATTCATAGAAAATCATATATATGGGCATTATACCTGATATATCAAATATAGACAGGGAACAAAGAACACATTGGTATTAAAAACTAAAGAGGAAGACAATTCAAATTGTTGGTGAGGTTTAGAGAAGAGCTTAAAGAAGTCTGATAGTGTGTACAAAAGTGTAAAACCCTCATCTGTGAGAATCCAGGGATATTATTGTCTAATGAGTCTTAAGTTTAAGTCTAATAATAATAATAATAGAAGCATTTGAAGAAAAGAAATCTGTAGCCTAAGGAGACAAAGGGATTATTGTTAAATGATGGACGGCACTGAGAAGAAAACCTATAAAATTTCAACTGACATGTGTGGCTTATTTGGGGGAACTATCATAACTAGTAGGTAGCACTTTTAAAAATATCTTTTAATCTTAATTTTTATTGGAGAAAGATATTATATGTCTGGTGTAGAAAATCTAGAAATACAGTTGGCCACACTGACACACACCTGTAAACCCAGCTATTTGGGAAGCTGAGGTAGGGGTATTGCAAGTTCAAGGCCAGCCTGGCCATATTAGTGAGACCTTGTCTCAAATAAAAAATAAAAATAAAAACTGCTGTTCGTACAGTAGCTCAGTGCTAGAGAACCTATGGGTTCAATTCCCAGTATTGCAAAATAAAAAGAAAAAAAAATAGCCAATATATAGTTTTTCTTCATACATATAAAAATAATCTTTTCTGAAAGTTTTGCTTTCAATATACTATTTGGAAAGTAAGGAAAGCCTTACTTTCCAAATAATATATTGCAATTTGCATGTTCTTAAATATCCAGTAAAATTTAGTAGAGTTATCTACTCTCCCTATTTATTTTGGGTAATCAGATAATTTTCACTCTAAGAAACAAAAATGAAATATTAGGTTTTTGTGTTTGGATTATTTCTAAAAGTTGAATTACTCAAGGGAAAGAATGTTTAAATGTCTTTAAGAGACAGGCCCTATGGCAGACTCCTTTAATCCCAGTGGCTGGGGAGGCTAAGATAGGAGGATTGTGAGTTGAAAGCCAGCCTCAACAAAAGTGAGTTGCTAAGCAACTCAGTGAAACCCTGTCTCTAAATAAAATACAAAATAGGGCTGAGGGTGTGGCTCAGTGGTCAAGTGCCCCTGAGTTCAGTCCCTGGTACCCACCCCCACCAAAATAAAAAGAATAAATATCTTTAATATTCTTTTGTTTACTTACAAATTTGCAAAAATGTTGTTGCCTGGTTTAGAAATGTTTAGTATTTGTTGGGACTTTTCAGAGTAATTTTGGAAAACCTAAATAACTGACCTAATAGCATTACCCAGATCCCTATACCCTCCACCCTCCTCTTCTCTGTTTCTCCTTGCTCTGACACAGATGGATCCTTTGGAGGATATGTCTGATATAAGTATTCCTTGCCAGAAGAGGGGGTGTTGGTGAATTACCTCTTACCTGGACATAGGTATATAGCACCATCTCTATCTCTGTTTTGCTTATGGGTAGTAATATCCTCCTGATTTCAGGATTATACCATCCATTCCCCTCTTTAATATTTTATCATTAAAATGGAAATCTTGAAAGTTGAATATAAACTCATTAGTTACTTATAAGCTTTTCTTCTGCAATCAGGTATTCAGAAATTTAGGAAATTCAATAAAGTTGGTTTAAAATATTGTATCTTGAAAAGTCATGTCTAAAACATAATGCCAGATTATGGAATATGGACAAGTTTAAAATAACAATATTCATCTGTCATGAGAGTTCTGATTTAGAAACTTAAAAGAAAACATGTTTTGGACTTGAGTTTTCCTAAAATCTTCATTTGGAGATGACTTTGTAAAGAGTAAATCTTCCATTTGACCCCCAGCCTTTGGTACATAAAGTTTTGCCAAACAGGCAGGATGTTCCAGAATGAGACCAGGTAGCCTCAAAACCCACAGGTCCCAGCTACACAGCTTTCTCTTCTGAGCTACCAAAAAGCTAAGAATCCCATCTTCCCAAATGGGTCATTGTTGATTGGAAATAGATGCAAGAGTTGAAAGTTAAGGCAATTATTTAGATATTTAAAACCAAAATTACAAGTTATTTTATTGAAGGACGTAAGGCAAAAAGGAGTGTGGGTAGTGCAGTCATCCAGTCTGTTTGCCTGCATCCATGAAACCTCTATGAAGTTACCCACTGCTGCTCTTCAGGAGGCCCCTCTCTTTTCTGTCTCTTACTGAAGCTCCTTCACCAGTTTGGGTTCATGCCCTGCCCCCTGCCTCTCGCACCTATTAGCTTCTGTCTCATGTACCAAGCCCACTTACACAGTCTTTCAGACTTCCCTCATGTTCTTTGATAAGCAAGGTGTTTTCCCAGTTCAAATTCTTAGGTACATTTTATGTTTCTTATTCTTGTGCAAAAGGATGAAACTTGCTACATTTTTCAGTAAGATAGTGTTGAAAAAAGAGAGGGAGAGTGATTTTTCAAACTAGATAGGTGAAACACAATTTGGGGTGTGGGAATCTCCTATGAATTTTCCATTCTCTCTTTTTAAACTACACGAGTGATTGTTTTAATTTTCCAAACTACCTAAAATGAACACGAAAATTTATAAGGACGTTGACATAGCAAGTTATAAAAAGCATGATCTCTGCTGAAATTAAAAGAACATTGGAGGGCTGGGGATGTGGCTCAAGCGGTAGCGCGCCATGCCTGGCATGCGTGCAGCCCGGGTTCGATCCTCAGCACCACATACAAACAAAGATGTTGTGCCCGCCAACAACTAAAAAAAAAATAAATATTAAAATTCTCTCTCTCTCTCTCTCTCTTAAAAAAAACCACATTGGAATACAACATACTTAGAGTAGGAAGCACTTTAGTTTGGCTGGATGTAGTATCATGTAGCTGAGAGCATATCTTTTATAAAACACTTTGCATTTTTTTATGGCCACAATAGGTGAACTCTTTCAAGAAAGCTGGATTATAAGGTTACTTCAAGGCTTTTGAAATTCAAGATGCAGAGCAAGTTTTGCCAAAAAGAGCACTATCTAGTCCAATAATCAAACACTGTGTTTTTGGAAAGCAGAGCTGAAAGTCTGCTAATTATTTGCCTATATCCGTGACAACCAGACAGAATATCATCAGAACCTTTTTTTTTTAAATTTGATTTGTGCTTTCATTTCTTCTTTTTGAATACTTAATTTCCTACATATTTATCTGTAAGGTTTATTTCACCAAAAGTGTATTGATAGCAGTCTTCACAGGCACGTTCTAAAGCTTCCAATGATTGTGAATTTCAGGGAAAACTCCTTTGGTGATGTTCTGATCTCTTGTGGAAAGTACCTTAGACCAGCCACATAAATTTATTTGTTGGTTTTAGGTCTGACTGTCAATCCATTTTTGCAAGCTTGTTCCTATTAATTCCCAGTTTCACTTTTTCCTCCTTTAATTGCTAAATAGACATATAATTGTGGTCATCTTAAAGAAGTAAATAGTACAACTATAGTCACAAACTGGTAGCCTTTTGGCCTAATTTGGCATGTAGGCCTGTTTATTTGACACCTTTACAAATACAACATGTGTATACAAACATACACAGAAATAGAAAAAAAAAATATATATATATATACACACACACATAGATAAAGCTCCTAACAATAAAAATTATTAATTACCAGTTTATGGGGACTTGACTTTGTGTCTTCCAATGTATTTCAACTTTTTTACAGTCAACATATATTTCTCTTATAATTAGAAATAAACATACTTTTAAAATTCTCATGCTTTTCAGAATTTAAAATAAGCCAATTTCTTTTTGTTTGTTTTTAGGAGATTATCTTCCATTTGTTTGTGATAAAACCCAAGCCATTATTTTCAGTAGAATGCTTCATTTGTTGCTAGAACATGAGCAGGGGCTTGTTCCTCATTAGATCTGGAAACCTTTATAGGTGTTTTTGTCTGCTTTTTTGGGGGGCGGGTAGTTGTTAGGGATTGAACTCAAGGGCACTTAACCACTGAGAGACATGCCCAGCCCTATTTTGTATTTTATTTAGAGACAGAGTCTCATTGAGTTGCTTAGTGCCTTGCCATTGCTGAGGCTGGATTTGAACTCACCACCCTCCTTCCTCAGCTTCCCCAGCTTCTGGGAGTATAGGCATGTGTCTCCAACTCTGGCTGTTTTTCATTTTTAAGAATTAAAATAATTCAGGGATTTTTTAAAAATACTTTAATTTTTAAAAATATTTAGTAACTTGTGGCTGCTATTCCCCTTTCCTGCACTGGCTCCATCTTCACACCAGCTGTGCAGCCTTGCAGGGACAGGATCACAAGCTCCTCAGGTCCCTGCGTTCAGGACATATGCTTGCTTTGGAGATAAGAGTCAAGCAGACCAGGACTCCAAACCACTATTAACTCCTCTCAGAAAAGATCAGCACTTCTTTGATGAGCTAATAAACCCAGTAAAAACAGAAAGCACGTCCACAAACATGCTTTTCTGGGGACAAGAGGTATTTAAATTCCCATTGTGTCTATCAAAAGGCCCTTATTGTGTGCTAAAACTTGGAATTAGTAAGCTGGTAGGCCTGCATCATAATTGGAGACATACATGAAATCATCACTTCAATGTTATTTAATTTTGTTTACTGACAGCCTTCAATGTTCTCATTGACACATATTTTTTAGTCATTCAAGATATGAACACAAAATAACATACTGTCTTATTAGAAAATCCTCATAAACATCTTGCAAAACAAAATTGAAATTTCTCCCCAAATTTCCAGTTAAACATTATGAAACCATAATGTAAATCTCAGAATTATTGTTTGATATCCCCTGACCCATCATTTTTTGTAGATGTTTGGAAAGCATACTTCTCCTCCCCCCCCCCCAAATCAAGATTTTCTAGAGAAAGAGTATTCAGGGGTGGAGGGGGAGAAAAGAAAGAAAACTAAAGAGAAAACAGGAGAAATTCAACTTAGAAAAAGTTTGAAAGTCAACAAAAGTAACTTTACTCTTGATTTTCATTTTGTTTTTCAGATCTCAGGTCAAGAATTGCTTTTTTTCCCCCACGAGAGCCCCATTAGAGTGTCCACAGTTCTTAGAAGACACATTTGGTACTGCCAGAGAAGTGACGCTTGTGTATCAGCATTCTCTGCCAAGTCTGGTTGTTCTTGGCAAGAAAAAAAAAATCACTTGGATGTGAATTCAGATTGAAGCTGCTGTCCAAAATCACTGGCCTACATTTTAAAAAGAAATTGCAGAGAAATGGATAGGAACTAAAGCACCTACCAATGGATCCTGGATCTTGCCCTCTTCTTTTAAAAATTAGCCTAATAGAATAATTGTCTTACTCTATTTTTACCATTTTTATAAAGTTGCAATTTTCTTAACTTTGAAACAGATTCTATACAGGATACTGAATTTTAAATTGCTCCCGTTTTGAGGTTGAAAGGAAATAATCTGTTTGGTTTCAACTGGTATATCTGTATAATTTTCATCTTTTCGTGACTCATATTCAAGGTATTGTCCTCTTAGTTTTGCTTAACTAGGGTTCCATAGTTTTATAAAATTGGAGACAAAACAGTAAGATTTCAATACTGTGATTAAAAATAAGGGACACTGTTTTTATAATTCACTAGAATGTGCTAGTTCTGTGCTTGTGGTAGGTGTGCAATAAATATTTGTTAAATGAATTATGAAAAATAATTAATGAAATAAACTGACATTTGTATAGGTCAAAAACTTTTGAGTCAACCTAATCCTCCATAGGAATATTGTAGGGAGGAAATAATATATCAGTTGGAAATTGTGTAGGCAACAGAAACGCAATTAACAGTGGCTTAAAGAATTATGGATTTATTTAGCACTCTTAAGAAGAAGCCTGGAATTTGGCAGCCGGAGACTATGGCATCTAGTCATGTGTGATTTTTATATTTATGGTTGCAAAGTTGCTCTTCCTATTACAAGTCAAACATCAACAGCTCATGCAAGAAGGAAAAGAAGAAGGAGGCAGCATCAGTGAAATATAATCTTTTTTTCAGAAATCTTTTCAGTAAACTCTGGCTGTGTCTTAGAGGTTATTACTGTCTCTCATGGCTACCCCTTGCAACAGTGGAGAGTGGAGCATTAGGGGAATTTTTTTATTGGACACATTTCTACCCCAAACAAAATCAGAAAGAACGGATCATCTATTGGGTGAGCACTAGCAATGCCTGCCAGAAATGAGATGCTCCCTGGAAAGAGCTCAGTGTCTGACAAAGAATAACCACTGAGTCAACTGTAATTGTTATTTCTTATTTATCAATTGATATTATTTCCCTCTTGCACTTCTCTCAGCAACCAAAACTCAAAATCTGCATACTTGACCTGTTTAAATTTTAATTTTTTGCTTTCTATCCATGAAATTCTGTAAGAGCCATTACATTTTAAAATTCATTAAATAATGCCAGTGTCCCTATTTCTTCTTTAACATTCTAAATTCTTCAAATTCTTCTTTACTCAGGATGGAATATAAAAAAAAATAAGATATACAGAAAAATTTTAGAGTAATCCCAGAGAAAAAGGAGAGAAGGAAAGGTGGAGTGAGGAGTCTAGAAAGGAGAAAAAAACAACACAACAACACTAGAGATGGAACCAATTCCTACCTGGCTACCCCTGGGCAGGTGATCACGCAGACATTCGAGAGGTATGCTCCGAGAAGCCACGCAAACTACTGTGTCTCCACACAGCCTGTCCACGGGAAGGGAGAACAAAGATTATAGCTTTTGGGTCTTTTTGGTTCACTATTTCCCACTGTTCCAAGTCTCCCCAGTGGAGTATTAATATCTATTCATTTCTCAATTTGCCATTAAACTGTCATAGGTTACAATGGGAGAGCAAAAGTCCCCAAGGCTCCAGTAGTTTGACCAACAGTGATCAATGTTGTATGTATGTATGGGGGCGGGTAACTCCATACTTAAATTCATATCTGTAAAATAGTGCAAGTCATTGCTTGGCTTTGTCAACAAGCAAAGAAGAAAAAGAAGTACACATCTGGGATTGCGCTGCAAATGTTCCCATATAAAGAATAAATCTCGATTGAGAAAGAAGATTCCCCAGAAAAGATAAATTGCTTCCATCTTTGTGTGTCTCTAATAACATATATATGCCAATATTATTAATTTTAATCTATTTTATTATAATTACTCATGCATATGTCTGCCTCTGCCTAAGAGTGCAAACTCCTTAACTGGGTAAACTTACTTCTGGATTTTCCTGAGAAAATTAAATTCATTCCAGTTTAGTTCAGTTAAAATTTGATATATATTTTAAAAGTCAAAACCATGTCTGCTTTTTAAATATTTGATTAGAAATTTTGTCTCTGTTAAGTTCACAAAGTACTGTATTTGTATGATTATATTACACCAACTATATCATCCCAAATTAAAATTTAAAAATAGTTTTTTAGCAACTATTTTTACATTTCATAAAAAAAGAAATGGATTTAAAGCAGTAACTCAATAGGCGCATGGAAGAATAAATACAATAAGGAATTGTTCTGTGTGAGACAAAGCAATATTTTATTTTTAAATTTTTAAATGCTTACAAAATAATGCACAATGCATATATTTGATGCTATATAGAACAAATGAAATATTATATAAACCTTTTTATCATGTCTCACTATTGTTTCTTGCTATTTATTACTACATCTTTTCTTCCTCCTCCTCCTCCACCTCCTCCTCCTCTTCCTCTTTTTTGTATTGGGAATTAAACCCAGTGGCACTTTACCAATGAACCTCATCCTCAGCTCCCCATTTTTTAAAAATTTTCTCAAAGAGCCTCACTGAGTTGCTGAGGATGGTCTCAAGCTTGTTATTTTCCTGCCTCAGCTTCCTGAGTCACTGAAATTACAGACGTGCACAGACTAGCTAGTAATGACAGTTTGTGCTTTGTCAATGGAGGCTAAGAAATTTTAATCATAAAGTTAAGATAGACACCAGACATCTGCTTTTTATAATCTTGGTGTCCTATATTATTAAGTTATCAATTTCTAAAATACATTTTAGCCAGTATTATTTTCTCTTGTTAATAAGAATAATATTGTGCCAGGAAAAGGAGTATTAAACTATCCCAGTTATTGACATTTCAATAGTCAAAAGGGTGTTTCTTGAATTTGCTTTGTCCATATCTGAAAAATACTTCAGTTGGCTTGCATTGACTTAGACAGGACCTGTATCATATAAGGATGGTGATCCTAGAATTCATCATCCAAATCAGGATTCTTTGACAGAAAAATAGAGAATTATATTATTTTTTGGTAACTTTCAAAGTCATGACAAATTCTGCCTGAAAAAGCAAAAAAGAAAAAGAGAATGAAAGAAACCTTAATAGAAAAAAATTAGAAAATTACTTTGAAACTCTCAGTGAAGACAACTCTAGAAAGTAGAAAGAGGAAACTATGTGGTATTTGCTTTTAATTAAGCCTGAATCCTCTTCTTTGCTACCTGGTGTATGTTTTAGATAAGTCACTTAGCTGAGCTCTTTTATTGGTCTTGGGATCTATTTCATTGCTCACTACAAATTCCAAGGTGGTTTTAATATGATTTATATATCTGTTACATTGGAGGTTAACAGTCTCCAAAATTAAATTAACATTGCCTCATGCTGAAAGAAAAAAAGGGTCTTTTCAGGTAAAATCACATTTTATTTAGGTGAAATAACTCCTTTACAATTTTTTCCCCTAAAGTAGATTTCTGTTTTCACAAGCTGCCAACACTATAAAAACAAAGAAAGGTAGTCAAAGAAGTCATTCTCTATGTGATTTCTTCTAAATATTCTTTTCCAGAAATATCTTTTTTTAAAGGGTTGCCTTAGATTTACAGCTTTCTTTATTTCTTTAGAAATGGAAAACAACCAAGTTTAATTTCTTTGAAAAATATGCTTCATAATGGGAAAAATTTCCCTCAGAAGAGTTTGGTAAACTGTTTTAGTCAGCGTTTCCCTGCTGTGACTAAAACACCTGCCCGGAACAATTTGGAATTTAGATAAGTCACTGTGGAAACACCTGTCCAGAACAATTGTAAAGGAGGAAAAATTTATTTGGGGGCTCCATTCCTTGGGGCTGTAGGTGAGGCAGAACAACATGGAAGAGGAGTGTGGCAGAGAGAAGCAGCTCACATGATTATCAGAAAGTATATCACGAGGCACTTTCCAGATACAAAACATATACCCCAAAGACACACCCCCAGCGACCCACCTTCTCTAGCCATACCCTGCCTTCCTTCAGTTAACATTCAGTTAATCCCATCAGGGATTAATTCACTAACTAGGTTAAGGCTTTGAAAACCCAATCATTTCATCTCTAAAGCTTCTTGCATTGTCTCACACATAAGCTTTTCTGGGACACCTCATATCCAAATCATAACACTGTCATAGTAGACCTATAGACTTTCCTGGACAGAGCTAAAGGACTAAATAGATCAATGAAGAACAAGCTGATGGGTCAGAGGCTTTCTCCAGGATCTTTAGAAGCCATAACCTCATCAAGAATACTGGTTAGATGCTTGATACCTAAGGGATTCTTGGCCAACACCATGTGCCCAGCAGACACACAAGAAATATTTATGGAATGCATATTCAATAAGTAAATTTACAAGAAGGAGATAATTAGTAAATGAAAACCTACAATGTATCTCTTGCTACTGTCTTCTTCTGAGGACTTAATCACTTTCTTGGGAAAAAGAGCAACTTAAATGTCACTATAGAGTACATTCCTAACAAAACAAGAGGTCTCCAATGGACTTGCTGGTTAGTTGCTCCTCCTGTACATACTGTGATAATTTGCTCTTGTCCTTATCATGTCTGTTTAGCTTCTCCTTTACTAGAATATACAAGGAGGAACAACAGGTTGTGGCATGATACATGTAACACCCATGCTATAGACACCCATCTCTGAAAGGTTGTAGTATGAGGATTTATTATTCCTTTTTCTTTTAAATATTTTTTTTAGTTCCTGATGGAGCATTTATTTTTATTTCTTCATATGTGGTACTGAGTATACAACCCAATGCCTCACACAAGCTAGGCAAGTGCTCTACCACTGAGCTACAGTTCCAGCCCCATGAGGATTTATTTTTCTATCTTGAAAAATACACACATTTTTAGACTTAGATAAGAACATAATTAAAGTTTCAAAATGTATGTAGTTTTTTAAATTTTTTTTCAAGTATTTCCACAGAGGTTATCACATTCTCAATGTCACAAATTTCATCTGAGATATCAGGGCATCAAATTGACATTTGGTAAGTGGATAAGGGTTGGAAAGGGAATTGAATTCATGGTAAGCCCCCATTTCTAGAACTCATTGAGAGTGTTCTTGTCCTATGAATATCCAAAAGGCTATAACAAAGTAAACGCCAGTTAGATACTTGTTGAGTTAGTTAATATTTTTTTTTAAACTGGGTGAAATGGATTAAATAAGGATTTTTTAAAAAGTGATAGCAGGTTCTGCTGTAGCCAGATTTTTCTAGGTACTCATCTTTGCAGATGAAACTCATTTGGTAATTGCTTAGCTCTCTTCTCAATTTTATCGCTTAAGGCAGAGTAAATATCCTCAGGAATGTTGTATTTATTCTTAATATTTGCTCAAGTAGTTCTACTAAGTATGAAGTAGATAATGATAGTGGAAATACATGGGCATAATTTTGATTGGTAAATAGAAAAATGATTCTGTTATTATTTCCCAAGTTACTGAACAAAGTCTATATTTTGGAGACCAGATGTACTTCTACCATGAAAAATTGTAACATTTCTTCTATCAGAGTTGGGTTAAAAGGCATTGGCAGATTTTTACACGGGCTGAAGACTATGATAACAGTGATACACAGATGTATTTTCCTAATGTGAATGAAAAAGTGAATGCAAAACTGGGAAATTAAATAAGTAACATGATAAAGTAGGGGAAACATGAAGAACACCAGATTGGAAAAAATAGCTGAGCTGGTGTTTTCTATTCCCTTAACAACTGAGTAGGTGACTTGATTAATGGTGCAGATTGCACGCAGTTCAGTGGCCACCTGAATGAACATAAGCAGATCATAATCACCTGGCGAACTGCAGTCTGAACATTTCTTTTGTAGTGGGAAAAACTGACATTAGCTCTTATCCCTCCTGAACCGAAGCACTTATTAATCTCAAATTAGACCACAAAAAAATTTTTTTAAACTCCTAAGACACAATCTACTTAAAATGCCATATTGACTTATTATATTATGAGAAAATAAATATATAAATTGACTTGTAAATAAGAAGCCTTGAGTGGGAAAATACAGAATCAATCCCAACAGATTATTATCCACTTTCCACTTTCCCAGAAAAAAAATGGAAAGACTGAAGTTCTACTTCTGGATGACTATTTGCATATTCTACAGTCATTGTTTCTTTTGTTCCATTTTTATATTCTTAACCATTTATCAGAAGCTAAAGAGACCTATTAATCATTTTCTCTAACTGTGACACTACATAGGGTATCAATTGCAGTCTTGAAATAAAAATAAGATAAATGATTTGACATGAATTGTGGCCCGATGAACCAAGAACAAAGATCTGACACATGGTAGAGCCAATAATTCCTGTTCTATGTTTAAAATGCATACTGACTAGACTCTTCAGACTTGCCATTTCCTTTTATTGGCATTCTGAAAGAAGTACAGATTACAAAAGAGAAAAGTTAAATCCAAATTAAATTGCATATTGCTTGTAAATAAGAATAAATGCACTGGGTAATGGTAACATTATTATTTCTACTGTCTTTTAATCTTTCATGAAGAAGGTACCCAATCGTGCCTGCACAGAGAACACCATAGTTGTTATTGATCTTATGTATGAGGCAGGCTTCTGTGCAAGGTGACACAGCACTGCAAGTTCAGTTATTACTGAGTGACCAAGGACTTAACAGTAAAGACTATGTTTTGTCCGAGGAAATGCAGAAAAGATACATTACTATAAAGACTCATTAGAAGAAGAATTATTTTCCTACTAAGTTCTTGTATCAATTGAGTAAGCAATAAAATGATAGGCAGATGTCTAAAATTATGAAAACTTAAGCCTCAATGATATAGCTAATTTACCATGGTTATTAACACATGAGACTACATCTACAATTGGTATAGTGAGTTATGCAATTGCCCATTGAAAATGTGACTGTATAGAGTGCTGACCTGGATCATGAAGGCCAAAGCAGAGTCATAATTTTATTATTTCCTTAACTTTTTAGTATATGACTTGTAAATATATTCATCATCACTCTCCACTTCTCCATCCATGCATTGTCAGGGATATTGCTATGAGATTATTATGTTGTGCTCTTATTGTGCCATAATACCTATAGTGTTCTTCTCCAAACACTGCTAGTTCATAGGAATCAACAAAGGCTTGAGAGATTATTCTCTGTTCATTTATAGTGAGCTACAGCAACTAACTCCTCATGATGGTTTTCTCATCTTTTAAAAGGCTGAGAGAGGCTGGGTGCCGTTGCTCACACCTGTAATCCCAGCAGCTCAGGAGGCTGAGACAGGAGGATTGCAACTTCAAAGCCAGCCTCAGAAAAAGCAAGGCACTAAACAACTCAGTGAGACCCTATCTCTAAATAAAATGCAAAATAAGGCTGGCTATATGGCTCAGTGGTCGAGTGCCCCTAAATTCAATCCCATTAGTACCCATGCTCCCCAAAATGGCTGATAGAGGTTAAAATAACATAAAATATCAAGAAATAGTGTAGTTACGTTAGCAAGATGGCTGACTAGTTGCTTTCCTCCACAAAAAGAAGTACCAAAAACAAAATAAAACAAAAAATAGAAAAAGAATAATAAAACAATGACTATTCCACTAGAGTGTCTGTTGCACTCTAGTGAAATGCGTCAAGGACGTAGTAGAGACATAAAAAAGCACAGACACATGATGGCTCTCAGACACAGATTCCTGACCCCCACTGTTAGGCATGTTGCTGTAACAACTCCACCCCTGCAAGGCCTTTGAACACTGACAAGTACCCTGCTCCCACTACCATAGACAGGCCTGTCAGAGCAGCTCTGTCCACATGTGACCTTTAGAAACTGATGAGTGCTCCAAACTGCAGCCAGGAGCACTGCACTTACAGCCAACAGTGAACGTGCTCTCCTCAGAGAGCTGTGTTCCAGCTGGTGCAGCAATCCTGCAGCTGAGGCCACTGAGACCACCAGAGCAGTCATTGACGTGGACTACAGCTGAGGAAGCTACATGGCCACAATACTGGTTCACCTATCCAGCACAGTCAGCATAACCTACCTGCCCAACTAACACCATAGGGCACAGCTGCAGGAGAAAGGCATTTTTATTACAAAGGTCACCCTCTAAAATAAGTATAGACAATTGTTCTGCCATATGCACAAATATCGATAGAGGAAGAGTAAAAAAAGTAAGGTAACATCATGTTTCAAAAGGATCACAATACCTCTTTAGACCCTAAAGAAAAGGCAATCAATGAATTGCCTGAAAAGAATTCAAAATAATAGTCTTAAGGACACTTGATAAAACATAAGAGGATAGAGAAGTCAACAAAAATTAGGAGCATATTCATGATCTGAATGAAAAATTCCATAGAATTAGAGATCCTAAAAAAGAACCAAACAGAAAATTTAAATCTAAAGAACTCAATAAAATGAAATAAAAGATAGAGCTGAGACTCTCAACAAGAGTTAATATTAAACAAAAGAAAGAATTTCTGAACTTAAAGACATGGTTTTTAAAATAATCTAATCTAAAAGGGGAAAAAAAGTAAAGTTTAAAAAAATGAAGATAGCTTATGAGATGTATGAGACACCACAGAGCAAATGTATAGTCATATTATTTATGACGAAGAAGAGAAAGAAAAAGGAATAAAAAATATATTTAATAAACTAATAGTTGAAGGCTTTTCAGATCATAGAAAAGATATTGGTATCCAGTTAAGCTCAAAAGACCCCGAATAGATTATGACCAAAAAAAATTTTTCTCCAAGGCATATTATAATCAATCTGTCAAAAAAAAAAAATCCAAGAGTTCTAAATACAACAGGAGAAAAGCAACAAGTTACATATAAAGGAATCTCCACTAGGATAGCCAAAGATTTTTCAGCACAAACCTTATAGGCCAGGAGAGAATGAGATGGTATATTCAAAGTCCTGAAGAAAAAACACTGCCAATCAAAAATCTCAGAAAAATCTCTCCTTCACTATAGAAGGAGAAATAAAATCTTTCCAAGGAAAACAAAAACAGGAATTTATCACCAGACCAGTCTTACAAGATATGCTTAAGGGAGCTGGGTGATGTAGCACAAACCTGTAATGTCAGTGACTTGGGAGGCTGAGGCAGGAGGATCTTGAATTCAAGGCAGCCTCAGCAATTTAGCAATATTTTAAGCAACTTAGTGAGGCCCTGTCTCATATAAAAAATAAAAGGGGTTGGGGATATAGCTAGTTGTTAAATGCTCCTGGGTTCAATCCCTGGTATGAATAAATAAATAAACAAATAAATAAGGGAGCCCTACACTAGAAACTAAAAGTAATTGCCTTCATGAAAGCATGCATAAACACAAAACTCACTAGTAGATCACACACATGTAAGAGAAAGAGAAGTCTTTATTTACTAGAAGTAAACTTATATGCAATTAGATTAAATCCCTCAGTTAAAAGATTTATACTGGTTGAATGAATTAAAAACCTCAAGACTGCCAGACATAGTAGTGCATGCCTGTGATCCCAATAACTCAAGAAGCCAAAACAGGAGGATAGCAAGTTCAAGGCCAGCCTCAGCAACTTAGCAAGGCCCTAAGCAACTAAGTGACACCCTATCTCAAAACAACAATAACAAAAACAAACAAACAAATGAACAAAAAACCCCAAAGACTAGGACTATGACTCAGGAGTTAAGCACCTCCGGTTCAATCCCTGGTACTAAATTTAAAAATAAATATATATATATATATATATATATATATATATATATATATATATTGACTATCAGAGACTTCATGGGCAAAGATACATATAGACTCAAAATGGAAGATTTGAAAAAGATATTCCATGCAAATGAAAAACCAAAACCAAACAACAGTAGCCATACTTACATGAGGTAAAATAGAGTTTAAATCAGAAATTCCAGATAAGGACAGAATGGTCCGTATATAATGATAAAGAGATTTATTCAGCAAGAGGAAATAATAGTTATAATTGGTATGAACATAATGGTGGTAAAGCAAATATAATTAGATCTAAAAAGAAAATTAAACACCATTGGGGACTTCAACAATTTTATTAACATTTATCAGTGATCAAGTTATCCAGGCCAAAATAAACAAAAAAATAAACAAACATTAGAGTTAAATTATACTATAGTCCATATGGAACCAAAAGACATTTACAGAACAATTCATCCAATAGATGCAGAATGCACTTTCCTTTTATCAACACATGGAACATTCTTAAGGATACATATATTGGGCATGGAAATTGGAAGAGAGAACTTCAAAGTTTCCCAACACAAAGAATTGATAACCATTTAAAGAGATGGATTTATCAATTTTCCTGATTTGATCATTATACATTGAAAACTTGTATGGAATTATCACACTGTGCCCCACAGATAAGTGCAATTATTATCTTTCAATAAAATGTAAAATATTTTTAAGGTGTATTTAAAGTATAAATATAAATATATATATATATATATATATATATATATATATACTTATTTTCATATATATATGTATATATGCATATATATTCAGTATTTAATCAGGAACACAAGAACCACTCTATTCACTCCAGATATAAGGGCTTTTAAAATTACAGTTAGGAACTTACACTGGAAAAATTGGGGAAGTGGCATCAGACTAGCTACACCTGACAATCTCAGCCTGGAGTTTTAAAGTGGATCATCCTCAGGAACTCCTTGGACAGGGACAAATGCTACAAATGTCATGTTTGTTCACACGCATGGATGCAAGTGTCTCAGGGAAAAAATGTCTACATGTCTCTTCCTCCCCATATTTTCATGAGAATGCCAATCACTGGCCAATTTTAAACTAAAATCATGGAGGAAAGAAGATTGTGGGAAATGCAGTTCTCAACTTCTCTGCGATGCACAGAAATTGCAAGCATGGCCCTCCAGTTATCAACCCATGTTTATTTTTGTGATCTCTCTCTCTGACAAATTTTAGGTAAATTCAATAGCTCCTAGAACTTTCTACTTCTCTTGCCCACTTTGGCATTTGTGTAATTCACTGATTTTTAAAATTAATTTTTAATTTCTAAGGTTTTTAGTGGACTTTTTTCACAACTAAATCTTTATTCTTCATTTCTCTACATCTTATTTTAGTTTCTTTTCCATAATGAAAAGATGGAGTGAGCATCAAAGTATCCTCATTTTAAGAACTGTCAAAGTGTGGTCTAAAATAATTTTATTTGGAATAAACTGATGTTCTAATTGTTGATTTTCTTGGTTTTCAACCATTCTTTCTTCAGCTTTCTTTCATAATGGGTTTGAAGAGAGTCCTTAAAGCCCTGGATTCAAGTTGTAAAACTGGATCCATCCAATAGAAGGAATTTCAAATTCCTGTTAACATTGCAGTAGACAAGATTTTAGCCAACCTGCCAGAATCGGAAAGTATTGAGATTCAGCTGTATAGGATTGCCGTTTTTCTATTTACTTATAGTGCACGCATGCACACATGCATGTGCACACAAATATACACACAAACCTATACATATATACACATGTACACATGCAAACATCCACATGTGTTATAAGTTATTCTTTTTTAAAAAATCTAGGGGGCTGGGGATGTGGCTCAAGCGGTAGGGCGCCCGCCTGGCATGTGTGTGGCCTGGGTTCGATCCTCAGCACCACATACAAACAAAGATGTTGTGTCCGCCAAAAACTAAAAAATAAATATTAAAAAATTATCTCTCTCTCTCTCTCTCTCTCTTTAAAAAATCTAGGAATATTTTTTAATACTTATTATCTTTTAGTTATAATTGTACAAAATATCTTTATTTTTTTTTAATGTGGTGCTGAAGATTGAACCCAGTGCCTCACATGCCAGGAGAGCACTCTACCTCTGAGTCACAACCCCAGCCCTAAGTTATTCTTAATTGATTGTGTCAGTCTTTGGTCTATTAATAATGGAAAAGAATAAAAAGATATGATGTATTTAAGTGTGAACTTAGAAAGCCATCTTCATTAGAAGCTTTCTTGAGACATTTCAAAGTCTTGGATTTAATACATCTCTTTTTTTCAGTGATTTTAATAATTCATAGCCAAAGGTTTCCTGTTGAATATGTAAAATGATGTGCAGATCTTCTGGGACAATCATTACTTTTAAGTATTTATTTCAATAAAGCCTATACATGTAGTAACTGAATTTATCTATTTATACTGTTCTTTGTTTCTCCACAAATGTTCAATGCAACATCAATGTGATTTAAGTTATATTCCTTTATGAAAAGCTTTAAAATAAATGTAAAAATCATACTTTTTTTGACAGAATACACAGTGTAGCTTTTTGTTGCTCTTGTTGCTTTGGTTGGGTTTGATTTGGTTTGGTTCTCTAAAAGTAACTTTAAGATCCAGAGCTACTCTGCTCAGCTCTCATGCCTCAGTCAATAATTTTCTCTCACTCTTCACTAAAGTTTCAGCTCTTCCCACACTATTAAACTGAAGGCTGGAGTGTCTGTATTTGTAACCTGACTGCTCTGAGGTCTGTCAGTCTTCCCAAGCACCACTACTGAGGGGTTCAACAGTGTGAATCCTGCCATCTGCCAACCACTGTTCAGAATATTTGAATTTGAAAACCTATTTAGAAAGAAGTAACCAATTTTCAAAGCAACCCAGAACCTCATCATACCAAGACTACTGTGAAGAGGCACTCCATGTGGGTTCCTGGTTCCTCCCAATTCAGTGTCCAGGAGAAAGCAGGTATACAAAACCAATTCTCATTTGTGCAAATAAGTGGGTCTAACTCATTTGGAGCAAATCTTCTTTATCTCCTGTTTTGCTCCATTCTTAATTATTTGGACCATTCATAATTTTCAGAAGATAAAAGGTTTTTGAGTCCTTAGCCATCATATAGGGTGAAAACACACACACACACACACACACACACACACACACACACATCTTACAAGTTGTATATCAAACTTTGACAGGTAAAAGTGGATTAATCAAAGGGTAAGGAGATTGTCAGTCTTATGTTTGTTTTTATACTTAAGGGTAACTTTCAAGTTTCTAATTTAATTTTATTTGTTTTTTAAAGTTACTTAGAATCATAATAAGTGGTCACATAATATCTGAAATAGAAGGAATCAGGAAATATTAGTTTTAATTTCTTATAATAAATATTAATCTCACCCAGAACATTTGCAGGGGTGGGGTGAGGGGTGGAACCCAGAGGTGCTTCACCACTAAGTCTGGCCTTGAACTTAACAATTGTCTTGCCTCAACTTACAAGTCACAGGTATTTCAGGCCTGCACCACCGTGCCCAGCTCAGCCAGAATTTTTAATGTCATTTTTTAAATTTGTTATTTAATTTGTTGTATTCGATATTTTTAATTTTGAATACATATTTCTGATTCATCACACTCTAGGGTTTAATTTGGAAAAATCTAGCTCAAGACCTCAAATTAAGCAAAGTAGATTTCTAAAAATTTTTCTTATCTACTTGGTTGGAGTATCTCCAAGTAATGTTTCAGAAGACGAAGATCTGCAGTAGAGTGAAGCTTCTTGGAAACTCTCACTGTGCATCCATAGGCCATTTCTGACAGTTTATCATGTACTGAGCTGGGAATCCTCATTACTAGGCTCAGCAGGCAATAGGAAACTGCCTGCCTGATAGCATTTCTGTTATCTCTTTTAATAAAAACTTAATTTCCTTTCTTCCTTCTTATACTGTCAGATATCAGCACCTTATTTATTTTCCTGACAGCTCCTGGTCAACTAGTGAGCACCTAACACTTGCTGTTTTGACTCCCGTGGTTTCTTTCTCCTGCCTTCCAGTGGTCCTTTCCCAGCAGAGCCAGAGGAGAATGAGTTGGGGCGATCCCTTGGTAGGGCCAGCAGTTTCCATAAACATATCACTGCTTGGCATAATGAAGATGCTGAAGGAATGGCCGCAGCCATGTACAGCCAAACGCACTGGTGGAAATCCTAGGAATGTTAGCCCGGGTCCCCGCGGTCTTTTCTCACAGCACACTAAGCACACGGTGGCTGGACAGACAGCTCTTTCAGCTGCGTGGAGCTCTCAGCCTGGGGTTTGAAGCCTGACAGGATGTGGCAGCCCTGACTCTGGATAATGTAGTACGAAGCAACAAAATGCACCAAATTAGAAAATGGAAACTTTTCCTTCCCCGAACTGTAATTTAGCTGTCACTTGGCTTTAAAGCAGCTGAAAACAATTTCTTGAAAGTGAATGTTTGTTTCCTGAAGTTTCGTGAATAATTATAGGCCTATTCTCTACACGTTCGACATTCCGCTCGCATTTCCCATAGCTCTGTCAGCCCGGAGAGCTGCTAGCACATGCGCGTGGGGGTCCTCCGTGTTGGGAGACGCTGTCGTTGGATGCGTGGCACCTTTGATCTGAGGCATAAGACATGTTCTACTTGCATTTTTCTCCTTGAGCTCAACTGCTGTCAGCCTCTGTGTGTGTGTGTGTGTGTGTGTGTGTGTGTGTGTGTGTGTGTTTCATTTTCTAAATGCTATGATTAGGATCTACTGTGGAAAGTCCTGATTTTTGCATCTGTCTTTATCTCAGAAAGAGAAGGGCAATACAATGAATTTTTTATGAGCCATGTTGCCTAGTACTCACTGAGAAAACTTTGCTTTCTAGGGAAAGCCTTGGACCCCACCTGGTAAGGGAATTGGTAACCTTATGCCATTTTTAAAGTAATTATTGTCAAAGGTCTTCTTGTTAGCACCCAAGATAGCTCAGTAAGGTTACATATTCTGAAATTCTTATATTTCTTCCTTTTAAAATATATGCTCTGCAAAACCAAGTGTTGAAAGGTTAATGAATCGGTCATAAAACAGCATTTACATTGCTGGAAGGAGTGCCTTAGATGTCTATGTGTAAAAGTAGTAAGTTTTATAAAGATGAAGTATTGTGTATATATTTAATAGAATTATTGACAGGATTTTTTTAAGAGAGAGTGAGAGAGGGAGAGAGAGAGGAGAGAGAGAGAATTTTAATATTTATTTATTTTATCGGCAGACACAACATCTTTGTTTGTATGTGGTGCTGAGGATCGAACCTGGGCCGCACGCATGCCAGGAGAGTGCGCTACCACTTGAGCCACATCCCCAGCCCATATTGACAGGATTTTTATCAGGACTTCCTGATATAGGAGCTTAATATGTTTCTGATGAATATTAAAGTTAATATTTGTGAATAAAATATATATTATAATTAATAAAATAATTCATATCCTAGGGTTGCATGGTATTTTAGAGAAACACATTTTACCCTATTCTTTTTTCGTCACTACCACCTTTCTGGGCAAATGTTTTTATTAGTCCTATTCTTCAGAGAAACTACTAGTCTTAGGTTGAGCATGCCTCTGAGAGAATTTCAAGGTACTCCTCTAAACACATTGGATTGGTTTTAAGGCAAACAATCTTTGCATGTCACTAAATCCAGCATTTGTTTCCTGGTGTAGATTGGAACAAGTAATGATAGTTTCCTATTTTTTTTTTATTTTGCAACTTTCATTTGCCAATACATGTTTGTTGCTCTGTTGTGTGTTATTTAGGAATGTCTTCTTTTTTTGAGGGGAGGTACAAGGGATTGAACTCAGGGGCACTTGACCACTGAGCCACATCCCTACCCTATTTATTGTATTTTATTTAGAGACAGGGTCTCACTGAGTTGCTTAGTGCCTCACCATTTCTGAGGCTGGCTTTGAACTTGCAATCCTCCTGCCTCAGCCTCTCGAGCTGCTAGGATTACAGGCATGTGCCACCAAGCCCGGCTAGGAACATTTTCTACATTTTCTGAAATTTTCTATATTTTGAATTAAATAGAAAATCATTTGATTCCAAAACTTCCTGGGACGTAGAGATATAATTAAAATTTTTGGTAATAGAAACTTTAAACTAGCATCTGTAGGTCAGTGTTATTCTGTGAAGCAAAAAAATACTTAAAAATTAGCAGGGCTACTAATTTAATACTAGCGCCATCTTCAAGCTAGTAATGTGAACAAGTATATTTTAGAAAAGTCACTGTTAAGAAAATGCATCACTCAGTTTTACTCCTACAACAGTGAATGACAATGTTTTACTTTGTCAAACTGATTCAATTGTAATAGACTACCACTTAAGGCATCTTCTCCAAGAGCACATGTCTGGGAAAATCAGACATCTGTATCTATAAGACACTAGCATATAAGTATGAATGCAGACTTCTGTCTATCATCAAAACTCTAAAGAAGAGATGGATTGCTATTTTTCATCCAAATCAGTATTATAGGAATCCAAACTCTCATTTGAGGGCAAATATTTTGTATAATGCTTAATTTTTAGCATCCATTGATTTGATGAAAAAATCTATGTCAAGGAATGGAGGTCAGCATAAGAAGTGGATTTTTCTATTTAACTTGTTGTTCAGAATTTATGTAGAAGCTGGTGAAAGGGCTCTCACAAACTGTTCCCTTCCTGTTATAGCCCTGATGGTTTCATTCAAATTAGTCTAACACTGGGTTGGAGAAAACCATGCAACTAATTTTCAGTTGGAGGGTGGGTTGTTATTGGCCACTCTGGTTGAAAAAGCCATAATTATGCTCCAGCTCTGACCTCACATCTACATTTCAGATTTCTTTCGCTATTTATTCAATATCTTTCTGGATGTCTGATAGAATTTTAAAGTGAGTATGTCCACAACCAAACTAGTGTCCTACATTTACTCTACCTTCAGGCTTCTCTATCTTAGCTGAGTGGCAAACAAAGCCTTTGAGTTTCTCAAGTCAAAGCCCTTGAAATTATCCTTGTCTCTTCCCTTTCTCATACCCTATATTAGTTAGTTCAGGTTGCCATTAAAAGCCAACATAGACTACTAGGTGGCTTAACAAAAAAGTTATTTTCTCATTGTTCTGGAGGCTAGAAGTCTGAGAAGCGGTTGCCAGCATGGCCTGGTTCTGGTGAGGGGTCTTTCCTGGCTTGCAGGTGGCCACCTTCACACTGTGTCCTCACATGGCAGGGAGAGAGAAAGAGCAAGTCTCTTCTCAAGAGCACTAATCCTGTGAGGATGGTACCACTCTCATGAGTTCATCTAAATCTCCCAAAGTTCCTGTTTCCAAATATTATCACACTGGAGGTTAGGATCTCAACATATGAATTGGGGTAGGTGGCAGGCATAATTCATAAGCCACCCCAACCCTAGTCTATCAGAAAATCCTCTTGACTACACATCCCAAGTGCTTCTAGAAACTGCCTATATAGAATCTAAATAATGTCACATTAATTCCACTATAGTTCAAGATGCTCCTATTTCTCAACAATATTATCACCTTTCTCTCTTAATTATTCTCCCACTTCTGTTGTCCCCACAAAAACCAGAATGGATCTTCTAAAATAAAAGTCAAATTGTGTCATTCCTTTGCTTCAAACCCTGCATGAGCATTAGCTTTCTACTTCACTTGACAGAGCTTTATTTCTTTCCTGTTATCTTAAAAAACAAAAACAAAAAACCCACGTTGAACCCCACCTCAATTTACATGCAGGTGTATGTGTGTGTACCCCCACACACATACATACACACACATTCCTTACTAGCTCTCCAACCTCTTCCTCTACTATTTTATTTCTGTCTTAGGTTCAAGTCATACTGGACTTGAGCTTGGCATGTCAGACATGATTAAACCCCAAGCCTCTACACTGATTGCCACTAATGCTTAGAACATTCTCATGTCTCATGGCTTTCTCTTGCTTATTTCAAATCTTTGCAGAACTCTCACCCTCACAATGAGTCCTCCCCTGACCTAGACTCTCCACCTACCAACTTCTCAATGCCATTTATGCTGTTATTTTTCATTTCTCTACCCCAATCTTTCATTATATTTTTGTAATGAACCTATTTATTACATTTTCTATATAATTTCTACATCATTCTACTTCAATGCAAGCTCCCCAGGAACAGAAACGTTGCTCTGTTTTGTGCAGTGATATATGCTGAGGATACAGAGCAGTGGCTACACACAGTAGGTTCTCAATAAATATTTTTTGAATGAAAGAAGGAATAAAATAAGTTTGGGTTGGACCCACGTCACTTGCATTTTGGAAATTCCTAATATGTTGTGTCACTAATATGATGACACTTCTTTTCACACACTTTGTACCCTCTCCCTTCCCATATAACATTAATTGCTCAATACAGACATGAATTCTAACTCACTACTATATATTATACAAATTGCAATATAGCAGAGAGCTAAACTAAAAGAATCACTTCCATCTCAAAGAGGACCAGGTGGTTGACCAAAAACAGAAAACAAATGTACATATGCTGTATTTATTCGTAAAACTTTTTAATTTCTACAAAGGTTCAGAAGCAAGAAACATCAGAAAATTTTAGAATTATAACTGAGGAAGACTTTCTGGAATAGAAAGGATTTGAGAATTGAAAAGTAATATAAATAATGTAGAACATTATGTAATCATTTTACAATGCTATGTTATATGTATTATATTCATTTTCTTTGTTATTAGATGAAGTAATTCCTTCCATGAAATTACTGAGACTAGCCTTCACTGGCTGACTAGAGCCTCTAACCAAAAAAGAAAGCTTGTCAACAGCTTTCACATTCTGCTAAGCTGACTTACCACAAGACTAGGCTGTTGGGAGGAAGTAGAGAGGTCTATATGATTTTCATTCAGTAGTAAATCAGCCAAATCAAAACCCAGGGATATGATGTGGCAAGGAAAGTAGGAACCTCAGGCATGTCAAGTTTTCCCCGGAGGGAAGCAGCATAGTCAGGCAAGCACAAAAGCCACATAATCACCTTATTCATGACTTTGAGTTCATCTCCACTGGTATCGATTGGCAAGCAGTTGCAAAGAGAAAAATAGGGAATGTCACTCTTAGAGAAAAGCTTAAATATATTAGCTAGTTAATTGAAAGGCTTCAACATATACCAGGCTTCAAGCAACCCAAGAGCAAAACTGGCTGAATTTATCATGGGTGAAAATAGAAGTGCGTCAGGATCATCGCCAAATACCCGTGTTTCATAACTTTTAACCTTTACTTTGAGTAGTACCTTCTATTACTTGCAACTCTTGTCTAGTGTAGAAGTTTATGAACATTTTTCACGTTTGCTGTGTTTTAGTAAAAGAAATTTTAATGCAAGAAAAGATGCCCCCAAAGCAGTTGCCCTTGTAGTCTTCACTAGAATCTAAACATGAAGAGCTGTTCAACATGATCTTATTATTAATAATCACCTTCTACAGTTTAAGTTTTCCTGACCTGTTAAGAGGAATTCTGGTAGCTTGGCACATTTAGTTATTTATGGTGACTCAGTGACCTACAAAAGCAAGTGACCCTAGTTTATCGACAAGAAAATAGAAGATAACCATGATTTTGATAGAATAATGGGGATACTTCTTGTCTAAGGGCATAAGATTCTTTTGTTCCTTTGTTCATTCATTCATTTAATCAGAAATATTTGTTTACTTCCTTCTATTGCCACAAATAACAAGTGATTCTGGGAGAAATATGAGAAACTTAAAAGTAAGACTGGGGAATTATAAGTGCTGTGTCTCAAAGTAGGGAATATTAATTCAGTAAACAGGGAGCTGTCATGGTGTTGTAACGAGGATCCTGGACAAGAAGGAGGGCATGTACACGAGGGGCAGGAAATGAAAATGGCCAGACTAAGGCCAGAGTAGGGAGGAAGAGGAAGGGTCAGATGTGATAGAAGACAGCTATCCAACATAAATAGGCCATAAGAACGCTTGGGCGAGAATGATGGAAAATTCTTTTTTGAGAAGTGATGAGAACAGAAGCCTGATTCTGGGGCATGTCAGAGAAAAGGGAGGCAGCAGATATAAGCTGCTTATTTGAAAAGTTTGACAGTAAAAGGGGAAAAAAATACAACTGTAGCTAGAGAGGGCAGCTGGGTCAAGAGAACATTTTCTAAGACAGCAGAGAACTAGACATGTTTGAAGACATTGGGTGAAAGCTGTGAGGAGAGTTTGAAGATTCCTGCGAGGGCAGACCGAAGCTGAGATTAGGGCCTTGATGGTACTGGGGAGAGAGGAGCTGCCAGGCACAAATGGGGGCTCAGAGCATCAGAGCAGAAGGACTTGTTTCCTGAGACTGAGGCAAGGATAAGAAATGAGAAAGTGGTGTCGCTGAGTCACTCCAAGTAAATGTGCCAACAGATAATGACTTGATCTTCCTAGTGATAAAAATGCTCAAGGCAGTATCTGAGGAGGTTAATAACTTCCTTCACTTTTATTACAACCTTATCTGACAACAAAAGCATCTATGCCCACCTGTACTTAAAATACCTCCTGCCCCAGTTTGTTTCCAGCTCTGATTTTTTTTTTCTCTCAAATTTCTTCTTGGAAGCAGTCACCATCTTTTCTTTCAGATCATTTTTATGGGCATCCCTGGCCAGCCATGTGCTTCTACTAATTCTTGTGCCTGGAATCACCTCGCCCTCCCATATGTTACTCTGACTTCTTCTCTTCAAGAAAATAAACTGTCTTGTCTCTTCAGATAAAGATCACCAGAAATTAATGTAATTTGATCCTTGCTGGTGTTGTCATCTTTTCTTGATTTTTCAATTTGATTTTTTTTCCCTTGGAGCATGATGTATTTGAGAATTAATAATAGCACATTCCTTCCTTTTAATCATGTTCTGTTTTTCCCTTTTCAAAACTGAGTCATTGAAGCCCTCTGAAAGAGAGGACACATAACTCAGTGGGTAAGCGAGATGAAATAACCAAAAGAAAGTATTTCTCTTATTTCAATACAAAAAAATGTGAAATGATTTTTTCCCAGTATTTGGCACATAAATTGAATAAGCCTCTATTACCTAGTTATGCCACAGTGTTTTTGTCACATATACATACAAATATTCAGCCTCTTATGGCATATTGTAGTTTATTTCTGCTTGTTTAAAGCTGTCTATGCATTAGCATCCTCTTTAATTAAGGACCATTCTTTCTTTAAAATATAACTGGCTTTAAAATATTCTGGCAGAAAAATCACAGATTAAAGGTTGTTCTCATAATGTAAGCACAAGTAAACAACTAGAAATTGACAGAGTTGTCACTACTGCTTTTCAGTGAGTTCAACATCAGCCAATATTCATCAAAAAGGAAAAAAATCTGACTAGCATTTCGCCAACAAAATTGAAATTATTATGAAGACTTCTGACTCTCCAAATATAGTTTTATACATGTCATTGTATACACTCTGGTGGACTGCAACAGCACAAGTATGATTTTCAGATTGAGTTACTATTATCTCTGTTTATTACAGAGTATTTAAGTAGCCCTTAAGACTATGGGTCTTGAAGCAAGGAACAAGGAAACACTTCTTGGAAATTTTGATTTCACCAAAGTTTTAAATGGTTTACTCTAAAGTAGTTTTTTAAGGCTCCTTAATAATGAATATGTCCTCTGGGACTTCATTTTTCTCCTTGGAATACTCTCAATGGCATATGAAAAGGAGTGTTCTCAATGGTCCCTCTGTGCTGGGAAACACGCACTTATAACTTAGTCCTCAAAGAGAATAGAATTATTGTCATGCATTTTGGTTACCAACTACAGTTCATTTTTTAAGGTGGCATGAGAGATATCCTCATCTCCCATCAGCTAGTATGGGGACACAATCATAAATGCAATTCCATGCACCAGTATTGATTCAAGTGAACTATTATATTCAGCAGGATCTCCATAAGTCATATTTTCCTTCCAAATTTTTAAAAGCTGCATGCAGGTTCCCATGTGTATATGTCAATACATTCTAATATTAAAGTGAACCAATTTTGCATTTATTAGTGTTTTGTTTAGAAATCAAAGAGCTGGTTCTATGAGTCATGAGCTAGTCCTTATCTTCTCAGCAATGAATGCTACAAAACTGAAAAGTTTATTTTGATTTTTTAAAATTATACAAACATTTTTAAAATGGAAAATGTCTATGGTAATAACTGCTTAGCTTTACATAGTACCTCTTTAAAAGTTTTCAAAGTACTTTAGAGACTTATTAATTCTAACATTTCTCCTTGGCGTGGATAATGAACAGACTGAAAAAAATTGAAGCAATGAAGTCACATGATGCTCCCAAGCTTCATTAGTAAGCAAGAAAGAAACAAAAGAATATGATCAAGAATCACCTTGTGACAAAGTTCAGCTACACCATGAAACTATCTAAGCAATAAAGTTAGTGTTTAAATAATGATATTTTAATACATCCTAGTCTACCTAATAAAACTATAATGTCAACTAAACTATGTTATCAAGCTGTCTTTGTGCTGACTGCACACTTTTTTAAAGACAGATTTCTTATGAAGTACTAATATATATGATCTCTAATGATTTTGAGACTATCTTATCAGGATAACACTTAGACAAAGAGCTAAATAACCCTCTTGAGATAATATAGACTTTTAAATATTTAAAAATGGTAGGGAGCTGTCAGGAGAGCTCAGAGGATGCTCTCCCTGCTCAGGCACTCTAGCCATGAGCTGTCAGAGAGCAATGGGTATACAGGAGATTAAGAACCATTTCAAGGCATTAAGGTACTTCATGAATGTATGACACTCAGCTATCTAAAGAATAGAGAAAAGAGGGGGAAAGTTTGCAAAACACCTCTTTAGGTCTGGAAAGTAATTGGTGGTAAGACAAAGTCTGAAAAAAGACTCCCTAGTGATATTAAAATCTTTTAACTGGTCAGTAAAATATGGTAATATCACCCACAATTGTGAAAGCTGAAAATTTGGTTATGTGGCACCAACCAATCTCAGGAATATTGTCAATTCTCAGATCTTAGTAGAGCTGATGGGATAGTTATACTCTCAACCTCAAAATATTTTATGTCAATGACAAATTGAATCAAATTAAAGCTGCAGTGAAGTCCAGATTCAGCTAACCCATAGACTCATCTCATCTCCAGCAAACTGACAGAAACTGGCATGCACCTGCCTAGAACTAAATACCATTTGTTTTATATTCTACTGTTTTCTTATATTAATGTGTGGAATATACTTAAAGATTGCAAAACACACAACAAGATAAGAAAAGAGTATTCATGATCAAGAGATGAAAACATCAAAAGAAGTAGATATAAAGATGGATCAATTATTAGAAACATAAGTTAGGTAGTTTAAAATTCATATAAAAATGATAAATAGCATAGTTGACATGGTACACAGTGTTCATGAAGAAATGGAACACATTAGAGAGATACAACTATTAAGAAACCAAACTAATAGAAATATTAAAAATGAAAATATAACATCAGAACTGAAGAACTCATTAGATGGACTTTAGAGCAGATTGGTCATAGTTAAAGAAAGCTATCAGTAAATGTAGTCAATAGAAAATATCTAAATTAAAAAGTACATGGTTTTTTAAAAAGCAAAGAATATCTCATATATGCAAAATAATGTCAGGTAATACCAGCAAAAGAGGAGAACAAGAAAGGGGAAAAGAAATATTTGATAAAATAATGGCTGAGAACTTCCAAAATTGATGAAAGATTCAAGTTACTTAGCAAAACCAAGTAGAATAAATGGCAAAGAAAACAATGTTATTACTAATTGCTAAAAAAACAAAGATAAAGAGTAGTACTTAAAGGTAGCCAGAGAATAAAGACATATGCATACAAACAAACAATAAAAAGAAGAGATAAATTTTCCCCCAAAATAATGAAAGATAGAAGAAGAAAGAAATACACATTGAAACTGCTGAAAACATGCTAAGTGAAGTAAGCCTGGGGGCAGGGAAGATGGTAGAATGCCATGGACATCATTACCCTAGGTACGTGCATGACTGCACATATGGTGCAACACTATATCGTGTACAACCAGAGAAATGAAAAGTTGTACTGCAATTGTGTACAATGAATCAAAATGCACTGTGCTCTCATATAGACCTAATTAAAATAAATAAATATTTTTTTTAAAAAGTGGCCAAAAATGAATAAATAAATAAAGTAGTGAAAGGAAGAGTAGAGGAGGGAGAATGGGGGAGGAAAACAAAGGGAGGAAGAATTGAACATTGAAATTAAATTTCTTACATGTATTATTTTGTCAAAATGAACCCAAATACTATGTATAATTATAATGCTCTAATAAAATGTCAGAAAAATGAATAAAACTGAATCACAAAGAAATAAAATTTAAAGTAAAACACTTTAAAAACAATAACAAAAAAATAGACTTATCAACCTAGGATTTTATACAATGTAAAAATATTTTCATTTTTTTTGTAATAATGAGATTTTTAAAAATATTAAATAATGTACTGTCAGAAGACCTTCATAATATGAAATACAGAAATTTTTCAGCTGAATTTAGTTATATACTTTAAAAAATCATATTATTAAAACAGTAATAATGTATTGTGAGGTTTATAGCATATGTTGGAGCAAGGTATAATACAAAAAGAATATAAAGTGTGGGAGGAGTACATGGAATTATAATACTGCATAATTTTAATACTGTATAAATTAGTATCTATTATTTGAAAAAGTAAGATAAATTAAAGTTGTATGTTTTTCTCAAATTCACTATTTCAAAACAAATTGAAATTATAAATTAAAAATCAGTAATAAAATTTAAAAAATAAAGTTTTCAATAATATTAATCCTATTCTTCAGAAAAAGAAAAGGAGGAACATAGATACAGAGGATAAATAGAAAAAAATAGACAACAAAAATCAAGTTGGAAAATTACAACATAATAATATTAGTGTCAAATATAATTTGTCTTAAGTCTTCATTTATAATGCAGATTTGTAAATCAGATTAAAAACAATACCCAAATTTTATGCTTATATTGTGTGTATATATGAATATGTAGCAACAAATCCCACTACTATGTATAATTATAATGCACCAATAAAATGAACATAAAAATAAAAAATATATAAGCATTACAAATAAGAGAAAAAAGGCATAAAAATACATACTGTGTTATATCTCTGTCATTGTAACAAATACTTGAGATAAATGAAGTTAAAATGAGGAAAGATTTATTATGGATTAGTTTTATGGGTTTCAGTCCATGTTTGGTTGGCCCCATTGCTTTTGGGCCTATGGTGAGATCATGATGGTAGCATGTGGTAGAGGAAACTGAAAATCTCATGGGAACCAGAAAATGAAAGCAAGAAAGAGAACAAGACCAGGCACAATCCCCTGTGAGGTATACCTCCAATGACTTAACTTCCTTTCACTTAGCCCTTCCTCTTAAAGCTTCCACCACCTTCCAGTAGCATCATGGGCTGGGGACAAAACCTTCAGCACATATTCAACATCCAAACTATAGTGCATACCATATAAGTACTAAGAATAAAAATCAGGTGGCTATCTTAATATCTAATTCACATCAAGATAAAAAATAGGATAATCTATATTTGTATAGAGATTAATTTGTCAAGAAGACATAAATCTTCAGGATAAAATCAGCATACATTATTCAGTTGCCTTCCTATATAATAACAGTGAACAATTAAAATAAAAACTGGGGTTGGAGTTGTAGCTCAGTGGTAGAGCGCTTGCCTTGCATTTGTGAGGCCCTAGGTTCGATCCTCAGCACCACATAAAACTAAATAAACAAAAATAAAGATATTTTTTAAATAAATAAATAAAATAAAAACTGAAATAATTTAATTTGTGATAATATTAAAAGCCAAATAGTATGTAGAAATAAATTTTTAAAAAAATATGGAAAATACAGATTATGATACATTGCTGATTGAAATTAAAGATTATGTACTTAAATGGTAATATCTAAAATGTTTTTGGGTAGGTAGGACCAACATTCCAACATTATTTATTTCCCCAAATTCATATATATATATGCACACACACGTATGTGTGTATACAAAACATTATCAAAATTCTTGCATACTCTTTTTGAATAAACAAGATAACACTAAAATTTATTTGAAATGCAAAGAATATATAATATCTGAAACAACATTGAAACAACAATTTGAAAAATTTATACTTCCTGATTTAAAGACATATTGTAAATACACAATAATCATGGTAGTGAGTTTTGGTACAGTATTAGAGAATAGATCAATAGAAAAGACCTAGAATTTTAGAAATAGACACACACACATCCTACCCATTCAAATTGATTCTTATTAGAGATCCAAGTGAATCCAAAAAGGTATTAATTTCCACTTAACAGACATTGCTGGACCAATTAGGAGTGAACTGTAATTGACTCCTCAATTTATTCACAATATTAATTTGAGATAGTTAAATGTGCACATATGAAACAGAATCATAAAGCTCCTTGAAGAAAACATTAGGAGAATATCTTTATTAGCTTATATCTTAGTACATTTGTGCTGCCTTTACAAAATATAATAAAGAGTAATTTATAAAGAATAGAAATTTATTTCTCATAGTTCTGAAGGCTGAGAAGTCCAAGATCAAGGCACTAACATGTGTCTGATGAGGGGCAGTGTCTCCAGTTCCAAGATGGTGCCTGGTTGCTGCATTCTGCAAAGGGGAGGAATGTTGTTCACCTGTGGCAGAAGGTGAAAGGGCAAGCTAGAGGAATGTTGCACAAACATTAATCCCTTCAAGATGGATTAATACTATCACATTGGCCATTAAGTTTCAATACCTAAATTTTGTAGAGAACACATTCAAACCAGAGCAGCTGGGAATACACAGTTATCTTAGGATACAAACACTATCAATCATAAAAACAAAATCATAAAGAAAAAAAAAGATAAATTGGACCTCATCAAAATTATCAGCTCATTAAAAAAACATTAAAAATTAACAGGCAAACTAAAGACTAGGAAAAAATAACTGCAGTACCACTATATGAATATATAAATCTACAATATCTAATGAGCTCCTATAAATCAATAACAAATAATACAATAAAAAAATCAAGCAAAAAATCAAGTCACTTCAGAAAAGAACATAAGACTGGTCCCAACAATCATGAAAAAGCACTCAACATCGTTGGTTACTGGGGAAATACATATTAAAACCACAAAAAATATTCACAGACATGCAATGGCCAAAATGAAAAATAGAGATTGATCTCTCTAAACATTGATCATTATAACTAAATTAAATTTTTATTTTTGTCCTAAGTTTCATTAGAAATAAATTCCTTATCTGTATGTGCAGCTAGATTTTTTTCACCTTCTCTGATCTCCAACAACCTGAAAGTTTCTTGTCAGTAATAACAACCATGATGAGATCACTGAAAGATACCAATTTTGTCACGGGTGTGAACATATTCCAATGTTGCTCCCATGAAAGTAAGTCACTTCAACATTAAAATTCTATTATTTTATCTGGAGGTTCAGATACATATACTTTGTCAAATATGAGAATTGACTTAAAACACAGAATAGTTTCACTAGATGTTATGTAGAGTTATTTTGTTTATATGACTTATTTATCTATAGAAAAAAAGTCTCAATTCTGCAAGTTTTGATACTCTGCCTGTGACATATAAGGAAGATGAATGGATGAATAAAATGACAAATGAGAGAAAAATGGTATGAAATTCCCTCATGGCATAAGGAAGAAAAATAAGAAAAACTGAAAATCATTAAGGAACATAGTGTTCCTATGAAATAAAATAAAGAAAGAATGAAAGAAGATAAGGAAGAAATGGAACGTTAGTTTTCATTTATTCAAGATAATTTAATTTGTCTTAACCAGTCAAATTCTCATCATTTGGGAAAGGATGCTTTAGTCTTTGTCCCTTAGTTCCATAAAGAGTAAGTAATCAAATCAGGGGTCTGGAAGGTTCCTCCACTTACTGACAAATAGGCTGTGATGAGAAATATGAAGTATTTATTAACACACAGCTATTCAGAGTTATTGATGAAAAGGAGAGATCCATTACACAATTCCCACGACACTGAAGGAGATTCTGCTTTATTGATTCAATAGTTAATAGAATCAGTTGCTTATATGACCTGTTAAAAATGATTTATATTAAAATGATGAGTTTTATTTGCTCACTTTAATAATATTTTGGAAGCAAGATAAGAAAGCATTCTGCTACAATAAATATTTTGCTCATTATTTTTAAAACTTGTAGTTCAATTCATCTGACAGGATTGTGTTGAAAAGTAGCTACAACACAACCGTAGGAAAAAAAAAAAACAAATAAGTCTTTACCAAACATTCCTCCTTGTTCAAATGAAGCTGACTAACCAACTATGAATCTTTCCCTTCTTCATATATTTTATTCTCCCTTTCATCTCCTTTGCTTTTCACTGCATCAAGTAGATTCAAAACTTAAGAGGGTCCCAGGTCTCATTAATGAAGTATCACAATGTTTCCTTACCTAACTAATCTTATCTGTTAAGTTTCTCATCATTGAAATGATAAGTTGTTTTGGGTTGATCTCTCAGATGTGTTCTATAAATAGTACCTAAATTTGAATAGAGCTGGTTTAAAATTCTAATATAGTTCATCTGAAATTGGTTCCTAGAACTGAATCTGGAAAGGCATGTTGATTGATGAGGAGCTAAGTAAGTATTTAACATTATTCTCCAAGAGTTTTTATAGAGCATTCATTCCCAGTTACCTGAAATTTTAAGTCTAATCATTTGCTTGAAAGTGTGAAGATATATATGTGATAACAGCTTAACTACAAATTTCCTGAACTCCATTTAGGAAAATATATTATCATTTCTAGAAATCATAGTACATAACATGTTATTCCACAGCTATAATTTTCTCAGAAAAGTGTAATATAAAAATGAAAAATTTAGCCATCTCAGAAGCTTTGCAATAATTGATATGTGTATTCTTTCTTGAAATGATTTCACAAAATAAACATGGTACTTGGCCAAGAAGCTTGGTCACTTCTCATAAAAAATATAAGTAGTTTTGATAGAATATGCTGAATATTCTGTCATGTTGCAACTTTTATATCAAAACTAATCACAGAATACTTGGGTAATGTTTTCATTCCAAAAGGCTGAAAATTATTAGATTATGTAGTCAAGCTAATAAAATGACAGATGTTTGAAATAATATGAGGTTCTTTCCCATAAAATTATATTTTATGGGAAAATAATAGGGTTAATATCTTGTGGAAAATTCCTCAAGCAATTTGGTTAATGAAATATTCCCTTTAACACATCAGATGCCACTGTGGGATCCTATGTAGTTGATTATGTTATACGGTCAGCTTGAAAATGTAGCCCTAAAATACCTTCTAAGATCTTTGAGAAATCAATAATTGCAGAGGAACTGACTTAACATAATTTAGACTCTTCCATAACAGATGATTCAATATACCAGAATTTGTCATTTTTCTTGCAAACAGTTGTGTAGCCCTCTGGTCTGAAAAAAGATTCCAGCGCCACGTATTTGGTGACAATCAGTATCACAGGGTTTGACAAGAACCACTCTAGGTGATAAAAACTAAAGAATGCATTTGGCGGGAGGATTTACAGGAGCATGGGATCAGGATAGCCATGAACTTCTACTGATGTTAGACCTGGAGTCAGCAGACCAGACCACACCACTGCGTTGAAGAGATGGATTTGAGAGAGGGGTTAGTAAGGACAAACCCATGAGAAGGACTGTGTAAAACCTGTGAACACAAGTTGATCCCACTGCTTCCCATCTGTTGTTTCAGGAAACCTGTGAGATAAAGTGGCACCCATCAGCCCTGAACTTCACACATAACCATGCTAGAATTAGAAAAAGCTGAAAGAGGACTGGTGACCAGGAGTTGCAGTTCCCCCTTTGGTCTTCTGCCAATAAGATGAGCCCAGAATATCCAGAGAAAAAGTGAGCAAACATATAGATTCTTGCCCTAAACCGATTTTAAAATATAAAAAAAGGCTATACTTCATTTTTTTTCCTCTCTAACCTCATGTAAATTATTCTTGCGGCTAACTCTAGCCCAGACCTATGCAGGGAGGAGAATACTGGGAACCGGTCGGTTCATCTTGGCTTATTTGATGCATCATAAAGACATCTTAATTTGAGTACAAAATTAATCCAATAAAAGAACCTCAAAATTCTTGTGGCTAGAACAAATTTTTGAATAAAATGTAGTCTAAACTCTTAGAGCTGGGCATGTCTATAATCCCAGCAGCTCAGGAGGCTGAGGCAGGAGGATTGTGAGTTCAAAGCCAACCTCAGAAAAAGCAAGGCACTAAGCAACTCAGTGAGATCCTGTCTCTAAATAAAAATAATAATAATAAAAATAAACTCTTAGATTCAATGATAAAAGGAAAGACTTTTGGAGTTTTGCTTTATTCATTAATTTTATAGTAATTTTAGGAATTAGTCTTGAATATGAATATTTTCACCTCTAGGCCACTTCATATTTACAACTTAATGTGGCATCACTGAAAAGTGTTGCCACATCTTGGAGCCTTAGAAAGCCAGGTTTCTTAAACTATTAGAAAATTTGAGGATATCCTATAAAGTTTCAACTAAATAACTTGGTTGGGCATGTTCCTCAATAACTGTTAAGTATTTCCAGAAGGCTTGGAAATGGTTGCAATTGATAAATTTGGACAAAGTCAAACTTTGAATTATTCATTCTTGAAATCAATACTAATTGAACATCTATCCTGACCCAGGCATTAAATAAACAAGATTTATTAAAACAATGCTTATCTTTGAAATGCTTAAAGTCTAGGACAAGAAGCACAAAGAGTAAACAGAAGATTGCAATTTGACACTGTGATGCTATATTAGTGGTGTAAAAGCTTCAAGCGGATACAGAAGGACACTTCATCTTGACTTAACAGTGAGAAATGTTTAAAGACAGGAACATTTCAAGGGTCCACAGTAATTTGTGACAGAATTTGTCTTGGTTATTAAGATACTTGACATTCATTAAGATAAGCAACATAAAGGAAGTGAATTTAAGGTTGTAGTTAAGCTCAGATTTCAAGCACCCATGCACACTCAGATAGTGTTGCCCAAAGGCCGTTGGATGCATACATGTCTAAAGCTCAGGAATATGATGCCAGCTCAGGTGTGGAAGTCAGCCTACATGTAGCCTCTAGGAGGTCTCAGGGTTATCTATCAGGAATTTTATGTAGCATAGTCTCCAAAACAACCTCTACATGTACCACATTTGCTTTTCTATCTGGGTCTGGTATAGGTCAAGGAAGCCCAAGGGAAACTCATCCTGGATTTCTGATCATCCTGCTTACATGAACATTAGACTCCTTAGAAGATAGTAGATCCTTTTACCAAATGTCCTTATCCTTTGTACATGGCTGTCATTGGCCACTACCACTTTAGCTTCCAAGGAAAATTTTCAACTCTAGGATTCCAGGTCATCTGACAAGTAGGTAAATAATACCAGGCACAATGTGCTTTCCAGTTTATAGAAGTTATTCAAGGTCCTGCACGTTTGATAACCCAGTAACTACAAAGAAGAGAATACTAATCAGTTCTTTAATTCAGTACAGTTAAATCTCTGTAAACATTATGAGCAGGCTGTTATTACAGTAGGGTTTTCCTACAGCAACTTTCTGTATCACATATACACATGATGTTTCCCTGGTGTTACTTATGTTGCTTCTGCTACAACTGTTTACCCCTTTATTTTACTGATAACCCTGTAGTTGAAAACACTGGGTGTCCCCCAGAGGAGACTCAAATACATTCTTCATATCATCAAAGACTGGTACAAAAATCACAGACAGGCCAGATCTCTTGGTAGGGGATGGGAACAGGGCACATTGTCTGATTAACTCTTGATACTTCTGAAGTCTATTTTAGGAATTTAGAAAACCAGTACCTCTCCACCCTGAAGTAAAGAAGACTATTTATCAATTGTTTTTCCTTCAGGGTCCAATTTCTTACCTCAAAATTTCCCTCTGCCACTCTCTAAAATATTCTAACTCCTAGACATTTTTTAAATACTTATATTTTGGTTAATCACTTCCATCAAGAAGTAGAAATCAGCATTTGTTGCAAAGAAAGCAATATGATTACTTTGATCTAGAGCAAGGAGAACCCATCTCTTTCTTCCTGAATGTACCTAAGTGCTATAGTCCATATGTTAAGAGCATACACTTTATTATTGGGCAGTCCTACTGTCCCTTATGACTGTGATCTTAGACAACTCACTTACATTTGTGCAGTTCTTCATTTCCCTTTCATACCAAATGGAGCATATGATGATCAATGCAGTTGGTTCCCCACCATCATTACACTTCTAGTGATTCTTCTAAGGTATCTGTGTCCCTCCAGACCCCTTACCAATGATTGTTTCTTGGATGAGCTGGTGTCAGCTACTTGGGCTCAATAAGGTAGAGAGGAGAGGTTAGTTCTGTTGAATGTGGACAAGGAATCATGAAGCTCGTTACTGGTGGGCAAAGAATCCTGCCCCTTAGGATGAAGCTGACAATGTAGAGAGAAGAGGGAGAGACTTGAAAGGTCCCCAATAAAACTGCTAAGGGAACCAGCGGCCACCATCTTGGAGAGCTGAAGTATCCACCGCCACTCTCCGACAGATTGCAACAACAAGACAGGTGTGTGTCACTCAGTTCAGCCCCCATACATAGGGTGATTTCGCATAAATTCTCTCCTAGACTTTCAGGGGAAGGGAGTATCACAGTGAGCCGGCATAAAGACTAAGGGGGAATTAGAGGCACCTGACCTTCAACCCCCCCTCCCATCAGCAGCCAAAACAAAACCTGTCTAGCCAGCGTCGGGGGAGGGGTAAACAAACAGAAAAAATCAAAACCATAGAGAGCCAGGGATCCCAAAAGACAACGGTGTGACCCCGGAGATCCAGGCTGTGTGATTCGCGCGGCCTGCCCCGCGGCTACAGAGGCGTGGCGCTGCAGACAAGGGATTAACTAGCAAGCAGGGAGATAAGTGGTTGCCACGAAGGGGAATCCCGCCAGCCTAGCCCGCACTGACCCCCGGGCTGAGTACGGGATTTCAGACGGGGAAGGAAGCGGTACAGTTCTATTCACCACAAGGGAAACAAAACAATAGAGTGCCGGGGTTCCCAATAGCCACCCTCCACACCCAACAAACGGCAGGCCCAGAGTACAGTTTGAACTGCCGAGAACCATCACTCAGGGGAAATCTGGTCTAGCAGGAGAAACCAAGACTAGCAGGAGAAACCAGGAGACTAGAGGCAAGGCCCTCACGACTGAGCAGCTGTAAACTGCAGGCCCGCCGGCGACAGCTCACACACTGCCCGCGTAACTGGGCGGTAGGAGAACGCCCACCCGCTGGCGACTGATCACCTGCTCGCGGCCTGTGATACTGGGCGGCTGGAGACTGCCCGCCTGCCGCGACAGGGAGCTGAAACCAAACAGAGACAGTCCAGTCACACCCCCCAATTAGGGCACCCCGGCAAGGAGACTGGGGCCCGTCATAGCAGAGTAGTGTCGTCACTGGAGCTCGGACGTCGGAATTCCTTCCCAGCGGAATTCAAGTTAGCAGGCATAGTTTAACAACACAAAGGAGAGACATCAGAGTAATACAGAAACAAAACAAATCTATAGAAGAGAGCAGAAACACGACAATCAAAAAGAGCTGGAAAGTAACGTGGACAACATGAGAAAACAAGGGAAAAAAGGATTACAAACAATGCAAGACAACCCAATTCTACAGGAGGACATAGAAACATCAGAAACAGGGATAGCGAAAGAACTCAAGGCATACCTAACTCGAATGGAAAGGAATATTAGAGAAGACATGAGACAGCAAGTCCAAGAAATAAAAGTATATTTTGAAAATGAATTAAACAAACAAATTCAAATGGCAAAGAACGAGCTCTACCAGGAGATAGAGATCTTAAAAAAAATCAAACAATAATCCTAGAATTACAGGAAACTATAAACCAAATTAAAAACTCAAACGAGAATATTACAAATAGACTTGATCAAGTAGAAGTCAGAACATCAGATAATGAAGACAAGGTTTATCAACTTGAAAAGAATATAGTCAACACAGAAAAGATGCTTAAATCCCACGAGCAATCTATTCAAGAGATATGGGATGTCATAAAAAAACCAAATCTGAGAGTCATAGGTATAGAAGAAGGCACAGAGTTTCAAACCAAAGGAATGGACAGCATATTAAATGAAATAATTCTAGAAAACGTCCCAGAGATGAAAGATGGAATGGATTGCCAAATCCTGGAAGCCTACAGGACCCCAAACATTCAAAACCATAATAGACCAACTCCAAGACATATAATTATGAAGATAGCCAACGTACAGAACAAGGAGAGAATATTAAAAGCTACGAGAGAAAAGAGGCAGATTACATTCAGGGGTAAACCAATTAGGTTAACGACCGATTTCTCATCACAAACTTTGAAAGCGAGAAGATCCTGGAATAATGTATTTCAAACGCTGAAAAATAATGGATTCCAACCAAGAATACTATATCCAGCAAAATTGAGCTTCAAATTTGACAATGAAATTAAAATCTTTCACGATAAACAAAAGCTAAAAGAATTTGCAGCAAGAAAACCAGCTCTGCAAAGCATTTTGAACAAAACACTACAAGAAGAGGAATAGAAAAATAGTGCCCAAAACTAACAGCAGGAGGTATCTCAGTAAAGGGGGAGAAGAATAACCAAAAAGCAAAACTAGCCAAACTAAAATAAATAAATAAAGAAACATGACTGGAAGTACAAATCATATCTCAATTGTAACCTTAAATGTTAATGGCCTAAACTCACCAATTAAGAGACATAGGCTAGTAACCTGGATCAAAAAAACAAATCCAACAATATGCTGCCTTCAGGAGACTCATATGATAGGAAAAGACATACACAGGCTGAAAGTAAAAGGTTGGGAAAAATCATACCACTCACATGGCCCTCGGAAGCAAGCAGGAGTGGCCATACTCATATCGAATAAAATCAACTTCAAACCTAAGTTAATCAAGAAGGATAAAGAAGGTCACTATATACTGTTAAAAGGAACCATCCACCAATAAGACATAACAATCATCAATTTGTATGCACCAAACAATGGAGCTGCAATGTTCATAAAACAAACTCTCCTCAAGTTCAAGAGTCAAATAGACCACAACACAATAATTATGGGTGACTTCAACACACCGCTCTCGCCATTAGACAGATCTTCTACACAAAAGCTGAATAAAGAAACTATAGAACTCAACAGCACAATCAATAACCTAGACTTAACCGACATATATAGAATATATCAACCATCATCAAGTGGGTATACGTTCTTCTCAGCAGCACATGGATCCTACTCAAAGATAGACCATGTATTATGCCATAAGGCAACTCTTAGTAAATATAAAGGTGTGGAGATAATACCATGCACCATATCTGATCATAATGGAATGAAATTGGAAATCAATGATAAAAGAAGGAAGGAAAAATCCTACATAACATGGAAAATGAACAATAAGTTATTGAATGATCAATGGGTTATAGAAGACATAAAGGAGGAGATGAAAAAATTCTTAGAATCAAATGATAACACAGACACAACATACCGGAATCTATGGGACACAATGAAAGCAGTTTTAAGAGGGAAATTCATTTCTTGGAGTTCTTACCTCAAAAAAAGAAAAAACCAACAAATAAATGAACTCACGCAACACCTCAAAAACCTAGAAAAGGAAGAGCAAAACAACAGCAAATGTAGTAGAAGACAAGAAATAATTAAAATTAGAGCAGAAATCAACGAAATTGAAACAAAAGAAACCATTGAAAAAAATGATAAAACTAAAAGTTGGTTCTTTGAAAAAATAAATAAGATAGACAAGCCTTTAGCCATGCTAACAAAAAGAAGAAGAGAGAGAACTCAAATTACTAACATACGGGATGAAAAAGGCAATATCACAACAGACACTACAGAAATACAGAAGATAATTAGAAAATATTTTGAAACCCTATATTCCAATAAAATAGAAGATAATGAAGATATCGATAAATTTCTTAAGGCATATGATTTGCCCAGATTGAGACAGGAAGACACACACAATTTAAACAGACCAATAACAAAAGAAGAAATAGAAGAAGCCATCAAAAGACTACCAACCAAGAAAAGCCCTGGACCGGATGGGTATACAGCGGAGTTCTACAAAACCTTCAAAGAAGAATTAATACCAATACTTTTCAAGCTATTTGAAGAAATAGAAAAAGAAGGAGCTCTTCCAAATTCATTCTATGAGGCCAACATCACTTTGATCCCAAAACCAGACAAAGATACTTCAAAGAAAGAAAACTACAGACCAATATCTCTAATGAACTTGGATGCAAAAATTCTCAATAAAATTCTGGCGAATCGAATACAAAAACATATTAGAAAACTTGTGCACCATGATCAAGTAGGATTCATTCCTGGGATGCAAGGATGGTTCAATATACGGAAATCAATAAATGCTATTCACCACATCAATAGACTTAAAGACAAGAACCACATGATCATCTCGATGGATGCAGAAAAAGCATTTGACAAAGTACAGCATCCCTTTATGTTCAAAACATTAGAAAAACTAGGGATAACAGGAACTTACCTCAACATTGTAAAAGCTATTTATGCTAAACCTCAGGCTAGCATCATCCTGAACGGAGAAAAACTGAAGGCATTTCCTCTAAAATCTGGAACAAGACAGGGATGCCCTCTATCACCACTTCTATTCAATTTAGTTCTCGAAGTACTAGCCAGAGCAATTAGACAGACGAAAGAAATTAAAGGCATAAAAATAGGAAAAGAAGAAATTAAACTATCACTATTTGCGGATGACATGATAATATACTTAACAGACCCAAAAGAGTCTACAAAGAAGCTGCTAGAGTTAATAAATGAATTCAGCAAAGTGGCAGGTTATAAAATCAACACGCATAAATCAAAGGCATTCCTGTATATCAGCAACAAAACCTCTGAAATGGAAATAAGGAAAACCACTCCATTCACAATATCCTCAAAGAAAATAAGATACTTGGGAATCAACCTAACAAAAGAGGTGAAAGATTTATACAATGAAAACTACAGAACCCTAAAGAGAGAGATAGAAGAAGATCTCAGAAGATGGAAAAATGTACCCTGTTCATGGATAGGCAGAACTAACATCATCAAAATGGCGATATTACCCAAAGTTCTCTACAGGTTTAATGCGATGCCAATCAAAATTCCAATGGCATATCTTGAAGAAATAGACAAAGCAATCATGAAATTCATATGGAAAAACAAAAGACCCAGAATAGCAAAAGCAATTCTAAGCAGGAAGTGTGAATCTGGAGGTATAGTGATACCGGAGGTCAAACTGTACTACAAAGCAATAGTAACAAAAACAGCATGGTACTGGTACCAAAACAGGCAGGTGGACCAATGGTACAGAATAGAAGACACAGAGACTAATCCACAAAGTTACAACTATCTTATATTTGATAAAGGGGCTAAAAGCATGCAATGGAGGAAGGATAGCATCTTCAACAAATGGTGCTGGGAAAATTGGAAATCCATATGCAACAAAATGAAATTGAATCCCTTTCTCTCGCCATCCACAAAAATTAACTCAAAATGGATCAGGGAGCTAGATATCAAATCAGAGACACTGCGTCTGATAGAAGAAAAAGTTGGATACGATTTACATATTGTGGGGTCGGGCTCCAAATTCCTTAATAGGACACCCATAGCCCAAGAGTTAACAACAAGAATAAACAAATGGGACTTTCTTAAACTAAAAAGTTTTTTCTCAGCAAGAGAAACAATAAAAGAGGTAAATAGAGAGCCTACATCCTGGGAACAAATTTTTACCCCCCACACCTCTGATAGAGCCCTAATATCCAGAATGTACAAAGAACTCAAAAAATTAAACAATAAGATAACAAATAACCCAATTAACAAATGGGCCAAGGACCTGAACAGACACTTCTCAGAGGAGGACATACAATCAATCAACAAGTACATGAAAAAATGCTCACCATCTCTAGCAATCAGAGAAATGCAAATCAAAACCACCCTAAGATACCATCTCACTCCAGTAAGATTGGCAGCCATTATGAAGTCAAACAACAATAAGTGTTGGCGGGGATGTGGGGAAAAGGGCACACTTATACACTGCTGGTGGGGCTGCAAAATGGTGAGGCCAATTTCGAAAGCAGTATGGAGATTCCTGGGAAAGCTGGGAATGGATCCACTATTTGACCCAGCTATCGCCCTTCTCGGACTATTCCCTGAGGACCTTAAAAGAGCGCTCTTTAGGGATACGGCTGCATCAATGATTATAGCGGCACAATTCACAATAGCTAGACTGTGGAACCAACCTAGATGCCCCTCAATAGATGAATGGATAAAAAAAATGTGGCATATATACACAATGGAGTATTATGCAGCACTAAGAAATGACAAAATCATAGAATTTGCAGGGAAATGGATGGCATTAGAACAGATTATACTAAGTGAAGCTAGCCAAGCCCTAAAAAACAAATGCCAAATGTCTGCTTTGATATAATGAGAACAACTAAGAACAGAACAGGAAGGAAGAGCATGAGGAAAAGACTACAGTAAACAAAGACGAATGGGGGGAGAGAAACGGGGAGAGAAGTGAAAGCACATGGAAATGGTAGGAGACCTTCAATGATACATAAAATTATAAGAGGTTATGAGGGGCAAGGGGGAAGGAAAAAGAGGGAGAGAATTGAACAACAGCAGGGGAGGTAGAGAGGGAAGATGGGAGGGGAGGGGAGGGGAGGGGGGATAGTAGGGGATAGGAAAGGTAGCAGAATACAACAGTCACTAATATGGCATTATGTAAAAATGTGAATATGTAACAGATGTGATTCTGCAATCTGTATTTGGGGTGAAAATGGGAGTTCAAAACACAATTTGAGTCAAATGTATGAAAGATGATATATCATGAACTATGTAATGCTTTAAATAATCAATTAAAAAAAAAGAAATAAATGAAAATTTGAGTTCTTTAAAAAAAAAAAAAAAAAAAACTGCTAAGGAACTGATAGACCTGAAGCCTGCTCTATCTCTATACTTCCAGCTAGCATATAGTCAGATTGAGCTGCAGGGCTTCTTTGTTTTTACTTGAACTCAAAAACTCAGTAATAAATGAAAAAAATAATAATAAACCTACCTCAAAGTTTTGTAGTGCTTAAAGAAAATAACACATGTAAATTATTTATCTTCTTATAGCACCTAGATTCATGGCCAGTTCTCAATTAAACATAATTTAATTGTTGTTGTTGTCCCTACAAAGAAACTGGGGAAAATGCCAACCCACTTTGATACTGGAACAGTCCTAAGAAGCAGTGCTGCTCTCTCAGCACCCTTCTCCTGGCTGTAGTGGGAGTCTCTGTTGTTCCCTCCGATGGCCATTTTAATTTTTAAACTTTTTCCTCTGTTCTAGTATCTCTTGATTTTACTAGGTTTTCCTCTTCCTAGAGTTTTTTTGCTCTGCCAAATGTCTTGAGATAAACATAAAATGCACTTAATGATTAAAAAAAAATCAATCAGCACCTTTAGTGTGTATGTATGTGCTTTATGTTTTCAAAGAATTACAGGATGATTTTCTCATCCAGGAAATGCCAACAGGGCTGCAGCTCGTAGATTCTCTCCTGCCTTGTGCCAATGAAGAACAACAGGATTTATCTTTCAACAAAAATAAAAAAGGTAAATTGGCCAGGTACTTGCAAAATAACTGGAAGCAGGATATGTTTTCTAAGATCATAGGCAGACTAAGAAAATCAAGGTAGATTTTTCTCAGGGTAAAATCTGGACCTGGGTGGTCAAGAGAAGAGAGGAGAGAGGTCTGATCATAGAGAGAGGGCAAATTGCATTCTTGTGGCCTGACTGGTAGGAGCAAAGTGGGTGGCTGCAGGAGTGGAATGATTCTGCTGTTTTTGTGACTGGTGGAGAATTCATGCCCTCATTCAGATCTCTCTGACCAACAAATGTCAGAGCCTCAGAAGCTGGCACCAGCTTCCTGTGGATGGGCCTGCCATGACAGCAGAGTCACTTACTGGCCTTCATGAGAATCACAAAAGTCGAAACAATAAACAAACTCAGCAGGAGCCAGTAAGGACTGCCATCTGAGGCTTCACCACCATCTCCTGGTAAGCCCTGGAAGCTCTGCTGTCCCACTAGGAAGGACAGAGGAATCATAAAATATTAACCCTTCCTTTGATTTCAGCCATTGAAATTTTGTGTACTTCAAATGGCAAAGGCAAAATCTCTGTTTCAAACACTAGGTGGATGGCTTACCTGATCATCCAAGATCGTCTACTGCTTAATGCTCTGATGTCTCCAACCAGGCATGCTCACTCCTGGACAAGTCTGAATACTATTGTTATTTTTTCTTCTTCTTAACTTCACTCGTGATAAGCTAACTTCTGGATATTAAAATTAAATTATCAAAATAAAAATCTTGATTTTTTTCTGTCTTTATCCTGTTGTCATTTCTCTTTCAATTTGTGAACTGAAGTTTAGGGTCAGATATTAAAAAGACAAACCAATTCTCTGCACATATTATTAGGTAGGAAAACAGTTATTACACCATTAGTAACATATCCCATCCAGAACATCTCTCCACCTGACAAAGTGTTTAAAGAGGAAACACTTAGTGAAAGCTTTAAGAACAAAATGCATTTCAACTAAGGTAACGTGGTGTGCAGAGCGTCAAAATATGGAGATTAAAGCATGCATCAACTTTTCTCTATCACAAAACTGTCCTACTTGTCATTATAGGGAACTAGCCTATGAAGTATGTGCTTTGATCATTTATAATAGATTCTTTGTGACTGGTTGTCAACGTGAAAATTAAAATGCCTAGTTGAGAAAGCACAACAGCAACTTTGGTAAAGAGAGATTAATCATTTGTTCCAAATAATAAAGACATCACCACTAGTATAAATCAATCTAAAATCATTAGGATCTTCTATTTTTTTTTTTTAGAAATCACATCACATATGACATTTAAATTAAGGTAAACTGACTGTGCTTAATATCTATAATGTTCCTTCATCTATAGATCTGGAGATTGACTACAATATATCAAAGTGGTAGGGATATTAAATAACTAGAAAAATCCATTCCTGAAGAGACAAGTTATTCATATATTTAAATTAATTATATTGTTGAAACAATATTACATCTTTTATTGTCTAACAAGTTAAAAATGAAGGAACCAAGATGAATAAACACTGCTGAGAATTTATTAAGAATAGTTCTTCATTGAGATTTAACTTTAAACAGTTCCAAAAATTAACCTTTGCATATGGAGTTTTGAATTAAATAAATGACCCTATGGAAAAAAGGGAAAAAATCAGTAGCATGATTCTAAGTATTTACCAGTAATAATAAAAAGTGAAACATATATTAGTTATTTAAGATAATTATCCATATCAGGATACTTGGCATTCTCTTTTATCTCCACTGTTTATATAAGAAAGAATATATATACATCACATGCCTATATATACATATATATTTTTTTAAAAAATCTGTGTGTCAAAATTGTCATACATGTTACCTAGCATAACTTTTTGTAATGTAACAATTGTAGCCTAGCACAAATGATTCCTATCAAAGTCCCAGACTATCACAGAGGAGTCAAAAGTGATACAAACAAATTGACATTCCTGATATAAGTATGTAAACAGAAAGCACAGAAATGGCCATTATAGAGAAATAAGGTATCTGTTTAGTTGACCATTTTCTTTTGCAGTACTGGGGAACAAACCAGGGCCTTCAGACATGCTAGGCAAACACTATACTACTGAGCTTTACCCCAGGCCCTTGGTAGCTGGGGTAGTCTAAATAAGAACAAAAGTGACAACATCAAACCATTACATAAAATAACAAAATGCATCATTTCCCTTGCTCTAGACTAGATAAAACACCTTATATTTTACATTTTTACTGCTACTTTAATATATATCCTGTCAATTATTAATAATGGTATTTTTTCAATATATTTATATTGCATATTAAATCAAGTGGTTAATAGAAAACCACATGAAGTCCTTTCCCAGAAGAAGAAAAGTTATGGAAGAATTTTTTTTCCCTGTTTTTCAACACCATTTTCCAAACTGCATTGTTTGAATAATTAGTTCTAAAGATGTTAAGATTTTTGTGTTTAAAAGTGTGCTGTGGTCAAATAAATTTAAAAAACACTCTAAACTATCCAATCCCATGGAGAGGTACATTGTCATATTGTTTAAAAGACCCAAATAAAGATGAAAATTTGAGCAAATAGAATGAAAAATATACTAGATAGGATTAACAACAGATTAAAAATGCTACAGAGGAAAAGAGTAGTAAATTCAAAATTCAATAGTAACTTTTAGCCAGCTTTTCATCTCTGTGACCAAAAGACCTGGCAAAAAGAAATTACAGGAGCAAATGCTTATTTTGACTCACAATTTCAAAGGGTTTAGTTTATGATTGGCTGACTCCATTGCTCAGGGCCAAAGGTGAGGCAGAACACCATGGATATTATTCCTGCATAGCCTCATGAGATTTTCAGGGGCATTTCATATCCAAACCATAACATTCTGCTCCTGACTCCCCAAAACTCATGTTCACCTCATAATGCAAAATGCATTTAGTTCATCTCTAGGCATCTCCATAATCTTAACAGTTCTAACATTGCTCCAAGTCCAAGTCCAAAGTCTCATCTGAGACTCAAGGCAAGCTTGTTGCTGTGAGTCCCCATAAAAATCAGAAGCAAGTAACTTATATATATTTAATATGCAATGGCACAAAATTGACATTCCCATTCCAAAAGGGAGGATTATACGTAAGGAAAGAATGGATGGGACTCAAACAAGACCAAAATGCTGCTGGCAAGATATTAGATCCTGTGGATCCACCCCTGGCATCTGGGGCCTACGGTAACAAGATGTGCTTGTGCGCTCCTGCCCCTTGGGCCTTGCTAGTGGCAGCCACATAGCTTCTCTCTTAGGTTGGCTCTGTTCAGGACAGCAGCTTTCCTTGGTAGATGTCCCATGCTGACATCTCTTAATCCCTGGAGTCTCCATTGCAATTTAGCTTCATTCTCACAGCTCCATGCCTCACCCCCTTAGGGTCTGCCCACAAGAATTCTGACAATGCTATACCCTGACTGGGCTCCCAAGTCTTCCTTTGAAATCCTGGTGTAAGCTTCCATGACTCCCCCTTAACTCCAACATCTTACATTCCTGCAGAACCAGCACCAGGTAAAATATGCCAACATCTGCTGCCGGCTTGAGCTGTTAGCCAGCCCCCCTAGATGGTGGCTACATTAGCCTCTGAGTTTCTGGGTAGCTAAATACAGTGGATCAAATCCTGGGGAAACAACTTCCTAGGTACTCCTATGCAAGAGAATGGAGCCCTCCGGTCTCTGAAACAAGTCTTCATTTTTTTCATGCTTCAGCCTGACATGGGTGTGGTCCTGCTGATTCCTGGGACACCCTCAAGGCATCTTTCCTATTTTCTCTGTGTAAAGTACTCAGCTTCACTTTAGGGGTGGTAATCCTTTCAGAAACCTATCTTCCTTTGCCACAGTTTTACATATGCATTTCTGATCAAACTCTAAGATTTTCAAATCTTTCTTTCTCTGCTTTTTGCTCCCAATTACCACAGTAAACCTGGCTAAGAGCTTCCAGCAACACTCATACCACTGTCTGAATGTGCTGTGTGTTTTAGTCAGCTTTTTCACTGCTGTGACCAAAAGACCTGACAAGAACAATTGGAGGAAGAAAAGCTTATTTGGGAGCTCATGATTTCAGAGGTCCTATTTCATAGGTGGACAATTCCATTCTTTGGAGCCCAATGTGGGGCATAACATTGTGACAGAATAGTGTGATAGAGGAAAGTGGCTCAGGACATGGCACCAAGAAGTAGAAGGGCGGGGAGCTCCCCTCACCATGGTCAAAATATATACCCCAAAGGCAAAGACCCAATGACTCACCTCCTCCAGCCACACCCTGTATACCTATCTACAGTTACCACCCAGTGAATTCCTGTCAGGGAATTAATTCACTGATTAGGTTAAGGATCTCATAACCCAATCATTTCACCTTTAAACTCTCTTGCATTGTCTTACACATAAGCTTTTGGAAGCACCTCATATCTTAACCATAACACTGTGTTTCCTTGAAATTTCTTCTACCAGATTAATTTGTCCATCACTTTTAAATTCAGCCTCAAAGAATATCTAAGGACATGACAAAATAAAGACAAGTTCTTTGTCAGAATGCAATATGAATGTCTTCTAGTTCAATTCCCAATTTATTCCTCATTCCCCTTTGAAACTTCCTGAGCACAGCCTTTACTCTCTGCCTCCTGTTGGTATTCTGGTCTTCTGTGCTCCCATCACAATCATCCATTAGGCTCTGCCTACAACATTCTAAGGTTTCTCAGCTTTCATTTCCAAATGTTTCCTAACTCCTCTCACAAACCAGTTCCAAAAAAAAGCACATTCATACATTGATGGTGGGACTACAAATTGGTAAAACCACTCTGGAAAGTAATATGGAGATTCCTCAGAAAATTTGGAATGGAACACCATTTGACCCAGTTATCCCACTCCTCAGCATATACCCAAAAGACTTAAAATCAGCGTACTCCAGTGATGCAGCCACATCAATGTTTATAGAAGTTCAATTCATAACAGCTAAGCTATGGAACCAACCTAGTGCCCTTCCACAGGTGAATGGATAAAGAAAATGTGGTACATATGCACAATGGAATATCACTCAGGGTTAAAGAAGAATGGGCGAAACTGGAGACTATCTTTTTCTTTCTTTCTTTCTTTCTTTCTTTCTTTCTTTCTTTCTTTCTTTCTTTCTTTCTTTTTCTTTCTTTTTTTGTGATCCTGTGGATTGAACCCAGGGCCTTCTGCATGTGTGAGGCAAGAACTCTACCAACTAAACTATATCTCATTCTAAGTGAAATAAGCCAATCCCCCCAAACCAATTGTTCTGATATGTGGATGTTCACTCACAATAGGCAGGGGGTACAGGGGAGAGGGGAGGTTCACTGGATTGGACAGTGGGGAGTGGGGGGAAGAAAGAGGGGATGGGAATAGAAAGACAGTAGGATGAATGAATCAGTCATAACTTCTTATGTTCATACAAGAATAGACAACCAGTGTAATTCTACTTCATGTACAACCACAAATCAGGGAAGTTATACTCCATGGATATATGTCAAAACACATTCTACTCTTATGTATAACTAAAAAGAACAAATAAAAAATTTTAAAAAATACCAAATATTTCTGAACCACTTGGTCAAGTATGCCATAGTAATAACCCCATACCTGGTACCATTAAACTCCTGGTTAGCTAGCTTTTCATCTTTAAGACCAAAAGACCTGACAAGAACAACTTAGAGGAAGAAAAGTTCATTTTAGTTAATGGTTTCAGAGGTCTTAGTCATGGTTGGCTAACTCCATTGCTCTGGGCACAACGTGAGACAGAACATCATGGCAGAAGGGCATGGAAGCTGGGAAAGAAGAAAGAAAGAGAGTGGAGACAAGGACAAAATTAATCCCTCGGCACACACCGCCAGTGACCTACTTCTCCAGCCACTTCCCACCTGCTTACAGTTATCCCCAGTAATCCATCCAATCTATTAATGGATTTCTCCACTGATTGGATTACAGCTCTTAGAGACTAATGATATCAGCTCTGAACATAAGAGCATTGCCACACAAGTTTGGGGGGACATCTTGTTCCAAAACACAACAGTAACTATTAAAAATGAAGTCAAGAGAGAAGGGGGAAAAGACTAGAAAAAAAAATGAACAAAGCATCAGGGCCAATAGAACAATATCAAGCATTCCAATGTATGGGTAATTAGGGAAGACATGAAAAGTATTTAAAGACATAATTATTTGAGTATGTTAAAAATCATAAACTCACAGGTCTCAGAAGATTGATTAACATGAAGCCAAGTAAATCTAAGGAAAACTATGCCAAGGCACTGCATCATCAAATTACTAACATTTAGCACTAAAAATCTTAAGAGTAGCCAGAGGTTAAAATAAAATAAGGCAACATTAGTTACAAAGGAACAAACATAAGATTGACAGCAGGTGTCTTGTCTGAAACTATGAAACTCAAAAGAAATGGAGGGATCCCTTTTCAGCCATGATAGAGAAATAAGAACTAAATTTATCTTACCACTTTAAACAATTAAAAACAGACAAAACATATAGGAAAATAATTTTCAGACATTGGTGCATATGGTAATTACTGAGAATAGGAGGGTTTACAAGATTCAAAAGACAGAGGGGAGCCTGTAAGCTCCTTAAGTCATGGGATCCAAGTTGAGAGTTCCAAATTAAGTATTTTATATTTAAAAGTTCTGAAAAGTTTCAAAGAAAACTTTAAAAACAATGATCTAATTAATCACTACTTGAGGTTCCACACACTCTGAAAGTCATCCATAATGACTAATCATTCTTATTATCTGAAGGAAGTATGGTTTATAGTTAAAAGTTTTAGCTTTGATTAGGTAAACTGAGTTCTTGTTTAACATTTTCTTGTGTATACTTTGCATTTCATATAATTTAGAATAAATTTGTCGTTTCCCCAAGAAAGGGTCCATGGATACCAAATTGAATAGCTTTCTTGGTGCAACTCCTTTGGACTTGAATTTGGGTGTCCAGAGGATCTTAGGTACTGAAAAATTAGTATTTTAAAATTAATCTCAGTATTGTTTAATTATCATTAGTTGACTCTCTGAAAACCTTTTTGTCTTTTCCATGTTTCTAATTTGATCTATCCCATGCCTTAAAACCACAAGCTTGATTCTCTTAGGCATTCCTCCCTATATTTACAGCATGTCAGGGTGCAGAGCAGGGTGCAGTTGACAAAGCTCTTAATATTTTTAGAAAGTTTTTTTCTATCTGTAACTAAAGGAGAGGGGGTATCTACCCAGCGTTGCCTTAAATCTTAAATATTTTAGAGGTATTAAGAAAGTCATAGCCATACATTTAATTTGATCCATGCCCCAGGAAATATTTCTCTTTAAGAATTTTTTCACAAAGGAGCAAGTGAACACCAGAAATAGTTATTTTTCATCCAACTCAGCAATTCCTAGTCCCTCTATAGTCTTCTTAAATTTTTCTTGAAAATTTTGAACATTTATTCTCTAACCAATCTCCCACATCTATTTAATTAAAAGAAGCTAACTGACACTTTCAACATCTTTCTTGAAAATCAACTTACCAAGTTTCAAAAGTATATTAAGTGTATTTTCTTTCTTCCAAGTTCCTTTAGGCATGAGTTTTCAGTTGTTTGCTCTTACATAACAGGGGTCACCATTTTTCCAACTTTCAATAAAAAAAGGTTTCAACATTATTTCAACCTTTGTGAGTTGTTTTCTTCCTAACAATTTTCTTGCTGTTATTCTGCCTCTACTAACAGTTTGCTCTCTGACTATAGAGAAATACCATTTGTATATCATATAGAGTGCTATGATATTCTGATCAAAGCCTGAGCTTTCCATCAAGTATGGACATTTGATGGCTGAAATAGTTGCCTACACATTCTTACTTTCCACACATCCTTAGAATCTCATCTTTTTTTACATAATTCCTTGCCCCAACCAGGACACCTCTGAAAGTGAAAGTGGATCCTATTAACAACGATTTTTAGAGAAGAGGCAAACAGTGGCACTCTCCAGGGCAGAAAAAGATATATACTTATCACATTTCTTTCTATGAAAGCATTAAAATTAGCTGGAAAGAATGTTATTAATGCACTGATGAAATTTTCTATTTAAATAATTGGTCGTAATACTTGGAAATACTTTAGGGATAGTTACGTTTTGAAATATATTCCCACTTGTGAATCTTTAATAGTTGAATGCAGATCTGATTGGGGTTTCCTATGCATTTCATGAAAATGTATAATCATGGGCCCCACACATTTTTGAGTTGCACTCAGACAAATTAAGTTTTCTCAAATCCACTGATGATAGTGAAGCATTTATTTTAGAAATTAAGCTGAAAGCATGTTAGTAATAAGTATACATCCTTTAATAGATTAATGAACACAACAAGGAAAATTATCAGAAATCTGAAAATGTAAAAATGGATGATAATATCATGAAAAATAAAAAGATTATTCAATTAAAGGCTCATTCTGTGAGCATTCAAATGGCCCAACAGAACATGAGAATTTCTTCTGTGTAGAACAGGATAAGCCAAGTAGATTTTAATTTCCAAGTGCTTTAGTCTGCATGCTCTGTGTTGAGAAAGCATGGGAATTTTTTAGAAACTCTAGAAGCTAGGATGACTATGGATGGCCCTATAATTTAGAGGGAATAGTACAAATTTTTCTAAATGCATGATTTACATGGGATTTGTCTATATTTCCATATTACACATTGTGCTATTTGCTTCCATATTTGACTCTGGACTAGGAAATCTGTGCGTATGATTTGCCTAATATTGATATTTCCTGATTCTGGTAAATGTTCCAATTGTTCTGCCTGCTATGCAATGCAATATATATATATATATATATATATATATATATATATATATATATATATATATTTTTTTTTTTTTTTCCTCCAAACTAAAATATGCTATTTACAGGGATTAATTCTTATACTAGAAACTGGCCCTGACACTAAAGGAAATTAGTATGAATGAACTGCATTTTAGGTAAATGTTTCATCATCTGACAAATAGAGTTACTCTTCCAGAGCACTAGGTACTCAACCATAGTTTGCCAGTGAAAACACAATTTATATTAGAACCCTTTGAATTTCATCATTTAATATTTATCCAAGGTACCTAGACACATAAAATGTATAGTCTACATGTACCAACCTGGAAACAGCTCAGAAAGAATACTGACATAAACCACTTAATTACTTATGGAAAACTTATTCCTGTGACCAAGTTGTGTATAAAATATTAAGTCTAAGGTAAATTGAGGGCCATGAGAAACTTTGGGAAGGTAAAGTGGAGGCAAGTATTTTCAAAGCAGTTGTTTCCTCTAAAGATGTTGATAATAGATTCAATGATCTCAATGTTGTCTTCCATGCTTAAATTTCCAAATTATGCATGTGTTAGCACACTCTCTGAAAAAATAGAATTAGGATCAAGCATTGCTTCTTTCTTTCTTCTTTAATTTTGCAATACTGGTGACTGAGTACAGGGATGTTACACCACAGAACTATATCCATAGCACTTTTAAAAAATTTTTTTTGAGACAGGATCTCACTAAATTGCTCAGACTGGCCTTGAACCTGCCATGTTCCTGCCTCAGCCTCTAGAGTAAGCTTGGGATAATAGAAGTGAGCCACTGTACCTGGTCAAACACTCTTATATATTCTTCATTTCTCAGAGCAGAAATTGTTATTTTGTTTGTATTTCTCCCCCCCCCAATAAAAAACACAACAAATGTAATGCATGTATTCAAATATGCTTAGTTATTAAGAAACATAAGTACTTGTCATATACTTTCATTTTCTTCAAAAGCTCAATTTCTTTTTTCCAGTCAATAGTGCAGAATTAATGTGAGAGAGGCTCTGGCTCTGGGATATATCTGTTGTGTAATTTGGATGAAGTGGACATCACCAACAGATGGTGAATATGTGCCCATCTGATTCACCTCCAGGGGGCAGCTTGGGTGCCCTTCACTGCAGGAGTTTACTCAGAATCAATCTTGGCTTACATGGATTCCCTGCTAAGGTAGAGCTGTGTCCCTTGGGCTTCTGTACTAGATACAGTATTTCAGGCTTTGTCTTTGCTGTGAATAAGGTTTCAGGGACAGTCTCTAAGGATTTCTAAGTCCTGACAGGATTTAATAAGGGTTTCAACTTAAACTCAGATGTTAACATACAAATCAGAGGGCTTTTGCTATATGATGAACATTAAGATGATACTTTACAGATTTTTGTGTACAAACCATGAAAAGTACTGTAGGGTCATCAACCCAGAAACAAATGGAATTCAGAGCAGTCTCCATAATAATCACCAACATCCTCTGAGTCCCAATTACATATATCTTCTGCCACTTTACATGTGCCTTGTGCTTGGAATAGTCCTGAAACCTCAGAGTGGTTCAGAGAGCCAGCTTGACTAACACTCGCAGTAGTGGGTTGCTGAGCTGTGATTCAAGCCTAGTTCTCACTGACTGAAAACACCAGATTTTTCCATTATACCACATGTTCTCTCAGGATATCACGAAGAAGGAATTGTGAGGTCATCTCAGGAATCATTTAACTCAATTCCTCCTTCCACTTGGCAGTAAGAGAAAGAAAATATCTGCCCAGAGTTCTAAAAGAACAAAACCTGGACCCCAAAATGCTGTTTAGTACCCTTTTACCTAGTGTGAGATTAACGTGAAATTTTAGAATAAATTGAATTTTTCTTACTCAATAATTATTTTCTAAGTGACTGTCACCTCCACAATTGCCTTAACATGCAGTAGTTCTATTCTAATATTAATAGGAAATACAACAAAATGCAATTAAAGCTATTATCACTCTGTGTGTGAGCTAGTAAAAATGTGCCCTGTGCTGTGCATACAGTATTGATGAGTATCTTCCAGGGACAATGTAGGGATCATTTATTTAGGTTGGAGGATGTAAGACCTAGAAAGGGTCTTCAGGGAGCCTGATGCAAAGACCACCCCATACAGGTGAGGGAGATAGGCCCAGGGAATGCAGTCCCACTGCTCCAGGTCATGTAGTGAATTGATGTTTCAGTTTGCACTTTGATCTTCTGGTGCCTTCTTCCACCACATCACCTTTCTTTTCTTTATCTAAATTTGCTTGTTTTTATCTCTACACAGTCACCTCTAAGAAGAAGAAGAAAAAAAATCTAAGAAAAAAAAAGTACTGAATTAAAAAAAAAAGATAAACTATAGGGAAATACAGAAATCATTGATGTATGGGCTATAAATCTTGGTGCAATATGATTTCTAACCCTTGCCTCCCTTAGTGGAGAATTTACCCAGAAACAGCCTCATATTAGAAATGTTCATTGAACTCGCTTCTGGCTTTTTGACTTCTCTTTTCAGTATCTAAGAAACAGCTCTGGTATTAAACACTGAATCTCCTGCTTTCGCTCTTTTATTTCCACCAGCTCTAGCAAAGGCGTTTTTCTTTCACATTCTTTTAAAAATTCTCTAGTTTCATGAAGCAATCTAAAAACATTATTTTAAGGAGGATACCTAAGCCTAGACCTTTCACAAAGCCCTCACGGTTTTATTACTGATTGTTTTTCAGCCCTGTCTTCTCTTTTCTCTGCTGATGTCATTGCACAGTCTCACGATGTCTGTCTTTTGGAGGACATGTCATCATTTTTGTTGGTTACAACAGTAGTTTCTTTTTCTTGATGTGAAAAGGAATCCTAACTTCTTTGTCTCCCCTAGAGGAGAAGATCTTCCTAAACCTTCTGAATAAAGGATATTTAATTATCCCATGAGTAATGAACAACACACTTCCTTCATTTATGATTCAGTCTTTCCTGCATTAACAGCATTTTCTTTAGGTGGGCCTCTTAAAAAGGAAAAGCAGCCAACCAATTCTTAGTTTAATGTACTTCTGATTTTTAAAAATTCCACACCTCAGAAAACAGACGTGCACCCTCCCCAGCTCCCCACTCTCACCCCCAAAAGGCTTCTACACTCTTGTTTGACCTGGACACTGAACACTCAGGCACTTGTCTCCAGATTTCTCTTGCTCTCAACCGTCATTTTCTCCAGACTCTTATTATCTGCAATATGAAATGCTGTGTGCTGATAGATATTGGCAGAACCTGGTTAAAATTCACTTCACATAGCTTGCTCTTACTTCAAAGGAACAAAGGTTTTTTTTTCTTTTCTTTTTTTTTTTTGCTTTTTTTTTGAGTTTTCTTTTTCTTTTCTTTTCTTTTTCTTTCTTTTTTTCCCCTAAATCCTAAGAACAAAAAACCAAGTTATCTTTGTGGTGTTAAGCATGAAACTGGGTCTTTGTTTGAAAAGCAACATCTGACGTTTCCTCTTTTTTCAACTCCAAACAACTGGGCACTTCTGAATGACGCATCCACACACCCTGCTTTGGGATTTTGTTGTGTCAGGCGCTGCCGACAGCTGACAAACTGCTGTGTGAAGGGTGATGTTTACCCTCACAAAATTCCCGAGACTGCCAGGGAAGGAAAGGCCTCTGCCTCAAAACAGGGAGAACATATTTGTACAGATTCTCTGCTCCTTTCCTGCTGCAGGAATCTGTTTCAGGGTAACATGGCTTGCCTCCATCCCTAAGCTGAGCATTGTCTGGTACTCTCCCCAGAACCCCCTCAACCCTCCGCTCATCAGCAGCCACATATGCACTTCAAATCACTAACCACTCTCACTGCCAAAGCCCCAACAAATTTCCAGCCAATTCTACATCACAGGAGTTCAGCCCATAAATAATCATTGAAAATGTGATATGTGAGCAAAACATAAAACCCCAACAAATGTAACAGCCAAACCATTTAAAGCAATCAAAGTATTTTGTACTGATTGATTGACATGCACAGGGTTTAAATTAAGCAATCAAAATGAAGACGATAAAATTAATTATTGCTCTGGGTAGGAGGCTCGGCACAGAGTCCTGCTGCCTGCCTTTTGTCAGTGCACTGCATTAATATGGGTCAATAGTTACAACACCTCTAATGTCTAGCACATAAACCATCATCTAAGAAGTGTTTGACTTGCTTATCACCATCTGTCACTTAAAGAGATCTTATTTGATCTCCACTGCTGTCAAGCTCATAAAAGACTAAAATTTTGTACTTGGATTCTGGATAGACCATGGGGGAAACATTCCCGCAGTATTTCTGATTGAGTCATTTTTTTCCCTACCTATAGGAAAAGGATGGCATTCTGCCCAGGTATACTGACACATAGAGCATAATGTCCAAGCCTCCCCGTAATCAAGCTTGGATGGGACATTCTTGACGACAACCCAGTTCAGTGTTGATCACTTGCTTTACATTTGTTTCTGTGCAGTGCTGCCTGTGAAATCCTTGAAGCCAAATAAACAAACAGAATAAATAACAGGACGCACTTAACGTGCTTACAGAATTATAGGGTTTTGAGAGATGGCATGGTATCCAGCTAGAAGCCATAAAAACACCCCAGCTGTTTCATAGTGTGCAGGAAATATATTGGTTTTACATTTTATAATTTCAAACTCTGTTGTCAACAGGCAACTTATGTTACTTTATATTCCACTCATCACAACCCACCATAATTCCTCATGGCAGAGCAAAGTAAAATATATTCCTCTGTGCTGACACTACTTATTGTTTTTTGTCTCCTATAAATGATTTGTGGCCCTGCTTTGAATTTTGGTAAGAAAGTGCATTTCCAGAAGCTTTTATAGAAACAGCACATTCTACAGCTCCGGAGAGTCAGTCTCTTAGGAAACAGGAAAAGGCCATTTGGCTCTTTCTCACAGCCATTTATGTTTTCTCCCATTTCTTTCTGCCAATGTCCTTCAGGGCTCTCTTTGCAGAGAAATTCATCAAGCAGCTATTGAATCTATTAATCCCCTGCTTTAGTGCCCATCAGCCTGTATCTTCCTCGGGTAATCATTGTAAGCCCTCCACAGCCTCCTCTTCAGGTCCAGGTCAGACTGTCTCTTCCATTTCTATTTTATTGTTGATTCAAAAACTATCAAACGATAATTGTCAAGAGCAGAGGAGGAGTTGACACCATTGTTCAGGAACCTTACGAAGATTAGGGGCTCTGCCCAAGGTTTTATACTTCATTGGTTTCCAGCATCTTACCCAAACATTGGCTATCCAAGGCATAAAAGAAGCCAGACTATCTTTTATTTTTTCTTAAAAAGGAGATTTGTACATCCCACAGTGAGATATTATATCTTCAGGGAACTTTCCTTTGGTGTCCTAGAGTCATAACCTCATTTGACCAATGCTGCTTCTCAGGTACTCCAAGGTCAAGCTGAAGGGGGGAATTGAGAATGGAGCTGTGAACTGTGCCTCATTTGCGGGGTTGGTTGAAGCTATTTCAGGGGGCAACTCAGAGTCTCCAGGAATAACAATATGGCAATGCACTGAAAAGACAATAGAGAACCTACGTTCAAGATCTAATTGGCTCAGTCTAAACCTAGCCTATAGGACTTTATGAAGCTCATGCTTAACTAAAGAAACAAAACCTTATGGCAAAGAGGTAACAATAAAAACAATCCACAATAGTAATAAAATTAGAAACCACAATGGAAGTTTCCATTGAAAATCATTGTTTTGGGGGTGGGAGTTTTGGCTCAGTGGTAGATCGCTTGCCTTGCATGCGTAAGGCCCTGGGTTCAATCCTCAACACCCATAAAAATAAGTGAATAAAATAAAGGTATTGTGCCCATCTACAATTTTAAACAAAGAAAATCATTTTTTAAAACACTTCCTTGCTTGAAATTATATTTATGGCAACTTAAGTAATAATTATAAATAATAACATGACTTGCTTTAAACTTTTCAAAGATATTTATTTATTTATTTATTGCAGTTGTAGTTGGACAGAATGCCTTTATTTTATTTGTTTATTTTTATGTGGTGCTGAGGATCGAACCCAGTGCCTCACACATTAGGAAAGCACTCTACCACTGAGCCACAACCCCAGCCCCCAAAGATTTATTTTAATGCTCTTTACAATCTTGTGATGTGGGTGCTATAATTAGCCCATTTGACAGATAAGAAAACAAATTCTAGAGGAATTAAATAACTTGCTGGAGGTTATCCAGCTAGAAGTAATGAATTTGGGATTTAAACTGATGCACTGGATCCAGAGACTGCACTTTAATTACTGCCTCCCAAATTACTGTTAGGAATGTCCTTTGTACTTTGCAAATTACTTGCTGTATTTTCTTACCTCTTGAATTTTCCAAATGAATATCTCCCTATTTGTTCAGATCTTCATTTTTTTTTCTTTTTTTTATTGGTTGTTCACAACATTACAAAGCTCTTGACATATCATATTTCATACATTATATTGAAGTGGGTTATGAACCCCCAATTTTACCCCAAATGCAGATTGCAGAATCACTTTGGTTACACATCCACAATTTTACATAATGCCCTATTAGTAATTGTTGTATTCTACTACCTTTCCTATCCCCTACTATCCCCCCTCCCTTCCCCTCCCATCTTCTCTCTCTACCCCATCTACTGTAATTCATTTCTCTCCTTGTTTATTTTCCCACCCCCCTCACAACCTCTTATATGTAATTTTGTATAGCAATGAGGGTCTCCCTTCATTTCCATGCAATTTCCCTTTTCTCTCCCTTTCCCTCCCATCTCATGTCTCTGTTTAATGTTAATCTTTTCTTCCTACTCTTCCTCCCTGCTCTGTTCATACTTGCTCTCATTATATCAAAGAAGACATTTGGTATTTGTTTTTTAGGGATTGGCTAGCTTCACTAAGCATAATCTGCTCTAGTGCCATCCATTTCCCTGCAAATTCTACGATTTTGTCATTTTTTATTGCTGCATAGTACTCCATTGTGTATAGATGCCACATTTTTTTATCCATTCATCTATTGAAGGGCATCTGGGTTGGTTCCACAGTCTAGCTATTGTGAATTGTGCTGCTATGAACATCGATGTGGCAGTATCCCTGTAGCATGCTCTTTTAAGGTCTTCAGGGAATAGTCCAAGAAGGGCAATAGCAGGGTCAAATGGTGGTTCCATTCCCAGCTTTCCAGGAATCTCCAAACTGCTTTCCAAATTGGCCGCACCAATTTGCAGTCCCACCAGCAATGTACAAGTGTACCCTTTTCTCCACATCCTCGCCAGCACTTGTTGTTGTTTGACTGCATAGTGGCTGCCAATCTTACTGGAGTGAGATGGTATCTTAGGGTGGTTTTGATTTGCATTTCTCTGACTGCTAGAGATGGTGAGCATTTTTTCATGTACTTGTTGATTGATTGTATATCCTCCTCTGAGTAGTGTCTGTTCAAGTCCTTGGCCCATTTGTTGATTGGGTTATTTGTTATCTTATTGTCTAATTTTTTGAGTTCTTTGTATACTCTGGATATTAGGGCTCTATCTGAAGTGTGAGGAGTAAAAATTTGTTTCCAGGATGTAGGCTCCCTATTTACCTCTCTTATTGTTTCTCTTGCTGAGAAAAAACTTTTTAGTTTGAGTAAGTCCCATTTGTTGATTCTTGTTATTAACTCTTGTGCTATGGGTGTCCTATTAAGGAATTTGGAGCCCGACCCCACAATATGTAGATTGGAGCCAACTTTTTCTTCTATCAGACGCAGAGTCTCTGATTTGATATCAAGCTCCTTGATCCACTTTGAGTTAACTTTTGTGCATGGCGAGAGGAGGGGATTCAGTTTCATTTTGTTGCATATGGATTTCCAGTTTTCCCAACACCATTTGTTGAAGATGCTATCCTTCCTCCATTGCATGCTTTTAGCCCCTTTATCAAATATAAGATAGTTGTAACTTTGTGGATTAGTCTCTGTGTCCTCTATTCTATACCATTGGTCCACCCACCTGTTTTGGTACCAGTACCATGCTGTTTTTGTCACTATTGCTCTGTAATATAGTTTGAAATCTGGTATCACTATACCGCCTGATTCACACTTCCTGTTTAGAATTGCTTTTGCTATTCTGGGTCTTTTATTTTTCCATATGAATTTCATGATTGCTTTATCTATTTCTACAAGAAATGCCGTTGGGATTTTGATTGGCATTGCATTAAACCTATAGAGAACTTTTGGTAATATCGCCATTTTGATGATGTTAGTTCTGCCTATCCATGAACAGGGTATATTTTTCCATTAGAAAAACTAGGGATAACAGGAACTTACCTTGACATTGTAAAAGCTATCTATGCTAAGCCTCAGGGTAGCATCATTCTGAATGGACAAAAGTTAAAGGCATTCCCTCTAAAATCTGGAACAAGACAGGGATGCCCTCTATCACCACTTCTATTCAATATAGTTCTCGAAACACTGGCCAGAGCAATTAGACAGATCTTCATTTTTGATAATAAACATACCACGTGATGTTTTAAACAAAGGAGCCAATCTTCCTTTCTGAAGTTAAAGGTTGCTTTTATTTAGAAGTACAAACAAAATTTTCTATTGCCTCTTACTGTTTATCTGGTCACCTAGGATTCATCTGCCGTGGCAGGGGGGATGGGGGACTAGGTGGCAGGGATGTGAAGGGAAGCAATGTATGAAACTGTAAACTTAACAGTGTCTCCCATTCATTGCAAAATTTCCACACAGTCTTTTTCAAATCTTCCCTACAAATATCTGAGCTATGCTTATTTTGCCCACTTCAAAAATAAGGAAAATGAGGTTGATTGTTACACAGCGGTAAATTCTGAAATCAGATTTCAAACAAGGTCCCTCTACCTGCAGAGCCTGAGTGCTTCCCCTACCCGCCCACCTCAAACCCCCTGGTCCAAACTGATTGCAGTTCTGAAGAAACACTCAACTTCTCCATCCCATAATCCCCAGGTCCCCTTTCAGAAATGTGACAAGCATCCAAATTTGATCAAAAAATTCAATGAAGAGATGTTATGCTATATATGTTAGGCTTAAATCCCTGGGGTGGGAATTATTTTTAGTCTGCTTCTGGCAGGAACCTGTTCAATTTTATTTCATTAATCTGATGTAAACAACTCACATTTTTATACAACCTTGTTTCCATTCATTCAGCTGCATTGAAGCCCATTTCTGTGGTTGGCTTCTTCATTGTTCAGGAGAGATTTCATCAACTAATTGAAAGGAACACAGCTCTGTCCTCAGCAGAGCTAAATACATAACAACAGTTTCACCACCAATGCCAGACACGTTATCAGTGTTCTGATCTTTGGCCTTTGATACTTTCAAGAGATGTCCCAGGGGAAATCTTTTGCTGGAATGTTAATCTGTTGCTTCTCTGACCTTCTACACATGTACCACATTATTATTACAACCCACATGCTTCTCCTTTCACGCTGTCATTTTGACAATAGAACCATTGGGCAATTCATCTTTAGACTAGATAGCTGGAACAAAGTGCATACCAGTAAGTGAAATCAGATTGGCTAATGGTATTGTTTAAAATGCAATAACATTTCTCTTCTGAAATATACCCAGATTTCAAATGATATGTCATGCTTGTGGGATGTGCTGCGACAATTAGCTACTGGTGATTCATCAAAGGGTCCCAGTGTGGGGATTTCTTTTTAACTTTTTTCTCAACATCCTTTGGAAACATAAATTAGTCGCTGAATTGGATCGGTGTGGATTTATCACTCACATTTCCTGTCTTTACCCTCTTTCTTCTTTCATGTGGCAGATGTTTGTTTCATCTTCAGATTTACTGAAACTGGTGTGGGGGTCTGAGAGCATTCAGCAAAACTGAAAAGTCATTTCTTTTAAGACTGCTTAAATGTCAAACGTCACCTCCTTGGAGAGAGGCCTTCTTTTGACCACCCCATATAAAACAAACCCCTCTCCTGTTAGTATCTGTTCTCCTTATCCTGCTTTATTTTTCTTTATAACACCTATCGTCACCTGTCACATGATGTATTGATTCATTATTTCACTGTTGTTTCTCCCCACTGGAAAGTGAATTGCATGACTGTAGAGACTTGGCCTGTTTGTTCACAGTGATCTCTTCTGAGGGTTGGGCCAGTGCCTGGCTTACAAAAGGGTGCACTTTGTAGTCTTTCATGAGGTGGCCAATCAGGCATGGCCACACATAGGAGAGGCTCAGGAAAATGAAGTCATTCAATATGAACCATATTCACAGGTTCTACAAACAAGCATGCCACAAAGGACCACATGGAAAGACACCTGGACAGAAGACAGGAGTGACAGAAGTTCATGTCATTACCTTTATTGGGTTTCTGAGGCAAAGGTGAATCAGGACAAGGGGAACAATTTAGGATTGACTAGTTGGAATAACAGGTGGACTTTTGAGCTTAAGGAGTAGAACCTAGTAATAGGGTGATTAAAGCACACACACAAAAAAATCTAGTGGACCCTAGACCTGGGATGATTAAAGGACAGAAATATTGCCTCCTGGGATTCAGAGGCCATCTAGAGAAGGGATGACTCTGGATTGGCTAGTTTGTACCTGAAGGCATATTTCTGGCTGAGCCCTTTTCTGCCTCTAAGAATTTGCTGTCTCTGGGAGCTACAGTCTATCCCCTAAAAGAAAGGTGTTATTGCTTTGTTTTTTGTTTTTGGTTTCTTCTTAGAAATCATGACATCATTCCATACAGAAATATTTTTAGAAATTTACAACTGTCTTTTCTCCAAAATATTTATACTTGTCACGTGATAATCTTCTATCTAGAATAGACAGATAGATGGCGTTCTTGTTGAGGCTCACGAACTGCAGATCTCACCACTCACCAGTAGCATTTCTCTATTACGCCCTTAAGATGAAAGCAGAGGAAAGAATATCAAATACAAAATACTGCTTCTTTCAGCTCAACCTTACTCCTTTCAGTGGCATTTGAAAAATAAGCCATTGGAAAGCTCTAGTCTGTTTTGGTTTATGTATTCATTTGCAATATTTCACATCTTACCATCATATTCAAACATATAGGAAGTAAGCCACCAAAGTTGATTTTAAAATATTTCATGTTAGATTCTGAGAAGGCCTGAAACTGTTGCAAATAGAGCTTTTATCTACATGTTTGAATCAAATAATCTTATTAACTGAAGAGTCTTCTGAGATTGGAAGATGACGTGCATTTGTGCGTGTGTATGCAGGCACATGTGGGTCTTCAAGCCCCTCTCAAATTACCCTAGGAAAGCTCCCCAAACAACTTTAGTCCCTTTGCAAATGACCCAACAAAACCAATACTGTGAGGCATGTTTACCTTGGCTCATGGGAAGTTATGTATTTTCTTCAGCATACTTTAGTGACCTGAAAGAGTTCATTCTGATTCCAAAATTAACAAACTCATTATAAGTAACAGCTTCTGGTAGGGAAAGCTTCAAGAAGGAGTTAGCCAGGAAATGTATAAATGATTCATATTCTGTAGGTCCTACATTAACTACAGTTATTTCCTTTCCCTACTGAGAAAATGACCAGTGTTGTTTTTGCAAATAGGATAATGACTATATTGACTTAATGACAATTAAGGACAGTTGCTGTGGACATCCACAATGTGATCCTAAAGGAGAGCTAGCATGCACTAGATGAGGAGTCATGAAAAGGTATAATTCATGACCATAGGATTATTATATTTGAAATGATTTCTCATCTTTCTTTTTTTTGTTTAATAAGTCTACTTTTCACCCACACCTATCTCCAGAACAGATTTACATGCTCCTCAAAATATATGATTAAATATCTGGTCAAGATTAATGTCAAATTCTTAGTCTCGGTGTCTGGAGGCAGTAATAAGCAGAAAAAGAAGAGAGTGGGAGCTAGGAAGGAGAAGAGAGATGTAAATTGTAATTAAAATATAATCTTTTAAAATATAGGTTAAAATGTTTGAGGGAGAAAGATGATCCTCAAAACCCTGTTCTTTAGAGGAGGAAGTAGTCTCAACCAGCACCTATTGGGTCATGAGCAAGGTGCCCAGAACATCATGGAAAGGAAGGAAACCCTATCAAAAATTCAAATTACAAGTCTCAGCAAGGCACGGTGGCACATACCTATAATCCCAGTGGCTGGGGATGCTGAGACAGGAGGATAGTGAGTTCAAAGCCAGCTTCAGCAAAAGAGAGGTGCTAAGCAACTCAGTAAGATTCTGTCTCTAAATACAATACAAAATAGGGCTGGAGATGTGGTTCAGTGGTCAAGTGCCCCTGAGTTCAACCGCTGGTACTAAATCCCGTCCCAACCAAAAAAAAAAAGAAAATTACAAGTCTCAAGGAAGGAAATGTAGAAGTTGAAGAAACATGAATGCCAGGCCCTTCCTCCACTCCTGGAAGCAATTCCATACCCATTTTGAATTTATCACAATGGAACACTGGTTAACAATGTATTCTTTGAATGTGGAATTAAAGGACATGGTTGCTGCTTTCAAAGAATGTCAGGGGGAGCAAGAGATGAATACACAGAAGACAGAACCCTCAGCCTCAGGGACTTTTCTTTTTGAGTAGAGGCTTGTTGTGTCTTTTTAAATTTAGCTCCAATATGGACTTTGAGGAGTTATTGCTTTTAATCTTTATTGTTAGCTCCCTCTAAAGAAATTTGTAAAAATGTAATGACAAATCCCGGAGCTGCTTTAACCTGCGTACAAAGCTTCTAATTTCTAATTCATCTCAATGGAGATTGAAATGTTCAGATCAACTTTTCGTTTAAGGGAGATAGAAATGAGAGGTATGTTTGAATTAGTTCTTCTGCAAAAGTGAAATGGAATTCATTCATTTAGTTTACTCTTTCACACTCAGCAAAACACATGACATAAAAAAAAATCCAGAGGAAATAAAACAAGCTTTGAAATTGGCTCTTGCATAAGCATCTGAAGAAGTTGAAAAGATGTCTGTGAGATCAAAGTATAATTTTTAAAAAAACTTTAAATTCTCTTAATTATCAATCTATTTAGTGCTATGATTTGAATGTATATGTCCCTCCAAAATTCATGTTGAACTTACACTCCCAGTTGATGATATTAAAAAGTGGAGCCTTCAGGAGGTGATTAAGCCATGAGGGATCTAACCTCATGAATAGGTTTAATGCCCTTATAAAATAGCTTCAGACAACTGCCTGATCCTTTCTTTTCTTCTGCCACATGAGAACACAACAAGAAGGCACAACCCCAACCAGACACCCAATCTGCTGGCACCTTGTGCTGGATTTCTCAGCTTCAGAACTATGAGAAATAAGTGTATATGATTTATAAAATACCTAAAATATGATATTTTGTTACAGTAGCAAGAATGGACTAAGACATTCAGCATATGTTAATTGAGCATCCCTATATGTCAAATATGATTTTAGGTTCTAATCACAGCCATGATGATCGGCTTCTTGGAAATTATCTGGGAAACTCTACCTACAAGAGCTGTTGTTATGTTGATCCAAGCCAAGTGTGATTCTTAACCTGTGCTCTGGATCTCACCCCTTCTCCTCTGTTCAATTTTTAAGGGACTGTATTAGTCCATTTTGTGTTACTATAGTGAAAAACTTGAGGCAACCTAACTTTATAAGGAAAAGAGAGTTTTTAGGTTGCAGTTGCAGAAGCTGAAAGTCCAAACAGCACAGCACAGGATCTGGCAAAGTCCCCATGCAAATGGTGAGAGGGAGAAGTCAAGAGAAGTCACATTGCCAAACAGGAAGCCAGAGAGAGATTGGAGTCCTGTAGTCCCTTCTGAAGACACAACTCCTGTTAACCCAAGGATCTTCCACTAGGTCCCACCTCCCAACATTGTCACCCTGAAAACCAATCTCCCAATATACAAACCTTTGGCCTTTGGGGAACAAACATCTAAACCATAGCAGAGACTGTATTATTTTCCCATTGCCATGGTAACAAATCCCATAAACTTGGTGGTTTAAAACAGTATAAATGTTTTCTGCAAGTTCTGAAGGCAAAAGTCCAAAATGAGCTGAAATTGACATGTCAGCAGAGTTACATCCCATCTACAGACTCTAAGGCAGAATTCCTTCTTCAACTTTTCCAGCATCTAGAGGCTGCTCACATTCTTTGGCTCAGGATTGCATCAGTTGATATCTGCTTCTGTCCACATATCTCCTTTTTTGACTCTAGTCCTCTCACTTCCCTCTTAGAAGTACTCTTATGATTACATTGGGGCCACTTGAATAACCCCCGATAATCCCCATATTTTCATTTAATTATATCTGAAAATCACCTTTGCCACGTAAGTTAATATATTCACAGGTTCCAGAGATTAGGCTATGGACGTTTTCAGAGGGCCTGCTACAGAGGATGGAACACAATCATTCATTCTTTCATTTCATATTTTATCTTCAACTTCCTTCATCGATTGCATTACCTGCAATGTGCTTTGGCCAGGCTTGGAAACAGCCCTCAAGTCTCACAGCAGCAATTATATCTCCTCAGGAACCACTCCCTGCAAGGTCACCTAGAGCCTATCATTGAGATATTAAACTGTTGTATATTTAAGGCTTACCTCACTTATTATCTGTTAAGTATGATATTTTGTTGATCATCCCCACCTTCTTATTAATAACAAGGTGGCTTTCCTTCTATGGTGTTTACTAGGCTGTGGTCACTAAACACTTTATTTTTAAAATTATTTCGTTTGTTCTTTTAAGCATTGTTTTTCATGCTTTATAAATGACAAACCACAGACTTAGAGGAACAACCTCAAATATGACCTAGCAGACCTAGCACTTTCTAAACTTCCATCACCAACCCTCACTTTCTCTCCAACTTTCTCTCCACGTCACAAACCTAAACAACTGACCGGCCCCTGGATGTGCTCATGTGGCTTCCTCAAGTCACCTGAATTCCTTCACCCAGTGAAGTGCCTCCATTCAAGTTTCACCAGCCAGAAATCTGGGAGTCACCTCAGACTTCTTTTCTTCCTGTGTCTAAGTTAACAGACCTTGTTAACTCTATTTTCTAAATGTTCATTGAGTTTTCCCCTTATGTCCATTCTCTGGGCCCATCTTGGATGTGGCCTGTGTCTGAGTCCTTTCTCTTCTGTGGATTACTAAATGAGATGCATAACTGACTTTCCTGACCTAATGTTACCTATTCATTCTATTCCCATTTTTGTAAATTTATTCAATACTTTGCTTCCACAATAATCTTTGGGAGTGTAATTCTTGTCCTATGATTTCCATACTTAAAATGCTACGATGGTTCTCACTTGCTTTCGTGCCTTGTTGACTCACATCTCCACACCTCTGCTCTGCTTGTTCTCTGCCTCACACGGTCTCCCCATTCTTCCCTCCTCTTCTTCCTCTCCCACAGGTTTAAATTTTAAAATTTAGGAATAAATAGTAAAAATCTGAGAAATTGTTTTATATTTGATAAGAATGAAACTAAAATATTTTTGAAGTAAATTTTTAAATTTAATTGGAAAACTTGAAATAACAACAACACTGTCTGATAAAACAGGCAAGCACTGAAAAATTTTCGGGAAGTATGACTTGTTTTTTTGCCTTTCTACAAATCATTTCCTTAATACATATCTAGCGGCTTAAGACTGCCTGTACAATTGACCTAGCATTCCCACTTTTAAAACTATATGCTCAGAAAATAATCAAGCATAAAAAAATAAAGATTATATTTTTTAATGTAAGTCTTGATATTTAAGAATGTTGTAGTATTGTTCATTAGAGGAAATGTAGAGACATGTCCAACAATAAAGTGATAACTTAAAAATTAAGGTATAGGTTAGAATATTTTATACTGATTAGAAATTGTGTTTCCAAATACAAAGCACAAGAAAAAATCCAAAGTACAATTTTAAATAGAAAAAAATAAAATTTATTATAAGCAAATAAGTTAGTAGATTAAAAAAATTATTTCTGACAGTAGGGGTACATTATTTAAGTTTTCTTTATACTTTTAGTATGTGGAGGTAGCCTCTCAAGATGGATAATCTAGATTCAAGTTAATATCCCACCTCTATTTCTTACTCTCTCTGACTGTGAGCAAGTTATATATCATCTGTAAAATCCTATTTTCCCATCTGTGAATAGGAAAACATAGAAAATTAGGTAAAATTTGTAGTAATAGGTGTTTGAACCTTTATGTAATATAACTCATATAAAGGTCTTTGCATAGTATCTGACACAGACTAATCATTTGCTAAATGAAAACTATTATTGAAATTATAAAAAATGCAATTATTATCAATTAACAAATATTTCTTGGATAGTCAGTTTTTTTTTTTTTTTGTTTTTTTTTTATCACTGTAACCAAAATACCTGGCCAGAACAACATAGAGAAAGAAATCTTTATTTGGGCTCATGGTTTCAGAAGCTCAGTTCACAATCATCCAACTTCATAACTCTGTGTCTGAGGTAAGGCAGAACTTCATGGCAGAAGGGTATGGCAGAGGAAAGCTGCTTACCTCATGTCAGCCAGGAAGGAGAGAGAAGGGGGGAAGAGAGAGAGAGAGAGAGAGAGAGAGAGAGAGAGAGGCGCGCCAGGGACAAATATAATCCCTAAGCCATGCCCCAGCAACATACCTACAGTTACCTGCCTACAGTTACCTCCCAGTATAATCTTTTCACATTATTAATCCATAAAGTGGATTAACCCATTGATTAGGTTACAGCTTTTATAATCTAATTATTTCACCTGTAAATATTCCTGCATTGTTTCACTTGGGAGCTTTGTCAGGGAGCACTTCAAATTCAAACTGTAACACTTATTTTCATACTTATAAAAAATAAATGAAATGAATAATAAAATGATGGAAGTTGAAAATCAGGAGAGAATCTATTTGTAAATCCTTATTTAGGGCCCAAATTAAGAATTAAGTGGAGGAGAAGGCAGGGAAATGACTACACAGTGTCATCCCAGTGGGAAATTATATTTTTGAAGTACATAGATTTTTGCATTCTAAGAAACAAAAATTAAAGCAAATGAGATCCAAGTTCAGAAATATAGACATCAAAACATGTGTTCACCTGGGAATGCAAAGAACAGGTATTCCTGGGTAGACTAATCTGAAAAGAGCATTTTCTCAGCATAACTCTTACAGAAGGGTGGAAGGAATATATTTGGTATCTATTATTGAATAACAAATTACTGTAAGACTTAGCAGGTAAAAACAGTATACTTTTTAAATTATTTTGCAGTGTTTCTAGGTCAATGTTCTAGCTGAGTGATTTGAAATGGCTATAGTCATCTCAAGGCATGACTGGGAAGAATATCCTCCTAGCTCAGGCTCACAGTTGTTTGCAAGATTCACCTTTTTGCAGAATATTGGACTAAAACATAGTTCCTTAGATGCTGTTGGATATAAATTGCCCTTGATTCTTTGTGACATGGACATCTTCACTGAACATTTCACAGTATGGCAGCTTGCTTCATGGGAACTAGCAAGCTGGAGGGCAGAACACAATATGAGCATCTGAGTGTGCCTTGCTTTTACCTAATCAAGGAAGTGAACTCAATCCCTTTTGTCATATTCTATTTGTGAGAAGTAACTTTCTGGGTCCAGACCACATTCAAGGAGAGAATCATAAATACCAATGGGGAGGGATAGATTGTTGAGAGCCATATTAGAAGTTGCCTACCATGAATCCATCCTCCATTATCTAATGATACATGACCCTTTTACCCCCTACCAAGACCCTCAGCAGCTGTCTCATCTCATCACAAAGCAGTTCAGATGCCAGAGACTTTATCTTTTAAGTCAAGCCCATATGTAAATGAGCCTCCTCCATGTAGTTCCTCATCTGTAGATCTGCAAAACTACACAGACTTGTGACCTGCCCCTACATATTCAAACATGAAGTGTCAGGACAGGCAAGAAATAACTATATTATACCCCCTTCTTCAAAAGTAAGGAAAAGGTACACAGAAGGGTCATTAGTCCACAGTGATTCTGAAAATCAACTGAACAAGCATTATACACTCCTTGATTAGTCTTCTAGTCCTGAAAATAATACTCAATGGCTCTAAACCCTTTTGAGATTTTGGCCCTTTCTCTGAGACTTCATTTCCTTCTCATAAAAGATAGCACTGCTTTGTAGATGAGTTGTTTTCTCACCTAGCTATGACAACAGAATTTGGGGTATAAAAGTCCTCTTGACATTTTGTGATCTCTTTCAGTTGTATTGGCAATGTGTCTGCTACTATAGTTTTCTGAAAGACTTTGTGGACCTCCTGTGAATTCTGTTAGGGTTTACTCCACTAAACAAAACAAAAACAAGGAAACAAACAATAAACCACAACCACGAATGTCTGCGAAAAGCCCTTCTGAAACTTGAGTTCCTGCTGAGTTGACTGAGGAACAGTGTTCTTAAGCTTCCTAGAGGCCACATGGCCTTTGAAATGAATATATGTATATATATATTTTTTTTCGGGAAGTATGACTTATTTTTTTATATTTGTTTTAGTTGTAGATGGACACAGTTTACTTATTTATTTATTTATGTTTATGTGATGCTGAGGATCAAACCGAGGGCCTCACGCACATGAGGCAAGTACTCTACCACTGAGCTACGACCCCGGCCCCACATGGCCTCTTTGAGAGAATCTTTGAGACACATCCTTAATCTCCTTATGAGACTGAATATTAATCTAATTGTTCCTTATTAGATCTTAAAAGATTGCAGTTACATCTTCAACTTTTTCTCTAACCAGTTTTATCTCTAAACCAGTTTTGCTAACAGTGTTCAGTGCCATTTTTTAATTTAAAATTTTTTTTCCTGTCTGGAAAAGTTGAGAATTTTCAAAATCATTAAGTTACTGATCCTTCTTGCTATTAATTTTTCTCTCTCTTACAGTTCACTATAAGCAGTTCACTATAAGCATTTCACTATAAGCAGTGAAAAGAATCCAGACAGCAACTATAACACTTTGCTTGAAAATATTTTTAGCTAGGTCCCTAAAATCATTAGGCAAATATCTTCCTTCACATACAACTGTGCATAACAGTATCATTAATCTTTTTGTCATTCCATGAAAAATATATTCTCTTCCTCTAATATCTAAGGATGCATTTCTCCCTTCCTGTTAACCTTCACTGGCAACATCCTCCAAGTCCGGATTTCTACTTACATTCTGTTCTAGACAATTTAGCTTTCTTTGACATGAGGTTCAGTATTCTCCCAGATCCACCCAGTGCTTAGTTCCAATGTCATACTCACATTCTTAGATACCTAGTTAGGAAGCACCCCACTCCTGGTAGCAAAATATGTATTAATTATCTATAGCTAGATAACAGATTATTCCCAAACTTAGTGACTTAAAAGAATACATATATGTCATTTCATGCTGTGGGTCAGAAACCTCGATACAGTTATCTGGGTCCTCCAGCTCAGGATCCTTTCCATAGTTGCAGTCATCTATCTCATGAATCAACTGGGAAGAATCTGCTTCCCAAATCACTCTTATGGTTGGTGGCAGGCTTTAGTTCATTGTGGGCTATTGGATAAAGGCTTCAGCTTTTCAGAAGCTTTTAGCCAGATGTCTCCCTTTGATCCTTGTGAAATAGGCCTTCCCACATACCACGCCATGGCAACTTGCTTCATCAGTACGTACAAGTGAGAGGACATGAGAGAATACTATCCAGAAAGAAAGTTTTGATGAAAATGGAAGTCAGTATCTTTTTGTAAACTAATGGCACCCATCACTTTTGATGTATTCTAATCATTAGAAGCAAGTCACTAGAATCAAAGGGAAGAGGGTACTATGCAATGGCATGAAGGCCAAGAGTTATCTACAGTCATATGCAAAGCTGCATACCTCAAAGGCCCATTTAGTGCCCAACAACAGCAACTACCTAAACTGCTATGATGAATGGAATCCATTTAGTAGAATATCCATTCAAAACAATGAGTCAAACTGAGGCATGGTTGGTATTTGAAAACTGACAGGAATTAAAATAGATCTTTCTTAGGGCAGCTCCGTTAGTGGTACTGAACTGAGAACAGAGGAAATTTGGCTTGCCATCTAATCGTATTTGCATGGATTGTTAAATACTGCAGTGTTAATAAGCTATGTCTTTAAGGTTGGATTTTTATCTCCCTGCTTTTGCCCAAATTAAATGAAAAATGACTTAGGATGAGTTTCTATAAACTTTTTGTTTACCTCATGAAAAGAACATGAGAGATGAAAGGAAAGAGTGCAATCCTAGCCCATATTAAAGATTCTGAAAAGTAATACATATAACTAATTTTCATATGTGAGAATTTTGGGCCATATGGCATTCAGAAGTGCCTAGAAGAAATTAAGCATGGAATAAAAAACATGTGGACAATGGTTCTCATAGGTATATCAAAAAACATTACTTCAGCAGGTTGAAAATGCAGTAGTATTAAAGCCTCTCATTTATGCCAATGGAGATGCTGGGTACTGAAGGAGAGCTCAGTCTTCTAGTCATTCCATGCAAGCCCTCAGCACCCTTCCTATGGATTGAAGCACATTTTTTTTTATCCATTGTACATTTGGAGAGACTAGGCCTGAATTTCAACTCTACGCTGATAGGCTATGAGACAATTTACAAGCAAGCAGTTTGGCCTCTAAGAAGCTCCAGAGCCCTGTCCCTCAGTCACCTCAGCAGGAACTCAAGTTTCAGAAGGACTTTTCCTGGACATTTGTGGTTGTGGGGTTTTTTTGGTTTTGGTTTTGGTTTGCTTGTTTCATTGTTTTTGTTTTGTTTTACTGAAGTAAACCTCAACGGAATTCATACGAAGTCCACAAAGTTTTTGAAGAAAAAACTATATTGGACACATTGCCTTATGTATAAATGAAACAGGCAAAGAGATCACAAAATGTCAAGAGGAGTTATATACCCCAAATTCTGCTGTCAGAGCTAGGTGAGAGAATAATTCATCTAGAAATGTGTGCTTCCTTTAATGAGAAAGGAAGGAAGTCTCAGAGAAAGGGACCAAGATCTCAAAAGAGTTTAGTGTCGTAGAGGGTTATTTTCAGGACTGGAAACCTAATCAAGAAATGTGCAATATTTGTCCAGCTATTAATCATAATTTCTATGGATTAATGACCCCTTTTGTGTATTATTTCCTTCTTTATGAAGAGTAAGGTCTAAAATGGTTCTTATGCCTATCTTGCTATTTGTATGTGGGTGTATATGGGCCTTCCTGATTTTGGGGAGTCCATCTGGAATGTACGAAACCTGCCTAGTATAATACATATCACTTGCTTAATAAATGATATATATGAATGGCAGTTAGTGCAGGTTTTTAGAACATAACTTTTGGTCTCAGACAAGTTAATATACCTGGGGTGAAAGTCTAAGTTTATTCCTGACTGTCCATGGAACTTCAGGCAAAAAGTTGCAATTTTTCCTTATATTGAATAGATATAGTAGTATTTGTTAGAAAGTTATTGTAAAGATAAAGTAAATATTGCAAAAATGTATGGAGTCCAGTGCCTAACATATGGTGAGTCCTCAAAAAACTGATTAGTTTACCCATGACTCAGCAAAACCAGATTAATTTTATATAGAATTTTTATATTTATGGATAAGTTATAAATAGCAAGGAGAAAATTCATAGTTAATGATGATTGGCTAAAAAAATAAAGAAAATTCCCAAAGTCAAGAAGCTAATAGGAAATAATGGTCAAAGTCATGGTTCTCTAAAGTTCAAGGAGTCATTTATTGAATAAGAATATATCTAGTAAACAGGCCTTGGAAGGTCAATGTCATACGTAACTAATTTCTACTACAGATTGCTTCTCACATCAAAAATGCTGAAAAGCTTATCTAATAGATCTTGTATCATTCGGGATTTACTTGAAACATGATTGTTCTGGAACACTAATGATTTGGCACCTTTTATACTGTATTTTCTTTAAATATTTTACATCCTTTTTTATGAAAGCTAAGAGAAAGATCTGATAGTTTTGTTAACAAAGACTGTATATGAGCACAGTTGCTAACTTTACTAACTACAGAAAAGTGTACTTTTAAAAAAAATGTAGCCAGCAAAATATTTTCCACATTTTCTGCAGTTTTCTCTATTAAATTTATTTTGAAATTTCCTGATGAGACAATATCTTCAGAGGCAAATTAAGGGGTTTAACATTTAGATAATTAAACTAAGTCACTCATTCCTGGTAAGCAAAACAACATGCATTATTGATTTTGGAACTGAGCTGATGGCAAGCTCATGTGTGATTCACAAAAGTACTCAACACAGACAGGTTGACACCAGCGAGGAGTGAAGCCAATTTACATTTTGCCAATTTATTCCAGTGATGTCTCAGTTCCCCTTTCAGATCTGCATCCTAGGTGGATACCCAGCTTGCGTCCTCATTAATTTGGCTCTGAATTCTACTACAAAATCTGTAGGTTGTTGAAACACATGAAAAAAATATTTCAGGGATGTGACTCTTCTGGGGAAAATGATTCTAAGGGAAACACTTCATAGGAAATTCCTGACATGGGATTATCAAAAAGTGCTGCAGGCAGGAGGGCAGAAGAGAGGCCCAGACTTTTATGGTAACCACAGTAATTAGACTGGGTCAGCTACCCCTCCATTAAGCACTGCAGTTAAATCCACTAATTTTATGGTTTTCTCTTTTTCCAAAAGCATTGCCCTAGGTAGGTAGGACAATCTGTCTCGATGGAGAAAACACAGTCCTCAAACCTCAGACCACCTGCACTTCTGACTCTCTTGTATTACTGAAATGGTGAGGGGGCAAGAATGAGAAGTTTCACATGAATTCTATGGTGAAAGATTATCAAGACAAAATGTGGTAAACTTGGAAGAAAAAATATTTTCAATGGTTATACTTTTCTCTTATGATTTTCCAAACATTTAATAAAAATTATAATTTATTTCCCAAGGCTTAAATCTCCACACTCCATTCCTCCTGACAATCTGTCCCCCAGTTTCAGTTGCAAGTTTGTGCATGTGGGAAAATCAGGTTCAAAAGATGTCATGTTAATCTGCTGCCAATGGCAGAATATCTTCTTGAAATTGGGAAGGAATGTGGGAAGGAAATGACAAGAGTATAAAACACATCCCCATGTTCCCCGTAGTATTGTGTGTCAGGCCCCTCTCTGTTGAAGTTAGTTCTGAGTGGCATTTTATTATGTAGGGAGATTCACTATTTTAAAAAGAAGTTTCATGTAGGTATAATGTGTCAAAATACATTCTACTGTCATGTATAAAAATAACTTAAAAATTGAAGAAGAAAAGTTATTGCCATTTGCAATACACTGAATGTTTATGTCCCCTGAAATTCATATATTAAAACAACCACAGCCTAATTGTACTGATACCAAGCAAAGGTTTATGTCCACTGAACATTGAAGCCAAAATTAGGACACCAGATTTTCGCAAAACAAAAAAAGAAAGAAAAAGAAAGAAAGAAGAAAAGAAAAACTTTATTGGATGGTCAACCAGCAGGGAGGCCAGAACTAAAAAAGGACTCAAATCTGCCTGCCCTGATCAATTGGTAGTGAATGAATTCATAGAAAAGAAGAGGTGAGAAATTGCTTTTGGATGAGATGGCAAAAAGGGGGAGCTTTGGTGTTCTTGTTTTTTTTTTTTTTTGTGGAGGTATAAATGATCATCATGCTGCCTCATGGCTTATGTGGTTCTTTTAGAGGGAGGGTTATTATGCTCTTCATGGGGGATTTTGAGCTTATGACATTAGAACATCTTTGACCAGATGACCTGGCTTCTTCAGCTCATGTCCATTGCTGATTTTCAGCAATGGTTCAAAACAGTCCATGAGTGGATTCTGGGGAAACGTTGGCACCAAGAGCTCCAATAGACATTTCGCGTTCTTGGTTAGCTTTGCTGTCGACAGCCTCAATAGTATTCAGACGAATAGACCTGTGAACTAAGTACAGATCTTCTTAGAGAGTAACTTTTTCATTCTTTTTTGGTACTATCAGAGCTAGTGTAAGGAGTTGTAAATACAAAACATACAGATTTATCTGTTTTCCAGCAAGCCTTTTCAAGGGGAAAAAGAAGAGAAATTGTGTGCCCAGAAACTCCGTTCTTAGAGACAGTCTCCTACCAGAAAGTAGATGTGAACAAGATGAAGCCTTTGATTATTGCATGTGGCTTTCATGATTGCTCCTCCAATGTGGACAACCAAGACTCTTTTCTAATCAATCAAAATTCTCTCCCTACTGCTTGTTCTTGGTGCTGGTGCTAGAAAATTCAGTCTCCCAGTATTTTTTGCATCTCATGCATTGTACTGCTGCCAATTCTGTGAACTTTCTGCCACCCACCAACCTCTCATGCCCACCATTGCTCTGTGCCTCTGTTCTGGAAGGGAACCTCAGGTCAATCTAAATTTCTCATCATATGAGAAATATCTGATCATATCTGATATCTGATCATATGAATGTCCGTGTTAGAGTCAAGACTCTTCATTTCTCTGGCATTATGTTAAAATAAATGGTCCTGGGCTGGGGTTGTGGCTCAGTGGTTGAGCAATTGCCTCGAATGCTTGAGGCACTGTGTTCTATTCTCAACACCACATTAAAAATAAATAAATAAATAAATAAATAAATAAATAAATAAAACAAAGATATTGTGTCCATCTACAACTTAAAAAATCCTTTAAAAAAATGGTCCTTTGACCTGTCGTTGAGTAGGTCCCAAGACCTATCCATATGATTTAACTAAAAGTTCATTTTAAGTCATCTTCTCGACCATGCCTGCTGTGATCCTAGGTGTCTTAAAGTGGAGTGGGTCATAGTTCATCTTATCCTGAAATCTCATCATAAAACATAAAATTTTTCGTATTCATATTTTAATATTTCCCATGAAAAGGGTTTCTATTTTTCTTTGCCAAATTATCATGGGAAAATCATGGTACTTAGAACCAGATATATCGGTAGCAGTTGTATTTTTAAAAGTCAATGAAAAAAGAGTTCCCATCCTACATGCTCTTCTAAAGTCTTACCACTTGTTCATGAAGAGGTAGCATCTAGTTCTTTTCCCATTTAAAATCGTCAGGCTATGACTTGCTCTTAAACAATAAAACTCAAGTAACACTAACTTCTGGGGTTAGGTCATATAAGAAAATGATGGTTCTGGTTTGTTTGCTAGAATTCTCACGCTTGGCACCTTCACCTACTGTGTAAGCAGCCCAGTGACGGCCAAACTGTCATGCTGTTAGGCAGTCCAGCAGCCTGTGCAGAAAGACCTCGTGGAGCACTGAGCTACATGAGGAGACTGAGATGCCCAGCTGGTCCCAGCTGTTTCAGCTCCAGTCACAATGTAACTGTATCCTTAAGAATAGCAACAGGACAGCTGCCCAGCTGAACCCTACAGAGTTCTCCTGACCCACCCAGACTGTGAAAAAGAAGGAAATGACTGTGTTGTCTTAAGACACTAAGTTGGCAACAGCTAAAGCTATGGTCTGAATGTAGTGTTCCCCCAAACTTATATGATGAAAACTCATCCTCAAGTAATAGTATTAAGAGGTGGGACCCTTGGGAGCCTTCGTGAATGGGATTAGTTCTCTCATCACAGAGAGTGAGCAAGCCCCTCTCACCACGCAAGGACACAGAATACACCATTAATAAGGAGGGAAGTCCTCACCTAACAGTCTCTTAGCACCCTGAGCTTAGGCTTCCAGGCCTTCAGAACTGTGAGAAATATTTGTTGTCTAAAAGCCATCCCGTATGTAGTAATCTTTAGCAGTCTGAATGGGATGGCAGCTAACTAGAAAAATGCCTGTATTAGTCAGCTCAGGCTGCCAAAACAAAATACCACTGGATGATAGCTTAAACAGCAGAAATCTGTTTTCTCAGAGTTTTGGAAGCAAGAAGTCCAAGATCAAGATTATAAACAATTCAAGTTTTGGCAAGGGCTCTTCCCTGCTTGCAGATGACTACCTTCCTGTTAAGTGCTCCCATGGCCCTTTCCTGGTTCACTCATGCAGGACAAGGCAGAGAGAAGGAGCACGTCCTCCTGTGTTACTTCTTGTGAGGACACTAATTCTATCAGACCAGGGCCTATCCTTATGACCTCATTTAACCTTCATTACTTCCTGAGAGGCCCCATCTCCAAACACAGACACCTTAAGCTTCAACATATGAATTTTGAGGGGACATAAATATTCAGTCCATAATAATATCTGAATTCAAATTATAGTTTAACCTCTGCAAAATTTATTTAACTTGAGCAATTAATGTCTTTGAGCTTCAGTTTTCTTTTGTGTAAACATATAAATAATAATCTCATCAGATGTTGCTGAGAGCTAAACGAGAATAAGTTAGTGGACATTTTATTCATTTCTGGACTGTGGAGATGACAGCCCCACCCAAACCTTCTTAGCCATGCCTTCTGATCTCTAAAGAGATAGTGGCCTGAGATGTCCTACCATGGCCAAAATTTGGTCATTGCTTCTGTTGAGCTAGCCAATAACCATCATGTTGTTAAAAAATCATCAACACATTCAAAAATAAATGGGAATACCTGTTAGGAGGTATTTCTTGGTTTTGACAGAAAAAATATAATTAAATCTTAATTCCATTCTTGAGAAAGTCACCTTTTGATGAGGCAAGAAGATCCAATAACAAATATTTAAATTGCCATTTTATGAGTAGTTAATGAAAAGTGCTACCTATAGAAGAACTCAGTGATCATGTCACTATCTTAATTAATCTTCACACTAAAGTTCAGAGCAAGTAAACAATATCCTTGCCCCAAACTAAACAGTATACAACTGACCAAAACAGAAGCTAATTCTATGTGATAGAATCCCAGTCTCAGCAGTTTTATATTACATAAAAGAAGAATGTCACCTGATCTGGAGAAGGGTCTTTTTTCCTTCAGTGACCAAGGGTAAGTCTGATGGGCAAAAGAGGCTACTAGTGCCTTAACCTGAACTATATGTGCTGAAAGTCACAATAATCTGTAGGGTTTGTAGCAAGGAAGGACACCATCGAGTTGTTAATATGCAAGTACCAGGCAAGACATATGTGGAGAGGGAGGCAAGAGGAAGACATCAGGAGAAAACAAATAAAAAAGGAAAAAAGATAAAAGTGATTTCACTGACAAACCCAGCTTGTGTTTTAGCATTCTAATTAATTTATGTTATACATGTTTGGACATGCAGTCAGAAAGAGGTAATTGAAAGACCAATCACCAAAAGTAGAGCTGGATTACAGGCGTGATTTTTTTTTCCTTTGTTTCTGACACTTAATACATTGTTGAATTTGTTTTACAGTAATTTTTTTTTCAATAAGAAAGAACTTGAGAGTGATGCATATAGCTCAGTGGTAGCATACTTGCCTATTGTGCATGAGGCCCTGGGTTCAATCCTCAGCATCACCAAAAAGCAAAAAAGAAAAAGAAATTTCACAATACTAAAACTTAGTGAAACTGATTTTTAAAAGTATCTTTAGTCCTTTATTAAAATAATTATTTGCTCAGAGTACATACACTCAGTAGCATAATTGATTGCCCTTTAATCAAGCAAAAGTGCACATAGAGCACACAGAGGAATTTATCAAAGGAAAGTGTTGTGGGAGGGGGTTAGGGAGTAATTTTTAGAGCAAGGTAGTATTTACACCTAAAATTTATTTTCCTGTTTCTATTTCAAACTTGACTCTGAAACATACTAACCAGAGGGAAGAAAGTTGAAGTACTTCTCTGCTTAAACAGAGCTCCCATGCAGACAGATACCACATCTGTCTTATTTACTACTGCATCATTCCAGTGTCCCACATTCTTTGGCCCTCAGTAGTCAGTAGATATTTGGTTGTAGGATGCTTCTTTATAAGTCACATTTCTCTGGAGGAATAGAACCAATATGTATATGAATAGATTTATTCTCTATTTTGTCTCATGCAGTTATTGAAGCCAAGAAGTCCTGTGACCTGAGGTTACAAACCAGGAAAGCAGGGGCTTAAGTCTAGTCTCATTCTAAAGGCCTGAGAACCAGGAAAGCCAGGGGCTTAAGTCTAGTCTCATTCTAAAGGCCTGAGAACCAAGTGTGTTAGTGTCCATGGACAAGAGGCAATGGATGTCTTTGCTAGAATAGGGAGAGTCACCTTTCCCTACCTCTACCTTTTTGTTCTATTTAGGCCTCCACAGATTGGGTGATGCTCATGAGGGCGAATCTTCTTCACTCAGTCTACTGACTCAAGTGCTCATCTCAAATGCAAACTCAGCAGTAATATTTTACCACTTATCTGGGCACTCCTTGGCCCAGTCTAGTTGACATATAAAATTAAAAATCAAAACTTGCAAAGTGAAACAACTTTGATTTGCAGAGAAATGATAAGTTATTATTTGATAGAGAGTTGACTGAACTTTCTCAATCCCCAATTTCTGGTTGACCCTGCAGTGAAGTTCCTAATTTGTCCACAACTCAGGATTTTCCCAGAGTGAAACCAGGAACATTCTGGAAAACCAGGAGAAGATAGTCACCCGGGAGTTGTAATAGTAAATTAAATATTAAATGTGGTTGAAACTCAGTCTGATGTGATAAAGTAACTAGTTCATTCCTGTAAAACTCAGTATCTCATCTGCATAAAATCACAACTCTCTCAGATAGCCTTCCTCTCCCCCTGCCTCTTCCCCTAAGAAGGGATAGCTACTGGGGGAAGGACAAAAATAGCTTTTGTGACCTCATAGAAGGATGGGAGGAAGATAAGCCATCAGATGTGGTGTCCCTATGTTATTCCAGGCTTTTCTGGTCCCTGATGGTTTCTGAAGCGGAAGTCTGAGACACTTAAAATGTTGTTTCTGGTTTCTATTTTGCCTTGGTCAAAGCACAAGGCACTCCCTGGTTCCCTCAGCCCCCTTTCCTCCCCTGGCCTTATGCCTTTCCAACAAGTCTGTCACTCCTTCTGTCCAGACCATTCATTTGGCATCTCCTCTCAGCCTCTATGTCAACCCACTCCCCTCCTCTGTGGCTCTCAAAGTTTCCATGCCACATATTGGTATCCGGAGGTGGAAGGTAGGGGGGATTGTCTGGGACTTCATCTCATAGATGGAAGATGTGACTTTTTAATCAAAGTGAAAACCATAAGCTGGCACCACCCTGCAAACTCCTCCCTGCTCACAACAAGACAGGTACAAAACTTTCATGTGTTCATAGATGTTTTCATTGCATTTGACAGAGTACTTTTTGTCTGTTGAATCTAATAATAAACAATTGAGGCTTGCTTTTTATGTCTTTTTTCCTATTTTTTTTTTTTACCAATAATGAGTTTTGATTGTATTTTAACCAAATAATTCATCCTTGAGAGATCTGGGGAGGGCAGGGGGAATAATGATCCTTCACCATAGATATTTTGAGAAATACTTCTCTACACTATAAATGAATTTCTGGCTACACTTTTAGTATATTCATGAGGACAGAAGCTATAACTGGAAAGTTTGGCAAATCACTATGAAAGGGAACAGCCTGGTTTCAACATCCATCATGTTTTTTAAGTCTGTATGCATGCCCCAAATTTGCGCTTCTTTTTACCTTTAGTTCTATGCCTTTCTAATTACCCATTTAAAAAAAACAGATTAAAGATTTTGTATTCAGAAAGGCCTAGAAGAAAGAAAACACATTAATAATATCAAAATAGTATTTATTCAAATTTGTTTCATAAATGAGTGAATGAAGAACCATGGTCCTGAGGCATCTTACATGAATGAAGGAGCTTTAAAGAAGGACAGGCGTAAAAGGCAAATGTACATTCATGAAAAAGAGACCACTGTAGAGTGTTTTGCTGTTTCCTAACTCAGCCAGAAACAAGAGCATTTTTTGTTTGTTTGTTTTCTTTTTTCCTTCTCCTAAGTAGGGAGTAAAAGGACTAGTAGTCTCTTCTGAGGTCATAGAACCTGTAGTTGCATCCATGTAGTAGGGCTGGAGCCACACAGTAGGGCAGTAAGACAAGCTACTTCTTTTATTTTCTCTGTGTGTGTGCATGTGTGCGTGTGTGTGTGTGTGTGTGTATGCATGTGTGTGTGGTTGAAGGGGAATATGATTGAAAAGGAAACACAAATAAATGAAGCACATGTTTTTTTTTGAGAGAGAAAGAGAGAGAGAGAATTTTTAAATATTTATTTCTTAGTTTTCAGGGACACAACATCTTTGTTTGTATGTGGTGCTGAGGATCGAACCGGGGCCGCACGCATGCCAGGCGAGCGCGCTACCGCTTGAGCCACATCCCCAGGCACGAAGCATATGTTTTTAAGAAACAGAGGGTAATGATGTAATTTCTTTTCCCCTGGAAAAATCAGAAGCTATAAAAACACACATTTAGGGCTTGAAAAACAAAACATGAGAATCATAGAGAGTTTTTGTTGGTGGTGGTAGTTTTGTTTTGTTTTGTTTTTTGGGGGGGGAGAGGTTGTTGGTTTGTTTTTGTTTTTGTTTTTGTTTTTTGTCTAATGTAAGAAAAACATCCAGTATCAGTTTGTGGCACAATTAAATGGTAGACCTGTTAAAAAATTACATGTCATGGCAGATTGTTTATTTTTCATTTAACTACTGTTCTGTATCATTAAAAGCAGGTCAGGATTTCAAAAATCTTTTCCTCATTTCATGTACAGATTCAACCTTTTTCCATCAGAATGATGTTCTGCTTCTTACTCTTCCCTTAATTCCCTGGAGTGAAAGCCCATTAAAAAATGACTCACATGTCCACCTAATGATGCATAAAAAGTTTGCCACAACTTAATTCATACACACTGCAGAACTTCAGAGACTTGACAGCCCAGTAAAGGAAAGTAGCTGATAATCGGTCGGGTTGCTCACTCATCAGGTAGAGGTCAGGAGATATTTTTAACTTTTGATTATGCAAGTTCCCATTGTGTCAAATGGGGTGCCATTCTTCACAAGATGAGTTTAATAAATTTTTAAAATATATAAAATTTTGGTATTACTCAACAACCAAAAAATAGATGATCCAGAACTTTATAGGTGGTTATATAGAACCATGCTGGAGGGTGACCAGTATTTATCATGCTTTTTAGTATTCATGGTCAAATGATATAGAATTAATTTTTGGGGGGTGGGATACTTGGGATTGAACTCAGGGGCACTCAGGAGATGTGAGCACATCTCCAGCCCTAGTTTGTATTTTGTTTGGAGATGGGGTCTTGCTGAGTTGCTCAGTACCTTGCTTTTTGCTAAGGCTGGCTTTGAATCCATGATCCTTCTGCCTCAGCCCCTGGTTTTATAGGCGTGTGCCATTACACCCAGATAAAATTGATTTTTTAAAAAAAAGCAGTTGACAGTATGAAAAGACAAGACACACACTGGGAGAAAATATTTTCAAAAGATATATCTGATAAGGGACTATTACCCAAAATATGCCAAGAACTCTAAACACTAAACAGTAACAAAATTAAAAATATTTTTTTTTTTAAAAATGAGATCTGAATAGATACCTCAGAAAAAAAATGATACATGTCAAATACACATATGAGAAAAGGTTCATATGTGTAATTTTAATTTAAATTAAAACCTTATTTTTTTAATTTCTAATTCCCTAATAATTTTCTTATTAGGAAATTAGAAATTAAAACAATAGGTACCACAACACACCTATTAAAATGGTCATAAGAATTGTGCTACATTCCACTGTCATGTATTTAAAAAATAAAAGCAATTAAAAATAAATAAATAAAATGACCAAAATCCACAACATAAACAATACTAAATGCTGGTGAGGATGTGGAACAACAGGAACCCTCATTTATTGTTAGTGGGCATGCATTGTAAGGGTCCGGCAAAACGTCGGAGGAAGAGACCACAAGAGACTGTCTTATGCAACAGCAGAAGGGAGGGTTTATTTGGAGACCAGCATGCTAGGGCCCAGAGCTCTCTATAGCAAAGAGAGATAGAGCCCTGAGAACAGCTTAAGCAGAGCTTATATACTTTCCTTGGAGAGGGCAGGGAGAGAAGTTACATTTTGTAGTTTGGCAGTTGGGGACAGCTCATTCTGGGAACAAGATTAGCAAACAGTTCTTAAGATTTCAACAGTGTTTTGTTAAGCATATAGAGAAACGGAGTGACAAGTACCTATTTTATTAACCTTTCATTCCCCACTTCTTCTTCTGGCTACTTTTAATCATAAAAGTGATCATTGGGGGGGTGTCACATTTTATGTCTGCTAGTGGGGTATATTGTTGTCTGATTACCATAAGTTTGATTTGTCTAATTTTGGGCTTGGAGAAAGGAAACTACACGGTTGAGTAAACAGGGTCCTAGAGTTAACAACAATATAAGAATTATTAGAGGACCGGCCAGGGCTGATAAAAGCGTAGTTAACCAGGGGAATGTGTGAACCAAGACTCATACCACCCTTTTTGGGCCTCTTTCTCTCTCTGATGTTCTTCAAGGTGTCTTCCTAGTTTACTCATAGATTTTTTACAACTCCAGTATGGTCGGCATGAAAACAACATTTTTTCCTTAAAGTAGCATAAAGGCCCTCTTCTCTCATGAAGAGGAGGTCCAACCCTCGCCTGTTCTGTAAAACAACTTCAGAGAGAGAGAGGTTAAAGATTTCTGCAAAGCTGTGATGGAGGTTTCTAATATCTTTAAGTTTTGGTCCATTGCTGTTTCTAATTGGGTCATTTGTTGTGTCCCATGGACCAGGGCAGTGGTCCCTGTGCCCACCCCTGCAGCAAGTCCCATTCCTAATAAGATGGCTAAAGTGAGGGATACAGGTTCCCGGCAGAACCTGGTTATATGTCCCCTTATTTGATCTTTAAATGGACCTGCGTCATGATAGAGCACTCTGGGAAACGTCTGTACTATTATACAATTAATCACATCTGTTGACCATTTTATGAAAACATAAATAATGTTTAAGTATATAGAATTATACTGTTGTAGGGACGGACAAAGCAAGGCACCTAAGATAGCACTGAAGACAGGGAAACAGTCCTATTTGGTTGCAACCAGATTCAGAGGGCATTGCTTCTGTTGTAGTCAATTAATCCCCTGAACCCCAAGTTTAGGTAGTTTCAGAATTTTGTACTCAACATGTAAGGGAAGGGGCTCAGAAGTTCCCAGTCTGCAGAAGTTCACAAAAAGCAGTTTTTGTTTCTGTTTTTTTCCTCTGTTCTGGGCAAGTTAACTTTTCAAGGACACCTGGGAGGGGGAGAATTTTTTCTTTTTTTTTTTTCCTGCCAGCTGTTACCATGGAGCCCAGTTGATAACTTTTTTATCTTAGAAATGTAGCCATCTCTGTGAAGTCCCAGCTCAAGGCCAGAGGCCCTGTTCACATATTTTGTGAAAAACTAGTAAGGGGGTGTCTAGCTTAGGAGTGCTGATTTTTCCAGCCAGTGGCCAAGTAGAACAGGGCAACATGAAAAGAGGAAGTTTATCTATACTGAACTCTTTTATAGGGACTCTTTTGCTGAAAGTCCTAAAGTCAGCCATGGTGAAGACTTCTGGAGAAGGTCAGTTAAGACTTTTCTGTGGGCCTGGTACAGAGGGGGAGGACGGGGAAGGTGGTACTGAGAGCAGCTCTGTGGATCTGAGAATGAGGAAGGAGAGATGTAAAAGAATAATGGGAAAGGGGTTTGGGATTTTCCTAGCAACAAAAACTTGAGCAGTAGAACAGGTAGAGCAGAGGGGAAGACTGGAGTGAGTATCCCAAAAAGCCTGTGAGGGACTTTAAATTTTTAGTAACCTATTTTCAGTGATGACAAAGCAACTTTAAAGGCCATTTTCATTACATCTTGGATAGGGGTCTGAGGGCTCTCCTCAGCTGGTTTGAGCTTTGGGTTAGCTGGTAAGAGGACCTGGTGGGACCCGGTGTGGGCACTGACAGGAGAAGAGAGGAGTGAATGGGTGGAGAGATACCTCAGTACCTGTTACTTCAGCAAGGGGGCAATGGTCTGAGAACTGGCGGAGGTTTGGGTTCCATCAGGTAGCCCCTGTATGTTTACATTTTTATGACTTACAGAAGAAGTCGGTTTTTCCCCCACACAGCCGTGACTGTTTGTGGCTTTGATAGTCCACCAGGCAAACATAATAATCCAGGCTAGCCAACCTACATCTGGCTCGCGTGTCCCTACATCCATAATGTTTGTTTCTATTATCTATGGTACAGAAGGGTTTTAATGGAATTTTAGTGGGATCCTCTTCATCAGGGATACCCAGTAGGAAAGACCTATAGCCAGCTGGCAAATGTCTGGGTGGAGAGATGGCCACCAGGTCCCTAAGGGGGCTGTATGTGAGATAGATCATACTTTTTGTCCAGTAGAATTTGTGATTAGCCATCGCTGCTGTACGGGCTGATGAGGGTTAGGACTACTGGTGGTCAAGGGGAGAGTCCATAGCCTTACCCACATGGCGAATACGCAATTTGAGAGGGTTAACAGTCTTTTTCAATTTTTAGCCAGAGTCTGGACAGGGCGCAGGCTTGAGATGAGAGGCATGGATCCAGGAATTGATTCCGTTTACCTTTACCGCTGTAGGTGTTATAAGTAGCACCTGGTATGGTCCTTCCCAGCGGGGTTTTAGGGATGACACCTGATGTCGTCTTACGTAGGCGAAGTTTCCCACTTGATATCCGTGTGGAGTCCCTTCGTCCCCAGGTTGGTAGGCAGTGGCCAGCTGTTTCCACAGGTATCGCTGGGTTCTTTTAAGAGCTTTAAGTCTGTCAAGCAAGGGGGTGTGGAAGGAATTGTTAGGTCTTAGAGTTGGGGTTAGGTCCCTTACTGGAGGAGGGGCACCATAGAGAATTTCATAGGGGGTGAGGTTACACAAAGAAACAGAGGGAGTATTTCTTGTATGAAACAGTGTATAAGGAAGGAGCATAGTCCAATCTTTTATGCCAGTCTCTAAGCTTAATTTCGTTAAGGTCTCTTTAATGGTTCTATTTTTTTTTTTTTTTTTTTACCTGTCCTGAGCTCTGGGGTCTATAAGCACAATGTAACTTTTAATTAATCCCCAGGGTCCTGGCTAACCCCTGACTTACCTGGGTCATGAACGCCGGTCCATTATCAGACCTTATTACCTTAGGCAGGCCGTATCTTGGAAAAATATCTTCCAGGATCTTCTTGACCACCTTTTGCGCCATTTCTTTTTTTTGTGGGGAAGGCTTCATCCATCCTGAAAATGTATCTACAAAGATTAGGAGATATTTAAGTCCATACCTTGCTGGCTTAATTTCAGTAAAGTCCATTTCCCAAAGTTGTCCTGGTCTGGTTCCTTGAAGGCGCCTTCCTGCAGGAAGCTTTGAAGGGTAAGCATTAACCAATTGATAGACCCGACAGGCTTTTGTTACCCGTTCAGCTATTTCCTTTCGCTGTGAGCCGGTTAGTGGAAAACTCTGTCCTTGATCCTTCAGGAATGCCTGCAATTTCTTTGAACCAAGGTGAGTGAGTTGATGTACATTTTTAATGTAGTGTAGGGCTTTCTGAAATTGCAGGCTGGGCTCAGTAAAGTCGAGGAGTTCAGTGTCTGTGTCCTTATGTTCCCCCAGTGTGGAAAGTGTTAACATGGTTACTCCGTTTAGGGCTGCCAATTTAGCCTCTTCATTTGTCCTCTTGTTAGATGGGGGTGGTGTCTGCACAACGGTTTGTTTTCTGGGCTCAGTGAGCCATCGTTTACCGCCCCTAAGGGAATAGTCCAGGAAGATTACTTCTTGCTGGCAAATTTGGGCCTTTTTGGCAGAAGCTCTATACCCGAGTTGAGCAAGCTCGGATAATAGTGCTTGGGTCCCAGACTCACAGTTTTCCTTGGTATCGGCTGCCAGTAGCAGGTCATCCACATATTGAAGCAGGGTGACTTTGGGGTGCATGGTTCTGAAGTTATTGAGATCTCTGTGGAGGGCTTCATCAAAGAGAGTGGGGGAGTTTTTTGAACCCCTGTGGGAGTCTGGTCGAAGTTAGTTGACCAGATGTTCCAGTTTCTGGGTTTACCCACTCGAAAGCAAACAGCAACTGACTATCTTTGTGCAGAGGCAAGCAAAAGAAAGCATCTTTTAAGTCCAGAACAGTATACCATTTTCGCTCAGGGTTAAGGGTGCTAAACAGATTGTATGGATTAGGTACTGTGGGGTGAATGTCCTGCACTCTGTTGTTGGTCTCTCTTAGGTCTTGAATGAGGCGATAGTCCCCAGTTCCTGGCTTTTTTACTGGTAGCAGGGGAGTGTTTCAGGCTGATTGACAGGCCTTAGGACCTTTAAGGCCAGATATTTCTGAATATGGGGCCTTATCCTATCTTTAGCTTCTTTGCTCAGAGGATATTGTTTAATATTAATTGGGGAGGCTGAGGTTTTTAACTTCACTGTTATTGGAGGTTGTTTTACAGCTAGGCCTAACTTAGCAGTTTCTGCCCAGGCATCTGGGTAATCTGTTATCCATTTCTGGGATAGCTTGCCTCTTTGATCAGTCTTGGGGGATGTGAAGAGTTGATGTTTATCTTTTACTGACATAGTTAAAGCCATGACTATAGGAGTTTTTACTGAAGGATTTAGAAATTTCATTTGGGGGCCTTTAGGGTTAAAAGTTATTCTTGCCCGGAGTTTGGTGAGCAGATTTCTGCCCATCAATGGGGCTGGGCATTCTGAGATCACTAGGAAGGATTGATGGATTTTTCCTTTCCCCAGGTCCATGGGGTCCATGGTCCTCTTAGTTGTCCAAGCCCGATATTTACTGCCATTAGCCCCTTGAACTAGAGACCTTTTAGTTGATAGAGGGCCCAATGGGGCCTTAAGGGCTGAGTATACTGCCCCTGTATCCATTTCAGAGTTTACTGGGGTCCCCTCCACTTCAAAAGTTATCTTGAGCTCGGGGAGGGGATCCGAGCTCCAACTTTCCTAGTCATCCTCCAGAGTTAGAATGGCTGGCTGGCGTGGCTGTTTTTTTTTAGGGCACTCTTTGGCCCAGTGTCCTTTTTCTCTACAGTAGGCACATTGATCTGAGGCCAGAGGTGGCTTTTGGCATGGGCCCAGGTATCCCTTTCTGTTTCCCTGTCTCTTAACTTCTGGCCTATTTGTTGTTGTAACCAGGACCTTAGTCAATGTCTCAGTCTGTCTTTTGCTTCTTTCATCCTCCCTTTGCTCCTTCTCTTTCTCAGTTTTTCTCTTATAGTATACCTTCTCGGCTTCTCTGACTAAATCTCTCAAAGTCATATCTTGTAATCCATCTAAGCGTTGTAATTTTCTTTTAATATGTAGGGCAGCTTACCCAATAAAGGCCATTGTAACAGATGCCTTTTGATCCTCTGCCTGAGAATCAAAAGGAGTATATCTCCTATATGCCTCCATAATTCTCTCCAGAAACATAGATGGTGATTCATTAGGCCCTTGAATAATCTCTCTTACCTTGGCCAAATTAGTTGGCCGTCTAGCGGCTGCTCGGAGACCCGCTATTAGAGCCCGGCGGTAAGTGGACAGATGCTCCCTACCTTCAAAGGTGTTGGGGTCCCAGTTGGGTTGGTTCAAGGGGAAGTTGTGTCGGTCACCCATCTAGTTCGAGGATATTTTTTTCTAGCTTTCAGGAGGATTCTCTCTCATTCCTCTGTCATGAAGAGAGTCCCTAGGAGTTGTTGGCAGTCATCCCAAGTAGGCTGGTAGGAAAACGTCGGCGGGTTCTTTGAGTTCTTTTAGCTGGGCAGTTTCTTCCGGGGAGGAGGGGCTGTGTGTGCCATGGGAGAGTCATCTGGAGGGCACTGGGCCAGCTCAGCTTCCTCCAATGGTGGAGAGGCTGAGTCAGCAGCAAGGGAATCACTTAGAGGGTGTTGGGGGTTGGGGGATGAGGGCAGGGGATAAGGAGTGGGAGGAGAGTCCAGTAGAGTCAAATCTTGAGATTTAGAGAGAACAGAGGGTAGAGGAAGAGGAGGAGCAGAGGGTTTGAGGGACAGAATCGTGGGGGAAGGAGTAGGAGTGGGGGCAGGGACAAGGAAAGGCTTCACCCATGGAGGAGGAGATTTGCAGAGGTCCTGCAAAGTTAAGATATACGGCTGTTGATCTGGATGGCTATGTGGTCCCGGCTGAAAGACAAAGACAATATTTCTGACTTTTCAAATTAGTGGGAAGTAGAAAGATCCTTCTGGAGGCCATCCAACTCCAAAGGTGGGCCATTCTGTGGCACAGAGAGTCTGCCAGGTCCGGCGTTTTACTGAAAAAGAAAGATTCTGAGCCCTTATGCGGACTTCAGTCTAGTGATCAAGGGTCAGGGACAGAGGCATGGAATGACTCTGTCCCATAATGAAAGTTACTTGAACAAAGACAGGGACAATACAAACGTGACACAAACACAGACACACAGTAAACAGTAAACGTGTAATACAAGTTCAGAGGCAAAGATTAAAAACAGACAGTGAATTTAACCTGAGAGAAAGAATTGCCGGCAAGACCAGACAGGTTGGCAGCAGAATATACCAGATGAGGGCACTTCCATCCCTCCCAGATGAGAGCACCTTCGTCTCTCCCAGAGTCTCTCAAGGCGTCCCTTGAAAGACGTGGCCTGTAGCTTCAGGGACACGTCTGTCCACCACCGCCAGGGGAGCTCATGCTCTCCGCTGACAACCACACTCTGCCAACCCAAACCAAAAAACCAGAAGGCTCTGAGAGCTCACGCTCTCCGCTGAGCCAAAACCAGACTCTGAGCGATCGCAAAGGAAAAACAAGAAGGAGAAGAAGGAGGAGGAGAAGAAGAAGAAAAGGCGCCTTACTTACCCCCCTAAAGGAGTCTTGTTGAGGTCTCCCTGTCCGGCGATGCGCAGTTCCCGGCCAACGCACCAAATGTAAGGGTCCGGCGAAATGTCGGAGGAAGAGACCACAAGAGACTGTCTTATGCAACAGCAGAAGGGAGGGTTTATTTGGAGACCAGCATGCTAGGGCCCAGAGCTCTCTATAGCAAAGAGAGATAGAGCCCTGAGAACAGCTTAAGCAGAGCTTATATACTTTCCTTGGAGAGGGCAGGGAGAGAAGTTACATTTTGTAGTTTGGCAGTTGGGGACAGCTCATTCTGGGAACAAGATTAGCAAACAGTTCTTAAGATTTCAACAGTGTTCTGTTAAGCATATAGAGAAACGGAGTGACAAGTACCTATTTTATTAACCTTTCAGCATAAAGGTGCAGCCACTTTGGAAAAGAGTTTAAAGTTTTCTTACATTACCAAACCACTTTTACCATATGATCCAGCAATCACACTCTCTGGAATTTATTCCAGTAAATTGTAAACATACCTCAAAAAAAAAAAAAAAGAAATCCACACTCAAATATTTATAGTAGCTTTATTCATAATTGCCAAAGCAGGAAAACAATCAAGACATCCTATAATAGATAAATAAACTGTATATCTACTGATGAAATATTATTCAACCCTAAAAAAGGAATGGGCTATCAATTCATGAAAAGATATGGAGGAAACCTAAATGTATATATCTCAGTGAAAAAAACCTGTTTTAGTCAGTTTTTGTGTCTCTGACCAAAATATGTGACAGGAACAATTTAGAGGAGGAAAAGTTTATTTTGGCTCATGGTTTCAGGGGTTTAGTTCACTGTGGGCCAACTCCATTTCTCTAGGCCTAAAGTGAGGCAGCACCTCATGGCAGAGGGCCCAGTAGTGGAAAGCTTCTCACCTTATGCTGAAGCACAGAGAAAGGGGGAGGGCCCCAGGGAAGAAAAGACCTTCCAGAGCATACTACGAGTGACCCCCTCCTTCAACCATGCCACACCTGCCTACAGCTACCACCTCATCAGTCTATTCAAATGATGATGTACTGATTAGGTTACAACCCTTATAATCGAATCATTTTATCTCTGAATATTGCTGCATTAATAGGAACTTTGCAGGGGGGCTACCTTACATGCACGCCATAATAGAAACCAACCTGAAAATGATATATTACTGTATAGTTCCAATTGCATGACATTCTGCAAAAGGCAAAATGACACAAAAAGTCAAAAGATCAGTGTTTCTCAGCGTTCAAAGAGAGAGAGTAAGGAATGAATAGGTGGCTCTCAAGAATTTTAGGACAGTGAAACCACTCTATGACATCACAATGGTAGATACACCCTATACATTGGTCCAAACCCATTGAATATACAATATACAACACAAGGGTAAACCCTAATGTAGTCTGTACACTGAGTGATAATGATAATCAATGTTAGTTCACTGATTCTAACAAATTGGTCACCTGCTGGGAGATATGGATAATGGGAAAGGCTATGCCTGTTGAAGCAGGAAGTGGGTAGATGGGAACTCTAAATTTTCTATTCAATTTTGCTATAAACCTAAGAGTACTTTAAAAATAAATTAACTTATTGAAAAAAAAGAAGGTGGAATAACCCTGACTCCACTATTGATTGCCTTGTTCATTATCATCCTGAATTTCTTGGAAGCAAGACACATGGCTTTATCTTTTGAGAATGAAACAAAAATCTTATACAAAAACAAAAGAAAAAAAGTGGCATTTCATGAGCACAAGATCTTTCTCATTCCTTTCCCCCCAAAATGCATTCTAAACTGAATTATCTTTAACTTTTTTAAGGAGTTCATATAATCCTCTCTCTAATCTACATAGTCAAAACTCTGTTAATGAAAAATACTTTAAAATGTAGCTCTTGGTCTTGGTTGTTGCCATGTTAGATTTGGTGATTGCAGTGAGGTGAGACAGGGAAGCGCAAAGGTATGTCCATCAGTTAGTGGGGTTGGTGGGAGTAGTCTGCTGATGTGATCCAGATCCTCCATCAGAATGAACTGGAGCCTTAAAGCCTTCTGTTATGATGGTACTATTTGCTTCCCCACTAAGAGCTAGAGTCTGTTTTATATAAGGATATTATGGTTAGAACGACTTCTCCTCAAACATATTTGTTTACTTAGGGTGGGCATGAGAGAAAATGAGTTTTTAAATATAAGATCATATGTAGGAGTATATAAAAATGGATCCATATATATAAATAATATGCAGTTGGAATACTTGTATGACCAGATGTGTCTTTATGGTTTCATTATCTCTTCGTCATTTCTTCTTCTTTTTTAATGTAAAAGCATTAGAGAAAATTACATACCAAGGGAAAGTCTACTTACTAGAGAGATTCGTGTTATGTGTTGATATCTGTGTTCTATGTGTTTACGGAGAGTAGTTATAGGCCAAATTAAGCTCTATCGTAAGAAATAATCATCAATTTTTATTCTACTCTCTTACCCAGACAGCAAAATTTTGTAGCGAATTTCAGTGCAGAACTGTGTTCAGGCTCATGTTTACTTTATATATTCAGTGTGTGTGTGTGTGTGTGTGTGTGTGTGTGTGTGTGTGGTGTGTGTCCCCACATCCATTTAGTATGGGGTATGTGATATTGACTTTGGACTTTGCTGACATCTCCATATGGTCTTTGGGTAGCGATGGAAATTCTTGAAAATTTCAAAAGAAATGGTCCCTTAGGCTACAATCTCCATTAGCTCTGAGGTCATCCTGAGATCTAAACTCATATCTCGCATGGCTTGGTACCAGTACTTGAATATGAATGAAATATCAAATAGTGTGATGGGTACATTATTGAACGAAAACTGGCTCTTCTCTAGGAGGGCCCTGGGCATTTGCTGTCTGCCTCACGGAGGCACTTCCTCTCTCAAGTCTACCCAGATGGGCCACTGGGACAGACACACTATCCCACTGACATGGGCCTGGGTTGTGGCCAGTCCAGCTCCTCGTTTCTTTCCTACCTTCTTTCACACTATGTGCTGAGACTAACTGACCATTTTGCTTCAGAATTTGGGAAAACCCTGGGAGCTGGATGATCAAGAGATTTTGATCTGGCTCAATTTCACTCACTAGCCAGTGACCTCTGAAGTACAAAGGCAAGGGCGAGTCAATAGTCTGTCTCCAAAGTTGATACTGCACAGCTTCTTATGGTGGCTGCTGTGAGCATTTTTATTCTGAGGTCCTGTTCAGGCTTTCACAAAGCATGAATGGGAAAATAATGAGGAAGAAAAATAGTCTAATGTGGGGTGGTTCATAGCAGAACAAGGGTAGTAAGAATAAGAAATGGCCTACGCTGGCCTCAGAGGGCTGGTCTGTAGGGGACAGCCAGCATGTTCCCTTTCAAGGTGAAAGATAAGGGGGTCAGCTGTTGAGCAGAGAAAGGGTGATGAATTGAAGAAGAGCTTGTAAATTTAAAAAGTCTGATTAAAAAAAAAAAAAAAGGCCTGATAGACTATTGGAGAAATACATGAACCATGCAGCAAAGGAGATAGGTCCGTAGCCTCCTTGCTCCATTTCTAGCTTTCTTTTATCAGTAAGAAATCATTTCTTCTCCCCAAACACTTCTGCACTAAAAATCAAGTTTTCATTCTCATTGGCCATGGGGATGGCAACATCTTTGATCCTCAACTTACTGAAGCACTGCCTACTGTTCTACTTCAAAGTATGCTTTTATGACTTAAGGGCATTTTAATAAAGAGTTCTCCAAAAACCCAGTTGCGTATCATCTGGAATAGTAAGGAGCTGTGAAGCTCATCATGTGATACAATGCTAGAATCACAAGGAAACTTCTATAAGAAAAAAAAAAAGAAAGAAAGAAAGAAAGAATAGCCAGCAATGGTAGAGAATAGCTTTTAAAACATTCATCCAGACTTTGTAGGAATACATACTCCTGTACTTTGTCCCTCCGTTTAGGCTCAGACTGCTGTTTAGAAATCAAAGTGACACGGTCATAAAAGGATAAAGAATTGGTTTAAAAGGCTTCCATTCTCAAGAACATGTGAAAAGAGGGATTATAAAAATTTCCATTCCATTTATCTAACATATGCGAAATGCCCACAATGTGGTAGCAGTTATTTAGGTCAAAAAGGATCTCTCCTGTTATGAAATAGTTTACAAATCGATCATGACATCTGTACATTGGAAGCTATGAGAGAAATTGCAGGTATTTTCTTTGCCTGGGTGAAGAAGATATTTCATCAGATAAAAAAAAAAAAAAGAGAGAGAATAGCTTCCAGTATCCATCCTAACAATCTGCTTATAGGGGAGCGCAGCTTCAAAGAAGTCTGAAAAGAAGGAGAGAAAAAAAAATTTCCTAACTAGAGAGGATCACAGAAACCAATTACTTGAAATCTAAGTTGTGAAGCATTTAAGCCAACTTTAAAAATATTGGCAATACATTAGAATTTGTAAGTGCATAGTAAGACGAATTTTAGGGTTTCAGAAGATAAGTGGCTTTAATATTTGGGCAAAGTTTGAAATATCAAACATTTGTAACAAATAGATGACAACTGATCATCCTCTGCGTGGTGAGAGCAACCATCCACTCAGAAGCACAGGTGAAAGCCTTCAGCCACTAGCTAACCTTTTGCTTAATTTCATCACAGGTTCTTATTATTTTCCTTCACTTTATCTCTTTTTCTCTATGGATCTTCTCCCACACTCTTTTCCACCTCCCCTACATTTTTTTTTTTTTTTTTGCTGCACTGTTTGAAAGCAATCTGAAGACATTATGATATCTGAGCTCCAAATACTCTTTTCAGATCAAGAGCTTGCTTTCGCATAGCCACAATGTCATGATGGTATCTGTTTAGTAGGAATAAATTAATTTATTATTAATTTAAAATTCTCTGATTGTCTAAAAATATTCACTTTGCTGATTTCCCCCTTTCATCCAGGATCCAATCAAGAGTAACTCATTTAACTGCCATGTCTCCTTTAATTTGTACTATTTCACTTGCTAATGTTTTTTTTCTTTTATGACATTGAAAATCTTGAAGAATGCAGGCCAGTTTGTTTGAAGGATCTGTCATAATCTGATGTTTTTCCTCATGTGTAAATTAAGATTGTCATTTTTTTTTTACAAAAATATTACATAGGTAAGTTAGTGTTCTTCTTACTGATTTCCATTCATAGGCCCAGGATTACCATTTATCCCACAATTGTTGGTGAGGCTATCTTTGAGCTCTTAATTAAGCTGGGTGTCTAAGACTGCTCCTTCATAAAGGCACTTTTTGTTTCTTTATAATCACTAAGTAATTTGGGGACAAAACTTTAGGAACATAGAAATTTCTTTTCTCAGGGGGGCTGGGGTTGTGGCTCAGTGGTAGAGCACTCACCTCACCCATGTGAGATCCTGGGTTCTATCCTCAGCACCACATAAAAATAAATAAACAAAGATATTTTTTTTGTTGGTTATTTTTATTTATAAATTTGAGAACTGGCTGATAAGTTCTTTTTACCATTTATTGATGGATTTTTAATCCTCTTGTACATGTTCCTTTTGATATGATATTCATAAAACAACCTTTTTCAAAAGTTAAAGAGAGGAGATGCACAAGGTTTTCAGTTTGGTAGCAGATCTGCACCTCTGAGTGAACACATTTGTATCTAATAAAGATTCAAAATATTCAAGACTAAATATATATATATGAAAAATAAATTTGTTCCCTTATACTATGAGGGAGATACAGCACCAAGAGAGGGCACAAAGTTTGGTTCATTTTCATCTATTTTTCTCCCTCATAACCATAATGCAGGGTCAAAGTGTAAAATCACATATGGTTTCCACAGTAGAATGCTAATACCATAACTTTATATTCCTTACATTTTTGATGAAGATTATGGGCAATGGCCCAAGAAAGCATCATATCGCATGAAAACCACTGTCCAGAATGCACAGATTTGGACACAAAAGCCTAGCAGATTCTAGGCAACACCAGCCTGAACTAGACATGGATTTGGGCTTAATCAAGTTTCCTAAGAAGGAACTGAAAGTTTAGTTTGAGTTCTAAGCATATTATTTAAGTTTTTCTGTATAAGTTTTATAGCTAAGTATATATTGTTCTCATCCCTGAATATTAATCATTTTTGCTAAAGTAATATTTATATTAAAAAGGTTTAACCCCCCCCCAAAAAAAGAGACTGTTTTAGAATACAGGAATAATGTGATGATAGTACAAAAAACTCCTATATGCCCTACTCTCCAATTTGTTTTCCAAAATTAATTAGGTCCAAAACTTGTTTCTGTACTTCTTTCAGGGAGATTGTTTCATATATTCATAATACAATTAGATTGTTTTGTCATAGTCTACTCTCCATTCAGATTCTGTGTTTTCAAAGATTACCTATTAATCTGTGTACCTTAAGTTTATCTCCTTGCACTGTAGAATTCTATGGCTTCTGTATTTGTGATTATAGTATCATATGGAAATTTTTATTTTCCATAAAAACTCCCCTGTGTTATTACCATTTGAATCTTTTCCCTCCTATGACTGCTGTTTTGCTTTTTAAAGGATGTATAATTAGAAAAATAATGGTATGTTGCCTTTTCAGAGTGACTTCTTTCACTTAGAAAAATGCATCTAAAATCAATTCATGTGTTTTTGTGGTTTCTGTGGTTCTTTTCTTTCCATCCCTGGATGATATTCTATTTCATGTATTTACCATAATTTTTTTTATGTATCCAACTGTCAAAGGACACTTTGGTTGCTTGACTTTGGCTGTGGAAACAGAAGTACTATATCCATGCAGGCTCTTCTATTGATGTTAGTTTTCAAATTAGTTGATTAAATATTTAGGGATGTGATTGCTAGATATTATGGTAAAGCTGCTAAGCTTGTCAAAATTGCCAAACTAAAGTAACATTGTGAATTTCTACCTTTCATGAATGAGAATTCCTGTTGCTTCATATTGTTACATGAAATTGGTTTTTGTCCATTTTGTGGATTCTAGCCATTCCAACAGGTGGTTAAGAGTATCTCACTTATTATTGTTTTAATTGGTTACTTTCTAATGTCAAATTATGTTAGGCATCTTTGGTATGCTTATTTGTTGTAGTATATCTTTAGGGAGATGTATCTTGAGATCTTTCGCCTGCTTTTTTATTTTTATTTTTTATGATGCTGGGGATTGAACCCAGAGCCTTGTGCATGTAAGGCAAATACTACCAACTGAGCTATATCCCGAGTCCCTTGCTTGCTTTTTTTTTATTGGTTGTTCACAACATTACAAAGCTCTTGACATATCATATTTCATACATTAGAATCAAGTGGGTTATGAACTCCCATTTTTACCCCAAATACAGATTGCAGAATCACATCGGTTACACATCCACAATTTTACATACTGCCATATTAGTGACAGTTGTATTCTGCTACCTTTCCTATCCTCTACTATCACCCCTCCCCTCCCCTCCCAACTTCTCTCTCTACCCCATCTACTGTAATTCATTTCCCTCCTTGTTTATTATCCCATTCCCCTCACAACCTCTTATATGTAAATTTTGTATAACAATGAGGGTCTCCCTCCATTTCCATGCAATTTCCCTTTTCTCTCCCTTTCCCTCCCACCTCATGTCTCTGTTTAATGTTAATCTTTTCTTCCTGCTCTTCCTCCCTGCTCTGTTCTTAGTTGCTCTCATATATCAAAGAAGACATTTGGTATTTGTTTTTTAGGGATTGGCTAGCTTCACTAAGCATAATCTGCTCTAGTGCCATCCATTTCCCTGCAAATTCCATGATTTTGTCATTTTTTAGTGCTGTGTAATACTCCATGGTGTATAAATGCCACATTTTTTTTATCCATTCATCTATTGAAGGGTATCTGGGTTGATTCCACAGTCTAGCAATTGTGAATTGTGCTGCTATGAACATCGATGTGGCAGTATCCCTGTAGTGCACTCTTTTAAGGTCTTCAGGGAATAGTCCAAGAAGGGCAATAGCAGGGTCAAATGGTGGTTCCATTCCCAGCTTTCCCAGGAATCTCCAAACTGCTTTCCAAATTGGCCGCACCAACTTGCAGTCCCATCAGCAATGTACAAGATTACCCTTTTCCCCACATCCTCACCAGCACTTGTTGTTTGACTTCATAATGGCTGCCAATCTTACTGGAGTGAGATGGTATCTTAGGGTGGTTTTGATTTGCATTTCTCTGACTGCTAGAGATGGTGAGCATTTTTTCATGTACTTGTTGATTGATTGTATATCCTCCTCTGAGAAGTGTCTGTTCAGGTCCTTGGCCCATTTGTTGATTGGGTTATTTGTTATCTTATTGTCTAATTTTTTGAGTTCTTTGTATACTCTGGATATTAGGGCTCTATCTGAAGTGTGAGGAGTAAAAATTTGTTCCCAGGATGTAGGCTCCCTATTTACCTCTCTTATTGTTTCTCTTGCTGAGAAAAAAACTTTTCAGTTTAAGAAAGTCCCATTTGTTGATTCTTGTTATTAACTCTTGGGCTATGGGTGTCCTAAGGAATTTGGAGCCTGACCCCACAATATGTAGATCGGAGCCAACTTTTTCTTCTATCAGACGCAGAGTCTCTGATTTGATATCTAGCTCCTTGATCCACTTTGAGTTAACTTTTGTGCATGGTGAGAGAAAGGGATTCAGTTTCATTTTGTTGCATATGGATTTCCAGTTTTCCCAACACCATTTGTTGAAGATGCTATCCTTCCTCCATTGCATGCTTTTAGCTCCTTTATCAAATATAAGATAGTTGTAACTTTGTGGATTAGTCTCTGTGTCCTCTATTCTATACCATTGGTCCACTCGCCTGTTTTGGTGCCAGTACCATGCTGTTTTTGTTACTATTGCTCTGTAATATAGTTTGAAATCTGGTATCACTATACCACCTGATTCACACTTCCTGCTTAGAATTATTTTTGCTATTCTGGGTCTTTTATTTTTCCATATGAATTTCATGATTGCTTTATCTATTTCTACAAGAAATGCCATTGGGATTTTGATTGGCATTGCATTAAATCTATAGAGAACTTTTGGTAATATCGCCATTTTGATGATGTTAGTTCTGCCTATCCATGAACAGGGTATATTTTTCCATCTTCTAAGATCTTCTTCTATTTCTCTCTTTAGGGTTCTGTAGTTTTCATTGAATAAGTCAAACAAAGATATTTTTTAAAACAGAAATTTACTTTCTCTTTCTGGTAGATAAAGTAATGCCCCTTCCAAAGATATCCATGCCCTAATCCCTGGAATGTGTTAATTTTAGGTTATGTTGTTTTTGTGACTAAGGAAGAATGGTCAGAAAGATGCAATACTGCCTGCTGTGAAGATATAGAAAGGGGACCTAAGGCAAAGAATGCAGGCCATCTCTAGAACAGGAAAAGGCAAGGAAACATATTTATTCCCAGTGTCTATGGAAAGGAATGCAACCCCTCTGAAACCTTGATTTAGTCTCCATTAGAGATCCATGTCAGACTTTCAACCTACATAACTAAAGATAATAAATTTGCATGGCTTTAAATCACTAAATTCTTGGCAATTTGTTGCAACAAAAAGCTAGTAACTAATATAACCTCTAAAATTTTTTCCAATCAGTTTAGCATGGATCAATAGTCTTTGCCAAATCAATTCTTACATTGGAGTTGTAATGATAGTATTTATTAATTCTATCAATTTTATTTTATATTTATTACCTGGCATTCTTCTTAAAGCTCCCTAATCTATCTATCTTTCTTTCTTTCTTTCTTTCTTCTTTCTTTCTCAGTTCTTTTTTTCTCTCATGTCATTCTGGATGCACAGATCATTTTCCATTATTTTCATTTTGCTTTTGATGCTCTAATGGTTACACATTTGACCCCTGTAACCTCTTCAAGCTGCCTCCTGTATCTCTCTGATATTGCCCTGTTAATCCTAGAGCACTTCCTTGCTTTTTTGGAATGTACTATTTAGGGTTAACCTTATCCTTTTTCTGTCCTACCCCGAATTCCATCATTGCACCAAAGATGTCTGGGTTTACTTAGTGGAGAATGGTATTTAGAAACCTGGATGACAGGAGGACTGGTTTTTATTGACATGTTGGTAACTCAGTTTAGTTTCAGTTGGAGGTATGCACTTCTCTTTATGAATGAAGTCGAGCATGTTTTCATAGTTTAGAAGACATTTATTTGTACCTTGTAAACTATTTGTATATTTTGTTAGTTTTATCAGTTTGTTTTTTCTCACTTTCCCTTCTTTTAACCTTTTATGATATATTCTCTCACACACACACACATACACACACACACACACACACACACACACACAAACTGAGGATTAAACCCAGGGGCATTTTTACCACTGATCTACATCTCCAGCCCTTTTTTTATTTTTTATTTTGAGACAGGGTTGTTCAGAGCCCTGCTAAGTTGCTAAGGCTGGCCTTCAACTTGAGATCCTCCTGCCTCAGCCTCCCAAGTCACTGGGATTACCAGCAGGCACCACCATGCCAAACTATTATATTTTACATGTGCTGAAATTTTCTCCTTAATTTTCATTCTTTGATGATTTTTATAATGCAAAATGTTTTCCCCCCCTAAAATGGTAGAATTTATTCATCTTTTTTTATTAGAACTGGATTTTGAGTTATAATCAGAAAAGTTTTCTCCACATCTAGTTTATAAAGAAATTCCCTCATGTTTTATTCTAGTACTTTTACATCTGTTTTAGCTTTTAGGACTCTTGTCAATTTAGTTTAAGGTGTGAGTCCAAAATTAGGTTTCACTTTCTCACAAGAACATTTGTCATGAAGTCTATCATATCCTTCCAGTCATTTGTTATCACCCAATCTCTCACCAAATTTTTATACCTTTGGGTCTATTTCTGGACTACTTATTCTGTCCTTCTGGTCATTCTATGCATTCACCAATACCACATGGTATTGGTTAGAGCTTTGATAAGTTGTAATATATTAGGGCTACTCAGACCTACTGCTTTTGTCGGTGTTTCCTAGCTATATACATTTTTTTAAAAAATATATATGTGAATGTAAGAATTTCCTAGTCTTGTTCATAGCAACCTGGCTGGATGTTTATAGGGTTATATTAAACTTACATAGTATCTTAGGAACAATTGAAATACATATGATGGGTTTTCATCCTATTCCAGATGAGAAAAAGCCTTTTTATTTGTTCACCTTGTGTTTCTCATACGAACTATACACATTTTGTGATAAATTTTTCCTAAGTATTTCACCTACTTACTATTATAAATATTTTCCTTCATTTTACTATAATTTTTTTTATATCTATGCATCTACATCAGTGTTTTCAACCTTCTTAGTACATTGGAAATACATGGAAAATTTTAAATTCTCAGGACCAAATTATATCCCAAACTGATGAAATCAGAATCTCTGGGTACAAGACCACACTATGGGTCTCTGTAAGTTCCTCAGGAGAATCCACCATACAGCAGAAAAGGAGAATCACTGGGTGACTTCAGAGGAGAAGTATTTTTTTGGAAGCTTGACATGAAGTGAAAGAAGAAAGCAGAAGTCCTTTAAAGTTCCAGCTCTTACTGATAGATCTGAAGGTGGTTCATATATATGCGTAACTGTTATATGCTTGCTGTGAATTGGAGTTCTTAGTGTTATCAAGGTCTTCGTCACATTTACTGTGTCTCGGTCTGAATTCCACCTTCCAATCTATCAGGAAGGCCATCCCTGCTTTCTCATTGTTTGCAGTCTCCTGGTTTGCACTTTCCATTCTTTTCTATTTGGCTTTTCTGAAATTCTTCTAGTTAGACGTCTCTTGCATTCAGCATGGTCTAGAAGTTTACCTTGTGGACTGATCTGAATTTATAGATATATGTGAGATAAGCCCATTTTGCAGTATTTATACAGCAGCTGAATTTGGTCTCAGCTTGTTTGTTTCATCTGTGTTATGTTTTCTTTACTTCTTTCTTTATGTATTCTGTTTTAATTGCTCCCTTTTCTATATAGTTTTTGTTTATTAGGAAGAGTCATATTTTTGTACCAGGGGTTATATAATACCCTTAGTCTTTCTTCTTTTCCACTTTTTCAATGTATTCTATTTGTTTGGACAGCTTTAAATATCACCAACTCCCACCTATTGCATGACTATCAATAAGCTTATCTACTTTCTCTTTCTGTGTTTACCTCCTCCAATTTTTTTTTGCTGGATTATTTTTTATTATGTCACAATATGTAATATTTATACACTATTCTTCCACTTTCACCTCCTACATTTGCTTTAATCTTAGATCACCAATTAAATATGTCTACTTCTATTAGACCACTGCTAAAGTTTCCCCTGTCATTTTAGTTGGATGGAGGTTGTCCTCTTCTATATTTCTTAGGAGTTGTTCATGAGGAGAGTATTCTCTGAGTGTTTTTGAGTTACATTGTCTTGTAATCATTTGTTTGAAGAAGAATTTGGCTAGATAGAAGATTCTCCACACACATTTACTTTTTTGAGTATTTTTAAAACATTGCTGTTCATTCGTCTTGCCTTATATGCTGTTTTGTTTTTGTTTTTGTTTTTAAGTTGATGTCAACCTAAGCTTTTTAAAAGTAAGTTAGTCTTTTTTACCTTGAGGGCCAAAGATTTTTTCTTTACTTGTAATGTCTAACAGTTTTGCTAGGCTACATCTTAGAATTGATTAGCCTGGTTAAATCATCTTAGGCTTATAGTGGGTCCTTTCTGTGTCTAAGACCATTCTTCTATTTCTAGAAAGGTTTCTTAGATCACAACTTTTAATTTAAACATGAGTCCTATTCCATTGCTTTGCTTTTCTTCTTCAAACTCCCTACTTATGCCTGTATTGGATTTATCTTCTTCTATCACTCATTGTGTCTCTGATTATTTTTAATCTCATTGCATTTACAATCTCTTGGCTATTTTAGCCTTTTCTTCATATCCTTTTTTAAGTTTTCAGTTATATCTATTTTTATCTTAGATATCTTATAATTCAGTCTTTAAAGTTTATTTTGTATTTTACTTCTATCTCTCATTTGAATTTAGTCACTGTCATTTTGTATCTAGTTTTTGGTCCATTTTGGTCCCTCATTTATTGGTTCAGTTTGATATATTTTATTTACATCTACAAATGCTTATTTTAAAAATATTTAGTTCAGGTTATAGTATTAGGTTTAGTTTCAACCTAGTTTATTTTTGTGTCAGAACTTGCCAACTAGCTTCCAATTCTCATTTTTTGATTCTCATTTTTCTATGTCTATTTTGCCAATTTATGCTAATTTTGAAATGCCTTACCTTTTTTTCTGGGTTGGCAGAAATGGTGTGTGCAGGAGAGGTGAGCACCATGTTTGCCTGACAGGGTTTGTTAGGTTGTAGATAACTTTTTCACTTTGTATATTGAACTGCACTTTAAAAAAATAACATTTATTTTGGGTCGGGAAAGGGCATTTTACATCTTCTGGCTTGGGGAATCCTTCATTTCTGTAGATTTCTAATTCCTAAGATGTGCTTTCTTCTTTCTCTTCACCACCTGAACTCTGGCCCAACCTCCCTCCAAGCCATGCCCTGTTCCTGGGGGTGATGTCTCCTCCAGATTCCTCTCTCTGATCCTACACATTCTCAAGTCTCTTCCTGTGGATCCTCAGCAGTTCTATGCCAGGTCTCAGAACTGTTCTCAGGTGGGATGGGGGTTGTGAGTCTCTTTCCAGAGGAGGAGATGATTTTTACCTGTCTTCTGTCCTATCACATCATACCTCTGATCTGTTCCTTATTCCCACTTAGCCCTTGCACTCTCCTCTCAGGGTTCCCTGGGGCTTGCTCTGCTGCTCTCAGGTGCTGATTTCCTACTTGCACATCATTGTCAGTCTATAGTATTCTCTGATCCTTAGTTCTAAGTGCAGGTTCTGAACAGCTTTGTTTGTTGTCTTTGTTGATTTGAACTTTTTTATTAAGAGTAAGGATAGCTCAAGTTTCTTATATATCCCTAAAGTTGGTATCTTCATACAGTTTTTTCATAATATTAATATCTTGCTTTCATAGAGCATATTATTTCATTCATAGCACTTTTATATATAGTCCTTCATTTGCTCAATGATTCTTTGAAATAAGTATAATTTCACATGAGAAAACTAAAGCTCAGAGAAGGTAAGTAAAATTCTTCAATGTCACACAGTCCATATATGAATTCAGACTGAAATTCAGATATCCTAACTTCAAATTTAGTTTTCATTCCATACTACACTTCTGTCGTTTTCATGGTATAGCAGTTTATAAAAATTTCTCCTGGAAAAATTTAAAACAAAGAAATATTTTCCAAAACACTCCCACAATATGCTCCAAAATAAAGTAATGACTCCCAAGTAAGGTATTGGAAACATCGAAGAATTACAATGCTTTTAGTTAAAAAAAATTCATGTGATGTGAATATCACCACATTTAAGAAATACAGCTACTCATTGTGAACAATGCAATGAGATTAAACTGTGAAAGGCAATATTAAGAGGTCAATGCAATCTCACTACAATGATCACTCTCCATTCCACTTCAAATCATGAGTGGGTAGTTGCAGAAATGATGATGTACACCATAGCTTATCACCAAGAATCACTGACTATAGTGTGTGCAGAAACAGTAAAAGCCCATAGCAAAGAGAGAAGTGAGAAAGATATTCTGACCCATGAATTTTGTGTATAATGAAGGAAATTGTGTTATCATTTACCAAATATAATTGATGCTAAATGTTTATACCTTTAAAAGAGGAGGAAGAAATAAAAAAAATGAAATTATGAACTTTGGGTAACAAAACCCTATTCCCACATTGGATAATAACAGCTCACTTAGTAAGTGACTTAATTTCCTTGGGCCTTAGGAAACATCATGACATTTTGTTAATTCTAACAGATAAGTTGGATTAGGACAACTATATAAACTCACAGCTTTTTGAACAAATGCCCACAGAATGTCAATTCTGTAATTAATATCAGCTCTCTGAGAGGACTGTAGGAGTGACCCCATGGAGCTCTTTCTGCCTACTCATTTTTAAAATTTATGATTAAGAATTAGAAGAAAAACAAAGATCACATTTAGATATGACTCATAGTTGGTAGGAGCTACTTGTTCCTGGATGACTAAATTAGAATAAAAAGCATAGATACACAATGTATACTTAGATTTAGAAAAACAAAAGTAAGTATAGTTACATATATATATATACCATAAGAGTATTAGTTACTTGCCAACTCTTGTGCCAGCTTTATGACACAGTGCCTGCAAAGATGAAGTCATCATAAGGGACAAGAGGATTTTGTAGTTTGAATGCATGAAGGTAGCTGCTTCTTTGAAGTCGGAATTAACCAGGACATGTCTAAAGTATGATCTGTTCTGAGTGGTGATTTTAGGAGACCTACTGGCAACTGTTATGCCTCTGGAAAAGGTTGGGGTCTGGAAGCCACATTACTTAACAAACTATTAAAGGATCTGGGATGTTTGCTGTCATGAAATAAAAATTTGTAATACAGTGTAAATGCTTCCAATATTTGAAGGAATGACATCTAGAAGGCAGATCAGATCTATTCTTTGTTAGTCCAAAGAAAATCTGTAGATTCCAACATGGCGGCAGGCACGGAGAGATCAAGTCTCTGACCTCTTCAGCTGTGTGGGCATAGGGAGTCGTAAACAATTTAAATTCTGTTTGCTCAGGATCACTAGGCAATGCTGAGCTGACATGGATCTGGGGCGAACAGTCTGGTCCTCTCAGAACACACTCTGAGCCTGGATCGGCTGAATTCAAGCTCCCGTTCGCCTGCTTCCCGCAGACAAACAGCTGTGACTCAGCACTAATCCATCCGGCTGAAACAATTAGTCAGCCCTTCTGATCCTACGGAGGTAAATGCCAACCGAGCATTCATAGGTAGTGGTCACAGGTTTGAAACGGGGCTTGGGAGAGACAGTAAAGACCCACCTGTTGCATTGGTCGCCCGGCAAAGGGAAACGAACTGTCGCCATTTGCAAGAGATACCACCATGGCAGAGAACTGACGTCACCAGACTGCGGCAGAGGAGATAACTTCATTGAAACCTGCGGCTACAGGTGTGTAATTCCCTAGCCTTCCCTCTCCACACATCAGGGAAAACTTAAGGGCCCCTCCCAGCTCTCCCGTGAGCGAGATAGCCAGACCGAGGGAATGAGACGTGGCGCGGGACCCACGGTGCGGAACTCCCGGCTACCGCTCCCACCAGTGCTGACAGCTGAGGTCTCTTGCACCAGCTACCGGGGGCGTGGCTACCGGAGGGCAAGTAAAATTCACTGAGGATTCTCAGCCCCAAGCTCTACAAACTTAGGCTCTGAGGGAATGGCAAACTGGGAGAGTGTGCCCAATCATTCATGAAAACAGGGCTCCCAGGAGCAGCAGACCTGGTGTGTAGCCAGTATTGTGGTGAGCGTTACCGGTGAGAGGGGCCTGGCTAGAGGAAAAGTGAGGAAGTGACTAGACACAAGAGGAGGCCCTAGACACTCAGGATTGGAGACTCGCCCAGTCTGGGAGGAGGAGCTGCTGCACAGTGATTGATTCCCTCGTATTGACAGGAGAAACATGGCCTGGTGGGCACAGCGCCACCTACTGGAAGAGGAGTTAATCAAAGTCTAAGGCTGCATTTATTAGTTTTTTTTTTCTCTTTTTTTTGATTTGGGTTTTTTCTTTCATTTTCATTTTTCTTTATTGTTGTTTTTTAAAATTTTTTTACAATTTTTTAAAATTTTTTTTCTTCTAATTTTAATTTTAATTTTTTATTTTTTATTAGTTTTTTAAATTTTTTTTCTTTTTTATTTCCTATTTTTTTTCTTCTTTTGTCTTTTCATTTCTTTTCAATTTTCTTCTCCCTCCTTCCTTGAATTCTACCTGCTTACTCTCATTCTCTTTAGTGACTTCTTCCCTTCCCTTCTAATACCTTTCCTCCCAAGCATCAAATAAATTTATAGGAGTAAACAGTAACTCAGCAGCCAAACAGAACAAGAAGTAACATGAACAACATGAAAAATCAAGGAAGAAAAGGAGTACAAACAATGCAGGACAGCCTAAATATTCAGGAGGACCTAGAGTCATCAGAAAAATGGTCATATAAAGAACTCAAGGAACACCTTAGACAGATGGAATGGAACCTTAAAGAGGATACGAGACAGCAAATTCAAGCAGCGAAAGAACACATTGAGAATGAATTACATAAACAGATAAAAGAAGAAGTTAAGCATCTTTATCAGGAGATAGAGATTATAAAAAATAATCAAACAATAATTCTAGAAATGAAGGAAACAATAAACCAAATTAAAAACTCAATTGAGAGCATCACTAACAGAGTGGAGCAAGTAGAAGCCAGAACGTCAGATAATGAAGACAAAATATACCATCTTGAAAAGAGTCTAGCCAACTCAGAAAGGCTGGTAAAAAATCACAAGAAAAACATCCAAGAGTCATGGGATAACATGAAGAAACCAAACTTACGAGTCATCGGGATAGAAGAAGGTACAGAGATTCAAACCAAGGGAATGAGAAACCTGCTGAATGAAATAATTACAGAAAACTTTCCAGAAATAAAAAAGGAAACAGATATACAAATTGAAGATGCATACAGGACACCGAGCACACAAAATCACAGTAGACCAACGCCAAGACACATTGTTATGAAGATATCCAATATACAGAACAAAGAGAAAATATTAAAAGCTACAAGAGAAAGGAGACAGATTACATTTAGGGGTAAACCAATACGGTTAACAACGGATTTTTCATCACAGACACTGAAAGCAAGAAGGTCATGGAACAATGTATTTCAAACACTGAAAGACAATGGATGCCAACCAAGAATTCTGTATCCAGCAAAATTAAGCTTCAGGTATGACAACGAAATAAAGATCTTTCATGATAAACAAAAGTTAAAAGAATTTGCAGCCAGAAAACCAGCATTGCAAAGCATTTTGAGCAAAACACTACACGAGGAAGAAATGAAAAACAATAACCAAAACCATCAGTGGGAAGTGCCTCAGTAAAGACAGAGGGCGAGGGGAAAGATAATCACGAAGAAACAAACTAAATTTTTTTAAAAAAAGGATAAACAATCAAACATGGATGGAAGTTCAAACCATATATCAATAGTAACTCTGAATGTTAATGGCTTAAACTCTCCAATAAAGCGACATAGGCTGGTGTCATGGATTAAAAAAGCAAATCCAACAATATGCTGCCTCCAGTTGACACATCTGATTGGAAAAGACATACACAGGCTGAAGGTGAAAGGATGGGAAAAAATATATCAGGCACACAGTTCTCGTAAGCAAGCAGGGGTGGCCATCCTCATATCGAATAAAATCGACTTCAAGACTAAGTTAATCAAAAGGGATAAAGAAGGTCATTATATACTGTTAAAAGGAACCATTCACCAACAAGACATAACAATTATCAATATTTATGCACCAAACAATGGTGCTGCGACATTCATAAAACAAATTGTCCTCAAGTTCAAGAATCAAATAGACCACAACACAATAATTATGGGTGACTTCAACACACCTCTCTCACCATTGGACAGATCCTCCAAACAAAAGTTGAATAAAGAAACTATAGAACTCAATACCACAATCAATAACCTAGACTTAACTGACGTATATAGAATATATCAACTATCATCAAATGGATATACTTTTTTCTCAGCAGCACATGGATCCTTCTCAAAAATAGACCATATATTATGCCATAGGGCAACCCTCAGTAAATATAAAGGGGTGGAGATAATACCATGCATTTTAGCTGATCATAATGGAATGAAACTGGAAATCAATGATAAAAGAAGGAAGGAAAAATCCTACATCACATGGAAAATGAACAATATGTTACTGAATGATCAATGGGTTACAGAAGACATAAAGGAGGAAATCAAAAAATTCTTAGAGATAAATGAAAATTCAGACACAACATATCGGAATCTATGGGACACAATGAAAGCAGTTTTAAGAGGGAAATTCATCGCCTGGAGGTCATTCCTCAAAAAAAGGAAAAACCAACAAATAAATGAGCTCACACTTCATCTCAAAGCCCTAGAAAAGGAAGAGCAAAACAACAGCAAATGTAGCAGAAGGCAAGAAATAATTAAAATCAGAGCAGAAATCAATGAAATTGAAACAAAAGAAACTATTGAAAAAATTAACAAAACTAAAAGTTGGTTCTTCGAAAAAATGAATAAGATTGACAGACCTTTAGCCATGCTAATGAAGAGAAGAAGAGAGAGAACTCAAATTACTAACATACAGGATGAAAAAGGCAATATCACAACAGATGCTACAGAAATACAGAAGAGAATTAGAAATTATTTTGAAAACCTATATTCCAATAAAATAGAAGATAGTGAAGACATTGATAAATTTCTTAAGTCATATGATTTGCCCAGACTGAGTCAGGAGGATACACACAATTTGAACAGACCAATATCAATGGATGAAATTGAAGAAGCAATCAAAAGACTACCAACCAAGAAAAGCCCAGGACTGGATGGGTATACAGCGGAGTTTTACAAAACCTTTAAAGAAGAATTAATACCAATACTTTTCAAGTTATTTCAGGAAATAGAAAAAGAGGGAGCTCTTCCAAATTCATTCTGTGAGGCCAACATCACCCTGATTCCGAAACCAGACAAAGACACCTCAAAGAAAGAACACTACAGACCAATATCTCTAATGAACCTAGATGCAAAAATCCTCAATAAAATCCTGGCGAATCCAATACAAAAACACATAAAAAAAATTGTGCACCATGATCAAGTAGGATTCATCCCTGGGATGCAAGGATGGTTCAATATACGGAAATCAATAAATGTTATTCACCACATCAATAGACTTAAAGATAAGAACCATATGATCATCTCGATAGATGCAGAGAAAGCATTCAACAAAGTACAGCATCCCTTTATGTTCAAAACATTAGAAAAACTAGGGATAACAGGAACTTACCTTGACATTGTAAAAGCGATCTATGCTAAGCCTCAGGCTAGCATCATTCTGAATGGAGAAAAGTTGAAGGCATTCCCTCTAAAATCTGGAACAAGACAGGGATGCCCTCTCTCACCACTTCTATTTAATTTAGTCCTTGAAATACTAGCCAGAGCAATTAGACAGACAAAAGAAATTAAAGGCATAAAAATTGGAAAAGAAGAACTTAAATTATCACTATTTGCAGACGACATGATTCTATACCTAGAAGACCCAAAAGGGTCTACAAAGAAACTACTAGAACTAATATATGAATTCAGCAAAGTGGCAGGATATAAAATCAACACGCATAAATCAAAGGCATTTCTGTATATCAGCGACAAAACTTCTGAAATGGAAATGAGGAAAAACACTCCATTCACAATATCCTCAAAAAAAATAAAATACTTGGGAATCAACCTAACAAAAGAGGTGAAAGATTTATACAATGAAAACTACAGAACCCTAAAGAGAGATATAGAAGAAGATCTTAGAAGATGGAAAAATATACCCTGTTCATGGATAGGCAGAACTAACATCAATATGGCGATATTACCAAAAGTTCTCTATAGGTTTAATGCAATGCCAATCAAAATCCCAATGGCATTTCTTGTAGAAATAGATAAAGCAATCATGAAATTCATATGGAAAAATAAAAGACCCAGAATAGCAAAAGCAATTCTAAGCAGGAAGTGTGAATCAGGCGGTATAGCGATACCAGATTTCAAACTATATTACAGAGCAATAGTGACAAAAACAGCGTGGTACTGGTACCAAAACAGGCGGGTGGACCAATGGTATAGAATAGAGGACACAGAGACTAATCCACAAAGTTACAACTATCTTATATTTGATAAAGGGGCTAAAAGCATGCAATGGAGGAAGGATAGCATCTTCAACAAATGGTGTTGGGAAAACTGGAAATCCATATGCAACAAAATGAAACTGAATCCCCTCCTCTCGCCATGCACAAAAGTTAACTCAAAGTGGATCAAGGAGCTTGATATCAAATCAGAGACTCTGCGTCTGATAGAAGAAAAAGTTGGCTCCGATCTACATATTCTGGGGTCGGGCTCCAAATTCCTTAATAGGACACCCATAGCACAAGAGTTAATAACAAGAATCAACAAATGGGACTTTCTTAAACTAAAAAGTTTTTTCTCAGCAAGAGAAACAATAAGAGAGGTAAATAGGGAGCCTACATCCTGGGAACAAATTTTTACTCCTCACACTTCAGATAGAGCCCTAATATCCAGAGTATACAAAGAACTCAAAAAATTAGATAATAAGATAACAAATAACCCAAATCAACAAATGGGCCAAGGACCTGAACAGACACTTCTTAGAGGAGGATATACAATCAATCAACAAGTACATGAAAAAATGCTCACCATCTCTAGCAGTCAGAGAAATGCAAATCAAAACCACCCTAAGATACCATCTCACTCCAGTAAGATTGGCAGCCACTATGAAGTCAAACAACAACAAGTGCTGGTGAGGATGTGGAGAAAAGGGTACACTTGTACATTGCTGGTGGGACTGCAAATTGGTGCGGCCAATTTGGAAAGCAGTTTGGAGATTCCTGGGAAAGCTGGGAATGGAACCACCATTTGACCCAGCTATTGCCCTTCTCAGACTATTCCCTGAAGACCTTAAAAGAGCATACTACAGGGATACTGCCACATCGATGTTCATAGCAGCACAATTCACAATTGCTAAACTGTGGAACCAACCCAGATGCCCTTCAATAGATGAATGGATAAAAAAAAATGTGGCATTTATACACCATGGAATATTACGCAGCACTAAAAATGACAAAATCATGGAATTTGCAGGGAAATGGATGGCACTAGAGCAGATTATGCTTAGTGAAGCTAGCCAATCCCTAAAAAACAAATACCAAATGTCTTCTTTGATATAATGAGAGCAACTATGAACAGAGTAGGGAGGAAGAGCAGGAAGAAAAGATTAACTTTAAACAGAGACATGAGATGGGAGGGAAAGGGAGAGAAAAGGGAAATTGCATGGAAATGAAGGGAGACCCTCATTGCTATACAAAATTACATATAAGAGGTTGTGAGGGGAATGGGAAAATAAACAAGGAGAGAAATGATTTACAGTAGATGGGGTAGAGAGAGAAGATGTGAGGGAAGGGGAGGGGGGATAGTAGGGGATAGGAAAGGTAGCAGAATACAACAATTACTAATAGGGCATTATGTAAAATTGTGGATGTGTAACCAAAGTGATTCTGCAATCTGCATTTGGGGTAAAATTGGGAGTTCATAACCCACTTCAATCTAATGTATGAAATATGATATGTCAAGAGCTTTGTAATGTTGTGAACAACCAAAAAAAAAAAAAAAAAAGAAAATCTGTAGCCAGAAAAGTGAGATTTATTGGTTCCCTTCACTGAACTTTTCTAACAATGAGAGCTCTTAAATGAAATGCAGTTATGTGTTGCTTAATGAATGGGGAGACATTCTTAGAAATGCCTTGGTAGGCAAATTCATTGTTGTGAGAACATCACAGATTATACTTAAGAAATTAAGATGGCTTCATTGTTACCAGGTGGTATCATCTAATAGGATCACTGTCCAATTTGTGCTTAGTCATTGACCAAAATGTCATCATGTAGCACATGACATTGTTTTGCTTTTTATTTGTTTTTCTGTGCTCTGGATCAAACTCAGGACGTCAAGCATACTAGGCAAGTGCTGTAACACTGAGCTACATCCCAGTCCCTGTATGCTTTTTTCAAAGTGGTGATTCCCCACTTCCCATCCATCACCCCTCCCAGCCACCTGTGTGTGCACGCACACACGAAAAATGACTAATCAGAGTCTGAAAAATCACCTACTAGGACATTATTTGAAGGTTCATGCATTAGATGAGCTAGATACTTTCTGATGACAGTTTCCAGCCATGGATACATGAAAGTCACATTGTGACACTTTTTTAAAAAATATCATCTGGAAACTTAACCTATAGATTCTATGTCTGAAAATCTAAGCCAATTTACAAAAGTGTATTTTAAAATTGTTTTTCATGCATTCATTTAGTCAGTCAGTGAGTGAATGGACTGCTAGTATCAGTTACACTTTTAGGCACTGAGATAGAATAGTAACCAAATATCACAGCTCTGGCTGCTATGGAGCTAATGGTCTCATGTACAAGATGAATATTAATTTAGAAATCACACTATTGACAAAAAGAATAAAATATCAAACCCACTTACGTGATCTGAAAGAAGAAATTAAAAAATAGTATAAGAGGAATATGACTTTGTCTAAGACCTGGAAAAGGCTTCAATGAGAAAGGAAGACTTAGTTAAGACTTAAGGAATGAGTCTACTAGTTAACCAGAAAGAGTTGCAGTGAAGGACAGAACTACAGCATGTACAAGGGTCCTTTGGTAGAAATGAGAATGGAGTGTTAGAAAGACCACGAGAAGAAAAGGTTGTCTAGATCCAGAAGGAGGGTGTAGCGGCCAAGGAAGGAAAAGGATAAGGATTGATTTAGAAAGAGGCTGACCCATGGAGGATCCATGAATGATATTTCAAAGATTTTGACCTTGATACTAAAAGAAAAATAAACTGCTGGATTTTAAGATATGTACATGACATGTGGATGCTAACTGGCCTGACTGGAGTTGTATTTTTTTAATGATAATTCTTGTAACCCTGCAGAAAATACATCAGCAGTACATCAGAACAAACATCAGATATGATGGCATCATAGACAAGCATGATGTGGAATTAAAGAAAAAACTATATTTGGTGTCATTTGGGAGAGAAAGCAAACAGGACTTTGTGATGAATTTGACGTGGGGTAAGGGTTATAGTGTTCCCAAAAGTAATTTCTGGGTTTGGCATTTGTGCAATCAAATGGAGGACAGAAGAATTCATCGAGGCAGGGCCACCAAAACAGGACAAAGTGTGTTGATGTCATTATGGCTCACCCTTGAATATGTGGAGATTTGAGATGCCTTTGTGATATTGAAAGGGACTTGAATAAACTGTGCTATGTATGAGTCCAGAGGTCTAAAGAGAAACAGAACACCCAGCTCCATCCCACTGCAAAGTGTCCTGTAAAGAAAAATGTCCCATGAAAAGAACCCTTGGGTAGTCTTAGATATCAGTATAGCCATTGAAGAGTCTATTTCACATTAAGTATCAGGATTATTGGCATCTACTGTGTGTCATCTATTAATTAAATCAAACACAATTTTAAAGAACAAAGACAGGGCCAAAAGCCCTCGGAGCTGTGGTTAGCATGCGTGGCTGTGTCTGCAGTTGCACTACGGTGGTGGATTTTTTTGGATAACGAGGTAGTGTGTACCCTCTCCTGGGAGCACAAACAACTTCAAAGAAATCTTCACCCATCTTCCTTCATTTCTACAGGAGAGAAGGAAGAGCCTGTGGAGTGAGTGAACGGGATGTGGGAAGTGAGAAAGCAGACCAATTAAATTGCAGGGGAAGGAGAGATGTGAATAAAATACCAGAGGGGGGTGGCAGGAAGGAAACCCTCTACACAGTGTCTCTGGTAAGCAAGTAAGTTTAAAAAGAATTGGAAAATATACAAGAACCAAAAGGGCAGGTCCCAGCTGAGCTAGAAATGTCTTCTCTGACCATTTCCCTATTTATTATTTGGCAGTCTGTGATAAGACGTGGTTCCGTTCACACCGTTCCCTAATAAAAATTTAACTGGCAAAATAAGCATTGCTAAATTCAGAGAAGCATCTCTAATTAGAAAGCCAGGATGTTTCTGAAGGAAATTGTTCCACGAATTTCCTGGGCAATTGGCTATGGAAAGCCATGGTCAGACTCTGCTCAGTGGTAGATTATTCGTGGTTTAAACAGATGAACTAGACATTAACTGGTGTGGATTTACAGGAAAAGTGAAGCTGGCTGACCACAAATTGCAGAAACTTTGAAAGTTGGTTACAACCATTCCTGGACCTGATTTCCCACACTCACTTTCTTTTAGTATATTTATATTCCTTGATTTTTATCCTATCCATGCCCTTTCTGGTGAATCACCTCAAATTCTATTTAGAAAGTAGCACAGTCAGTGAACTGTGTGCAGTTGGACTGGGTCAGCGTCAGTCTTAACAGCACGTGTAGTCAAAATCTGTCACCATCCCACTTGGCCTCCCCTTGACGTGTGCCCATGTGTGCTCACAGGCTCTGATCTCCTACTACTCTCTGGAAAAGAACGCTAAGTGAAATATCTGAAGGTAATAGACAAGGAAAGCCGCCAGGCGGTGTGAACATAATGTCCCTTTTAGTTTCAAGGTAGTCCCAGGGGGCGGGGGGCGGACAGTTAAGCGCTTCAGTGCCCTGGGGTGCGCATCAGCCTCCCCCAGCTGGGCTGGTAGCCCAAGTCTCCTCCCTGATCCATTTTTGCCCTGCACCAAAGCAGGGAAGGAGCCCCTCACAGTGTTCTCACTAATTATCTCTGATGTGTGGTTGGCAACCTTATTTGTGAGGCTCTGTCTATATTGCACACTAGGTTGGCCTCACCCCTTGGGAGATAAGAAGATGTGTGTCTTTGAATCAAAAGATCTGAAAATGCAGTCAAGATGTACTCCTGTGATCCCTTAATGTACTTCAAGCCAGGGCCCCTTTTATTGTCTCTCAAACACCATTTCCCAAATGTACTACAGCGTCAGCCTATTCTTCAAAGTGCCCTGACAGAGCACCTGACGTCCTCTCCAGCTGGAAGCAAAAGCAGAGGACAGACTCGGCCCTGCTGCTCATCACTCAGGGCCAGGGACAGCGTCAGGAAGAGGCCTGCTTTTCCACTGAAAAATGGAGATAAACGCAGGATGTCTCCCAATTCCAAAGTTTTCCGATGCTTCCTAAAGACAGCTGAGTGTGCTTATGTGTTGTTTGTATTTTGGAGTGGCACTGATTACACCAACAATATCTCTAACATCAAAAATTAAAATTACACTCCAAAGGCCAGCTCTCTGGCTTGAAGGAGGTTCATGGGTTGGAGTAGAAGGTTGTTTTCTCCTTCCCTTCCTCTTCTTCCTCCTTTTTCCAATTCTTTCACAATATTACAGCACTTATTAACTCAAAGGCCATGCTAAAAATGGGTGGCCAGTCACATTTGGCCCTGACTGTAGTCAGAAGACCTGTATTTTAGATTACTTGAACTATAACAGTAGCATTATCTTAACTTTTAATTCAGAATATGAGAACAAGGAAAATATTACAAGGTACTTATCCCACCTTTTAATCTCCCCCTCTGTGTTCTAAGAGGTCTGTGACCTGCTCTACCATTAGACCATCCTTCTGTTCCTTTCCTCTCTCTGCTTTAGGGGAAGTTCCATGCCTGATCTGATGGTTAATCTGGGGGAAAGGTAAGCACGCCTGGCTCAGTCCAGGCCCTTCTTCCCCTAGGGCATGAGCTAACCATCAATCATTTATTCATTCATTTACCAATAATTTTTGAGTACTTGTATCAGATATTGTTCCAGGCACTGAAATTAGAACAGTGAATAAAATAGACAATAATCTCTTGCAGGCTTATGAGTCAGTAATTTAACAGAATAGAAAATTATCCATAGTGTTTTTTAAATGTTAAAGGAAAAAAAGAAATTAAAGGAAAAAAGAAATTAAAGCCAAGACTAAAAACTATAAAAAGTTGGGAGACGGAGGTTAGAGTGTTAAATGGGCTACCCAGGAGAGGACTTGCTGAGGTGACTGTGAGAGAGAAGGGTACGGACACACGCGGAACAGCATGCCAGGTGTGAATTCTAAAATAGTGCAAAGCTCCTGCTACTGTCTGAACATTTGTGTCCCCACAAAATTCTTACGTTAAAACCTAGTCATCAATACAATGGTATTTTAGAGGTAGGACCCTGGGACATGATTAGGTCATGAAGGTAGAGCCCCATGAATGGAATCAGTGGACCTTTAGAAAATAGGCCCAGTGAGCTGCTTCTCTCTGTCCACCATGTGAAGACACAGGGAAAAGGCTCCATCCAAGAACCAGAAAGCAGATCCTCACCAGTCAATGAATCTCCAGTATCTCTTGGACTTGCCAGCCTCCAGATGGCAGGCAATAAATTTCTATTGTTTGGAAGTCACCCAGTTCATGGAACTTTGTTACAGCAATCCAAACAACTAAGACAGGCCCTAAAGCAGAGTGTGAAGAAAACAAGGAATCCAGAGTAGGGGAAATCAGGAAATAATGTAATTTGACCTTTTTTTTTTTAAATAAAATCACTTGGCTCTTGAGATAAGACTTGTTTCGGGTGGGGAGGGAGAAACAAAAAGAAGAGTTAAGAGCTTTCAGTAATTCAAGGGCCATGACGGTGCTGGCAAGAAAGGTGGTGAGGATTTGGATTCTGGATGTATTTAAAGCAGAGCAGACAATATTTGCTGACAGATTAGATGCAGTATGGGAAAAAGATAATTACTAAGAATTTTACAAAGATCTTGATCTGAGCAACTGAAGAATGGATTTGCCACTACTGAGGCAGGAAGCACTGGGAAAAGAGCTGCTTGGGAGGGGATGGGAAGTCAAAGTTAGGAGTTGGGGTTTCGGCACACTGAACTTGCAGGCCCTGTTGGACATCCAGGTAGAGATACTGAACAGGGGGTTAAATACATGATTCTGGAGCTCAGAGGAAGAGCCACCCAAACTTGACATGGGGGTAGAAGTCAGGATTCAGGATGAGATCATCTAGAAAGGGAGTGTAGTCAGAATAGATGTGGTCCAGGATGGAACCTACATTTAGAATTGGAAGCGAGGGGAAAGAACAGCAAAGGAGACCAAGAGAGAGAGGAAAAATCAAGCCAGTATGGTAGTTTGGATTCAGGCTCCATGGCTCATCCTTGGGGGTTGGCCTGCCTAGATGCAGACCTCTCCTGGACTGTGGGGATAGTTCTGCCCAATTCTGGTGTTCCAAGTTCACTTTCTAGTGAATGTAGATAAAGCCAAATCTTTTTACCTGAACCCAAGTACCACTTGTGTTATTTTCTACAAATTGTTCAGTACAAGTAGGAAAGAATGATGCCACATATTAGGGCTCCCTGGAGTCTCCTAAAAGAAAAAGAAAAATCAATTAAATACATTTAGTTTGGAGAATTAAAAAATTATTTTTAGTGATATTTAAAATAAAAACCAAATTTATCATGTATCTGGATAATATTTTTTAAACAAAGTAATATTTTTTTTTAGAGAGAGAGAGAGAATTTTTTAATGTTTATTTTTTAGTTTTCATCGGACACAAACATCTTTGCTTGTATGTGGTGCTGAGGATCAAACCTGGGCCGCACGCATGCCAAGCAAGCGCGCTACCGCTTGAGCCACATCCCCAGCCCAACAAAGTAATATGTTTTAAAGACATAGTATTTTGACTTTGCCATTAATATTTATTCTTCATAAACTAATAAGCTATTTTTGTACTCTTTGGAATCTTATAATTAAATATTTGATTAGGATTATTGATCATTTTTTGTTTGTTTGTTTTTCCAGAACATTGGTGTGTAATACATATGGTGAACATTTATGAGATATAAAAAACAAGTAATTCTTTGGCAATGCTGGGAATTAAACCCAGGGACTTACACATGAGCTACACCCCCAGCCCAAAACATTTTCTTCAAAAAACTCTGTCACTGAGCTATACCCCAGCCAAAACTTTTTCTTTAAAACAAACAACAACAACAAACAACTTTTGAATGTCCTTTTATTCTTGTTGTTAATATTTGTTCTCTTCTTAAGAAAATCTGATCACATGGTGGTCACCTCCAGATTTATCAACTTATCTTCTATATATTTGTTGTTTTAATATTTTTCTTTTTATTCTATGTAAATTTCAGCTCCATGAGTTGACATTCTGTATCATCAGAACTAAAATTGTGTGGTAGGTTCAAAACTTTTGGCTCTACGCACTTCTTTTCCAGTTTACTTTGCTGTCTATCATCTTGGGCTGTATTTATTGATAACTTTTATGCATCAGGGTCAGAAAGACCCACAGGTAGACTCAGTGCCAACACTGAATCTCTTTCTTGAGGGAATTTAGAGCTGGATTGTCTAAGAGACTAAAACTCCTCACTCTTTTTTATATAATATCCAGGGATGATGTGGATTTTCTTCCTGTGGCCTTTTAAAAAGTGTCTTCTTGTTCATAATTTCATTACATTGTCATCTTTTCCAGAAGTTCTCAGTATTCTAAAGAAAAAAAAATGCTGGAGTAACAAACCTTATCTCATTTTCCCTGGCATCATTTAGCTTTTCAAACTGAAATTGATAGGTGGATATAATATGAAATAGCACCAGCATGAACATGGAGTGCAGCAATGCAGAAGTGGGTGGCTTCTCAACCGTGCTCTTGGCATGATCCTGGTGGACTATTTAGTTTGGTTTGTCCTCTTTTGATAACAGTGTCTGAGTTCTATTATAATTAGAGTGCACATAATTACTGCTTGGGAAGATACACACTGGGGTTTGTGCTTAGGCACTGTCTACCCCAGATATTAATATAAACCAGACGAGCAGACAGATACCCTGATGCAGTTCATTGAACTTTATAAATTGTTTGTGTGTGTGTTTTAACTAACCTGCTTCTTGGGCTCAAAGAAATGTACTCTGTCTGTAATTTTTCCTTCTTTCTTCTTTCTCTTTCATAAAATTAAATCCATCTTATTAATAGCTATCAAGACTAAACAAATATACTTTTCTCCTTCCCTCTCTATTTTGAAAGGACCATCCACAATGTCAATCCCCTAAATAATTTACTAGCCCTTATATTTTTGCTTTAAAGTCATGAAAATACTTTCCATATCAAGTTTATTGGGACTTTAAACAAATTGTCCTTTGCATATCACTTTATTTTTTTAGGGAATAGTTATATGAATTATCTTAGTTGCTGTGTTATTTGTTGTGGGTTAAATTAAAATAATCATAGGCAGTTATATTTGCTGTTGTTGTTAAAGAATGAGTGACTGAGTCCTCTAAATGTGTGTCTGTCTCTGTTGCCCTCTTTCTTTCATTTCTTGTATTCTGGGAAGGGTGCAGTGGTAAACAAAATTTTCCTCCAAGATCTTTATCTTTACGCTATGGAACAGAGGAAAGGGTACTTAACAGATGTTGTTAATGTTACTAATCAGGTATTCTTAAAAGCAGTTTGCCCTGGATTATCTTTGGGTCCAGTATAATTTTACAAATTGAAGAAAAAAATAAGGGGGACATTGCTGATGGGACTACAAATTGATGCAACCCTTCTGGAAAGCAGTATGGAGATTCCTCAGAAAACTTGGAATAGAACCACGATTTGACTCAGTTATTCCACTCCTTGGTCTATACCCAAAGGATTTCAAATTAGCATACTATAGTAACACAGACAAATCCATGTTTATAGTGGCTGAATTCACAATAGCCAAACTATGGAACCAAATTAGGTGTCCTTCAACAGATGAAAAAAATGTGGTATACATACACAATGGAGTTTAGCTCAACCATAAAAAAGAATGACTTTATGACTTTTACCAATCATAAAGATGGATGGATCTGGAGACTGTCATGCTAAATGAAATAAGTCAATCCCCCAAAAACCAAAGGTTCAATGTTTTCTCTGATATGCAGAAGCTAATATACAACAAGGGGAAGAGGGAAGAATAGAAGTTCATTGGATTAGATAAAGGGGAATGAAGGGAAGGGAGGGGGTGGGAATAGGAAAGATAGTAGAATGCATTGGACATAACTGTCCTTTGTTCATATATGAATAAATGACCATTTAACCCACATCATATACAACCACAAGAATGGGATCTAATTAGAATAAGTTACACTCCATGTATGTATAATATGTCAAGATAACACTCTACTCTCATCTAAAAAGAACAAATAAAAAATTATTTTTAAAAAAGTAAGGTGGAGGGAAGTCAAGAGATATTTGAAGGACTTGACATTCTACTAGGGTTTGACAGTGTAGAGGGCCACAGGAGACTGAATGCAAACAGTTCTCTGGGAGAAGACCAGGGACCTGGACTGACAAGGAGTAAACAAGCAGGGACCTCCTCCCTACAGTTCTCTAGGGAAGAGCCCAGCCCCTCTGAAACCTTGTACTTGGACTTGTGAGACTCAGAGCACAGAATCCAAGTGATCACTTTTGACCTACAGAAGCTGCAAAATAATAAATCTAGAGAAGGAGATGAAGGTAATAACTGAATATTCTTAATTACTAAGTTTGTTGTCATTGGTTCTAGTAGCAATAGAAAACTAATACAGGTGTCCCTCCAGCCGGGAACCTGACATTTCTGCTAGATACAGAAGAGAAAGAGACAAAACTAGATTGGAGACCACGTGAAGAACTAAGACTGATGCCAAAACCTCTCAAGAGAGGTGTGACTTAAGTGAGTGACCCTAGGTGATTGCCTGAGGAAAGTGAAAGCAACTTTCCTTTTGGGGGCCAAAAAGTTCAAGGGGTAGAAACTAAACAAGTGGGGCTCCCTTTCAAAAGAGAAAGTCAAAGGGCAGGCTCAACAGCCAGAACATTGAGAGGATGGGGGTCCTCCTAAAGGAGCAAATGGGGAAAAAACACAAAATTTGGCCCTTTGAAATACTCAAAGGCATTTTTAGGAGAAGTGTTTTAATTTGATTCATTTTCTATAGAGATTCAAGAATATGGCACATACACTTAGAAGCATTAGTAATAGGAAGAAATCATTTGTGATCAGAAGAAATAGTACAGGTATGAAAATGTTATTGCAAACTTTAAAAAGCAATTGACATAGAGAATAGCTGTAGGACACAGGGAAAATAAATTACTACATGCAGTAAAAAGACAAACTAGACACAGAAGACCTAAAGGGGGAAAAAAGCCAACGAAATAACTAAAGAAAAGATGGAAGACATTAAAGAAAGATCAATAGCGCACACACACACACATAAACACACACACACACACACTCGTACATATACATATATGCACAATAGACAGACCATTTGGCATGAAATGGTAAATAAAGAATAGGAAAAAATTTATTGATAAAAAAATTTTTAAGTGGTGAATTGAATATGTGTATCAAAAAGATTCAAGAAAAAAAACAAATAATGTCACATGTTTATAGACTGAAAATAATTCTATGAACATCTAAGGAAAAGGGAAGTTATATCCAAATAATAAGAAGTACAAAGGTTTCAGATTTCTCCTCTGTAACACTAAATACCAAAAAGCAACGGACTATTAAAGTATTCTAAATTACACTTTTCTTATTAAAACACAATACTGAAGCTAGAAGAGAGGAATCAATAGGCAGAGAAGATCAAGGAAACCATGAGAAAGATAGTAGTAGTCATCCTTATAGTCCCAGAGTCTATACTGTCTTCCTGAATATTTTTAAGAAATTACCTTAAAAAATAATATTTGTTTATATGTTCCAGAAATATTTTAAGTTCACAGAGGAGGAAAGAAATTCAGACATAATCCCACCCCAAAACAACTGCCAATAACATTGTGTTTTACGTGTAGTTTCATGTCTTCACTGTAATTGAGATCACAGAATACATAGTTTATTATGTGTTGATTTTTCTCACTTAAGTATGTGCTGACAGCTCCCTAAATCAGCCTTAGCCTAGATACCTCCCATTCTCATCAGCTTTAAACCCAACTTCCAGCTTGGCCTCCCCACTTGGATATGAAGATGAACATATATAAAACCAAGAGCTTGATTTACAGCCTCCCTTTCCCCACCCTTTTCCTCTTTCCATATTTCTTACCTCAGAAATCAGTATCACCCTCAAAATACTTTTTCCATAATCCACAAACCTGAAAATGAATCTTGGATTCTTTCTTCTTTATGCTTTTTTTTCTTTTTTTTCTTTTTTAATTTTTTTATTGGTTGTTCAAAACATTACAAAGCTCTTGACATATCATATTTCATATTTCATACATTAGATTCAAGTGAGTTATGAATTCCCATTTTTACCCCAAATACAGATTGCAGAATCACATCAGTTACACATCCACATTTTTACATAATGCCATAATAGTAACTGTTGTATTCTGCTACCTTTCCTAACCTCTACTATCCCCCCTCCCCTGCCCTCCCATCTTCTCTCTCTACCCTATTTACTGTAATTCATTTCTCTCCTTGTTTTTTTTTCCAATTCCCCTCACAACCTCTTATATGTAATTTTGTATAACAATGAGGGTCTCCTTCCATTTCCATGCAATTTCCCTTTTCTCTCCCTTTCCCTCCCACCTCATGTCTCTGTTTAATGTTATTCTTTTCCTCCTGCTCTTCCTCCCTGCTCTGTTCTTAGTTGCTCTCATTATATCAAAGAAGACATTTGGCATTTGTTTTTTAGGGATTGGCTAGCTTCACTTAGCATAATCTGCTCTGGTGCCATCCATTTCCCTGCAAATTCCATGATTTTGTCATTTTTTAGTGCTCCGTAATACTCCATTGAATATAAATGCCACATTTTTTAATCCATTCATCTATTGAAGGGCATCAGGGTTGGTTCCACAGTCTAGCTATTGTGAATTGTGCTGCTATGAACATCGATGTGGCAGTATCCCTGTAGTATGCTCTTTTAAGGTCTTCAGGGAATAGTCCCAGAAGGGCAATAGCAGGGTCAAATGGTGGTTCCATTCCCAGATTTCCCAGGAATCTCCATACTGCTTTCCAAATTGGCCACACCAATTTGCAGTCCCACCAGCAATGTACAAGAGTACCCTTTTCCCCACATCCTCTCCAGCACTTGTTGTTTGACTTCAGAATGGCTGCCAATCTTACTGGAGTGAGATGATATCTTAGGGTGGTTTTGATTTGCATTTCTCTTGACTGCTAGAGATGGTGAGCATTTTTTCATGTACTTGTTGATTGATTGTATGTCCTCCTCTGAGAAGTGTCTGTTCAGGTCCTTGGCCCATTTGTTGATTGGGTTATTTGTTATCTTATTGTCTAATTTTTTGAGTTCTTTGTATACTCTGGATATTAGGACTGTATCTGAAGTGTGAGGAGTAAAAATTTGTTCCCATGATGTATGTAGGCTCCCTATTTACCTCTCTTATTGTTTCTCTTGCTGAGAAAAAACTTTTTAGTTTAAGTAAGTCCCATTTGTTGATTCTTGTTATTAAGTCTTGTGCTATGGGTGTCCTATTAAGGAATTTGGAGCCCGACCCCACAATATGTAGATTGGAGCCAACTTTTTCTTCTATCAGACGCATAGTCTCTGTTTTGATATCAAGCTCCTTGATCCATTTTGAGTTAACTTTTGTGCATGGCGAGAGAAGGGGATTCAGTTTCATTTTGTTGCATATGGATCTTCTTCATGCTTTCATCCAAATTATCAGAAAGTCGTAGCTATTCAAAAACATGTCTCAGATCGACCTTTATTTGTGATACAGACTTGCAATCTATTTGCCCCACTTTTCTTCTGCATCTAGACAACCATGTAGCCTCCTGTCGTTCTTACTTCTTGTGCATCTTTTCCATTTATTCTTCCTTCAAAAGAGATGCATTTTTTTTTGCAATCACATGAGCCAGATTATATTTAAAATCTCTTTAAATACTCATATGAGAAACACTTGCAGGAAGAAATAAATCCAAACACTTTACTGTCAGAGCCTTGTAAATGTTCTAAAGCTGTGAATGAACAGGCTCCTGGCTACCTACTCTATTTCTGGCCCCAGCTCCCCAGTGAGCTGAATGCATTTCAGTCCTGTGGCCTTTCATTAATTCAAAAGCCATATGAAGCTCCAGAATTATTCAGGATCTTCTCAATGCTGGTCCCATTGTCACAACTGTTACTTATTCCTGCCACTCATTACACAACTTCTTATTTCTAATTACTTATATCTTACTGTAGCAATCAGAGACTGTCTTTTTATCAGAGATTTGCACCCTTTTCATTCACTTCATATTACATCAACATTTGGGATCAGATATTTGGTGACTTTTTGACTCTTTTAACAGATTGTAAACTCCATTCAGGCAGAAACCATATATATTTTATTGGTCTATGCAGTCATCCCCTGATGCTGCAATATTTGGAGTTTGATGGGTGCTCAATAAATATCTCTTCAAAGAACAAAATCTGAACATTTCCCTATATTAGGCTTCAAAAATGTGATTTTCTTTGCTGCTAAATATCTCAACCAATAAAAGAATTATGATATATTTAACTATTCATCATTATTAAATATTTAGCATTTCCCAGTTATTTACATAACAAAAAATGCTATTGTATTTAAACAATTCATATGATAAATTCAGATGTTTTAAGGTACTGATTTTTGCCAAATGATCAATTACCTTATTTCTACTTTCCAAGGAAAATTCCATTAGGGGACATTATTGCCAGGAGGACTGTTGCTCCTATCCTAACAGTAACAGCAAGCTAGATAAGCAATGAGATCTTAGTTGTATTTCTTTTGTAAAAATCAGAGAGCCAAAGGCACAAAGATAACTAAATGACTTAAAGTTCAAACATGAAGGGTCTATCCTAGGGGAAAAATACCTATGGGTATTTTCAAAGTTGAGGGAGCACTAAGAAAAGAAATGCACTATTGACAAAGGTAGGGAGATATCAGTTAAAATCATAATGAACTTCTTATACCCCTGTGGGTGGGCAAGATGGGTTAGACTCCCAAGGATCCCAGCCACAGAATGGGTCTGGGCTTTCTCAATAACTCTATCTAAAAGCCCTCACTTGTGGTGAGCCGTTTCTTCGGACTGTGGTCACCATTACAAGATGGCGCTGGCTCCGCTGTGGTCTGTGACAAACAACTCCTTATTTGGGAGAGTTGGCACGTGATTCTTTAACACCCTATGAGAAAGCTCCACGTAGCAGCTTCGCATTGGGGCTTGGGATGCTTTATTAAGGCTGGGAGGGGCGTCCGAGAAAGAGAAGAAGAAACATCAGGGGCCTGAATAAACGGCTGAAAGAAGATTCCTGTTGTTGCGTCTTCCTTGCGGGCAAGGGGTCGCGACACTCACTAGTGCCTGGGAGTCTCAAGTTGAAGCCTTTTGGGGGAACAGGAGAGTTGAAAGAAATTCTTCCAAGTTACTGTGGAAGTCTCTGCTACAGGAGTAGGGAGTCAGAGAAATCCCCACTGACCGGGTACCCAGACATCCACAGAGTGCAGAGGGCGGGGCAAGAGGAGTGAAATTCTCAAAGTCTCACTGAAAAAGGCTCACCTTCACCTACTGCAGCAGGTGATAAACACTGGGGAAGGGAAGCAGGATTGGGAGGAATCTTTCAAAACCCAGAAAAGGAGGACTGGAGAGGAAAAAGCAACTCCCTAATGACACACAAAGCTGTCAGCCAGGCTGTAAAGCTGAGAGAGATCTGACGTCTAGGATGTAGAGTAGAAAGACATACCCAAATTCTAACTGGTGCTCAAATCCCAAGCCCTGAAGAAATGAAAGTCTTGATCCCATCTGAAGCCAGTAATAAACTAAATTTAGCCAAAGCTGCAACATAAACCCAACTGAGCTAAGCTACATATTAGATGGATTCAGCCCACCATACTAGCAGCAAAACAAAAGAAGAGGTAGGCTCTTTTCTAGGGGTGAATAATATTTACTATCTGGCACATGATCAAAAGAGATCATAAAAACAATGGCTGATGTATCATAAAACATGACACATGAAAAATCAAGGAAATGTTAACTCGGCAAAGAAAGGAATGTCATCCATACATAGAGATAATGAGATGGTACAGTGGTTTAATTATCAGAAAGGGATTTCAAAGTAATACCGCTAAAATTAAACAGAAAGCTTATCAAAAACAATAACCTTGTGAGTCACCAAAGAAATCCCCAGGGTAATTTTAAAATATTTTAATTGACTAAAAACAAAAATGCTGCATAAATATTTGTAGGATGCAGCTTTAGCAGTTTTGTCAGATGTAGGGATACATATAAATATTTGTAGAATTGCTTAGAAGAAACTTTATGACTTTAAGGATTTATAATAGAGAAATCAGTAGACTTAAATCAATGATGTAATTTCCTTTTTAACAAATTAGGGAAGTAAGAGACAAAAACACAAAGTTAGTAAAAAAAAGTCAATAATGTCGAACAGTAATTAATAAAATAGAAAAACAAGCAAAGGAGAAAAATCAATAAACCTCAGATCTGGTTCTTTGAAAACATCAATAAAAATAAAAAAATTTCTAGCTAGATTGATCAAAGAAACAAAGGGAGAAGAGACTGATTACCAATGTCAGAGATGAAAGAGGTCTATCACTATAAACCTTATACATATTTTTTAAAAATAGGGTAATATTTTGAATATATTTATGCTCATTAATTTAAACATTTAAATGAAATTGAGAACTCTATCTAAAAATGAGATACTGAAACTCAATTTTTAAAATTATTTTAATTGCCTTACATCTGATAAGATATCAAATTCAGGCATAACATCTTTCCACAATGAAAACAAAACCAAAAATCTTCACAGTCTGCTTATTTTGCATCTGAGTTATACATTTAAGGAAGAATAACGCCCATTTTATACAGAATCTTCTAAGAAGTTAAGAAGCAATAAGCATTTTCAACTTATTTCATGAAGTCAGAATTGTAAGTTGGGTATCACTAATCCAAAAATTTGAAATTTGAGATGCTTCAAAATCTGAAATAAAATTTTTGAGTCCCAGATTGATGCCACAAGTGCAATGTTCCATACCTGAATTCCTGTGAAAGATTATGGTAATGATAGAGGCACACAGCATAGTCCATTCAACGTCCCCAAGAGCAAAAGACCTTCCTGGCCCACTTCAGTCATGATGTGTTTTCTCTGTACATGTCCAGATACCCATGCTCTAGCTCCCACATGAAGTTATAAAGTGAGATCCTTGCAGGACTGAGCCCAGAACGGCAGATTTTCCAGGGTGTTGAGACCTTCTTCACATATCAGTCACCATTTTGAGTTTGAGTTTGTGATGATTTTCTGTCCCATGGTGTAAAGATATTATTGAAAATGTCAGAAAAGCCTGAAGATACCCCTATGGGTAACAGTGACTATAAAAATGAAGTATTTATGATAATCTATAGCACAGAAGATCAATCTGTTGGAGAACTGGGCCGTGATATTAGTGTGGAAATGTCTTAGGAAAGAGTATGGTGATGGAGAGATCACCTTATATATGACCTGAAGAAATAGAAGAATAAACTGTTAAAGTTCTGTGTTGGACTCGATGAACTAAAGTTAATGAAAAAATAGTAAAACAATAGCATTCAGCCACAAATGAAATCTCAACAGCATCTTGAAACCCTAGATCCATCCCATCACAGTAAACACATATCATAATGGTATGTTGATCATCAAACAAGCAAAGATCTATCACAATCAACTGAAACTAGAAGGGAACTATAAATATTTAACAAGTTATTGCAGAAACTTAAAAATAACACAGGGAGCTGGGATTATAGCTCAGTGGTAGCCACTTGCTTGGCACACGTGAGGCATTGGGTTTGATCCTCAGCACCACATAAAAATAAATAAATAAAAATAAAAGTATTAAGTCCACCTAAATAAATTTTAAAAAAAATAACAAATGGTGTTTAATTTTTAAAGATTTTTGATAAGAAAGCCTCTGTTGATCACCAAATTTTTATGAGATTGCCAAGGTCATCACGGATGAAAATCTGACAACAGAACAAGTCTACAATACAGATGCAACATCATTGTCTTACTATTCTTCCCCCAGAAAGACCCTGACTACAGGTGATGAGACAGTTGCTACAGGAATTAAGGATGCCAAGGACAGAAAAACTGCATAAGTGTAAGCTTGCTGTGATAGGCAGAAGCTTATGTCAGGATTGAATCTCTTATTAGCCCAGTATCATGCTAACAAAATTGAATGAATCACCAGGGACATTCTTTTCTGATTGTTTTCACAAATATCTTGTACCCACAGCTCATACTCACTGCAGGGAAGTGGGACTGGGTCGCCATTGCAAGATTTCATTATTTGTTGACAGCTGTTCTGCTCATCCTCCAGCTGGAATTCTCATCAAAAATGTTATGTCATGTGTTTTTCATCAAATGTAACTTCATTAATTCAGCCATGTAACCAGGATATCCTTAGATCAATGAAGAGTAAATATTAAAACACTTTTTTGTTTTGGTTTGGTTTGCAGTACTGGGAATCAAACCTAGAGCCTCACACATGCTAGGCAAATGCTCAACCACAAAGCCACATCCCTGGCCCCCACCCTTTCTTAAACAGCATGCTAGCAGCAGTAACAGAGGTTTGGGTGAAGAAGGTTTTCAATAGGAATTTAGTATGAAGGATGTTGTCTAACACTTGGGGCACAGTGACTAAAAACACAGTTGTTCATGCCTCGTATGACCTGTGGCCTGCGACTTTGCCCAGTGATGATGATAAATAAGGTGGTGACTGAAGGATTCCATGTCACATTTGAAAAAAAAAAATCTGGCCTCTTTATGTATGAAAAAAATATATACTTTCAGCATTCATCAGTAAACCAAGAGAAGGGAATATTTTAAAAGTTTTTAACATTGATCATGAAGTTTCAGTTATTTATTCATTAACCTGTGGTGAAATAGTCAGAATGTTCTTGTGATAATAGTGACAATGAAAACATTACCACTACAGAAAAGTGTCCATAGATGACATGATAGGACTATGTGATGGGCTTGTGGAAAGACCAGAGCAGTGACACAACAGAACGAGAAATCATGCTGGTTTATGAAATCAAACAGGCTTCGAAGACAAAAACTGTTGTTAATGAGGCAAATGACTCTGGAGGAAACATTCTAAAAAGCCATCCAACAGAATGCCTTCCATCTCTAGAGGACCCACTTCCTGGACTTTTAATTGCTCCTGATGTTTCTTCTCACCTATAAAAATAAACTGCAGTGCACAAAACCTTTTGATCAAAATACAGCATCACAGATGGAGACTGAAAGCTACTGTTGCTTTTTCCCACTGTTGTTTAGCAGCTAAAATATGGTTTCTGGTGATGCCACTGAGCTGCATAGCTGGCCTGAACACATTATTTTTTCACTGTATTAATCGTATGTCTTATTTTTTTTATTGTTAAACATTTAGGTGTGAGTAAGTGTAAAAAGATGATTGCTTTTTGGTTGCGTAAAAATTCAGAGTCAGGGCTAGTGTGTAGCTCTGTGATAGAGCATTTATCTAGTATGCACAAGGCCCTGGGTTTGGTCCTCAGGACTGCAAAAAAAGAAGCAAAACTAAAAATGACCTATGGAGTCAGGAATGATGATGACACTCAACAACTACACATTGCACATGGGTGGCAGAGACAGTGACGCCTTTGTTTTCTGGCGGTTCAATGTAAACACACTTTGTTTCATGCACAAAATTATTTAAAATATTGTATAAAATTATCTTTGGACTATGTATATAAGGTATACATGAAACAATGAACTTCATGTTTAAATGTGCCCCATCTCCAATTATGTATACATATCTTATATATTATGTATTAGTTATTCGATTACGTTTATTGAAATAGTTCACAATCTGAAAAAAGACAAAAGTTGAAACACTTTTGGTCCTGAATATTTTGGATATGGGATATTCAAACTGTACTTTGAAACCAAAATCAAAAATATTATAAGAAACAGAAGTTACAGACAAATATGCCTCATGAGGATAGTCACAAACATTTAAGTAAATCTATATTCAAAAAAAAGATGATCCAGCAATATAGAACAAAAGTAATATATCACAATAAGATGAGATCAATTCCAGGAATAAGAAGTTTGTTGAATATTTTAAAAGAAATTAGTGTAACATATCAGTCATGTTTTAAAAAAAAGCATATGATCATCTTAATACATGTAGGAACAGTATTTGACAGAATTCAAATCCATTTGATGTTAAAAATATCTCTGCACTTTGGGAATATAAAACACTTCTTTGATTTGATAAAAGTAATGTACAAAAATCCAATAGATAAAATTAATAAGGCAAAATCTGAATTCTTTCTAAGATCAGGAGAAATACAAAAATGTTCATTCTTAGCATATCATTTAATCTTATACTGAAAGTTCTAGGGCATAATAAGGCAATAAATATAAACAAAAACAGTCAGTTAAGAAAGCAAGAATTGAAACACTGTTTATTACACAGACAACATTATCATTTTTGTAAAAAATCCCAAAGATCTTTATTTTTTCCCCTCCAGAACCAAAAAGTAAAATTAGCAAGATTCAAAATCAACATACCAATATTCTTATTTTATATACCATTGACAAAAAAAACAATGATATTTTTAAAAAATGAATTACATAAAAATAGAAAGTTCTTAGAAATTATTCTAGCAAATTATTGACAAAATTCACATATTGAAAAATACAAAACACTGCCAAATATTTTTAAAGAACAATTGAATACAATCATGCATCAAATTATAATGTTTGGGACAGCAATGGACTATGTATATCATAGCAGTATCAGAATATATATCACCCATGACATTGTAGCCATCTTAGTTTTTATAAGTGCATGCTATGATGTTTACACAATAATGAAAATTTAAGATTAAAAGTTGTTAAGGTGTGGTGTTATCTTTCATAGGGTACCATGGTCCATTCCTGTAATTCCAGCTACTTACTACGGAAGCTAAGGCAGGAAGATCACAAGTTGGAGACCAGCCTGGGCAACCCAATGAGACTCTGTCTTAAATTAAAAAAAAAAAAAAACAATAGGCCTGGGGATGTAGCTCTGTGACAAAGCACTCCTGGGTTAAATCCCCAGTATCACACGCGCACGCTCACACACATAAAGTCATCTCTCCCCGAATTCCTGAACTGATATATCTATTGTTTTAATGAAATCCAAACCAAAAAAAAAAAAAAATCATCTATAGCTTTAGCACATCCAAAAATCCAGTCATTCTAAACTATATGTAGTAGCAATGGATTTAGGATACATGCAAAAATTTTGAGAAAGTAGTTTGAAGTTACCTGACATGAAGATTTAACATAAAACTACATTAATTAAGACAGTCCTCCATTGTCTAACAACAGATATTTAGATCAACAAAATATAATCAAGGCTCAAGAAATACACTCTCACGTACATTAGAAATTGATCTTTGACAAGGAAATAGCGTAAGATAATGGGGGAAAATCATTTTTCAACAAATGATTTTGAGTAACAGGACATCTATTTGAACAAAAGAAAATATTGACCCATATCTCACACATAAAAAATTTAACGCAAAGTGGATTATAGGTCAAAACAGGACTGATACAAAGAATATACATTTGGTGTATCAAAAATTAATGATCAACAGAAAAAAAGTCTTAAAAGCATTCAGAGAAAATAAGTACATTGCCTAATAGTGAACAACAGTCTGAATGAGAATCAGGGGACAATCCCTTAAAAATAAAGGCAGAGGCTGGGCACTATGACGAACATCTGTAATCCGAGTGGCTCAGGTGGCTGAGGTAGGAGGATCATGAGTTCAAAGCCAGCCTCAGCAACAGTGAGACATTAAGCAACTCAAGTGAGACCCTGTAAACATACAAAATAAGGTTGGGAATGTGGCTCAGAGGCTGAGTGCCCCTGAGTTTAATCTTGGGTACCCTTTCCCAAAAATAAATAAAAATAAAGACAGAATATCAGCCTTCATAGACAAATACTGAGACAACTTCTCTCCAGTACACTGCACCACATAAAATTCTTTAAAAGTTTTTTAGGCTGAAGGGAAATAATGAAAGCTTAGATCTATAGGAAAGAAGGAATTACACCAATTGTGGTAAATATTTGAATAAATACAAACATATTTTTACCTTATATCATATACAAAAATCAACTCAAAAATGGATTAAAGACTTACATGTAAGATCTAAAGTTGTAAAATTACTGGAAGAAAAATAAGGGGAAAGCTCCATGACATTGGTCTGAGCAATATTTCTTTTTAATCGTGACTCAAAACAGAAAGGTAACAAAAGCAGAAGAAGACAAATGGGATTATGTAAAACTAATCAGCTTTGGCATAATAAAGTAACGAATCTGCAGAGTGAAGACACAAACTGCAGAATGGGAGAAAATGTTAAAAAATCATATATCTGATAAGGGGTTAATATCCAAAATATATCAGGAACTCAATAGCAAGATAACAAATAACCTAAGTTTTAAATGGGCAAAGTATATGTTTTCTTTAATAGATTGTGTGTTAAAAGAAAATTGTTGGAGTAAATAGCCATCAGGTTTGTGAAAAATAGCCAACATCCCTAATCATTAGGAAATGCAAAATTAAAGCCAAAGCAAGATACCATCTTACCCCAGTTAAAATGGCTATTATCATAAAGATGTGCGAAATGTGTTGCTAAGGATATAGATAAAAAAGAATCTTTACACAATATAGTGGTAGGAATGTAAATTAGTATAGCCATTATAAAAAATAGTATGGAGTTTCCAGAAAATTTAAAAATAGAACTACCCTATGATCCAGCAATCCCATTACCAGACATACATCCAAAGAAAATTAGATCACTATGTTGAAGAAATAACTGCACTCTTATGCATTGCAGCACTATTCACAACAGCCAAAATATGGAATCAACCAATGGATGAATGGACAAAGAACACACACACACACACACACACACACACACACCACAATGAAATGCTATTCGGCCACACACACAAAAAAAAAAGAATAAAATTTTGTCATTTGTGACACAAATGAACCTGGAGGATTTATGCTAAATTTAATAAATCAGGCACAGAAATACTAATATTGCATGACTTCATTTATATGTGTGATCTAAAGATGTTGAACTCACAGAAGTGGAGAGAACACTGTCATTATAAGAGAATGGGGAAAAGGGAGATGGTGAGGAAGAGAGATGTTGTTCACAGGGTACAAAACTTTCAGTTAGACAGGAGGGATGAGTTTTTGTGATTTATTGCACAGCATGGTTATCATGGTTAATAACAATGTGTTCTATATTTCAAATTGCTAAGAGTGAGCTTTTTATGTTCTTACCACATAAAATGGTAAACATGCAAGCTGATGGATATTTAGTTAGCATGATAGGTCATTCCACAATGTGTACATGTATGCAAAGCATCACATTATACCCCATAAAATATATGTAATTGTTGTCAATTAAAAATAAAAACTAAAAAGAAATTTTAATTATGTCAAAAAATTCTATAAATAGAAAATCCATAAGATAAACTACAATATAAACTTTTTTAAAAAATTATTTTTTTAGGTGTCAATGGACCTTATTTATATGTGGTGCTGAGAATCAAATCCATTGCTTCACACAGGCTAGGCAAGCACTCTAGCACTAAGTCACAACCCTAGCCCAATATAAACTTTTAAATCATGTACTGTGGACTAAAAATTTTGTCACATTCCCAAATGCATATGTTGAAATTCTAATACACAAAGTGAATTCTGTCATAATTAAAGAGGTGATTAAGATTAAATGAGGTCATAAATGTGGAGTCTTAATCCTGTAGGGCCAGTATTTTTATAAGAAGAGAAAGGAATATCAAGACCATGTGCACACACAAAGAAAAGGTCATGCGAAGACTCAGTGAGGAGGTGGCAGTCTTCAAGCCAAAGAGAGAGGCCTCAGGAGAAACCAAACTTGCTAATGCATTTTTCTTGGATTTCCAGACTTCAGAACTGTAATAAATATTTGTTCTTCAAGCCACCCATTCTCTGGTATTTTGTTATACCAGCTCTCACACTCTAATACATCATGTGTTCAAATTATGTAATATCATGATATTGTTATGATATAGGCAATATAGAAAACTATATCTCTGTCTCTTTCAAACACATATGCACATACAGATACACAAACACACACATACACTCATAATATTTACACTCAAATTTTACTTGGTTGTTATAGATGGCTTCCTTAGGTATGTTTAAAATTTTTTAAAGTGCACATTTTTTAATAAATATAAATAAGTTAAAATTTTAGAAGTTATTGAGTTCAAGTTCTTAATTCCTTTGAATTTTAGAATATCATGGAAAATAAAACTTGATCCTGCTGACATGATAATTGAGATGAGAACTTTTGTACTGCAAAGCTGCACTGACATTAACAGCTCCTTGCTTTCCCAAATATAATTGTACCCATAAAATAACTTTCCTATCTCTGCAAAATTTTTAAAAAATAATAAAAGGTGATATAATTATTGGAAAGAATTAGTAAAGATGAAAAAAATGTGAAAGCAATGCTCTGATGCCAAAATAGCTATTCTAAACATTTGTGCTTGCTGTGGCTTGCAGTTAAAATTTAAAAATAGCACTTAAATATGCGTGTTAATAACATCCAGAAGGCATTTCTTTCAAGCCTGTTTGGGCTGTTGAAGGGTTTAATTTAACCACAGCATTCATTTATGTCTAGCAGTTAAATTTTTTCTTTTAAGCTCAAAGGAACTGTGAGTTGTAACTATGATCTAATTGGTAAGGAATGAAGAATGTTTTTCATGTTTTATAGACAACATGAATCCTGATCATTTTACAGCAGTAAATTATGAAGCACTCCACTTGCTGTGTCTCCCTGTGGAAGCGGGGCCTAGCTCATTAAACTATAAAAATAACTTGCTGGGTTCCCAGCTCCTAGAAGGGCTCTCTGACAAGGTGGGTTATTTTTATTTCACTAATGCACATTCACTAGGCAGTCCAGAGCAAGTGAGATTCTTTACCATCCCCAACTAAATCAATTTATAACTACATCTACATGTCAGAGGGGACGTGCAAAGAACCTAAACTGCTGTATAGGAAGATAATTTATTATTGATTTTTTTCAACTTTTTTTTTTTTAAAGTGGCTACAGTTCACTGATTCCTTGGTTCCTTTCTGCAACACAGATTATCTATACGACACTTGTGACCTGTCAATCCTGGTTTCTGTGGTAAGGAAAAGGACGTAAGAGGCAAGAATGCCTGACTTCCTGGTGGCTTAAACAGGTATAAAGAATGACCTTGTGGTCATTTGAAAACAAGGAGCAAAAATCATCTGACTGCTTTGACCATAGTGAAAACACTTCAAAACAAAGTGCTAATGATCTGTTATTTAAATGTGCATACTAAGTACCTCTTACCTTATAAATCAGCTTACTTAATTTTATTAGGAAAAAAGTTGCCATTAATTTCATATTTTTTTCCTCTTGGACTTAATGAGGCAAATATCCAATTGCAAATACCTTGAAGGCCACGCTCAGAGCTCATGACTGGAGGAAGTGAGAAAAGACTGTGACACAAAATCTGTAACCTGCAGAGCTTGCTTGGAGCCCTGTAGCAATTGATTCTGTTCGCTTTCCTCTGGTTCTACAGAGAATAGACTCTTAAATGAAGACCTAACAGCAGCAATTTCAACATAACATGTTTCCTTTTCCATGATTAGAGCAAGGGCCATACCTTTGCTGCATTTCTGAGTTGTTCCTACCACAAAGTTACTTTACCTCTGTTCTTTACATGTATAAAGTCAAATAACAATCTCTGTCAGAAGAACACTGTTAGGATTTACTGGTTGTTTTAGTCAGCTATTTTGTTACTGTGACCAAAAGACCTGACAAGAACAACGTAGAGGAGGAAAAATTTATTTTGCTTCTCAGTTTCAGAATTTCAGTCCAAGTTGGTCAATTCCATAGCTGTGGATTTGAAGTGAGGCAGAACATCATGGCAGAAAGAGCTCAGGACATGGCAACAGGAAGAAGAGAGAGCCTGGGGGGTGGGGGGGGGGAGCACTCTGTTCACCAGGGACAAATGTCAATCCCAAAGTCATGCCTCCAGTGATCCATTTCCTCTGGCTATAACCCAGCCACCTACAGTTATCACCCTGTTAAACTGTATCAGTAGATTAATCCAGATTAGGTCATACCTCTCATAATCTAATCATATTACTTCTAAAAATTCTTGTATTGTCTCACACAGAGTTTAGTGGGGGGACAGCCCATATCTAAACCATAATACTGGTAAAATATTAAATAGTTTCTACCATCACCATAGATTACTATACTATATTATTATCTTGTACAGACAGATGTAATGAAAATAAGAAAATCTTTGTAGACACATCCCAACCAATTTGGACAGAAAATCCACCAAAATTTACCATAGTTCCTACTTCCATTACAATTCTGTCACTCTGTCCTCCTTGCATTAACACTGTTGTTTTTATTTTGCTCATTCTTGCTACATTTGTGCAAAAAAAAATTACTCTTATCAAGAAAATTGTGTTTTCCCTCCCTTTGATAGAAAACTTCCTTTTGTATCAAAATATTTTCACAAGTAAATAAGAATTACAGGATTTAGACCCTTGACATAGTATATTCTGAAACACATAGTATATTCTGAAATCATAAGACCTGGATTTGAATCCTAGATTTATCACCTATTAGTTGCTTTTATCTTAGCTATATAAGTTTACTTGTTTGCTGATCTATAAAATGGTAGCAGTAAAAAATTAAACATTTTATCAACACTTCAGATTTTGGGGAACAATAACATAAAAGATATGAAAGTACTATGTGAACCACATAGCACTAGCAATTATGAATTTATCTGCCATTGCAAAATCCTACTTATTATATGGTCACACTTTAGCTAACCAAGCCATGTAGGAAATTGCAACAGATCTGTAAATCAGGACAAAGCAATCCTACACATAACAAGGAAAATCACTGTCAAAGAAGTATGCTTTGCTCTGTGGGTACTAATCGACTGCTGAAAGAGTGATTTATATCATAAACTAATCTTGATTCTAAGGACAATAGTAATACTACTGGTCAAGAGGAAAAAAACGTAACCTCAGGATTCTTATGACTAGCAAAGATGACTTATCATCACAGAAAATGGAGCCAAGTGAACTATAAAAGGTCAACCAAAACCTCTCCCTTCCTATTAACATTGGCACCATTATGTTCTATGGCCACTTCTGCCAATATGGCAGACCCACTTCAAACCTGTGCACCTCCCATCTCCTCTCACCAACTCAAGGGGATGACTCCAGCAATTTTTAGATTTTCCCCTCTCTACCAATTATTACCAATAGCAATCAAGCATGCTATTATTTTTTACATGAAAAAAAATCTCTCTTTAAACTGCACTCCCTATCTCTTGCCATCTAACACTCCATTTCCCTCTTTGCCTTTTGAATAAAACCCCTTGAAATTTTGTTTTTATTGGGTATCGCCAATTTTTTTCTCTTCTAGTCTCTCCTAAGCCCACACTATAAGCATTTTACCCCCATCAAGCCACCAAAAATGCTTTCCTATTTTGAGAAAGATACCCAGGTTGCTAAATCTAATAGCAATTCTCATCTCAGCTGAGGCTTATCTCAGTTCTCCTCCAACATGTCCTGTAGCATGACTAATCACATCTTCTGAAATGTTCTCCTCATGGGGTTTGAGGACACACTCACCTGTTTTCCACCTACTTCTCTGGCAGCTTCTTCATAATGTTTCTTGCTGACTCCTACTCATAGTTTTGTTCTCTGCATGCTGGATTGCTCCAGAGCTCAGTTGTTATTCCTCTTCTCTGTGGTGATCTCATCCAATCTCACAACTTTAAATACCATCCAGATGCTAATGATCCCCTAATTTGTATCTGCAGCCCAGACCCCCCCTCCAAGATGCAGGTGTATGTATTTGCACAGCCTGCATGACTTCTCCACTTAAAATGTATAATCATCATTTCTAGCTTAACATGTCCAGAATTCAACTTTTGATATTCCTTCCTGTAATGGATCCTCCCATGTAGGAACTCCACCTTTCTAAATACATAAGCAAAAATGGTTAGTCTTCCTTGACCCACTCTTTTCTCTCACAACCTGAATCCCTTGTTTTGCACATTCAAACTGTCTTAAGAATCCAACCATTTTTTTTTCCATCTGTAGTGATATCACCTGGTTTTAGGTACCATTAAATTTTGCTTGAAATAAAGTACTATCTTTTCTATTTGGTCTTTTCCTTTTAACCTAGTTCTCCCTGCTCATACCAAACTATTTTCAAAACAGAGGTCAGTGATTCTGTCAAAGCATAAATCAGATCAGGTCAAGCTTATCCCCCCACCTCTAAACCTTCAAACATCTTCTTACCTTTCTCATAGCAAAAGCCATATTATTTTATTCAAGAATGCCCTACATGCTGTGGCCACCTGTTACCTGATTTCATCTTCTTGTGCTGTTACCACCATTGGCTCCACTTCAGTATACAAATTCCTTTACTATTCCTCATGTAGACGAAGCCCAACTCTTCCTTGGGGATTCAGGACCAGCAGTTCCCTCTGCCTGGATTCTGATTTGCCAGAGGCACCGCCCCTGGTTCCTTCATAAGTTCTCCTGAGTGTTATTCATCCTTGGCTCTTTGAGTAATTCATTGTCCTGGTCTTTGTATGAAATTGTCTTTATTTTGCCTTCATTTTGAAAATTAAGTTTGCTAGATATAATTCTTGATTGGCAGCTTTTTTTCTTTTCCTTCAGTGCTGTGAATATGCTATTCTTCCATCCTCCGGCTTTTATTCCTTCAACTGAGTAGCCAGCCATTAATTGCATGATGCCGCACTGTATGTTATAGATTGGTTTTCTCCTGATGCTTTTAAGATTTCTTTGTCTTTCATTTTCAACAGTATTATGTGCATGAGCATAGACTTTCTTTTTTCTTCTTTTGTGGATTCATTTTACTTGGGGTTTGTCAAACTTCTTGGATATGTAATTATTAGTTTTCATTAAATATGAGAAATTTCTACCCATTATTTATCCAAATATTTTTCCCTATCCCTGTTTTCTCTCTTCTTATCAACCCCTAGTTACATGTATATTGGTTGACTTAATGTATATCATATATATCATATATCTTTGAGGTTCTGTTCATTTTTCTTTGATCTTTTTTCTCTTCATTCTTCAAATTGAATTCTCTTTATCTGTTTTACAGTTCACAGATCTTTTCTTTCCTTCCATTTCCCATATGCTGTTACTTTACTGAATTTTTATTTTTATTAATTATACTTTTTTAATTTCAGAATTTTCATTTTCTTTTTTAAATTTCTCTTTATTAGGATTCTCTACTTGTTAAATTCACTATTGTCATGTTTTCTTCTAATTTGCCAACATTGACTTTTTTTTTAGTTTTTTAAATATCTTTATAATAGTTTATCAGAAGTCTTTCCATGCTAAATCTAATATCTCCACATAAGTGATAATCTATTGCTTTTTCCCCCTTACTAATACTTTCCTATCCTTTTCCTGTCTTAAAAATTTTGTTGAAAATTGTACTCTTTAAATAATACATGGTATCAACTATGAATTCTGATTTCTCCTCCAAAGTTCTTTCTGGTGCTAGTAGCTGGAATTTTATATTTGCTTTTTTAAACAACATGCCGTGAAATCTTTTTCATGTGCAGTATGCAACTACCAATGTCTCTTGAATTTTTAAAATTATTATTGTTTTTATCTATAAGCTTAGTCTGCTGGCTGTTGTCCCTGTGTTTGCATAGTTTGTTATCCAGTGATTGGAAAGAGGTTATTCTCAAGCATTTCAAGGTTTACAAAGCTTCAGTTCTCACCAATAGATAGGTATGTCTGTAGGGGAACAAATTCAAAATTCAACTCATCTTCAAGACTGCCTTGATTTTGCTGTCTGCTGGTCCTTTGGCATTTCCCCTTCATTTTAAGATCTGGAATACTGATTGAAGAGAGATTCTATCTCCAGACTAGACTCCCCACTCCAAGATGCAGATTGTCCAGAAACTTGCATTTCTATGTTTGGTGACATTTCTAAAAGGTTATATGAGAGAGGAAGAATTTGTAGCCAAGAGTAGCATTTAAGAACATAACTTTCTCCAATCAGAAGTGATACTCCTTTAAGTATTGACCACATCATACACGTTTCATATTCCCATTCAAGACGCACAGGGGACAGAAATGTGAAGATAACGAAGTTTCCCACAAACGTTTTTATTATTATTAATGACAATGAGGAAGGTTATGTGAAAAATCACAGAGGCATTATGCTAAGTGAGCAGAAGAACTTTGTTTAGGAGAGACAGAGTAACAGAAAAGATTTTTTTCTTTTTCTTTTTTTTTTTTTTTTTTTTTTGGTGATGCTGGGATTGAACCCAGGGCCTTTTGCATGCTAGGCAAGCACTCTACCAACTGAGCTATATCCCCAGTGAAGGAAAAATCTTTAAGGTTGAAAATAGTTTGGATTCATTCACACTGAACAAACCAATTTGGAAATTATTTCTTTAGTTATGGATTATGAAGAATTATAAAATGCTAAGACGATTTTCAACTTTAATAAGACAGCTGTTCAGGGGGGGAAAACCTTATAAAAAGCACTTTTTTTCCTTACACTGGTCACCAAAAGATAATTTCTTTAACTACTATTTCACATTTTCCCACTGGAAAGCATAAAGGAACACATCCTTACATTTTAATTGTCTTCATCCCAAGTCTCATTTGTATATAACTGATCTATGCATCTGTTTTCCATGAACTTTTAATGAGTTCCTTTATACTAAAAGGGTGCTTACTCACATCTCTCTTACATCTCCAAACAATTTATACGTAAGTTAGCAAATTACCTGAATGAAGTCCTAAGATTAAACATTTCAAAGAGGGAATAATATAGTCTTTTTAAGACTCTTCATTGTATATTGGTACTTACAAACATGTCTTTACAGAAAGTGTTAAAAACTTACAATTCAACTACAAATGCTTTTACTACATTAGCCTAAATCTAATTACGTTTTTCAGATTATGGCAAAAAAAAAATCAGTACATCATAAAACAGCATTTTCCATAATAATAGACAATTCTTTAAGTTATTTCCAGAGATCATTTCTTTATGCACAATTCTTCTCTCAAATGTGAGATAGAGAAACTATTTTTTTTTCAAAATTTTAAGATACAAAGAAACTGATTGGTTTTTGCTTGGGTACCACAAGCAATTTAAAACCTCCTTAGTTCAGTCCCCAGTGGTACATAAGCAATACAGCTGTCCTTCAAAGATATATCAATACCCATCTTCCTGATAAAGTTTTATTGAACACATCTTTCTTCTGCAGAAAAATGCAATCTGGTTTTGATAAGCAGGAAAGATGGAGGACAGAAAGGTGAAAGTATCACTCAGCTAAAACACAAGTATTGGGTAAGAGGGAGAAAAAGAACTGAAACCATAGTGTGAAGACTGCGAAGACAGATGAAAGCTCTCAGAGTAAGGGAGTGGTGTCCAGCCATAAAATAAAAGCAATAACTGAGCATAATTATCCAAAGCACATGAGTAGTATCATGGCATACAGGGATGAGACATAAATTTAGGAGATCTTGATTAATATTGGCTCAGTATTACAAAGCATAACCATCAAGCATCAGCCAATGTAATTATGGTTTGCAAAACTATAATTTACTCAAATTTGAAAAGGCAGTGACACAGTATGTCATAAAAATATACAGATGCACCCACCAAAATAATCTCAGTGCCTTAAACACTTATAAAGTATTTTGTATTTAATTTTGTGCATGCCCATATATTTGTAGTCTATCTGAGATTTCTGTATGTATGAGTCTGAAATAAGTTCAGTTCCAGCTGAGCAAGATGCTTGCTGAATGTTAATGAGACAGATTGTCTATTTTAATACATGTTTTTGTACAAACTGATTATATTAAAGTATGTTGTAATTGAATTATTTTCTACACTATTATTTAGGAGTACTTGTTATTTTTGAGCTCTAGTTTTTAGCATACCAATAGTGATCTTGAAATATTTAAAATAACACAGTGTGTAAGATAAATAAGATCCTATTACCAATAAAGATTACTTGCATGACAGGTAAAATTAGACTTCTTGGAGGATTTTATATTTCTCTTTGGAAGTTGTTTCCCCATGATTTTCTATCACAGCAAGATGATTTAGACTCAGACAAAGCACTCCACTCTCTTCAATTCACCAAAAGCCAAACTTTTCAAATTAGTTATATCTGTGGTCACATAAAAAAACAACTGTGTCATTAAAGTTCTTATTCACCTACCAAATTCTCCCACATGGGCAATAGTCTTAATTATAAAACCATCTGCATACATATCATTGAAGTTGGTTTCCCATAGTTGGTTCTCTTAATTTGTGAATGTTTAATTCTAAAGTAGTAAAATTAATCATATTTGCTTCTGGTTAGGCAATAGAGCAGCACAACTCTTTCTCTTTTCCTTCTTAGGATAATGTTTCTAATTTGCACCTTCCAGAACACAAAAACATATCTAAATAAGGAAAAATAAACAATAGCAATAATAAAAATATGTAGGTATTATTTAATAATATCTACCATATTATAGGCAAATGCTAAGTGTGTTGAAATATTATTTTATTTTAACTCCCAATAACCTCATCAGATAGATGTTAGTATCCCTGCTTTTGCCATAGGAAATAGGTTTAAAAAGCTTAGTGATGTGTCCAATTAAGCAATGTGATGTAGTATATTGTTGGCAAAAGGGGGGAGCGGGGAGCAAGTCCATGGTTATCTTGAAAGGAATCTTGATAAGCAAATTAGGAAATTTTCTAGCCTCAAAATATATTAGGGTTAGTAATTTTCAAACTGTATTTTATATGTATTTAAGGAATCCAAAAACACTTGTTATAAGTCTCTAATGTGCTAGACACAGTGGCACATACCTGTAATCCCAGTTACTAGAAGCCTGAAGCAGGAGGATGGCAAGTTCAAAACCAGCCTCAGGAACCTAGGGAGGCCTTAAGCAATTTAGTGAGATCCTCTCTCAAAATAAAAAATATCAAGGGTTAAAGATGCAGCTCAGTGGTTAAGCACCCCTGTTTTCAACCCATAATACAAACAAATAAACAAAAAAAACCTCTAATGACACATATTTATATACTAATTATTATTCTAAACTGTAAAGTTTATTATAGTTTATTTTATAATATATTAACATGAGTGTATTAGTCAGCATTTCATTGCTATGACAATATACCTAAGATGGTCAACCTATAAAGAGAAAAGATTTATTTTAGCTCCTGGTTTCAGAAATTTTAGTCCATGGTCACTGGTCCCACTGTTTGGGGTCTTGGCCTGGTGAGGTGATGAAACATGGCAGGGAGCATGTGGTGAAAGAGTCTTCTCACCTCATAGTGACCAGAAAGCAAGCAGAGGTAGGAAGGGGCCAGGGTCCCAATATTGCCTTCAAAGGCTTACCACCAGTGACCTAACTTCCTTCAAGTAGACCTCACTTCTTAAAAGTTCTACCATCTCCCAGCACCACCACAGGCTGCTGACCAAACCTTTAACACATGGGCCTTCAGATTCAAACGGCAGCATAGGAGTTAATTTTCACTTTGAATTTAACTCAATTTTGGAATAAAATCTTCATACACATACAGGGGACACGTTTGGACTTGAAAATGTGTTATTTATTGGGAGGTTTGTAGTGCACAGGATTGACACTTTTGAAATTTCAGTGCAGTGAATCTTTTTACTTTTAAATTGGATATCACATACCCTCCTCTAGTTCCTAACATCACTCAGTTAGGTTGGCTTAGGCAACAAGTACATCCTAACCAAATAGTCCACTGGTAATCACTAGTATGTGTCAACTCTGGGTCATTATATTCTGCATAGTTATAATATCACTTACAGCTTAGAGGGCAAAGCTGTATTCTACATTTCACTATATTTATACCTCATGATAAAATTGCTAGTATCCATAGAACCATAACAATGTGTTAGGGTTCTAATAATGTGTTTATTTTACTGATGAAGAAACCGAGTTTCAAAATTTGCTAAAAAATGTAAGAAATTTGCTCAAGGTCAAATTTGAAAACAAATTAATATTTGAAGACCAACATCTAACCACAGAAGTCTTCTGATATCTCACACCTCTCAAGGATGAGGAATGTGGGCACTTGTTATTCTTAATGACTCAACTTGGACACAAGATAGTCCTATTCCACTTTGTAGCTACTGAATCAGTGTAATTAAAGAGTATCTGCAGATTAAAAAGTGAACTTTTAGAAAGTATCATCTACAGAAACACATATAAATCAAAAAAATAAATTTGATATGCTGAAATGATATGACATTAAATGATATTTAAGACGACAAATTCAAGATTTTATGTTCAGCATCAAAGAAACTTCAGTGTTCTCATTAAATGACACCAAAGTAAGTAAACATTATAAACGTAATTCATAAATTAGACATAATTTACTGCTATGTGCTATTGGAATTATATTGGACTTGAGTGCCCCAAATGACTTCATTCGAGAAAATAATTAAGAGTTTTGAAAGCACAGCTAGTAGAAAGAGAAGAGGGTTTGGAATCAAGAAAGGTGATGGTGAGTCTTAGATTACAGGGCTCTGGGCAAATGACTTAACTGTTCTGAACTTTAGAACAAAGAAAGGGGAACTCTACTTATTAAGGGCTATCTGTGGGCCAGGTGTTTCTCTTTGCCTTTTGTCATTTTCTGATTTAACAGGAGCAGTAATATCTGCTTCACAGGAATATTTTAAGCAATAGAGAAGAAACTGCATTTAGAAAGGACTCTGAAATATGATAATGCTCAAGTGGGGGCACTGAAAAGGTCAGCTACTGGGAATTATCCACTCAACAAAGGTGATGCAAAACCCACTGTGGACAAAGGGAAGCAAACTAATATCTAAGCACAAGCTCAGTCTGGCAGTGATGTTCAAATTCAGGAGAAGGCAGCTGGTATAACTAAATCATTCAAGGGTCCCAAATCAATGTGAGGTGAAACCCATGAAAGCGATTCTCAGGATTATAAGAAAAACACAGGGCGCGGTAGCACTTGATGTAATCCCAGTGACTCCAGAGGCTGAGGCAGGAGGATTGCGAGTTCAAAGCCAGCCTCAGCAATTTAGCAAGGCCCTAAGCAACTCAGCAAGACCCTAAGCAACTCAGCAAGACCCTGTCTCAAAATAAAATATAAAAAAGGGACTGGGAGCTGGGTGTGGTGGTACATGCCTGTAATCCAAGAGGTTTAGGAGGCTGAGGCAGGAGAATCATGAGTTCATAGCCAGCCTCAGCAACTTAGTGAGGCCCTAACTAATTCAATGAGATCCTGTCTTTAAATAAAAAAAAAAAAAAAGCTGGGGATATGGCTCAGTGGTTAAAAACCCCTAGGTTCAATCCCTGGTGGGGTGGGGAATGGGGGACAGATGGACAGGTTGATTTCAGACAGGGAAGATTCAAAAGGCATTTTCAAAACTTTGCCTTTCTTGAAGGAAAAATGAGATTTAGCAGAAAATATAACTATCTTAAAATGTTAGGAGGTTTATCAAACAAAGGAAGAATTGGAGTTTTTCTATTAATTTCTTAAAGATAAATGTAAATTGTTGATTAGAAATTACAGACAGATAGTTTGGGACTTACTACAAAGAGTTGTCTTTCCCTTAAAGTTCTTCAAGTGTAGAGTGGATTATAAATAAAACCATTTCTAGTGAAGAAAGTCTCAAATTAGGTGACTTGCTGAAAATAATATGCTTACAAATATCAGGAAAACAGTCAAGACGACACAAAACTATATTCCTAATGATTGAAGAAGGGTAAATTTGGTTTGCTAAATGCATTCTTCAAAAGGGAAATTGATCACCTAGAAATAAAGGTCAGAGTCATTGGGAGGCCAAGTTTTGTCATGGTTACTAGTCTAAGATTTAGAGTCAAAGACTTGAAATCAACTTTTGGTTCTGCCTACACTGTTCTCACTTACTTACTTTGAAGTAAATATTTCAGTGTCCTTTTTCTTATCCATTAAATGGGCGTGACACCCACTTCTCAGTGTTGAAAAAGAGGAAAGTGAGGGGGGGAAAGCATACAAAACACTTACTGGAATGTCTGGCAGAGAGAAAGTACTAAAAATGGTTGAAATTAGCAGAGGAGGAAGAAGGGGGATTATTTATCCTGAGGGTAAAAATAGAAGTAGACAAACTTCCTGATGATTTCCAGAATTATCTATTCTTAATTAGGCAAGTGAACTCATCCAGGATAGAAATATCATTTCCTTCTAGAACAGGGCTATATTACAATTCTCTTCCTGTACTAGAAGGGAAGTTTATGTAAGGCACTGTTTTAGCCATTGTATAATCCAGGGCATACCCATGTGATTTTACAATGTATAATTGAAGACATATTCTAGGTAATCTCTCATCTCTCCACAAGAAAGAGAGACTTTTCTACAACTTCACACCTGACAGCTTATTTCTCTAGTACAATTTCACAAGAAAAGAAGAAATGGAACTGAATGTCACTGAGATAGAAATACAAAAGAATTACATCAGTGGTAACAAGAAAATATAAATTGTCATCTTTCATCTATTTCCGACTGTGCTAACACAATATTTTGACTACTTCTAAAAAGAATGCACATGAACCCTCAGCAGATGTTTCAAATATCAAACACTACTGACCCTCGACTGTCAAAACAGCAAAGCTCTATTTTGAAACCCTTTCCTGGAGTAGGACTGGTTTGCATTGATGTTTTGACCTTTCACTCCTTTCTAACGTCATCACATACAGTGAAATCTTTTGGGATTCCTCAGCCTCATCCCTGTTATAGGGACCAGCTCCTTCCCTGTCTATCTATGGGTTTCCACAGCTGCCTCCTTGCCAGTTATAGTACCCAGAGATCCAGTTTGTTTATCAATCCTTGTTTACACCTGTTGTGTCATCAGGTTTAGCACTGATCCAGGGTTTTCCCTGAAATAAACCAGGGTAGGTTTTGTGGATTCCACTTTTTACTCTGTATCCTGTGTGAGAGTGGCAGCAGTGAACAGATTTCTCACCACTGAGCACATGACAAAATCAGTAAAAAGATCAGCAACTGAATCACAATAAAAACGAAAGAGAAATGCAAAACTGATATGATGAGAGCTCAAGCAGTATACAAGATGCAGATTTAAATGCCATAATTACGTTCTTCTTCACCAGGGTAAAATATGTTTAAACTTTAAATCTGGAATAATTTCGAGTTTATAAAAAAGCTCATAAAATAAAATTGTTACAAGGAACAGTCATATACCCATTCCCTAGATTCATTTATTGCCAACATTTCACCTTGTCATTCTTTCTTCCTCTTTTCTGTTTTCTTTTCTCTCCCTCACAATCCCTTTTTTAGTTTTCAGTGGACACAATATCTTTATTTATTTTTTTTTAATTTTTACGTGGTGCTGAGGATCGAACCCAGCACCCCGTGCATGCCAGGCGAGTGTGCTACCACTTGAGCCACATCCCCAGCCCACAATCCCTTTTTTTTTCTTCCCCAATTCCTATCTTTTTTCCCCTTTTTTTTCCTGCCCTCCATTCGAGGGGAAATTACATAAATCATCACCCTTTACCCTAAAGTTTTCAGTGTATTCACCAATGATTTGGAATACTCTCGTAACTACAGTTTCCCTATCAGTAAACCTAAATTGCTATGATGCTTCACTGTCATAGTCTCACTTCATCAGTTGATGTAATACTACTCTTCACAGTATTTTCCCCATTCGGTAGAGGACTCACTCTAGCATCATATATTGTCTTTATCAGTTGTCATTTTTCTTTAGTATCCTTTAATCTGCAACATTTTCACAACTTTTCTCTTGCATGACACTGACATTTTTTGAATAATCTCTTGAGATTCTTCTATTTTAATGTAATGTTAGGAAGAATATTTTAATTGGAAATTTTTAAATGAATACATTCAAATTCCATATGAAAATGAAATTAAATTGAGACATTCTATGATCTGATGGCGACTAAATTGGGGTAAATATTTAACAAATCATAAATAGTGATATCTTCACTTATCAAATTTCATCTTTTAGGATCATTTCTCAGAGAATTATATAATTATTATAATTATTAATGCATTTAATTGTTTTAATTAGTTGGTTTCACTGTTACATTTTCACACTTGCATATATTAAATTTGATCACGTCCCTTCTCACCTCTTTTATTCTCCCCTTTTCTCCTCTTTCCCCAAACCCTTTCCAGACCCTAGTAGTTTCTCTTCTGTTTTCAGATCATCTTTTTTGTTGTTTTTTGGAGATTTTTGTTGTTGTTGTTTGTTTGTTTTGGGTTTTGTTTTCACATATGAGAAAGAACATGCAATGTTTGAAAAGACACTTTGGATGGAGGCAAAAAGACAGGACTTGTGAATGTAATTTATGTGTTCTAACACACACACAAACATAGAAGTAATATCTAAATTGAAGCCCTTCATTTAGCAGAATTCTCTTTCTCTAATTCAGGATCTATAGAGAGAGTACTTTCTCAACTAATAGTTTTGTGGTCTATAAATTGTGGCTATCTGAAGAGGACAACTATTTCACATGTATTAACCATAATGTAACTGAAAAATTACAGGCCACTTATGAAAATTAAAAACAAAATAAAATACATTTTGTAGGAAAAGTTTGTTACCCCCTCAAGACAGATATACCTATGAGTTTTTTAAAGTACATGAATATATACAAAGGATAATGTTCTGGCCATTTTGAGGGAAGAAAATACAAAACCTGTTTATTAAACACCTAGTGAGTGAGTAATATAGGGGTTTACAGGATTCTCATCAATACAAAACATCTACTGGGACAAATCTAAAACAAACAAACAAAAAGTCTTGAATTTCAATAAAGGAGAAACTAGACTCTATACAAAATCCATAAGTGGGGAACATTGTTGTGCCTGACTTATAGGCAAGGTTAGTTTTTTCAGTAGTTTACAGAATGGAAGCTCCAAGGGAGAATAGGCAGCAGAAACATTTATCTGTACTATCAAGAAGGGCTTCCTCACTTGGTTATAGGAAATATTTTTCAAAGACTCATCAACTCTTCTCCAAGAACTTTGGAAATATTAGCAAATTATCAATATTGACATACCATTTCAATGGGTGCTAGAATTCCTACTTATTTAAATAAAGGATCCTATACATTTTGTTGAATTTTTCTTGTTTCAGCTTAGAGAAAGAAAGAAAAAAAAAAGGAAAAGAAAAACTCAAGTCATCCAACAAATTTTTGCTAAGTTCCTGCTATTTCTAGGTCTTATGACCATACAGTCATCTTTAATATTAAAATAATTGACATGAAGAATTTATTTTTCTTCTTGCCTTACTTACATAAATATAAGTCATCTTATTCTTTTAGAAAGAATATCCTAGTAGATAGTTTCAGAATAATATTTTTAAAGGGGTGCCATCACAAACCAAATAACTATGGGTTAGCTATTAGTATTATAAACCTATATTGCTATGATGGATAGTTTCAAATAGGATTATTTTCAAAGGAATGCCATCACAAACCAATATGTAAGTCAGTAAATAATATTCCAGAAATATTGGGATGACAAATTATTTGATCTTCCTAATAAATGTGATTGTATCTTGATAATTCTTTTACAAATAGCTAGTTTGAGTCAAACAGAGTCTCTCCCTACGAATACTGGAAATACAACTTAAAGAAAAGGAATTAAATCTATTTTAAGTGGTGGGACTATGTTTGTGGCATGTTACCTGTCACATGGATTAGGGGAGCAAAGAATGGGATCTACAAAGATCTACAGATCTACAAAGAATGAGACAAAAATTTAAGTAGAGAAGAGCTTTTGCCTATATTAAGGCTCACGATGACCCAGAGAAGACAAGGAGTAAAGGGAGGGAGAAAACATCATCCTCATAAGAATTCTGTTGCACTGGCAGATCTCAGCACTCCTGGCTGTGGCCTGCTACCTCTGAGCTCACTTTGCAATTCTACTACGCTCTGTTGTCCCAGGGAGGTAGCACAACTGTTGTCATCTTGTCAGAACCATCAACTTCTCTCAGGCCCCTGTGGTTTTAGATAAAAACTGCTAAAAACTCTAATTGCCTATATGTTCACACCCCATTCATAACATATTGCAGGTGCAATAGAGGCTTGTGCATTTTTCAAAATATACCTCTTGAAGAAAAAATCAGCAGCATCTTTTTCCTCTCTCACTCAATAAATATTTGAGCTTCTGTATGCTCAGCTCCTTCAAGATTTGGGGATGAAAAGTGAATTAAACAGACCAGCACCTCTGACATTTATTTAGGAAACACAATAATTAAATAAAACAGGTAGTATGCCAGATGCTAGAAAGTTCTATGGAGAAATACAAAGTAAAGAAGGGAGAGACGGAGTACTAGGACTGGAGTATTACAAGTTAAAACAAAATTCTCAAGAAAACTATCACAGAAAAGGGGACATTTGAGCAGCAGATGAGAGATTATTCCATGACATCCTGACAAGGAGAGAATGAGGGCAAAAGCCAGAGTAGTGTGGCAGGCTTCCTTCAATCCTCTATTTCCCATTTTATCCATTTTCTAAAAACTGCTTTCTATCCTCAATCTGTAACTATTCAAGTTGCCCAACAGCTGCAATTTTTTTCTTTTGCTGCAAAAAATAAAGTCTTGCAATTTATGTTTTAGCTAAACAGACACATATGCCCATATAAACTCAGCAGAAAATTGCTTTTAGCAAAGAATTGCTATCATTTAGACTGATGCTGATTGGAAAGTAAGATTCACTGTACATTTTCCAAAGCAGCATCTGAAAAGCGTGAGCTTTCACAAGTACTGTAATCTCTGAGTATTCATGTATTTAACATGATTAATCCATTGTAGATTGTCTGGTTTGGGGGCAAAAGGGCTTTCCTTTTGTTAGCAGTAAATATCAAAAACATTACTGTAAAATCAATCTTCATAGAGCAAAGGAAGATAATCATGCTTAGGACTCAAAACCTGGAAATTATTTCCAATTCCTAAAAAATCCCTGGTTAAAAATGACAGACTTTAGTAAAAATGGTGTCTTTCAAGTTTGTAAGCATTTATTGGTCTTCCCAAACTGAACAACACTAATACAAAAGAATCCCTAATTACTGTGAATGGTTGAACTTTCCTATAGGAAGTGGCTGAAAAATAGTACATCCTAACCCCACCTGTCAAGTCAAACCAACTCACAACTGCCACTCTGTTTAGCTGACATTAACTTCACAGTGTATTGTATGAGTACATTTTAATCAAGGTAACCTGGGTTACCTTGGGAAGTAATCTGCATTGCTTCCTGGAATTCCAAACATTTTCTTCAATTTCCTTTTTCCATCTTTATTAAAATTAGACTACAAATAAGCAATCCCATGCAGAACACAAATAACAACAAAAACAACTACCTAATTTCTAATGACCCTATATATGGCAAATGAATTGGGGCCAAATAAAATCTTAAATCCAGAGAACATTTTGTCCTAATTTTGTTTTGAAGACACTAGCTCATTCAACACTTTCATTTAACCTAGTATGGGTCTAAGTACAGGAGAAATAATAATATTGAAGTTTGGAAAAGCCAAGCATAAGCTGAGCATAAGCCAAGCATTCTCAATTCACACTGCCATACCTCTGTGGCCTAGCCTTCCCACTAGAGTTTCACATCCTTCAGTTTCCATGATGTTGAGATCAACTCCTGATTGCTCTAATATCCCTTGATTTTTCCTTCTTTAAACCCATAGTTACAATCTACAACACTAATTTGACGTATTCGAATTTTTGTGTCATCAGTTACAAGCTTCCAAGTTTGTCATAAGCTCTTTGATGATGGTCTGCCTTGCCCAGTTTTCAGATTGATAAATTGATGCCATAATAAAATGGTATTTGATTAGAAATAGAAATGATTCATCAGTAATGAACCAACATGTTCTAGAAGAGGTGATTTGCTTCTCTGATAGAATCATTGCTTGCCCTGTGAGAAGACAGTGAAAAAAGTTTCAAAGACAAAGTTCTTTCTATTTAGTAATAGCAGCTAAAAGAACCCAAAGAACAGTTATAAAAACTACAATTATTTTTTTTTAAAAATTATTCTTATTATTTTAAATAATAAAAAGCAGAATAAAGAGGATAAAATACCAGACTAGGAAAAATTCTATTCTACTCAAAGCAGAAAATCTCATCATTAATACATAATATGAAATGATAATTTAGTGACAGGTTTCTAGTGACAATGTAAAACAGGAGAAAAAGGACAAATAAATGTTAAACTCTATTATATGCATTTCATTGCTAATAGCAAGATAATTGCCTCTGCATTGTGTATGTCTTTGATAAAGTAGAAATTAAGTCTGGTAGATTAGGCATTTTTTGTAAAACAATGCTACTAGAATCACTTGTAAAAATTTTATTACTGATGCTTAGATGTTGTACCATGACAAGTAACAGATTCTTTCACCCCCAACTTTGCTTTCCCACACATGGCCCTGCTGTGCAGATTAGAAGAGTTACTGCAGTCTTCCATGAAATCCTCACTGTCAAAACAAAGTTGCCTGTCTTGGGTAAAGGTATTTCAAGGGCAGCTTGTACATTTCCTTGAATCATTTCCTTTATCAGCAGTGATGTCAGTGTCAAGAAAGTAAATTTATATTTGAGAATCAAGAGGAGGCCTATTCACATTTTCAATTCATTCAACAAATATTTATTGAATACCCACTACATATTATATTCCCATATAAATAAGTGTAAGCTACTTATATCCATCAAGGTTGTTATTGGCAACCTATAGGACTAATTCAAATTCAATCAAGAGAAAGAAAATTGTTGCAACTTTAATTGGTAGGTGACACACTTACTGAGAATATAGAACCACCGGATAGAGAACAGAGGGAAGCCACATAGCTAGAGCCACAGCCCAAACATGTCATGGCCCCTTGTGCATCGAGAATGTCATGACCACTGCTACTGTACAGTTCTCCAGAATTTGTGCCACCAAGATCAATTCTACAAACACTGCCATCCCAGGAAATGGGTTCAGAGGGCTTTATTACTATCACCAAAAATAGTTTTCTTCTGTGCATTGTTGTTCTTGGCACTACAGCCAGAAGCAAAGTCAAGGGTGGGTACAGCTGATTGAGTTCTATCATCACGAGTATCTGGTCAGGTGCTGAGTTGCATATTGTGATCCCAGTGATTTAGTAGGCTGAGGCAGGGGCATCACACACACGTTTGAAGCCAGACTGGGCAACTTCGCAAGACCCTGTCTTAAAATAAAAAAATAAAAAGATGTAGGTTAGTGGTAAAGTGCCCCTATGTTCAATCTGCAGTGCTCCCTTCCCTCTTGTAAAAAAAAAAAAAAAATTAAAAACCACACACCCAGAATATCTGGCATTTTGAAACTTCTACATTTGGAAAAACATAGCATGCCAAGACTATCCATCATCAAGATAATCTATTGACCTATTGTTTCAATCTTGTGATAATCCAAATGCTATTAATGGGAAAACAGCAATTTGCAATGTATTTGCATTAGATCTGCAAAACAAATTTGGACTTACTCTTCCCAGTAAGGCAACAGTAAGCATTCAGATGGTCATGGTTTGAATAGTTCTCTGCTCACCTCTCTTCTCTGAAGTGGTATCACAGACTTTATATAGCTTGAGACTCGTAGAAGAAAATGTGAGAAATAAATATTTTAAAAACTATGTAGAGGATTTCTCCGAAGGGAGCGAAGCAGTACTTGGTCGGCGGACCGCCCCGTGGATGGAGTTTGGGACGCGCCCAAGTTAATTAGCCGCGAGTTACCAGAGAGGGATTACAGCGAAGCGGATTCTGCAGGCTCCTGCCAGTGGCACACTAGCCGCGCTGAGTGCTAAATTCCAGCTTTGAAATACAGGAGAGAATCGGTCCAGTTCGTTTCCCGACACCGGTCGGAACACGCAGGAGAACTGCAGCCGCCATCATGGAGAGCTGACGCAGTTATCCCTGTTTTCTACGATCTCAGCTCATTCAACTACAGAACAGGTGATTCCAGGCTGGTATTTGCCTGCGTCGCGCAGACAGATCGCTCAGGCTCGGGATTGGAAACTCTGAGGAGAATACTCTTCAGGCCTCACCCCTGGCAAGGCGGGCGCCGGGCTTTGAGCGGCCAGATTCTAGTTCCCCGGGTTGCTTTGGCCCAGGGCGGGAGATCCTTCTTGGCCCGGGGCTACGGAACCCGCGGCGACTGTGTCTTTGACCCTGCCCCTGTCTGAGCGTACACTGAGCTGGGAGTGGTTGGAGCTGCCAGGCCCGGGCGGGGGCCGCCTGGGCCTGAGGTTGGGGTACCTCTGTGGACCCTGCTCCGAGCAGAGTGTGGCAGGGATCGGAGAGGCTGGGTTCTGGCCCTCGTGGCTGCTTGAGCCCAGGGCCGCGGAGCCTGCGGGGACCGCGAGCTGAGGCCAGCCACAAGTGAAACTTGCGACGAGGGGCAGCGGGTCTCTGTCTCCTGGAACAGTTTTGACCCGGAGCTGGAGAGCCCGTGGGAAGTGCGTCTTAGACTCTGCTCCAAGGGGAGCGTACACCGAGCAGGGAGAGTTTGGTGCGGCCAGGCTTGGGCACCTAGCAGGGAGAGTCTGGTGCGGCCAGGCTTGGGCTCCCGGGGCGGCTCTGGCCTGGGTTTGGGGAACCCGCTGCGGTTGCCCTGAGGAGCCTGCTCCTAGCAGAAAGTGGCGGGGATCGGAGAGACCGGCTCCTGGCTCCCGAAGCGGCTCTGGCTCAGGGTTGGGGATCCTACAGGGACTGCTTCTTGGTCCGGGTCCTGCTGGGTACTGCGGGGGCCTGGAGGGCAGAGTGGAGCTGCCTCCTGTGCCCAGAGCAGGCTAAGGGTCCCGCCGGTGTGGTATCGCGACACCCCAACTGCAGTTGGGGCCGAGGAGAGTAGCCGCCCACGCCTGGAACAGGACCAGCGACCCGACGGCAGGGTAGCCAAGTCAACCCACTTGGAGTAGAGGCCGTGAAGAGCTGCCGTCTGACCCTGCAAGGTAGGCAGTCCTGCGTCCCACTGGCAGGACAGGCTTGGCAGCCGGCCAGTGTAGTGGACGAGTAGCATCGAGGCAGTCACGTCACACTGGTTGGAGTGGGGGTTGAACAGAGCCGCCGCCAGCATCCGGAAGGAGCCCAGAGACCCGTTGGAGAGGCAGTTAGGTACCCCCACTGGGAGTGGGGGTTGAGCAGAACTGCAGCCCAGGCCCGCAGGGTGGGCAGATCTGAGACCCACCGGCGGAACAGGCTTGGAGGCCGACCAGCGTGGTAGACACGTCACATCAATTGGAGTAGGGGTGGAGAAGAGCTGCTGCCCACGTCCGGATCAGGACCAACGATCCGAGGACGTGGTAGGAACGTCACCGCAATTGGAATGGGGGCAGAGTAGAGCAGCCACCCGTGCCCGCAGGGCGGGCAGACCTACGACCAACCAGCGTAGTATATAGATCACCCTGATTAGAGGAGGATCACAGCCACTACCCGCCCTACAAGAGAGATATCCCAAATATACAAGAGCAACAAAAATAAACAGGGGGAAAAATTTCAAAAACACAACAGTTTCACGAAGCAGAAAGAAACGCAAGCAACATGAAAAGACAAGGAAAGAAAGGACCACAAGCAATGCAGGTCAACTCAACCCTAGAAGAGGTAATAGCTGCAACAGATGGAATGTCAGATAAAGAGTTCAGGATATACATGCTTCAGATGATCTGGACTCTCAAGGAAGACATGAGACAGCAAAATCAGACAATGAAAGATCACATTGACAAGGAACTACAGAAACAAATCCAGGAAGTAAAAGATCAATTTCACAGGGAGCTAGAAGTAATAAAGAACAAACAAATAGAAATCCTAGAAATGCAGGAAGCAATAAACCAACTTAAAACCTCAATTGACAATACTACCAGCAGAATAGATCACTTAGAAGATAGAACATCAGACAATGAAGACAAAGTATTTCAACTTGAGAAGAACATAGACAGTTCAGCAAGATTGCTAAGAAACCATGAGCAGAACATCCAAGAGATATGGGATAACATTAAAAGGCCAAACTTAAGAGTCATTGGGATACAGGAGGGCACAGAGCTCCAAACCAGAGGAATGAACAATCTATTCAATGAAATAATACGAGAAAACTTCCCAGACTTGAAGAATGAAACAGAATCCCATATCCTAGAAGCCTACAGGACGCCAAAAGTGCAAAATCATAAGAGATCCACACCTAGACACATTATAATGAAGATGCCCAACATACAGAATAAGGAGAAAATTTTAAAAGCTACAAGAGAAAGAAAGCAGATTACATTTAGGGGCAAACCAATCAGGATAACAGCTGATCTCTCAACACAGACTCTGAAAGCTAGAAGATCCTGGAATAACATATTTCAAACACTGAAAGAAAATGGGCTCCAACCAAGAATCGTGTATCCGGCGAAATTAAGCTTCAGGATGGAAGATGAAATTAAAACCTTTCACGATAAACAAAAGTTAAAAGAATTCGCAGCTAGAAAACCATCTCTTCAAAAAATCCTTGGCAAAACATTACAGGAAGAGGAAACTGAAAATAACATTGAAAACCATCAGTGGGAGATAGGACAGTAAAGGGGGGAAAGTAACCAAAGAGGAAAACTAATCAGGTTTAGTAACATAAATAAACAAATATGACTGGAGGAACAAACCTAATCTCAATAATAACCCTAAATGTTAATGGCTTAAACTCACCAATTAAGAGACACAGGCTAGTCGAATGGATCACAAAACAAGATCCAACAATATGTTGCCTACAGGAGACGCATTTGATAGGAAAAGATATACATAGACTGAAGGTGAAAGGCTGGGAAAAATCATTCCACTCATATGGACTGCGGAAACAAGCAGGAGTGTCCATACTCATATCAAACAAAATAGATTTCAAGCCAAAATTAATCAAAAAGGATAAAGAGGGACACTGCATACTGCTCAAGGGAACCATACACCAACAAGACATAACAATCATAAATATATATGCCCCAAACAATGGTGCACCTACGTTCATCAAGCAAACTCTTCTCAAGTACAAGAGTCTAATAGACCACCATACAATAATCATGGGAGACTTCAACACACCTCTCTCACCACTGGACAGATCTTCCAAACAAAAGTTAAATAAGGAAACTATAGAACTCAACAACACAATTAACAACCTAGACTTAATTGACATATATAGAATATACCACCCAACATCAAGTAGTTACACATTTTTCTCAGCAGCACATGGATCCTTCACAAAAATAGATCATATATTATGTCACAGGGCAACTCTTAGACAATATAAAGGAGTAGAAATAATACCATGCATCCTATCTGATCATAATGGAATGAAACTGAAAATCAACGATAAAAGAAGGAAGGAAAAATCATGCACCACGTGGAGAATGAACAATAGGTTACTGAATGACCAATAGGTCATAGAAGACATCAAGGAGGAAATTAAAAAATTCTTAGAGATAAATGAAAACACTGACACAACATATCGGAATCTATGGGACACATTGAAAGCAGTTTTAAGAGGAAAATTCATTGCTTGGAGTTCATTCCTTAAAAAAAGAAAAAACCAACAAATAAATGATCTCATACTTCATCTCAAAATCCTAGAAAAAGAAGAGCAAAATAACAGCAAAAGAAGTAGAAGGCAAGAAATAATTAAAATCAGAGCTGAAATTAATGAAATTGAAACAAAAGAAACAATTGAAAAAATTGACAAAACCAAAAGTTGGTTCTTTGAAAAAATAAATAAAATTGACAGACCCTTAGCCATGCTAACGAAGAGAAGAAGAGAGAGAACCCAAATTACTAGCATACGGGATGAAAAAGGCAATATCACAACAGACACTTCAGAAATACAGAAGATAGTCAGAAATTACTTTGAATCCTTATACTCCAATAAAATAGAAGATAGTGAAGGCATCGATAAATTTCTTAAGTCATATGATCTGCCCAGATTGAGTCAGGAAGATATAGACAACCTAAACAGACCAATAACAATAGAGGAAATAGAAGAAACCATCAAAAGACTACCAACTAAGAAAAGCCCAGGACCGGATGGGTATACAGCAGAATTTTACAAAACCTTTAAAGAGGAACTAACACCAATACTTTTCAAGTTATTTCAGGAAATAGAAAAAGAGGGAGAACTTCCAAATACATTCTACGAGGCCAACATCACCCTGATTCCTAAACCAGACAAAGACACTTCAAAGAAAGAAAACTACAGACCAATATCTCTAATGAACCTAGATGCAAAAATCCTCAATAAAATTCTGGCGAATCGGATTCAAAAACATATCAAAAAAATTATACACCATGATCAAGTAGGATTCATCCCTGGGATGCAAGGCTGGTTCAATATACGGAAATCAATAAATGTTATTCACCACATCAATAGACTTAAAAATAAGAACCATATGATCATCTCGATAGATGCAGAAAAGGCATTCGACAAAGTACAGCATCCCTTTATGTTCAAAACTCTAGAAAAATTAGGGATAACAGGATCATACCTCAACATTATTAAAGCAATCTATGATAAGCCACAGGCCAGCATCATCCTGAATGGAGAAAAATTGAAGGCATTCCCTCTAAGATCTGGTACAAGACAGGGATGCCCTCTCTCACCACTTCTGTTCAACATAGTCCTCGAAACACTGGCCAGAGCAATTAGACAGACGAAAGAAATTAAAGGCATAAAAATAGGAAAAAAAGAACTTAAATTATCACTATTTGCAGACGATATGATTCTATACCTAACAGACCCAAAAGGGTCTACAAAGAAACTATTAGAGTTAATAAATGAATTCAGCAAGTGGCGGGATATAAAATCAACACGCATAAATCAAATGCATTCCTGTATATCAGCGACAAATCCTCTGAAACAGAAATGAGGACAACTACTCCATTCACAATATCCCCCCAAAAAATAAAATACCTGGGAATCAATCTAACAAAAGAGGTGAAAGACCTATACAATGAAAACTACAGAACCTTAAAAAGAGACATAGAAGAAGACCTCAGAAGATGGAAAAATATACCCTGCTCATGGATAGGCAGAACTAACATCATCAAAATGGCGATATTACCAAAAGTTCTCTATAAGTTCAATGCTATCCCAATCAAAATCCCAACAGCATTTCTTGTAGAAATAGATAAAACAATCAGGAAATTCATATGGAATAATAAAAGACCCAGAATAGCAAAAACAATGCTAAGCAGGAAGTGTGAATCAGGCGGTATAGCGATACCAGACTTCAAACTATACTACAGAGCAATAGTAACAAAAACAGCATGGTACTGGTACCAAAACAGGCGAGTGGACCAATGGTACAGAATAGAAGACACAGTAACCAATCCGCAAAACTACAACTATCTTATATTTGATAAAGGGGCTAAAAGCATGCAATGGAGGAAGGATAGCATCTTCAACAAATGGTGCTGGGAAAACTGGAAATCCATTTGCATCAAAATGAAACTGAATCCCTTTCTCTCGCCATGCACAAAAGTTAACTCAAAATGGATCAAGGAGCTCGATATTAAATCAGAGACACGGCGTCTGATAGAAGAAAAAGTCGGCTATGATCTACATACTGTGGGGTCAGGCCCCAAATTCCTCAATAGGACACCCATAGCGCAAGAGTTAACAACCAGAATCAACAAATGGGACTTACTCAAACTAAGAAGTTTTCTCTCAACAAAAGAAACAATAAGAGAGATAAACAGGGAGCCTACATCCTGGGAACAAATCTTTACCCCACACACTTCAGATAGAGCCCTAATATCCAGAGTATACAAAGAACTCAAAAAATTAGATAATAAGATAACACTTAACCCAATCAACAAATGGGCCAAGGACCTGAACAGACACTTCTCAGAGGAGGACATACAATCAATCAACAAGTACATGAAAAAATGCTCACCATCTCTAGCAGTCAGAGAAATGCAAATCAAAACCACCCTAAGATACCATCTCACTCCAGTAAGATTGGCAGCCATTATGAAGTCCAACAACAACAAGTGCTGGCGAGGATGTGGGGAAAAGGGTACACTTGTTCATTGTTGGTGGGACTGCAAAATGGTGCAGCCAATTTGGAAAGCAGTATGGAGATTTCTTGGAAAGTTGGGAATGGAACCACCATTTGACCCAGCTATTCCCCTCCTTGGTCTATTCCCTAAAGACCTAACAAGAGCATGCTACAGGGACACTGCTATATCGATGTTCATAGCAGCACAATTCACGATAGCAAGATTGTGGAACCAACCTAGAAGCCCTTCAATAGATGAATGGATTAAAAAAATGTGGCATTTATACACAATGGAGTATTACTCTGCAATAAGAAATGACAAAATCATAGAATTTGGAGGGAAATGGATGGCATTAGAGCAGATTATGCTAAGTGAAGCTAGCCAGTCCTTAAAAAACAAATGTCAAATGTCTTCTTTGATATAAGGGGAGTAACCAAGGACAGGGTAGAGAGGAAGAGCTGGAGAAGAAGAATAACATTAAACAGGGATGATAGGCGGGAGGGAAAGTGAGAGTTAAGGGAAATTGCATGGAACTGGAAGGTGAGCCTCAGGGTTATACACAATTACATATAAGAGGAAAGGAGGAGTAAGAGAAAAATTATATAAGTGGAAGAAACGATTTATAGTAGAGGGGATGGAGAGAGAGTAGGGGAGGGGAGGGGAGGGGTGAGGGGACAGTGGAGAATGGGATAGACAGCAGAATACATCAGTCACTAGAAAGGCAATTTGTAAATCAATGGAAATGTAACTGATGTGACACAGCAATCTGTATACGGGGTAAAAATGGGAGTTCATAACCCACTTGAATCAATCTGTGAAATATGGTATAATAAGAACTATGTAATGTTTTGAACAACCAACAATAAAATAATTAAAAATAAATAAATAAATTAACATGAATGATACAAAAAAAAAACTATGTAGATATTAAAATAGTTGTGTTAAAATCATTTCCTGTTGAAAATACTAACACATTTCTAATTCCCATTGAAGTAACTTTTCTATAAACTATTCTTTTTAAAAACATAATAATCAGGAGTTGAAAGGTGTAGTTTAATCAAAAGTTTACCCTGGACTATGGAACAGATCCTCAGTTTCTATTTCCTTGATAACAGGTCTTGCTATTGCTTTAGCCATCTCATGACCAAAATCAAGAGTCTTCTCCCACAAGCTGTCATTGCTTCTAGCAATTTTCTGCTCACTGATTCTCTCTCACTTCTAGGCAGCCAGACATCTTTTCCCCCTTGCCTACTATTATTAAATTCATTTAATATCAACTCTATTTATGGAAATTCCCACTAATGGGAAAGTTCTTTTCTTATTCTCCAAACTATTTTTTATTAATTTAATGTAAATGTTAATTTAATATCATTTCACAAACTTTTCCTGTTTAATGTCAATTAAGAAGTCACTGGTTTGCTACTCAAAACAGCACTTAATGTCAATTACTGCAATCAGCCTTTCATTTGAAAACTGAATTTTTAAGTGAAACTGATTTTAATATGTCTTTAAATTTGCTCAGTAATGAGTTGAGCAGATTATAAAAGACAATTCTTTAAACTTTTTATTATTGTTAAAGAACTGAAAATGGCTACTTGAGTTTTCTAAGTGATCAAAACTGTACATCAAAAAGTTAAATAATGCAAAATTGCTAGCATTAATACAGGTAGTTCTTTACTGGATTAACCAAAGTTTCGTTCATTCTCTCAGATAAATCTTTACCCCATATTTCTACCAAATGTCATTTTGATATTTTGTCAGCTCTTCTTTTGTCAGGGTTCTTTCCAACTTTTTATGCTTTACACAATATAGCCATCATATACAATTTGGTTTTATGGAAGAGCTCAAAGTTATGTTCTACCATTAGTTACATAAGCTATTATGAACATATTAATTTGTAGCAAGAGAAGAAAGAAAATACAATTCTACCTATCATGAAAGAAATACCACACCTATATCGTGACAAATTTATGAAATAAAAGTGAAAAGTATAACATGGTATATTAACATATTAAGAATGTTTCACCTCTCTCACCTAATTTGACCACTTTTTAACATTAATAGTGTAATGAATTTAAATCTTATTTTAAAGAAGCAAACATGTCCATAGGGTGTTAGGTTTTCCTTTTGTCATATACTTAATTCTTTTCTTTCAATCCAGTGAAACACACCAAATTACATATTTCCGAAGATTATTTTGCCTTTCTTTGGTTATCACATGTAGATTCAAAGTTATATCTAGTTAAAATCGCTCTTGATTGGGCATCATATTTAGTTATTGCTCATAGCTTTAGGTGGTCAAGTAGACTCAGAAATTGCATATGGTATTAATAGCCCTTAGTACTCAAATTATACTCTACAATATTCCTAATCCTCATCTTTTTGTTTGAAAATACTAGAGTTTCTTTCACTATAAACAAATTTCATAAAACAAAAACAATGAGAAAAAGTTGTAATTCTAGTGAGTCATGACAAATGTCATAATATTGATAAACTGTTGATGTTAAGGCTTCTATAAGGTTACTGTTAGCCATTTAATGTTCTCCAATTGATCATAATATATCCTTCCTGGTGAAAAAGGAATTGTTGTAGGTTATAACCAAAGTGAACATTTCCAATTTGATATTAATTAGTCCATGTTCACCTAAGAAATTTCAGGTATTGCTGAACCAACCAAGGTCTCTCCCATGACTAGTCCCATTCCTCAGCAATTGAGGGAAAATGAAGACAGAGAAGAAATGAAGAAGAGCTGAGAAATATCAAAGCATGACAACATGTAGGGGTTTTTGTCTTCCATCTTTGTACTCCTGTGATTACAAAAAAAGGTGATGATTTGACTTATGTGTGATTATCAATCTGGAAAGAAAAATGTGAAGATTTGAATTCTAGTTCCAATAGTTCAGTCTTTATGGGACTCAAATTTCATCCTGTACACAATGAAAATACACACACACACAGTTAATATAAAGCTTTAAACTGAGAATTTCAAATGAACTAATAGAAAAGAGTGTGATATTAATGCTGAGAACTAAACATACATAGAATAATAGATTATTCCAAAGTCCTATAAAAGATATGAAATTATAAACCTTCATGAATTCCAACATAAGTGTTCAAGGATGTAATGTTTCACATATGAAAAACTACATAATATTCAATATATTTTCAATTATTGCACCATTTTGCCCAACATACTCCACAATACCACATTTTCCAATGGAAAATACCTCACTCTGTGTCATCAAACTTCATTATTGATTCATTGTACAGTTTAGGAATGGAAATAAATTCAGAGGAAGATATTGAAATCAATTTGTCTTCAATTATTCAATTTGGCCTTATATAATTTCCTTCATCTTTCATGAACCTGCTTTCTCATCTATAAAATAAGAAGAATGGATTACATAATCTCTAAAATCCTTTTCAATGCCACCATTTGAAGATCCTATATGACTTTTTGATCCTATATGACTATTTAAGCACTGCCAACTATTTCAACGATGTTCACATATTTAGGTGAGGGGAACTTTGAAGTTCTGCCCCTTATAATCTTTGAGATTGCAATGAAAGGACACAACAGGTGACACACTGTGTACTTGTGATTTTCCTCAGTCTTGTTTTCTCAGGTTGAGAGCAAGGCAGCTACAGTCCTCTGGCAGTGAGAACATTTGAGCTGAAAGTAGACTCAGCGAGAGCTTTCTACTCAACATGGCCCAGCCAGAGACTGCTTTAAAGTATTAATTTTATCCCTCTAAGAGACATGAAGTAATTCAGCCAAGCATAGTTAGCTCCCCTTTCCTATGACTGGAACTCAAGAGGTTGGAAGCTATATATATTGATATAGTAACCTGGGAAGAAAATAATTGCAAGACATGGCTTTCCCCTAGTGAGCAGAAAATGGGGTAAATAAGAAGTTTCAGTGGTTGGCTGGGAAAAAGTATAATAAAAGTTTTTGAGTTCTAATCACAGAATAGACAGACGTGAGAGAATATCACTGCCTAGGTCCTAGGGGATATTTTAGTACCATATTTACCCTAATACTTTCATCCTGTAGGAAGAATTCTAGAATCTAGACAGATGTTACCTCTCACCCCACCCGAGGCAAGGATGGAAATTTATGGATTCTATCCCAAGTGAAGTGCTGTCACATTTATTTATGGTTCCATCTGTCCACACAACCAATAGTAAAGCCTTCCTCCCTATTTAAGTTTCTGAGATTGAAAAATGACTATATTGGCTACTATACTTGGTATCTAAAGAGAACCAGCAAACTCTATGTAAATTCCAGAAACCATTCCTCAATAGCTATAAAATAGATATAAAAACATAAAATGTGACATTTTCATTTATATTATCCAAAGTTTAGCATCATTCTATGGGGTTATAATTTTATGGGGTTCTTTAAAGCAGATAAGAAAATTATGGAATGCTTGTCATTTTTTTTCTGAAGAAATTCCACTTCAATGTAAACTAGCTGAGAACACAGTGGGAAGAATTGTTTTGATTAGATGATCAAAGTTAATAAAAAAGCTAAAGTTAGATAGAAAAACTTCACTAAATTTTCTTGGGATATTATACTAGTTAAATTTCCACAGGTAATTTTCCAATAATCTTAATTATAATCTAGAAAGAAATATACTTTTAAGGTGAAAAAAGTCTCTTGGTTCATGCCCTCTAGGTTTCATTCCCACACAGAAGTTTAGTTTCTGCTAGGTCTACATAATACAAGGAAAATAATTCTTTCTGGGAATTGAAAAACTCAAAAACCAAAACTGTTGAGGGTTAGGAATCTGGTAATTGAATATGGAAGAATGAGGAGAAGGATAACAGGCACAAAAACTTCTAGAAGTACAATGAAAAGGGGAAATGCTTGGGCAGTAGAAAGGAGAAAAAGACAAATCAGAGCCCCGCCAGCAAGACCCTGCCTCCTCTACTGAACAGTCAGTCCCAAACACAGGCCTACAGCAGCTGCTTCAAAACACATTAAACAAAGAAGCAACCATTGACCAAAGACAGCATTTGTCTTATGAGAAGAAACAGTATGGGAGTTAGACAGACCTTGGACCTTGATCTTGACTCTGTCGCTTGCCAATCCTGTGATCTTGGTTGAGCCACTAAACTTACTGAATTTGCTTCCCGCTCTATAACGTGTGGATCACACTACCTGTCTCAGACACCACTATGAATGTCGCTGGGTAGGATACCTGACACAGAGACAGGCGTAAAATCACTACTCAACAACTACTAGTTTCCCTTTGCCTTTTTCATTCTAATTCAAAGTTCACCCAAAAGGTCATCTATTTGACCATAATTTTTTGTTCTACTTACCTATTACATAATAAATGACAAGAAACGATGTTTTCATCATAAAAATATCTGACAACACAGAGTACATAGAGTAAAATATCTTCTCACTCCTTTCTCAGCCTCCAACACCACCATCACTCCGAAAGAAGCTGTGTCTAATAGTTTCCATTTATTTTTGTACTTCCTGGGCTTTATATACATATATAATACATAATTTTGGTGTTTTCACATATATAGGATTTCATTATATAATTTTTTCTGCAGCTTGCTATTTGAATTTGACAATATATCTTGAAGATCTATCAAAATTAATGAATATAGACTTACCCCATTGTGAAAAGTAGTCCTGATGTCTCCAACAATTCATTTAACCATTAGTTTTTTAATAAATATTTAGTTATTTTTCCTGTTCCACCATTACCAATGAACGCATTGTATATACCTTTGTGATCATGGTTGAGCACTGCCTTAGAATAGAGATTTAGAGTCAGAGACACTGCACAAAGTGAAATATCTGAAAATTCTGATGCATAATCCAAGATTGTCCTAAAAATTGTTAGATAAATTTATTCTCCAGTCCAAAAGATATGAAAAAATAATTTATCTATACCAGGGGATGGGAAACCTTCCTGTAAAGGCCAGTGGTATTGTTTGAATGTGTCTCCTCTTAAATTGAGGTGTTGACAAAGTGAAAGTATTGAAAGCTGGAGTTTTAATATTTATTTATTTATTTAATTGATTTTATTTTTTAAATACATGGCAGTGGAATGCATTACAATTCTTATCACACATATAGAACATAATTTTTCATATGTTTGTTTATATATAAAGTATGTTCATACCAATTCATGTCCCCATACATGTACTTTGGATAATGATGTCCATCACATTCCACCAACATTGCTAACCCCCTGCCCCTTCCCTTCCCCTTCCACCCCTCTACCCTATCTAGAGTTCCATGTTCCTCCTCCCTACCCCACTATGAGTCAGTCACCTTATATCAGAGGAAACATTCTGCATTTCTTTTTTGGGGATTGGCTAACTTCATTTAGCATTATCTTCTCCAACTCCATCCATTTACCTACAAATGCCATGATTTTATTCTCTTTTATTGCTGAGTAATATTCCATTTTGTATATATACCACATTTTTTAATCCATTCATCTACTGAGCAAGAATAAAAGGTTGGTTCTACAGTTTAGCTATTGTGAATTGTGCTGCTATAGACATTGATGTGGCTGTGTCCCTGTAGTATGCTGTTTTTAAGTCCTTTGGGTATAGACTGAGGAGAGGGATAGCTGGGTCATGTGGTAGTTCCATTCCCACTTTTTTCAAGGAATCTGCATACCACTTTCCATATTGACTGCACCAGTTTGCAGTCCCACCAGCAGTGTATGGGTGTCTCTTTTTCCCTACATCCTCGAAAAGCTGGTTTTTAAAGAAGTTATTAGGCAATGACAGTTTCCTCATTATAAGTCAGAGTAAGGCCCTTAGGTAAGAAGTTTCACACAATTTTCAGTTAGCTTGCTCTTCTACTTCTGTGCCATGAGAGGACACAGCAAGAAAACTTTTACTGGTTTCTAGTACCTGAATCTTGGACTTCTCCATCTCCAGAACTATGAAAAATAAATTTTCTTTATAAATAACCCAGTCTAAGGTACTCTGTAATAGCTAGGATTTATGTGTTCACATAGTCTCTTCTATTATAGGGCAAACACAGTCTAGACACCCCATAAATGAATGAGTGTGGCTGTGTTCAATAAGCTCTTATTTATAAAAATATGGCCTGTGGGTTGTAGTTTGCTAATCCCTACTGTGGGGTATACTCTATACCCTCACTGTGGCTATTGATGCAGCTTCTTCATTAGAGCAAGAATAAAAGCTATATATTTTTTTTCAATAAGTTATTTTACCATATTGAAATTATTTGATTATATGTGTAAGTTCTTTAAATAGATTGTGAACTATTTGAAGATAGGAATTACATCATGTTCATCATTACATCCCAATATCTAATAGAGTGACTACTATATTAAACATTTGTCACTAACTTGAAGAATGGTAAGTAGGCAAAAAGAGGACTAGAGATCATTACAAATTTACAACACCACAATTATTAAAAACATCTTGCTCTAAAGTGATAATATTTTCTAGCTTGCAGGCTCCTACCAGCAACAATATTTTAAATTCTCTTTTCCAAATGTTTGAAGAATATTATGGGGCTATGTCTATATTTTCAATTTGCTCCCAATTTGCTTTTCTTTGATTTTGGTTTCACTTCAAGCAAAAGTACAGCATTTGTATGTTATTAAAATTTTACCATCTTTAAAATTATTGACGTTATTTACTTTTTTAGTCATTTTTTTATTTCTTAAATAAAAATTAAAACTGCATTGTCAAAAAGTCATTTAGAAATTCCAAAAATAAAAAATCAATACACATCTTCTGGTTAATAAAGTAAATAAAGAAGTAAATAAATGTATTTTTATTGCACTGTTCTTTCAAGAAAAATTAGAACACTAGTAAAAAAGTTAAGCCATTATTAAAATTCCACATTTAGGGCTTGCCTAGCATGTGTGAGGCACTGGGTTTGATCCTCAGCACTACATAAAAATAAATAAAGTTATTATGCCCATCTCTGACTAAAAATATTTTTTTAAATTCCACATTTAATAACACAAAAATACAGTTACAGGTCCAACCATTAACTAGGTATTGAGCTTTCAATCTAATTTTTCAAAGCTCTGCAACTTTTTACGTTGAACCAGAATGCAATAAATGTCAACGGAAGGAAACTAATCATACATGTAAAACCACTCATGTTTTTAACTTATCACTCCACCCACAAACAATGAAAGCCTTGAAAAGTTACTTTTCTCCCAACAAAGATTCTTTCTCCAGGCTAGGATCACTCCTCAGTTTGTACTCAGAATCAAAAGTGACCCAGAGACTAAATCGTATATGCTAAATGTGTTAGATTTTCATCTCTGTGAGCAAAATGCCTGACACAAACAACTTAGAGGAGGAAAAGTTTATTTAGGTTCATGGTTTCAGAGGTTCAATCCATAGCTTGCCACCTTCATTGCTCTGATCCTAAGAAACAGAACATCATGGCAGAAGACAAGCATTACTCAGCTCGTGACAACTGAGAAACAGAAAGGGAGAGAGGGAAAGAGGCTACTGCGAACATTAACCCTTCAAGGGCACACCCCTAGTGATGTGCCTCCTCCAGCCATGGTCCCCTGCTACAATCACCACACAGCTTATTCCTTCAAACTAGGACAGATTGATTAGGTTATAGCTCTTATAATCTAATCAGTTCACTCTGAATATTCCTGCATTAACATGGGAGCTTTGGGGAGGACACTTCATATTAAAACCATAACACTAATATATGAATTCAGAACATTTTTCCCCTTTCTGAAATTTTAGCTCAGCTACCTTCTTTGATTGTACTGCTCTCTTATTTTCTAAAAATATAATATTGTTGAACTCATATAGTTTTTTTTCTAGTTATTCCAGAAGAATATTGCTAAATAAGTTGCATGGTTATACCAGGTCAGGTTGAATTAAAAACCCAAAACAAAATTATTTTTGATAATAATTGATGACTGACATTTGTCCTCAGTCTGAGTATATTTTCTTTCTTAAGTTGCATAAATTATAACAGACTTAGTGATTTAAAACAATTGATCTATATATTTATCATCTCTTAGTTGCTGAAGGTTACTAGACTCAGCATGGGTAAGATGGGTCCTCTGTCCAGGGTTTCAAAAGGCTACAATCCATGTTGGTCAGCCTAGATTCCTTTCATATCACATGATATTATTCCAAGTTCACATGGTTGTTGGCAAAACTCAGTTTCTTATAGTTGTAGAACTGAGAACCCATTTTCTTGCTGCTCATCAGCTGAGACCTTCTCTCACCTCCTGAGGACATTTATAATTCCCTTCCTGATGGCTTTCTCCCGGACACTCATGCAAGCCTTTTTACAATATGACAACTCACTTCTTCAGTGTCACTAGGGGAAACTCATCTGTAAGATGCAGTTCTCAATAATATAACAATAGCAGATGTTAACTATCCCAACCCCCATTGCCATATTCTATTGCCTAAAAACAAGTCTCAGGTTCTACCTACACTCAGGAGGAGGAGCTTATAAAAAGACATGACTTACAGAGGTCCCTTCATTATGCACACCACAATGACATAATAAAATGGTTGAAGTTGTGGTAGATTAGAAAACACACACCTTCCCAGCAAAGGGCACTGCTCTTCAGCTTAATACTGGGCTGTATACAATGATGAATGCGGACCTGATATTTTCAAATCTTCCAATTTGAGAGACACTAAAAGTTAGAACTCTAGATATTTGTGGGAAATCAAAAACACTATTTGTGTTAACAGTGAAAACACTGTACAAGCTAATAACTGTCAGGCCAAATAAAGATCATCTGCAGGGTAGATGGAGCCACAAAGACACCAGTTTTCAATCTCTGGTCTACTGACACAAGTTATTGCCAAAGAAGGCTCTTGAATATGAAAAACTGAGAAAAAATACATATCCATTAAAAAGTACATAATTTATGAGAGAGTATTTAGTAACATAAACTTAAATAGAAATCACAGATTGTCCTTCTTCACTATGCAACCACACATTCGAATACATTATTTTTTTAGCCAGTATTTGTCCTCATTCAAAGATATGTGATAATCATACATAAAAATAAAATGAAACCTATGTATAGACCCTATCTATATAATCTGTAACATGGTAAGAATAAGAAACCAGTGGAGAGGTTAGTCATGAAGATGCTTTTCAGGAAACAGTATTTAAGATATCATGCCACCATTGAAATCATTCTATATAATCATAAAATATATAACAGCAATGAGTAATTTAATATTACTAAGAATACATACAAGGTTTCAGAAAACGCATAATACAGTGGGAAATTTTTGTTTGTTTGTATACCCTATAAACATTTATTCCACATTTCTTATATGTTAGACTTTATATTGGGCACTGGGAATGCAGTGGAGAATGTGGTAGGCAAGATCACCATTATTATATTGGGTGAGAGTCTAGATAACAATAAACAAATAAAACAGGTTTTTTTTAAAAAATAAATCATTGTAATGTTTAAGTGGTATGAATGAAACAAATGAGAGGAAAAAAAAGGAAACCAAAAGAGAATTTTAAAATATTAAGACAATGTCACTGAAATTAGGACAGATTTGAAATAGCATATTAAAAATATAGATTGAATTCAAGAGGGTTCAAAAGAGTGGTATGGGAACTGATAAAAAAAAAATGAGCAACAGAGTAAAGGTCTGCCTTGCTGCAATAAAAAGTAGACTCAAACACCTAGTGGTTTACAAAACAAGCTACATTCCCCTGCCTATGCTATGTGACTCCAGGTTGTATTTAGTTCTATTCCATATGTAGTCTCATTCTGCAACCCAGGTTGGAAGCCTTAATCTGGGATATGATTCTCACAAAGAAAAAGAGCAAGGAGGTTAGCAAAAGCTAATGATATCTGTAAAAGATGCTAGTTGGAACTGCTACTTCCTACTGGCCTATCAACTCCATAATAAGGAGTTGGGAAAATATACTCTTCTCCAGGTACATTAGAAGATAATAGTGATACAACTCACTAGAAATGCCCAGCCTGTGTGATATTATTGAATTTCAAAAATAAAAGGGAAAAGTTTTTTAGTATACACATTTTAAACAAAAAGGAAATAGGGGATTAGAAGGAAATTAATCAGCTCTATAGCACATTCAATGCCAGTGATTCCTGGAGAATATTTCTATGAAAAGAAGACATGACTTGAGTTTTATAACTAGTCAAGGCATGTCCAGGTTGTTTGTTAGCAATCAAGTCTAATATTGTACCTTTTATGTTTTCCCCTCTATTGAAGATGAAAATCATAAAATTATTTTGTAACTTCACGGGGGAAAATGTGAATTAATTGCTAAATCATAAGTACATTTTTCACTTTAAAAAAGAAGAAAACTGAAGAGACTGGAATTCACTTTAAAAGTCAAATTTTGACTTTAACTTTAGGCAGCACTTATCTGTCACCTTCCCTGAAAGATGCTGACCTTGGACCTGACTTACCTTTTTCTTTTTTTCCCCCACACTGGGGATTGAACCCAGGGCTTTGGGCATGCAAGGCAAGCACTCTACCAACTGACCTATATACCCAACCCTGGACATGATTATACTAGAACTTCCCTTCTTTCCTGCCTCTTGGCTTTTGGTAGTTTTTTATACCTCCCCAAGGTATAAAGACTGGGAGCACCATTCTCTACAATCCCAGATTAGATTATGCCAGTGAGAGGAAATTGCACACAGATTAGAAAGCTGAAGATTTGCAGAAGCCATTTAGCTCAGTGCTGACAGCACACAAACAGAAGCTGTGGCAAAGGCAGCTTCTAGTTATCCTCTTGCAAATAGTCCATTTGGGTGTTAGAGGCCACTGAGATCATCAGCGGTGATTGTCCTTTCTAATTTCCTGAATGTCAGTTTCCCTGACTTTTACTGCTTCAGTTCTTTGAACAGTTGAGTAAACTTCCAACTGCCCTCCTCAGGCTCTTCCTTTCTTCAAGGGCCTAGACTAATTTTCTATTTCCCTAATGGACTTTGACTCAATATATACAAAATAGACAGCTTAATATTTGCAAAAACTCAGGCAATACCCATCTGCCTTCTTTTAAAAAAGTACTTAGATATAAAATACAGTTAAAAATAAACAAAAACAAGGAACTTACAAATAGAGAAATGGATTAAAAATGTGAAACAAAACTTTAAAAATTGGGGGAAATGATTATGCAATATAATGTAAAAACAAACCTTGACATTATAATATTTAGTACTACCTAAATCCTAGAGCCAGGGAAGAAAGAGTGAGGAGGGAAATTATAATGTGATCATGTCCAATGCCAACATCTTTAGGCAGGTGATGGATAAGTGCTGCTTAAAGTTAAAGTCACAATTTGACCTTTAAAGTAAATTCTAATTTCTTCAGATTTCTTCTTAAAGTGAAACACATGCTTGTGATTTAACAATTAATTCACATTTTTATTAGTCCTTTATCTGTCTATATCTGTGTTCATCAAATTGCTCCCTTAGTAATATCTGGATGGTTGCATTTTGGTTGATTTAAAATTTTTTTGTAATTTTCTAGGTTGTTTAGTTTGTTAATAATTTCAATAATATAATAAATCATTATGCTTTTTGTATAAGGACAAAAGTAATAACTAACTTTATTCCTTTTTCTGACCTTTGTGAAGTATATTTTTTTTTATTTTGGGAGAGTACTGGGAATTGAACTCAGGGACACTTGACCATTAGCCATATCCCCAGTCCTATTTTGTATTTTATTTAGAGACAGAGTCTCACTGAGTTGCTTAGCACCTCACTTTTGCTGAGGGTGGATTTGAACTCAGGATTCTCCTGCCTCAGCCTCCTGAGCCACTGAGACTATAGGCGTGCACCACCACACCTAGCAAGTATAGTATATATTACTTTGGATTAGTCAACAAACTGTTTTCTTAAAGTAACACAAATAACATTATTTGCTTCTGTGAAATTGATTAGTTGCATTTGGATTTTAACTATTTATCTTTTTGTTTAATATAATGCAGAATATTTAATTAACATACTCCACAGAACTTATGGGGAAAATACAATCTTGAAAATAAAACTTAAATCAATAATAGACCATACTATTATAAGAGAAAGGGTTATTTCTAAATGTCAACTATAAGTTAGTTATAGTTATTAACATTTTGTCAAGTATATTTTGCAATCAGTTGAAAAATGTTGATAGAGTTAAAAACAAAAGTAATAAAATCATTGAATTATTTTCTCTTTGATAAAAATGAAGTGAAAACCCAGGGGGAAATTTTGTTTGCTCATAGTGAAGAGCTCATTGAATCTTAGACTATTGATATACCTAACATTTAAACAGAATAAAAGACAATGTCTCTTATTTCTAAGTGTGTTACCGTTTAAGAAAAGGAGGGCAATAAAATACCATGTTTCTAAATGCCCCCCTTCTGTTCCTGGAAGAGAAAATCCAGATCCACATTATATGAAGAGAACTGGCTTTCTCTTATGTGCAATGGGGACCATGGAAAGTTAGTGTTATCACTAGAAAAGTACCTTCTTGACTGGACACCAGGACAGTTGCTCCTTGGGATGCTGGTCATATAAGCAAACCAAGCAAGCTAATGCTGATGACGTCACTGCTTCTGCAGCTTAACATAGAAAACCCATCTCTCAGTGGTGGTTGGCACAGAACTGAGGGCACTGTGGAAAGGATACATATCACTCACCCAGCTGGCTGCCACTAGACTGTGCCATGAAGAAAGGAGGCACTGCTTGGTACAAACACCTTAAGGGACAGAGGTGCTATCTGTTCAGCCTGTTGCCACTGTTCTTGGAGCCGTCACTGTTCTTTTGTAAGCTTTCCCCAGTGAAGCATTTTTGCTTTGGCTTTTTCCAACCCATTCCACTGCCCTGGCACAACTGGGCTGTGGCTATGACACGAAGCAAACTCAAGTTGGGAAAATCAGAGAGACAAACAACACACCAGCATTTCCAACTTATTGTTTTTACCATGACATCCATCCTGTTAAATTTGCCAGTAAACATAGTTATGAGGCACAGGGAGTCACTGACATACATCAGTATTATGGGTTTGGATATGAAGTGTTCCCCAAGACTCATGTGTTAAGGGCTTGGTCTCCAATGTAGTAGTGTTCAGAAGTGATTTGGGGGAAGTGATTTGGGGGGAGTGATTGGATCATGTATAAATTAATCATCAGAGGATTAATCCATTGATAGGTAAATAGATTACTGGGAGGTGATAGAGGCTGTGGGAGGTAGGACCTAGTTGAAGGAAGTAGGTCACTGGGGATGTGCCCTAGAAGGGTATTTTTTGTCCCTGGCCACCTCCTCACCCTTCACTACCCAACTGCCATGAACTGAGCAGCTTTTCTCTGCCACACCCTTCTACCATGAAGTTTTACCTTTGGAGCCATTCAGCCATGGACTGAAACCATGAGCCAAAATAAATCTTTCCTCCTTTAAATTGTTCATGTCAGGTATTTTACTCACAGTGACAAAGAGTTAATACAATCAATGTCACAAATGTACCTTACTAGGAGTCACAGTGAAGAGTATATAGTATACTCCTGGTTGCTGAGTCAACCCTATAAAGAATAACTAGAATTATTAAGCTCTGAATGCAGATGATATAATGCATTAAAATTGTCTGCATGTCTATCACTTCCCAAACCCCCTTCCAAGAAAGGATGGAGACAATTCTACATTCTACTCATTGGGATCATACTCCCCTGGTCACCAATGAAAGACTGGGGATAGGCCCCTGCCTAGGAGATTGTTCAGCACAAAAACTCTGTTAAATGGGAGTTACCTAAATTGGAGGTTGTTGCATTAAGTAGTTTATTAAATTTCTGAGCCTCTAACTAAGTGCCAAACACTCTGCAGGCAGCTGGGGCCACAATGCTCAACCCAAACAAACTTTGGCTCTACCTTCCCGAAGCTTAGCAGTTAGTGACAGGAAGAGTCACACAATCTCACCAATAAATCAAAACTTGTATTGCTCCTAAGAGGCTAGAGGGAGGAACCAGTCATATGGAAAAGAGGACTGTTCAATGTGGCTTCTTAGAGAAAGTGACATTTGAGCTGCTAGCTTAAGGAGGAGAAGCAATTAAGTGAAGTCATATGGGTACAGCTAGGTACTTGTCAAAGCCAAGAGCACTGCTGAATGAAATCACCTGGGGGAAAATAAAGCAGGAAATGAGGAGACCAGAACTGATACCCACAGAGCTACATTTAATAGCCAGGAAGAAGATTTTTAGATCTGAAAATGAGTCTACAAAAAAAGCAGCCAATGATATAGTCAGAAACCCAGAAAAAAATGATTAGATCAACCATAACGTTTTTGTGTGTGGTTCTTGCCTTGGGAAGAGTATACCGTTTTTAGAAGAGTTAAGATCCCAATATTATGCACAAGTAAAGAGAATTCACAAGCCTGGAAAAACACATGCAAAGAGGGAGGAGTTTGAGAAGCTTTGTTGCATGCCACTAAAACAAAGAGATAAAGTTACCTTAAAATCAGAGCAACAAATGTTTGCTTCTGAGAATCAATGGGATTATATAATTACTGGGGATATATGGTATTTTAAGTAATGTTCTGGTTTTTGAACTTGACTGCAGTCTTCTGACACTTGAATATGTAATAAATTATTTCTTGTGTTCTTAACTTTCTTGTATATCCTTACAATAAATATCTTTCAACTAAGGTGACTAAAGTTTGTCTATTTTCCAGATACATAAAAGGGTCCCATTAGCATGTCTAGAACATATAGGCTTAATAGCATCCTATACAGAATGATAGGAAATTGCCCTTGCTCCTAAGCCTAACTGAGTAAAATAGTGTCAAAAAGACAACTTTAAAAACTATGAAAAATATGAAGGGATTCTTTCTTTAAAGAAAACTTTAAGAATGTATATAACCTTAATGTGAAATAAACCATACAGATAATGGATTATATAGATAACTTCAATATATGGTCACAGAAATGGAGCATACTTTCAAGTATGAGGTAGGTGTTCTGAGGTAGAGGGAGACATTCCAGGTGGGGGATTAATGTTAGGAAAGGCATATGGGAGGAGGCTTATCTTGTGGCACTCATAATAGGATGGCACAGCACTGGCCCCAGCATTAGTCTTCCATCTGTACTGTAACAAATTTCCTGAGAAAATCAGTTTAAGGAGGAAAGGCTTATTTTGGCTCATAGCTTCAGAGGTTTCAGTCCACGGTTGCCTGGCTCCATTTCTACGAGCCTGTGGTAATGTATAACATCATGGTGGAAGGGCATGGCATAGTAAAGCTGCTCAGCTCATGGCAGTCAGAAGAGATTGACTAGCAATCACTTATACCTATAAAACCCTGCTCTTTATAAAGTCACACCAATATCTGTAAACAGCAATAGTTTATTTTTCCAAGTTTGCCAGTCAAATGCTTCTAGTCTTCCAGTTAGTTCCTTAGGTTCTTCCAAAAGTTATCCTAAATTTGGCTGTTTTTCACTTTTTCTTTTTTCAATACCCTGATACAAGCCACAATCCTTTCCACTCCTGCTCCCTGGTCTATTCTACACATGGCAGACATAGTCATGCTCAAAAACACATCTGTCAGATCATAATAGTTCTCTGATCATAATCTTCAAGGTCCTCACAATGACCTTCAAGGTACTACATGATCTTCTTCAGACATACCCAGCGACCCCTCATGGTTGGCCTTCTGCCCTCAATTCCTCTTGCTATTCCCTAACCCAGTCCTTGGGCTTCCTGCTCTTCTGTGTATTTGCCCTAGGACCTTTGAACTTGCTGTTTTATCTTCTTCCAAGTTTCTTTACCCATATAACTCTATGGTCTGCCTCTTCATTTCCTATAGATCTCAACTCAAAGCTCACTTTATTTTTGAGATCTGAGCCCTGTATAGCACCAGTCATCTTATGTGTGTATGTTTAGAAAAATTATATCAACATTTTTATCTTTGGAAGGATATATAAATTATTATAATATTTGTTTTCTCCCACTAGAATGAAAGTTCCATGGAAACATGGATCTATTTCATTAATTCATACATCCCCACTACTTGCAACTCTGCCTGTCACATGATAGGTACCCAACATATTATTGAGTCAGTCAGTGGACAAATCAATGCCTGAACACACGAGGCACAGTGTTCCTCTCCCCTCTACTATGCCTGATTTGCTGGTGACTTTAGAATAAGCCGCCATCATCACACACAGGTAATTCTCTGTGATTTCTTCCCCTACCATCAGCTCAGAGTTTATAGCATTATTGTGAAACTCCCCTCATTTTGCAAACTGGGCTTGGTTTAGTGCTTAATCATACTAAAAGTTATTACTATACTTAATAAAGCCAAATATAATTTATAGTATTTATCTCAAAGTTTAGTTCAATGGATTTGGCTTGAGGGAAGTAGGGTGTGTGTGTGTGTGTGTGTGTGTGTGTGTGTGTGTGTGTGTGGTTATATGTTTGTTTACTGTTTTTTATCAGAAATTTAGTCATCTTTGACCTTGACTAAAGCTGACATTTGAGACAATTCTTCTATTTAGAAAACTAGCTTGTACTGGGTGTGTTTTTCTATTTTTCAGTTGGTAAGCAGGAGGTTGTAAATTAATGTATATTTCAAATGCTATACTTATCCCAAATGAACAGAAAGAGTTTCGCTGAGCTGTCAAAGAAAGATAGCATGAAGTAGCACAACTTGAAAAATGACTTTGAGCAGTATAAAGACAATGCATCTCATTAGACTTATTTTAAGTAAGAATATAGGACACCCATGTCCCATGTCAATTGCAGCATCACAGAACTATGCTGATTGAAGTTCAACCTATTTACAATTTATAATGAAATGTAATTGTTGCTTTTCTTTTCATTTCCAACTGGAAAGTAGTAATCTCACTGCTGACGCGGATGGGAGACAACACAAAACAAAACCAGCCTCTTCACTTGGCAGGAAGCCTTTATGGCTGTATATGATGCAGATAACTTTGTTTGAGGATGTAGACAGCTTTCTAGACAATCGCTGGAGATAGGACCTTAATTTAACCCCAGGCCTGAAGCATTTCCTCTGGGATGTGAATGACTGATAACATGGAGGAGTGCCGAGAAAGTATAGATTTATTGAAAAATGGATGTTGCAAGCAAGGTTGTTAAATTTCTTCCTCTAAATCATTGTTTAAAAGGACAAGCTCAGATTCCTCCTTTAGGATGAAAATCCTAACTTCTGGAAGAGAAAATTCTTAAAAATAACAAGTCATTGGCATTTTTAACATTTCACTTCAAAAGCAGAAGCCATGAGGACTACACTTGCTTTTAATACCCTCTTCACAGGACATCTCAGTGATTTTTAATTTAAAGAGAATAAGTCTTTCACTGACAGCTTGATAACTTTTCCCATGGGAACAGAGAAAGGTCTCCTGTTTATGGCACTAATGAGCATTATATAATAGCCAGCTTCTTTAAATGGCAGAGTAAATAGATCTTTATTAACAAACGTTATGTATTATGTATTTCTGTATCACAATTTTCAAGAATAACCTTTTAACAAAGTGAATAAATAAACCATAATGGGTTTCTTGCCCTTTACTAAGCAAAATATCAAGAACTTCTGCAAGGGCAGAGGTTAAGTAACTCTTTTATTTACTAATGATAAAGTTAATTGTGTGAAACCAAATTCTACTGGGTTGGAAAAAGAATTTTTCTTTTTAACAAACACTTGGCCCTCACAGTGATTTTTAAGAAACATGCAATTCTTTAAAGCAAGCTTCCCTCATCTCTTCCTATGGTTTGAACGAATATGTGACTGCAAGCAAAACATTGGATATGTTCATTCCACTTAAAATAGCTGGCTGAGAATAGTAAATCACAGCTGTTCACTGGGATGCTCCAAGTAGTGCTTTCAATATCCATTAATAGTAAATATTACTTGTTATCCTTTTCATCAGGTTGAATTAACCAAGTGGCACAATCTGTGGCTAATTATAAAATAGACTACATTACACAAGAATTAAAACAGCAAATGAGTCATCTGGAGAGCTGCCATGATTTTTCTAAAAATCTATACTCACTGCATGTGAATTTTAATATATAATATTAATTATGCAATTCTTCCCAGCCAACTTCTCATTACTTAGGCTGTGTGTGTGTGTTTCTTTTACCTTGATTACAAAGTCAAACCATTTTAGTTGAAATTAAAAATATCTGTGTATTTATAGAGAAAACAGAGAGCTGGGTTTTGATAAGGCCTCCAGAGGAACAGGGCAAAACCTAACCCTGTCAGACAGGAAGGCTGCCTGGTCTTCATATCAGACAGTGGCTAACGAAATCCTAAGAGGGTTTGTTACATGAGCCAGTGGGCTGAGGCAACCTTTAACATGCAGGAAACTGGAGTTAATTAAACCGTTACCAGGATCCTATCTATCATCCTGCTCCTTCTCTATCCCAAGTCCATTTACATTTTAGAATTGAAAAAATGTTCTCAGGACTATTGATAAACCATGTTTACTGTCTCTATTGATTTGCTACTTTTGCATAACCTTTATGTTTTAATTATCTTATAGTATTTCTTGAAGGCTCTTCTGTAGCAGTTGTTATCTGATTAGACTTTACTGGCAATTACTAAACAGGAGGAGTACACCTTTTAATGGATTAATCTGCTTTGAAGTTATTAGATGACTCCAGGAGTGAAACTGCTAAGCAGAAATAATGTGGCCTTGCTGAATGGCTATGTTCAAGGCACAATTGTGTTTACTGTAAAGGAGATATACTCAGATTATTTGCCTGCTTTGTTCAATGGAATGTGTGTGTGTGGATATTGTTTTGCATACAGTTTGTGGGAGAGAGCACTAGCAGGCAGCTATCAATTGCGTAATTAAGATACAAATTTAACACCTGGTGAGCTTGCATTCTGAGGAAGAGCTGGAGCCAGACCTTTTGCTAATATAAATATTTTTACTGGATAATTTTTTTATTTATGATAATAAATTAAAATTGCACAATGTGCACTTATTTCCTCATTTTACTGAACAGTTTTTGAGCACTTACAGTGTATCAGGCACTGTACTAAGAATTAATTACATGGATCAACTCATGATCGTGCAGTCTGTTAGCTTCATTTTACACATGAAGTAACAAATGCACAGAGAAGTTAAGCCTCAGGTTACACAGACTGCAGGTAGATTTGCAACTACAGATGTGTGATTTCTGATTCCAGAACTCTGTAGCTTAACCACTAGACAATACCCTGTAAGGTACATTTCAGTAATGAATCCTGAAGGTCACTAAAAGAAAAAAAAATGATCCAGCCATGTTGTGCCTTTAATAATTTAATTTCTAAATATTTGCCCAGAGCTTTAATTTGAAGTTGTAAGTGTGACTACTATTTATAGAATTCAAATTAGCTCAAATTCTATGAAAATATAAAATAAAGTTTATGTGCATGTATTCTGTTTCAAGGGTCTTGATCATTCTGAATAGATTTCTGTAAGGAGATTAAAAACAAGGAAAATAAATGAAGAATCAAATTGTTTAGGTCCCATATCTGTACTCCTTAGGGAGGATGTGTATATCTCAAACTTGCTGATTTACCATTAATGTCTCAAATACAAATGTTACTGTTAGGAAATATACTATTGTCCACACAGTGTTTGTTGTGGTTAAAGGAAACCCAGTAACATTCTCCCCAGACATTCCAAAGGTAATTCTGAGGTGAACCTTCCATTCTTTTATTTTACTTATGAATGTAGGGACTGGGAAATGCTTGATCTTTCTAGCACAAGTAGAAGAGTCAAGAGTCACTAAAGTTCTGGTGGCATATAGGATCAAGCACATTATATGTCAGTAAGACATATAAGCCTGTATTTTTCTCTCCCTCCCATTCTTTCCACATTTACTAAGCAGAACAGAAAAGCAGAGTAGTTCCAACCATACTCTAAAGTCATACTGCCCAGCTTCTCAAAAGCTCCGTTTCACACTGGCTACATGACCTGGGTAAATGAGTCACACAGGGGCTTAGCTGCTCCATCTGTTAAATGGGAATAATATATATTGAAGATCATTTACAGTGAGGATTAAATGAATTACTACACATAACGAACTCCAAAGAGTAGCCTATACTAAGTAAATCATTGCAAGGGTTGCTATATTATTTGTAGTAGAACAGTGTTCTGGGGCACCACATTAGACCCTTAGATAATATTCTATCCAAATAGTCTTACAACTTTTATCTATTATTGATTTGCTTTAAAAAAACTAACAAAATAAAATATGTTAGTCAACTTTTGTCACTAGGACAAAATATCTGCAGAAATCAACTTAGAGGAGGAAAGATTTCTTTTGGCTCATAGTTTTCAAGCTTCAGTGTATAGTTGGCCAACTCCATTGCTTTGGGCCTAAGAAGAGGCAGAATGTGATAGCAGAAGGGTTTGGCAGAGGAAGGGTGGACACCTCACGGCAGCCAGGAAGTAGAGAAAGAGGACAGGAAGAAGGGTCTGGGGTCAAAAAATCCCCTTCTAGGGCATGCCTCTAAGCAAGTCCCATCTCCTACAGTTTCCACCACCTCTCAATAATATCAAATTTTTAACTCATCAATGGATGAATCCACTGATGAGGTTAGAGACCTCAAGATCAAATCACTTCCCAAGAACCCCTCGTCTGAACATTGTGGCATTAAAGACCAAGGCTTCAACACATGAGCCTGTGGGGGACATTCCAGTTCCAAACGGTCACATACAACCTAGTCCTTGACCTCATGTTGTCACATACTGTATCTTATTTTCCAAAGCAATGATTATATTCCAAGAGGAACATGATTGAAAATATAAGTAGTTCTGAGGTGAAATGCTGGCTTAGATCAGTTTTTTTCTACTGGCCCTCCAGGGTCACTATAGATGAGACACTGCTCTCTTCCCACGCCCAGTCAGGAAGCATGTGAACTCACTGGCCATACATGGTCCTTTCTAGGCAAAATTAGGCTACAGCTGGAACTTCTAGGGGATCTGCATGTTCTCACAGAAAAACCCTATCTTTTTCTCCAGGCTCTCATGAGACATAGAAAGACTGGTGCTCCATTTTCAAAATACAGTATTTAACCTTAAATGTAAGATTTTTTTTTAAGGATGTAAGAAAATCAGCCAAAGAGGAAATAGAACAAATGGTTACCAGCAGTTAACACCCTGAGTGGGACAGATTCTCAGTCCCTTGACAAACAGGAGGTGAGGGGGAAAGGGCCAACCTTCTCAACAAAGATCAGCTTCATACATGCAAAATGCACTCAATCCCAGAAAGGCCTCCTGCCAAATGTGAACAAGGGAGATGGAGACAACTAAAGTACTTTTTAAAAATAACCCAGTAGGAAACAGTAAAACCTATGTGAAGGTTGGAAAAACTATACACCCCATAGTACTCAGCCAATGAGGAACTGAGGGAGGGAATTTGCACCCTAGAGGATAAAAGGCTAATTGTAACTGCTCTGTGGGTGCCTGCTCCACCAGATACCTAATCCTGCAAGATTGTCTCTGAGTCCATTCTTGGGGTTTGGGCAGGTGTGCATGTTTCTCATACTCAGACTATAGTCCCCAAACAGGGAGCATTTACCTAGCCCTTAGAACTGATCCATTTACAAAGGGGAAAAAAAAGACATTAATTTTTTTCCTTATTAATAGATCTTTTTTGGTTGCAGTAATAATGGTGTGATACCTTTCTTTACCATTTTGAAGGAAATAGCCTAGATCCCTGTGACAAAAGATAGATTAACAAAAGAAAGCATAACAGATTTAGTTAAACAAAATTTCATGTAACACAGATGTCATTGGAAGTGAAGACTCAAAGACCCAGGAAAAACTGTCTCCTTATATGCTTAGATTCAATATGACTGAACAAAAAGGATATGTCCTAAAGGCAATAGGCCAAGAGGAGAAACCCAGCAAGGGCTGCCTGTTGGATTCCTCTTGGTGTCTCTGTGTAGTACTCCCTCCTCTCTGATATAGAGCAAAACTCCTCTGGGATGAGGGTCTTATGACCTACTATCAGACAAGGAAGGTCAGAATTTCATTATGGCCAGCTCTTACACTGAAAGATGAAGAAAGATTACAGTAATATTTCTAGGTTTTATGGCTAGCTTTAGGGGAGATGGGTTCTAATTTCTATGCCCTCCTTGAGGAAAAAGAAATCTTGTTTCTGCCTTGGGGAGAAAGAAGGGCAGGAGAAAGATGGGCAGGAGAAGATCAGAAAGAGATTTTGCTTCCAGCGTCCTTTAGTTCAAAGTAGTCAGCATGCTAAAGCGTTATAATTTGGGGTATGGATTTCTGTGCCCCAATAGTAAAAAATGGAAAATAATCCACAGTTAACTCATAAATGCAGAGAAAACTGCCAAAAGGGGAGACACTGTACTTATCCTCCAAAAACAGATGATCCCTGCATCAATCATAATGAAGGATGAGTGGGATAAATGCTGGACCACAGTGCTCCAGTGGCAGCTGAGCACCTAGGATTCAGCAATGCACTTTCTTTACTGCCCAGCCTCCCTTGTGAATTCCTAGATAGGTCAAGAAGAGAGGGAGCTGCAGCCTAACTGTGGCCCCCAGTTTTCCTCCTTAGAACCCAATCCAACTTTATCCACAGAAGTTGCAATCACCTTCAGGATATAAGCAAACCCATCTACCCTGCACTCCATGTATAACTCCTTACCAACCACCACCGGCTGCAGTGTAACCTGGTGCTGGGAGCCATCCGTGAACTCTGTGTGAACCAAAACAACATGGAAGCCATTAGGAAGGAAAAGTCTGATATTGGGAACTCCCAGCAGCAACCCTGCTGGTCTGAGAATGCCCAACTCATGTGACTTTCTTGTACCTCGCTCCATCTAAGTTCAGCACAGCATCAGAGATGGGGTGACCGGTTAGTGCCACATAGCCTCTAGGATATGGGTGTGGCTTGCCAAGATGCCAACCAACTTGTTAACTACAAGACTCCTGACAAACCGTGGAGCCAGCACCAACCCAAGACTCCTCCCACTGACACTTATTCCTGCGTTGATGTACGGGCCCTTAAATAAATAATTGGAGCCATTTATTGTTTGTTCAGTTCCAGCTCCTATCAGGATCTATTGGGTGCTCCCTTTTTATCTAATTTCTGGCTCTGTCTCTATTTCTTATTAATTATTTTAGACTTTCTATTTCTCAGGCAGCTCACACGCCTGAGCAGAAAACTACCCTCTCGGGGTGCTGGCCACCCCACAATAGTCTGGTGTTAACTGGAGTTTCACAAAATGATATTGATGGGTGGGTTTTTAGATTTTGTATTTTAAGAGTTGTGTGCTTTGCATTTTAATTCATTTAGAAATATAAGCATATCAAAGTTATAATTTCATAGACACTCCTGCTTAGAATAAACTCAAGAAAACAAAAATAACTTCTACAAGGAAAAACAAATATGTGCAAGTGATATATGAAGGTAGCACAAAAATGAGTGAAGTCGGGGGAAGCTGTTGTCCTACGTTTACTTAGAGCTAAGAATCAGTATTATTCCACCTGTTCAATCATGGAGGAAAGGAAGAAGTGACTCCTAACAGCCTTCAAATGTGAACATTAAATATAAGCTATTTGATTAAAAACTTTAAAGAGCATTAATGAAATGATACAAAAGGATTGCTAATGTTTTTCCTAACTTCTTATTGTTGTTTTATTTTTTACTCTTAAAGGATTATGATTTGTTGCAAAGCTAGAAGAGCTCCCTCAACAGGAGCAGAGGGGCTGTCACTGAGGCCAGTATATCTCCACAGTCTCCAGGGTAAGGGACCACATGACAGAACTCAGGAGAAAAATGTACTGTTGTACAGACATGAAAACAAGAGAGGATTTTCCACAATTAACTTATAGGACTGATATGTAATTAAAATCTCTTATTCCCAAAAGAGTGAGAAGAGAAATTTTGCATAGGTAGATAAGTAAGATTGCACTTACAATCAATTTGAGTTTATTGTTTACAATTTGTTTCTAACTATATTTTACAAACTAGAAGGAGAAAAGTCATATCCAAAGAGATGATAAATATCTATAATTGGTGTAAGTTTTCTGTTCAGAGAATTCTGTGTGTGTGTATGTGTGTTTGTTCACATGACTAGTGTGATTCTACATCATGTACAACCAGAATGATCAATTTACTCCATTATATATGATGTATCAAAGTACATTCTACTGTCATGTATAACTAATTAAAACAAATTTTAAAAAATTAAAGAAATAAAACTAGAGTTTAAACCCAGGACCTTATACAGGTCAAACAAGTGCTCTACCACTGAGTTACATCTCCAGCCCTTTTTGAAATTTTTATTTTGGGATAGGATCTTGCTATGTTGCCCAGGCTGGCCTCAAACTTATGATCCTCCTGCCTCAACCTCCAGAGCAGCTGGGATTACAAACATGAGTCACAGTGCCTATTAGTTCAATTTTTAAGTACAACAGAATATTTTAAAAAGGGAGACATGCTCTTTATATCATATTGCCTGTTTTGAGTTATTTTGAGTTAGAACTGAATAAGAAAACCATAGGCAGAGCTGGGCTTTTAGCAACTTGTTTTGCAACAATGATGTCAAGAGCTGGCCCCAGGTCCCTGTTCCTCAACTTGGATGTAACCCACTGGCAGGGAGCCAGGCATATCCACACAATAAATACAGAGTTCCTTCCTCAAATGATAAGTCACTGAAGATAATTTTCGTATCAAACATTAACATTTTGAACTGAAAACAAATTATTTGATTATTTTTAAGGTGCAACACCAAATCTGGAAAAAAAAAAAAAAAGATGATCTTTTCATAGGGCCTCTTTTAACTAAATCCTTCCCCATTCCTCATGCGGGACATATACCCGCTTCCCTCCCTCCTACTCTTGCAAGGACTTGGGGAGACAGATGTTTACTGCCTCTGGTGCTCCCAGCCACCCTCCTCTAGATCACTGCCATCTCTCAGTGCTTCGGGCTCCTTGAACTGAGTAGACTTTGGTGGCCTTGCAAAGATATTCTCAACATCTACCCAGACCTAGATTGAAGAATCTTTCCTTGGAGCTTTCTCTCTATCCCATAAACTTCAGATATGAGCTGAATTTAATTCAGCTTTCGCTCTCCTAGTCTTACTCACATTTTATACTTTATCATAGAATTCAAGACTTTGCCCCAAAGTCTTGAATTCTATGATAAAGTCTTCCACAGGCAAGAGAGCATGTCCCTCCCCCTAAATAGCCTCTTTGCTGGCACCTCCTGTCTCTAGACTCTGAAACATTACTCTGAAGAAAGCCCATTGTCTGGCAAAAAAAAAAAAAAAAAGCTTAAATTTGGAATTCTGTCCTGTTTTACCTGGATAGTTGTTCTTCTTGATGATCAGATCTCCTCTCTGCCCCCTCGCAGTCCTTGGATGTACTATTTGGAATGAATTTTGACGAGTCCTGGTTGGTGCCTCTTGCACAACTCACAGCACAGTGTCTTTTAAATATTCATATTTTGCTCCTGGGGTGATCATTACTATTCCATTTCAGAACTGCTCTAATGCATTTAAGCATCAATATTTCTCCAGCTTAATTCATTACGTGTCCATTCAGGTAGGTGATCATGTAACCAGCCCATGTACATGTCAATATCTCCCACCCCTGCCAGGAGGGGCTATCCCTTACCATTGAGGAGATTGGGATGCAGTCCTTTTTATTTCAAACTGTAAACGTGCATTCGATGCTTGGCACCCATTAATGGGTTTTAAAACATCTCTGTAATGTAATCTGTCATAGCGTCTTCCTCTCCATGCCAACTGGAAGGACTTTACTGTTCCCTCTGATAGGAAAGTTGAAAACAATAATTTAAAAGAAACCAAATTTATTTGCATTTTATTTCCATAGAAGGGGAGAGCAGAGTATATTACCTAGCAAGTTGTGAACACAAGGATGTCAGACCTTATTATGTTTTTGTCCACTCCAGTGGAAGAGGGATCACGCAGAACACTGTTCCCTTAACTGTCTTTGGGCCGAAGCTCAGAGGCAATGCCCCACACTGCTGTATCTATACCCAGCAAACTGCTAGGAAATCCTGCTATGACTGGTTACAGATCAGCCCCCACCCTTTTCCAGGGTCAGGATTTAACCCTCTCCTCCCCCAGGGGCTTGTCTTACTATTTATGCTATTAGTGATTAGTGCTATGGCTTTTCTTTTTTCTTTCATTTGATTTTTTTCTTTTTTCTTTAATTTTCTCTAGCTCTCTCCTTCTCCAGGGATGTCTGTTAACGGCTCTCTCAAGGTCAGACTTGTTACATAGGCCTGACACACATGAATTTCATGCCTCCTCCCCCAACAGTCCTCCACTGCATGTGCTGAAAGGCTCACTGCTGCCTCTGTTGTCACAAACCCAGCCTGCTTCTGTGTTTGGGTTTGAGAGCAAATGGTGTGTTATGCCCCAAAATGCAGGAGTCTCCCTCTTTCCTGGGTATCTTTCCCTGGCTCTTGGGGGGGTGGGGGGGGGAGCAAGGGAGGCAATACTGTCTCTGTTGGATTTAATACTGACAGTGACTAAAACAAGGTTGCAGAATTAAAGGCATTCACCACAGGACAGGGAGAAGGATGAGACGCCCCCCTCACCTTTATTCATCACATTCAGTGCCCACCACCACCACAGTACAAGGCACAGCATTCTCTAACAAAGACGATTTCTGAATACTGGGATCTGATGGCTTTTTGTATACCTGTCATAAAGCACAGTAGATAAAATTTATATGGAGCATTTGTGTCTGTAAGTCCTGAGAAATTTGGGAAATTAAGAAGGTTTTTTTCCCCCTCCTTTCTTTCACAAAGCATGTGAAAGCATTCTTCTCCTACTAAATGGATTTAGTCTAACTGCCTAATTCATTATGCTAAAACCATGAAGCAATTTCCTGTTCAAAGCCCAGCTCACAGGCTCTCTGTTGTCAAGTATTTGAATTTCAGATTAGAAATGTGTTCATTTGGATAGCTTAAAAGGAAAGCTTTGTTGTCAGCTTGGCTTTATGTTCTGCCAGAAGCCAAATCCCTCCTCTTCAGCAGTCACCAGCAAAATACCAGACCTCAACTCTGGGCTCAATATCTTGAAACAAACACAAACACCTCTGGCCTCTGTGGTCAAAGCAATGGCTTGAGGTTGGCATTCTCTAATAATAAAACCCTCTCAGATGATGATTTCTGACAGATAGGAGCAAATGTTTAGGGTCTCCACTCCACCTCCTCCCTGCTCCTGCCTCTATCACACATCACAATTTTTTTTTTTAAAGGAGAAGGAATGTTTCTGCCAGCATCTTCTCTAGCATAGCTTAGCTCCATCAGTAACTGAGCCATTACAAAACAGGGAGCTGAGGCGGGGTGGCGGGGCGGGGGGGGGGGGGGGGGGCTGCATTTTTGTCAACCTTTGGTTTGTCCATGCCGTCATTTATACTGTGCAGCTCTGTCCCATCCACCTGCCATTACCAGTGACTTTTTCCCTTTATTGATCTGACAAAAATATACACAGCTGCTCAGAAAGTCAAAGGTCATATTTTAAGCTGAAGAAACAAAAGTCTAGAGGGGGAAAATATGCCCTGATACACCTAGAATGAAAACAGAAATACACACTTGACTAGCTAACAATTGTGGACATTCTGATACGGGATGAAAATTTAGGCAATCACTTACACAGATTTTTGTGTTTTATTTTTTAAGCTGCAAGATTCTAGTACATTATTACAATTTGATACTATGATTCCAGTGTGACTAATTGTTTTTAATAAATACCTATTAAGGCCTCTTGTATCTAGTTATCAGTATATTCCTCTCTCTGATTTCATCAACCATTTATGGTTGTTGCTGATATTAAGAACTAATGAGCCACGGCCTGTAATCCCAGTAGCTTGAGAGATTGAGGTAGAAGAATTGCAAGTTCAAAGCCAGCCTCAGCAACTTAGCTAGACCCTAAGCAATTTAGTGAGACCCTGTCTCAGGATTATAAAAATAAAATTAAAAGGGCTGGGGATGTAGCTCAGTGGTTAAGTGCTCCTGGGTTCAATCCCTAGTACCAGAAAATAATAATAATAATAATAATAATAATAATAATAATAATAATAAGTGTTTGGTGCTTTATGGTTTTCCAAGTGATTTCACTAGCAGTAGCTTATTTGGTTCTCTCAGAGGAGCTTATCACAGCCCATGAGTGAGGAAGCCAGGGTTAAAGGCAATATCACAAGGAGAAATAAGCTGCAGAGGGATAAGTTTCTAACATAAAACTTTGACTTTAACTTTCTTGGATATTTTTATCATTTCAACCTGAATCTGATACTGATCTCAGGCCCTACAAAGAGGTAAGTTATCATCATATCTTCTCAGTGGTCTTATTTTGAGGCCAAATAAAATGGAATATCTAACCCTGTCTATTTGGCTTTTCCCAAAGGATAGAAGTTGTGTGTGCAATGACAGTGCTTCTAAGTAATTTTGTATATCCATTGCCTTTGAAAACAATGGTCTCTATGTGGATGTAAATTATAACCAAATTCAATTATGCCACAGGAAATTGGATGTATTTTTTTGATATATGAAAAAAAATAGTAGCCAATTTGTCAACCTACCATATACAGAAATAATCCAGGCCTTATGGTAAAGAACGAAAAAGTAAAATTAGGGAGAAATCAAAGATAACTAAAGAGTTGGGGTGGTTCTTAAGCCATTCTATGGTGTGACTAGGGCTTGATTTGTAAAGTTGTAACTATATCCAGCCATAATTTTCTTTTCCCTTGTCCTCCTATTCCCCACTACAGGTTTTGAGTTCAACATAGTGATAGAAAGATGAATGAGACACAAGGAGTCCCTACCCTCTGGGAGTTCCCTGTGATACCTACTTGATGTGTCTGCTGAGGAGGGGGGGTGATGAAATCTCTCAGGTAAAGCCCATCATCCCTTCCATGTTGGGCCCCATGCTGGAACTGTGGTGGTCTCAGTGTGATAGACCAGGTTAATCTGGAACTACATTTCCCAGAATCCCTTTATTTATATAGATCCAGGCTAAGAACTGGTATGAGTTCTGGAAGCTAGAAGCAGCCATTACTCTCCACAGGTGTCTGTGGTTAATATAAAGACCACCTCAGAAGTGCCCACAGATGCTAGTTAGTCCTCACTTTCCCCCACTTTGCATTCAGGTCTTTCTTCTGACTGATCATCCACAGTGCCCTACTCTCACCACCACATCCTTGGCCAAAGCAGTGTCCTCCACAGGGAATAGCTTTCCACAGGCTATATGAGCTCCCCTGGACAGTCCTATCCTGGCACTGAATCTGCAAGCTCTGAGTTACCCACCAGCCTTTGTGATGTAGAGGAGCCAGTTGGGGACTTTTCATTGACCCTCTCTTTCTCCTCCTTGGATCCTTTCTTCCCCAGATCTCATTCCTGCAGTGAATCATACATCATTTCAGCTTTCCCAATTCAATGGTTGATGGATTAGTAACACTCCTAATAAATGTAACCTCTCTTGGTGAACAGAGGCAGAAATTGTTGTACTGTCTTAGTGACAGAGTAGAGGAAATAGATCATCTTGATTCACCTCTGTTCTCTCATTCCTTTGTTCCTTGTGACCAGATATACTGATCTGGGATAAAATCAGCTGAAGAAAGTCATGATTATTTTGGTGGCTATTAGAAAGGCTTGCAATCCACACAAAACTAACTTATAATAAGGATTAGAGCAGTAACTACTTTTCAACTTCCCGAGCCAACTAAGATAATGGCTTTATCAAAGATTTATGACAAAATGTCCCTGTTAGGAACAGTTTAGGATAATAAAAAGTGATCCTTCATATAAATAATAATACAGGGGCTATCCTATGCATCAACAACACAATTTAAGATTTCATTGTCCAAGAGGGTCCATTTCTAGAATTTTGAGGTACTCCCCAATCTCTAAGTACAGCTTTCTCATTAGTAAAATAAGTTATTTTTAACCAATCCCCCCCATACACACAGGTAGAGTGAAGGCAAGTCATAATGAGGCAACAATTTCTGAAAGTAAGAGCTAAGGCATGAAAAAGGAGGGATGAAGATTACAGTGGGCTGGACATTGGTCGTAAGCCACAGCTTGCTTTCGTCTCTGCAAGGGTGTAAAATGAAGAGCTGATGCTGATGGGTGTGTATACTAACTGTGACAACAGAGAATGTTGCTCTCCAGGTGTGCTCTGCACTAGATGACTGTCTCCACTCTAGACTAAAAGATCAGGAACTCCCCTTTTCTCACATTAATACCCCAGTCTATATCTCGCACAGAAACTCACACATTAAAGATAGTCAATATTCTTTCAATGAAGGCATATGTCCTTGCAAGAGATAAAACAAAGGATTGGGAGGGCACCAAGGTTAGGCCCAATCTAATTTAAGAGATGTTCAAATACATGCAAGAACTCTTCGCAACATTGTGTACCACTTACTCCCAAACCTTAATTTGTCAACTTCCAATGATCTCATACAATTTCAATGGATCATCAAATGAGCAACCCTTTTTACAAGTATTTTCCAAGCTCAATATTTTAAATACCTATAAACCCTAACAACAAGAGGGGATTAATACAGAGACAAGTCCAATATTTAGTTTCTACAGGTACAGTTGCCAGGCAACCACCACACCACAACACACAGGACTGTCATTAAAGATCAATCTCCCTCTCCTTTAACTCCTTTACTGCCAAAATGAACATCCACACAGGCAACAATGCCACTTAAAAAGGTCCACCTTCCAAGCACTGTGACTGGCTAAAATCTCTTGCAGAAATTGCAAGATACTCTGGAGCTGGCAAAAATGATTCTATTAGAACATTCCATTTCAGGATAGAAAATGCCCTTATGTTAAGAAAAATATGCAACTAAAAAGATAGTGCTGATTATTAAACTTTGCAATTAGCAATGTAAATTATTTGTCATAAATTAATATAAGACACCAGGGGTCCCACTTATAACAGACTAGGTGCTATCTTATTCATACTCTGGTTACTGCTCAGCTTTTCTCCATGGTAATTTCATCTATACCACTCACAAGATGACAATTTTATATCATAAGAGGTCCCTTGGTAGTGGATATTAATTTATAATAGAGGGAAACAGCAGGGAGAAATTTTTTTGTGCTCCTTGCCAGTAAAACACACAAACTGCTCCCTTGAGGCACATACAGTTATATATTAAAACATTAGTGATGTCACTAGACTTAATAAGAGATATAATATACAATATAATCATATAGAGTATATATTAAAAATCCACAAAAAGATGGTGTAGGTCCTAAGGAAAAGCTCTCAGGGTAAATTGTGTTCTATGCTTTCTTGTCATTTAAAAAGCGGTCTCAGGAAATTTGCAATGCATCCACAATGGGATTCACAATTATCTGAGGTCAAATATCTGAGAACTATTTTTTTTCCAGTGAAGCATAAAACATAAAGCCTTCTATTGTTGTCTGTAAACCATAATAGAACTGCCAGTAACCAAGGGATAAAATAAATGTTTTCAAAGTAATAGAAATCATTAAGCTAGATTAGTGGTTTCCATAGTTCCTTAAATGATTCCTATTTCACATGCAAAATGTTTTCAATTTGGTTCCCCAAAAATGAAAAGTACATTTACTTTAAGTTATTAAAAAACACTAATTTAAGACCTACTTAATGTAAGAGGCCTGTGCATTTTGATAAAGATCTAGACATAATCTCCTATAAAACTAACATTTTTCATATCTATATCTTATAATTTGAGAACTTTGAAATATCTTTCAAAAATAATTTTTCAATGGGAAAAATATTATTCTCTGTTTAGGGACTCAAAAGGCACTTGATTCCCACGTAGGAGTTAAGTGGTATATGAAGGGCCACATGACAAAATATGGGCAGAGCCTAGAACAAACCAGGTACACATCATTCAAGGCAGGTTGCACCTTCAATGTTGCTCTAGACTTATTGTAAATTTACAAAGACTAAATGTCTTGCCTGCCACAATACCAGCTTATATTCAAAGTAACAAATTAAGTGTTCTTTACAATACGGAACCAGCTGGAATGATAATCAGAACAAAGTTCACAAATGCTATCCTTGTATAGGCTACTTATATCAACAACAACAACAACAAAGAATTGCTGCACATGATGTTCTTCTTTCCTTCCAGATATATCTGAAATGTCCTACTTGTTTTTGTAAACACTTCTTAAAATGTAGTAGTGTCTCTTCTTGTTCACTGTCTCACCCTGGTCAATCACCACTTGACATGACTGAACCTCTCACATCAACACTGCGATACTTTCCCAAATCCCCAACCCAGTCCAGATCTGTGTCCTCAGCTCCGTCCTCAGCTGGACGGTCCTAACAGAGGACTGGTTAGAGCTCCCTGTATGCTTCACTGGCCACTTAAAACATTTGACTTGGATTCATGGATTCATCCAACCAAACATTTTTATTTCTTATAATTAAAACTGGGATAATAACACCTGCCTCACTGAGTTGCCCTCAAGATTAATGAGAACTCTAATTTAGTGTCAAATCGTAGGTATTCACTATCTGTTAGCTGCCATTATCAATAATACTAATTATTATTAATTAAGCCTCAAGCATGTTTGACCCCTTCCTCTTTCTAATTTTTAAATGTCCCTAATGCCTCTTTTGTCTCTTGTTCTCCACCCTCAGTGCCATTGATTTAGTGAGTCTTTCCTTATCTCTGCCCTGAGCTGTAGCAACAACTTCCTAACTTCCTTTTCTCTTGCATACAGTTCAGCTCCATTGCCATCACTGGTATTTTTTTCTGAAACAGATCTGATCATGTAAATCCCATACTTAAAAATCTTTATGTCAGCATAACCAGGTTCTAAGTCCTTAGCTTGATATTAACACTTTCCTAAACGGGGCTCAGCCTACCTTCTTAACTTCATTAACTACAGTCCAAAATGTTCCTCAACACCTTTTGGCCTTTGCTTTTCATTCCTCATTGCCTTTGTACATACCGTTCCCTTTTCTCTCCCAATTTCTTTACTTGGTGACCTGGCGGTTTTCTATTTGCCCTAAATCTATCAGGCTTCACTCTCTTCTGTTGTTCGGAGGCTGACTGTTGAGGCCTAAAACACCTGGGTTGCTTGCTTGTTGGCTTCTTGTTGGGGGTCAGCCATTGGAAACACCTGCAAGAGATCCAAGGGCAAGAAGACAGCCGTCAAGTTTGCCCCTCCTCTTCCTCCTCCTTTGCAAACTCTGGCAGGGGCAGCATTCCTCTGTAATGACAGCTTCTTCCAAGTAGACCCTCTTCTTCAGCTACAGTTCCCAACGAGCACCTGGTGACATCTTTCCTGCCCCCTCCAAATCAAGTCTAAGAGTGGCATTCCCTCCCTGCTATTACTAATGCATTCATTAAAATGTCTCATCAAAAATCCTAGCTCACCCGCCAAAATAAATGACCCAAATCTACCTAATCATGAGGAAACATCAGACAAATCACACTGGACGTCTGATATTTCACAAAATAGCCTGAACTGTCTAAAAATTTCAAACCCTTTCTCTCCCTACCTTCAGCCCTTCCCAACAGGCCAGAGAATGCATATGTTCACATGTGCACACAGGCACACCCACATCTAAGGAATTGTTCTAGCATCCTAGAGACTTCATTAATAAGACAATTTAAACTAATATATGATCCCACTTGAATTCTAGACCAAGAAAAAAAGAGGAGAAAATATCCTATGAAAGAATATTGCACAATTGACAACATTTTAATATGGATTGTGAATTAGTAAATAACATTGAGTTTTAGAGTTTCTGAGATTATTACACCCTGGTTATTTATGAAAACACCATTGTTTGGAGGAAATGCATACTAGCATATTTAGGAATATTGGGTTTGATGCCTGAAAATTACATTCAGGAAAAATTATAGATAGATACATAGACAAAGAAGAATGGGCAAAAAGTTCTTCATAAGTGGATGCTGAATGATAACCTGTGAAACTCCATTTATCAATAAACATTCAAATTTACCATTAACTTCCTTAATAACAGACTAACCATTGATCAATAGAGTATACTGTGCTTCAAAACTTTTATAATCAACTATCAATTCTATATATTGGGTTATATTGTTTAGATGTATTGCTTTATACACACACATGCACATTTATATCTCAGTTATATGGACTCTCATCTGTTGTCATTAGATGCTTTTGAGGTCTCAGAGGGCTTGAGTGAGTCCTGGAGCATGGGTTTAGTTGAATCCAGATGCAACCTTTTTGCCCTGGTGTTTCATTCCTGTCTGGAGAGCACCAGTGCTCTCCTCTCTGTACTTCTACAGCATCATTTGACATGATCTTTTTCTTTTGTTACATTTATTTTGTGATGTTTTTAATTATTTCCTAAACTAGGTGGATCTCATTTTTGCTTATTTCAACCTAGCACAAAGTCTGATACATGGTAGGCATTTAGTAAAAAAACAAAATAATCAAGGAGTGAGGGTATGCATAGTTTCCCCATATTTTGCCACTACAGGAGAGAAAATCTAATGCTTCTGAAGTTGAGGTGGTAGCAATAACATTCCCTGTAATCACTCTGTCAATATGGTAGACACTCCCCACCCATGGCTCTTAAGCAACTTGAAATGTGGCTGGACCAAATCGAGACATACTATCAGTGTAATATACACAAAAGAATTGATCATGAAAAACTAACATTACTATGAAAACAAGAATGCAGGGTATCTTTAATATTATTCTACATTGATTACCTGATGAAATGACAATATTTTGGATTTACTGAGTTAAATAAAACATATTAAAATTAATTTATCTGATAATTCCTATGGCAACTAGAAATTTAAAATTATGCATGTAACTCACATGTTATTTCTTTTGGTTAGTGCTGGTCTACACAGATGAAGAAGTTACTAATTAAGCCGCTTTGCTAATTCTTATTATTCTAGGGTGACAAGTGCAGCAAAAATAGTTCCTGGCTTCTTCATCTCTTTTAAAAACTCACTCTGCTTAGGCAGGGCTCTTGAGCTTTCAGAAACCCACCAGCAGACACGTTGTTACAATGTGGATGCTGACTTAGCGGCCTGAGGACCTTGCATTTCTACCCCGCTCCCCAGTGACACTGGTGCCAGGGCCACACTGTGAGCAGCAAAGGACTAAGGTACTCCTACGCTTTAATTTGATTCAGGTGTCGACATATAAATGTTTCATTTTAACCTAAGGAAAGTCAGTATTTTAGGAAGTGTAATTGCTGCTAACAACTCTGGTTATGTCAGATAGTCATAAGAATGTGACTTTGCCAAACCCACAATATGAGTTACCACATTATTAATAAAAACGCTTTCAAAAGTAAACAAACCTTTATATTAAGATGATCTTTTTAAAAAATACAGATTTATGCCAGTGCTTTTCCAAAAACACACATAGAATTTTAACCACCATAGCTGTGCCTCAGGGGATATCACAGGCAGTCAGCTGGACCTAAGGTGGCCCCTTAATTCTGGTACTGTATAGATGCACTTTAGAAATTATAACTGAGTAGAAGAAAAGATTGTCCTCTTACGTGTCTAGCATTTCACCCAAACATTTCCATAGCTCAATGTGATTTTTAATGAAAAGAATGCCTTGTCTTCTTATCCATTTCTGGATAATAACACACACAAGTTAATGCAGGCCAGGAACGATGTCGTAAAACATGACAAGTAGCAACCACAGCTAGAGCAATAACAAGAAAGTTCTCTATGCTGTCAAACACCAAACCAGGCATGTCAAAACACTAATAAGGCAGTGTGGGGGGAGCTTGTGATGCACCCAGGGAATGAGGAATTCTCCAGAATATTGTGCTGAAAACATTAACGTTTCCAAGAGAAAACTTTAATAGTAGGGAAATATTTTTGTGGGCTTATTATTAATAATATTTGCATCACCTCTTCTCCGTTTTACAGATGGACTCTCCTTGTGAGATAAGGAGAATTTGTCATTTTGTAGAACCAGAAACAACAGATCCATTGAGAGCCAAAACTTGAATCTAGGACTTTAAAAGTCTAAGCCAGTTCCATTTCCAGCACTACTAAATGAAACTTTGGCAAGAAGTAAAAGAAAAGAGTTAAAATGGGAGGCCATGTTAATTCAGGTCTCTTGTCAGGTCTAGGCGAAGTTTGGCATCCTTTCTTGTATGGAGCTACAACCAATGTGTTTGTACTACCCCTTCTTCCTTTTTGCCCTCAAAAATACTCCTCTTAAAGAAATATCTGATAAACACATTCATACTAAAGTAGGAATGACTGGTAAATCCAAGAAAATTTACTACCAAATCCCAAGTAGCAGCTGACGGTTTGGGGACTAGGCAGGGAAATGAGCAGGAAAGGAAACCTGACCACTGTCCTGACATCCTGCCCCTGGGGCAACAGGAAGCCAGACCTGCTCAGTTCATTCAGATGTCCTAGAAATTATACCGTGATCCACCAACATAAAGGTAAGTCATTCTATACAGAAGTCACAAAAATAAAAAGATGACCCAAAAATGGACGTGAGCTGAGCCTACCTTTACTATCTTTTTTGCTTCTTTTGGCTACAGTAGGTTTGTTTTCTAGAAGCCTTTATTATTGAGAAAAGCATGGAGAAAACAAGTTATTTGCTGAAGGTGTCCATATCCTCCAGCCATTGATTGGCAAGATAATATAAGCAAGTAGATATTGCTGTAAAAAATTAGCAGACCATGCAGATCTTAACTTTTAAGTTCTATGTTCCCCAAACTAGTTACAAATAATGAAATGTTAATTCAAATGATTTTTCCAAAAACTATTAAAACCAAAATGCCAAACCCAGAAAGAGATGATCCATAATTGTATAAATTTCTTATCTGCTAAGAGAACTGTTTTTGTATTTCTGGATTTTTGCTAGCACCTTGGGTGTTATCACATGGCTCACAAAGGAAGATCTGTTTATAAATTGAGTACTATCTTTTAAAAACAAAAATATAGCACATGACCTATCACAAAGGTCAATATTTGAAACTCACTCAGCATTAATAGATTCCAAATCATGGCATTGGACTCCCTCTGATGTGATAGTGTGGCTCTTTGATTTTGCATTTATGCGAAACACTATTTCAATTCTCTTGTAAAATGAAGCTTTACTAGCTGGGAGCCCCTAGAATTCATAGAAGAAAGACCACAAGTGAAATAGTTGTTTGCATCAGTTGCAAAAAGACTAGAGTTTTAAGTAGTAAGACATGGAGATAATACCTTCAAGTTACTGAACCTTGTTCTCAAGATGAGTTGCTTTGTCTGCATATAGAAACCAGATTTCCTTCTGGCAGTGTAATTTCACATTAAAAAAAATCCTCTACATAGCTCATGATCATCCTCAGATGAGATTGTTGTCTTGCAGAATAGTCCCAGGCTTCAATAGTGCCAATGCACAAACTGATAACTTCCTTGCAGAATTTTGAAATGCCTTTTCTCTATCCTACCTCAGAACCTCTTCTGGATACTTGTTTGAAACTTAGCTGGCTAAGCAATGTCATGGGCAGATAGCACAAAATAAAGCCATGCATATTTCTTACCCAAATTAAAGGTTCATATCATGGACACAGACACACAAAGAAAGAAACAAAAAAAAGACCAGACTTAATAAAAAATGAACATAAATGGGCAATTTGACTGCATCATCAGGTTCTTTGACTCAACATCACACCTTCTCCTGAGGACTACTCAGGGCACCCTAATCTCAACTGAGATGGGGAGTTATCACTGCACACATGAATATTCTTGCTTGGGACAACTATCATGTTGTTCTCACTTTTATTAGAGACCTCATCCTTTTATATGGAATGAATGACCACATCTTAAACACTTTCTTTTAACCATAAAGCCATACAAACATTCTCTTTAAAGAAAAAACATCCCAGAATTGTTTCACCATTAATCTTTCCTCTGCTATTTCTCATTCAATAACTCCACTTTTTCCTAAGGGATTAAGCTATGGAAACTTCTATTGGAAAAGTTCAAGAAATACCTAAAAATTACATTAGGTGGTTTGTATATGTAGAAAGATGGATATTTCTTTAAATAGTGCTAATTAAAACATAAAAAGAGAAGGAAAGAAGAAGGAGGAGAAGGTAATGGAGGAAGAGGGAAGGAAAAAAGGAAGGGAGAGAAAAGGGTAGGATAAAGGAAGAAGAAATGGTGAAGAAGAACAGCAGTAAGAATATGTGAAGATTGACATTCCTTTTATAAAACACACACAGACACACACACACACACACACACACACACACACACCACTAGCATTTTCTAATGAGTGACAAGTTATTTTTAATATACCTGACACATAGTGGACACCAAACAAAAATACTTATTGAATGAATAAATAAGTTTACATTAACCACAAAGGACAAGAACATAGAAAAACAGGCACAAATAAGTGCAAACAACATGAAAATAGAAAAGTATAAGTTTGTTAACCCTTAGTAATAATTCTTAAAATGTCAATAATGATAATACAAAGAAGTACCAGAGAGAATAATAGAGATACTACTAAATTAGAACAATAGTGGAAGACCATTTGTGCGCCTCTGAATGGCAAAATTTTGAAAAGTAGATAATATCAATTGTTGGTGAAGATGTAAAGATATGGGAACACATGAAATCTGCTTGTAGAAATGAAAGTAGGTGCAGCAATTCTGAGGAAAAAAAATCCAGAAATATATTTTTTTTTAAAGAGAGAGTGAGAGAGAGGGGGACAGAGAGAGAGAGAGAGAATTTTAATATTTATTTATTTTTTCTTAGTTCTCGGCGGACACAACATCCTTGTTTGTATGTGGTGCTGAGGATCGAACCCGGGGCGCACGCACGCCAGGCGAGCGCGCTACCGCTTGAGCCACATCCCCAGCCCTCCAGAAATATTTGATGAAATTAGTATACTTATGCCCTACCACCAATACCACTTTTTTTCTGGGTAGATACCAAAAGATATTTTTATTCTAGTTAGTAAGGATCATATATAATATACTCACATTTTATTTGTAGCTCAAAATTACCCAGATGTACATCATTAAGGGAGTTGATATGTTAAAGATGATATTTGTGTTCTACAGAACCCGTGCAGCAATTCAAGCAATAAACTTAACAGAGATATCAATTTGAATAGGTCTTAAAACTAACATTAAGTGGATAAAGCAAGAAAAAGAATGAGATGTACAACTCAGTGGTCTTTGTGTATATTTTTATAAATACAAAAACAGTACCACATACTTCTAAAGTGTAAATTTCAGAACATGTGATAACTACATCAGAGTGATGAGGTATATGGGAAGGAGGGAATAGGAATGGGAATGAAAACTGTAAGAAAATTTTTTATAGTTGATGAATCTAATTACTATGACATATATATTTTCCTTTCAAAAAGGAGCAATTTGAGAGGCTTGATTAACAAATGAGTACTCGTGCCATTAGCAAAGCTTAGAATATTTCCATTTTTATGTAGTTTTCTTTTCTCCTGGGAACAGATGCAAACCAGAATGATGTTTGAGGGATGTATTTTTTTTTTTTTTATTGCTACTGGGCCACCTGACAGAAGAGCAAGCTTATGACTAATTCAGTTGGTTCATACCTAGCTCAGAACTACTAACCTCCAAGATGGTTTAACCATTACTCATTTTATAATTGTTTTTGTACACAGCCAGTAATTGCTTAATTTATATCAATAATGTCAAATAGAAGATGTCTAAAAATAACCAATGTTTAAAAATGCATTAATGAGAAGCAACAGTGATTGTCACTCCTGAACCCAATATTTGTGAAAAACAGTTAAAAGCAGAACTGGAGGCCTATACATCAAGTGAAAAAATATTTAAGTTACAAGTCAATCTGACCATCTGCTAACTAAAATATGTTCTATCTGCTTACCTTCAAGGACACACATTAATAACCCAGAAGACAGGATTTGCAAGTAGAACCCTTGTGCTTTTCCAAGTTCAGTGCTGGATCTCCGTGGCAGGAAGAAGGCCAGCTATCCTTTCTCCCATCTCTGTCCTTGGCTCCATCTGGTATCATGACTGAGGAATCCCAGCCAGCACTTACAAGTTTCAACTGTTCTCTCCTAGAATGCAAAAGGCCATCTCTTGATGATCTCTGGGTCTTGGAGTAATGGAGCAGTTCACAGTCAAGAGAGACACAGGGAAAGGGCCCTTGCAGGTCCAGAAGCAGACACAGGATATTTACATGAAAACCCTGGGTTCCAGGGTCTCAGTGTCTCCTCAGTGTGCGGGCCCTAAGGATGCATACCTTCTATGGATCCCTCACCCTATTAGAAGGAGGACAAGCACAGGTTCCAGTGAGATGGGGATCTTTTCTTGACCAAACCATTTCTGCAAATGTGCTATTACAGACTGTTTGTCCCCCTGCCAAATTCATATGTTGAAGTCCTAAGGTGAGGCTTTTGAGGAGTATTTAAGTTGACATGACATCATGAGAATGGGCCCTCATAATAGGATTAGTGCCCTTATAAGAAGAGGAAGAGATGCCAGAGTTCTCTCTTTCTCTCTCCACTATATGGGGACACAGCAAAAGGGTGGCTATCTACAAGCCAAGAAGAGAACTGTTACTGGAGAATGGAATTGGCCAACACCTTGATATTAGACTTCCAACTTCCAGAACTGAGAGAAATAAATTCCTATTATTTGAATCACACAATCTATGGTGGTGGTGGTGGTGGTGGTGATGGTTATTATTTATTATTATTATTTTTTGGCAGCCCAAGAAAAATAAAATATGTACCTTAAGATGCTCCCCATAAGATCTGTAGGTCATATTATGTGCTCATAATATTTACCAGCAATAAGTCTCTGCTAATAAAGAAGATGGTAAAAAGAAAAATCAGTGACAATTATAACTTATTTAGCTTTCTATTTATTGAGAATAAAGGCTACCAACATCTGGAATGATTTATTATTATTATTATTATTATTATCATCATTATTATTATTTACTTGTGGGTAAATATTTCAAATAGCACCATATGCCTTCTAGCTCATCCTTACTTAGAAATACAAAAAAAAGAAAATTGTCAAAATGAACAAATTTGATTTTCAAGTGAGACATTCAAAACTTTCAAATGTTATATGAAGGCAGTTTCTGTCCATTTTAAGTGTTATAATCCATAGTTAAAATAAATCTACATTTTATTATGGCTTCAATCTCTAAATCAAAGGTGATATAATATTTATCAATTTATTTATGGTCAACTCATGATTTCTCATATTTTTGCAGTAAATTACGCAGTGTGCAATTTAAGTTAAATGGACACAGATTAATCATACATTATATATCTAATCAAAGATTCTAAAAATTATATTTAAAACATACTATAATATGGTCATTAGTATTATATTCATCTAACAAAATATTTTAGAGTTTTAAGAACAATTTATTTTGCAAAAAATAAAAGAATTATTAAAATAGCCTTTAATAGATTCACAAGTATTTAATCTTGTGAAAGGGATAGATGGGCCAAAACAAAACACAAAGCACAAAAAAATTATAAAGTGCTAATATATTAGAAAGAGTATAAATTTTGGAGAGTAGCTTAATCTTACCAAACTGAAGTATCATATATGAAATAAGAATAATAGTTTCATTACAGGACTTTTAAAGAATTAGGTGAATTTGTTACCTCATCTATCCTGAAGACTCTGCTTGGACATCATACTGTTCTAGCACTTGTTCTCAGGCACACCACCCATCCCCTGCTCCACCTCCCACTTCCCCCTGCATCTACCACAGACCTCAATTATTCTTACCTATATCTCTTATCTGTATTTCTCTTATATATCTTCATAACACTTATGTTGAGGAAGGTTTATTGGAAAAGGTGGAACTAGACTGGCAATTAGCAAAATTACAATGGCTTTACATAAAGTCAAGCAAATTTCAATTGCTATGCCATTTTTATTTTTTTATTTTTATTTTTATTTTTTATAGTTTTAGATGGACAGAATACCTTTATTTTATCTGTATGTGGTGGTAAGGATCAAACCCAGAGCCTCGCATATGCTAGGTAAGTGCTTTGCCATTGAGCTACAACCCCATCCCCCAAATGCTATGCCATTTTGTTTTTTCTAGGAACTAATGCAAAACAGAATGATGTTCAAGGGATTTTTTTTTTCTTGCTACTTGGCAACCTTAGAGGACCACATGTAAATTGTCACTTAGGTGCTTTTTGTTTGAGACATGGTATCTAGACAGAGTGTATTAATCAGAAAGGCCCGTGTCATTTCTGAGAAGAAGATGGACTCATTGTCCCCTTGCTTCTGACATTAAATATGAATGACCATTTTAAATCTATCATCAGGATCTTCTAGGTTATTTAAGGGAAAATTTAGTTTTCCTGGAAAAGTATTTTTTTGGTACACATTGCTTTAGAATAAATATAATGGAGATAAAACATTTTACCTCTTCCTAACTGCACAGCCAAAAGGCATTAATTCAGTTTGATCCATATTTTGTTCAGCCCTTCCTATGTGCCAGGCACTGAGAATCCAGCAGTGGGACATGGTCTGCCTTCATGGGTCTCTCAAACCAGTGGGAAAGTACATGAATGATGAGACCCAACCAGATAGCAAGGACTTTACACACATTATCCATTTAACCCTGCAAAAGACCTTAAAAGAGAAGGTTGGGGATTTTGTTTTGTTTTGTTTTTTTCTGTAGTTTTAGATGGATGGCATGTCTTTATTTTATTTATTTTTTTATGCACTGTTAAGGATCGAACCCCATGTCTCACATATATTAGACAAGAACTCTGCCACTGAGCTACAGCTCCAGCCCTAAGAGAAGGTATTTTTATTCCTTATTTTTCAAATGTGAAAACTGAGGATCCAAAAGGTAAATGACATGTTATAGAAGTTTCTCTTCTTTTTCTTCCCTATCCTTCAGTCTCTGCAGCTCAAGGTGCACCAACAGTATGCCCCTGTCATCCCATTCCATCTCCCACCCTCAGTCACAGGACAGGCAAGAAAGCAGTTCACTTAAAGGTTCCTCATAGAACCCATCAGGAAATTAAGATTTTTAAAAATGCCTTTTTTTCATGAGTATTTTAAAATCTATAATAAATAATTAATTTTTCATTGCACTATAAGAAAAAACTAGATTATACGGTCATCCTTTTCAATTTGCCTAGGAATGCATTTCTTTCTCCAAAAGAACCATCAGAATTTTAATAGTGAGCCTGTTCTATTCCTTTAGGGGATGGGGGTGGAAACTTACCTTGCAACTGTGCATATAGCATATTTCCCTACATCTATTCATTCAAACTCTGTACAGATCTTCCTGAAACTTTCGAGGCCCTTTCATCCCCATTTACCCTTGGTTAGATTTTTATTTTCTGCTCCTTCGTAAGCTTTTTATTTCCAGTCCTATCATCTTTCCCTGCAGCCTGAGATTCTTTGTTCTGTTATGCACTTGTGACAACCAGGGACGGTACATTTTCCTGGCTGACAGCCACCAAATTTGCAACACTTTTTAGCAAAGGCTCTTGCAATTTCTACTCTTGTCATTTTCTTCACATCTGTGGCTGATGTGGGAAGAACAAAGCTCAAGCAATTTGCTCCTGCTATTTGGCTTATGGCAATGCTTCCAAATTTCCATTTAGCCTATCCACCTCCAAAAATGCCCCTAACTTGTTTCCGTGGCCCAGGTAGCACTGCTGCACTAATTGAACTGCCAATTTCTCATGCTTTTAAGCCTTTGTAACCTGGCCAATTTACCTTGACTCAGAGCAGGTATTTAGCATGTTTCTCAAGCATTTTGTAGAGTGGAGTGACTATAAGCTAAATATCTATTGCTGAACCCTTATTCTACAGCTCTAGTTGTGATATTATTGACAAGATTTTTAAGCTCTCCCGGGTATGTACTAAAGAAAAAATATAATTCATATTCCACAGTGTGGAAATTAATTGAAATAGTACTTATACTGATATATAATGTCCCATGAATTTTATCTAGCATTACTTATAGATACTGATGAGCATACATTTCATTCAACAACTATGAACAAGACCCATGTAAGAAGCAAAGTGAAAGAAAGAGAAAAGAGCTACTGAGTGAGTAAACATTACATGCCTGGCATTTTCATATACAGATTGTTATATAATCAGATAAAGTGAATTGTTCCTGTCTTTGCAAAGCTTATAATGACACCTTCCACAGCTAATTATACTATAAAATGGCTCTGGGAAGTGCCATTATCAAATGACATCACAAGGAACAGGGGATGGAGGAGTAATGGATAAGGTTGAGTCTGATGGACATTGTCTTACTCAATGTGTTCATGCCCCAGGTCTAAGAACAGAATTCCATTTGATGCAGACACCCAGAGATTGCCTTTGACTATGAAGGTGTGGTCTACACTACACAGCTCTCTTTCATTACCAAGTGATAGAAATCTAACTCAAACTGGCTTTCCACCAAAAAAGGAATTCTGGGGTTGGTAAAACTAAGAAGTTGTAGACAAAGGGAGGATCAATCTTTAGACCTGGCTGCATTCAGATGCTCCAGTGATGCTGTCAGAAATCTGATGCTTGGCTCTGCTTTCTCTGGATTGGCTTCTTTCTCTGGCAGGCTTTCACTCTGGGTTGGATACTAGCAGCAACCCTGAGATAATGGCCTCATGGTTCAGCAGGTGCTACTGGAAGATTTTTCTGGGAAAAGTCCAAAATTCAGTCTCACTGGACCAACTTAGGGCATGTGCTCACCCTTGAACTAATCACACTCTCTAGGAAGATGGAATAGGCCTACTGGCTAAGTCTTGGCCCCTTAACACCTTGGACTGCAGGCTAAAGTTTACCCTACCTGAAGTCTCTGGAAAGAGTATTAAGATGATTTCTCAAAAGCAAAATCATGCTGCTGGAATTAGAACAGGAGGCTTAGATAAGGCAAAAGCAAGACCATAGATGTGCATTACTTAATTATAGATAGTTGTGGATCTTGAAAAATGGAACAAAACATTGCTAAATTCTATATGGAGAGGGGGCAGGAGATAACAGTTGTTGAATTTGGATGGAGTAGTACATGAGTGATAGGGCATCAGAGATCAAACAAGAAATGTAGGTTAAATTAAGGGGATAATACCAAGGGATAAAGGAATGTATATCTGGTTTAATAGAAATGTGAAGTTATTCAAGCTTTTTATTGCTATGTGATAAACCTCAACAAAACATAATTAGTAGTTTAAAGCAATGATATTTGTTTTGCACACCCATCTGTAATTTGGTCAGGGCTTGCCAAAGACAGCTCATTTGAGCTCCAGTTGCTATCAGCAGGTATCAGAGCCTGGAGACTGGAATCAGTGGAAGGCTTCCTCACTCTCATGTCTGGTAGTTTATTCCAGTTATTTGCTGGAACTAGGTTCAGAACACATTCAAGTGGCCTCTCCCTATGATTGCTTGGTTTCTCCACATCATGGTATATGGGCTACAAGAGTGAGTCTCTCAAGGTAGCAGGAAAAACCTATATCAACTTTCATTACTTCAAGCCAAGGAATTTGTTCTTGTGTCTGTGTTATGATACTGATTTGTACTAACCACTGATTTGTGGTTCTTCTAACTTTGCAGTTTCCCTAAACACTCTACAGGTCCAAGAATTGATGTGATTTTGTCTGAGAGACAGGATAAGTACTGAACTCAAAAACCAATGAAGAGAAGACTTACAATGCTTATAGTAAAAAATAGCAAGGATATTCATGGATAAAATGCTACAGTTTGAAAATTGGAAAAAAAAACCCACAAGTAAATATTAAATTACACCAGATCCCTTCTTTTAAATACAATACATAAGAAGTTTTTAACTTCCTATAATTGCAACTGTTGAAGTCATTACTATTTGCATACACTTGTTAATTTAATGAAGGAAGGATATTTTTGTCCAAGTAAAAGAGATCAGATGATCAAGCTACAGATAACAAAAATAAAAACAAATTCACAGCAGTGAATTTTTCAATTAGTTTTCATGAAAATATAAATTTTCTCTGTATCATCACAAATATGTACATCAGTATGCACTCTGCTTTAACCTGTTTTCTTAAATAGAATTGAGACCATTCTTGAAGTACAGTTGAAATCTCTCTAACTTGGGTTGCAATGTCCTTCAGGTGACTTATAAACCTTTGAAACGCATTTAAAAATTCTTATGAGGGGCTCTCTCTGAAAACAAGCAAAGCTCCAATGAAATTCTCACTGTAAATGCAAGGCTCTGTGTTTCACTTTTTAATTTTTGTCATATGATAAGCATTTTCCACAGAATTCATTATTTAAAACAACAACAATACTATTTTAAGCGAGGCACAGTGACACATGCCTGTAACTCCCGATGCTTGGGAGGCTGAGGCAGAGGATTAAGAATCTCACTTCAGCCAGAGTAATTTAGGGAGACCCTGTCTTAAAATAAAATTTTGAAAGGACTAGGGTGTAGCTCAGTAGTATCTCTGAGTTCAGCCCATCAGAACTGAAAAAAAAAAGTGATTTTAAATGAACACATATGTTTCCTTAAACTAGATTAACCAGAATTTAGTGATTCTTCCATTATTGAATATTTAAATTATTTGTAGTTGTTTTCTCTGATGAATTATAGTACAGCAAAACACTTTTCCTCAAAAAATTCTTATTGTTATCACCTTATCTAGGATAAACTCCTAGATATACTTTAAAGATTTAAAAAGGCAGTGAAAGAAAAATATTTACTTGCCTGGTATTAATTTATCACTGCTCTAACAAATTGCCACCAGTTTAGTGGCTTCAAACAACGCAAACTTTTCATCTTACAGTTCTGAGGGTCAGAAATCTGAATGGGTCTAACAGAGCTGAAATTAAGCCATTGGCAGGGTTGCATTTTTCTGGGGGATCCAGGTAGGAATCTGTTCCTTGCCTTGTCCACACTTCTTGACTCATGGCCCCTTTCTGCCCTTTAAAGCAGCAATATCATGCCATGATTTCCTCATGGTGCCCTCTCTTCTGTTATCTGCTCCTCTGGATCTCTCTTCAGCCTCTCCCTTCCATTTTTAAGGACCCTTTTAATTACATTGGAACCACCCAGGTAATCTTTCCATATCAAGATCTATAACTTAATCGTATCTTCAAAATCCCTTTTAACATAAAAGGATGTGTTCATAATTTTGGAGGATTAGGATGTGGATATCTTTAGGGGACATCACTACAACTGGTTCCACTTTTATAGAGAAATGCAAAATTCTTGGTAATGAAAACTAACTTTAAATAAAGGGTTATTGTTACATATCTAATACATTACTTTATCTAACTAAACATAAATAGGGAAATGAAAATACTTCTATTTCTGAGAAAACATTAAAACCAGTGGAGTGTCCAAACCGTTATTGAGTTTAAATTATCTTTTAACACTCTTCACTCTAGGAGACAGAATCAACCACCACTTAATATATTGAGAGGATTTATAAGTTGCTTTCTTCCCAAGTCACTCAGCTGATTTTCTTCATCAGTGTTTATTTTTTCAGTGTATTCTGTAGTTCTTTCTTAATTCATACAAACTTTCCCAAATAATTTGTGTCCAAATGGGAGTGGCAATGAAAACAGTCCCAGGCCACCTTCACTGTGACGAATTTTCCTGAACTCTAGAAGCATCATATTTTTATTAAAGAATTGAAACTAACTCAGAATTGCAAAAGAGTCAGTAGCCAAATTAATTAAAGTATAGATTTCCTGTCAAATTGCTACAAAGTTGATTCTAAATTTGATTCTGATTCCATATTGAAGTCACCTAGGAAATTTCTAAAAATACTGGTATCTGCACCTGCCTCAAAGCATTTTAACCACAGCTCTCTCCTAAGGGACGTGTTTTTTAACTAGAGGTAATTCTGTCCCCAAAAGGGAACTTTTGGCAATATCTGAAGATATTTTTGATTGTCACTATAGGGGAATGGGAAGGAATATGCTACTACTACCTACTTGGTAGAAGCAAAGGATGCTGCTAATCATCTTACAATGCATAGAACTACCACCAATACTAAGGTTATCCAACACAATAATTCATTACAGATCTTACAAATAATTAAAAGAGAGAAGTTTGAGGTTCCCATAACAAAGAAATGGTAAATGTTTAAGGAGATGGAAATGCTAATTAACCTGATTTGATCTTTCACATTTTATATTTTGAATCATCACACTAATCTCATAAATATGCATTTATTACATGTCAATCAAAATTTAAAAAGATTATCCAACCAAAAATTTCCCAAGGATGGAACCCAGGGGCACTTTACCACTGAGCCATATTCCCACATTCCTAGCCTTATTTATTTGTTTATTTATTTATTATTTTATTTAGAGATGGGCTCTTTTGCTAAGTTGCTCAGGGCCTCACTAAATTGCTGAGGCTAGCTTTGAACTCACAATCCTCCTGCCTCAGCCTCCTGAGCCACTGGGATTACAGGCATGTGCCACGATGCCTGGCTGAGAAATTCTGCTTTTGGTAATTCTAATGTGCAACCAGAATTGAAAAGCCAGAATTTCTCTGGCTTTCCTTTCATCAATAATTCTTCCTTGCTTTAATGAAATATAACTTAAGTGATTCTCTGTGACCAAAACCAAGACTAAAGACCAAAAAAGGGAAGGTGGGATGATTGGATAGATGATGCTAACAGTTAGAATCTTCAAATTTTATAAATGGGCTTAGTCTTTTATCACTGAGCTTAAAAGGTTAACAACCACATCAATCATTTGTGGATGTATGTGCCAAGTGATATGTATACATGATCTTATTTAATCCTTACAATTACCCTGTGAACACACACTACCCCATTTTATAACTGAGGGAAATAGAGGCTAACTTTTTCAAGGTAACAACACTCATGAATAGAAGAGCTAGCCCTAACGTCTATTTCATTATGATATAATATACTGCAACATATCCTTTCTGCCACTGTGTGGTTTGCAGGGTTCAATAAGCCTATTTTCTGAATATATGGAGAGTTGGCATGCCATGTGGCTGTAAGTAGGAAGCAGAAGAGAAATTCTGCATAATTTCTACCATTGGGCCACTTATGATTGACAAGTGATCAGGAAGCCTTTTAATCTCACCCTTTTACCTAGCAGAAACAAAGTCACATTGCTTGAGGCTTTTCCTAGTCAAGTGGGTATTAAAAAAAAAAAAAAACTACTAAAACTACTATTGAATTTTATGCTGGAAATGCATCTTTTCTTGATAATAGTTTAAAATTTAGAGGAAATATAGAATAACATGACTGACAAGCCTGTTAAAATTCAATATTCACTTTGGTTTATGCTATGCAGTCTTTTTCTTGTTTAATTTCAATGGGTCTTTAGTCTTCTTTAATCTACAACCTATTGACTGATTTTTCCATCTCTGGGGAAAGAGCTCCATTTAATCTTTGTTTTCTTTCTCTTTTATCCCGATCTTCAATAGGTGTAACATTCTAATCTATCAAGACTCCTAAACTGGATTTGCATATTTTAATACAAGAGTTAATCATCCAATCACCCATTTCTTTCCTTCTTATATTTTGCAATTAAACTTAACTTTTGCAAACATGTTTAAATATAGTGTTCTATTATATATCCTGACTTTCTTTTATAATAAATTTAATATTTTTTTCTTTACATTGTCTCTTTGGCATCTTAGCACATATGCCACTGACGTATTCATGGAATGACAATAAAAGAGCATGTGAAGATTTAATTCCAAAAAGAATCTAAATATTCTCTCCTACATAGCAAGAAGTATAAAATCTTGGCAATTAACTAGATTATCCTTCAAGAGGTAACAGAGCCTTTCAAGGGAGAAAATATCTGAAAAGGGAAAAAAATGCATCTGAAAGTAAATTGAGGTTGTAAACCCAAAGAATATCAAAGTTGCAGAATATAGCCTATGGTAGAGAAAAGTGTACATTTGAACTTTCTCCTCTCTGTCTCTAGTCTAATCATCACAAATTGTGGTTTGGTGAGTAGTCATTAAATCTTTTTATCACACTCTGACTTTAATTAAATAAATATTAAATTAATTAAATATTCTTAAATAAATATTAAAATGAAATAAAGTTACCTCAGAAACTCCAGAATTCTATGCACAGGATTCCAGCTTCCACACTTTTGGACAAGAGTCCTCCCAGTTTCTGCTCACTTAACACCACTGAGGCCATCCCATGGTAAGAAAAGCCTTCCCAAGATTCTACCCTTTGCTGTAAAATCTGTTTCCACTCCTCTCAGAAAGCCTCCCACATACTGAGACTGACATCTGTCATCTACAACATTTTCAGTCTTTGCCCAAACTATTACCCTGCTACTCTGCCACCTTCTCCCCACACTTCCCACACAGGAACTTTCCCTGATGAGGGTGCCCTGCTCTCAGAGTTTTGCTTTCATCTGGACACTCTCGGAGATAGGAAATCCAGAATGAGACTCCATGGGAGCCCTGTGTTCATTTCCCAGGGCTGCAGCAGCAAATACCACAAACTAAGTGGCTCAGGCAACAGAAATTCATTGTCTTACTGTCCCAGTGGCCAAAAGAGAATGAGGTATTAGCAGGGCATGCTATCTCTGAAGGTAACAGGGAAGGATAAGTTGCAGGTCCCTCTCCTGGCTTCTGGTAGTTCCTTGGCTTGTGGCAGCATGACTCTTGTCTTCACGCGACATTCTCCGTGTGTGTGTGTGTTTTCAAAGTTTCCCTTTACATAAGGACATTGGTTATACTGTGTTAGGAGACTATCCTGCTCCCATCTGACCTCATTTAAACTTATTACATTTGAAACAATACTATTTCCAAATAAGATCACATTTGGAGATACTGGTGATTAGTACTGAAACACATAAATTTTTAGGGAACACAATTTACCTCTTAGTAGAGTCCCAGAACATACAGCCTCTATGCTATTCAATTCATTCAATACAGGTGATGCTACAGATTATTATTTAGGTCCCTCCAAAATATATATGCCGAAATCTTATCCTTGGTGTGAGAGTACTTGGGCAGGTAGGGCCTTTGGGAAGTAATTAAGCTGCATTTTCAGGAATGAGACTAGTCCTCCTATAGAGAGGACCCCAGACAGTTCCCTTGCCCCTCTCTGCCATTTGAGATGCAAGGAAGAAGATTGCCATCTATGAACAAAGACACAGAATCTGCCAGATCCCTGATCTTGGATTTCTCAGGTTCCAAAATTATGAAATAAACAAATTTCTTTTGGTTAACCACCCAGCCTTTGGCATTCTGTAACAACAGCCCAGTTAGACTGAGGCAGTGGGAAAGCCATTCCCTTCACTTTCACAAATACCATTCCAGAAACTTCTCCCTTCAGTCCTCTGGCCTGCTTGCTTTATTATTCATTCTCTAGACCACTTGTCCTGCTGTGCACTCATTTCCCTACTTACCAACCAAGGGGAGTGGCCAGGAGAAAGGTTCAGATTCACTTCACTTAGCTCTGATGCATTCTTTTCTACAGTCTATTTCTCTACTTAAGCCTGTTTGTTGATTCTTTTCAAGAATGACTTTGTACAATCAGGTTTATTTCAGTTAAGTTCAACTTGCTTGCAACTATTTGATAACTCACTGTCTCTCAATCTGCCTTAATAGATTAAGTTCATTTTTAAAGCTTGTGGTGATAAGAGATTTCTCAGGCAGATCATGATTCACGCTTCCCTTCCCAGCCCAGACTGGGATTCTGGTCTCAGCACAGGTTACTCATTGCCCCTTGCCTGTTAGATTCCTTCTGCCTTCTTATTTCTTCTCTCCATTGTTCTGAGGTTAAGATTCTTAAAGACATTAGAAGCCAAAATCATAACAATCTCTATGGTTAACATGATTATACTCCTCCAGGACTCAATTTATTTCTTCTAAGGATCTTGTAATAAATTAAATCAGTAAATGCCAGGATGCACTCTATTCTCCCTCTCTTTAGTCTCTTATTTAGGAACGTCTTGAGATATTTGAGACTTATGTTTTTGAACTCATGTATGAAGTCCAAGATCTCAGATGGCATGCTTGAGCATTTTTTCACATAATGTTCTCCATTAGCCTGAACTACTCCCCCAAAGCAATTAACATGTATTTTTGTTTTTCAGGTGGTATCTTGCTGCTTCATAAACCATTATTATCATGAATGCCTCAGAAACTGAAATTTAAAACATACCTCATAATTCATGGAGAAGGAATCTACCAATGTTATCATAACCTTTGTTTCTCTCTTCCATGATGTTTGGATTCAAATTAGTTTCTATGCAGAAATGGTTTGAAACAATTCATGTATGGCTGGCAGAACATGATGTATTCTACTGCATCTTACCTTTATGCTCCAAACTTTGATTAAAGATGACCATCTCAGCACTTGAAAACAAAAATTTCTCCAAGGAATACATATATTTTCTTATTAACTTGATGAATAATGGCTGAGAAGACGATAACTGTAGAGTAGTAAAAAGGAAATCTCAAAGATAGCTAATCAGAGGCTGCGTAATAGCATTTATACAATACCAATGAAAGTTGAGAGAGGTCGTAATATAAATCTAAGGCTTCATAACATCTCCAAAGTATAACTAGTTGGACATGTCCTGGATAAGGTGGTCATTAGTCGCTAATGGAATCAGGAGTGAGTTTAGGAAAGTAACAGACAAAAGTCAGAAAATGGGGCCTGGGGCTGTAGCTCAGTGGCAGAGCACTTGCCTAGCATAGCATGCGTGAGGCACTGGGTTCGATCCTCAGCACCACACAAAAATAAACAAATAAAATAAAGGCATTCTGTCCATCAACAACTACAAAAAAAAATAACTTTTTAAAAAGTCAGAAAATGGAATGGAATAGAAACTATATAAGACAAAGTGTATAGATTAAGCTCTGAAGACTTGGGCCAGAAGGGAAGACAAGAAGCATTGATAGTACTATAGTTTGGATATGAGGTGGCCCTCAAAAGCTACTGTTAGGGCAGAGGTAAAGTGACTGGACTATGAGAGCTGTAGCCTAATCAGTCCGTCTTAGTTTGAATGGACTTACTGGAAGATAACTGTGGCTAGAGGATGTGGGTCTCTGAGGGCTTGTTCTGAAAGGGTGTGTCTTCTCTATGGCTCCATCTCCCACACTCTCTCTGCTTCCTGACCCTGCTATGAGCTAAGCAGCTTTCACCCACAGATGATGGGTCCCCATAATGTGCTGCCTCACCTTGTGCCCAGAGCAATGGAGTTCGATGTCTGTGAACTGAGACCGCTGAAACTTTGAGCCCCAAATAAATACTATTCCTCCTCTAAGTTGTTCTTATTGGGTGTTTTGGTCACAGTGATGAAAAGTCTAACTAAAACAGGTAGCTAAAAAGAAAAGAACAGAAAAATGGTTTAAGAGGATTTATTGATAAAGGAAAACAAAAACACTGATATATACTTTCTACCTAGTCAATCCTATGAGAGAGGCTAAAATTCTCTAAGATATGGCTTATAGGTCACCAAATCACTGGAGATAGGGTCCCTCTGAGCTGTTTGTTCTCAACACTGACTGTGCATTAATCACCTGCAGATTTTCTAAAAACACTGATGCTCTTCCCTGCCACCAAGATTGCCACTCAATTGTACTGGTTTGGAGGTTCAAAATTTAGTATGTTTGCAAACTCTCCAGGTGGCTTCAATTGAGAATTCATCTTTTAGGGTAATATTTCCAGACTGAATCATACACAATGGCAGTCCTGTAAGGTCTTTGCAAAGAAATTTTGTGTCCAATACACTTAGGGATCCCCTTATGGCATCTCTCAAGAATTTTCTAAACCCCTGAGAAGTCCCGAAAAAAAGAAATCATCTTTACTTTGTGATGATCACCCCTTACAACATCACCTTGAAAAATGCTGCCCTAGAACACTTGTACATTGCTGGTGGGACTGCAAATTGGTGCGGCCAATTTGGAAAGCAGTATGGAGATTCCTGGGAAAGCTGGGAATGGAACCACCATTTGACCCAGCTATTCCCCTTCTTGGATTATTCCCTAAAGACCTTAAAAGAGCGTACTATAGGGACACTGCTACAACGATGTTCATAGCAGCACAATTCACAATAGCTAGACTGTGGAACCAACCTAGATGCCCTTCAATAGATGAATGGATAAAAAAAAATGTGGCATTTATACACAATGGAGTACTACTCAGTACTAAAAAATGACAAAATCATGGTATTTGCAGGGAAATGGATGGCATTAGAGCAGATTATGCTAAGTGAAGCTAGCCAATCCCTAAAAAACAAATGCCAAATGTCTTCTTTGACATAAGGAGAGCAACTAAGAACAGAGCAGGGAGGAAGAGCATGAGAAGAATATCACCATTAAACAGGGACAAGAGGGGGGAGGGAAAGGGAGAGAGAAGGGAAATTGCATGGTAAAGGAAAGAGACCCTCATTGTTATACAAAATTACATATAAGAGGAATGAGGGGAAAGGAGAAAAAAACAAGAGAGAGAAATGAATTACAGTAGATGGGGTAGAGAGAGAAGATGGGAGGGGAGGGGAGGAGAGGGGACGGGGGATAGTAGAGGATAGGAAAGGAAGCAGAATACAACATACACTAGTATGGCAGTATGTAAAAAGTGGATGTGTAACCGATGTGATTCTGCAATATGTATACAGGGTAAAAATGGGAGTTCATAATCCGCTTGAATCAAATGTATGAAATATGATATGTCAAGAGCTTTGTAATGTTTTGAACAACTAATAATAAAAAAATTTAAAAAAAGAAAAATGCTGCCCTAAGTTAATGTTTTCCAACTGTCATCTTTTACTTTCCAATTACCTTGACCCTCTATGTTCCCCAAAGGTCATCCTAAGCAGTTTGGTATCGCTAGGTGTATGGTCTTATAATAATGCTTACCTAACAGAAATATATGATACATACAGTAGATATTCTGCACCTCTGACTGGAGACAGAGAGCCCAGATTTTTCCAGATGTGTCTTTTTGGAGGAACGGTGGATCTAGCACTGGGATTGGAGAAGATAAGCATGAGCAAACTCTTAGAGGCACAGCCATGCTGCTTTGGGGGTCATTTTCCTCAATTACCAAAACCCCTGGGATGTAGAAGCAGAAGGTTCATATGTCAATGAACATGAACATTGGAATAAAAAAAGATATAAACTCAACCTAATTAGCTCCTTTTCTTAACTAAGTGACCTTGAGAAAATGATCAAACTTATTTGGATCTCAATTTACTTTTCTGCACAATAATACAATATAATTCCAGGAACTATTAATAGGATAAAATTAAATACAATAATGCTTTTAGAGTCTCTATAATCCAGGTATCTGTCAGGGAAGCTAACTGAATTTACTGCTGCACTCTACTTGTCAAAATTTAATCTGAGAGTTGCATTATTTATGAAGAATTGTCTAAAGGATATTCAATCTATCTGTTCTGTCATCTATCCATTCTGCTGAAAACCCTAAAATCCATTCCCACATTAAACTAAATTATCAGAAAACTCCACCTGCTTGCATCATAGTAGCTTTCACCATCTAAAGTTGTTTCCAGAATTACATTTCAGTATGGTGAGGTCAGCTCATGTGGAGAAACACTGTGAGAGCCTTGCAAAAACCCCCAGTTCCTTTGCTCTGAGCATGCTGCTAAGGATATTGCTAGGTGTTTTACACAGTGTCCTCCTTAAGAGCACCCAGAGGGGAAATCTTTCTTAGAGGCAGGAATAGCTTGCTTTTTCTGAGCAATTGGTTTGTGTTACTTTTATGGACATTCTAAGACATGGAGCCAGTCACGCTTTGCCTGTAGTGCTGGTGCCTGGAGAGCTGAGAGTTATGTGTGCCCCATCTCTGGTGAGCATGCAGAATATGGGCAGGAACTATGGCTCACTAATATTCCTTACTCTTAGTGTTTTCACTGCCTCATTTAATCTTTCCTATTTAAATGTATTGTGTCTTGTATTTTTCAAGCTCCCTTAAAACATTTTTTAAAGTAAGGTGGGGATTATAAATGAAGATACATAAATACATGAAGGTACATAAAAGGGCTTGGCTTTCATTTACTTCTTTCACATATTCCCACATTTTCTTCCTTGTATGGAGGAATTTCATAGGGCATAATGACAGACAATTGTCACAGTTGTAATGGTTGCCAATTTTGATAACCCCCACCCCAACACTGGAGATCTCTTGGAATAAGAACTCTTAGAAAACCTTTACTATTCCCAGGCTACTCCAAAGATACTCTAGATGGTAAAATTAAGGACAAATGTGAATACTCCCATTGCCAAAGTTTCAGGAGATTTTGATCATAATTATTGTGTGTTCCAATGACTAAATTTAAAAGTAAATTGTGTTAGATTACACCATAACAGTCTAGTAACTATTAAATAATAACTAGCCACCTTGCTATTTCTTCTAACATATAACATCTCTTTGATGCCACTATACTACAAGGCTAATTACCTCTTGTGTCAGTTTACATACACACGTTTTTCGAAGCTCATTTTTAACCTCTCATATATAGAGGACATTATTTGTTCTTTATATCAAACACATATACTGCTGTATTGTGTGAAAATACTGAAATTATTCTGCATCCTGCAAGCTCATTCTAAGAAAGTTAAACAGTTCTTTTTATGATCATGTTTTTTCAATATTTAAACAACAGTATCAAAACCATGGTTAACAGCTGTGTGCAGAATCAGTACATACTTTGGGATTTAAGTCCTGGCAAAATATGATCAGCATCAAATTGCATTTCATCAAGCTCATACAGAAATTTGAGGGCTTTGAGTTTCTTTAAATAGTTCTGAAATTCAGAAATAATCCCCTGAGAGACTACATAATAAATCTGTCTACCAACCACAGACATCCTGGCATGCAATGAAATTCAGGAAAGGCAACGCTACTGTTTTCCTCCAACCTTCTCACCTCCAGATAAACAATCTGGCAGTTTTAGAAGCAACAGAATGCCCAGGGCACTAAGTTCATGACAGGGTTATTTTGAAGTTGGAGCGTATCTGCAGGGAAGAAATGTCTGACTTAGACCCAGAATTAAGTCCTAGGACTTAATGGGGCAGACCTCCTTCTGTCACTCTAAAGTAAGGTCATACCAGTCTGTCAACAAAGCAAACTGACAGAAAAGTTTAAGTGCTCACTATGAAATTGAAACATGCTTCAACATGTGACTTTTTAATTTCTGTTACCAAAAAGCGTGAGAACTGATGGTGTCTGATAAATACCATGAAATCCATTCCATGGAAGAATTTTTAAAAAGCAAGCTCTGGTTTATTATATCATTTGCCTTTTTCCATAGTGAAATAAGTATGTTCACCATAGTTGATATCAAACTATAACATGATATCACCGAACATGAAGTTGGGGGAAGAAATATATGATCAGCTCTCAGCAGCCAGACTGGCCCACTCAGAGACTCACCCTACTCTGCAGACAGGGGGGAAATGAGAGAACATAGAACTTTATCTTATCGATCTTGCTTAATACAGTACAAACTTTTTAGGTTTCCTTATATCCAGACTGTATGCTGTCTTTCTCAGTCTGCTTTTTCTGGCCTCAGATAATTAACAACATTCTCACCTACTACAAGAGTAATTCTTAACTCATCCCTTGTTTGAAAAAATTCTTCCCTATTTTTGTGATACTGTTAGTCACTTTTTTATACTAGACAAATTTCCTGGATCCATAAGCTTTAACTCTGAGACCTCTGAAAGAAGGCTTTTTGGAATTCAGAAATAATCCTGAGTAGGTAGATGCCCATCAGTCTCATGAGAAGCTAAAAAGCAGTGGGAACCTAATAGAAAAAGTTTTATTACTGTGTGTATATATGTGACTGCATGACCAATGTGAGTCTGCAACCTGTATACTCAGAAAAATGAGAAATTACATCCCATCTGATTCAAATGTATGATATGTCAAAATCATTGTACTGTCATGTGTAACTAAGTAAAAGAAAGAAAAAAAGAAAAAGTTATAGTTTGTATGTATATTCTGCCAAAATACATTCTACTGTAATGTATAACTGAAAAGAAAACTGAAAAACCACTGAGTCCATTCCCCAGGTCTTGTCAACACTGCCCCTGCCCCCCTCTCATCTATCCCACCTTCATGGCTGGGAATTCAGAAAGGAAAAAGGCCCTTCTCTGAGCTACTATCATTTTTTTTTAATTCCACTGATTTCTCAATATAGCTGTTTCTCAACCTCAATCAACAATAAATACTAAAATTTTTATCTCCCTTATTTAACCATTCAATGCTATCTCATTACATGTGGTGTCTATTAATACATCAGGGGTATTTCAGAGGAGTTTTTATCAGACGTACTTAAGAGGATATTCCATTGATGTACATAAAATATACATATATTTGTATATCATTTGTTCTCTGTACATATTTGTATGTCTGCATTTATACTTTTGTCCTGTATTTATATATATAATTTATATATATATATATATATATATATATATATATATATATATAATTTGTATTTTCTATTTTATGTACTATATAAAATGCATTTGTATATTAATATTTGTATGGTATATGTGTTCTTATATCATGTGAATATTGTATGTGTGTGTATATATACAGATATATAGATATGCCTAAAACTAAACCAGCACTAAAACTTCAGTTTAAAAATGCAATACACTGTTTCACTTTCAGAATTTGACTTAAATAACAAAGTCCATAAGCTTCTTTTTCTCAAATTCCTAGGCACTTTCTGCCTTATAAACTAATATTTGGATGTGTAGTCTGAATGACTTGCCAAGAACCACAAAAGTCAGTAGGGACATATTCACTTATTTGTCTAACAGCATCAGAAATTCCTTCTAGTTGTCCCTCCTCTCCCATTTCTTATCAAACAGATTCTTGTGCTGGAGAATAGACTCCCTTCTGGTTCCTGGGGCCTCTCCTGAATACCCTCCTCTAGGTTCAGCTCTCCATAATATGGTTGAATTTCTCAGGTTCTAAAATGCTGCAATTATGTACATGTCCCTAATTAATCTTACAAGTCATTCTTTTTTATTTACCTAACAGCAATTCTATAACCTTGAGATTTCAGTACTTGGAAGTATCCAATACAACCTAGTCCCACTGCATTCTCCAAGCTCAGCCCAAGAACCCAATGTGAGCAGGATGATGGCTTGGATCCATCCCATAAATATTCCATATGGAGTTTCTATCTCCGAAAGCTTTACAACTTTCTTTAAATGTCCCCTGAGTTATAAACAAGTAACCAAAAAACACATTTAAGTTGGAACACTGTTAAAAATGAAAGAAGGCACTAAAAATAAATAAATAATTGATCTACAATAGGTATAAATTGGGACTGCCCTAGGAAACATATGGTTTCCTTAATTATAATCTTCTTGCTATGGGCTACCTTTACTTGTTATCTCATGCAGAAAATTCCTGCTAGAATCAGTCTGATGGATTCACACAGTAACGCAGATTCTTGGCTCTCTAGTTGAAACTTCTATTTTTTAACTTTATATTCCCTCAGGGACTCTAATATCACAATCCTTCTGTCTCTACACAGCTCCTCTTCTGTTGGTCGTTAATGCTATGGTACAATGGGCTTGGAGTCCAGGCCTGCCATCTGCCTCTGTCTTTTCTATGTTTTAGCCCTGCCCCAGGGTGCCAGTTCCACTCTGGAAACATATTGTAAAAGTAAAAAAATGTTGGTGACTATAGGCCTAGGTTCCATTGCAGAAGAGCTAGGAATTAGAAACGTTTCTGGAAGAGATAATATAATAATAGGGTTTACATTTACTGGGATAAGAAAGACAGTGGGAGAAGGTATTTGTTAATGGAGATCTAGAGTTCAATTTAGGAAATATTAGAAGGTGACAGACATGTAGGGGACAAGTCTAGGCTGGAGATATAAGTTTAGGCGTCACCAACACATAAAAAGATTTTAAAGTATTAAAAATATAAGGCAATATGCTAGGCTGTACAAGACTCAAAAATCAATGTAATTCATCACATTGATAGATTAAAGTAAATCATATGATCATGTCAATAGACGCAGAAAAAAATCTTGACAAAATTAAATACTCATGATAAAAACTGGCAGCAAATAAATGATAAAGAGAAGTTTCTCAGCTTGATAAAAACAACAAAAAATAGTTAATATTATTGCTTATATGTAACTAAATACTTTTCCCCTAAGTTTGAGAAAAGGCCTATATGAAATATGAAGATGAAACTTTATTTCAAAGATGAGAGTTTAGCACACCTATTCATTATATTAGAAGTTCTAGCTAATGCAATAAAGCAAGAAAAGAAAATGAAAGATATATAAATTGAAAAAAGAATAAAATTCTCTTTGTTTACAGATGACATGGTTAACTATGAAAGAAATCTCAAAAAAAAATCAATATTAACAAAAAAGAAAGCAAAAAACTCCTGGAATAACAAGTAATGATAGCAAAGTTTCAGGATTTCAGGATATAGACTTAAGATAAACAGTCAATTGTTCATTTTTTCTTTCTTTAGTACTAGGGAGTGAACTCAGAGGTACCTAACCACTGAGCCATATACCCAACCCTTTTTAAATTTTTTTTTTATTTTTATTATTTATTTATTTTTTAGTTTTAGGTGGACAGAATATCTTTATTTCTTTTTATGTGGTGCTGAGGATCAAACCCAGTGCTTCGTGCATGCTAGGCAAGCACTCTACCACTAAGCCACAACCCCAGCCCTATTTTTTTTATTTTGAGATAGGGTTTTGGTAAGGTACTTAAAGCCTCACTAAGTTGCTGAGGCTGGCTTTAAACTTGGAATCCTCCTGCCTCATGTCCCCAAGCAGCTGGGAAAAAGTCAGTTGTTTTCTTATGTACTATCAATGAAAAATTGGAATTTGAAATTAAAAACATACAGCATTTGCATTAGCACCAAATAATTAAATACCTAGGTATAAATCTAACATAAATATGAAGAAAACCCTGATGAAAGAAATTAAAGATCTAAATACTTAAAGAGATATTCTAGGTTTATGGATAGGAAGGTTCAGTGTTGTTAAAATACCAATTCTCTCCAAATTAAGCTACATATTCAATGTAATCCAAATCAAAACATCAGCAGGTTATTTTGTGGATATCACCAAACTGATTCCAAAGTTTACATGGAAAGGCAAAAGGCCCACCCTACCCAAATTCATATTGAATAACAAGAATAAAAATCAGAGAATTAACACTACCAAAGTTTAAGACTCATTTTAAAGCTATAGTAATCAAGACAGCATGATACTGATGAAATAATAGACAAACTGATAAAAGAAACTAAATAAAAAGCCCAGAAACACACACAAATATAGCAAGTGATCTTTGGTGAAAGAGTAAATGCAATACATTAGAGGAATAGTTCTTGCAACAAATGATTCTAGAACAATTACATAACATGTGCAAAAAAAGAAAAAAAGAATCTATAGTCTTATACATTTTGCAAAATTTAACTCAACATGGATCACAGACTGAACATACAATGTAAAATTAAACTTCCTAAAATATAGAAGAAAGTCTAGGTGACTTTGGGCTTGGTGATGAATGTTTAGGTACAAATCCAAAAGTATAATCTATGAAAAAAAAATTGATAAGTTGAACATCATTAAAATTTAAAATTTTGACTGCAAAAGACAGTGTTAAAAGAATAAAGAGACAAGCTACAGACTGCAGAAAATATTTGTAAATCACATATTTGATATAGAGCTTATATATAAAATATGTAAAGAACTCTTAAAACTCAAAAATAAGAAAAAAAAATATAGTGAGTGAAAGATCTAAACATACACCTTACCAAAGAAGAAAGATCACAAATAAGCATGATAACATATTCAACATTATATGCCATTATATATTACAAATTTAAACAATTAAGAGATCACTACACATTTATTAGAAGGGCTAAATTCCATAAAACTAATAATATAAAATTCTTTCAAGGATGTAGTGCTATATGTGCAATCATTCATTGCTAATGGGAATACAAAATTGTGTATACTTTAGAAGAGAGTTTGATAGTTCCTTACAACGCTGAACATTGTTTATGCTATCCAGCAATCATGCTTCCAGGCATTTGACCAACTGAGTTGAAAATTTATGTCTACACAAAATCCTGCACACAACTGTTCATGATAGCTTTTTTCATAATCACCAAGAACTGGAAGCTACCAAGATGTCCTTCAATAGGTGAATGGATAAATAAACTGTGGTATAGCTACAAAGTAGAATATTATTCAGCATTAAAAAGAAAAGATCTAGGGCTAGGGTTGTGGCTCAGCAATAGAATGCTTGCCTTGCATGTGTGAGGCACTGGGTTCAATCCTCAGCACCACATAAAAGTAAATAAACAAAACAAAGGTATTGTGTCCATCTATAACTAAAATGAGTATTTAAAAAAAGAAAGAAAAGATCTATAAAACCATGAAAATACACGGAGGAAACTTAAGTGAAAGAAGGAAATATAAAAAAGGACTCTGTGATTTCAACTTTATGATATTCTAGAAAAAAAACAAAACTATGGAGGCAATAAAAAGTTCAGTGATAGCCAGGGACCTCGGGGGAGAGAGGCATGACTATATGGAGCAAGGGAAGTTTAAAGGTAGTGATTCTATTCTATGTGATACTGTAATGAAAGTTTCATGTCATTGTACCTTTTCAAAACCCATAGAACTATATAGGTGCCCCTTGACTTTTGATGAGGTAATGGCCTAAAGTTGAAAATATTTTAAGTTAGTTAAAGATACATTTAAATCAACCTCCTGAAAATCATAGCTTAGCAACACAGTATGTTATAGAGCATCCATTGATCACGTGGCCAGCTGGGAGATGCAGTCTCTGACGCTTTCCTGTGTTGCAAGAGCACTAGCCCAGAAAAAGGTAAAAATTCAAAGCTCAAAGTATAATTTCTACTGAATGCATGTAATTTTTGCACTGTCATAGGATAAAAATTTCAAGTGGAATCATCATAAATCAAAAAAATTTCATCAAAAAATTTCAAGTGGGAATCATTGTTACAATACTAAAAGTAAACTTTAATGAAAACTATATAGTTAATAATGAAAACTATAAACTAGAATTAATAATAATCTATTGGTTCATTAATTATACCAAATACATGACTGACATAGTAAGGTTTTATTAACAGAGGAAATCATGTATAGGAGTGGGCAGTTTAACATTAGATGTATAAAGCTCTGTCCTATCTGCTCAATTATTTTGAAAACTAAAACTCTACTAAAAAAAACTGAGTCCAGCAATTATAAATAAAAGCTCCAAAGCAAGAACTATTGATGGAGATAGGAAGAGATTCAAGTGTTTTCCTGGGGCAACATTGTCTGAAGTTCATAGAGATGAGAAGGAACCAGTAAATAAATCTCTGCAGGTGAGGTCTATGACCTTCAGAAGGAACTGAACAAGAATGTAGAGTCCTTGAAGCCAGGAAAGGAAAACATTCAAGGAGGAAGGAATGATCAGCCATGTCAGACACTGGTGATGGGCCAAATGTAACAGAGACTGAAATATTGCAGTGTATTTAGCAAACTGGAGATCATCATCAGTGACCTGGATCAGTGGAGTTTGGGGATCTTCAGGGAACAAAGTCTGATCCTATGGGGTCTTTTTCAGAGAAATGAAAGGAGAGGAACTGGAAATAATGAGTACAGAAAAAGCTTTTAAGAAATTATACTGCAAAAGGAAGCAAAGAAATATATAAAACCTCAAGAGGATATGTGTTAAAAGAGAGATTTTTAAGATGGGAAAATATACAAAATATGAATGTGCTGATAGAAATAGTCCAGTAGAAAGAGGTGCTGAACGGTGACCTAAGAGAAAGAGCAGGAGAATCCTGAAATGATGAGTGACCAGCAGGGGAACTGGTCCACAAATGGATTAACTAGGGGAATATGGATATTCATCCCTTTTAATGGTCATTGTCAATGCCTACAATTTTTGGATTTCTCAGTTTGAAGTATTTCCCCAATTATTACCTACTATTGTTCAGCCTGATTCTATCTAGTCTCATGACCAAAAAATATTTTCTAACAGGCTCTGTTATTGTGATAGAGAAGGAAGAGCACATAGGCAGAGATGATGGTCGGTGCCATAATGTGGTACTGGGAACTCTTAGAAATTCTGTTTCTGTTCTCTCAGATAATACAAAACATTTTTGACAGCTGAAAGTGATAATGGGGAAGACATCATTGGAGCTTTGAAAAAAAGAGGGTAGACATAAACAACCATCCAGGAAGTGAAAGAGTAGAATATAGGAAGATTTCTAGGTGACATTCAGAGTCAACCTGAGGTACATGGCATCAAGGTAAAATGACAATTTTAGTTTTAGTTTTTGTTTTACTTTTCTTTTTTCCTTTATTCCCATATTCAGCCAAATTTATCAGGATGGGGCTTTGCTGGGCAAGTGTGTGAAGAAAGAAAGGAGTGGAGTGTGTACACAAAGGCATATTATAAAGGTGGACTGTAAAATCTGAACTGAGTAGAGATAAAAATTCAGATGTAATGGCTGTGAAGGATATATCACAATAACAGAGCCTGTCAGAAAATATTTTTTGGTCATGAGACTAGATAGAATCAGGCTGAACAATAGTAGGTAATAATTGGAGAAATACTTCAAACTGAGAAATCCAAAAGTTGTGGGCATTGATAATGACAAGTTCTCAGGTATTCCAGGTGGAGTTAGGGCCATGTTTTAATCCATTGGTGCTCCCTTAACAAAATACCTGAGACTTGGTAATTTATAAAGAACAGAAATCTATTTCTTAAGAGGGTAGAATTCACAAATTCAGGAGCTGGCAAATTTGATAACTGATGAAAGCCCAATCTCTTTAATTTCAAGATGGTACCTTGTCACTGCATCACCAGGAGGAGACAGACACTATTTTCACATAGCAGAATGCAGAAGGACCAAAAGGGGTAAACACTGTATTAAGACTCTTTTATAAGACACTAATCCTATTCACAAGGGCACAGAGTTCAGAACCAAATGACTTCCCAAAGGGCCTACCTGCTAACACTGAGATATTGGTGATTCAATTTTAACACATGACTTTATCTACCACGCGGCCTGCGCAGTGGTTTCATTAATGAGGTTCTAGGCATAAAGTTAGTTAGAAGAGATCGAAATAAAACACACAGACCAGTTACCTTATTTATATTGCTAGGTCCGAGACGGCTCACCTCCCTGGTTCCCGCCTCTAGCCGCCCAGCAGGGCAGCGAGGATTACTCAGGGCTAGCAGGAGAGAGAGAGAGAGCGAACACGCCTGGGAGTAGCCTTTTATTGGGGAACAAGAGATTCAGGGGAGAATTCCATCCAATGAAGGTTGAGGGGGGGGCTGCACTCCAAGGTCAGGGTCAGTGATTGGGTCCCCGCGATCAGTGGTCAGGCACACCCCCACACGGATGGGCTCTCTCATCAGGAAAGGGTCGGGAAAGCTTCCACAGAGCCAAAGCGCCTCAGGCCCTTAACGGGAGTCACCCAATCTCGTGTCAGAATGGCTCCCCACAACTTTAGGAGGGACAAATAAATTTTAACCATACCAAGTGGTCAAGGAAATTAGAGGAGAGAAAGTTAAGGACCTGAGAGACTAGGTTATTTGAAAGACCATTAATTATCTGCATGGATGCAGATATAGAAATCACCAAGAACTGTTTCTACTCCAGGGCTGATGCTAACTTTACACAGACTTGCCCATATGAAAGTTATTAACGTAAACACATCCAGCTCCTTGTAGATGCCATTTTCAGTCACAAAACTTTAAGAATTCCTGTGGTTCGGCCACTACTGAGAAGCAGATATATTTTGCTTCATGTGCTGTGCATTTCAGGAGCAAACAAAAATGATGACACATTTCACAGGGAAACAGGACCAGGATCAAGGTTATGGAATTCAACAAATATGAACTGTCAGATGCTGGAGGATTGGCTTAGTAGTAAAGACCTCAGGGTCAAAATACTCAAGTTTCCCTGGAACTAGAGATTCCAATCTCAAAAGCTTCAACTCAGTCCTTCACCCTTTGAAGGCAGATAAATTGGGTAGCACAGAATTGATTGGCTAGGGTCTCTTAGATGACATCTTAAGACCAAAAGCTCCATCTGCTTTCCCAGGACATCAGGTAATTCGTGGCTTTTTTTTTTTTTTTTTTTTTTTTTAGGAACAAGGACTGATATTACAACACTTGGCCAATACTAAAGTGTACACTGAAAGAAATGGAGACATTGATTTTACCTGGAATGTATTCACATACAAGACAGGGCCCAAAAGTAAACAAAGCAAAGAGTTCTATATTGCTGGTTAGCTCAATAATTCAGTCTCTAAAATGAATTACAGTAGATGGGGTAGAGAGAGAAGATGGGTGGGGAGGGGAGGGGGGATAGTAGAGGACAGGAAAGGTAGCGCAATACAACAGTTACTATTATGGCATTATGTAAAAATGTGGATGTGTAACTGATGTGATTCTGCAATCTTTGTAATGTTTTGAATAACCAATAAAAAAAAGAAAATCAAGGGAAACAGGGAAAAACAATATAAAACAAACAAAAAACAATAAAACAAAACTGAAATATACTAATCAAAAACTTTATTTCTCAAAGAGTCAAGAAAATAACTACCTTCTATAAATGCTTGAAATAAAAATAAAAAAAATAATTCAGTCTCTAGTATGCAGTATATATGTCAATCCTGAACAGATGAGATGGATTTCATAAGAACAAACATGACTTCACTAAACAGACTCATCTGAGATACTTTTAGAGTTGTTATTGGTTATCATTCTGTCTTATTTATAATTCTATCTAATAAATCACCAAAAGGCAGCAGTCAAGTAGGATTGTTGTCTTAATTAGTTTTCAACATGGTCTCAAAGTAAAATATCGAATGAAGCAAATCCGCAAAATATAACAAGTGTAATTTAAAGAATCAGAATTCAAACTGCTTACATAGGCATCATATCTGATTAATATACAATTGATCACCTTCAAGTAATTATCACATGAAACTCTTCAAGGTTCTAAAATTCAATCATGCAAAAATAGAGATGTATATCCCCTGGTTACTAAGTATGCACTTATAAAAAATACTAGGTATCAGGAAAATTATAGGTGAAGGTCATTTGTAATTGTTTTGTAACATAAAGAAAATATTCAGATTGCAAACAAGAAATTGTATTCAATAGTGACTTATCTTGAACATGGGTTTTCTCATGTTTTGAAATATGCTATGACACATAAATGAACACACTATACGCACAGACTCTCTCATGACTTTTAAAGTAGAACCAGGTTTCTAAGCAGGAAGTATCTTCAGACCTATAAAATACCTGATCAGCTATTAGATACACTTAATGATATCAGGACTAGTTATCTACCTCTAAAATTCCTGGGCTAAAAAAGTTTATAAAGTAGTCATGCAAATTCTTCAATGAGAACATGTTTCCCCCAACAAATAAAAGATTAAATGGTGGCTATGACTCAGCATTACTAACTGTCCAGTTAAAGATGCTCTGCCTTCCTTCTGATTTATATTTGGCAATAATGACTGAATTCACAGCCTATAGACTAAATGTCAGCTACTTAGAAAGTTTAGATCTGTCAAAAAGTGGTAATTATCACCACGTTATATACCATTTAGGAGACCAATAAATGCCATTTCTATGAAAAAGAAAGCATTTGGGGATGATTAAAAATGAAAATATGAAACCAGACCAAAAAAGACGAAGGTATCTCTATCCTTACAGTCATATACAACTATTGAAGATATTAATCATGACCTTTGCTCTAAAGCTATCTCACACTCTCAGATGGGCTCTAAATTAGCCCTAAAGAGAAACTTGGCTATGACTAGGAGACCCTGACCTTTAGGATAAAATAATGTTTGATTCTATCCAGTACAACTGGTGCTGTGTTTCATAGTCAATTACAATTAAATTTAATTCTCTATTTTTAAATGCTAACTCACTTCTTCATCACAATACATACTGCACTGAAATTGACCCTTCATATGGTCCTATCCCATCTGATGATTAAAGAGGCCTGAACAAGAGAAAGATAAGGGACTTAATAAATGTATTGATTCAATTCTAATAGTCAATGGAATGATCTCCAGAAGAGTGTTTCCAAGTAAGTAGAGGAGAAATCTTATTATTCCAGTTACATTTTCAGAATTTAGATGGAGTTGCCACTTCTGTTCTAGTGGCAAACCAACATAAGAATAAAATATTTCATTGTCATTGATTATCTTTAATTTGAAGTTAAAATTATTCCTAAAGCCCAACGAATTTATCTTCTTACCACCTTGGAAGCTATAAAAAGGCAATATATATCCAAATTTTATAAGTGGAAAATGGAATTATAGTACTACCAGACCCATGCCTGCTGAAAACACTCCTAAAAATGTTGCCTTTTTGTTCAACGAGGCTGTTACTCAAATCATTTAAAAATTTTCTTAGGGTGCACAGGTGAATTATTGGAACTGTTTTTTTTTTTCAAATATTCCCTCACAAAATACTCAGATCAATGCAATTCTATTTCCTAGAATATTTACCAGGTTCTAGCTGAGTTAACAGTACTCCTCAATTCTTGTCTCTGAGATGCCTCTTGAGTCATCACACAGCAATTTCTTTTTTTACATAAACATGCCTGTATAGAATTTAATTCACTCCATTTCAGTCCCTAATGTATCTCCTTTCTTTTCCATTCTTCCCCCCCATTCCTTCTACTATACTGGTCTATCTCACACTCATTTATATATATTTTAATTAGTGCTATAGTTGTGTGTGAGCGTGTGTGTGTGCATGCGCGCACACACACAATTCACCATGGTACATTTATACATGCATGTAACATAACTTTGTCAAATTCATTCTACATTTCTTCCCCTTCCCCATTTCTCCTTTCCCCTCAATTTCTTTACACTTCACTGATCTTCCCTCTATATTCCACACTCACCCTTTTTTTTTGTCCTTACTTTTCTCTACCTTCCATATATGAGAGAGAACATTCAACCCTTCACTTTTTGAGTCTGGCTTATTTTATTTAGCACGATGTTCTCCAGTTCCATCCATTTACCAGCAAACATCACAATTTCATTTTTCTTTATGACTGAATAAAACTCCATTGTGTATATACATCACATTTTCTTAATTCATGTATCTGTTGACAGGCACCTGGACGCATTCCATATCTTGGCTATTGTGAGTTTTGCTGCTATAAACATTGATGAGCCTGTAACACTATAGAATGCTGATTTTAGCTGTTTTGGATAGATACCAAGGAGTAGGATAGCTGGATCGTACATTAATTCTATTCCTAGGTTTTTGAGGAATCTCCATCCTACTTTTCTAGTATAGAGTATTAATTTGAAGTCCTACCAGCAATGTATGAGTGTACCTTTTTCTCCACATTATCTCCAGCATCTCTTATTATTTGTAATCTTGATAATTGCCATTCTGACTGAGTGAGATGAAATCTCTTGTGTTTTTCATTTGAACCTGAACATTTTTTCATGTGTGGTCATTTGTGTTTCTTCTTTTGAGAAATGTCTGTTGACTTCTTTTGCCCATTTATTGACTTGGGTTATTTGTTTGTATTTTGTTTTGTGGGGTTTTTTTATTTTTGTGGGTGGTATTAAACTTTTTGAGTCCTTTGTATATTCTGGATATTGATACTCTGTCAATTGTTAAGGAAGTAGGTGCCTGTGTCAATGTCAATGTGTTGGAATATTGACCTTATGTTTTCTTCTAGCAGTTGCAAAATTTCTAGCCCAATTCCTAAGTCTTTAATCCACATTGATTTGATTTTTGTGCAGAGTGAGATAGGGAATCTAGTTTCATTTTTCTACATATGGACATCCAGTTTTCCCAAACCATTTGTTAAAAAGTCAGTCATTTCTCCAATGTATATTTTTGGCACCTTTGTCAAGTATTTTATGACTGTAACTATGTAGGTTTGTGCCTGTGTCTTCTATTCTGTTCCATTGGTCTTCATGTCTATTTTGATGCCAATATCATGCTGTTTTGGTCTTATAGCTCTGAAGTATAATTTGAGATCAAGTATTGGGATACCTTTAGCATCTCTCTTCTTACTCTAGTTTCCTTTGGCAGTTCTGAGCTTTTAATTCCTCCAAATAAATTTTAGAACTGTTTTTTCTAGTTTTCAAAGAAATATTTGTTACATATTTCTATCATTGCTCAGTCAGTAGTTCCTAAGTTGCATATTAACTAAATTTTGTCCTTTATAAGATCAACATTATCACAAGATAATTATTAACAAAATTCGACTCATTTTGAAAATTGCAAAATTTGTTTAAAAAAATACCCATTGCAATTTCTTAAATTTAATCTATAAACTTTATATGAATAGGATATTAATTCAATAATTGTATAAGCATTATAAATTTTATAAATATACATATCACATATAATATATGATCTCCTGATTTTTCTAAGCACTGTGGTAGGTCTGGGGATACAGTGGTAAGAATAAACAAATACTACTGCTGCTTTCAAAGAGCTTCAATATAATGGTAAAGGAAAAAGATATTAGTCAAATAAACATAGTAGGGGGTAAGGGTGAAGCAACAAGTGTGGTATGAGCTCTGAGGGAAATGATGAAGCACTGGCTTCCCCAGGTCTGTGGAGCTGGGGATGCCTTCCTGAGCAAGACAGCTTTGAGCTGAGTTTTTCAGACTGAGGCTAAGGAGAAAAAACTGAAATGAAAAGAATTAAAGCCATTTTGAAAGCAAAGAAGAGTTAGAGATGAGGCTAGTGAAGACTTGAGTTTCTCAAAAACACACCTATGAATATGCTTCCTCAAATACTATATCTTAGGCTGGGGATATAGCTCAATCCATAGAGTGCTTGCCTCGAATGCACAAGGCCCTGGGTTTAATCACCAGCACCACACACACACACACAAATGAAAACCTATTTAAATTAACAAATTAAAAACAAAAAATTAAAAAAATACTATATCTTATTTAGTAGTATTGCAGATATTTGTACTAATTACTATGATTATAATATTAAATAATTTTACTTAATATTATAAATAATCACTACATAAAAGAACTCATTCAGATTGCAGAAATAACTGGAAATACGTTGATTTGGGCACCAGAGGAAAAGGAGCTGAAGCACAAGTTAATAGAATGTCTTCTCACCGACTGTGCCTCTGTTTACACCACAAAATGGTGTGAATAACTAACTGCATTACTCAGGATTCTTCTACTTACCAGTGCTTAGAAAAGGAGCATTAAATGACTAAGCAAGAGGTAAAATATTGGCTCAGTTTTATTCCTCTTTTTTCAGTTTTCTCTGCATTGAATCCTTCCTTAGACAAGCTCTTTCCACAATGAGGTCAAAGGTAGCCTGTGGCAACTCAGAACGTTATGGCTAAAAGTCCCCAGGATATGAAATCTTCTTTGAGAAGCTCCAGCAGAACTCAGGAGAGGTTCTAATTGCCTGTTGGGTCATGTGCCTTATCCCATCACTGTGGCCAGAGGAATGGAGGGCTCCACACACCAGTCCAGGGGCACTGGGGCATGGATAGGGACTCACCTACCCGTTAGCCTCCTTGGGCAAGGGAGGGACACTTACTAAAAGGAAACGATGCTGTTAAACAGACAAAATCTTTGAATGTCTACTACAGTAAATTATTTTACATTTAAACAATTCATATTCGACAACCCCAGATTTACTGACAGAACAGAGGCGATATGTATATTCTGAGACTACAACAAGGTGTAAGTTTTGATTTCCTGAGAAAGCTCTAATGGCCCTTGCCAACACACTGAATGGCAGTTTGCATTGCATGCTCATTCTGTCATAAACATAATGTGCTTCTCATCTCTCCTCAGTTTATACATCTTCATTTTTAATTGTCCACTAATGTCTTCTGAATATCTTCACCTTTTCAAACAGTACCCCAAGAAGGTAGATGTTACCCACATACACTCAAAGATTTAAGAATCTCAGAATACTTAAGAGATTGCACTGCGAATAAAAATAGGGGTTCAAATGGTCACAACAAAGATAAAGAGGAAGAAGTGTGTTCTCTGGCTGTATGGCAACTTGGGCCAAACATAAGCAAATGAATAAAATTTGCCTTTGGTGTTTGCCTGGCTCTTGGTTTCCACCTCTGGGGGCACATAGAGCCCCAGCTTTCCACTAGGACCCCCTCTCCAAACATGCTTCCTAGGCTGCTACTGAAACCAAAGTTCACTGAGAAAGAAGAGAATGAGAACACAAAGAAAGCATTCAGTAGTTTATTTTACATTATAAAGAAACCTCATATCAATAACAATAAGAGATAATTAATTAAAACCCTGAAAAATTGTCCTTATTCTCTGATGTTCCACTGAATAATTTATCACCACATTATCCACCAACCCAAACAGGGCCACAATATAGAAGAAGCAGTGTCTCTCTCCCCAATTTTAATTTGGCTTTCCTGGCCCACCCCCAACTCCCAACAACACCCAGCTCCTCATCCTCTGAATCCTGTGGCTTCCTAGACATTTTATTGCTGATCACCATGGTTTTTAGGAGTTCCTTCTAGGAAACTAAGTCTTTCCCTAACTAAAGCAAAATTTGGTACTTTCCAAATTTAAGCATCTGCTTCACATACAAGGAGACCATATGAGTTTGTTTCTTAAGAAGGATAGATCGACCCAACACAACCCCAGGGAATCCACAGAGAAGCTATTCCTGACCTCTGCAGGGCATTAAGTCTTCCTCCATGGCTTTGTTATTTTTGGACACTGAAATTGCAGCGTTGTATGCCAAGCTCATTTTAACAGCAGGTTAATTTAGCAATATTGGCTGCTGAGTTCCTGTTCACCACAGCGTTGCTTAAGAACAAGTCTGGGTCTTTAGCTCTACCCAGGATGACCTCTTAAGTCTTGCCTGTTGAAATGACACAATGCCAATCATATAATAGAGACATAGCTTAAATATTTGAGGCAAACAACAATGTTATCATCAACCAACTGCCAAATACAGGCCACTTCTGATAAGTGTTTTTTTTTTTTTTTAATCACACAGTTTTCATTTTTTACACACAGATGAGAGCGTTTAATGTAACCAGAGATGGGGTGGGGGACACACATTATGCAAATGTAGTAACAAATGTAAAATGATAAATTAGCAAGCAACTATTTAATTATTACTCTGACTAATTCCTGTAGATTGTGCCACAGCTAATGAACCTGAACTTGTCCTGGTTGACTGCAGTGTTCTGTTGAAACATTTCCATTTGGTTTGTTTGCTGCTTCTGCAGCTCAGTGAAGTAGATGGCATCTGCTTAATGAGCTCCCACTTCATTACAGAGCTGTACTACTTACCCAGTCATTCTCCTTCAGCATGCAGGCTGTGTACTCTGCTGTTGTTTTAAAGCAAATACTAATTTATGATTACCTGTCACATTAGGCCATTGAAAATTGTACTCACACTGGCTCACATGAGCAGAATGCTAATGAGCTGATTATGGACTGTGGCAGTGTCCCTTGCTTATAATCCGTGGACATAAATTCAGATCCCAGTACAATATGGGCTCTGGAACAATAGATAGAGGAGGGTGAGGGAAGAGAAGGGGGGGTGAAATCATCACATGTAAATGCACAGACTCTCAAAGGCCGACAAACTCAGCAATGACCTAATTCAATGTGCACCGAGCATCAGAAACACCCGTTACACTGTGTCATGTACAGAGGAAGATGAATGAACTCTCCGGCTATTCACTCCTTGCCATGGTCATTATCTAATTGAAGTCTGATGCCCAAGCAAGGCGGATCCTGACACGGTGACTGCAAGCCTCTATTGTATGGAATAAATCCTATAGATGTGTCCTAAAATGGTACTCGCAGAGAAAATTCCAATCAATAACACTTTTCCAAAATGCAGCTTTTCATCTTCAAGCCTAATATTTACCTGCAGGCCTTAGCACAGTGCTCTTTTATCAGTATTTTTCCCCTCTCCTCCATTACAAGCATACCATTTGCACTTCCAAATACAATATTAAGCAAAATGCCTCATTAAATCTGCTTTCCTTTGGTTTATCCCCTATAATTTGCCCCCATAAATTAAAACTATGAGATGTAATTTTGTCTTTTTATTGGCTGTCTGCTCAGTTTGTTTTTATAGTCCTGACTTCATTCTGCCTGGGGACACTGTGGTTTGCTTCAGAGCCTGCTGCCCTTGCTGGTTCAAGGAGTGCTACAAAGACCATTTACTTAGAAATGCATGCACCAAACATAATCTTTGGTTACAAATACTGCTTGAGACATCAAACACAAGGATCAGCAAGATATAGGTGGCCCAAAAACACTCATAATCTTATTTATGCCCAGAATACTTATATATAGTAGCATGGGTAGCAACTACATTAATGGAGATTAGAAAACTTAACCAAGTAAGCTCTATGGCATAAACCAGAATTCAAAAATTGTTCTTTTAATCATCTGAAACACAATCTCTTTTCTCCTTCTTTTTTTCCTCATTCTCCTCTTTCTTCTTATCCCTATTTTTATTTCTTCTTATTTTTTTATCCTTCTCCTTTTTTTTTATGCTTTTTGAAGACCACCTGTTTAGAGTCTACAACTCTTTTCCTAGTAAAATTTATTTTTTTTTCCTTCTCATTTGCCTGTGCTTTGCTATTTAGAACTTGCAACTAGACTTATGGAATATAAAAATTTAAATTAAAAAAATGCCTACCTTTGATGCTGTTGAGAGAGAAATTAGGTGAGAATAAGTGTGTATCATACTTATATATGCTCATTAGACATTTTAAACAACTTTCTAAACACAATCCCAAGCAGGCCTGTAAAACATCTCTAAATAAGCAGCTATTTTATGAATCATCTCTTTCTCCCTGCAGTGAATGGAACAGGCCCTACTCTGAGATAAAGCAAACCTGAGTTCTTGCTCTAACACCCACATAGCTCTGTAAACTCTAATTGTGAGCATGGCTGCTTCATGTTTAGAACAAGAGAACAGGGTAAAAGAACTGCTAAAATTCCTTTTATCTCTATGATTTTGTAATCCTACATTCTTAACAATGATTAAAGGAGTTCAAATCAGCATGAGTGTCCAAGACTGTCAAATTGCTAACATTAATTTTAACCACATTTCTGCTTTACTCTCATAAAATTAAAACATTTCTTAAAAATTAGTAATTTTCTTTAATGAACAAATGAAGTAATAAAAATTATTTCACATAAAGTTCAATTTATACCATGACCCTCTGTTTCCCAAAAGAAACCAAGTTTTAATTTGTCCTTGTGACACACGAGTCTGATTTCCACTAAATACAAATTATAAATTTGCATATAGTTTTCTTGATCATGGGGCTTGAAGAACCCAAAACTCAGTTGTTCATACTAACATGAATACAACTCATAAGATTTCTATTTACTTAACAATATTTTTCATAATACCTGTGTTTAAACTACAGAAAAATGGAAGCTAATTAGTTAATTAATGTCTCCAGCCATATGGGTGCTAACAAATTTCTTTTCCTCACCTATAATGAACTCCCAATGCCAGCCAAGATAAGGGAGCTGTGAGCAGTGGTGCAGGATTATTTTTTTTCCCACACAAGCAAATTGCTTTTCCTGATTTACATGGGAAAAAAAGATAGAGTGCCTATTTACACACTGGATAATCCAATTTGCTTATTTCGCAAAACAGTCCCTTTTCCCCTCTTGGCAGCACTAAACATTGTGCAGGCTCTCGACTGGAAGGAAAAAGGATATGTGTTAGAGACAAGGCCACACAATGACTATGCTCAATACAGTAAACAAAGCAGAGTTTACTTAAAAAGAAGGTGGAGAGGCAATGAGAAGCATTTGGTTTTATGTGCATAAAATGTAGATGCACTAAAAGTCCATGATGAAGAAAAAAATCTTACCTAGACTGAAAAAAATTAGAGATTTTATTATAAGCTTTCATTTGGGGTCTCTAAAAGAGGCAAATGGGATTTTGGAGCTTTGCCTGATTCTCAAAACTGCATTCTTCAGAGGCCAGAACAGAGCTAATAGGTGTTATTCTTTCATAAGATGAGTAAGATAAAATACATAGAGATTTATAGGTACAGGTTAAGACATATAGACATGTTCATAAATCAATAATCAACAGTAATTAAAATAACTGAGTAATTCCAGTTGGAAAAGAAGGATGAGCAAAAGGGTTAAGGAAGGAAGGAGCAAGACTCCACAGAGTTTTTGAGGGGTCCAGGAGCTTTAACTGGATTTTGTTTTCCATAGTTAATCAGAGAGGTCACATGCAAAATCCATCCAGAAGTGTTAACCCGTAGTTTCATTCTATGGTACACTGGGAAAAGAACTGTACCTACTTACAGTGTATTTTTCATGAGCAAGGCAAATGTGAAATCACAAAGTCAGGTACATAGAGACTGTGGGCTTGCTGTCAGAGCCATCTTCATACCAGCCAAATCAGCCTCAAAGACAAGAAGAGAAAATGGGATATGAGAAAACAAAAGTGACCGGCATCTCAGCTCCCAGAGGGACCCTCCAAACAGCGGAGCAATGGCAACACTGTAACCTTCTTGGTTGTCACAGGATCCTATGGATAAAGAAAGTGACAAGCAAAACTGAACATTTGCCCCTGTAAAAGTCACCACACCAAGGGTTTCCTTTCCCTAGGATCCTAAAAGCAAACTAGGATCCAAAATAGGGTCCTGTTTATTAGGGGGACTCAAATTACAGAATATATTTGTGTGTACTTTCACACACACATTATGAAATAAAATATCATCTTAGCTCTAACCTTTTATATTACTTCTGTAGATATGTGTGATTCATAAGGCACTCATACATAAGCAAAATTAAAATGCCAAATTTGAAACAGTCAGCTCAATCATGCTTCAAGATATGATACTTCCTGGGAATAAAGCTTTTAAAATGTGATCTTGAGACACAGTGATTAAAAATCCATACTAAAGCAGGTATAGGCATGTGTGCATTGGAAGGTTGGAGAAGAGGGCACATGTCCTGAAAAAGAGTCCAACTCTCTTCACCCATCCTCACTCTTTGATTTGAAGACACTTCCTCTGGGCTGGCAGCATCTCTGTGTCTTTGCTGACATTGGAGGAAAAAGGTGAACCCTGCTCCCTGGTTTCTTCCAGGGCTTCCTTCCTCCACTTCCCCTCTGGGGGAATCCACCAGAGATTTGCCCTGACAATGGCTTGCCTCCATGCAACCCCGGCCCAAGCAGAACCAGGCCCAGGCCAAGGGAGGTTCTTTCATTAGGAGGATGACCCTTTAGCCAGTCAGCCATTCTCTGGACTTTTATAGGACTATCATCTGCAGCAGTGCCAACACGGGCAGAAAAAGCAAAAGGGACTTCAAATGAGAAAAGAAATTACCAGAATTATCAGAGAGAGGGAGAGAGAGGAAAAGAGGTGGGGGGAAACTGCTTTTATTTGAAGTGTTCAGACATGCTGAAGTAATGATCCTGGCAACATGTTCGCAAAACATTAGAAACACTTTAGTAAGCAAATAATTTAATTACAGCCTTCTCTGAGGCAGTTTATATTGCTTGACCCCTGACCTTTTATATTGCTGTACCTAAACTCAGCCTGGGATTCACACTTCCTATTCTTGTCACAGAATCTCTCCATCTTGTACCATTTAATATAGTGTGCTCCAGGTGTTCTGTGGTGAATGAATAGTTATATTACTACCTGTCAGACACAATCACACTCTATTCATCATTCTCGGCTGGCTGCATGAAGCCCAGCTTCCAGCAGGCTCCCTCTCTATTTCCTTGTTCAAACGTCTGCGGTGCTTTTGGCCCATCTGTCAAGGCTGTCATTTAGAGGGAAAACAGTATCAGCGCTTTAAATATATGGAGTTCTCTATTGAAACAGTGCTGTGATTGAACTGTCAGCATTCTCAGTATCACAGACAGTAATTCATGACTGGTCAGGGCTCCATTGAGGTTGCTATTACTATGGTGACCCTGAAGGGTCATGCTGAGGGTTTTTGCTTTACAGTTTGGTCTATAAATAGTGCAATTAACCTTTCAGGAATTACAAAATGCTCTTGAATTCTCTTTACATTTGCTTCATGCTTGCATGGTTTAAAGCAATGGAAAGAAGGCGGGGGGGGGGGAAGAACCTCTATGAAATTGCTGAAATATGTGCCATATGAAGTAGAAATATATATATTGTTTTGGGAGCGAGCACTTGAAATGCATGAATGTATTTTAAGCCTCCGTTTGCTGTTTTGGAGCAAGATAACATATGTTGAGATTTCTGCTGAAATTAAAAGGTTTCTGAATCTGAAATAAAATATGATGGATGTGAATGAAAGGACTTCTGTTCATCCTTATGGAAAGGAAGTTAAGGTTTTCAGTACTCCAAATTGTACCTTTCAAAAACAGAGGGTTTCACACTGCTTCCAGCCCCAGCTTCCCAAGCAAAATACCTGCACTCCCAACTAAATCCAGGGAAATCACTCTCAGGAGCCAGATGCTATCTCTAATCTAAGAACACAAGCCCCAGGGAAATAGAATTTTGGATGCTGATCAGGCCTCTGATGACTCCCTTGCATTTGAAAGCCTCTCAGTACTGAAGATTTTTCTGGTTCATTTTTCAAGAAATCTAGGTATTGTCTAAAGGAAGTACTGAAGTTTAGTAGCAGAGACCAAAATATAAACCTAACCTTCAAATCTCAGCTTTCTGCAAAACCCAAGACTATCAGGCCCCCGCCCCGCTTCCTGCCTGAATACCATAATAGTGTAAGATGCCTTTTTGTTATCTCTCAATAGACAATTGCATTTTAAGGGATTCTGGGTATTCCTTAGGACTTGTTCCTGAATTAGAGTTGGATTTTGCTCCTTTAGGTTTCTACATCCTTGGGTGTCTCACAACACAGATTTCAGATTCGGGCTGCTACTTGGTTGCCTCTTGGATGAAGATTTGATATGTTTTTCTCTGCAGGATCATTTAGTGCCCACATTATGCCTGTTATTTCCACAGCTTATTCATCACAGAGATTTTTATTTTTCCCTCACCAAATTCTTGAGTGGACAAAGCCAATGAGCATGCCTAATTCGTGAAACCAAGATTATGTGGCTAAAAATAACTATCAATCTTTATCACTGTATTTCCTTGCTTCAAAGGTAATTTTACCCAGTTTCTTTCTTTAAGAAAAGGAGAGGGATGCTATTTTTGTGTTTGAGCCTCAGCAGTGGAAAGCCACAGACCTAGCAAATGGTCCTTTATGACAAATACTTACATTGACCGTCCTCTAAAAGCAAAATAACACATCATTTTCTTAAACATCCTCCCCATCAGGCAAGTGGGATTAAGGCAGTATTTCTGCCAGCTTAAAGGTTTGCAGGAGGCAGAAAGAAGAGTAAAGAGTTATAAACCTTCCCATTAGAGCTATTTTCTGGGAATGCGTCTCACACCAATTCGAGGCTATGCAGAAGTAAAAGCCTCTGCTTATTACAGCCACCGAACAAGGGTAATTAAGAGGTAATCTCTTCCAGTTAGGGTGCATTTTCCTTTTTGGAGACACTCATAAAAGGTGGAGAGAGGTGCCCAACAACCCCATGTTGTCGTTGTTATCTTTTGTGACTGCTTCCTTCCTTCCTGTCCTCAGTTGGAAAGCAAAAAGCCTTCGCTTATTATAGAGGCAGAATAAGTGCTAGTCTCATCCCATTAACTGTCATATTACCAGGCTCCGTGCCATCCCATTTGAGTTTCACTGAGCATTCAGAACTGCTTAATTATGTACAGTAAAGACAATCTGCTGAGACTTTCCTTCTTGATTAATTTGGGGGAGGGGAGGGGAGGTTAAGGGTCACCTACAAGGCCCACTCCTGCCTCACACAGAACTAACTCAGTGTGAAAAACAAGGCTTTTGTGAGTTAAAACAATAAATTAAAGAGCATTTGGAAAGAAAGATGCTTGCATCCAGAGATAAGGCGACTTTTGATTTCTGCAGGGGAACCACAGATATTCCCCCTCTGTGTTGGCGTTAAACTGTATAGTGCATTCCTTATAAATTATACCACCCCATGTTAATTATAGTGTGCTGACAGTGCTTGTCATTACTAAGCCTGCTACAGGCTTTGTGTGCTTGGATTTTAATAGCTGTTTGTTCTGAGGAATGTGGCAGAGCTGTGTAAGTGGCTGATCCCGGTCATTGCTAACATCCCTTCCTTCCGTCTCTCACACTGGTTCTATTTTTACAACCAGAGCACCTCCTCTTCTGGCTGCCTTGCTGCTCCCCTCCCAGCAGTGAAGCAGATGTATAGGTTACTGTCTCGAAATGCCAACGCATTCATTCAGACACAATAAACTGAGGCTTATATTGTGCTCCACTCATTGTCCGCCTTTCAAAGCCTCTAGCTTTTCTCCTTTATCCAACCTCTGTATAAAAACACGACTGCTCTAATCTAATGGGATGTTTGAAGGTTTCTTCCCCAAATTCTAATTTGGCATTTTTTTGTCGGGCAGAATCTCCATCACCAATCTTATTCTTGTTCATGGCAACACCCCAAGAAGGAAGAGTCTACAATGGGAACAAAGTCAAAACCTCACCAAATAATTTTATATTTCTAACGGTTATTTTTCTAGTCATCAACAAATACAAACACAAAAATCACTCATCTTTAAAAAAAAAACACTTAATGAGCACCTACTATGTATCAGCGGCAAAGATTAGATTCTAGAGAAACAAAGATGAATGAGATATGGTCCCCCCTGTAGCAGGGGAGCAGATGTATAAACAAATAATTACTATTCCAGGCACTGTGTAAAAATAGAGGTAAAAACAGAATTTCTCTTGGCCTCACCAGACTGTGGGTACAGATATGGTCCCATTAGTAGTAATAACTCAGATTTCTCTGCTTTGTGAGCTCACCAATTTCTGGGAATCCCTAGACAGGGGCTCACACGTGCTCATAAATAATTCTGATTTTGCTGGCACCTCTGCTGTGTGTCAGGCATGGTGGCTCCAAATGGTCACAGTCTCTGTGTAGCCCTCCAGTTGAGGGTTACCAACACAGTGCCATTTGGGTCACGTTGTCTTCAGAGTTGTCAGTAGAAGAGCTCCCTCTGCTTTCCAGGGGGTTCACAACAGACTCCATCAAGACTTAGAGTAGGAGGAACACCAAGCAGAATGCAAACTAAAATGTGGTTCTCAGATCTGTCCTCCCCTCCAACACTAGCCCTTCTCACAAGTTCCTGTGCCATGCCCCTTCCTCCCTCAGGTTGAATTTCACACAAGGTTCCTCAATCCTATGGGGATGCTTCTGTCAGACCAACTCCCACAGGGTATAAGAAAGTCCAATGAAGTCCATATCTCAGTCATCTTCAAGCTGCAACAGAATCTTGATACACTTAGACACTCACACCCTACACACACTAACACATTCCACACACAGAAAAAACAAATTATAGGAAGAAAGGCAGATGGGGGTTTATTTCTCTTCAAAAATTAGTTTTACCAAAAAATCATATGTATATATGAAATATATGATAATATATATATACATATGATAAAACAACCAAGTCAGTATTATTGGCTTAGGAAAACAAAACTCGTCTTCATTCCCTTTACCAATGGTGACAATGTTGGTGAAGGACATGCAGTGTCTCAGTCCATTTTGTGCTGAAATAATAGAGAGCCTGAGGCTGAATAATTTATAATGAACAGAAATTTGTTCTGGAGGTTGGGAATTTCTAGATCAAGAGACTGGCATCTGATGAGGGCCATTTTGCTCTGCCATCCCATGGCAGAGGTCATCCCATGGCAGAGGGGCAAAGAGAAGAAAAAAGAGGAATAGAAGGGACCTAAATCTCACCTTTTATCATGAACCCACTCCTTCGGTAACAGCGTTAGCCTACTCCCTCTGCCCTCATGACCTAAGGACCCCTCACTAGGCACTGCTTCCCAACCCTGTGGCACTGGGGATTAAGTTTCCAACACATGCTTTTTGGGGGGACACATTCAAACCATAAGTAGACATAATGGAAAGAAAATGAACTCAACTGAAATTTCTTTTTTAAATGACGTGGAATCACATCACATATTCCTTTACCTTTGTGCAGGCTTTGGAACCCAACCTCATGGGGTTGAGATACCACTATCTCTTTTAATCCATCTTAACAAAAGAAAATCTGATGATATTTATAATATAAAGACTATAGAACCCTGACATTAAAACATTATGGAGTATACCCTTAAAATCATCTACCCTCTAGGGACTTGAGAACTGTTTTTGATGGCCCATCTTTTTCAAGTGGAATGGTTTGAATGCCCGAACGTCAGTATGAAGATTTTATACTGGTACTTCTTTCTATTCTATGCACACTTCAACTTGAGCATGCACAAGTGTTACTACAAAAACAAAATTGTGAGCTGGGGCTGTAGCTCAGCAGCCGAGCACTTGCCTAGCATGTGTGAGGCACTGGATTCGATCCTCAGCACCACACACAAAAAAATAATAAAGTAAAACAAATAAGGTAAAGGCATCCTGTTCATCTACAACTACAAAAAAAAATTTTTTTAAGAAATCATACATATCATTTTTAGGAGTGAGTTAAAAGCTTCCCAGGAATTAGTTTCAATTCATGATGTCTGCTCTACTTGTTAACTTTAGAAAGTGTTCCCAGCAGAAGCCACCACTTGACTGTACACTGCTGTGTGTGTTTGTGTGTGTGTGTGTGTGTGAGTGTGTGTGTCTATACTCCTCTATAGATTCGAGGACACAAGTTCATGACTCTACATTGTAGAATTTCGCTAAAAGGCAGAAGACATATGTTAAATAATGCTGTGTGAAACTATAAATTACATAGTCTTTCTTGGCTTCTTGTGGCAAACTGACTCCTCATCCGATCGTTTTCTTATAAGCCTTAGTTTGCATTGGCAACACAGATTGCTTCTCTATATATTTACCCTATATGGCATATTTGAAATAAAGAAACGGAAATCTATCTCAGAAGATAAAAAACTTTTCAGTTTTACTTTATACTTATCTCTCCCAAATTGCCAGATTTCAGGAACCATTTCCCTAGTGAATAGATATTTAAGTGAAACTTCTTCCCTGTAATTTTCCCTCAAATGTAAATAAATTTTAACAAAGCATAAAACATTGTCTTTACCAACCTTAAACAACTAAAGCAAATTGGACCCGAATGTCTTTCCATGCTGTGATTTTTTTCAAAGATCAAGGTCAGTTTTCAAAGATGCATCCTTGGTTAGATCCCCCCCTGCACCCCCACACAAACACATCTACATTTGTGCAGTTTTCTGGCTTAGCTTCACATATATGTACCATCATCATGACCCCCAGCACCAATGACAGATATTTCTCTGCCATTTAGGAGTGCTTGTTTGTATAATGTTTTGGCACAAAGACCACTAAACTAGACAACACTTTCATTCCTATAGATTTTGAAAAAACGGTTCCCCCACATCTCTTCCAGCAAGCTTACTGCTCGACTCCATGTGCAGCGTGAGAAGTGCCTGGAGGCTCCTCAGCCAGATCCACACGCAAGGACTCGTCCTTCTTGTACTGAGCTGCTGTTTATGTCAGGGATTCTGTAACACACCTGGAGGGGAAGTTCTGACCTCCAGGTATCACCACCTGGCTGCTGAAGCAAGCAGCTGCAGACAGACAGACAATTACCTTCGCCCTCCTGCCTGGCAGTCACCAGCTTTCCAGTGTGGGAGAGAGATTTCTCTTCCACCATGAACTAGGTTCATGGCCAAGGCACCTATAACGAAAACACAGGTTATCAAGAGAAAAGCATACAAACTTATTTAAGGATTACTTGATACAGAAAATGAAGATGATGAGGTAGAGAGCCCTAGAGAATTGATTGGACAAAGGGAAAATGATCTAATGGTGATCATTTAGGAGGTACCTCACCAAGACCTGGTTTACTCAGGTTCTTATCTGCATCCCTGTGTCTTCAGAGAAAAGGCTGCTGCTTTCCTCTGGGTTGGAGGGCACTTCTCATCTTGCCTTGCTTCAGGAGGAAGGGGTGAGGGGAAGGTGAGCATTGCTGTCAGGAGCTGCCACATAGGAACGGAGCACCACTTAGCTTTGAGCTCTGAGAGTGTGGAGATGTGGCAAATCAGCCATGGGCTGTGTGTGTGTGAACTATGAGCATTGAGTGCACAGGGTGGACTGAACCGACGTTGCCCTTCTGGGTGGTTGACATGTCGATTTTTCACTCGCTCTGCCTATGATCCCTACACAGCACATGAGATGGGCGTGGCCTTCCTGAATGTCAGTCAACCTGCTGACAGCAAGACTTCATGAAGCTAGACTCAACCCCCTGAAACCTGACCCTTTGCCTCATTTGAATGGCTTCTCCCCAATAAAAGGGTTCAGCTCTTGTTCCTTGATCTCTTTCCTGCCTGCCTTGCCTCCTTTGTGGGAGCTGGGTCAGAGGAGCCATTACAGAACCCAAAGAAAAAGGGATTTTTCTGTCTGTGTGATTATTTTGTGCCAGCCCAAATCACCTGGAGTGATCCTGACTGGTTTAGTCATGTGTTATGACACATGGCCTTCCTGGTTCTATCATTTTCTCAAATGCCATCTTTGAAAAATGACCTTGATCTTTGCAAAGAAACACAGCATGGAAAGCCTCTTGACTCCAATTAATTGTTTAAGATTGGTAAGGACAGTATTTTAGGCTTTGTTGAAATTTATTTACATTTAAAGGGACATTACAGGTGTGGAATTTTGGGGTGGCAAGTGCTAGACCCCATCAGTGGGAAGGATAGCCGAGACAGGGGTTTCCTCCCTGAGAAGACTCATTGAGGGTGTTTTATACTTTTCAGTGAAAACCAGAAACAGGAATGCAGCAACTCCCAGGCTTGACCCTAATTGTGCCCCAGTGAAGCTGAGTTTGTTGGTGTGGGGCCAGCTTCAACCCAAGGCACAGGCCAATTTTCTGAGGAGGCCAAGTCCAACATGCTGGGGTGTGTGCTGAGCTGCTCTGCTAACCTCTCCTGTGTAGAAAGACCAGCTCCTCCCAGTCTGTAGGTATCACTGCTCCTCAGGGGACCTTTGCAAACTGCTTCTCAAGAATTCAGGATAAGTTTATCTGCATCCAAATGACCAACTCTAGTATCTGCAACATGACAGCCACCTCAATCATTACTTTTGCTCCTCCCAGGAGAAAACTCTGCATCCAAACTCAGTGTTTTTGCATAATCAACTCATTTGTCTGACAAGTGGAGCAGAATGACATTCTTTTGAGCTTCAAACTGTTTTTAGCCCAACTAAGAGAAAATGAGTTGTTACATGTGATGAAGACAGGAGCAGTTACATACAATAACCTCTAGTAAATAAAACCCCGTATTCCATAAAATACAGGCCTTGAAAGTTTAACTTATTTTTAGAAGGTTTTATCTTTTCAATATTTACAAATAATATCTACTGTTAAAAGGGTAAAAAAAAGAAGTCATGACTCATTACAAGCAATTTGAAAGATATTTTTTCATTTCAATTTTGTGCCAAAGCTAAACTCATAGGTTTGGTCTACTTTTTTATTTTTTTGCCTTGAGTTTGAACTGGTTAATGGGCATTGTGGGTATCTTAAACCTACATCCTCTCAGAGCATGCTCAGAGGCAACCACCACCACTGGCGTCTAGCAAGCCCACACACATGGCATGCACTCAGTCCCCAGGTGACTGTGGTTATGGAGCTCTGAATGCAGGTAAGAGTGAGACCATGGGGAGAAAAGAAGGTAGAACTAACCCTTCAGTTATTAGCGCTAAGAAATGACAAAGAACTACATATTGTCAATAGGGTTATTGTGTCTTCTTCCTAGAAACAATTTCCAAAAAGGCAAAACACATATAGATTAGCTTGTCTCTCTGTACAGTCTGGAGAGGAACAGCCTGGTGTTCCCATACCCACTGGCACAGGTACATCAGGGAACAACAGCACCCACATCTACCCAGAAAAAGACTCCAGGTCCCTCCATGATTGACAGATCATAAGAAGGAAACAATTTGAGAACATTCAAGAGAATGAGGTTTAAAGATGAATCATGAAATCAAGGCTGGGAAGGAAAGGAGAGAAAATGAAATCATAAAGGGTTATAAACTTAGAGATTAAGGGAAGCTTGGGAAGGTCTTGATCAATGTAGAGGAATAACTTAATGGAAAATCAGGAAGATATTCTTGCTGAGCTCTGTTCATTGTTTCTGTCCTATCTCTTCTATACTTTATTTTCTGAAACTTTACACTAATAAAGCAGAGTAGTATATTTTGCTGTTGTAACTTATTAGGGAAATAAAAGTCTGGAGAGGGTCAAATCTAATGTTTCTAAGACAGTAGTTTCAAGAGCAGCGTTTCTTGTTACTTAACTCTGCCAAAATTCTCTTGACGGAAGGAGTTAAGATTTAAATTTGCCAAATAAAATATAGGACGCCTAGTTAAATGTAAACATCAGATAAAATGAGTAATTATTTTAGAGCAAGCATGTCTTATTCAATACTTGGGACTTAATTATATTTAAAAGTATTTGTTATAAATTTATGTTTAATTAGGCTTCCTGTACTTATATTTGCTAAACCTGGGAACTTGAGGAAAAGAAATCTGGAATTTAACACGAACCAGTGATTGGTAAGATATCTCTTATAATCCCTATGATTCTAAATGGGAATCTGTTTCACCAAATAATTTATGTACTTCAATGTGGTCAGTCAAGTTTATGAGTGACTAATCAAACTCTTTCTTAAAAGAAACCCAAATGTCAACAGTCATTTCCACTTTGATCTTGGGCCATACCCTCTATCAAAAAGCTCCTTTCGATTTCACCAACAGCACAACAGCCAACACAGTGTTCACATGATCTGTGGCTCCCCAGCAGTGAATTTGCTACCAGCAAGTTTCTGAGAATTTTCATCACTTTTGTCATGTTGCTGGAGCATGCTCTGTCTAGTTTCCTGATCACCATGACAGGTCATTTTAAAAATTTGTCCCTAATCTGCATATATAATGAAACTCATTAAAAAGAAAAATATGATTTCCATATCAGCTGGCAATAAATGGAGCACAGCATTATTTCATAACATTGTTTACCAAAGTTGGGGAAATTCTGATTCATTAAGACACATGTTAAATGAAAAGCCCTCATACAGACATTCATTACTGTGGTTTCATAAAAAAAAATTAATACAATCTTGGGTTCTGAAATATACATTACCTCAAACTCAATGACCATGTCAGTGATTTGCAACTTTTGATGCACATTAGAATCACCTGGGAAGTTTTCAAAAGACCATCAATGCTGGGACTCCATCATTAACTCACTAGGTCTAGATTCTACCAAGAGCTTCCAGTGGTCAGCCAGAGCTGAGAACACAGTCCTTCACAATAAATAAGTGCGTAACTGCGTGTTTAAAAGAGTGAGTTTATACATCCCAAACTGATCATGTTAGCTACCAATCACATTATTAGAGTTTGTTTCTAAAATAATGTTGATTAAAAACATATGCATCAAAAAAGGAAAAACATACTGGATGAGGTTAAGTTTTAAAATCTGTTTGGGTTTTTTTTTTCTTCATAAAGTAATCTATGTTATCCTTCTTTTATTTTAAGAAGTTTTGAATTTGAAAGCTTCAAAATTTTGAACCACATTACATCTCATCTACCAAAACTATTCAAGTCTTACCTTCTTTAACACCTTGTTTTACCAAGTACAACCATATGACAGAATTTTTATGAATCATCAAGTCTTTGGATATTACTTTATATAAAGTATCATGATTTTTTTTTTAAGAACCAGTCTCTTCTTTTCATGAGTAAGGAAAATGTACTTCCTCTAGAGCAGAGTTGTGGTCCCTGGACCAGCAATTTCAGCATCACCTGGATGAAAACTTGTAAATGGAAATTCTAAGCCCTCTTTAGGCCTACCCAATTCAGATCTATCATTTCTTGCAATCCGTCATGGCCAGGCAATCTGTGCTTTCTGAAGCCCTTCTGGTGTGCTTGAGAATGGCCATTGTTGTGTTTGCACTATTTGATTTTTATTTTTTATTCCTTTAACAGGTTCTTCTTTGCATCTTCCTAACCACTATGGACACCTTATTAAGTGCTGGGCCCTAGAGGTTGGGGGGAAAACATCTACCTTTCTGGCTTCTCCATTCTTGAGCTGAGCATCACAGGGAAGCTGCCTTAGAATAATGAGGCCATGACAGACTTGGGGACAAGGAAAGAAGGTGCTGGAGAAGATACAGCATAGTCAGCTCACAGATGGGGACTTAATGCCCATCCTCATAAATCAACAGTGTAGGCCCAGCAGAGGAGGCGGTGTTTTCATAAAGGACAGCGTGAGACCCTTAAATTTCCATTTCCTAGTTTTCTTTACAAAAGACTAAAATGACCTCTCACAAAGCACCATTGCTTTCTTCTTCATATGTATCTTCCCCTACTTCTGTTCAGTGGCTTTCTCCTCACCTTTAAGACCGTTTAACACTCCCTCTACTGCAAAGACCTAAGACTCCCTTCCTAAATCCACACTTAACTTCAATATGATGAGCCATCTCTGCTCCTACTCAAACTTGCCTCCTTTGTTGTCCTTTTTTGAAATTAAAAATGTGCCTCCACCACTGGATTTCAAATTTCTCAAAGCAAGTACATTATCATGGTATAAATCTTGTAAATGTTTTCTGAATGAATGAATTACAAATAGGTAGTACAAGTTACATTCTAGGGATGACCAATGATATCAACATTATCTAGAGTCATATACTACTTTTCTCTTAGACTTTATACGAAAAAATAGTAGACACCAGAAGGTAGTGTTTATATGAAGTTAAACAAACTTAAAATTTGTAATTCCTTTCTTCTTTGCAAGTCTCCTAAATATGGAATTGTCACCTTAGTGATGTTTATGTTCAAAAGTAGGCATGAGAAATAATAAATGTAGAATTGCAAAAATGAAAGATGGCCCTTTTTTTGAGAACTAAAGACTTCCAAATGCTAGCATTTACTTCAGAAATGTGAAAGATGATTTTTAAAGAAAATATCTCTCTACCATATGTTAAATCAAATTATGTGGAATTTTTAATTTTCTTTCCGTAACAGAATAAGGTTTCACAAGTCTGACATACTTTGTGCTCAACTGTGACTATCTTGAAATATATTGAAGAATATTTATTTTCTTTTTCACAGAGAATGACAGAGATAACCACTCTGAAAAAAGAAACAGAAAATAAGTTAAAAGGAACAAAAGAGATTTCCATTAAAGACAGGAGAGGATTGATTCAGATCTCAAACTCTGAGAGATTATAGATTATTCCTTTCTTTAAGACATTTTTAGTGTTAGAATTTCCATTTTATTTCTTTTGTTACCAGTGTCTTGGTCTCTGATGAAATTCTCTGCCTTGTCACATAGTTTTAAACACATTAAACATAGATATGATATCATGTGTGCCTGATAATTCTAATATCCAGAACATTTATGCATCTACTTTTACCATTTGTTTTCCAGGTTGCTTTTTGATGCATATGGAATTTTTTATTATGGGATTATCATTACATTAAATGATATGAAGCATACTCAAAATACAAAAGAAAAATAATGGAGGCTCTGGAAAATATCTTCCTCAGGCAGTTTGTTTGCCCTAGACCTGGTGAGCAGGTGAAACAGCATGTTTTATTTTAATATAATCCAACTGAGCCAACCTAAGCTATGTTACAGTTTTATAAGGTTTTGGTGTCTGCTTTTCTATCATTTGAAAGATATGACTTTTGGGGAGTCTCAATGATCTGTAGTGTTTATTAGGACCCCTCTTCCTTGCCAAATCATGATCCACAATTTTGCTATTTTACCAAAAAAAAAATTAATTCATTTTAGCCTCTCACCCTTTGCAGATTAAGAATTTAGCAAATGCCACAACAGGAAAATTTTCATGGGCTAGTCTCCCTTTTCTGCACCTTATTCTCTCCAAGATATTGGCCCTTCAAGTCCTGGCTGTCTGGGTTCACTCTCTGATGTCTAAGCAGCTATCTGATGCCTCTAAATGAATTTTGTGCATATTTGTTTTATCCACTAAGCCCAGAGATAAATCAAAACAGAGAAACTGAAAATTATATAAGGGTTAATAGTGAGAATCAATAGCATATTCAATATGGGTGAGCATCAATACAGAATTCAATGAACATTCGATATAGAACTGAGACTAAATAATTGTGGAATTTGTGATTATAGAAGAGAAAGTGACCTTAACAGTGTAATAACAAAAGTAAAACAAAATTTGAGTGTATGAACAGGCCACCTATAATAAAGTAGAGTATTTGATTTTTGTATGAGTCAGGGTTCTCTAGAGGAATCGAACCATCAGACTGCATATGTAATTGAAAGAGGGGATTTATTCCAATTGGCCCATATGAACAGAGGCTGGAGAGTCCCACAGTGGCCTTCTGCAGCCTGGAAAGCTGGGGACACTAGTAGCTGCTCAAACCAAGAAGATGAAGCCTCAGAAGAAGAGGTCCTAGCCCAAGGCTGAAGGCCGGGCAGCTCACTGGAGAGTCACTAGTGAGTGTTTTAAGTTCAAAGGGTAACGAATCTAGAGTCAAATGTTCACAGCAGATGGGAGCAGAGAAAAATATCCTCTCAAGAAGAATTGAGCTTGCACATGCATGAAAGCTTCCACCTTCTTCTGCTTTCTGTTCCATTGGGGCCCCCAGTGGAACAATTGGACAGTGACATCACACTCAGGGTGAATCTTCCCCTGTTGGTTCAAAGACCCAAATGCCAACAGTCTCTGGCGACATCCTTACAGACACACCCAGAAGTTTGAATTACCAATTTTCTAGGTATCTCTCAATTCAGTTGACAGACAACATTAACCACCACAATTTACTCAATTTATAAAACAAAAATTATTATTAACAATTAACTTTGAAGCATAAGGTTTAAAAAAATAACTCTAATTCCTGAACTTAAGTCTTGCATCTTAACCCTAGAAAGCTCTCTTCAAATTCTACATAATTTGCAATGGAAAAAAAAAAAATCAAAGTTCATTGATTCATTTGCTATCATTTGAGTTTTACTTTTTAAAATTATAATCAACTAAAATTAAATTCAGTAATTTCATATGTAAACATATGCAAGATCCTATTTTCACCTGATTACTGGGCCTACTCTCTACATTGACTTTTCTACTGTCAGTATTCACAGGGAGATTCATGGAGCTATCTCCTCATGTTAGAAACAGCTGTTTCAGACTGGGAGATTTTTAGTTATTTTCCCCTTTTCTTCTTTGTGCTTTTTTCTAGCACCCTTTCTTCAAAAAAAAAGCATGATTTTTATATTTGTTGAAATAGAAAACTATTCTTTTCTGTAATAAACTATTAGTAAATCATGAACAGTTATTCCCCCAAAGAACTGTGGGTTGTATACAGGGATGCTTGTCTCATTCATTGTTCAAGTACCAACTGCTAACCCAAGAGTTGGCCTGTAAGTAGCAATTACTCAATAAATACTATTAATAGCACACAGATGTAGTACACATAATTTATATATAAATTAAAATTCAAAGCCTATGCAATAGGACCATTATCCCCGTTACTGAGGCATATTCAGGACTCAAATATATTAAGGGATTGTAAAAGATCATACAGCTAGTTCATATCAGAGCAAAAACACCAACTCCAATTTTCTACCTTTGAAGCCCTCTTACTCTAAACTAATGCTGCCCGAATTTTAGTCCAGCTGACTCTACTTATTTCTGCCTTTACACCTATCCTGAGAAACAGTCCTAGTTCTAAGTTTTGGCTAGTAGAGTTACTAATTGGTAAAGATCACTGATTTGATTGTCTTTCTTCAGTACTCGGTCTTGATAAATAAATAAATATTAGCAGAAATACAAATGCAACTAAAATAGTTAAACCAGCAAAAGGCATCATACATGTAAACACTTGATCCTTACAAGTGGAAATATACTTTTTAAAATATATAATAAATTACAGAGCTAAAAATAAGCAAGTGGACTCAAAAGTCTCAAATCTGGCTTAATTTCAAAGTTCACTTGAATGTGAATTTCTAAACAAAAGCAGCTTCTGTCACCAGTTGGAAGGGCATTAAGTACATGTACAAAATCCTAAAAAACATTACAATGAAGCCAAAGAATCTGACTTTTCCATATGAATCAACTCAGAACATTTAAGTATCATTCAAAAGTATTGCTCCCTCTCTGTGACATGACACAGGGGTTCTTCTTCTTGAATTAATTTGCTTGATTTTTTTTTAAGTCCTCTAGTAAAGAACCTTTGTTCTAAAAAAGATCTTGTCTCTAAGTTCACTGTGTTTAACAGAAAATGTACCACTGCCTATCTATGTTTCTAATATTTGTGCAGAACATTGTTTCTATTGTTTCCTTTGCTCCATTACCATGGACTAGATCAACACACTCCCACATCCCTCTCCAGCTCTCAGAGATAAAGGAAATCTCCAGAATAGAGGAAACCTCAGGGTCTCTTTTCAACCAACTCATCACTCTTTTCTTAGAAGCCATACAAAATGTAGATTAGTAGTACAGGGTTAAAGAACCAAGTGAGAAGGAAGTATTCCTAAAAACATAGAAGATTAGTTCTGGATTATGAATGGTTAGTGCTTACATATATATAAGCATACTCTGTATTTTCTGACTTATTAAGACAAAGAGACAAAGACAGTTTAAAAAAAAAAAGTGGATGTAAGGGATGTCCCATGCAAACAGTAAGCAGAAGAAAGCTAGTATGGCTATATTAATATTGACAAAGTAGACATCAGGACAAAAAGTATTATTAGACATTAAGGGGAAATATTGATAATATCTCATGGATATCTTGGGATCAATGTATCAAGAAAACATAATGAAAGTATATTTTTCCTAATAACAGATTCAAACGCCATGAAGTCGATAATGACAAAACTAAAGTGAAACACAGAAAAATCTACAATTATAATTGGAGATTTTACACTACTTTACAGAATAATAGATAAGAAAAAAATATCAGTAAAGGTACAGAAGATACAATATATTTGAACAATACTATCAACTAATTTAATTGATATTTATACAAAACTATACCCACCAGCATTCTTTTCAAGTACATGTGGAATACTAAGGTAAAGCACATTCAGGGCATAAAAAGTCCAATAAGCATCAAATTTGAAGTCTTGCATCTGATCTCCAACAATAATGGAAATAGAAACTAGTATTATGATTTCTAGAAAAGTTCAAAATATTTGGAAATTATTAAGCTGCACATTTCTAAACAACCCAAGGATCATTGAAAAAAAATCACAAGGGAAATTAGAATATATTGTGAACTGAATAGTAATGAAATATTATGCATTCATTTGTGGGATGCATATGAAATACTACTTGGAGGGGAATTTATAGTTTAAAAAGAAGAAAAATTTAAATGATGAACTAGAAAAACATATAATGGGGGGAAATCACTATATTTTTTGCTCTGTTTTGTTTTTGCAGTGCCAGGGATCAAACCCAGGGCCTTGTCAGGCTAAACAAGCACTCTACCACTGAGCTTCTACCCCCAGCTCCAAATTATGGTTTCTTAAAATGTTTAATAAAGTTGGTAGCCCTCTCATAAGACTGATGAATAAAAAAAAGACCAATTTAGGTCCAAATTATATCAGGAAAATAAGAGACTATCATAAGAATTAGACAGAGGAAATTGAATATATGAGTAATTCTTTATCCATTAAAGGAAAACCTTCCCAGAATGAAAACTCACTAAGATGATTTCATTAGTAATTTCAGTGAAACATTTAGAGAAAAAATAATGCCAATCTTGTATAGAATCTTTCAGAAAATAAGAGCAAAAATATATTTACCAATTATAATGCCAGCATTAACTTGAAACCAAAATCAGTCAAATACATTCCAAGAAAGAACTAAAGAACAAAATATCTCATGAATTTAGATATAAAAATCCTTATTATCAGCTTTAATTATTCTGCATCCAAAGAAAATACAATATGAGTTTACAGGATGCAAACCGGATGCCAGGAATGCAAGGTTGGCTTACATGTTTAAAAAATAAATCAATGTAATTCATTACATTAAGAGACTAAAAGAGAAAAAAAAAAACTATATGATTTTGTGAACAGATGAAGAGTAGATATCTGATAAGATCCAACATTCATTTGTAATGAAATTCTCATAAATGGAAACTGAGCAAATAATAAAGATCACCTACAAAATTCCTCCAGCTCACACCACATTTCATGGTGAAAGGCTGCTTTTCTCCACATTGTGTTAGTAATGAAAATTTTACTTAGCTGTTTTTCAGGTTCACTAACTTTAGTTATAAGAATTGATTACAAATTGAAAATTGTTTTAAATAAAAATAGTCATTGAAGATATTAAAATCTGGGTGACTTCTTATTAATTAAGTGTGAAACAGTCCTTTCTAAAGATGAAATTGAAAGCAGAACCTCTACAAAACAATCAATCAGGTCACTCACATAAAAATGTCAAAACCCTGAATAGCATGCATAAATAAATGAACAAAAGGAAAAAACAGATTCACAAGAGAAAATGGGGAAAAGCACTTGCAATGGCTAAGTTTCTAAATCTGTAAGAACCCCTTCAAATTAAAAATATAAATAAATATACAGAGTAAACAACAAGAATATTTTTTCTTATAAAATGTCCAAGAATATGCTAGTTTTTAAAAATGACCAACACCTTGTCTCAAAATAAAAAAATAAAAAGAGCTGGGGATGTGGTTCAGTGGTTAAGCACCCTGAGTTCTATCCCTAGTACCAAAAAAAAAAAAAAAGCAACAAGATTTTTAAAAGCTAAATTTGTTTTTATTATTTTAGGAGAAGATAGAAACAGAAATTAGCATTATTAATGGAAATATAAATTGGTAAAATTTTTCTAAAAAATAGTTCTGCAAAATAAATCCAAAATAAAATTAAATGTAGATAATCATTTTGATCATCAGACAATGGGTATTACAAAAAATGTCCTGCATTCATCATTTCATTTCATCCTCACAATAAACCAAGGATATTGGTTTTTATAATCTCTGTTTTTATCATGATAAAATGGAGATAAATTAACACAGATGAAATAGAGGAACTGAAATTCAAACTCAGGCCAACTGATTCCAGAGCCTGTGCTTTTTACTTAGACTTGTGCTCTACTCAACATTTAAATGCTATAGTCTTCAACCAAATAGCAACAATTTAAAAAAAAGAGAGAGAGAGATGAGAGCAAAACTAAAAAGGAAGGAAGGAAGGAGTGTGTGCAAAGACATTAAGGCATCATTCATATTAGTAAAACATTAGTAAAGCATCAAATTCATAAAAACCTGTAAATAACTTATAAGTCCATCAATATGGAATGGGCTCAATAGATTTGGTTGGTTCAGTCATTGCAATGCTATATAGTTTTATAAAAGGATGTATAGATATTTATTGAAAAATGTATCAATAATATATCATTTCTTGAAAAAGTAAGCTATATGACAGTTCATAATAATCTTGTCTATGTGAAATCACAAACCTGTAGTATAGGAATATGTATTTGAAAACATGCTTTTCAAAACATTTAGTGTAATTACAGGATATTAAGTTTCCTTTGAGATTCTTGGATCACTTGAAATTTCTACAACATAATTTTAAGTAAAAACTACAACAGCATGGATTTTGGAATAAGATTTCAGTTCATATCACAGCTTGTGTTGGCAAGTTTTTTAATCTCTCTAATCTTCAAATTCTTCATTTATAAAATAGGAATAATGATACCTAACTCATAGACCATCTTTATGAAATAAATTAAACAATGTCTATACAGTGCTTATACAGTGTGAACACGGTATAAATGAGTCCAACAAGTGGAAATCAACTTGTCTAGAAAAGCTGTTCTCACATTCTAGTTGAATTTCCAAATGAAAACTTGTGCATCTCGTTCATAAACACTTGCAATTTCCTGCTATCCTTCACACACACGTCAAGTTAAGGGAACACCTCCTCAGAGGTTCCTCACCCATAGGTTTAATGTAACATCTTTACATTCAGACAAAATATAAAAAGAAGGGTTCATTATGCCTAATTTGAAGAGTACTGAGCACTGGTGCCACTCAGGAACATTTTGATACCTCTCTGGCTCACCTGTTTCAGTATGTTGTTTATTAGAGCTGAGCAATCTGTGTTCCTGTTTGCTGTAAGTCATCTAAAATACCCAAATCACAAGTGTGCCAAATAATAAAATGTCCCAAGTATGCAAATTTAGCAATTTTAACAAGCACTAGCAGAACCCATCCTTTAGTAATCCAATGCAGTGTTAGAAGACAACATAACCATAAAAGAGAGAAATTCAGACAGTGCATAAATGGATTAAGAGCAGTTGCAGAGCTAAGCTGGTCTCTTTCCTTAGTCAAAAACTCTCATTAAAATAAATGAGGCTGCTCATTTGAGTAAAAAAAAAAAATAAAAAATAAAAGGTTTGGTGCATCAAGTTGCAAGAGCAGTTCAATTTCTGCTAATCAAAAGGGAACAGAAATCCTTATCCTGTAACACCCACAGCTGCAGATAGACTTAACCCATCTCTTTTTATTAATGTTCTTATTAAATGTCCTCTGTCCATCTATATTCGAACTCATCTCCATTCTGAAACATGATTTTACTTTTCATGTATGAAATAATTAAATTTGTTTATCTCTGGCTAATGCCAAACTGAATGCAGAGGATAAAGATTTTGGTCATTGCTTTGTGTTCAACTAGTAAATTAAAAATTCTCCTTGTACTCTCAACATTCTAGCTGTCTGTTACTGTTCCTTTATTTCCGATTCCAAAGCTTCCGGTACTGTTCACATTATTTGGTGCACTGCTGAGCACCACATAAGATCTGCCTGCAATGTAAGAACATGTGGAAAAATTATGTGTTTTTGTCACACCCTATTAAACGGTATTCAAAACACAATGCCCCAGAAACTAAATTGATTGTAGGTTTTATAACCCTTTACAGGCTAATGGAAACAATTCGGGACCAAGAAAGAAGGCATAGTCAGTACAGCTGTGGGAACCTTAGACCACTCAGCTCAGCGGTCTTGTCCTGGCTTAGGCAATTACAGTTCAGTTGGATTCCATTCTTCTAGATCTTTGACAGATCATTCCAGATTAATGGCCACAAAGTTTTCCACGGTTCTTGTAAAATATGTGTTTCTTTTGACTGATTCTGAATTGTGTTTGAAGCTGGAAAATGTCAACAGATATCAAGACTGTTTCAGACCACTCTGGTATTATTACATGCATAATTTTTTTAATGCTTTTAATGTACCCAGCCCCAGCACTATGATCAAAGCTCCACAATGAGGAAGCACAGAGTCAAGGGAGATAGTGCTTTTAATTCCCACTCCATATCCTACCAACACAGCTCTTCCAGTGTGGATATAAGGAACTACTTAAACTGCCAGCCCATGACTCAATTGAAATGGAATCACGGGGCTCTTTTAATGTTTGAAAAATAAAAAGGAGTTTGTCCTCTCTGGGGTTGACCAGCAACCCCAACCTCTGAGCTGCCTGGCAAGGCAATGCCTTGATCCAGTCACCTATCACAAGTGATCACTCACTCAGTCATTACCTGCACTGCGTGCTGCTCCATCAGAAAAACATCTGTGAACATTATTTGACAAATTGATCGCTAAATGAGCCATTAGCTGAAGGGGCTTTTGGATTGCCTCTAGGAAGCCAGAGTGGCTGCAGAAGGAAAACGCTTACAGATGCAAAGCAGCGATTAGAAAGGCAGAGAGAACTCGGTGTCAGTAACCTGGGAGACTGAAGGGGCCAGTGTGGGAAAGGGGGTGGCGCTGGGGGCAATAAACCATGTCCTGCAAGAAAATCCACCTTCTCTAAAGGAAGCTGTTTATTAGAAGCAGTAGTAAAACTGCTTAATTCCTTTGGTGCCTCTAGGGAGAAACCTAAGCCTTTGTGAACTGAAGGAGAAAGAAACAGCAGCCAGTGGTGTGCTTGTCAAGAAAAGAAAGCCAGGAAAACAATGTTAGTCATTTTACCATCCTGCTTGCCAAGACTCGACAGGTGTGCCGTTTACTATTGTTCTGACAGGCAGCCAGATACTGCGGTTTAGTATTCATCCCCTCCTCTCCTCCAATGTGTGGCAAAAAACAGCTGTCTCCCTGGCTCTGGATACAGGAGTGAGGAGAGAGGGAGAGGGGGAGAGAGAGAGAACAGATTCTCTTCTCCATTAGCATGGGTTGCACGGCTTTGTTTGATTCAGCACTGAAAACACATGGTCTTCCTGAGAAATGCATCACACATGGGCAATTTCCCCACAGTGGCTCCAAAAATAGCCTATAAACAATATATTGAAACTTAAAGATAAATAAATGCAGAAAGATGCCTAAGTTAAATTGTGTCAGATCAATGAGAAGTAGGGACGTACAACAATCCTTAAGGAAACGTTTTTTATAAATCCTGCCAGTTTCATGTTGCTGACAGATGTTAGTGATCTTTTTTTTTTTAAAAATCCTTGAAAAAGAAAGCAGGTTGTTTCGATTCAAAATGATGTGTTTGCCTGTCTTGCATGGCATGGAAACTATTTCAGGGCCAAATTCCCTTGAGATGGTAAGGAAAAGCCCACAGGACTCAAAGAGTGCCAGATGCAGTAGCTCTAAGACTTTCAGACTATAGTACTAAGTTTCCTTGTGGGTCCAGGAATTAAAAGCTCATGATTCCTGGCTGATGCAGTCACTAGATATACCCCCATGACAACTGAAAAGCACCAAAACCTGGCATCTGTGTGGAATCTAGGGCTCTCTAGATTGAAAATTTGGTGAATACCAATAAAATCTATGCAGCGTATGTTTACAAGGGAGAAAGAGCATCCATTACTCACAATACATGAAACTTGAGAAACGCTGGCCCTTTCCCAAAAGTCCAGATATTTTTCTAATAAAATAAGCAGTGAACTTCAAACAACTCTAAAGTCATGACATAATGGTACAATCACATACATAACCCCTTAGGCTTACACTGTAACACACTAACCCAATCCTGTAATAATAACATAAGCCAGAGGAATTGAATTACCCATCAAAACAAGCCACTTTCAAGTTAAGAGTGGAGGGTTTTCCTTCTGAGGGCCTTTTTAAGGGGCAACAAAGTTTAATCCACTTACTCTCTTTACCGAACCGAGACATTACAATTCACATGGCTGATAAATATATAAGAATATATTCCACATACTTTTTCTCCATGCTCTGTAACAGAGCTATGGACATAGCTCAATTGGTGCTTTACATCCTTGTTTTTCAAGGCAACAAATCACCAGGAGAGATCGAGAGAAAGGAGAAGGCTTGAGGGACAGGAGTGAGGGGATGAGTGAAATTCTCCTTCTGTAAAATGTTTACTTATCTTGTCTATGTCTCCCGTGAATCCTGGGGAATTCTGGTGTCCTGATGAAACTGAAAAGAAAAACCATTCCATATAATGTCTTCTCAACGGAATTATCAGTAGATTGGTAAGAAAGCACCAATTATGAATAAGTATAAATTGGGATAAATGCTAAATAAACGATTGAATTATACAAAATAACCTATCAAATGTAGGCATTTATTTTAAAACATGAATGGAAACTTCTGATTTTGGCCAAAGGGAGTAAAAAGAACCAGATTTATCCTTCTAACCGCCCCCCAAAAAAAATTTTTTTTAAATATGAAACATCACATTGTAGGATTCAAATAATAGAGTTAAAAAGTGTCAGGGAGAGAGAAATAAAAATGAAAGTATTTAATTGTGTTGAAAAGTCAAGATCTGCTATAATAAACATAAATGTAATCCATTGCCTTACATAGTATCTGGCGCATAGGAAGAGCTTAACAAATATCTATTAGTTGAATCAATTAAATCAAATAGCTAAGAAAAAGATAATGATGAAATTAAGTTCTCTTGATAACCATCCTAGTAGTGCAATTTGATACAGGCCAGAGGAATTGAGGTATTGAGAGAAAGTGATTTCATTAGTAATAAGTTAAACAGGAGGGTCAGAGGTGAGGGCCTGGGTAAGCAAATATCCTGAGGAGGAGAAGGAACTTCCTGGAGATAGTGATGGTGGGCCATTTAAGAGGGGAACGGAAATTCAGGAAAACACAACAATCAAAGAAGAAGATACAGTACATAAAAAAAAAAGAAGAAGAAGATACATAACCAAGCAAATGGCTTAAATCAGCCAAGAAAAGATAGGGCAAGTATACGAGGAGCACTTAATTTGAATTTTCTATTTATAAAAGAGAAAGCAATCTCAGGATAATTCTGGGATAGGAATTCACAAAGCTGTTCAATTAAATTTGAGAATAGTTTGGATCTAGAACCAAAGTACTATTCTAACATAGGCAAAATGTATGTAATTTTTTTATGAGTATGAAGAAGGAAGAAAAACTAGATTATTGACTTAAATGAGGTCAATTCCTCTCCTTTCTTCCTTCACTGCTAATCCCTCACACCTAACACAGAATCGTCCATCCATCAACCCACAAACATGCTCTCATGTTTTCCTCTTTCACAAATTCTCCCTCGATTCCAACTGACCCTCTGACAACTAACTCATCCATTTATCTAGTTTTAAAAAGCTTTTATAAGCTGACTTTGAACCTGCTTGCATCCTGCTCACTCATCCAAAACTCCTTTAACTCCACCCTAACATGCCACAAGAACTGTTCTAGTTGCTAAACCCGGTGAATACTCCTGTGTTGCCTTCATACCCAACCTTCCCTGGCTACGTTCTCATCATCGATATGTTAATAGTGCCCAGATTTCATCTTCCTTCCAAACCTTTCTTCTCCAGATTTATATGTGGGCTACTGCAAACTTTACATTTCTACTTGGATATCAAGTAGATGTCTGAATTTTAACATGTCTGGAAATTTTGATTTCTTTGCCCCAAACTCTATCTTTCCCTAGGAAACTGCATTGCAGCAAATGGTACCACAATCCCCAGCACTTCTTCATCATCCTTAATTCTTCCTTTTTTGAGAGACAACATGCCTGTGAAGTCTTTCACGTCTGTCATTTCTATTTCTAGAACCTGTCTTGAACCCATTCTTCTCCTTCTATCTCCACTGCCCCCATTGTGGTCCAAATCACCCGGATTCCCACTCACACAGTTAAAAGGCTCTCTAACTTAACTTTCTATATTCATTCTTGCGCCTATCTATTATTATCCATATTGTGGAAAGGACATTTTTCTAAAAGTCAGGTCATCTTTTACAAACCCTAAACCTTTCAATGCTTCTCATTAACATTAGAGTGAACTCTTAATGGCTTAAAATGGCCTCCAGGGCCATGATCTAGTTCCTGATGTCCTTCCCTACTTCAGTTGTACTTACCCTCTCACTTACCACACTTCAACCACAATGTCTTCCTTTCTCTTCATCGAACAATCATTTCTCTCATCTGACATTCCTTCTGCTAGATGGACCCTTCTAAGTCTTCTGGTTTCTTTTTATCTTACATATTTAAGATCAAATGTCACCTGTACGGACACCATGTGTAGCCAACGTGTGTGTCATCAGTTCCCTGAGATCCCTAAAGATTGTAACCTATTTTCTGTAATGTAATTGGATGATACTGTATTCAAGTGTGTGGGACAGAGAGAGACCACAGAAAAATGAACTGATTCTCAACAGTGACTGCTCATGAGAATTAATAATGAATTAAAAATTTATCCAAACTCACTGGACAAGCATCTCTAGGAGCTTGGGAATCAGTTTTGTATAGGCCCATCCCCTTCTCCAGGTGAGGCTAACATCCAGCCAGAGTTAAGAATCACCGAGTCAGCATTTCCCTAATTCCATCACCTCTTGATCAGTTGCATGGTCTCCAGCTTCTGTACAATAAATTGCATGAAAAACTTTCAAATCAGTTCTCAAGTTATTACCCAAACAGTTGAAACAGCATCTCTGAAGCTATTTACTAGGCATTGGTTCTAGAAGCCCTTTAGGTAATTATAGCATAAATCCAGGACTGAGAGCCACTGGCCTAAAAGGTAGCAAAATTAGTGAAGCGGTCTTTTGTTAACAGCTGTTGGAAGATGTTGCATCACAGGTCTGTCTTCTTTGAACATGTAAAATACACAAAAAATAGCATTTGGTAAATTTTTTAAATTATAACTGTCTTTACTTAGAATAGAAGCATTTCTCTTAGCTCTAACATCAAGGAATATCTAAACAAGGAGTCATCCATTCTCAGTATTTGGAAAAACATAACTATAGCCTTACTTACTTTCTATCATCTCAATTAGAAGATTTGCATGAAATATTTCTTGCTATAAATATCAATGGTTTTGTTGCCTTCATTAAATAGTACAACTTCAGAGAGGGTTGAGCAGCAAACAATTAATGCAGCAAGCCCCTAGTTGCTCCAGTCCTGCCCACTCCAGAGAAAGGACTGGATCTGGAGTGGTCCCTGGGAGATGACTTTAGAATATCCTCCCTGATGGAGTGATTTTGTATGACAGAGGCCTTCAGCCATGATGGATCAACTTGACCAAATAGTTTATGCCAAAATTTGACTTATGTTGAATGTATATTTTTGTGTGCCTAAGACCCTAGGCCACACGTATCAGTTTGACCTCTGGGGACAGAACACTAGGTAGCTAGTGTCAGTCACAAGTGTTACATGCCTATGTAACTGATTCCTAATAAAACATCTGGACACCAAGGCTCAGGTAAGCATCCCTGGTTGGTAATACTTCACATGCTGCCACATGTCATTGCTCTCCTGAGAGTGTTAAGCACATGGTCATATTATTCCAGTGTATGGTGATGCCAGCAAACCTGTGCCTATTTCCTCTCCCGTGTGCTTTTTCCCTTAGCTGATTTTGATCGACAACCTTTCTATGTAATGGCCATAACTAAGTATACCAGCCTGACCCTAGAAGTCCTAGGAAATTATGGACCCTGCAGGTGGTTCTGACACCCATGACATGGAGACATAAAGATACTGTCTCATTTCAACCAGGTGACCTTCCAAAAGTTTACTATTTAATTGATTACTCATTGCTTAGAAAATACTTAGAGAAACAGTAATATACAGAGTGGGTAGTTGAGAGAAAGAGGAAGAGGAAGAGGAAGAGGAAGAGAAAGGAAGGAAGGAAGGAAGGAAGGAAGGGAGGGAGGGAGGGAGGGAGGGAGGGAACTCCTTTTATATCATCATGAAATAGAAATAATTTAATACATACTTCTTTTTCAAACACACCCATTTGCCTATTAGTAATTCTTAGTCCTCCCTCCGTTCTTATATTCCTCACACTTCATTCCCTAAAATAAATATTTTGGCTATATAAGGGATTAATAGAATTATGTTGGCAAACTGATTTGGGATCCTAAACTTTTAAAAATAATTTTATTTACAACATCAATTCATTGGGAACATATATTTTGTAAGAGCCCAGGATAAAGGATAAAGGCCAAGGAACTCATCTCCACACATCTCCTCCCACCACAAATCCAGGGACTTCTAGACACCCAGGCCCATCAGGGGAAGAACTATCTTGCTTTTGCAGGACCACTGTGATGCCAGCCAGGGAGACTGCTGACCATCACATCCTATCCTGCCCTGAAGCAAAAGTGATCCTTAAGCAGGAAACAGAACTGATTCCCTACAGCTTTCTTCTTCATTCCTCCAAAACATACTCCTTTCTCCCCAGTTCTCAATAGGCATAGATCAGCCATTTTAATGTGCAGGTCAGATATTTGAAATTTAGATTTACATTGACATTGTCTCAAGCTAAACTTCATCTTAAAATATCTACTACTTGTAACTGCATACTGAGGGCTTTTCTTTCTTTTTAAAATATATATATTTCAGTAATAGATGGACACAATACTTTTATTTTATTTATTTATGTGGTGCTGAGGTTTTAACACAGTACCTCATAAATTCTAGGCAAGTACTCTACCACTGAGCCACAGCCCCAACCCTCTAAGGGCTTCTTATGACAGATTTGCAGTACTGAATAAACTGAAGATCTATGCTCTGGTTTGAGACTCATATAAAGCTCTCAAAAAGCCACCAAAATGCCAGTTTCTGAAGTCTCCCTTTCATCCCACCCAAGCATCACCACTTGGGGCTACCTAGGAGTTGAGATCCTAGACAGTTAAATATATATTTCAATTAAAAATATTTCTCACATACCTACTTAAGAAATATTAGTTACTCCATCAGTCCATTACCCCCGACAGAAACAGAGACGGGAATGGCACAATCCAAAGATGGAGGAAGGGACCTTTAGGCCAAGGAACAAATGTGGCCACAAGAAACTCAGAGACAAAAAAAATCCTCCCTTCAGAACCTCCAGAAAGAACCAGCCCTGCTGGTTCCTTGACCTTAGCCAGGTGCAGCTGATTTCAGGTTGCTGACCTTCAGAACATAAGCGAATAAACTTGAGGTGTTATAAGGCACTAATTTCATGGAAATTTGTTAAAGCAAAAATCGAAAACTAATGTGCCATGTTTATGAACCACAGGTTCTTTCCTATGGAAGGAAGGAAGAAATTATCTTGGGAGCTCTTTTTCAAATACATAGATTAACTTCATTGAGAAGCTATTTGACCCAAGCCTTCCTTTCTGAAGGCGTATCTTAAATTTGTGGTAAAATATCAAAGGGAGGAAAAAATAGCATTCGGTAAATTTTTAAAATTACAACTTATCCAAAAGGCATTTGCCATGGCTAAAGACAGTCTTTGTGGGGCCAATTGGTCTTTAAATAGAGAAAATAATGATCTAAGTTTCAGATTCCTGCATTAGGGTTTATTACACACGATGTCTGGGTTATATTAAACTCCTGGAAATCAGGGTTTATAATAGAATGGCTGACAGACCCTTAACTTTAATACCCTTTCCAAGCACTGCAATAGTGAGCATTACTTTTTAATGTTATAAAATGATAGTTAAAACACTACAGAATTTTCTCAAGACAGACAAGCAGGTGTTCAAGAGAGCAGAACTATTTAAACTTCATTGATTTATGGTCTACCTTATATCAAAGGCCAAAAGTTTTATTGAATTCCCACAGTAGATACTCTGAACTTAATTTTCCAAAATAGCAGGACTATTTCAGGGTCCCCCATATATATTAATTCCTTCATTTTAACACTTATGCTTCTATATTTTTAAAGTTAGTCTGTACAATGGAAGAGACATCGTAGCCAAAAACTTAAGTTATTCTGTTTTCTTTTTATTGGTTGACTTTTCAAAGTACATTGTGTATAATAAAATCCAATGCATAGTTACTAAATCATATAATCTAGGAATACAAGTCCCCAACTAGTCGTTTGAGCTATAGTATATTTCTGTCACTCTTCAGAATTCTGAATATGACATAACTACTTATTTTAGTGCAAAAGAATGTAAAACATTTATCATAACCCTCTCCAGTTGCTCTTTCAACTCACTCCCAAGCCAGTATCTCTGATCATTATGCTGCCTGGCTGAAAGTAAAGTGGGCATCAGAAAAACCCCAATAAACTATCAACTATTTTATATGATCTGTTAGCATTTTCTGCTGGTTTACATAAAAATCGATGCTCTTGTAACTGTAGGACACAACCCTAGTGATTTAGTGAAACTGATATTTACTGTGGAATAAAATAGAAATACCATTAGCTCTCAAACCTAAAGAACAGAGAAAACTAGAAGCAAAATGATTGCCATTTCTCATACTTCAGAAGGAGGTCACTTAATTAAGAAAGCAAAGCGGGAATAATTCCAGTTTGGTCACAGAGGTAATTTGCACAGAACTGGGCTGTTCCATCTATATGCTATACTTGTTTTATACCAAATGAGCAATATGGTGTGTGCTCTTTGAAAAGCTTACCAAGTCAGAGGCAGGAATTAGCAGGATCAGATAGAAGGTCTCTATAATGCTGTAATTGTAGCTGCCATTCTAGGTTAACATAGCAGGGTTGTCTCAAAGGCAGAATCGAGTCACTCTGGGTCTTTCTTTTAATCAACCAAAGGAAAATATCTTCAAAAGAGCACATTGACTCTGACAACCACATCAGTGGACCAATGCTTTGTTTTGGTTTTGAAAATATTTTTAATTGATACATTTAAAATGTACATATTCATGGGATACTTGTGGTGTTTATAAATATTATTTAGACTTAAGGATACTAAATTATTTGATATCACACTTCAGTGCCTCGTGTATAATGGCAACAAACTCCTCTTGTGAGAACAGTTGAGGGTGAGCCAGATGGTTGTGAGCAGACACGCAACACAGCTCACAGGGCATCAACCCAGGGCTCTCCTCTCTACATTCCCAGTCTGTGAAACAGAGTGAGTTAAACCCAGAAAATAGGAGTAATAGAACCAGACCAAAAATAAGAAAGCAATAAAATGATCACAAATTAAAATGCTCAGCCAAAGGTGCAATTCAAGGAAACAGAACTCACTCAGGTTAACCAACATATCTCCATAACTTATACCATGCGAATGATTAACTTAGTGAAAATCCAAAATCATTACCAAAAACACATCCCTTTAAAAATAGTTATCAACATAAAGTTCTTTGAAAATGATGGACTTAAGCAACTTCCAATGCCAGGATGTACTTTGATACTCTTTCAACAAAATTGTGTACTTTATTTAGTTAAATTTTGTCTGTTTCATTGAAATACCTCATAGTGCATTCCATCAATTCCAAATGCAAGCAACTGGATTGAAAAAGAAAACTTAATTTTTGAATAAATAAGACAAGCTGCACAATACTGTATAAGTTACTTCTTAGATCGACAGAATGTGAAATTGTTAGATGATGCACAGTATTATTTTTGTTGTTTATGAGATTATATTTTCACTATGTTTAAAAAACTTCATTCATTCACGAGTACACCAAATTCCAATTTTTTTTTCCCATAAATTGTTGCCAGTTATTGGACCCAATTCACCTGAGCTCATTTTCCCATCTACTTTTTCAAGTAAACCGTGTACTTAGGAAACAAAGTTAAGAAGATTGGAGATAAGGGAAGCTATAAATCTGACCCTCCAATACCTCATCTTCTGCTACTGGAAAATTCTACAAGAAGAAAAATATCATTTTTGCCACATAACAATACACTCACTGTGACCAGACTTGAGTTATAACAACTTTTCCCCACTAACACCCTTCTTTTTTCCAGGCAATTTCTGTATGAAACTTGACTGAAATAATCCTACATGTTCAAAATTGTGTTTGGATATATATTGACAATAGAGAGTTTTCTATCCCAGAGAACTTTACAACATGCCTTTCCTCTGAAGTAAAACTGGTTGACCTTGACCAAATTGTTTTGTGTTTCCTTAAAAAGGTGCATAAACATTTAAAATTTTCCCAATTCAAAGAAGTACATAATTATGTAATAATTCTAGAATTAAATAATTCGATATGATATGCTTTTATGGCCTCTAATTATAATGGTGTCCCAACTTATCTGAATTAACAAAGGCATACCTTACTAGCAAGTATGCAGTACTCCTACATAATATTTTGAAGAGAAAGAAGGAGAAATATGGATATTGATATAGATAAATGTTATAAACTGTGGCTGTCCTTTGAATCAGTTGGATGAGAAAGATTACTACATTCCTAAGAAAGAAAATTATTTTTTGCTTAGGAAACTACCTTAAAAACAGATTATCTTCTGAAACATGGGTCCACTATCCCAATGGACGACATCTTTTAGAAAAAGACATTTATTACTTTGTGCAAGGAAGTAATAAGAATATTTTGAATTATCTGCCAGTGATTTGAGAAAGAAGTTGGAACTTTGAAAGAGGAAACTGGAAGAAACATCAAGAAGGGAGTCCCACAACATGGCTGATGGCCAGGTTACACAGAGGAGCACAATCAATCAAGCAGGATTTGTAGATAAATCTTCCAGAATGATTCTATAATTTAAAGATGTTTACTATCTATGCAATATGGCCTCACTCCACCAAACCCCCAGGAAGACACACTGACAAAGCAAACTGAGACCCAAGGGAGAACAGAAGTCATTGAACCAGAAAAGTGCAAAACAAGCTCCCTGGCTAGCTGTGGCCTCAGCCAGTTCTTAAAGCCCTCTGTGACTCCTCTAGCCTCTTCCTGGTGCATCTCGGGGATCATGGCTTCTGCTGCTAGAAGCCTCACCCTCTGCCACGACATGGGAGTGCTGACTGACTTTCAGTTCTACCATTTTCCATATCTCTTCTGGGAATTTAGTATCGCTCAAAAAACAGAACTCCAGCTCCTTCTTCCTACCATGGTTGGCACCTGAGTTTGCCCAAACTGGTTCAGAAGGCTATGGGTCACCTTTTTCTGCTGCCACAAGCAAAGAACAAGTAATCTCAGCTTATTTCACATCATCTTCTCAATCCATTGAAAACCTCAGAGAGAACACATCAAGTCACATCTCCTGGCCACTTGCATCTCCCACCTATGTTTCTCTATTAGGCAACCCACCCACAACAACCAGAGAAACAGGTCTGGAGCATTCTCTCTCTCTACTTGGGTCTCCCTTTACCCTTCTTTAGGCATACAGTTTTCTGTCATGTTATCTGCCAGGACTGCCCTTTGATGTATTACAAAAGTAGGCCAAAGAATTTGGGAAGTTTCTATATTTGTCAAAGATCCCTAGATTACAAGTCTGTCACTCTGACCTCAAATATCTCTTTGTAGGTATCAGCAGTTGAATACAGTATCTTTTTCTCCTCTTTGCATTTCTACTATAAAAATCGTAACCCTACTCCCATCTATGAAAATGGGTGCAAAAGAATGGATGATATTAATACATTTCAAAATATAACCCTCTCTTACCTTAGCATACTCTCCTAAGAATCTAACATCCTTTCTTGATCTTTAATGCCTACCCTTGGGATTATGGATGTGGAGTGGGAAGTAATGGAAGACTGTACAGTTGGAATTTTTCTTGTGCTTCATAATCTGCATTGTTTTAACATTTTAATTAAATCTCTTATGCTATGGGGAATTAGCAAGTTACCTGGGCCCATACTTTGGGAAAAGAATCTCTCTTTACCTAATAGTGTTACTTCTCCAGACACACACAAAAAAGGTGGTAGCACTGGGTACTATAGGGATATCCCAAGAGATGCCAATTATAGAGGTATAATAGGGTTGTATGATGGTTAGGTTAGAGTCAAACAAAGGGCCGCTTCTTGAGTACATATGCAGCAGTATCCTGGTCTTAGAAATAGCTAGGGGAGGCATACTTCTGCATCCAAGTTGATCGGGGTGGTGCTGCTTTAGATAGTGTGCAATCTACTCTTGTTCTGTCTCCTTCAGAGCGCCCAAAGCCCTCCACTTCTAACCTCCCCTATCCTTTTCATTGTTCAAGCCTTCATCCTTTCAGACTTTATCAATGGACCACTTACTTTATCAATGGACCACTTACTGTCCTCAGTTCTGTGCTTGCTGCCTTCAATAAATGTTTAAAGTGAATAAATAAATGAATAACTACTGATCTAGATTCACTAGAATTAGTTCATAATTCTCCATGTTCATGACCCTACTAGGTATCCAATAAAGAAAACTAAATTTCATCATGAAGCCTTTCTTTACTATTTGAAACTTTTGTTTCTTATTATGAATGAAAATTTCTACTTAATGGAAATTTCTACTTAATAATAAATACACATATCATAAATCATGATACTATTTTCTAATGATGACATTATTTACTTAGATACATAGATATTTATGTACTCTTTTATTGATAATTAACTCCCTCAAATAATTCATTTGACCAAATAATATTCAGTTCTAACAAGGTACAATAATCCATCTAAGTTTGGAAATGTTAAGATAAAGAAAGCAGCTGCTCCTCAAAAACTGTAGAATATAGGTGTTTTATTAAGAAATTTGGGGCCTGCCTCCACATGATGAAGATTGGGGCCAACTTTATCTTCTATTAGATGCAGAGTCTCTGGTCTGATTCCTAGCTCCTTGATCCATTTTGAGTTGACTTTTGTGCATGGTGAGAGAAAGGGATTCAATTTTATTTTGTTGCATATGGATTTCCAGTTCTCCCAGCACCATTTGTTGAAGATGCTATCCTTTTTCCATTGCATGGCTTTAGCACCTTTGTCTAATATAAGGTAGTTGTAATCTTGTGGATTTGTCTCTGTGTCCTCTATTTTGTACCATTGGTCTACAAGCCTGTTTTGGTGCCAAGGAGAACCTCATTGTTATATAGAATACATGTATGATGTGGTGATTAGAAAAAAAAAAAGTGTGTCACATTAGATTGGGTAGAGAGAAAGGATGGGAGAGGAGGGGAGGAGTAGGGAGGATAGGAAGGGCAGCAGAATAGAATAGACAATATGATTGATGTATGTATATTCCATGTATGTATTATATGTCAAAATACATTCTGCTGTCATGTATGACTAAAAAATAAAATAAATAAATAAAAATTTTAAAAAAACTTTGTAGGGGAAAAATAATGTGATACGTCTAAATAATAACCTGTAAAATATTGATTACATGTTGAAATACTCTTTTGGACTAATGGGTTAAATAAAAAATACACTATGAAACTAAAAAAAAAAACTGTAGTATACTACCTCACAGGCTGTCATCTTGTTTTGAAATGAAATTATTCTAAAGAACTTGCAAGGTAATAATGTTTCATAGGAATAGAAAGGAAATATTTTATAAGAGAACTAGAAATAATTTGGCATAATTTTAAATAATACACTTTGAAGCTGAGGATGTAGTTCAGTGGCAGAACCTTGCCTATCATGTGTGAGGTCCTGGGTCCCATCCCCAATACCATAAAAACATCAAATATGCACATATAGGGCTGGGGATGTGGCTCAAGTGGTAGCGCGCTCGCCTGGCATGCGTGCGGCCCGGGTTCGATCCTCAGCACCACATACAAACAAAGATGTTGTGTCAGCCGAGAACTAAAAAATAAATATTAAAAATTCTCTCTCTCTCTCTCTCTCTCTCTCTCTCTCTCTCTCTCTCTCCCCTCTCTCACTCTCTCTTAAAAAAAATATGCACATGTATATACATATATATTTATATCTGTGTATCTACACATATTTATATCATACATGTGCATATATACATATATGTACACACATATACACAATTTAAAGTGCCTTAGAAATTACTATCCAGGGGCTGGGGATGTGGCTCAAGCAGTAACGCACTCACCTGGCATGCATGGGGCACTGGGTTCAATCCTCAGCACCACATAAAATAAAATAAAGATGTTGTGTCCATCGAAAACTGAAAAATAAATATTAAAAAATTCTTTCTCTCTCTTTTCTCTCTCTCTCTCTCTCGCTCTAAAAAAAAAGAAAGAAATTACTATCCAACTATAAACTATCAAACCCTACAGATGTAATCTCTCTCTCTCTCTCTCTCTCTCTCTCTCTCTCTCTCACACACACACACACACACACACACACACACACACATTTTTTAAAAATATTTTTAGTTGTTGATGGTCCTTTATTTTAATTATTTTTATGTGGTGCCAAGGATTGAATCCAGTGCCTCACACATGCTAAGCAAGTGCTCTACCACTAAGCTACAAACCAACCATGGACACACATTTTTGAGGTTTATAATTTGAAATTTGAAAATTTTGTGTGACCTTAAAGAATTCTTGCACAATCAATGAGTAAGGTGGACTTGGGGAAGGGGGCTTGTTAGTAATATTCATGGGATGAAGAAGATATTTTCAAATTTAATCAGGAGTCAATATTAATCACAAGACTTTCTGGAAAGCTATCAAGTCACCAGAGTTCTGATTCCAGGACAGAAGGATGACCTTATTCATAGAAAAAAAATCCGTTTTTTTAACCTGCTCCCACAAAGTTTTTCTATGCTCTAGCCACAAAACAATACACAATGGCCAGGTGACATTTTTTAATATGCTAGTATGATATTTCTTTATTAAAACATATCATGCTAATCATCTTTTTAAAAAAACTTTTTGGGCCAGCTTGGAGATTAACAAGTATGTGTGATATTTAATGGCTATCCCACACAATCAGGATAGATGGCAATAACTTTAAAGTAATTTAGATGCCTTGAAATCTCTGGCATATAAAAACCACCAGTTCATCCAACTCTGACATCATTAAATGAGACTATTCTTTTTATCAGTGAAATCACTTGGTTCCTTCCAACCTCTGCCCTCCTAACTTCTGCATAAAGTATTCTTTAAAATGTGAAAATTATTACCAAGGGATATCATGAAAAAATAATTAGAAGAGTAACAAGCAGGCTCCTGTGCTCTGCCATGCGCGTGAACCTATCCATTATTGAATTAAGTATGGTGTCTTTTTCACCTCCCTTGAATAGCTATAAATGAAGCTGCCTCTTCTTCAGCAAGAAAAATCCAGCCCAGAACAATGACATTTGCTGATCAATATTTGGATCAGTAAAAGAGGAAAAAAAGAAGAAGAGGGAAGCTGGGGCTTAAAATATAAGAAATAAATAAGCTAAAGCCTAAAATGGAATCATCTGGAAGTGAGAATGTAAATTCGTATTAAAATCCACCATGTTTAAAATTTGAGCTGAATCAGATACATTGCTATAATATCCTGATCATTTGTCCTGAAAACTAATTAGAAAATCTGGAGATAGTGATTGGTATTCCTAACATGTCCTGGAAGCCTCCCATTTGGAAGCAACCCAGAATCTAACAATCAAACAAGTTTGACTAACCAAGATTCACATTCTCAATATGCGTCACTCAGTGAGAATATGAGAACAATAACTTGGTGGACTGGGTGAGAGACAAAAACGTAAGAGAAACTATGCTCTGACAATGACTATAAAACAGCATTCCATCAATAGTACATTCAGTTCTTTATAAAGCAAATGTGCTGTTTCTTTGCTTTTGTAAACAGATATGTCTTTAAACATGCAAGAGAAACCACACAAAGTAACTGGAAATCAATCATGTCAACATTATGCTCTGCTTATTTCTAAACCATAGGCTGGAATTCAGCTAACCTAAACTTTACTGAATGTTAATATAACAGCTGGCAACATGAATTAAAAAAAAGGATTCCAAGAGTAATGAAAATGAAAATATAGCACATGACATTGATCTAAGTTTTCACAGACACTTTTGGTCAGCATAACATATGAGCTCAGAAATGAAGTTCCAGCCATGTACCTTTCAGAAAAGACTTCCTCTATAAATAAAGTTGTTATAGAAAATGACTAGCAGCCTCATACCCTAAGCATCTTGGCCAATAATAAATTGAACATTAATGGAAACTGACTATTTCTTACATGTCCCCATGAACTAATAGACTAAACATCCAAAGCATCTGGAATTACTTGCTCAGCTATGGGCTGTCATACAGTTTATCATCCCGGGACGTATTTGATGTGGCTGGTGCTCTTAAAAGCCCCAGTAATTCTGCTGCTAAACTAAAATTCCATTCTGAACAGCAGTAGCATTTGTTGATCATCCAGACAGGTGGGAAGAGAAGGGGCTTTGAAGAGAACAACTTATCTTGCTCAAATAATATGCACAGAAGAGAATAGGACCAATGCATTATTTTTAAATTGTGTCTGGCCAGCATGTCAGTATTGATTGAAGAATCCCACAGCACAGAAAAGAGTCATGTCTGCATTCAGAGCTGAAGAGGCAGTTATCCACTCTATTTCTTGTCAACTGGTTAGATCAGTCTCTCATTTTTAGGACAAATAATACTAAAAGTCATGAGCTTCTTGAGGGACTCTAAAGAAAATGTTGCTCCCCCCACCTCCAACCAAACTTTAAAAAATAATAATAAAATAAATAGGTTTCCTACCCTTCAAGTAGAAAGGCAATTTGATGTGAAAATGTTTTCTCCTAAGTGATGGAATGTGCAGTCATGCACCAGCAACTCGGTGCTGAATATCAACTTGCCTGTTCTGGATGAAACCGCTCTGGGGTTGGACAGAGCATGCAGCTAGAAAAGGAGGCACTTCAGTACATGAGGGGAGGCTGTGCACTCCATTTCAGAAGATGGAGGTTTATCTTCCAATGGAGGGCTTTGATGTTATTCATATGCTAACAATATCACCATTTCCTCGAAGCACTCAATACTCAGGGAATAAAAGACATCATTTGCTGACATGGGGCTCCACGCTTTCTGTCCAGCATACTGATCAACAATCTGCATTCAGCTTCACAGCTAAGCCACCGCATAACCTTTAAATTGTTCTTTTAACACTTTAAAATTCTGGTCAAAATAATTTACCATTTTATAGAATAAAATGATGAAACAAAGAACTCTAACCGTATTTTCCCACTGTTCCTAAAATGTAGCTTCAGTGCCCCGAGGGCTCCTTTCATCTTGTCTGAGAGCTGGCATATGATGTGATTGTTACCATAGCTGGACACCAGATGAAGTGAATTATCTACACTGCCAAGGTTCCCACTTTCTTTCCAATTTAAACATCAATTTAACACAGAAACTGAAGGGTATTATGAAATCTTTAATATGAACCATTTCAGACAGGAGGGAAAAAAATACTGAAAGGATTTTTCCAAACAGCCAAACAAATATGTAATTTTTTTTTTAACCTAAAGATGAGTCAGAAAAATGAACACACCACCAGAGTACATGCAGCACACTTTCAGCAGCAGCAGCAGCACCATCAGAGAAGGGCCTGTCTCTCTTTGTCTTAAATAAACATGCATTTCTGAGCAAGGGAGGATTTTACTAAAGAAAATAACCTGGGTGAACTTGTTGAGTCGTTAACAAAGTACAAATGATCATCAGCCAAGAGAAGACTTCTGATTTAAAGCATTTCAAAGTGCATATCATCAATGTGGATGATCTGGAATGTTTTTAATAGTCCTCCCTAGATTATTAAGGTCCTTTCATTATATGACTTGCTTTTCTCATGGAAATGTTTCCCCCATTTGGATCACTCGCTGTTAACAGAATGTGTAAGCATATGTCCTGCATATCTCTTTGAAAATGAGACACTTCTTAGCTAAATCATAACAATAAAAACTGATGCTTTCTTACACAAAATAGAGCATTTACTAGTATATTCCACTCCAATTAAAGCATATAAATTTGAATCAAAAGGATGTGAATTATTAGTAGGCATAATCCTTAATCTTTTTTCAAGCCTTCACAATATAAATGGTATTAATATGCAAAATACATAAAGAATTGTATTTGGGATTATTAAAATGTACCCTATCAAAATTGAAATTTAAAGATTTTAAATAAGATTTGAAGTTATATTTAACTAAGATTTAATATACACACATTAAATATAATTTTGCTATCAAAAATCATTCCTAAAAATGAAAATTATTTCAGATTTTCCACTGGAAAATCATCTTCCTTAGAGTTAATCAATTATTACTAGAAAGATGAAAAAAGAGAAAAAAAAAGAAAGAAGAAAAGTTGGGAGGGAGGGAGGAAGGACGGAAGGAAAAGAAATAAGGCTTTTGCTATAAGAAGTGCTCCAATTACTATTTTCTTCTTAAGGGTATAATTTGGGAAAGAACAAGACTATGAAATCCATATGCATTAATTATACAAATTATAAAGGGTGCTACAAAAAGTAAAAGGAATACTTCCATATAAGGGTTACATAGCTGTTTCCATATGGAGTGCACAAGGAATATTATTGACAAATCCAGAGCAGCCATATGCAATGCTCAATGGCGCTTCCAAATATAAAATAAATACAATATGTAATATACTTACAGCATGCTGCATACCAAATGATCAAGCAATTTACTGAAGATTAGCATTTAAGAAACAAATACTACTACAAATACCATATGCACCTATTAATGATTTCTTTTTTCATTGCTAGTATTCATCAGGTTGATCTTATATTAGAAACAAGGTTTCAGAGAATTTTCTGGTCCAGGGCTCTTTGTGGTAAATTGAAGGAAAATTATAGAACCGTCTTGCCAAAAGCAACAGTAGAGATCATATAGTCTTATTTTTAAATGGGAAAATTGAAGCCCAGAAATATTAAGTTGCTCAGGCAAGATTACCAAGCCCATTAATGGCAGAGTTACAGACCTACTGGCTCTCAGCGCAGGCCCCAAAAGAAAACTATCCCCATTAGAGCCTTTATATTTAGGGCGCGCGCGCACACACACACACACACACACACACACACATTTTGATCTTCATTGGCTCCTCTGTTGTTCATCTGCGGAAACACTCAACCAACTCTGGGTCTGACAATACCATTCCATTCCCAATGTGATTTCACTGACTATGACTCACACCTCCTTGGAATCCCTAGGGAACAGAGGGAGATGTTGACCTCGAAAGAAAAACAGACATGACTCCATGAAAGACATAACAGAGCCTAAAAGTGTTTAATTCTGAAATAGGTTCCACAGAGAATGCTTTGAAGAGGATGCTTTGTTTTTCCTCCAGAGCACTTGTGCCAATGCCTCTCCCCTCAGCCATCAGGCCACAACTGGAAGACAAAGCAAAAGAGCCTAAAAACTACAGAAGAATATGTGGCTCTCAAATATATAAAAATTATATAACTTTCCACCCCTCCCCCACCATGACAGAGAAAAGCTTCTCCCAGACCCACCACCCTGGAAAAGTGTTAAATTATTCAAGAGAACTTCCAGATATATGCTTAAAAATAAAATGTCCACATTAAGGAAATCTGGCCAATCGTTCAAGATGCACTTTTTTCCTCCAACAGAACCTTGGGAACTTTCAGAATACTGGAATGCCAAACATCTAGACAGGTTCTTGGTAAATTAAAATAGTATAATAACTGTTTCCCCCTGAATATCATCTTTTGAAAGACAGACACAGATCCCACTAAAAGCATTTCCTCAAAAACAGGATTATAATAGGAATTCAGTGTGTTCCAACTTGAACAGCCATGCCAGAAATCCTCCAGTTTGGATTGGAGGTGGGAAGAGAGTTAATTTTTAAAAATATTACCAAAACAGACAATTTTTATGTCGATCACAGAAGGGCATGGTTGTCTATGAATTGGTGAAATCGGGGCTCCTTTGTAAGCCTTAAGAGGATTTGTTATTAAGTTTTAAAATCATTCCCCAACCATCAAATTTAATAATTCAATTTTCAACATTGTTCATAAGGTTCTTAGCACTGTCATTGACCAGACATCTGGAAAGATTCTGATACCAAATTAAGCACTGTAATTCCTTTCCTGACTCAGTAAACCCCCACTCTCCTATCAATCTAATTATAGTGAAAATTGCCCTATGTTATTTTAATTTTCAATATAAAGTGTTTTTAAATGGATTAAATGTAGTATATGAAAATATCTTTATGAATGAAGCTATTTACTAGCCATTTGTCAGTTTCAAAAAAAAATCAATAACCTACAAGCATAGCAATTATTTACTAAAATCTGTACCCACCTTGTCAGTAGTACGATATAATAGCTAAACCCACCAAATTTAATATTGCTCATCTATAATGAGACAATGATGAGCTTATGTAATAGTGGCATTGTGAAAAGTACTGCAGCCAGACCTAGAGTTGTCACTGAACACGACAGCTCTTACATCTCCTGCTGACATGGCATATGGTCAGTCACACTTTGCATTCTTTAAATTCAAAGTCCACAAGGCAACAGCAGATGATGGATCTGGATTTAGCCATTTCTAATACAGTAAGTAGTGATTGATGACATCATCCTGATGGAGTTATATGTGAATTCACATTTCTGGGCAAGTTCAGTTGAAGTTATTCTCAAAGTGCATTCTCCAGGTCAGTTTTCATATACCTGCAGATTAATTATATTGAGGATGTCCTTAAAAAAACATGAACCAATAATCATTAAATTGACATGCAGTTTAGAAAAATTTCTGAAATAAGATCTAAAAAGGTGTTACAGATAAACATTGAGTCTCACACTCTATCATGTTTATTATCTATCTGTACTAGAGTTTGATTTGCATAACATCACATTAAGATAAGTTATTTTTAATATTGTTATAATAATCAACTTTTTTTATTTCTGTGGACTATAGTGGAATAAAGTATTTTAAAAACCCATAAAATTATGGGGTAAAAGAGAAAATAATAGTACCTAAAATTCTACGTATAGAATATCTATCACACTGCTATTTGAATTAAGGTCTAAGATTCAGCACTATGGCTAATCACTTGGAAACATGTTAGAAATGCAGACTCTCAAATGTCTCTGGACCTCAAAAAGCATAATCCATAGTTTTGAAAGCTCTCCAGGTGATTTATAGGCACATTAAATTTTGAGTTGCACTGATGTAGCTATCTTTATGATGTTAAAACCAAAGAGAAAATTAAAACCCAATATATTACCTTCACTTTTGTCCTGTAAAACATATAAAATGTCAACTTGCTTTTTTTTTTCAACTTGCTTTTGATACATATATTTATAAAGTCTCAGGGCTAAATACATCAGTAGATCTTCTTTAAACTACTTGGGAAATGTGTTTTCTATCCCCAAATATTTTGAAATAGAAAATTACAAGGCTGAGATGCAACAGATCCGAACACTAGCTCTTTCTTGCCAGTATGTGTATGTCTTTGGGTACATCAACTATCTTTCTATGTTCATTCTGAGTTTGACCCTGTAGTAGGTTCTTGGGATTCAACATCAGACAAAACAGACACAGTCTCTTTGCTTTCATTTCCTATCTGTATATGAAAGAACACTCTAGGCAAAAGAAACTAATACCTATAAATAAAATTTCATGTCACTTTTGAAGAAGCATAAGTAAGGAGTAGGTGCGGAGGAGTGCAGGAAAGATGGTGGGAAGATAGCCAGGGATTAAACAGAGAAGATCCATTCACTGTGTGTAGAAGTCTCATCTCAGGCAAGGGAAAGCCATTTCCAGTATCTGGGAATGTGAACATGAGATCTGAATCTGAGAACTACTTCTCTGGCATTGAAAAGAAGCTAAAAACTCAGGGTATCCAGTTATGAAGGACAGTGTCGTTGACCAGTGAAGAGATGGTAAGAATTTGTAGTGGGAGAAATGGCATAAATAGAACCAGGGGGACTAAAACTAATTGGGGTGGGGAGGGTGTTAAGAGGGAAGAAACAATTAGCTGTGAATAACTCCAATGTTTCCAGTAGAGAAACTGAAGAAAACAGTAAGGCTGTTAACTGAGAAAAAACATGGTGGCAGGGAGTAGGTTAGGAGCAAGGAAAAAAATAAGTTTCGCTTTCAGCACACTGGGTTTGAGAGGCCCAAGGATATTTAAGTGGTGACACCAATAGACAGGAAGGAATAAGGATCTAGTCCTCAGACAAAATGACAGATGAAGGACACACTAGTAAACCCCCAGTATCAAAATGGAATGTGCTAACATTTTGAGGAGATATATATATATATATATATGGAAAGACATCTGATGATAGTACATATGTATAGAGACTTTAGAAAGAACATCAGAAGTGTAATCAGCCAAGATTATTTTAACTCTAAGAATAAAATATCAGTTTTTAGCAGCTAGGAACTCCTCAACAAGCTGTAATGAACAGAAATGTGTTCTATAGATAAAAAGAAGAGTATATGGAAAGATTGTCTTCTGTTTGACAATGACCTCCATATTTGTCATTTCCAGACCCAAGGGGTATATAATCACAAAATCTCTCACCTTCTCATTTATGTGAGGTCACAGGTGTTAAATGTTTTCTTCTCTTTATAAATGGTGAAACATGCTGAGAAGGCCCGATACTCCCATTTCCTAATAAAGTGCCATGTCCAGTAGCGCCAACTAAATTGATGTGTACACATTCTTATGAATATTAAACACATATGGATCCCCCCAAATATCAATAACTAAAGGATAAACAACACAAAACACTTCAAATCGAGAAGAGCATCTGTTCCAATTTCTGTCCCAGAAACAAACTTCTTCACGATGTAGTTAGGACAGGAGAGTGGAATATCAGACCTATTTGATTTAGAAATTAAAAAATAAATCCGGTTTAGATGATCTGATGTCCTTTCAGTTGCTAACTGCTTCCCTGTTCACAGCAGTTAAGAGAATTATAGAAGATTTGAGACAATTAAAGCACTATATGTAGAATTTCCTTTAAAATTAGCACTACAGTTAATAATAAAGAAGTCTGTGTTTGCTTGTGTGAATCAACTACCTAAATGGAGCAGCACAGGACTGTCTGTCCCTCGGAATGTAAGGCACTCCCCTGGACATGAAATTCTGGTTCAAAGATGTGGTGAAAATAAAGGGTTTCATTGGACTCAAGAGAAGTACGCCAATGTTTGCTTCTTGTTTACCCACATTCAGGGTCTGCTTGGACTCCCAGGTAAGAAATGGATACTTTGGCACCTAATAAAACCTCACCAGAAGCACTGAGGAGAGTTCTGGTGGGGATCTAAATAAAGGATAGTCTCTCACTCTCACTCTCTCTGAAACACTCCCCACACACACACCCTGAGGACACAACTTGAGTCAAAGGTAGCTGCTTGGGCTGGCGATACAACTCAGTGGTAGAGCTCTCGCCTATCATGTGCAAGCCCATGGGCTCAATCCCCAGTAACACACATACACACACACACACACACACACACTCACACACACACACACACACACACACACACACACAGTAGCTGCCTTCCCCCTTTACTTCTGGGAAGGAGCAGAGACAGCAAAAAGAAGGAACAGAGAAGGGAAACAGGTTGGAAAGGTAACAGTACTGTGAAGGCCACCATACAGTAATACAAACTAAGTGGACTAGTAATTAATTCAGAAGCAAGTGGTCATTGTGGATTAGTGTGGGGGAAGAACGTAACCTGAACTCCTTTAGAAAAACACTGACTAAATGTGGAACAAAGTGCCAGAGTCAGTGAGGAAACTGGTACAAATCAATTCAACGGAAAGTGTTTTTTCAGAGTTTGACATCAGGCTCAGCAGAGAAGAGTCCTTCTCCTCCTTCCCTCTGCAAGCCTGAGGACAGATCTGGTTGCAACAGACCCCGGCAGAGAAAGGGTGGGACAAAAATCAATGTTGAGGCCAGGGTAGGCATATAGACCTGGACTTGGATTCCTGTTTATAGTGACTGGCTAGCTGTCAGACCTTGGGGAACAAACTTAGCAGTAAGCCTCATTTTCCTCATTTGTAAAATGGAGATAAAACTATCTATCAACGGTTTGTTGTGATATTTTTGCAATATAAAAATCATATGTAGCCCTTTTGTGGTAATAGTTTGTTAACTACTCAATAAATAAGAAATATGACTATAGCTATGGAAGTCAGAATCAAAATAATTGTTTAACTTACAGAACTCACCTGAGTAGGTGAATACTTTATACTTATTATTTAATCCTTACAATCATCTTTTTACAGATGAGGACTCTAAGACCCAGAAAGATTAAGTAATTTACCAAGTATTTGAACCTGAAGCTGTCTAGTTTTAGATTCATGCTCTAAAATCTATGCTATATTACCAGAAGGGACCCTGAAACAAATCTGCATCACAATTACATTTTACAGATGACAAAACTGAGGCTTACAATGGGGATGTCAGTTCTTTTCCATCACACAACTAGGACAGTCATTCCACTGCAGGTATTTGAAAGTCTGTTTTAAGTGGAAACACTTCCCCATCCCAACTGAATAATTCAGGATGTGTCCTGAAGGGTTAAAATAATTGTCACATTTTATCCAGCTATTTTTCTCTACAAAAAAAAATACAATGAAACATGTTATTTATTCATGTCAGATTCATAGTGGGAAAGACATCTTTGTAGCAAAACTTGATAAATCTGTAACTGGTAGTGTTTGTTTTTACAATAAATGTTAGGAAGTGGGAAGAGAGGAAGGAACCAACTTTTATTAAGTAATCACTATGCTACGTATTCCATGCACTACAAAAACTGACAAGCAAACTCTGATCCACACAGATATGGGACAGATCCTCTGGCCGAGGTGGGGTGCGGGTAGTGTCTAATTAATGTTAATAAGAATAAGAATCTTATTTTTGAAGCTGTAAATAAAACACAAGCAATTGCTTTATTGTTCAGTCACATTTAATTGGTCTGGGCTGGGGGAACTAAGATGTGCATTTATACTGAAGTAGAAATCTGATTATCGCAGCTTTTGGAATTCACCCAGTTGTTGAGTATTCATTGATTTGGTAAGTGATGAATTACAAGCCTTCTTGGTACATAGGCAAGTTTCTTCAGACTACACAGGCTGCCTCAAGCTACAGACACTCTACCTCAAAACTGGCACCTCCCACCAAGGAAATGTTCAACTTTAGGGCTAAAATTTGCCTTAGGTTGCAATGTAGGGAAAGGGGGAAAGGAAAGAACAGCTCCCTCTAAAAAGTTGTCCTAAAACTACCTTTGGACAAATAGTTCCAAATAAAGAATTGTTCTTTTCTTCAGGCCTCTTCTTCTCCCACCTTGATGTGGATTGGGGCCACCGTAACAACACTAGTGAATTATCTAAATGAAAATAGTCATTCCCCAAGACAGAGGCACCAAAATTCATCTGCAGAACCTTAGGTAGTACTTCTCAAAATAAAGACTCCAGGCTTTCAAACCATCTTCACACTCATTAACTAACTCATATTATTTTTTGAAATTTTTATTTGTTCTTTTTAGATACACATGACAGTAGAGTATCTTTTGACATATTTTATATATATATATATATATATATATATATAACTTATTCTAATTAGGATCCCATTCTTGTGGTTATACATGATGTGGAGATTCACAGTGGTGTGTATTCATATATGAACATAGGAAAGTTATGTCCAATTCACTTCACTAACTCATATTATTTACTCCAGGTCTTATAAGTGTTAAAACTGCACAGTCCTAATTTACTGGTGTTGTTCTGTCTTGTCCACTCGCCTCAAGCAGACACTTTGCCTCTACTGAGCCATCTACTAGAGCTTCTGCATTCCAACCTACAAGTAACAGCAAGGGTGTGGTTGAAACAAGATTATAGGAATGTGATTCAACAATGCCCTGCCTTCACAAGTTGAGAGGTAAAGGCTTTGGCAAGGAAGCCTTGCTGGGTTGAGAAGAACAGGAGGACAATCTCATCTTTCTGCACTCTTGCACCTTGTGTCTCCTGTCCAAGAGTGCAGCGATTCCAAGTGCTGACTCTGCTGAAGCTGAAGAACGCAGTGGGGCAAGTGTTATGGAGAGTGATTGATTGAAATTCAGAGCACTTTGCAGAATGATTTGTTTGACATTCCCAGTAGGAAACTCTTGTTTGTTGAACTTATTATTCATTCATGTATTCATGAAAAAAATACAATAAATGCATAATCTCTGCATAGTGCCTCAATGATCACATTGAAATGAACCCAGAGCTTTGCAGTGCTAAGCAAGGTCTTTAGTTTGCAACAGAACACTTTTACATTGCAATATCATTAACTGTGTCTAGAGTTTACATTATGCTTATAAATCAGCAAGGGAAATTTAACCTGCATTGTAATTTAAGGTTATACAGAGAATCAGACATTAAAAATGCATATGCATAATAATAACTTCTTGTGTGATTCTTTTTTTTTTTTTTTTTTTAGTTTTTCTCCTACTGAGTGATTTAACAATTACCATGTTGAGATGTAACTGAGTCTGTTCAGCTAGTGTTTGTGTTTTGACTTTTTGACAACTAGAATACAAGCCAGGGGAAATGCAGAAATTATTTCCAACATCCATGGGTAACCTGGGAAAATAACTCTTTAAATAAGCTATTAGGGTAGGGGGAAACATGTTACATTATTTGGAAAACAACTGCTGTTAAATGCTGAGTTTTAAAACAACAGCTATTACAAAGCCTAGAATAGTCAAGTCAAAGAGTTAAACATATAAGCACATTCTCAGTCTGGAATGTAAATGTTTACATGTACAGCTGCTATGGTGATAATCTCAGACCTTCCTATGGAGAACAAGAGCAGAAATTGTAAGAAAGGACCATTGAAGCATCATGCTCTTTTCAAAAGTAAGCATTCCTTTTAAGTCATCAGAAGACAAAAACAAATTATAGATCCACGTCATTTTTCCTTTTGCCACTGAATTTTTTCAATAAAAATCTCTTTGATTTCAAATACCCATAGTAACACGGGCTTCTATAATTTCCCAGCAAAATATATATGTGTGTGTGTATATATATATAGTTGAGGTGTATTAGTCCATTTTCTGTTGCTATAGTTAACTACCTGAGGCTGGTACTTCATAAAGAGTTTTATTGAATTCACAATTCTGGAGATCAAGCACATACAGCACCTACTCAGGTCTGGTGAGGGCCTTCTGGCTATATCACAATGTGGCAGATGACATCACGGTGGAAGGCCATATGAGAAGGAGAGATAACATGACAAGACAGGAAACCAGAGAGAATTTTATATATATATTAATGAAATCACATCTTTCTCACATGGTTAAAGTCAACTGCAAACACCAGGCCTCACTCCAATTTCAAGGTTGAAAGAAGCCACTAAAAGAAAACTAACACCTGCAAGTGCTTTCTAAAGCCTGGAGAAGCCAGACCCCTGATTTCTTTGGTCACCCTGATCATGGTCTTGTGTGTTATTTGTCTCTATAGAGTATTTGTAGAACTTCTACACTAAATACCTCACATTGCTGTGCAGCCAGAGCAAACACCAGCTAGCCCCTTGCACTTTTGATTTTGTAACTCTACCCAATTTTTTCACTGATATTAATTATCCTCCCTGCTATAGTTTGGATATGATTTGTGTAGGGGAATAACAAAGTTTATTCCAAATACATGTCCCCCCAGTTTTCACGTGCTAGAAACTTGGTCCCCTGTGTGATGATGTTGGGAGGTTATGGAATCTTTCATAGGTGATGCCTAGTGGAAAGTGATTAGGTCATTGAGGGTACCACCTTCAGAAGTTATTAATATAGTTCTCAAAGGACCCCAGTTAGTACCCATGAGAAACATTTGTTACTAAAAGAGCAAGCCTGGCCTGTGAATCCCTTTGGCTTCCTGTATTGTCATGTGATCTCTCCTCCTCATATGGCCTTCCACCATAATGTCATCTACCACATTGTGATATAGCCAGAAGGCCCTCACCAGTCCCGAGTAGATGCTGTATATGTTTGGATCTCCAGAATTGTGAGTTCAATAAAACTCTTTATGAAGTACCAACCTCAAGCAGTTGTCTATAGCAACAGAAAATGGACTAATACACCTCAACTTTAATGGTTCTCAAAATCTTACCATTTTGTAACATGCTCCTGTTTAAAATTTTTCTTCCTACACACATATTTCCAGAATCAATATATATCACATGCTCTTCAATAATATATTTTGGATTTTCACTTTGTTTTTCCATTTCCTAAACAACTTACCTAAATTAATCATGTGGTCTCACCTTTCCCTCTGCAGAAACACCCCAAGAATGCCACTCTGCCTCAATATCTGTGCAGAGCAATATGCCAAAGCTGCTGAAATAATTTTTCTCAAAGTCTGTTTCCATTAAATGGTCTCTGAAACTCATGAACATTGTATTTGCTTCTCATGATCTACTGTTTCATCTTAGAACTTCCTTGCCCAATCTTTAGAATATTCCTCAGAACTCTCCAACCCACCTTGCCTCTTTCATGTCATCATCCCACAAAACCTTCCGTTGTTGTCTGCATGTTTTTGCACATGTGGTCCTTCTCATCACATGATGCTGTCTTCTCTTGAGCCTTCTCATTTAGTAAACTTCACTCACTTCAAAAATATCAAAATGCATTCCTTGAAACAGCAAATAAGATGAGTAAAAGTTTAGCAAATGCAACAAAAAAAAGATTAAACAAAATTTAAAATGTTAGAAATGAGAAGAGACATACCTGGAAAAATGGTGAAGATTTTAATTATGAGTATAATACTGTATGTGTTTGGATCTCCAGAATTGTAAATGAATAAATTTGAAAATGGACAAGCTGAAAAATAATTTAGAAAAATAAAAACATTAAACCTTCCTTCTATGTGCTAAAAAAGCTTCTGATACAGATATTTTAATGAACAACTTAAGATACCATGTATAAATTTCATTTTTAAAATTATTTAAAAGCATGTAAAAAGTTTAAATTACCATAACTTTGATGCTAAAGCCAGGGGGAAATACAATTCAAAAACATGACCAATCAACCACACTTATAAATAAAAACGTATTAATTAAAATATTAATGAAGTTATCAAAAATATGTTGAGGACTATACCACAAAAGATAGGATTTCAAATATCAGTGTAACTAGTAATAAAATTTTAGTATATTAGCAGAGTTAAAGCTAGAAAAAGAACTTGGCACAGTGGTACACACCTGTACTTCCAGCTATTCAGGAGGGTGAAGGAGGAAAATCTCAAGGCTAGCATTTGTGATCAGCTCGAACAACATACTGATAACCTACCGCAAAACAGAACAGAACAGAAAACTAGGAAAAGAATTTCTACTTCTAAATGAAGGAATAACTGACACCAAAACCTTTCCCTATCACAAATAAGCATAAAACGGGACAAACTATAAAAAGCAAATATGTTCAGACACTGGGTAACAGAAGCCACATGATTGTGATCCCTGAAGAGAGAGAAACAAAGTAACCCTACCTATGATCACTCAGTCTTCCTGGCTAAAGGCACCTCTTGGACCATGGTTTAGACAGGGAGAATCCAAGCACAAAATTCCACACTTTTTAAAGGAAAGCAAGCAAACCAAAATATTTAAAAAAATGCCTAACATCCAATAAAAAATTACTATACATGTGAAGAAGTAGAAAACTGTAACAAGTTTTTAAAAAAATTATTGAAAAAAATTATTCACCATAAATAGAACCAAATGTGGCAGACATGAAGGAATTATCATATAAGGACTTGAGAACAGGTAGAATAACTATGTTGAAGGATTTAAAGATATATATATAGAGAGAGATAGATAGATAGACAGATAGATATTCATCTTTTTCACCTGTTCAGCTTCATATATTATTTTATAGTTTCCATTTGTATTCTCATTTTATATATATAAAATGAGAATATATGTGTATATATACATGTATATATTTTATATATATAAAATGAGAATATATATATATATACATATATATAAAATGAGAATAAAAATGGAAAGTATAAAATAATATATGAAGCTGAACAGGTGAAAAACATGCTATCTTAAATGAAAAATTTAGTAGATAGGATTAGTGGTGGAGTATACACTAGAACTTGAAAACATGGCATTGCTAATAATCCAAACTGAAACACAAAAGTCAGAATGAGTCACACCTGCCACTAAGAAACAACTTTAAAAAATCATAAATAGAATGAAAATCTAGCTGTAAATAGTAGACAAAAATTTCAAGGCAAAGGAAATTATCAGAGATAAACACCACCATTCCAAAATGATAAAGTAGACAAAAATAAAGAGGCCATAGCAATCTTAAATTTGTATGTACCTGATAAAAGTTTCAAAATATATGAAGAAAAATTATAGAACTAAAAAGAAAAAGAAAAATTGCATTACAATGGTCAAAGATGTTTAACATCTTTCTCTCAGTCATTGATAGAATAAGTAGACAGAAAATCAGTAAAACAAACTTCAACAATTGATATTGAAGGAACACTTTGCCCAACAACAACAACAAAAAAATAAACACATTCTTTTCAAGTGCACAGAATATTTGCTAAGATAGACCAAATTCTAAACTACAAAATAAACCACAATATATTTAAAAACATTCAAGTCCTACAACATGTTTTCTGCAACCTGAGAGCAAAAGGATGAGAAGATTTGTTCAAAAGGCCTGAGAGAGTGTCCTGAAAGACAGGACCAGCAAAGGCAATGTCCTACAGCACTAAGAAAAACAAGTGATATGAGCAGAATAAATATTGGAATAGAGTATTTTAAATTGTTATGATGAAAAGATTATATAATTAAATTGTTATGATGAAAAGATTATATAATTCCTACCTAGTTAATGCAAGAAAAGCAACTGAAAACTGATCAGAGTAATTAAAGGATTTAGTAAGATAGGCAGGTATATCATCATGCAGACCAAAAGAACCATTGTTGAAGAGCAGAGGCTATGGAGAAAGTCATTGCCTTGTTTTAACCAGGCTTCATTTCTTCCTAGATCTACTATTGCCATGGTCTAGTTACTTAGCTTCTCTATACTTCTGTTCTTCATCTACAAAATGGGTTAGTAATGACACCCACTTCACTAAGTTGCTTTGAGAATTAAATGTTTTAACATATGTAAAGCACCATACCTGGCAAATAGAGAAATCTGTTTAGCATTAACCGATCTTTTTTTTTTTCTTTTCTTTTTTTTTTTTTTTTTTGGTAGTAGGGATTTCCCAAGAGTACTTAAACCACTAAGCCACATCCCCAGCCCATTTATATTTTATTTAGAGACAGGGCCTCACTAAGCTGCTGAAGTTAGCTTTGAACTTGTGATCCTCCTGCCTCAGCCTCCTGAGCTGCTAGGATTACAGGCATGTGCCAATGCACCTGGCTGCATTAGCTATTTTTTATAACACCTTTTTAGATTCAAAGATGTTATGAACAAAGGTAGTTCTATAACACAAGAAATTATTGTAATATATGATGATTTAATCCTAAATACTAGAAGCATCTGAGGAAATTATGAAACATGTAAGGAATACTATGACATCCTATGAAAGGACATGAACAAATTGATATACATATTTTAGATTTCAAATCTTAACCTCATATGGATGTTAATTTTCATCCAAATCAATCTACAACTCAGTGCAACTCCAATCAAAATCCCCAAGGATATTTTATAGGACTTGATACACTGGCCCTACAGTTCACCAGGAAGAGCAAAGAAAAGAGACTTTCCCTACCAGATACTGTAATTATAATATTATTATAATTAAAGCAGCTTGAAATGGGCTCTGGAATGGAAAAATAAAATAATAAAAAGCTACTGTCAGTGAAAGTTAGTACTTATTAAGAATAACATTGAAAATCAGTCAAAAAACTCAATGTTAGCTATCTATTTGGAAAAAAAAATATTTCATGATTCACAAAAATAAAATCCTGTCGTGGATTATTTCACAATGAATTTTATACAGACAAAAATATAAAATATTTTTATACTCTTGAGTTATAAAATTTTTTTCTAAGCCAGACACAAACTCTAAAATGTTTCTAGAAAAGACAGCTTCAATGACTTAATTTTAAAAAAAGTACATCACAAAAGATAAATAAATGAATCCAAAAGATTATAGATTGTCTTCAACAGAAATTGCAAATGTTTTCTCAAAGACCTACAAACTATTGAAAATACAAAGAACTAATAAAATTATACAAAAATTATAAGCAGGAAATTCACAGGGGAAAATACCCTCGAATTGTCAATAAACATGAAAAAGGACTCAACCATTCAAGTTATTTGGGAAAGCCACATTAAATTCCATTTTCACATACTCTGTTCTCACACAGTAGTTTGACAATAATTAAAAGAATTATAACAAAACAGTTGACAAGGGTCAGAGCAAAGGTACACTTTCAAAAACTTAGAGGGATTTTATAAATTAATATTGTTTGAAGATCAACATTTTAAAATTCATTTGCACTTTAACCTACAATTGTGCTCCTAGAAATCTGTAATATTTGGGAAATAGTCCAACATGTACATAATAATGAGCAAAATTCAATTGTGATCAAGCACATGTAAGGACTTTGAAGTATGAAAACTTTAGGTTCAAATCTGACTTCTGACTCTTAACAACTGTGAGACCCTGAGCAGTCTACAAAATCTCAGAACCTCTGTTTTCTTATCTGTAAAATAGGAACAATAATAATAGGACCTACTTTGTAAATTCATTGGAGAGGGGAAGGAATAAACAATTCCTGTGAAAGTTTTAATGCAAGACTTGACATCTTATAAACCCTAAATAAAAATCTTTTCTTAATCCTGCATTCTATTTGTCAGAACTTTAAATAGGTCCTGCTATGTGATAATCGCTTCATAAATATTTGTTGAATGAATTTCATGTTACTAATTCTTCTGCAAGACTCATTTCTCTGGTATATAGCTTTTATGGTGGATAAGGTCATCTCTCTGATGGTACATGCCTATAATCCCAGCAACTCAAGAGGCTGAGGCAGGAAGATTGCAAGTTCAAGACCAATCTAACAAATTTAGCAAGACCCTAAGGACTTAGTGAGACTCTGACTCAAAATAAAAAATAAAAAACAAAAAGAACGGACTTACCCCAGATATAATGGGTTCAGCCAGTACTTGGCTATAGACCTCTTTAAGATTACCTTAACTAAAGAAAGCCACCTGGTGCAATGGCACACCCCTACCCAAGGGGTCCTCATTAAGAGACTTACTGACCAGAAAGACTTACAAGCCCCACCTTCTTGTCTTAACCTGGTAAGCTTTGAGAAGTCACCTCATCTTCAGAACTTCCCAAAGGGTCCCCTGAGGGTATCAACGAGGCAGCCCTTTAGCTGTACTCTCACTCTGCCAAATCCTGCCCCACCCACCCAGCTCTTGATCCCAAGAGCGGGTCCTAATAAACCCTTAAATGCTAACCTCAATGTTGGCTTTTGAGGAACCCAAACTGAGATAGTCTCTAGGGCCTAAATCCAAAATAGCACAAGATCCTCTCTGTGATTATTGATTCTCTTCATCACAGTTTGTGAATAATAGCAATAATAATGATATGGGGCTTACTTAATGCCTCCTTAACTAGAATGTAAGCAAACACTTATAGACTCTTTTATTTATAGTTTTCATATTTTATTTTGGAATTCTTAAATTAATTTTGAGTAAAAACAAATACTGCATTAAAATACTATTTATCTTGATGGTTGAAATTCGAGTGCCCCTTTAAATGTGTGCCTTAGGCAAGTGTCTCATTCACCTTATCCTGGACTGAATAGTACCAGAGATGAGAAGTTTTGACTCTGTATCTAGAACAAAAGCAAGTCAAGTGAGCATGAACACATATACATATACACCCCTTTATCAGGGCTCCGACCAGAAGGGAGATGCATCTTTAAGAGTATATCAGGCTGTTTCTCCCCAAGGACAGAGGTGTTCCACTTTGGTGAACTCTACAGGGTGGCCAGGTCCCACACCACACCTGTGAGCATATCTCATTACCAAAGCCTCCACCTGGAGTGAGACTTATAGTAAAAGAAAAGGTAGCCTCTTCTACTTTAATGACTGCTGTATATATGCATTTGCCCCTCACCACTTGCAATCTGCTGCTTATCATTCTGGACAGTTCCTAACATTATTTTCAGAAGAGTAAAGCCCACTGTCCTGTCTCAGTGGGTTTGATTTTAGGGACCTTGTCTTGGCTCTGTCTCCTCGGTATCTCTGCTGACCACGTAGTCTCAGAAGGCTGAGTTAACTTCTCAACCTCCCATCTCCAGGTGTTACTTTCATACCCTAAAAGATTGCTCCACTTTTTAACCCCTAACTTTCTGGCACATTAACCCTATATGACCAAGGGCTAGCTTCACTATCTCATTCCCCCAAGAGATTTCACTCCCTTAATCCTATTTTTCACGGGGATCCATGGTTGTCTCACCAACTCTGGCAAGAACCACTATTTTTGTTATTGACCATTTTGTATTTTATGCTCATTTTTGCCACATCTAAGGCAATACCTGAGATACAGTATTCACTCAGTAAATATCACATGAATTAATTAACTGCAAAGATTTTAATTCCAATGCCATATGTAATATAAAGTGTAAACATTAATTTGTGAATGAAAGTTTAAATTATAATATATCCAAGCTATATAAAAATTTTCAAAAATACCAAGACATAGCTATGCCAGTATGAGATCTCTAACACATACTGACATGTAAAGAGCAATTTGAAGAGTAATGTACACAGTACTACATCACTTATAGTTAAATATGTGCACAGATATATAGTATAGTATGCTAACAGCAATTACCTTTAGGTAAATGAGTGGAAGTCTGAGATATGTATATGTAACTCTGGATTATTTACATGAATATGATCATTTTTAATATTCTTTTATTAATTTTAAAAATGATTTACTATCTCCAGGAAGACATCTGTACTTGAATACCACTGACTTTCCCTTTACTGTGAGCCTCCTTACCATGGTACACTGGGCCTCCATTCTGTGAATGTAGTATTGTAATGTTTGTGGAATTGACATCTGTCTATTCTGTTTCACCCACTAGAATGAAAAACTTCTTTGAGGAGTTTGAGACTAATTGCTCAATTTCTTATGCTTTACCAGTAATACAGAGTTTGATACTCCCCTACCCAGAACTATACTGACCACCTTATAAACATGAGACCATGTCAGTCTTTGTCATCATACTTATTGCATACAAGTGTATCATTGTGGGGTTTTGTTTATTTGTATATTTCTTTCTGTAAGTGCACTTAGCGAAACCAGAATTAGAAAAAATCAATTATGAGCCATACTTAGACATTTTGCCAGTTACCGTCCCATAAAAGTTTCCATGTACCAATTTTACTTACATTAAAACTAATACAATATCACAGAATGCCAACTTAATATCTAACTTTAAGAGAAATAGCTATCACATGACATTCAATCACTATATTATCGATCTCTATTTTTATCTGTAAAATTTCTGGAAAGTAGCGAGCGAAATTAAGAGATAACAATAACCAGTGACAGGTGTTCAGAGAGGTGTTTCATACAATGGTTTTATCTTTCTTCCTGACTCAACTGGTTCAACATATTCCTTGGGATCCTGGAATTCCCAGGGGAATCAGTGGGGGATGCTGTTGGGCATAGTTGTGAAGATTTCTCAACCAAGAAACAACTCCAAGGAGATTTAGCCTTGAGATTTTATTTATAAATTTCCTGCTGTTTCTCTCTATATTGGATGACTTAACAACAGGTTTCTTGAAAGCTGACTTATGATCGCACAGCCTGGAGTGAATACAGTAGATCTTAACATGAATTTAAATTTCAGAATGCAGAGGCATTCAATATAAGTGAAAGTCTTACTCCAATATTACCAGTAGATACCATACTGAATTTGGGGACCAATTGCACTTAAAATTTCATTGCTCCTGTGCTTGCATTCATATTGAGTCTAATGTTCTTATTTACTAACTACAAAATTATTTGAATTTTAAGGAGGGGGAGAAGAAGTGTATATTTAGAAAAAATATGAGGATTTTTAAAAAGCTTGCATCTGAAGGTTATAAATTTAAAAGCTTGTTTTAACTTCCATCTAAAACTAATCATCTTTATCTTAGGCTCCTATTACAATAAATGTGATGAAATACAAGTATGGTAAGATTAACACAGGAAGAAAAAATAGTCATAATTCTCTGGTTTACAGAAGTAAACATGCTTCAAATTACTTTTCCTTTAAAAACTATATTGCTGAATACTTACCATTTATTCATTCTCCCCTTGTCATCACTTACTACTTTTTAAAATAACCAAAATTTTTTTTGTGCATTTTATGTCTCTTTTAGTAATGGTCAGATGATAAACCAACACATTCATAAAAGCATAAAGAGAACAGATAGCATCCCACATGTCTTCTAGAGCCACATGTCTCAATTTCACTTGGGATCTTTACACCCAATGCTAGCTCAGAGAAATGCTGACTCATTTAGAAGGAGTCAGTGCAGAACCAGCAGGAAAGAGAAAAGAATTATACCAAAAGAAAGTTCTAGAGTAGTTTACAGACTGTTGGAACTCATACTTTCACCATCAAATAACAAGTTTGAAAAGGTGGTGTTTTGAATAACTCCTGTCTTACAGGAAAACACTCATATCATTTATCAAGGCTGGGGTCCTCGTATAGGACTTGTATAGTTGTTTTAAGTGGTTTTTTTTTCTTTTCCTAGAAAATTCAAAATAACAATTGAGATATTGAAGCTCTCCACCCACTAAGAAGATAGTCAATTCAACAAATAAACTCAGAAATACAACTCAGAAAAAAATTCTAAAAAGGCCTCACTCCCTCCTTCCTTACAGAACCCTCAGCTTAAATCTGGAGGAGTAAGGACCTAAGTCTGTCATGTCACCATAGCTAATGCTAAATGCAATATTACATGCTTCTTGAGCAGCAGTTCTACATCTCCACTTAGGGGACTGAACCCAAAAGCATGATGTAGCAAAGAATGAGGGATCTGGCACCAGAAAACATTTCAATTTCCATCTTTCTCTTCTTCAGCCAAGTATTTCACTTTTTGAACCTCATTCCCTCATGTGTCAAATGGTAATAACTAGTGCCTCACTCACAGCTTTGGAGGATCAAATCAGAATGTCTACACCATAAAGCACATAACACAGTGACATTGTACATAAGGTTGCTCAGAAAGGCTACTTTTTTTTTTCCTTTTGTTTTCCTTTTGTACAATGATATATTTCCAGCATGGCATATTTTCTATATAGCAAGGGCACCAGCAGTGTCAGCCAGGTTGGGAAAGCTGAACAAGTACTAAGCAACATCCAGATTACTAAACGCTTGAACTAAGATTCTGAATAACGAAAGAGGAATGCAAAATCATTGACAGTGAGAATCAAGTCCTTGGAACCTAATCAACAATTATCTGTTCTAACTAAATAACAAATTGGATAAATTGGGGGGGGGGACCTAAAAGAAAAGTAATGGCTAGTAAACAAGCATGATTTTGATCACAGGAGCTAAGCTTCTATGACTTTGATTTTATGTTTTATGCAGAGATGTTTCGATTATATCAGCAGATTAGTGCTAGCGTTCTTAATGTTCTATTTTGAAGTTTATTTTCAAGTGTACCTTTCTACAAATCCTAATATAAGCTTAGCGCTTAGAATAAAATATCAAAATGACAGTTTCAAAATATTGAAACTCTCCATCTATTTGGAAGATAACAAATACCACCAACAAGTTAATAAATAATACAGCCCAGAAAACATTTCTATAAATTTCTTCCTCTCTCCATCCTCACTGAACCGTCAACTTACTTCCCTGAGGCATTTGAAAGAGTGACCAGAGTATTAAAAATGAAAGTGTAGCAAGGTAAGCAGAAAAGAGACAGCTGATTCCACTGGAAAAAGAAAGTGTCAGCACTTACTGTGAGTGCACGGGAAACCAAACTTTTACAGGGCTCTTGACTTTGTAAATACCAGAAGAAGGGGAAAGAGCACGTGCTAACCACTGGCACTCCCTCATTAAATGGAGTTTGGCAGAGGAAAGATAAACTATTGCCTAAATAGCAAAAAAGACCTTTCCAGTCCCATCACCCAAAGTCTATCTGTCACGGGGTCCACAGCAAACTGCTAAAACGGGCATGCTTCCTGCCTGCACTGATCCAGACAGCCAGGCCTGACTGAGTGTAGCAGCAGGATGGTGCAGGCTCTGAAGGCTGCTCTATTTGGTAATTGTTTGGGAATAGGTCTCTATACTAGCTACATAATTTCTCACAGGGATGCTATATCATCCGAGGGCTTCAAGTTCTATTCACCTGGAAAATGTAATCTACAATAAGGGGGGGGGGGGAGTGTACAGTAGCATGACTGCGATATCTCTACAAGGCGAAAATGCCTGCAGTAAAGAGAGACACACTGATTTAAGTGCTGCTGTCAACATTTGCTTCCTGTGGGCTCCAAGGACCAATACACTCTTGCAGGGAAGCAAATTTGGGTCTTATAGACAGACAAAGCTCCTAGAACTGATTATTCAGTCAACTCCCCAGGAGCTCTTAACACATTTCATATTTTTCAGTTTGAAAGAATGTACTACTTATCTAGAAACCCCCTTTCTCCCAGAAATACAATCCATCAATAAAAATATCACCTCAGCAAAAAAAAAAAAAAAAAAAAAAAAAAAGTAAAAGTAAATGTCTTCCTATTTACTGTTACCTTTTTGGTCCTGTATATTGATGCATGTCTAGTATCTAGTTGCCCATCTAAAAAAATAATCATATATGATATGTCAAGAGCTTTGTAATGTTGTGAATAACCAATAAAAAAAAAATCATTACTTGGAGACACTATTCTCACGGTCACAGTGAATGACTCAGTAAAAGGTTGCTGAGTCAGGATCTCCAACTCCACCGTTTCTAATAAGCAGCATCACAACAAGGTTCATCCCTGGACATAGAGTGTTTATAAAAGTGGTCTAAAACAGATGCACCAAGATAGATGGACATAAAAATTCTAATTGTTTGGATGGGTTTTAGCTCTGGTTACAAGTTCTGATATATTGGTCAATTTATAATTTTCATCATGTCATTCAATATTATTACTTGGAACTTAACACTTGTTTTAGAGTTATAAATTGACCTGACACTCTTAACCAATGACTCAGACAGGACTAGAGCTAGAAGGAGCTTTAAATAAATTGTCATTCTTTAGAAATGACATTTTTGCCTACTCTTCCAGTTTGTATAAACACTTAAAATTTAGAGGCAGATTAAAAACAAGCAAAAATGAAAACTACAGGTACAAATTGAAGTGAAACGAAGCTGACTAATCATAGACCGCTAGTCCCGTGATAAGAGTTGGTGCAACCCAGACAAAAGATGCAGAAGACTGAGGTCAGCTTTGGTCTCATTTTGCTTCACATACTCTGCTTCCTTCTGGCTCTAGGTGCTAGTGCACGGGTACAAGGGTCACTAAACCCTTGCTCTGAGACCTCTCAACTTATTGAGAGAGAGAAAAGACAAAACACAAACTTTTACAAGACTCATAGGCTACTTGGAGAGGAACAGCTAAGGAAGAAAGGAAGGAAGGAAGGAAGGAAGGAAGGAAGGAAGGAAGGAAGGAAGGAAGGAAGGAAGGAAGGAAGGAAGGAAGGAAGGAAGGAAGACTGACTCTTCCTCCACAGGATACTGGGAGCCTGTAAAGAGCAAGCAAGTCTCATTCAGGGGACCTCACACCACTCATGTCATGTGGTAAATGAAGATTCCTGCCTCAGAAAACTGGTGAGGGAATCAATGATGTTATTGCTTCAGTGGACCAGCATCTCTGTCATTGCTGACTTAAAACCTTTGAACATTGGAAACATAACCTGATAATCTCGTAACAGGGTAGAAACCCAGGCCTGGTCCCTCCCAGTCCATCTTCTTCCCCTGGGGTGGCCCCTCTCACATGCATGATCAGGTTCAGCTGCAGCAGCTTGGGCTGCACAATGAGGTGCTACCTTTTTTTTTTGTCACAATGCACATGAACAAATCTGCATCCATGTGTACCTAGCAGAAATGGAGGGACCTCACTGGACAGCTTGAAGTGCCAATTGTACTATGCTGCCACTGAGAGGGACTCCAGCTTCTTCTGAGGGACTGATTTCTCAGACATGATGGGGTCTCATTGGGTAGAAATGTTTGATTACAGTAACTCTTTCCATCTGAAGTTTCGACTAAAGGTGTTCATCCCAAAACCCTCCTTAAGGATTCCCCTTGATGAATTGTGTCATATAAACCCATAACTGATTTTAGTTTTACCCTACAATTATACACCAATCAAAGAACCTCTGATCAAATCATAATCAATAGAATATGAACTCAAAAACCCTCAGTTTAGACCTCAATGGAGTCCTAGAGAACTTTCAATGAAGTTGCCTAGAGGAATATGACTGCTGCCATGAAACACTCATTACTTACATCACCCTCCACACCTGCCAGTCTCCTTCTTCCAAGATAATCTCTGTAATCATATTCCATAAGAAAAAAAAAACTTTAAAAAGTGAAACAGGCTGGGGATAAAAGTCCTCTGGTACATACAACCAATAAAATTTCTTCTTTTAATTTTTCCTTGTCAGATCTGGATAGTAACACATTATATCTATTTTTAAAGCTGTGTAATGAGTTCTATGAATTACGTAGAACAATGTTTCCTTTTTGCTAGAACAAATGGGATTTGTGTGATTGTTTTTCTCATATGAGGTATTCTACGGTATCTGTGACCTTTCAGATACATGGGATGCCCCTCAGAATGAAAAGACAATGAATACTACCAAATGTCTTAATCAAGTCCCTTGCTTAGAAATCTTGCTTTATATTCTACATCAGAAGTGCCATCTACAGGTTCATTCATTCATCAATAAATTTTAAATAGCTGTTATATGCCAGGTATTGTCCAATTTTCTTCAGATACACAAGTGAACAAACTAAACCAAAATCCTTGCCATTATGGATCTCCCTATCTGGCAAAGTGATACTAGGTTTAAGATGGAAATGACATTAGAAGAAAAGAAAGGACAAACCAGTCAATAAATGGTATTGGGACCAGTGTGCATTCATTTGGGATAAAACAAATGTAAATCCTCACCTCACACTAGACAAAAAAATCAATAACACGTATAAATTTTCAAAATAGCATATAAAAGAATACTGGCCAGGGAAAGCAGCATATGCCAACAATTTGCGAGGCTGAAGCAGGAGGCTGAAGTTCGAGACCAGCCTGGGCAACTTAGTGAAGCCATAAGCAACTAAGCAAAGCCCTGTCTCAATGGTTAAGTGTCCCTGGGTTCAATCTCTGGTTCCAAAAATAGATAGATAGATAGATAGATAGATAGATAGATAGATAGATAGAATAAAGCATAGTCATAAAACTTTACAGTAGGAAAGAATTTCTAAAACAGGACACAAACCAAAATCTATGTTGTTGTTGTTTTTGACTACATAATAATTAAAAGCTTCTGAAAAAAAACAAAAATCAAGTCACAGATTGGGAGAAGGCACACAACCAATAAATAATTTATATTGTCATAAAATAGTCCCACAAACTAAAAGCCTCATTTTAAAGGGGCAAAGAATATGAGCAATAAGAGAAAAAATCTGGGTAGTCAGTAAACTTCTAAAAGAGTGTTTCAAGGAAAATGTAAATTAAAACAGCAATAAGATGCGATTTTATACCCACTAAACTGGCAAAAATTTTAGCAACAGACACTATCAAAACGTTGATGAAGATGTGGAGAAATAGTAACTCTCATACATAACCTAAGAGAAAGGTACAGATAGATACATAAAAGAGAAATTGGGGTAATATTGCTTCTGGAAAATTTAAAGGTGTTGAGCTTGCACTCTATTTCTCTAGAGAAACTTGCATGTATTTACAAGAAAGACTGCATAAGCATTGTGTTTAAAAGCAAAAGTTGAGAAACAACTGCTCATTAATCAAGGACTAATATGACATATTCAACAATGGGAAAGTGCAGCTGTATTAGATGAATTAATTGGGGCCATATTAATAAAGTCCCCAGAAACAAAACATTGAGGAAAAAATGAGTTACGATATAGTAACTCTGTTACAATATAGTAACTCTGTTACAATATAGTAACAGAGTTTCAAAATCTGCAAAACCTTATGGGATTACAGATTTATACCAAAAGTAGCTTTGAAAACCTGTTAAAAGAAACAACAAATTCAGGATAATGGTTATTTATGTATTAAGGGAAAGGTAGGATTAGAGGAGAATATATAAATATCAAAAAACAAAATTGCAACAAATTTACTTCAAAGATAAAATTGACTTTTATTTATGATTCTAGAACTGGACAACATCTCATTCTATCAAATAGAAGAAATGTTCTAATTAGCTGAGTGGAGGACTTTGGCTTTATAGACAGAAAAGGGCTGAAGAAGTTAGGAACATGGGGGAAAAGCAGATTGGTAATTTCAAAGTTACATTCCTATATGGAAAACTAGAGGTATTTCCTTATTATTTTGACTCATTTTGACTGGAATCTCCTGATTTTTGGAACCCTGGGCCTTTTCAAACTTCAGTTTGATTATGTTGCACTTAACAAAAATAACTAGATTCTGGTTTGATCCAGTTTGTTGGAGCCTAGTGAAGGAAGCTAGTACAAAACAATGGCCTTAGGTTGCCTAAAACACCTATCCTCCACTCATCCTGTAATATTTTGTTCCTTTTAAAATCTCAAATGAAAATAGTAAAATCTTAAGTTTTAATAAATCTGATTGCGATAGGTACATAGCTGCTCACAGAGTTACCCTCTAAATTCCCAACAAACATAAAATGTTTTATACTAGCATTATTGATTTTTAAATAAGAGGAGAAAAACTAAAACAATACTAGAGGACATTTGTTCCCTTTTACCTGATATGATGAACAAGGAATCAGAGAACATGGGCTCATCCTATCTAGTCTGAAGAAAGAAATTAAAAGCATCAGGCCAAGTTCTTCCCACTTCTACCTGCCACACTCCCAAAGCAGACCATTCTCTGGTTGGACCTGCAGCATTGGCAGCTGGCTGCTGACTACGTGCAAAATCCCTTTACCACTGCCTGCTTCAGCCATCGTCCATCCATCTATCGTCTATCACTGCTTGAACCTGTGGGAAACCCAGCCTCAGAAAGAGTCTGGAAGCAGGAGGAAATTGTCCACTAAGACTGAGCCCTACAATCTTCAGTGATAACAGACCCTGGCCATAATCTGTCTTTTACTGTTTGTAATTCCCATTTTGTCACATTTTTTTTAATTAATCAAAATTTTATGATCCTGCCCAGAGAAAACAGACATCAACCAATTTGGTCAGGTCATAACTAGAAACACAAAATAAAATTAAATTATAGTTTCCCCTTCTTCCTCTCAGAGATGTTTTTCAATCTTAAAGGCATTTAAGACAATAACTTAATTTATTCACTTTAATTTCTAGAGCAAATAAGTTTAGATGTCATCTTGTCTGGGACACTTCATACCGTTTTCTTTGTGAATTGATACTGCCTTTAAAAAGGCACGGAACAAAGAGGAATGAAGGGAAGGTAGGGGGAATGGGGAATAGGAAAGATAGAATGGATCGGACATTACTTTCCTGTGTACATATGTGAATACACGGCCAGTGTAATTCCACATCATGTACAACCAGAAGAATGAGAATTTATACTACTTATATGTATAATATGTCAGAATACATTCTACTGTCATGTAGAGCTAAGAAGAACAAATTTTTTAAAAGGCAAGGAATTATGCAATCTTCCTGCATTATACCTATTCTGGCCAATAGAATCAATAGGAGTTTAAACACAAATTATTTTTTATTAATTATTTTATCACATTTTTATATGATAGAACATATCCTGCAAGGGTGACTTTTAATATACAAAGATCATTTTGACACCTGTTTAATTCCTGTCAACATATTCTACATTCTTTTTATAGTCGAACTTCCCCAATTTTCGTTAAATTTTTCATGTTTTGCTTTTGATCAGCAAGAACTCTGCCTCCCAAACTCGAGCATGTACATGAATCACCTGGGGATCTTGTTAAAATGCAGATTCTACTTTCAGGAGGTCTGAGGCAAGACTTGAGACTCTGCATCACTAACAAGTTCCCAGCTGATGCTGATGGGTCACCTTCAAGCCGAAAGAAATCCAACTGCATTTTTCAAGGATGGGTAAGTTGTTTATTTTCTGACTCGTTGCATGTTTGAGAACGTCTTTTTCTATTGTCAGTTTGTTTTAGTCAGTTTTTTTCACTGCTGTGACTTAAATACCCAACTTGAACAATTGTAGAGGAGGAAAAGTTTATTTAGGGGCTTATGGTTTCAGACATCTCAATCCATCAACAGCAGGCTCCATTCCTCAGGGCTCAAGGTGAGGCTGGACATCATGGCAGAAGAGTGTGGCAGAGGGAAGCAGCTCACATAGTGATCAGAGAGCAGAGAGAGAGAGAGACTCCACTCTCCAGATACAAAATATATACCCCACAGCCATGCCCCCAATGCCCCACCTCCTCCAGCCACACCCCACCTGCCTCCAGTTACCATTCAGTTAATCTCATCAGGGATTAATTCACTGATTAGGTTAAGGCTATAACCCAATCATTTCTCCTCCAAATCCTCTTGCATTGTCTCACATGAGCTTCTGGAAAACCATAACACAGTTCATAGGAATAACATCTTCATAAGGAACAGAATACTTAAAGCACAGACTTTTGCTTTCAAATATCTTCGGTTACATGCTCCATTATCTTCCATCATTCTGCATTGTAGGGAATATTGAGACTTACTTTATTTGAGCTCATTGGGGATGTTGTGCCAATATTTTTCCTGGTTGGAAGCTTATCAGATGTTTTATATATTAGATAAATACCAAAATTTCCAAAAATAAATCTTAAAGTTTCTATCTTCACTTAATGTGGTCAAGGGTACAGTGAGTACTTTTAACATGATATTAAGAACTTTCAAGTCTATGAGAAAGAACAAAAAAGAAATCATGTACAAAGAATTATAGGATCAGCATGGGATGTAGCTCAGTGGTACAGTGCTTGCCCAGGATGCACAGGTCATAGATTAGATCACCAGCACAGAAAAAAAAATAATAATAATGGACCAAAAGAATGAGAAGACAGCTACAAACTGCAAGAAAACAATTTCAAAAGGCATATTTGATAGGAAACTAATTTTTTACAGTTTCCTTTTTTATTAGAGCATTATAGTTATATATAGTAGTTGAGTTCATCTCAACAAAATCATACATGCATGGAATTTGATCTTATTTTATGATCCCCCTCTTTCTCTCCCCTTCTCAATCCCCACCATTTTCCTTCCTTTACTTATCTTCCTTCCACTCATCTATTTACTTTGATCAGTTCTACTTTTTTTGGACGGGGAGGTACTGGGGATTGAACACAGGGGTGGTCAGAGTGCCCCTGAGCCATATCCCCAGCCCTATTTTGTATTTTATTCAGAGACAGGATCTCAATGAGTTGCTTAGCACCTTGCTATTGTTGAGGCTGGCTTTGAACTCAGGATCCTCCTGCCTCAGCCTCCCAAGCTGCTGGGATTATAGGCATGCACTACTGTGCCCAACTTGATTGGTTCTAGTTATAAAGGTAAAATTCCTTGTGGTACTTTTATATATGCACACGGCATGATTTTTTAAACTTCATTCAGCATTTTCTCCCATTTCCCCTCCTTCTCTCCCTCTTGATCTCCTTCTTCTTCTACTGCAATAATATTTCCTATATCTTTAGGATAGCTGATCCTCCCCTTCTTATTTTTCTCTAGCTTCCACAAATGAGAGAAAACATTTGACCCTTGATTTTCTGAGACTGATTTATTTTACTCAGCATGATGTTTTCCATTCCCATCTATTTACCAGCAAATGCCATAATTTCATTTTTCTTTCTGAGTAAAACTCCATTGTGCATATGTACCATAATTTATTAACTCACTCATCTATTGACATAGGCATCTGGGTTAATTTCATAATTTGGCTATTGTGAATTGTGCTGATATAAACATCAAGGTAGCTGTATCACTATAGTATGCTGATTTTAGTTCTTGTGGATAAATGCCAAGGAGTAGGATAGCTGGGTCACAAAGTGTTTTCATCCCTAGGTTTTTCAGGAATCTCTATATTACTTTCCAGAGTGGTTGTACTGGTCTTCAGTCTCATCAGCAATGTACAAGTGTACGTTTTTTCTCATATCCTCACCAACATTTATTATTGTTTGTGTTCTTGATAATTGCCATTGTGGCCAAAGTAAGATTAAATCTTAGTGTAGTTTTGATTTGCATTTCCCTGATTGCTAGACATTTTAAATATATTTTGTATATTTGTGTTTCTTCTTTTGAAAAATATGTTTAGTTCTTTTGCTCGTTTTTTTATTTCATTATTTCTTTTATTGGTGTTATACTTGAGTTCTTTTTTTTTTTTGAGAATTTTTTTTTTAATATTTATTTTTTAGTTCTTGGCAGACACAACATCTTTGTTGGTATGTGGTGCTGAGGATCGAACCCCGGCCGCACGCATGCCAGGCGAGCGCGCTACCGCTTGAGCCACATCCCCAGCCCCTATACTTGAGTTCTTTACATGTGCTGGATGTTAAGCTCGAATCAGAGAATCAGCTGGCAAAGTTTTTCTCTTATGTAGACTCTTTTTTTAAATTTTTTTTTCTTTTTTGTAGATGTAGATGGACAGAATGCCTTTATTTTATTTATTTTTATGTGGTGCTGAGGATCGAACCCAGTGCCTCACGCATGCTAGGCAAGTGCTCTGCCGCTGAGCTACAGCCCCAGCCCCTCTTATGTAGACTCTTAATCGTTTCCTTTGCTGTGAAGAAGCTTTTTTTGTGGTGCCACGGAATGATCCCAGGGGTGCTTAACCACTGAGTCACATCCCCATCCCTTTTTTATATTTTATTTAGAGACAGGGTCTTGTTGAGTTGCTTAGGGCCTCACTGAGTTGTTCACGCTGGCTTTGAACTCACAGTCCGCCTGCCTTAGCCTCCCAAGCCACTGAGATTACAGGCATGTGTCACTGTGCTCAAATGAAGCTTTTAAATTTGATGTCACCCACATATTGATTCTTGGTTGTTTTTATAGTTTTAGGGGTCTTGGTAAGGAAGTCAGTGCAGCCCCAGTATGATGGAGAGTTGACCCTATTTTTTTTTCTATCAGTTACAAGTTTTCTAGTTCAATTCCTAAGTCTTTGACCCATTTCAATTTGACTTTTATGCATGATGTAGTTTCATGAAACTAGGAATTTAGCTTCATTCTTCTACATATAGATATCCAGTTTCCCAGCACCATTTGTTAAAAAGACTATCTTTTCTCCAACTTATATTTTTGGCATCTTTGTCAAGTATCAGATGGATATAGGTATATGGATTTAAGTCTATGTCTTCTATTCTGTTCCATTGCTCTTCATGCTTATTTTGATGCCAATACCATGCTATTATTGCTACTGTAGTTCTGTAGTATAATGTCAGATCAGGTATTGTGATATTTCCCATATAGATTTTGTTGTTCATTATTGCTTTGTCTACTCTGGGTCTTTTATTCTTCCAAATGAACTTAAGGATTGGGAAAATTATTATTTCTAAATAAACCAAAAAAACTTTTAATTCAACAAGAAAATGAAAAACTCAATTGAAAAATAGGTTAGAAATCTGAACAGATACCTCACCACAGATGATTTACCAAATATATAGTAAATAGGCATATGCAAGGATGTTAAACATCATCTATTATTAGTTAATTGGAAATCAAAGCAACAATTAGATGCACACTTATAAGAATATCAGAAATGCAAAACACTGACAACACAAAATGCTAATGATGATATGGAGCAACAGGAAATTTCACTCAATACTAGTAGAAATGTTAGTGTATCTATTTTGGAAGACAGTTTAGTAGTTCTTAGAAACTAACCACACAAAAACCTGCACACAGATGTTATACAGCTTTATAATTCAGAAACAACTAAGATGTCCCTCAATAGGTGAATGTATAAATAAACTGTGGTATATTTAGACACTGGAATATTACTTAGTGCTAAATGAAAGCTTAATTACTAAGCTTTACTAAGTGAAAGAAACCAACCTGAAAAGACTACATAAAATACTACATAAAAGTCTATTGTTATCTTTTAACTATATGACATTCTGAGAACAACAAAACTACAAAGACAATAAAAGGATTAGTGGTTTCCAGGGATCCAGGACATGGGAGGGATAAATCAGCAGAGCACAGAGGATATTTAATGCAAGGAAACTATTCTGTATACTATAATTGTGAATACATGTCATGATACATTTGTCAAGACCCTACAATGTGCAACACCATAAATGAATCCTAATGTAAACTGTGAACTATAGATGATAATGATGTGTCAATGCTGGTTCATTGATTCTAATGTATGGCTCTGACATGAGATGTTGATAGTCAAGGAGGCTGGAGAGGGTCCCTGAAAATCATATGGGAATACTCTCTACTTTTTGTTCAGTCTTGCTATGAACCTAAAAATGCTCTTTTAAAAAAAAAAAAAAGTTTATTAAAGAAAATATGGGGGTGTGGAGCACATCTTGGGCTGGAAATGCAGCTCCATTGTTTACCTAGCATGGGCAAGGCCCTCAGTTCAATCCCCAGTACCACCAAGAGAAGAAGAGGGGAGCAGAATGAAAGGGAAAAAGAAGAATTAAAAAAGAGAATGACAACAATGTCTCAAAGAATAGCAAATATCATTAAAGAATTTGAATTTATAATAACTTGGAAATTCTGGGATTGAAGAGTACAATAATTGGAAACGGAAAAAAAATTACTAGAGAGGTTCAACAGCAGATAGTGAAGTCAGAATTAGGAAATAGGCAAGGGTCAGACCCAGGAAATAGAGAGATTGAAATGTCAATTCCTTTAGAGCCCTTCCTCCACCCTTATCAAGATAACCTGCCCCTGCTCCAACCTGTTGCTAAGGTAACCTGTCCCAGAGATAATCCCTCTCTACAGGGAGTTGTTAATTATGTCCCCCTACCTCTACCTCCCATCCTGCCCAGATCACTCCACCTTGGCCCCTCCAGCCCATCTGCCTCTCACTTTTAGGCCATCCCACTGAGCATTTCCTGGGCCTAGTCCCTTATGCAGAAAGAAGAGAGATAAGGGGGAAGAGAGCAGGAGAACAAAGGAAGCCTAGGACATATAAAAAGGCAGAACACCCTCACTTCTTAGGATACCAGCACACCAGTTATGGCCCCTTCTCCCTCCTGGGAGAAGTCTATGTTACCCCTTTTTAAATAAACACTGATTTATATGCTTGCCTCAGCGAGCTTCTCTAATGTTATACTTCAATATGTGGGGAAGCAGAACTTGTCGCCAGTAACCGGCAGTACCAATAGGAGCTAGCCAAAGAAAGAAGGGGCAAACCTTAAGATATGTCAGTTGAGATTTGTTCCCAGGATGTAGGCTCCCTGTTTATCTCTCTTATTGTTTCTTTTGCTGAGAAAAAACTTTTTAGTTTGAGTAAGTCCCATTTGTTGATTCTAGTTGTTAACTCTTGCGCTATGGGTAGAGCCCTAATATCCAGAGTATACAAGGAACTCAAAAAATTAGACAATAAGATAACAAATAACCCAATCAACAAATGGGCCAAGGACCTGAACAGACACTTCTCAGAGGAGGACATACAATCAATTAACAAGTACATGAAAAAATGCTCACTATCGCTAGCAGTCAGAGAAATGCAAATCAAAACCACCCTAAGATACCATCTCACTCCAGTAAGATTGGCAGCCATTAGGAAGTCCAACAACAACAAGTGCTGGCGAGGATGCGGGGAAAAAGGATACACTTGTTCATTGTTGGTGGGACTGCAAATTGGTGCAGCCAATTTGGAAAGCAGTATGGAGATTTCTTGGAAAGCTGGGAATGGAACTACCATTTGACCCAGCTATTCCCCTTCTCGGTCTATTCCCTAAAGACCTAATAAGAGCATGCTACAGGGACACTGATACATCGATGTTCATAGCAGCACAATTCACGATAGCAAGATTGTGGAACCAACCTAGATGCCCTTCAATAGATGAATGGATAAAAAAAAATGTGGCATTTATACACAATGGAGTATTACTCTGCATTAAAAAATGACAAAATCATAGAATTTGGAGGGAAATGGATGGCATTAGAGCAGATCATGCTAAGCGAAGCTAGCCAATCCTTAAAAAACAAATGCCAAATGACTTCTTTGATATAAGGGGAGTAACCAAGGACAGGGTAGGGACGAAGAGCTTGAGAAGAAGATTAACATTAAACAGGGATGATAGGTGGGAGGGAAAGGGAGAGAGAAGGGAAATCCCATGGAATTGGAAGGTGAGCCTCAGGGTCATACACAATTACATATAAGAGGAAAGGAGGGGTAAGAGAAAAATAATACAAGTGAAGAAATGATTTACAGTAGAGGGGGTAGAGAGAGAAAAGGGGAGGGGAGGGGAGGGGAAAGGGGATAGTAGAGAATAGGATAAACAGCAGAATACATCAGTCACTAGAATGGCAATATGTAAATCAATGGAAGTGTAACTGATGTGATACAGCAATCGGTATACGGGGTAAAAATGAGAGTTCATAACCCACTTGAATCAAATGGTGAAATATGATATATTAAGAACTTTGTAATGTTTTGAACGACCAACAATAAATTTAAAAAAAAAAAGATATGTCAGTTGAGGGGCTGAGGATATAGCTCAGTGACAGAGCATTTGTCTTAAATTTGTTATACCATGGGTTCAATCACCAACACTGCAAAAAAAATAATAAAATCTAATATCAGTTGAGATTATAGAGTCTGAGGAAGAGGATAAAAAAAAGAATAAAGAAAAATGAATGGGGCCTCAGACATCTTTGGGAAAATCATCAAGTATTCTCTTTATGTTAACTGGGGTCTCAAACAGGAAACAAAGGGAGACACAAAAAAATGGGAAGAAATAAGGCTGAAAACTCCCAAAATTTAATAAAAAGTATTAATTTGTAACCCAAGAAGCTCAAAAACAACCCAAGCAGAGTAAACCTAAGGATATCATATCATAAGTAAACCACTAAGCATATCATAAATAAACTCTTGAAGGCAAAAACAAGAAAAAAATCTTGAAAGTAGCAGAAAGAAAATAACTCATAATATACAAGGATTTTCAAGAAGACTAACCATTGATTTTTCATCAGAAATCATGAAGGCCCCAAGATGGTGAGCTCACATAATCAACATGCTAAAAGACAAAGATTGCCAACCAAGAATTATATATTCAGAAAAACTGTATTTCATAAATTAAGATTCCCAAACAAACAAACACTGAGAGAATTTATTAGACCTGCCCTACAAGAAATAGTAAAGGAGTTTTTCCAAGCTAAATGAAAGGCACAGGAGAATATTTTAAATCTGTCCAAAGAAACAAAGAGTACTGGCAAAATAATGACATAGGTAAACATAAGTTAGTAAAAATGTATTCTTATAACATTTTTATTTTCTTATCTGATTTATAGGACAACTGTGCAAAGGGATAATTATAAAACTGTATTTATGGGCTTACATTAAGTAAGGATATAATTTAACCATAACCACACAAAAGAGTGGGGAAAGAATGGACTTATATTAGAGCAGCTTCACATACCACTAGAATTATGTTGGTATTAATGCAAACTAGATTGCTTTTTTTAAAGATGTTAATTCTAATCCCTAGGTCAACTAAAAATAAAATAACTCAAGATACAGTAAAAGTAATAGTAAGTGAATTTTTCCACCTGATGGATCATACCCATAGTCTCACCTGATTAAGAGAGTTTAGAAGATGATGGGCTAGGGTTGTGGCTCAGTGGTAGAATGCATACCCCACATGGATGAGGCACTGGGTTTGATCCTCAGCACTACATATAAATATAAATAAACAAAATAAACTTTTTTAAAAAAAAGATAGTTTAGAAGATGATATGTGGAATTTTTGAGCTGATAATATTCAGATGATATGTTAGAGTTGATGCTATAAGTTGAAAACCCTGGGGCTGTTGGGATAGGGTATCTATTTTGTATCTGCAATGTTACGTGAATTTTGGTGAACCAGAGGACAAATTATAATAATGGAATGACTCCAAAACAGCTATGTCCAAGTCTCAGTTCTCAGAACCTGTATATGTTACCTCATTTTGAAAAAGTATCTTTTGCAAATGTAACTAAAGGATCTTGAAGTGAGATCATCCTGATGAGTCTAATGATAAATGACCCTATAAAGGGAGCTGAGAAGAGCAAGCAGTGGGAGGAAGAGGAGGACAATGACAAGGAGAAGAAAAAAGAAGCAATATGATCTTCATTAGAGGTTCAGTTGGACACTGTGATGATACGGCCACTGGTCAAGGAGTGATGATGGTCACCAAGTGGAAGAGGCAAAAAATAGGCTATTCTCCTAGAGCCAATGGGAAGGCATTTCAGACTTCTGGTCTCCAGAGCTGTGATAAAATATATTGCTGCTGTTTTATGTCACCAGTGTGTGGTAATTTGTTATAGCAGCTCTAGGAAACTATTATACATTCTAGTCAAAAGTCAGAAATTGGCACAGTAAATTTAAAAAAATATATATGTGATCCAACTTTGTGAGACAAAACTTTAGACCCAGACAAAAAATTTAAAAAGGTGATAACAAAAAGAGAACAAGTATGGTCTCACTTTAAGACCAAAATTGTTAGTAGAAACAAAGAAATATTTTACAGTGATCAAATATTTAATCTGTCAATAAATCACAATAACTATAAACATATATCACCCTACAACAGAAACCCAAACTACTCATAGCAAAACTGACAGAATTGAAGTGGAACACAGATAGTTCAAGGATAATAGTTGGAGATTTTAGAACATGGTTTTAGTAATGTATGGAACAACTAGACAAATCAATAAGGCAATAGAACACTTGAACAACACTATAAATCAATTAGACATAATAGACATCTACAGAACACACCACATAGTAAAAGATTATATATATTTAGCTCAAGAGTACATGGAACATCATCCAGGATGAACTATATTCTTAATCATAAAAATATCCTAAATACATTTAGAAGGATTAAAATCATACAGAGTATATTATCTTGCTGAGAGCCATAGCTAAGTAAGAATGACGCATGGCAATTTCCTTGTCAGCCTACCCCATGTTGCTTAGAGGGAGGACTCTCCATTGTGGAAATGGGCTTGTTTGAGTAAGGTGACCCTGCTCAAGGACCAGGGTGGATCCGGGTTTAGGGAGGATCCTGCTGGATTAGGATGGGTCCAGGTTTAGGGTGTACCCTGCTGGGAATAGCCTGCTGGGAATAGGGAGTATCCTGCTCCTTGGGTTTAGGGCGGTTCCAGGTTTAAAGTGGACCCTGCTGGGAATAGGGCGTATCCTGCTGCCTCTAGGAGCCCGCTCCTTGAGTTCCCATTGAGTTCTTGCGGGATTCAGAGAGTATTTTGGGGATGCAGAGCCCAGTGGAAGGGTGGATTTCTGCAGAACGTGCGTGTAGAGTGCCGGTGTGAGTTTGGGAATAAAGAATTGCTGTTTGAATCTACAAGGTTGTGAGTGGCTCATGATTTTGTGCCCAGCCAGACTGCGGCATTATCTGACAAAAATGGAAGTAAATAGCAATCAGTAATAAGATAATTTAATGAATTTACAAATATTTGGTAATTAACATCTCCTGAATAACCAAAGAGTTACAGAAGAAATAACAAGAGGAATCAGAAAATATTTTAAGATGAATGAAAACAAAAACAATACACTAAAACTTATGAGACACAACTAAAACATTGTTTAAAAACTAAATTATTAGTTTTCAATGCCCATATTGATAAGAATAACTACAATAGAGTATTTATAAAGATATTAATTCATGAGTTGTTTCCAGTTTTTACTGTCTCAAGTTCTAGAGTTTCCCACCACCTATCCTCAAAGTAGCTAGGGCAACTGCATTCACTACTTTATGCTTTTTAAATCAATGAATCATAATAACCCTAATTCATAATACTATCTATTTTTTAAATTATTTTATTTAGAGAGTTGAAGCACTGGGAAGTTGAGTAATTGCCCCAGATCATACAGTGTATAACTGAGAGATAGGGAATAAAATTTAGGAAGTCTGGAATCCAAAGGGTAGATGAACCCAGAGAAAGGACTCAATTCTTGACTTTTGAGTTTCCAAATAAGTGTTTAGAATTCATTTATTCATGCTGCTTTCAGTTGGGTTTTCTGTAGTTCACCCTATAGTTTTTGTATGGCCCATGAACTAAGGATGTTTTTTTTTTTAAATTTTTAAATTGTTAAAGAAAAAAAAAAACAAAAGAAATCTTATTATTTTGTAAATCATGAAAATTACAAGGAACCATTTTCATATTTTAGTTCATATGCTCAGAATAGAAGCTGGATATCCTCACTTGTCATAGCATACAGAAATTCCATAGCTTGACTGCTGGTTTTTTGTTTTGTTCTGTTTTTTTTTTTTTTTGAGATCAAGGACTAAAATTGTTCTGAGTGAGAACCAACCTTAACTATGATTACCAAATACTGAATGGCTTTTGAAATTAATTTTGTTGAAGACTTACTAATGTTTCTAGACTTAGAAACTTTCCTTTAGATTTTTGGCTCTGGCTATGACAATATAGAGGGTATTGAACTAATTCACCTACTCAATGCACTTAAGAAAGCTGAACAAAATGAAAAAAATTATTTAAGGCCACCAGAGAGCAACCAATGCTGGAAGTATTCAAGGGGTTATGTGTTCCTTCAGAAAAGGAAAACACAGGAAACAAAGCCTACTGTCCACCTTGGCTTTTTTTTTATAAGAATATTTCCCAACTTACAGAGCTAAAGAGTAAATGGAGCCCAAGCAAAAACAGAGGTCCTGATGGTTCAAGCACTGATAGCCAAAAAGCAAAAATGTTAGGGCAAGTCTCAAAGGTCAAGGGGCATAAAGAAAAAAGTCTAAAATCTGAAAGAAAAAAATAACTTTGTAGTCAGCTTACAGCTAAAATATTTGTGCATGGGATTGTACTACAGAAAATCAACTGAAAAGAGCAGGTGGAAGACTAAAAAGCTAAGCATGGATGTTGTTATGGTTGGGGTTTCTAATGCCTCCCACCAAAAACCTTGTGTGTTCACGTGGGAAAGGTGAAATGATTCAACTACAAGAGTTGTGAATCATAAGTGGATTCATCCATTTGATGTATTAATCATCTGTATCAACTACTATATATTATAAATGCCCAGGGCTCCTTCTTCTCTCTGATTTCCACCTATCCTGAGCTGACAGCTTTCCCCTGCCATGCCTTCTGCCTCAGGTTGGGCCCAGAGAAATGAAGCCGGTCAACCATGGACTGAAACCTCTGAATCCATGAGCCCAAAATAAAATATTCCTCCTCTAAGTTGCTCCTTTCACATATTTTGGTCACAGTGACAAAAGAGCTGACTTATGCAATGGTAAACAGCATCCTAGGCCTGGGGAAGTAGGGGTTAGAGTTCCAGTCTCCAGCCCAAGTTAGTGGGGCTAACATTTCTACAAGCCCAATCCCACTCAAGGTATGAAGACTACAACCTAGGACCCAGAGAGAAGCTTGAGCCTCAGAAAATGACAACTTTCAGATCAAAATTATTTTTTGCTGATCCATTTGCCAAAAAGCTAATCTTATTTGGTCCACTTTGTAGCCCAACAGATGGTCTCCTGTGGTACGGAGTATTACCAGACCTGTGCTGGTTTTACACAACATACTTTCTAAAGGTAAAAATCCTGATTTATAGCACTTGCTTATTCCCATTTTATATATATCAAAATAGTGCCAATCTCAACTTACCAATGTAACATCATTGAATACAGAGTTGGGAAGAAATATGTACAATTGACTCTCACCACATGTGTGAGCTGTTTCCAGAACACTACAATATCCCTGCAGCCCAAAGCTGTATTTCACATCTTCAAATTAATAAAAAGGAAAAAATAACCATATGAACCCAAATATATGTTATAATTTATCATTTTTTAAATGTTAAGAAATGTTTATTTGGAAAAAAACCCTCTTCACAAATTTTCTTTTCTATAAGTAAGACATAAGACATTATTCTTGAACATAATTTCTTCTTAGGCTACAGCATGAGTTTTTCTTTTAAAGACAAACAAAAGAAGTGTCTTGGACACCAATGAATAATTTTTCCATTTATTTGCCTTAAACAGATGTTGATTAAACATAGTTTGATTCAACAAATATTTATGGAATGTGTACTCTATTTATGGCACTCTGCAATGTAATGAAGGGTTTCCCGTGTCTTCAATTAATCTTATCAAAACAAATATTCAATAGCCTAAAAGAAAACTTGTTGTAAGGAAATATTTATTTCTCAAGATTATGGAGAGGAGGAGGGGAAATACCCAAAGCAAAGAGCAGGAATAGAACAGCATACATGATGAGGCTGAGAGATTAGGGAATGAAAATACTGTGATTCCAGTTCTCTGTTGTCCTTTGGGTAGTACCTGACTTCATCTTGAAATTATCCCCACAAATGATCCCAGATGGAACAAGACCACATTTCCATTCTGATTTCATGAATTTGGGTACTTATTACTTTATTTGTGGATTCTTTTCTTTTTTCTTCAGTGTAGAATTAGGCAAGTTCTTTGGGCTTTTTGTGAATGTCTAAACACACTTTTTCCAGCAGTCAGGAAAAGCATCCTATTTCCTCCTGAAACCCGGGCCTTCTAAAACATTTAATCTACAACATAGTCTTTTTGAGGGGGAAAGACCTTTTTGATTTCTTAGATGATGGCTTGGTTTCCCTTTGCATCTTTTTTTTTTTAATTTTTTATTGGTTGTTCACAACATTACAAAGCTCTTGACATATCATATTTCATATATTAGATTGAAGTGGGTTATGAACCCCCAATTTTACCCCCAATGCAGATTGCAGAATCACGTCGGTTACACATCCACAATTTTACATAATGCCCTATTAGTAATTGTTGTATTCTGCTACTTTCCTATCCCCTACTATCCCCCCTCCCCTCCCCTCCCAACTTCTCTCTCTACCCCATCTACTGTAGTTCATTTCTCTCCTTGTTTATTTTCCCATTCCCCTCACAACCTCTTATATGTAATTTTGTATAGCAATGAGGGTCTCCCTCCATTTCCATGCAATTTCCCTTTTCTCTCCATTCCCCTCCCACCTCATGTCTCTGTTTAAAGTTATTCTTTTCTTCCTGCTCTTCCTCCCTACTCTGTTCATAGTTGCTCTCATTATATCAAAGAAGACATTTGGTATTTGTTTTTTAGGGATTGGCTAGCTTCACTAAGCATAATCTGCTCTAGTGCCATCCATTTCCCTGCAAATTCTATGATTTTGTCATTTTTTATTGCTGCATAGTACTCCATTGTGTATAGATGCCACATTTTTTTTATCCATTCATCTATTGAAGGGCATCTGGGTTGGTTCCACAGTCTAGCTATTGTGAATTGTGCTGCTATGAACATCGATGTGGCAGTATCCCTGTAGCATGCTTTTTTAAGGTCTTCAGGGAATAGTCCGAGAAGGGCAATAGCTGGGTCAAATGGTGGTTCCATTCCCAGCTTTCCCAGGAATCTCCAAACTGCTTTCCAAATTGGCCGCACCAATTTGCAGTCCCACCAGCAATGTACAAGTGTACCCTTTTCTCCACATCCTCGCCAGCACTTGTTGTTTGACTTCATAGTGGCTGCCAATCTTACTGGGGTGAGATGGTATCTTAGTGTGGTTTTGATTTGCATTTCTCTGACTGCTAGAGATGGAGAGCATTTTTTCATGTACTTGTTGATTGATTGTATATCCTCCTCTGAGAAGTGTCTGTTCAGGTCCTTGGCCCATTTGTTGATTGGGTTATTTGTTATCTTATTGTCTAATTTTTTGAGTTCTTTGTATACTCTGGATATTAGGGCTCTATCTGAGGTGTGAGGAGTAAGATTTGTTCCCAGGATGTAGGCTCCCTATTTACCTCTCTTATTGTTTCTTTTGCTGAGAAAAAACTTTTAAGTTTAATTAAGTCCCATTTGTTGATTCTAGTTGTTAACTCTTGTGCTATGGGTGTCCTATTAAGGAATTTGGACCCCGACCCCACAATATGTAGATCGGAGCCAACTTTTTCTTCTATCAGACGCAGAGTTTCTGATTTGATATCAAGCTCCTTGATCCATTTTGAGTTAACTTTTGTGCATGGCGAGAGAAAGGGATTCAGTTTCATTTTGTTGCATATGGATTTCCAGTTTTCCCAACACCATTTGTTGAAGATGCTATCCTTCCTCCATTGCATGCTTATAGCCCCTTTATCAAATATAAGATAGTTGTAGCTTTGTGGATTAGTCTCTGTGTCCTCTATTTTATACCATTGGTCCACCCGTCTGTTTTGGTACCAGTACCATGCTGTTTTTGTCACTATTGCTCTGTAATATAGCTTGAAATCTGGTATTGCTATACCGCCTGATTCACACTTTCTGCTTAGAATTGCTTTTGCTATTCTGGGTCTTTTATTTTTCCATATGAATTTCATGATTGCTTTATCTATTTCTACAAGAAATGCCGTTGGGATTTTGATTGGCATTGCATTAAATCTATAGAGAACTTTTGGTAATATCGCCATTTTGATGATGTTAGTTCTGCCTATCCATGAACAGGGTATACTTTTCCATCTTCTAAGATCTTCTTCTACTTCTCTCTTTAGGGTTCTGTAGTTTTCATTGTATAAATCTTTCACCTCTTTTGTTAGGTTGATTCCCAAGTATTTTATTTTTTTTTTGAGGATATTGTGAATGGAGTGTTTCTCCTCATTTCCATTTCAGAAGTTTTGTCGCTGATATACAGAAATGCCTTTGATTTATGCGTGTTGATTTTATATCCTGCCACTTTGCTGAATTCATTTATTAGTTCTAGTAGTTTCTTTGTAGACCCTTTTGGGTCTTCTAGGTATAGGATCATGTCATCTGCAAATAGTGATAATTTAAGTTCCTCTTTTCCAATTTTTATGCCTTTAATTTCTTTCGTCTGTCTAATTGCTCTGGCCAGTGTTTCGAGAACTATATTGAATAGAAGTGGAGATAAAGGGCATCCCTGTCTTGTTCCGGATTTTAGAGGGAATGCCTTCAACTTTTGTCCATTCAGAATGATGCTAGCCTGAGGCTTAGCATAGATAGCTTTTACAATGTTAAGGTAAGTTCCTGTTATCCCTAGTTTTTCTAATGTTTTGAACATAAAGGGATGCTGTACTTTGCCGAATGCTTTCTCTGCATCTATCGAGATAATCATATGGTTCTTATCTTTAAGTCTATTGATGTGGTGAATAACATTTATTGATTTCCGTATGTTGAACCATCCTTGCATCCCAGGGATGAATCCTACTTGATCATGGTGCACTATTTTTTTGATGTGTTTTTGTATTCGATTCGCCAGAATTTTATTGAGGATTTTTGCATCTAGGTTCATTAGAGATATTGGTCTGTAGTTTTCATTCTTTGAGGTGTCTTTGTCTGGTTTCGGAATCAGGGTGATGTTGGCCTCATAGAATGAATTTGGAAGAGCTCCCTCTTTTTCTATTTCCTGAAATAACTTGAAAAGTATTGGTTTTAATTCTTCTTTGAAGGTTTTGTAAAACTCCGCTGTATACCCATCCGGTCCTGGACTTTTCTTGGTTGGTAGTCTTTTGATGGTTTCTTCAATTTCATCCATTGATATTGGTCTGTTCAGATTGTGTGTATCCTCCTGACTCAGTCTGGGCCAATCATATGACTTAAGAAATTTATCGATGTCTTCACTATCCTCTATTTTATTGGAATATAGGTTTTCAAAATAATTTCTAATTGTCTTCTGTATTTCTGTAGCATCTGTTGTGATATTGCCTTTTTCATCCCGTATGTTAGTAATTTGAGTTCTCTCTCTTCTTCTCTTCGTTAGCATGGCTAAAGGTCTGTCGATCTTATTTATTTTTTCAAAGAACCAACTTTTAGTTTTGTTAATTTTTTCAATAGTTTCTTTTGTTTCAATTTCATTGATTTCTGCTCTGATTTTAATTATTTCTTGCCTTCTGCTACATTTGCTGTTGTTTTGCTCTTCCTTTTCTAGGGCTTTGAGTTGGAGTGTGAGCTCATTTATTTGTTGGTTTCTTCTTTTTTTGAGGAATGACCACCAGGCGATGAATTTTCCTCTTAAAACTGCTTTCATTGTGTCCCATAGATTCCGATATGTTGTGTCTGTATTTTCGTTTATCTCTAAGAATTTTTTGATTTCCTCCTTTATGTCTTCTGTAACCCATTGATCATTCAGTAATATATTGTTCATTTTCCATGTGATGTAGGATTTTTGCTTCCTTCTTTTATCATTGATTTCCAGTTTCATTCCATTATGATCAGATAAAATGCATGGTATTATCTCCACCCCTTTATATTTACTGAGGGTTGCCCTATGGCATAATATATGGTCTATTTTTGAGAAGGATCCATGTGCTGCTGAGAAAAAAGTATAGCCATTTGATGATGGTTGATATATTCTATATAAGTCAGTTAAGTCTAGGTTATTGATTGTGTTATTGAGATCTATAGTTTCTTTATTCAACTTTTGTTTGGAGGATCTGTCCAATGGTGAGAGAGGTGTGTTGAAGTCTCCCATAATTATTGTGTTGTGGTCTATTTGATTCTTGAATTTGAGAAGAGTTTGTTTTATGAATGTCGCAGCACCATTATTTGGTGCGTAAATATTCATAATTGTTATGTCTTGTTGGTGAATGGTTCCTTTTAACAGTATATAATGACCTTCTTTATCCCTTTTGATTAACTTAGTCTTGAAGTCAATTTTATTTGATATGAGGATGGCCACCCCTGCTTGCTTGCGAGGACCGTGTGCGTGGTATATTTTTTCCCATCCTTTCACCTTTAGCCTGTGTATGTCTTTTCCAATCAGATGTGTCTCCTGGAGGCAGCATATTGTTGGATTTGTTTTTTTAATCCATGATACCAGCCTCTGTCGCTTTATTGGAGAGTTTAAGCCATTAACATTCAGAGTTACTATTGATATATGGTTTGAACTTCCATCCATGATTGATTGTTTATCCTTTTTTTTTTTTTTTTAAAAAATTTTAGTTTGTTTCACCATGATTGTCTTTCCCCTCGCCCTCTGTCTTTACTGAGGCACTTCCCACTGATGGTTTTGGTTATTGTTTTTCATTTCTTCTTCGTGTAGTGTTTTGCTCAAAATGCTTTGCAATGCTGGTTTTCTGGCTGCAAATTCTTTTAACTTTTGTTTATCATGAAAGATTTTTATTTCGTTGTCATACCTGAAGCTTAATTTTGCTGGATACAGGATTCTTGGTTGGCATCCATTGTCTTTCAGTGTTTGAAATACATTGTTCCATGACCTTCTTGCTTTCAGTGTCTGTGATGAAAAATCCGTTGTTAACCGTATTGGTTTACCCCTAAATGTAATCTGTCTCCTTTCTCTTGTAGCTTTTAATATTTTCTCTTTGTTCTGTATATTGGATATCTTCATAACAATGTGTCTTGGCGTTGGTCTACTGTGATTTTGTGTGCTTGGTGTCCTGTATGCATCTTCAATTTGTATATCTGTTTCCTTTTTTATTTCTGGAAAGTTTTCTGTAATTATTTCATCCAGCAGGTTACTCATTCCCTTGGTTTGAATCTCTGTACCTTCTTCTATCCCGATGACTCGTAAGTTTGGTTTCTTCATGTTATCCCATAACTCTTGGATGTTTGTCTCGTGATTTTTTACCAGCCTTTCTGAGTTGGCTAGACTCTTTTCAAGATGGTATATTTTGTCTTCATTATCTGACGTTCTGGTTTCTACTTGCTCCACTCTGTTAGTGATACTCTCAATTGAGTTTTTAATTTGGTTTATCGTTTCCTTCATTTCTAGAATTATTGTTTGATTATTTTTTATAATCTCTATCTCCTGATAGAGATGCTTAACTTCTTCTTTTATCTGTTTATGAAATTCATTCTCAATGTGTTCTTTCACTGCTTGAATTTGCTGTCTTGTATCCTCCTTAAGGTTCCATTCCATCTGTCTAAGGTGTTCCTTGAGTTATTTATATGACCATTTTTCTGATGACTCTAGGTCCTCCTGAATATTTAGGCTGTCCTGCATTGTTTGTAGTCCTTTTCTTCCTTGTTTTTTGAAGCTGCTCATGTTACTTCTTGTTCTGTTTGACTGCTGGGTTACTGTTTACTCCTATAAATTAATTTGATGTTTGGGAGGAAAGGTATTTGAAGGGAAGGGGTGAAGTCACTAAAGAGAATGAGAGTAGGCAGGTAGAATTCAAGGAAAGGGGGGATAAGAGAAATGAAAAGACTAAAGAAGAAAAAAATAGGAACTAAAAAAGAAAAAAAAATTTAAAAAAATAATAATAATTAAAAAAATAATAATAATTTAAAAAAATACTAATAATAATTAAAAGAAATTTAAATTAAAATTAGTAGAAAAAAATTTTTAAAAAAATATTTTGTAAAAAAAAAATTAATTAAACAACAGGAAAGAAAAAAATGCAACTGAAAGAAAAACCCAAATCAAAAAAAAAAAAAAAAAAAAAAAGAGAGAGAGAAAAGAAAAAGGAAAAGAAAAAAAAAAACCTAATAAATGCCATCTTAGAGTTTGATTAACTTCTCTTCCAGTAGGTGGCACTTTGTCCACCAGGCCAAGTTTCTCCTGTCAATACGCGGGAACCAATCACTGTGCAGCAGCTCCTCCCAGACTGGGCGAGTCTCCAATCCTGAGTGTCTAGGGCCTCCTCTTGTGTCTAGTCACTTCCCACTTTTTCTCTAGCCAGGCCCCTCTCACCACAATACTGGCTACAAGCCAGGTCTGCTGCTCCCGGGAGCCCTGTTTTCATGAACGACTGGGCACACTCTTCCAGTTTGCCATTCCCTCAGACCCTAAGTTTGTAGAGCTTGGGGCTGAGAATCCTCAGCGGATTTTACTTGCCCTCCGGTATCCACTTCCCCGTAGCTGGTGCAAGAGACCTCAGCAGTCAGCCCTGGTGGGAGCGGTAGATCCGCGCCGCGGGGCCCGCACCACCTCTGTTTCCCTCGGGCTGGCTGTAGCACTCGTGGGAGAGCTGGGAGGGGCCCTTACGGGAGAGCTGGGAGTGGCCCTTAAGGTTTTCCCGATGTGTGGAGAGGGAAGGCTGTGGGATCACACACCTGTAGCTGTTGGTTTCAACGAAGTTATCTCCTCCACAGCAGTCTGATGACGTTGTTTCCCTTTGCTGGGCTACCAATGCAACGGGTGGGTCCTTCTCTCTCAAGCCCCGTTTCAAACCTGTGGCCACTACTTATGAAGACTCGGTAGGCATTTACCTTCGTATGATGAGAAGGGCTGACCAGTTGTTTCAGCCGGATGGATTAATGCCGAGTCATCGCTGTTTGTCTGCGGGAAGCAGGTGACCGGGAGTTTGAATTCAGCGGATCAGGGCTCAGTGCGTGTTCTCGGTTCACTTGGATTTTAAATTGTCTCTCATCTTATCAGCTGTTTCATTTAATTCGGCAGCTCATTCGCGTGGTGAAGAGTCTGTTCTATGGTGCTCTGTGGGAGGCGGCGGCAGCCTCCCTTTGCATCTTGATGAATAAAAGGCACACACAGTAATATTAAATTATGTAGTTTGCTAAAATGTAGCCATTGTGTTTGCTTTGGCCTGTATGATCCCACTTTTGCCAAATTTTACTTGGCTTTGTTACATTTTGTTTATCTGTCATAGAAATGTAGAAAAGTATATTAGTTCCCTATTACTGATGTAACAAATTATCACAAATGTAGTGGCTTAGAAAAACTCAAATTTATTACCTTACAGAACTGGATGTCAGAGATCTGAAATGGGTCTCAGTGGGCATAAGTCAAGATGTTAGTATTGCAGAGTTTTTTTCTGGAAGCTGCTTACCTCTTCCAGCATCTGAAGACTGCATTGCATGTGTGGTCCCTTCTCTTATTTTCAAAGTCAACAATGATCAATCAGGTTTTCTCACCTCGCATCACTCTAACACTGATTCTACCTCCCTCTTTACTTATAATTTTCCCATCTCAAAGTCCACTGAACATTAATCTTAATTCCACCTGCAACCTTAACTGCCCCTTTACCATATCCACATATCCACAAATTCCAGGGCTTAGGACATAGGCATTTTAGAAGGGCCATTGTTCTGCTTATTGAAGATGGGGAAGAGAGGTAACTCAGTTTCAGTTGAGAAATGCCAGAAAGAATATACAGAATATTCTTTTTTAAAATATATTTTTAGTTGTCAATGGACTTTATTTATTTATATGTGGTGCTGAGAATCGAACCCAGTTCCTCACATATGTGAGGCAAGTGCTCTACCATTGAGCCACAACCCCAGCCCCAATGCAGAATGTTCTTACAAGTCCATTTGCTCTCAAAAAAAGGTAATGGTGCATTGCCATTCTGAAACTAAAATGTGCAGTTCTTAATGGGCAATTCCTCCTTCCAGTGTGTGTGGATGAGGTCTTCTCTTTGTAAACAGAATGTTCTCAACATTGCTGCATTTCCACAACTGAGGGGTGCTTAACCTATTGACTATGCTTCTAGAATTGCTTGATGTGATTTCACAGCTGAAGCATGAAAGCCACTCATTTCACAGATAAGGAAAGGAAGGCCCAAAGATGTGATGTCACTCACTTATATTTTCACACTAAATGAGATAGAGACAGACTCAGAAACCAAATTTCTCAACTCCCAGTTCAGGTCACTTTTCTATATAAGGTCACAGACAGTGGAGGGTCCTTAATAACTTTCATACTATTAACATTAGGAATAAGCTGAGTATAGAATCCATCACTTTAAAAAATGAAGAAAGAAGCTCTGAATTATATAATTGGTACTGACACAATTTATTGTTAGAAGGAGGCTGAGTAGACTATAACCTAGTCCTAAACACTCCGGTAGCAGAAGATGTTGATTGGCTGGCCCCACCATTATTCCAAATCCCTTCATAGGATAAAAGTTAGAAAATAATAATATTCCCTTATCCTCCAGCATCTAATAAAAATACCTCAAGAATATGCCAAATGGATAAAAGGTATTCTGAGAAAGCTTTTGCTTTCAAGATTAAATGAGCAACCAGACACGGTTGTATCTTCCTATTTATTCCTACTTCAGTGTAAAAACTTTTGTTTGTTGCTCTATTCCAGGCATTACAAGAGGTGTCCAGAACACACTTAAGTATTTATTGAATAAATAGTTTTTGTTTAATGAGGTCAGAAGTTATAGCAGATACTTCAAACCTGGAAAACCAGACTTCTAGAGACTTAGTCCTTGACATTGTTTTGTCACTAAATTAATGTCAACAGTTGCTTCCCTCCAAGTTTCTGTTCTGTGACAAAATTTAACTCTACTTGATCTTTATTATACATCAGTAATTTTGTTTCTTGCTGCCAAAAGCATTCCATATTAATGAAGAACTTTACATACTACAATTCTGCAATGTAATCAGATATTTTAAAACAGCCCCCTCTTCAGGTAAGAAATTTCTGGGATAACAATGATAATCAACATATTGACAGGAGTGGTAAGCTTCAATGTCTTATAGAAACTCAAGTATACATTTAAACAATTCAGTTAATGTACAGAGATTTGGGCATTTAATTATATCCAAATTTTAATCCAAAGATTAAATATTAATACTAAAGATTAAATGCAAATACTAAATTCTGTTTAACAATACATATGCCTACCTTTTTATAGGGAAGTATACTGTTATGTTCAATTTACCTTGGATTGCACCAAAAAATAAGCTACAGACTGATGAATGGCCAGAGGATTCACAGGTGATAAAGTAAGATAAACAGACCATTAGAAGGGGCGGGTATATGGATAGTCACCCTCAAACTGGTTCAACTTTTATAGCCTCATCTTATAAATGTATGTGCCAGACCTGGAGGAAATGATGGTTCTGAAACTGTACTTATGTGAAAAAGAGTAGTTCTCTGGTGGGGAGCTGGAGAAACACTCTGAAAGTGTATAGCAATCTTGCTACTAATCCACACATAATGAAATTATCAATGGCAAATTATTTTTTAAATTTGACAAAATTAATACTAAAGTTTCCTGGAAGAATGAGCAGACAATAATAATTAAGAATTCAGGAGGAAAAAAAACAGGATAATAAGGAGAAAATTATTCAGCTGTATATTAAAACAGAATTGATGAGTAATGAGAAAGCTTTTATCCTGATTGACAAACAACTGTACTCCATTTCTGGAATTATCATATATAAGATATATATATTTTTTTTAAATCCTGGAAATACTGGATGAAATGTAACTAAAATATTCTTGAAATCATAATTGAGATGTAAAATAGTAAGAGAAGATTCTAAAAGTCAAAAGTTCAGGCCCCAAATAAGAACCTCTTGAAAACCTTCCTCATCTGACTAACATCGAGCACATTTGATGATGGCGAGTGTGAAAAGAGAGGCACCAAAAGGAGAACTTATAGAGAATAATTTAATTATGTACATAATACATCCAATATTTGGAAAGTAAGGGCAGCTTTATGGTCAAGTACACTGACATAACCTCTGAAATACTTGACATTATGGTTTGATCAGGAAGAAAATATTGGTCATGATCTCCATTAATGTTTATTTATATTTTATGTACATATAAAAAGTGCTAATATCTTATGTGTATTACAAAACCAGAAGTATAATTTTAAAATAGGAGATTGTACACGGATATGCTCCTGTGTGTTCCAATAGGAACTATTTTGAGCACCCTCCCCCAAGATTCTCACGTCTCCTCCCTCACTTTGGAAGCCGGGGCTTGTGTGAGTCTACATCAGGTAAAGTGAGGATGAAGCAGTAAGAAAGCCCCGCATCCTTCCTTTACCTCCCAGCTGATGGCTGAATCTCTGTTCATTTCTTTAGGCTTAATTTTTATATAAACAATTTCCAGTCCCCTTCCTGAGGATGTACTTAATTACAAAAAAGTAGAGAGATCATGAAGGCAACAGATAACTCAGTGAAAAACAGTCAATGCAGAAACCAGAGGTAAGTTTGAGAAGCCCTGAGGCCCTAAACCTCTCCCTCTTGGGGTAATGTAGCCATTTACTCAGGAAGAATTTATACCACTAAACTTAAAAAAAAAAAAAAAAAAAAAAAAAAAAAAAAAAAAAACCTTTTGTTCTCACTCATTTTATTTTTACATAAATAGCCATTTGTCCACTTTTGAACATTCCAAACTGAAAAGAGAATTAGCCATGCTATCTTCTACCCCATCCATGAGAACAACTAACTGTGGAAACAGCCCTTTCTCCAGCCTCTGACATTGTCTACATACTGCACCTCTGGTCAAGGAGATGCCGCAAGTGAATGGACAAGTTCTAGTCAAGAAACTCTGGGTATTAAGTTTCTTTCATATTAGCTGAATTAAGAACATGAATATTTTTAAAAGTCTGGAATCTTCCATTTTTAAAATATTCCTTAATCATTAAAAATATTGCTTTTTTATCATGCAATGGAGGAAGGATAGCATCTTCAACAAATGGTGCTGGGAAAACTGGAAATCCATTTGCATCAAAATGAAACTGAATCCCTTTCTCTCGCCATGCACAAAAGTTAACTCAAAATGGATCAAGGAGCTGGATATTAAATCAGAGACACGGCGTCTGATAGAAGAAAAAGTTGGCTATGATCTACATACTGTGGGGTCGGGCTCCAAATTCCTCAATAGGACACCCATTGCGCAAGAGTTAACAACTAGAATCAACAAATGGGACTTACTCAAACTAAAAAGTTTTTTCTCAGCAAAAGAAACAATAAGAGAGGTAAATAGGGAGCCTACATCCTGGGAACAAATCTTTACTCCTCACACTTCAGATAGAGCCCTAATATCCAGAGTATACAAAGAACTCAAAAATTTAGACAATAAGATAACAAATAACCCAATCAACAAATGGGCCAAGGACCTGAACAGACACTTCTCAGAGGAGGACATACAATCAATCAATAAGTACATGAAAAAATGCTCACCATCGCTAGCAGTCAGAGAAATGCAAATCAAAACCACCCTAAGATACCATCTCACTCCAGTAAGATTGGCAGCCATTATGAAGTACAACAACAACAAGTGCTGGAGAGGATGTGGGGAAAAGGGTACATTTGTTCATTGTTGGTGGGACTGCAAATTGGTGCAGCCAATTTGGAAAGCAGTATGGAGATTTCTTGGAAAGCTGGGAATGGAACCACCATTTGACCCAGCTATCCCCTTCTCGATCTATTCCCTAAAGACCTAATAAGAGCATGCTACAGGGACACTGATACATCGATGTTCATAGCAGCACAATTCACGATAGCAAGATTGTGGAACCAACCTAGATGCCCTTCAATAGATGAATGGATTTAAAAAATGTGGCATTTATACACAATGGAGTATTACTCTGCATTAAAAAATGACAAAATCATAGAATTTGGAGGGAAATGGATGGCATTAGAGCAGATTATGCTAAGTGAAGCTAGCCAATCCTTAAAAAACAAATGCCAAATGACTTCTTTGATATAAGGGGAGTAATTAAGGACAGAGTAGGGACGAAGAGCTTGAGAAGAAGATTAACATTAAACAGGGATGAGAGGTGGGAGGGAAAGGGAGAGAGAAGGGAAATTGCATGGAAATGGAAGGTGATCCTCAGGGTTATTCAAAATTACATATAGGAGGAAATGAGGGGTAAGAGAAGAATAATACAAGTGGAAGAAATGATTTACAGTAGAAGGGGTAGAGAGAGAAGAGGAGAGGGGAGGGGAGGGGAGGGGGATAGTAGAGAATAGGATAGACAGCAGAATACATCAGACACTAGAATGGCAATATGTAAATCAATGGAAGTGTAACTGATGTGATAAAGCAATCTGTATACGGGGTAAAAATGGGAGTTCATAACCCACTTGAATCAAACTGTGAAATATGATATATTAAGAACTATGTAATGTTTTGAACGACCACAATAAAAAAAATATTGCTTTTTTTAAAAAAAAACTCTAGATTACTTTAAAAATTTTTTACTATTTTCCACTTATTTTATACTATCTAAATTTTAAGTAAATATCTTGAATAAAACTGAGAGTAAAACACAAAAATTTTTCTTAAGTATTTACAGAAAATTAAATTCTAACTAACCAAATGAAGGAAAGAAGTAGAATGAAAAATTTATCTTTTATTGAATCATTCATGAATATATAGAAAACTCATATTTCTTTTCCAAGTATGACGCTTTTTGTTCTATTGGCACAGGTCTGGACTGGAGTCAGAATTCAGTGACTTACTCAAAGCTCCTACTCCAGTGGATCCACACGTCTGTAGATCAAATATCCTCCTGGCTACAGTTTCTAATCTTCTCATTAGAGACAAAGAGCTGTTCACAGTGCCAAGTTTTGCAGATAACAGTATAACCATTAGTGTATTAATCAGTTTTAATTATTGCTTATTTGACTAAAAACAAAGTTACAAAAATGGATTTTATGTTATTAATAAAAATATATTGACATAACTGGACATCTTCTTGGTATATTCAGCACATTTTGCATTCTTCATTTTTTGGACCACTGACTTTTGGGGTAGATAGTGTACCCCTTTGTCAAAGAAAGCAAACTCTCCAAAGAGATCGGGCTTCGGATAGAGAAATTATTGAAAATTACATATCTTGCCTCTAAAATGGTATCATGCCCATTTTTTTCTTCTACTAATAGGCTTGAAAATCTGCTCTGTATAGGGGTTGGTTCTTAAGTAACTGAATGTCATTATTATGCATTCTCCTCCCCATGTCGGAGTGATGAATAAACTAAGTTTAAGAAAACCATACCAACAGGAGTCCCATCAAAGAGGGACCGGAAAGCATAGTGGCTGCATTTCAGGAGACTGGATCATTCAATGTGAGGATATTTGCCTTCGCATGTTGCGTGCCAAGGTGCAACAGGTAACCAAATTGTTTGATTAAGCACATCAAGTAGGATCTTTCTTCCTCACAGAGCAAATATGTTGTGGAGTCAATGCATTATAAGGCCAGAGTTTCAGAAGGAAAAAGAGTGCTTCTCCTGAGTGCTAGAAAACAAAGTGAAATAGATATATGTGAACAGCTCAAAAGAACAGGCTGGCTCTTTCCTAAAAGGGAAGAAGAGCCACAAATAAGGTGATAAAATTCAGATTTCATGAAGTCAGATGCTGCTGTAGGTCATTATGGGAATGGCTGCAAGTATTGTCACCATGCAGCTCACATAGCCCCAGTACCACAGTGAAAACTTGGAGCCAATGCATTACCCACTCCAATCCAATCCTTTCAGGCTAGTTCTTGCCTGCATGCTATGTGCTTGGGGTAAATGTTTTTCTCCTCCTCCCTACAATTTTAATAAGTAAATAGTTTATTTCCATAAATTTCTTCACTGGCTGGAGAACCTAATAACTTGATAAGAATAATTGAAGAAATGCCTTATATACAGTACATATTCCATAAATGCTTCTAGAATCAAACTTTGATTAATCAACATTTGTTTGAAATAAATGTAGAAGTTATTCCGGAGTCCAGGTCACCTCTACTATTTGACTTTGAGGGAGAGTCACTCCTGCTTTAGTCCAAAGAAGTTATATTTATGAATATTTATATAAATGACACCTTTTGGGGAAAAAAAATTGAAATGAGAGAAAATGACAGCTGCTTTCAAAAACCTTGCTGTCCTTCCTACATCCTTAACCTCTAACAAGAAGTTCTTCCCAGCATACGCTCATAGACACATTTTTAACTTTCCTCTCTATGGAAACTTGGAGTTCTCTCAACACCCAACCCTTTAGAGATGTCCTTCACTGGTCTAGGGCTCAGCGACAGAGCACTTGCCTAACATGCGTGAGGCACTGGGTTTGATCCTCAGCACCATATAAAAATAAACAAATAAAATAAAGGCATCCTGTCAATCTACAACTACAAAAAAAAGTTATTAAAAAAAAGAAATAAATGTGCTTCACTAACTATAGAGGCAAGAAAACTAATGATTCTTCAGACTCTAATATAGCTTGGACTCCATCTATGATCTGGTCTCCACCAAATAGATGCAACTGCATGTGATTTGTGAGGAAGTCAGGAAAAAGTCTAGGCTTGTGCTGATGTTTTATGTTGACAAGCTTAGCCATGGAAGCTTTCACTTTTCTGAGGCAGAAATGAAGGACCTCATATCTGGTCTTAGCATTGTGAAGTCAAGAAGAAGGACCAAAGCAACCATGCATTTTATGACACAGATCCTGTCTGAAGTGGTAGGTTCTAGAATAAACACTATATGGCATTTGTACTGTAGTGGCAGAGGTATCAGCCAACTTGATGTATAGCACCTAATATTGTTCTGATTTACTCCTGGAAGCTCAGCCATGAGCATGGTTCTGACCTTCGAACTGTAACACCTTAGTACTTTCTATTTAAACTAGCTTCTAAAACACTACCTCACTTCACATTTTTTTCTTCTATTCTTTCTTTGATCTGCAACAGTCAGACAAGAGGAAAAAAATAATTTTTCAGAGAAAGTTAAAGCTTTATTTGTCCAAGCTAAGCATGGACAACTGTAACATAGAATTTTCACAATGAAGTATGGGTGTGATATAAAGAAGTGCCTGCCACACAGGACACAATAATTCTTCCCTGAGACCAGGGAGGACTGAACAGGGTGCAAGAGAAAATATGTCCGCATTCAAGGTTCATGACTCATAGCTCAGAAGGAAAACTAAAACCAGTGGAGGAAAAAAGAAACCCCCAGATAGTTCAGGAATGAAGTGGTACATAGCAAGACTGGTGTTCTCCTCTCCTAAACAAGGAGATAGCAAGCCTCTTAGGAAGTCCCACAAGCAACAGGATGCCACATTCAACAAGAAAGAATTAGAGTAACAATAGATAAGGGCAGGCGCATTTCAGGACAATAGAGTGACATTGAAAAAAAGAGAGAGAGAGAGAGAGAGAGAGAGAGTTCTTAGTACCCTGAACCTTACCACCTAGAGGACTAGAAATACTATGGTGGGAAGTTGGGGGTACAGGAACATGTCTGAGGTCAAGAAGAAATAGCTGCAAAGTTCAGAACTTTTGCAGTTAGAGAAAAGGGCAATTTGACCAGCCATGCTTCACTATATGCCAGTTCAAGATATTCAGGGAACAGGCACACCAAGGAACATCACTGCAGACATCACAGTGACAGAGACTGACGCTCAACACAAAAGCAGGGCAAGAAACCTTGAGTAGAGGCAGCAAGACCGTATATTACTTTCCTGTTGTTAGAATAACATATAACCTCTGTGGAAAAATAAGTCATCCTCGAGTGGTAGAAAGGACAAAAGGGAGGCATTTTGTAAAAAAAAAAAAAATCACATAATAAACCAAAGCTGAGAATGTGCTTAAAGGCAGTAAAGATAGAAATTGGACAATGACTGCAAAAATATTTTAATTTAGTTGAAAAGTCACTGACTGGACTGAAAATAACAGAATAAGAAAGAACAACAAGATGGTCTAGTCATGGCAGACTGGAAGATTCAAGGACAAAGGGGGCTTAATTGTAGAAAATACTATTTCTTTAAATCAATCATTATGTGTAAATTTTGACCCTACTGTAATAGTTAAGAGTTTATTGATCTGCAACTAACAAATATATTTTTTTTAAAAATGGGGCTGGGGTTGTGACTCAGTGGCAAAGTGGTTGCCGAGCATGGGTCAGGCACTGGGTTCGGTCCTCAGCACCACATAAAAATAAATAAAAATAAAGGTATTGTGTTCATTGCAACTAACAAATATATTTTTTAAAAAAGAGTTTATTGAGTATTTACCATGTGCCAGTCACTGCCCTAATTAAATAAATGTAAAGGATGTTATTTCATTTAATTTTGATGTAATCTAATTATCTTTGTTTTACAGGTAAGGAAACTAAATCACAAATATTAAATAACTTGCCCAAGATGCACATAATTATGTATACATTAAAGATATGATAAAACTGTAACTATAGCTGAACAGTATTCCACAAATTATCCCCAATGAATAATCAGTCACTTCTAATATTATTTTTCTTCCTCCTCCATTTGGAAGTCAGATACTATATAGATAGATTAATGGTTGCTGTTTGCAGTATGGAAATAAAGAGAAGAAGAAAATTCATCTCATCAGAGCTAAGCTTTTCAGATGTTCTCTCTGAAACTAGAGTGTACTTCCCGTGCCTTAGTCTTTTTTTTTTTTTTAAGTTGTAGATGGACACAATACCTTTATTTATTTTTATGTGTGCTGAGGATCCAACCCAGTGCTTCATACATGTTAGGCAAGTGCTCTACCACTGAACTACAACCCCGGTCCCTAAACCTTATTCTTAACAGTATTTCCAGCTTCATGAACACACACACACACACACACACACACACACACACACACAAAAGAATCGGAGGAAGGGATGGGGGGATTGTAGGAAACCAGGTATTTGGCCACAGAATATCTACATGGTTGTTGTTATAGACATTCCCCATGCCTTCTTCCTAGATTCAAGTCACATAGTCCCTGGCTAATTCACATAGAAAGGACCAGTAATCAGATGTCCTTCTTCTTTAAATTCTGAAGCAAAAATTACAAAATCCAGATACTCATTATTTTAAAAATTCTAATGCAACATGATTTTCTTGTGCCATAAAAGCTAATATAAAAGGACTTGCCTATGGCATTTCCTTTTTCTGCATCCCTTGAGACTAGGCCTGGATGCACTGCTTTTCAATATGCACAACCAAAAAATTCACTCAATCACTTCTGTTGCTTCACAATTCTAAAAGCCTTTGACCACCCAAGATGACAGTAGAGCAGACACCCCACTCTGGACACACCTTGCCCAGACCTGTCTTCCAGATTCCACTCTCTTACTCTGCTCCTTGGGCCATCCTTGAACCTGAGGAGGCAACCCTGGTTGCCACCTCTCACCTCTGAGGTGGAGACCTGGAGTTACCCCAACCCAACCGGGAGCCCAGGAACAGAGCTCCCCCTAGTTAAGCAGTAACTGATTTGAGCCCAATTGCTTTGCTGAGGACATGTAGGCAATGGTCACAGTACAGGTTCTGGGTGATGGTCTCCAAAACTTGTACTGCCACTGTCAGACTGCTGAAGTGGACATTTCCCAGCTTCTGGGAACACCAGTTTCTGGACTTCTTTCTGTGTCTATTTTTCATTCAAAAATAAGGAACTTTTAATCTGTCCTGTTTAATTTTATATATATATATATATATATATATATATATATATATATATACAGGATAATAAGTATCCACACTTATTAAACAAATGAATGATAGGCTCCATCAGCAGGTCAAGGATAACCATGAAAATTTTAATTTTAAAATAACTTTTCTTCAACCTGACATCATTTTCTGGGTCCTTGGGAATGATTCTCAGTGTATCTCAAGCTTCTCAGACTATGGCTTAAATTCAACAACCAAATAGTCAGTTATAAAATGTGTCCAGGATCTCTAGGCTCCCTCTTCTATGCTGGGCCATGCGGGTGCTAGAAAAATCTTAAGGGGAAAAGGCCAGGAACCCTGAAAGCCAAGAAATAACCTAAAGCCTTGCAATTTAAATTAATTTTCTCTGAAGAGAAGGTGGAAGAGAAGATGTCAGCAGCAACCCTCTACTTCTCCACAACCCAGAAATGAAGCAGTAAAAATAAATAGCTGACCAGAGAGATTGGTGACAGAGTAAATATGCTAAAACTCAATATTGGACAGCTTGAGACTTGGAATTTGATCACTGGAACACAGAATAAGGACAGAATTTCTTCACACCAAACCCTGACCATGGTGGGGTCTGGGGGTAGGGGTAACAAAGAGAGAAAGAGGAACAGGAAGAGCCCATAAGCTTATTTCCCTAACAAGACTTGGAAAGGAAAGCAGACCAATTTAAAATGGGACAGGAACAGCAAAGACGTAAAGGAAATCACACCATGTAGCCCAAATTATAGACTGAAAGCTGTGCCAGGCAGGGCAGTCATTTTGTAGAGTTCACAGCTAGCCAGCTTCCCTAGAAGAAATCAAACCAATACAGCTTCTCCTCACCTACAGAAAGTTAACAGAATCAGAGGGAATGCCTCAAAAATAGTTTGTCTGGGGCTGGGGATGTGGCTCAAGTGGTAGCGCGCTCGCCTGGCATGTGTGCGGCCCGGGTTCGATCCTCAGCACCACATACAAAGATGTTGTGTCCGCCGAAAACTAAAAAATAAATATTGAAAAATTCTCTCTCTGTCTCTCTCTCTCTCTCTCTCTTTAAAAAAAAATAGTTTGTCTCAGTAATCAGGCTAGAAGGAACTTGTAGAGAGATTGCTCCTAGCTGAAGCTACTGAAACCCCCTCCCTCTTGCCAAGCACTAAAGGAGTGGGGTAGAGTTAACCTGAGAGCAAATCTTTCCCCAGGAATGCTGACCCCGACTCAGTTCTCCCCACAACCTCTGCAGAAGCTCAGGCAAAGGTGTACTAACAAGCTACCCCTATCACAGTGAAGAGTAAAACTCCCTGTGATCTGCAGCAGCCAGGGTGGAGGTTTCTGGGCCACAAACCACCTGCAGAGAGTCTGCACTCACAGGCCCCACAATTGCAGACAGCCACCAAGCATTATGCTGTTATAAAGAAGTTTCCCTGGGCACGTTGTTGCACACCTGTGTTTTGGTCAGCTTTTTTGCTGCTGTGATTACTGGATCCAACCAGAACAACTATGAAGGGGGAAAAGCTTACTTAAGGGCTCACAGTTTCAGAGGTCTCAGTCCATATACAGCCAGCTCCATCATGGCAGAAGAGTATGGCAGAGGAAAGCAGCTCACATGATGATAAAGAAGCAGAGAGAGACTCCACTCACCAGATTCAAAATATATACCCCATAGCCACGCTCCCAGTGCCCCACTTCCTCAAGCCACACCCCACTTGCCTCCAATTACCACTCAGTTAATCTCATCAGGGATTAATTCACTGGTTAGGATAAGGCTATGACCCAATTATTTCTCCTCCAAACCTTTTTGCATTGTCTCACACATGAGCTTTTGGGGACACCACATCTAAACTGTAACAGTCTATAATCCCAGGGTCTCAAGAGGCTGCGACAGGAGAATTATAAGTTCAAACTCAGTCTCAGACACTTAACAAAGCCCTAAGCAACTTAACAGGACGCTATCTCTAAATAAAATATAAAAAAGGACTAGGAATGAGGCTCAGTGGTTAAGTGCCCATGAGTTCAATCCCTAGTACCAAAAAAAAAAAAAAAAAAAAAAGTCCCTGCAGGAGGGGTGGGCACTCAGTGTCCCACAACTGTCAACAATGGGCCTGAGCCCTACACTCTGTGCCCTCACACTTAACAGTAACAGCCAACAGATGCAACACACTTCAAGCAGATGAGGGTCTGTAGGCTGATGAACAAACACCAGCTGGTGAGAAAACCATAGTAACAAGGAAAATAGCTCCTGTGCCCCAGCACCTCCAGGACAGTCCATAGCTGTGGGCCTCCAAGTTACCAGTTAACCCGGTTCTAACATTCAGATGTATGGACCTATAGAAGGCAATTCCTGAGGATGACCCCAAGCAGCCAGTGGAGAACCTTCCACATTACCAATGCAGTACACCCTACAAATGGGCTTACAGAGAAGCCTCCCACAGACACAAGCCCCACCCTATGTGCCCATAGATAAGCCTACTGACCTGTGGCTTGTGCCATCCAAAGGGAGCAGTAGCCCTACAACTCCCATGAACCACCAGGCAGCACATCAAACAGACTACAATATCTCTACCTTAGATAGCCACACTCTGAACACTCCAAAATATACCCAGGGGAGCCCGAACTGGATTTGACAGCACTGCAGAAATGAAGCTTTTCTTCAGGAAGGCACATAAGACTGCACTCTCTATCAGGCCCCTAAGTCACAAACAGAAAGCTAGTAGGTACCTGGATACACCAAAGATTGGAGTGGACCTACTAGATTTATATCAAAGGTGAGTGAGTGTGATCACTACCTCCACACCTAGGGAAATGTGAAGGTAAAACTGAGGAGTGGTGGGCCAAATCCTGATGAAATCCAGATCAGGAAGACTCAATATGAAATCACTCCACCTGGCACAGATTAACATAAATAGTTCTAGTATCAATCTTGATCTTACTTTCATATTGAATTGATAGACGTTCTCTTATCATTTGATATCGCAGCCCTCAACTCATTTGACTGTATGTCTTCTAATACCTTAAAGCATTAGCTGGAATCACTTTTTCTTTGTTTTCCTAGATCAAGTTTAGACTTCTTCCTCTTTGTCTCTTTTCCCTCTTGCATTACCTGCTACTACCTCAAAAGCCCCCTCCCCATTTTTCTTCTTATCTTAATTGTATTATTTTTCTATATTTTCTTTTCTTTGCCCATCTTTTCTCTTCTCCCCTTTTCAACCCCTATATAGTAAAATAGTAATTTTACTATCTTTAATGACTAATTTCTAAACCCCTTCAAGAACATTACTACAATGTTACATCTGGATTAGAGCAATTGTGGAGAACATTTTGAATATGTTTTTATTTTTTCCCTAAGGTTTAGTAGTATATGGCTTTGCTTTGAAGTGATTGCAATGAATAGTGTTTAGTATCTTCTCTCAAAGTGGTGCTGATACTAGTAAAAACAAAAGATACATGTTGAGTGGAAATTTCAATACATGGATGTTCACCCAGTCCAGGTCATATAAGAGAAAGAAACTCATTAAAAGGGGAAAAAAGGACCTTGAATAAAAATAGAAGAGATTATCAGCCCAGTAGATGGATAGAAATACAAACAATATGAAAGAATCATTGGCATAGATAAAGGCACCAAAATGCAAACTGCACAACCTTTTCAATGAAATAATATCAGAAAAATTTCCAGACCTTAGGAATGAGATGGAATCCAAATACAAGAGGCATTTGGAACCCCAAACAGGCAAAATCAAAAAAGATCCTCTTCAAGACACATTATAATTAAAATACTTAATATAGAGAGTAGGGATATAATTTTAAAAGCCACAAGAGTAAACTGGTTTTTCTGTCATGTATAATAAATTAGAACAATTTAATTAATTATTTATTTTTTTAAAAAAGAGAGAAAACTGGGAGATCACATTTAGAGGTTAGCCAATTAGACTTTCTCCTGATTTCTCAGCCCAGACCTTTTCTAAAAGCCAGGATGGCTTTGAATAAAAACCCTGAAAGATAATGGTTTCCAACCAAGATTGTTATCTCCTACAAAACTATCCTTCAGAATTGAAGAGGAAATAAAAACTTACATGATAATTAGAAACTAAAAAAAAAAATCATGGCTCTATAGATTCAATGAAATATTGCACACAGAAGAAATGAAAACTAAATATCACAGCCAGAATATGGATAAATCTCACTGGAAAATAGTAAAATAAATAAGAATCAAGTCTGAATTAAGAATTATGAATAAGTCAAAATGACAGGAAATAATATAATCTATTATATTCACTATAATCATGTTGAATGTAGATGGTCTAAACTCTCCAATCAAAAGATAAAGACTGGCAGTTTAAAAAGAAGACACGACCATATGTTGTTTACAAGATACTCATCTTACAAAGACATCCAAAGACTGAAGGTGAAAGGATGAAAAGTTATATACCCTGCAAATGAAGACTGAAATCAAGCCGGTAGAGCTACTCTCATAGCAGACAAAGTAGATTTCAAGCCAAAACTAATCAGAAGAGACAAAGGTCACTTCATACTGGTTAAGGAAATCATCCAAGTGTTGGCATACCTACATATATAAAACATATCTTCCTCAATATGAAGAATCAAATAGATAGACCATAATACAATAATATTGGGTGATTTGGGCACACCTCTCTCACCAATAGTAGACCATCCAGAAATAAACTAAATAAATACCCTTCAGAACTAAAAAAAGTACTATTAATCAAATGTACCTAACAGACATCTATAGAATATTTCCTTATAAAAACAAAATATAGTTCTTGACACTAGTCAGAACAATCAGGTAAGTGAAGAAAATCAAAAGGATACAAATAGAAAACAAAGTTGTCAAATAATCTGTTTGCTAATGACATGATCCTAGATCTGGGAAACTCAAAAACTCTACCAGAAGATTTCTAGAGCTAATAAATAATAAATAAATATTTTTTTTAAACAATGAGTAAATAGAAGTAGGACCAGGACAGTAAAGGAAGGGTGACAAGGGAGGGAGAAGAAGAGAGAAAGAGGAAGCCCTAGAGACTGAAATGGAATGAATTATATTCCATGCACATATGATTATATAAAATGACCCTCACTATTATGTATAAATATTCATTAGTAAACACATTTTTAAAAAATAAAAATAAATAAATTTTTTAATGTATTCAGACTGGTATAATTCTTTAAAATTTTTCTGCTAACTTTATTCTGATAAGAAGGAGAATGGGGGTAGTGTAAACCCAGTTACCAACCCATGAACTAATTTTATGTGTCAAGTCATTTGGGCCACATCTGATTAAATTTCTAGGTACATGTATCTGGATGTTTCTGGGCGAGATTAGCATTTACCTGGTGGACTATATGAAACAGATGACCCTCCCCAATGTGGGTGCGTCTCATCCAATCCCTTGAGTACTTAAATAGAACAAAAAAGCAGAATAAGGTTAGCATCTCTCTGCTTGACTGTTGAGATAAGAATTTGGTCCTGACCTTGGTATTGCTTCAGACTCAGACTGAAATCTATGTCATACACACTCCATCTTTCAGGTGTTCAAACTACACCACCAGTTCTCCTGGGTCTATAGCTTTCAAAGAGCAAATTGTGGGACTCCTCGGTCTCCATAATCATCTGAGCCAATACCTTATAATCTATATAGATAGACAAATATAGAGATAGATTTCCTATTGTTTCTATTTCTGTCAGAACCCCAATAAAGCTCAAAAGAGTTTTAAAATTTTAACTCTTGTTGTTAATAAGGAGTCAAAAGTAGAGTAAAATGGAACATATATAAACAGAGTAAAATTAAAAATGCAGTACAGAATAGAATTATAGATGTAGTTTTCCAGAAATCAAAACTTTTGAGACAAAGTGAAAAGAAAAAGATATTCCCACCAGTCATTTCAAAGCATGATTTTGGAAGAAGATATTCATTTGTTTACAATGACATTAGGACTCATATTGGTATATAGTGGTTTTACAAATTAAATAATTATATGAAATAATTATTTCTTAGAAACAAATATTTAAAAGTGGTCATGCTTAACTGGGATATTGTAAGTAAGATGGACTTTTATACTATTTGGATATAAATATATAAACTAAAATGCAGAGACTTGAGTTGGTCATACTCCTAAGTTCATGACAGACTCATCATCTATATGAGACTCATCTCTTATTTTTTCTTCCTTTTTCCTCCATATATACCCACCCCCCAGAACTGTAGAAAGATACCCAAATGTCTTCAGTATTTTTCTTAGATATGTAGATATATTTTAAATATGGCACTGTTTTTCTGAGTTTTTGTTTTAAATATGCCTAAGTTATTTACTAGGTTATAGATCTTCTCTTACTTTTGCTTCTGAACACTATGTCTGTAAATCATCACTATGATTACCTCTGAGAGTGTTCATACCTCACCCATCTAATCTCCTAGAGACAGTTCCTGTGTTATCTGCCATGCCCAGCTGTACAAATAAAACTTAACCAAATATTCTTATACCCACTTCCTTAGGAACCTAAACACAACTTCAACAGGAGGAAACAGATGGGTCACAGAACCTGTACATACAAAATTATGCCAAGTATCTCCAGATTAGCTCTTCAAGTCTATAGTCTCTGCTTTGCCCATTTATTTCTCTGTTGCTTCCCTATTTTTTCTAAGGATTCCTTGTACTTTCTAGATATTGACAGCCCCCCCCCCTTTTTTAAATAACTAACCCCGATCTGTTCTTTGGTGCCCTTTATTGAGCAGAAATTTATAATTTTTATGTATCTAAAATTATCATTTCATTTTATGTCTTGTACTTCTGGGGTCTTAATTTTAAAGATATTCTGCAACTCAGAATTATAGAGATATTTTCTGATATATTCTGACATTTTTATTTACTTTATAGTTTTACTTTTTGTATTTAAGTTTGTAACCAATCTAAACTGTGTATTTAATATTATTTTTCTCTATAGAGGGAGTTGTCTTCCCAATATTGTCTAATTAAGAAATAATCCTTTTCCATCAGATCCCCGTCTATCAGGTATCAGGGCCCCCTATAAACACAGCTTTGTTTTTGAGCACTCAGTTCTGTTCCCTTTTTATGGTTTTATAGCAACAATCTGTATGAGAACTGATTGATATGTTTCTGAGATAAACTCAACTATATCATAATTTTTTGTTGTTGCTATATTCAACTTCCTAACATTTATTTAATATTCATATATATATATATACATATATATATATATATATATATTCATAAGTGAGAGTCATATTAAAGTGTCCTCTTGAAGTATTTGTTAAGTTATTATCCCCCTAATTTTTCCCAGTCAATAGAACACAGTCTTGTAGCAAGCATAAATTCCTTGATTTCAGGAGAGGTCCCCCTTAGAACCTAGATAAGTCAGGATTGGACTAATACAGTCATAGAATCCTACTGTCCTCTCCAGTGATTGCTCTGGGAATCTGTGTATGACCCAGTTCTGACCAAAGAGATATAACAGGACATGTGCTCCAGAGCTCCCCATCCTTGACATATAATAACCTCAGGAAGGAAAAAGACTATCACCTCTTTCTTCCTTTCCTAGACCAAATAGAGCCAATTCTAGTAATACAAGCTTGATTTAACATTTAAACATTAGTGTAATTTACTACATCAAAAGATTAAATTAGAAAATCATGTGATATCTCAGTAGATGCTGAAAATGGTTTTCATTAAATTAAGCATTTTCATTGTAAAAATTACCATTATAGTAGAAGTAGTTAGGAATAGTTTATTGGGTAAAAAGGTAATCCGTTTTGGAGGTGACTCCTACTTCAAACATCATGATGAATGGCAAAACATTGAAAGTCTTATCTCTAAAAATGAGAACAAGATTTGGATTTTGAATTTCAAACTAGCACAGTCATGGCTATTGAAGTAAGCCAAGGCAAAAAAAAAAAAAAAAAAAATCAAGAAAAAAAATGAAAAAAAAAAAAAGAAAAGAAATATCTTGATTTTCTAGCTGACATGAGAGGTATGTAAAAAATCCAATAGTATCTACAAATAAACTATTAGAATTAATTCACAAATTCAGAACAATCATAATAGCCTAAATATATGTTATGCCTATATAGCAGCAACAAATAGAATTTAAATTGTAACAATTTAGATTTAAGGGACATTTATAATAACAGTTAAAACATATCTAACACCTTGGGAAAATATCTTATGAAAGCAAAAAGTCTACAAGTATTACCAAGAGGAATAAAGAAGTCCCAAGTAAACAGTGAGATGTAACATGTTCATGGATTGTGAATTATTGTTGTAAAGATGTATGTTTCCATGGTTGACTATGTATTCAGTGAAACCAAACAAAATCCCAAAAGATGAATGTTTGGAAGCTAACTTAAATGATATCTAGAAATAAAAAGGATCAATAATATCTAAGATGTCTTGAAAAAAGAAGAATTGAAAAGATTCTGCTACTAGATATAAAGGTACATTAATTAAAACAGTGCAACAATAGATAAAACAATGTGACCCAATGAATTGTCCAAAGCAAGATGGCAAAATTAAAAAGTCCCATACACTCTTTTCCCCAATTGGACACACTGACCCAGCAACATTGCTCAAATTCCCTTTGTGAGAAACAAGTTAAGAGGCTCCTAGATCACCAGAAGTCATGAAGCCAGTTATACCGAAACCAATAGAAAAAAATGGTGTCCCTGATTAACCATCATTCCTCCCTCTGGCTCCGAACGGCATGGACAGGAGAACACCCCCCACCACCCTGCCCCCAGGTCTCAGACCTTCTGTGGAGAGAAGAGAATATTGAGGCATAAACCTAACTTCAGGTTTTCCAGGGGGCTGCCAAAGGACTATGATCTGCTTTGGCTGAATCTAATTGATGACCAAAAAGTGTGGGGATGAAGGTCACCAAGAACAAAAGCAATGATTTGGCACTTTCACTTGTCATCGATCCTCCCCAGCTCAGTGAAAATGAGTGGGAGCAATTGCCCAACTTGACTTCTCTGAGAAGGGAAAGAGTTGGAACATGTATCCTATGTTCTGGCTTTTGAGGTCTAGCCAAGGGAACAGTTTCTCTCTTGCTCTACGTCAGAGTGTTGGTAGAACATGGCATGCTCTGTCTAGAGTCCACAGAAAATAAAAGAAAGCTGGGCACTTTGATGCAGCTTCAGAGAACCCACAGCACAACAAAGGCTAGTACAATTTGGTGACCTTCCCTGTTGGGGAATGGGGGAGAATAGTGAATGACAGGTCCAGTGTTATGGAGTTTTCAGGGGGCTTCCTAAAAAAAATATATAACAGATAGTCCAGAGCAAGATGGCAGAAAAGGAAGTCTTCTTTATCCACATTAGCCTGGTGGTCAAGAGGCTGCCTCTACACCAGCACTGTTTTAGTTAGTTTTTGCATTGCTGTAATCAAAAAAGAACAACTTAGAGGAGGTAAAATTTATTTAGGGCTCATAGTTTCAGCATCTCAGTGGCTAGACTGCTTATTGCTCCAAGCACAAGGTAACACAGCACGCCATGGGGGAAGAGCTCAGGGAAAGAAAGTTGCTCAACTCAAGGAAGGGTCAGGAAGCAGGAGGGGCACTACAGGAAGAACAACTCTACCAAGGCATGCCCCCACTGATCCACCTCCTCCAGCCATGCCCCACCTGCCTAAAGTTACAACCCAGTCATTCAAACTAGGATGGACTGATTAGTTTACAGCTTTTGTCATTTAATTACTTTATCTCTGAATGTTCCTAAATTAATAGGAGTTTGGGAGAGAGACACATCATGGCCAAATCATAACACCATTCCTTTTCCAACCTCAGGTGGCATAGCACAAAGACTCCACCTACTAGTGGGTAGAACAAGGAAATAAGCACAGGCTAACTGCATTAGAACTCAGTTCTAAGCTGATGAAAGCCTAAACTAGGGAGACTTTAACAGCCCCTAGCCCCGACCAGAGTCTGGGAACAAAGTACTAGACCTACCCTGGCATCAGCCAGAGACCTGGACCTCCACTGGGTTGGAGGAGGCTAGAATATATATTCCAGCCAGCATCTGGCTGCCTGTAGCAGTGATGGGCTCTGAATACAACACAGCAGCAGGCAGGCCATAGTCTTCATTCTGCTCCTGTGCTGCACTGGCTTCAGCAGTCTGTAGGCCCTATACATTTCAGCATTATTTTATTGATAACCACAGGACTTCCAGACTTCCCTTTCCTTCGTGTCTTCAACCTTATGAAAAATAACACAGAGAGAATCATTGACTGCTTGGGAGAGGAAAAGAAAGGCAGGTACTAAATCACTGCTTTGGAGCATGGGGCTATTCTCTCCCTGGTGCAACTCAGTGTCCAGCAATATCCCACAGTGCCTAACCACAGGCTGATGACAGTAGAAGAGACATCTAGGCCACCATGGTCTCAGGTGGAGGATTATGGAGATGGACTACCATTTTTGGACACTACTTTGGTCTATACCAAACAACATGCGAACTGCAGATTTGTGACAAACAGGCTTATAGAGTCCTTTAGTGCTAAAATGATGATAACACACTACTAACACTATTAACTAATTCATGGCTGACCTGGATTTTGGGCACCATCTAGTGCTGATATAGTAATTATGACACTACATGCAGAGAAAATAAATAAACTTAGATTTTCTGGGAGAATTCGCACAGGAAAAACAAATCAGATTGCAAAGACTAGAAACTCAACAAACTTAAAAAAAATGGAGAAACAATTCAGCACATTACCAATTTATATATATATATATATATATATATATATATATATATATATATATATATATATAAACTTAGATTAAAGTCATTTAAAAAATCAAATGCTGGAGTTTAAAAGTACACTAAACCAAATGAAAATGCAATAGACAGCATCCATAGCAGAATACTTCAACTATATGAGAAAAATCAATGAACTAAAAGATAGCCTATTTGAAAATACAAATTTGGAAGAGAAAAAAAGAGTGAAGAGGAATAAAGAAAGCTTACAAGAAACTTTGAGCTGGAAATTAAAAGAATGAATATTCAAGTTTTTAGGGTTCAAGAGAGACTTAAAAATGATGAAGAGGTAGAAAGTTTGTTCAGAGATAACAACAGAAAACTTCACAAACCTAGAGAGGAATCCAAGAACAGGAAGATTAAAGTGACCAGTCAGATGCAACTCAACCAGATCCACCCTAAGACATACTCTAATCAAGCCCTTAAAGGTTGAAGACAAAGAGAAAATTCTCAAAGCAGCAGACAAAAGACATAGATGACACTTATGAGTATTACAATTTCCCTGAAAGCAGACTTTTCAGCAGAAACTTTTCAGGCCAGAAGGGAACATGTTGAGATATTCATAGTGAGTCCTGAAGGAAAAACAAAACTGAGGAACTATGGATGAAACCAACCAAATAATGTTCTATGCGTGTATGAGTATGTAATGTATATATTATGTATAATTTTAATGCACCAATAAAAATGATCTTAAAAAGAAAATAAATAAAAGAGGTAGGTCTGTGAATGTAGCTCAGTGGTAGAGGACTTACATAGCATATCTGAGGATCTAAGTTCAATCTCTAGCATTGCAAAAGGAAAAAAAAATAGAGCGATTTCCAGCACCCCACACACACAAAAAAAATTGAAAGACTTCATTAATTCCAGGTATGTTTCTTTAGGAAATGCTAAAAGGAGATCTTCTATCTGAAAGAAAGAGATGTTAATGAGTAAGAAGTAAACAAGTGAAGCTATAAAACTTACTAGTAAATGTACCAGTTGATTGACATGAAATTTTAAGAAAAAAATGAAGAAAATCCCATGTATCCTCTACTCTGTCCCTCACAATGCTAACACTTTATGAAACTGTAGAACAATATTGCAGCCAGGATATTGATTGAGATACAGTAAAGATTTCTATAACTACAGGGATAGCTCATGTTGCCTTATATAGCCATGGCTATTCTCCTACTACCCCTGCCCCTGTGACTAGGCCCTAGCAATCACTGAACTATTCTTCATTTCTAAAATTTTGTCATTTCAAAAATATTGGGTAAATGAAATCATACAATATATAAATTACTGGCATTGTCTTTTTTTTAATTTAGCTTAATTCTCTGGAGATTCATTCAGGTTACTGCATATACCAATAGTATCTTCTTTTCTATTGCATAATAGTATTTCATGATATAGATGTACTGAATTTAGCTTAACCATTCACAGGTTGTTTCCAGTGTAGGACAATAGGAACTACCACAAAAATATTCAAATACAAGTTTTTATATGAATATAAATATTTTTTAGGTTTAGATTTCTAGAAGTATAATTGCTGTGCCATGTGGTAGTTTCAAGTTTTACTTTTTAAAGAAACGGCCAAACTATTTACCAGACTGGTTATACCATTTTGTATCCTCATCAGCATTGTACGAGTGACTCAGTTTCTCCACATTCTCAGTAGTCACTATTCTTTATTTTAGCCATTCTGAGAGTTGTGTAGTGATATAACATTGTGTTTTCAATTTGAATCCTCCTGTTGTCTAATGATGCATACCATCCTTTCATTTGCTTATTTGTCATATGTGTATCTTTGATAAAATATGTATTTATCTCTTTTATCCATGATGCTAATTGGATTGTTTGCTTTTATACTATTGAATTTGGATTATTCTTTATATATTCTTGATACCAATTTTTTGTCAGATTTGTAGTTTGCTGGTAGTTTGTCAAATATATCAATTTCCTCCCACTCTGTAGCTTGTCTTTTCATCTTATTATCAGTGTTTTTCACATAGTAAAGATTTTTAATATTGATAAAATCCAATTTATCCACTTTATCTTCTTTCTTTTGTGCTAAAATGTCAGGTCTAAGGACACTTGCCTAATTCCAGATCCTGAAAAATTTCTCATGTTTTCTTCTGAAAGTGTTATAGTTTTATGTTTATGTCTAAGTCTGTGATTCATTTCAATTTTTATATTAAGTGTGAATCTGAAGTTGATGGGTTCCCCCCCACACCACTCAGTGAGTATTCAATCTTCCACAACCATTTGTTGAAAATTTTATTTTAATTATATGAAATTTCTATTGTACTTTTGTCAAAAATCACTTAAGCATGTTTGTGTGGATAGATTTCTGGGTTCTCTATTTTTTTTAAAGATCTGCCAATACCACATAGGATGAGTAATTGAACTACATTCTTGAAATTAGGGAGATAGATACCTTCCACTTCATCATTCATTTTCAAAAAATTGTTATAGCTACATTAGTTCCTTTTCCTTTGCAAGTTAATTTTAAAAATATCTACTTATGCAAAAAAATATTGCTGGAATATTGGTAAGACTTTCATAAAACTTGTTAATCGAGTGTGAGCGAATTGACATCTTCAAAATGTTGTTCGGTCTTCCAATCTGTGAACGCACTGTTTATCTCCATTTATGTAATCTTACTTCTTTACTTTCATCAGCATTTTTTTTCAGCATACAAGTCCTTAACAAATTTTGTTAAAGCTACACTGAATAATTTAATTTTGATCAATTATAAACAGTATTGTAATTTAAGTGTGTTTGCATGCATTCATTGATAGCATAGACAATAGTTGATTTTTGTATATTTATTTTCTATCCTGTAACCTTGCTGAACTTATTTATTAGTCCTAGGAGATTTGGTTTTTGTTTTTGCTTTTTTAATAGATTCCTTGAAATTTTCTATATTATACTCTCTGCAAAAAGAGACTTTTTTATTTTCTCCATTCTGATTTATATGCCTCTTATTCTCTATTAATACCTTATTGTGCTAAAATTTTCAGTACTATGTTGAGTAAGAGTAGTAGAAACACACATCCTTTCCTTACTTTAGAGGGAGAGCATTCAATATTTTATCAAGTATAATGTTCACTACTATTTTTTTGCAGATGTTCTTCATCAAGTTGAGAAATATCCTTATTTTTATTTTGCTGAGTTTTAAACATGAATCAGTTTTGAATTTTACAAAATGCTTTCCTTCATTGGTTAATACAATGGTGTGATTTTTCTTTTCTTAACCTGATGCTATGTTGTATCACAGATTTATTTTCAAATACTGAAATATCCTTACATCCCTAAAATAGACTGTTATGATGTATAATTCTTTTGATATATTGCTGCACTAAATTTGCTAATATTTTGTTAATAACTTGTACATCTTATTCATGAGGGATATTGTTCCATAGTTTTATTTTTATTGTCTCTGACTTTTATCTCAAGATAACACTGGCTTTATAAAATGAATTGGAAAATGTTTCTGACTCTACTATTTTCTGGAGTGTATTATGTAGGATTAGTTTTAATTATGTTTGGTTTCACCAGTAAAACCATCTAGTCTTAGAGATTTATTTTTTTATTTGTCTACTTATACATGACAGCAGAATGTATTTCAATTCATTGTACACATTTCAATTCTCTAGTTACACATGCTGTAGAAGTACACCATTTGTACAATCAATATGTACCTAGGGTAATGGTGTCTGTCTCATTGCACCATCTTTCCTGCCCCATGCCCCCTCCTGTCCCCACCTTCACTTTTGCCCAATCCAAAGTTCCTCCATTCTTCCCATGCCCCCACCCATTATGGATCAGCATTCACTAATAAGAGAAAACATTCTACCTTTGTTTGTTGGGGATTGGCTTACTTTGTTTAGCATAATATTTTCCAACTCCATCAATTTACCTGAAAATAACAAAATTTTGTTCTCTTTTAATGCTGAGTAATATTTCATTATGTATATATATACCACAGTTTCTTTATCCATTCATCTATTGAAGGGCATATAGGTTGGTTCCACAGTTTAGCTATTGTAAATTGAGCTGCTATAACCATGGATGTGGCTGTGTCACTATAGTATGCTGATTTTAAATTCTTTGGATATAGACCAGACAGCTGGATCAAATGGTGGTTCCATTTCAAGTTTTCTGAGGAATCTTCACACTGCTTTCCAAAGTAGTTGCACCCATTTGCAGTCCCACCAGCAACGTATAACTTTTTCCCCACATACTCTCCAACACTTATTGTTGCTAGTATTTTCTTAAATATTTTTTTTAGTTGTAGATGGACACATATCTTTATGTTTGTTTACTTTTATGTGGTGCTAGGAGCCAAACCCAGGGCCTCATGCATGCAAGGCAAGCGCTCTACCACTGAGTTACAACCCCAGTCCAAGTTGCTAGTATTTTTGATAACTGCTATTCTGACTGGAGTGAGATGAAATCTTAAAGTAGTTGTGATTTGCATTTCCCTAATTGCTAGAGATGTTGAACATTTTTTTCATATATTTGTTGATCACTTGTTGATTTTTCATATATTTGTCGATCACTTCTTCTGAGAAGAGTCTGTTCAGCTTCCTAGGCAATTTATTGATTGGATTGTTTGGTTTTTTGATGTTAAGTTTTTTGAGTTTTTTATAAATCCTGGAGATTAGTTATCTGATGTGCATGTGGTAAGATCTTCTCCCACTTTGTAGGCTCTTTCTTCACATCCATTGATTGTTTCTTTTGCTGAAAAGAAGCTTTTTCATTTGAATTTTTTAGGAGTTTATAAGTTCAATTTGTTTAATATAGGACTACTAAGTTATTTGTTTCATGTTGAGAGAGTTGTCAATTTGTGTCTATCAAAGAAGTGGGTTCATTTCATCAAAGATGTCAAATTTATGTGTGAAGCATTGTTCAAAATATCCTTATTATCTTTTTAATATCTATAGAATTTGTAGCGACATCTCTTGCTTTATTCCTAATTATGATCATTTGTGTCCTCTGTCCACTCTCTGTTTTTTGGGGTTTTGTTTGTTTGTTTTTTGGTCAACATGATGATCAATTTTACGCATCAACTTGATGGCTGGGCCCTGGTGCCTAGATATTTGGTCAAACATAATTCTGGACGTTTCTGTGTGTTTGGGGATGGGATTAACATTTAAATTAGTGGGCTTTGAGTAAATCAGATTGGCCTCCATCATATGCATGGTTTTCAACCAATTAGCTGAAGAACAAAAGATGACCTTGCCTAAGCAACAGGGAATCCTGCCAGCACCAGGCCTTCACACTGGAACTGCAACATTGGCTCTTTCCTGGGTCCCTAGCCTGTCAGCCTACTCTGCAGATTTTGGAATTGCCAGTCTCGAAAATCGTGTAAGCCAATTCCTTTAAATTAATTAGCTAATTAATTTCCCTTTTTCAATGTATTGCACTGGCTCTATTTCTCTGGATAACTTGCATAATACAGCCAGCCAGTCTTGCTAGAAGTGTGTCAATTTTATTGATCTTTATTTCATTATTTTTTTTGTGTTCAATTTATTGATTCTAGTGTTTTATTCTTATTTCTTCCTTCTGCTCTCTTTGATTTATTTTTCTCTCTTTTTTTTCTAGCTTTTCACACAAGAGCCTAGATTATTGATTTGAAATTCTCCTGTTTTCTAAAGTATGAATTAGTGCTCTCAATTCTGATTAAACTGTGTCCCACAAATTTTGATATGTTGTACTTTTGTTTTCATTTCATTAAATGTGTATTTTTATTAGAGACTATTTCTTTGGCCCATGGATTATTTAGAAAACTCTGTTTACTTTCCAAGGGTCTGGAGATTCTTTTCTTACCAGAAATTGTTTATTTCTATTTTGATTCCTTTGGGATTAAAAAACATACTGTATAATTCTGATTCTTTTAGATGGACCAAAATTTGTGTTATGGTCCAGGCTATAGTATTTATTGGATTTGTTCTATGGGTATTTGAAACAAAAATGTATATTCTGCTATAGTTAGGTGGAATGTTCTATATATGCTGATCAAATCTTGTTGCTTGATTTTTTTTAGTTCTATATTATTCATTCATTCATTCATTTATTCATACACACACATACAGTCATTTCACCAGGTCAAATGAAATATAGAAATTACATCTGACTCTACCTTATTATGTGAATGTCATAAGTATTTCCTCTAAATATATTTATAACCACATTAGACTGTCCTAATTTTTGCCCCATCAAGCTTACTTTAGGAAACCCAAGAAAAGAAGGACTATTTCTACTGTGCTTACCCATATTTTTCTGACTGTGTTCTTTCTTTCTGATATCATGTGGTTCCTTTTTTCATTATTTCCTTTCTCCTGTCTTTTCAGAATTCCAGTGGCATGAATATTGTTTTTTCTGTGTAATATCTCCATATTTATTCTTAAAAATTCAAAGTTGCTTTGGCTATTCAGACCTTCTTTCAATCATGTATGAATTTTAGGACAATCTTTTTCACTTCTGACAAAAGGAAAGAAGAAAAAATTTTTTTTAAAAAAAAGTCAATGGGAATTTTTGATAAGTATTAATATTGACTCTGTAGATCTCCTTGTAAATGTTTTTATCACAACAATATTAATAAACAAGGATGTTTTACTGTGTGTATAGATTTTCTTTAATTTTTTTAGAACTAGTTGTAGTTTTAGTGTGCATGTTTTACATGTTTATCTTCATCACTTAACATGTATATAATTCTATTTATAAATTTAAGTACAACAATTACAGATAAAGCCTTTTCCTGTTACCTCCTTCTTTTTCCCCTCCAATTTTTACTACTTGTGTCATTACAACATTGATAATAGTGAGTGTGTGTGTGTGCTTTTGTGTTTATATACACACACAATCATATTATTCTAATCCACATTTGTTTTTGTAGTTAGATATATAAATTGCACCCGGGAGGCATTTTTCAATTGAGTAAAGGTTTTCTTTCAGAATCATAATCCCTGAGCTTTTGGAAGTTCAAAACTACAACCTTTACAGTTTGTAGAACAGCTTTACTAAAAAAAAAAAATTTCTCACTTTTTTATTTTCAAGTTTGATTATGTATTTTCTTTTTTTAATTTGTTCTAATTAGTTATATATGACAGCAGAATGCATTTTCACTCAATGTACACAAATGGATCACAACTTTTCATTTCTCTGGTTGTACATGATGTGTAGAGTCACACCATTTGTGTGATTATACCAGTACATGGGGTAATAATATCTGTCTCGTTCCACTATCCTTCTCACCTCAATACCCGCTCCCCTCTCTTCCTTCCCCTCTGCCCAATCAAAAGTTCCTCACTCTTCTCTTGCTCTCCCACCCCATGAATCAGCATCCAAATATAAGAGAAAACATTTGACCTTTGGTTTTGGGGGTTTGGCTTACTTTGCTTAGCATGATATTTTCCAACTCCACCCATTTACCTGCAAATACCATAATTTTGTTCTCTTTTAATGCTGAGTAATATTGCATTGTGTATATATACCAGTTTCTTTATCCATTCATCTATTGAAGGGCATCTAGGTTGGTTCCACTTTAGCTATTGTAAATTGAGCTGCTATAACCATTGATGTGGCTGTGACACTGTATTATGTTGATTTTTAAGTTCTTTGTGTAATAAACCGAGGACTGGGATAGCTGGGTCAAATGGTGGTTTCATTTCAAGTTTTCTAAGGAACCTCCATACTGCTTCCCAAAGTGGTTGCACCAATTTGCAGTGCCACCAGCAATGTATGACTGTACCTTTTCCCTCACATCCTCTCCAATACTTACTGTTACTAGTATTCTTGATAATTGCCATTCTGACTGGAGTGAGATGAAATCTTAGAGTAGTTATGATTTACATTTCTCTAATTGCTAGAGATGTTGAACAGTTTTTCAAATATTTGTTGATCAATTGAATATCTTCTTCTGTGAAGTGTCTGCTCAGTTCCTTGGCCCGTTTATTGATTTATTGTTCTTTTGATGTTGAGTTTTTTGGGTGACTTATATATCCTGGATATTGGTGATACATCTAATGTGCATGTGATAAAGATTTTCTCCCATTCTGTAGGCTCTCTATTCACATTATTGATTGTTTCCTTGCAGATAAAAAGCTTTTTAGATTGAATCTATTCCATTTATTGAATCTTGATTTTATTTCTTGCACTTTAGGAGTATTGTTAAGGAAGTAAGATCTTAAGCCTACATGATGAAGATTTGAGCCTGCTTTTTCTTATATTAAGTACAGGGTTCTGGCCTAATTCCTAGGTTCTTCATCCACTTTGAGTTGAGTTTAGTACATGGTGAGAGATATGGATTTAACTTCATTTTGCTGCATATGGATTTCCAGTTTTCCATGCACCATTTGTTGAAGAGGATATCTTTTCTCTTTATATTTTTGACACCTTTGTCTAGTATCAGGTAACTGTATTTAAGTGGGTTTGTCTCTGTTTCTTCTATTTTGTACATTGGTCTACATGTCTATTTTGGTGCCAATACCATGGCATTTTCGTTACAATAGCTCTGTAATATAATTAAGGTCTGGTATTGTGATGACTCCTGCTTCACTCTTTTTTGGTAAGATTGCTTTGACTATTCTGGGTCTCTTATTTTTCCAAATGAATTGCATGATTTATTTTTCTATTTCTATGAGGAATGTTGTTGGGATTTTATTTGGAATTGCATTAAATCTATATAACTCTTTTGGCAGTATGGACATTTTGACAATATTAATTCTGCCTGTCCAAAAGTACGGACGATCTTTTCATCTTCTAAGGTCTTCTTTAATTTCTTTCTTTAGTGTTCTGTAGTTTTCACTGTAAAGGACTTTCACTTTAGTTAGGTTGATTCACAAGGTTTTTTTTTTGTTTTGTTTTGTTTTGTTTTGTTTTGTTTTGTTTGAAACTATTGTGAATGGGATAGTTTTCCTAATTTCTCTTTCAGAGGATTCATCACTGATGTACAGAAATACATTTGATTTATGGATGTTGATTTTATATCCTGCTATTTGCTGAATTTATTTATGAGTTCTAGAAGTTTCCTGGTGGAATTTTGGGGTCCTCTAAGTATAGAATCAAATAGTATTTGTGTCAGCAAATAGTGATAGTTTGAATTCTTCTTTTCCTATTCCTATCCTTTTTTTTTTTTTTTTTCATCATCTAGCTCTGGCTAGAGTTTCAAGGACTATGTTGAATAAAAATGGTGAAAGAGGGCATTTCTGTCTTGTCCCAGTTTTTAGAGGGAATGCTTTCAATTTTTCTCCATTTAGAATTATGTTGGCCTTGGACTTATCATAGATAGCTTTTATAATGTTGAGGTATGATCCTATTATTTCTAGTTTTTCTAGTGTTTTTAACATGAAAAGGTGCCTTATTTTGTCAAATGCTTTCTCCGCATCTATTGAGATTATCATATGATTCTTATCTGTCTATTGGTGTGATGAAGTATGTTTATTGATTTCCATATGTTGAACCAACCTTGCATCCCTGGGATGAACTCCACTTGATAAGGGTGCACTATCTTCCTAATATGTTTTTGTATGCAATTTGCCAGAATTTTATTGAGAAGCTTTGCATCTGTGTTCATTAGAGATTTTGGTCTGAAGTTTTCTTTCCTTGATGTGTCTTTATCAGGTTTTGGTATTAGGGAGTTACTAACCTCATAGAATAAGTTCATAAGGGTTCCCTCCTTTTCTATTTCATGGAATAACTTGAGGATTATTAGTATTAGTTCTTCTTTGAAGGTCTTGTAGAACTCAGCTGAGAATCAGTCTGGTCCTGGGCTTTTCTTGGTTGGTAGGAATTTCATGTCATCTTCTATTTCATTGCTTGAAATTGATCTGTTTCAATTGTGTGTGTCCTCCTGGTTCAGTTAGGGCAGATAATGTGTCTAGAAATTTGTTGATGTTTTCAAGATTTTCTATTTTATTGGAGTAAAAATATTCAATTAGTTTCTAATTATTTTTTGTATTTCTATAGTTTCTGTTGTAATATTTCATTTTTCATCATGGATGTTAGTAATTTGAGTTTTCTCTCTCCTCTTCATTAGCATGGCTAAGGGTTTATCAGTTTTATTTATTACTTCAAAGAACCAACTTTTCACTTTGTCAATTTTTTCAGTTGTTTCTTTTGTTTCACTTTCATTGATTTTAGCTCTGAAATTATTTCCTGCTTTCTACTACTTTTGGTGTTGATTTGCTCTTTCTTTCCTAGATCTTTGAGATGTAATGTGAGGTCATTCATTTGTTGACTTTTTATTCTTTTAATGCATAAACTCAATGCAATGAAGTTTCCTCTTAGCACTGCTTTCATAGTGTCCTAGAGATTTTGATATATTGTATCAGTGTTCTCATTTACCTCTAAGAATTTTTTTATCTCCACCCTAATGTCTTCTGCTATCCATTGTTAATTCAATAGCATATTATTTAGTCTCCAGGTGTTGAAGTAGCTTTTATTTTTTATTTTATCATTGATTCCTAGTTTATTCCATTATGATCTGATAGAATGCAGGATAGTATGTTGTTTTTTTTTTTTTCTAAGAGTTGCTTTGTGGCATAACATTCGTCTATTTTAGAGAAATACTCATGTGCTGCTAAGAAGAAAGTGTATTCACTTGTTGATGGATGAAATATTCTATGTATGTCTGTTAAGTCTAAATTATTTATTGTATTATTGAGTTCTATAGTTTCATTGTTTAGGGTTTGTTTGGAAGATCTATTCAGTGGTGAGAGAGGTTTGTTAAAGTCACCCAGTATTTTTGTGTTGTGGTCTATTTGATTCATGTATCTTCTCCTTTAGCAGTAAGGATCCAAGGTATTACAGCTTCTACCCTATACACTTATAGTGTCCCTGCAGGTTTCCAATACCTCACCTTTACGGGGGAGATCAGAACTAACAGGACCCAAGGCAAACAACATTCGGCCTTAAACCAAATAGTCACTATTAAGACATTTACAGTTTGTAGAATTTTTGTACAGAAATGGTGTGTTCAATTATTATCTATAATATAGGCAATTGCAAAAGTTCTTCTGCTTCTAATGGTGGACAGGAAGGGGTGTGGGATGAGATGTTAGTAAGGCAGGAGGTGAGAATACAGAGGTATTAGAGATCATAGGAAGTGTGAAAGAGAAATCAAATGAAGTTGGCTGTTGGCAAGAGAAAAGAGAAAGAGACTGTTGGGAGAAAGATAAGTCAGAGGAAAATATAGAGAGAGGAGGAAAAGCAGAAAAAGAAAAAAAATGTAAAAATAAATGCTAAAATAGTATAAATGAAAACTGTATTATACTATTCAAACATCCCAGTCCTCAGTAACCTAATGCATGAAAAGTACTTGGTTTCACAAATGTTGGGGATGTGATGGTGAGGGAAAGAAGGAAAAAAAAATCTCGAAGGAAAATTGAATGATTTTTTCTGTTTGAGTTTAATATCTTCTCTCTTCCTTTCTCATCCAATAGGTGGGTTTGTCTAGAGTTTGCTGGTATCTCCACCCTAAGGATGGTGAAGGATACTAGGGTGACAGGGTTAGTCCTGGAGGCAGAACTCCTAGAGGTGGGGCATAGCAATTGCTGGTCCCTGTTGGAAGACTGCACCTCAGAAATCTTCTTTGGGGTCCACTCATATAATGTGGGTGCCTGGTTGTAGCCCCTTACATCACCTGTGGACCCCACAATTCCTGGTCTCTAATTTAGTCTTTAAACTGTATCTCTCTTGCCCCCACCCTTTCTACTACCCCATCAGGAACCTCTCTCTCCAGAGGTCCTGGGGGCTAATCACTGTGATCTGCATGCCTGTCATGGAGAGTTGTTTTATATCAGGCAGATCAGGACAAGGCATTGAGAGCTGTGGGTCAGCCACATTGCTGTAAGAACCGAGCCTTGTTGGTGGCAGGAGGGGGGGTTGGGAGATGGTAGGTACCTTAATGTTGGACTTCTAGGCCCTGGCCAGTGTTCCAAGATGGAAGTTGGCCCAACTAATGATAGCAATAGTAGTAGCAGAAGTAACCCGATATGGCAACGGAGGTGTCCCAAGAAGGAGGCAACCACTTTCAGAGATGGGGCAGCAATGGCAGGCTGTGCGGTGACATTGGATGGCCTGTTCAAAAATGCAGCACTGTGGCATGCGGTGCTGTGGTGAGTGTCTGTCTCCTGGCCCTGTCCGGTAACCCCAGGTGGAAGGTTCCTATCAAGGGGGCTGTGGCAGGGTTTTCGGTATCCCAAGATGAAGGCAGCCTCAGGACCCCCACGTTGGTAGATGGGTTCCAGTGAGGTGGGGTCTGCAAGGCTGGACATCTGCCTGCCACGAAGGTCTGGGCAGGCCTGACTATTAAATGTTTCTGTTGAAAAATCTGAGACTCTATAGTAAGTGGTTCCATCATTTTGCTTGTCTGCCCAGGGGACTATTCATCTCTGAAGCCCAACAACTTTACTAGAACATAGCTTCGTATTCACAGTTCCAGGACTATTTTCCATGCTACGTGGAAAGAGCTTTTCATACAGAGATACAAATAGGCTGATTTTAGAAAAAAAAAAAGCTTAAATTATAAATTTATAAAAATGTAAGTGTTCATTATATTAATGCCACTTATTAAAATTTTATTGTTTTTAATAGTCCGTGGCTACTTTATGATTTTTACTTTATAAATGGATAAGGTCTATATACAGAAAGAGTTGGCATATGGTTTTATATTTATCCATGCTTAAGTAAAATTATGATAAATAATTGAGGCCACAAAATGTCTGTTTATTATTTGGGGCTTCTCTGAAGTCTCCAATTATGCTTATTTTGTATCACTTTGATCTATTATTTAGAGTTACTGCTTTGTCTCTAATTCTTTTGAATTCTGAACCCTTTGTTTACTCTTAATTTCATTGGGATTTCTCATTTATAATTTTCATGGCTCTTAAGTGTCCTCTACAGCACTTTACTCCTCTTTGCTTCTTCGAGCTCTGTCATGATTTTAATGACTGTATTTCTTATTTCAATGTTCTGTCTCATCTTCTAATCTTCTTTCCACTTTGGGAGAGAGGACATTTAAGTCCATTGGAATCTGAAGCATGGTACTCTTCTAGTCTAAATCTTCACAAAATGTATCTTTATAAAATGTTTCTCTCTGTTCATATTTTGGAGGTTATGATCTCCTTCCTAATGATGCTTTATTAGCAGGAACTCATTGTGGCCTGGTTTATGTGACTATACACATGTTATTCAAGCACTCCAGAGGTATTAAGTCTGATTTTTATGTCAATTTTTTAAAAATGCATACATGCATTAAAGCAGACCATAGTTAAAATTATTCAAGAATTTTTTTCTTCTACAAACTTTTTGCTTCTGTCCAGGGTACAGCCCTTTGAAAGTTTAAATTTTCAGCATCTTGACTTCAAGCTGCCCACATCACATGGCCTGTTTTGTTTGACTATTAAGACCAGGTACCTTAGTTAGTGAGACCAGCATTCATCTCCCTGGCACAGCATTACCTTAAGCTTACTGCTTACTTCTCGGGTTTTCAGTATCTCTGCCTGCCCTATTTTTGATCTGAACTAATTTATTTTACTTTGTTAGAGTTTGGTTATGTATTAAGTTGATTTGTTATACATTTTTCTAGGATTCCAGGTATTTTCTTTTTTGTAGAAGGAAGCTTTTTCATTCTATTTAAATAGATGAAGTGTGAGCTCTTAGAGATTTTTATTAGACTGTTAAATTCTCTTAATTAATATTTTACTTAGAATTTATTGTCTTGGTTTAGAAGTGAAGTAGGCTTAAAATTTTAATTTCTTGTACTTTCATTTGGTTTTGTAACCGAGGTTATAGTAGCTTCTAGATGAATTGGGTGGCTTTCATTTTTTTTTCTATTTTCTAGAATGATGTATATAACATAGAGATATTTTATTACACAAATTTTTAGTAAAATACTTCTTATCAAGTATTCTAAGTCAGAATTTCCTGACTGTGAATAAGGGATCTTTCATCTCCACCATTGCTGCTTTTCTCAGGATTTGTTCCTCTTCTATCAATTTTGGCATTTTAACAAAATCACCTACTTCATCTTTGCTTTCAACTGTATGCACATATTTCTCCATAATATCTTTATTTAATTGTTTTAAACCCTATTCTGTGATACTTTGATTTTTTTTTTTTTTTTGGTCTCTTCTTTCTTCTGTCTGGATCATTCTATCAGTCTTTTAGAGGTTTCTCTGTCATAAATCTTTTCAAACCAGCTCTTTGTTTTGTTCTCTATTAGAGAACTTTAAACATTTTGGTTGTGAAGATTCTTCTCTAGATGTAAATGCAAAATATCATAAAGCAAATTGAGGATGTTTTTTACTTGTAGATAGTACTCCAGACCAATGGGATTTCCTTCCTGTTATGACAAGTATTTTCATTTGTTGAGCCCTCTCAAACCTGCTTATCTCCTAAGTCACCTATGGCTGTGGCTATGGCTATGAAGGAAAAAACACTTACTGTGGCTTGGATATGATTTGAACATGTTTCCCCAAACATTCATGTGCTGGAAGCTTGGTTTCTGGTGTGGCAATGTTGAGAGGCAGTGAAACCTTAAAGAGGTGGAATCTTCTGGGAGGGAATTAGATCGCTGCAAGCATTACCCTCAAAACAAACTAAGTAGTTTTTGAGATGCCAGTTAGTTCCCCCAAGAGTGGGTCCTTATGAAAAAGCAAGTTGGCCTCAAAATATCTCTTTCTGTCTCACCAGATGATCTCTCCCTCTCACATGCTCTCTCACCATTATGCCATCCACTAGAGGCTAAAAAGAAAAAAAGGGGGAGGGCCACCTGATCTTGGACTTTGAGCCTCCAAAGACCTTAGTAAATAAAACTTTTTTCTTTATACATAACCCAACCTCAAGTACTTTGTTATGGCAACAGAAAACAAATTAACACACTTCTAGAATGCCCAAATTATCTCTGAGTTGTCTATGCAACATGTATATTCCATTAGTCACCACATCATGACAAGTAACAGTCTCCCTAATGTCTGTCAAGAAACATTTTTGATTGTCATAACCCCGGAGGGATAAATCACATTCTCTAAGAAAACAAAAACATCATTTCTACTTACAATAATAAAATACATTCTTGTAGAGAAAGCCCTGCATACACTTACTAGGTGAGTTGTTTTTCGGTTTTTTGTTTGTTTCCTTATTTTAAAAAATGAAAAAAAGATACAAATCCAAGGGAACTCTTTCTGAAATTTTTTATAGGCACACTAAAACTAAAATTAAAGCCATAGATTTAGTGTTTAAAGTGAACATAGAAATCGAATACTGCATTGAACTCACGTTGCAGGAATTCTTGGCCTGGAGAATTGACACATAAAAGATGACACAATGAGAACCAGAACTCGCTCAAATTACTGATTACAGCCTGAGAATGAACTTTTCCCCCCTTACTGATAAGACTCAAGAAAAGGATCAGAATTTTCCAAAACTACACACTAAGTAGGAATGGTGTGAAGAAGGGAGGATGGAGAACAGGAAGTGCAAGGGGAGAAACAGAATTCACAGGAAGAATCTCACAAATCGACTTTAACAAGGGAAACATGAATTTGAGAACACTGAGTTGCCACATGATGAAGAAAGGGAACTGACTATTTTTATTCATGTCAGTTTTGTAAATGAGAGCCAAAGTTCCCACTTGTATTTTATTATGCATATTGTTTACTATTGGGATTATTGTTGTCACTGTTGACACAATGGCATGTTTACTTTCAAGTTATCTTTGCAGTTTTGGAGAATGGGGTACAACAAAGAAGGCAAACAAAAAAACAAGTCTTAACACTTCTATTTAGTCATAGATGGACAAGATATCTTTATTTTGTTTATTTATTTTTATGTGGTGCTGAGGATCGAACCCAGTGCCTCACATGTGCCAGGCAGGTGCTCTACCACTGAACTACAACCCCAGCCCCTTGATACTTCTTTTGCTAGGTAAGGTTAACTCACACCAGTACTTTCCATCTCTCACATTTGAAGTCAAGAAGGAGAGGGAAAAAAATGTAACAATTTAATTTAAACTCAGAGCCTAATCATCAATGACCTTTAAACTCTGAAACCAGCACTGCTGCCCACCTGCTAAATGTAATTATGAAATTTGATTTCCTATACATAGTATGCAATGAAACTGTTTTAATTGACACTGATATATATTTGTAATAACTTCTATATAAATTAAAAATCAATGCCAATTTCAACTCTCTGGGTAATTTTTTTTATTGAATAGATAAAAATTTCACAGGAATTCAACAATTCAATGGCAAAACAATACATAAAACAAAACAATAAATCTAGCACAGCACTCAGGTATCCTACATATAGAAAAACTCTCTAGGCTACAGGGCTTATGAAGCCCAATGGGCAAACTTTACAGATCCTAAGTTCACTTTAGAAATTAAAGAGATTTCTAAAATGTTATGGTAGGTAGAAGGCCCTGAATCATTTCCACATTTTCTCTACTCCTAGCCTCAGACTAAACCACAAGCACATCTCTGCTTCCTTCTTTTTTCTGAGACCTTTGTGTTCTGCCTTAAATGAGACCCAGCTGAGGATAATGCAGTAGGCTTCAGTATAGTCAGATGAGATCCCTACATTCAGATAAGCACATGTGAGGCCCAGTTCTGGGGGCCATGCTCAATTGGACTGCATATCCAGAATATCATTATATGTGGACTCTATGCACGAAGGTACATGCATGTAGGTGTGCACACGCACATGCGAGTGCACACACACACACACACACACACACACACACACCCCACTGAGTGGTGAAAGAGCTGCTCTAGAGGCTGTTTTACTGGGCATTTGGCATTTATGTGTAAGAAGTTCACAATGTCTTTCATCACCAGTGAGGGGGACTGCATTGTGCTCTGGACACTCGATATTTCAGAGCACCAAGCAAATTGGAAACAAAGCACTCCACAAAAGACAGCCAGCCCCTTTCAGTGCATTCACTTAAGCTTTTCCTTCCTCAACTGCTGGCTAGAATTTAACAGGATTTTGCAGACAGCAAATGCTGCAGATTGGAAAAGCTGTCAAAGCCATTATTTCCTTTTTCTTTTCCATGTTGATTTCATCTGAGACTGAATATATCAGAAATGATGCCTGTCACATCTAGACTTCACCTTTCTATACAATTTTTTAAAGTATCCCACATTGTCATCAGGCCACCTGGAACTGGGTCCTCTATGAATTCCCATATGCATACAATCATCAGACCCAGTGGTTGAATATCATGGTATCATTTAAAGGTCTGTTTTCTAGGAGTCTCAGCCAGAGAGTGTTTCTCATAATGAGAAAAATGAAAGTGTGCTTTTGTCAAAAAGAAAAGAAATATAAGCGAATTTTGTAGCAATAGAAATTATACTCAGGTAGATTAGGAAAACTTATACACACTAATTATGTTCCAATTTTTATAATCTATATTTGTATTTGTATTTCTATTTTATCTACATATTTTTATAGAGAAGACTATATATACATATATTTTGTGTCTATATGTAATACAAAAAGACATATATATACTTATATACACACTTATATACAAGAAGACTTTAACAATAGCATGGCGAGATATATGCTTTTATTTGCTCTTCACTTATCCATATTTTTGAAGATTTCTAAATTAAATTTGCACTGCTTTTGCTATAAAAATATTTTTTAAACTGGCACAAGAGGAGCTATAAGAAGAATTCATAGGGCACTTGAGTCTCCTCACATAGGCCCAGAAGACTCAAATAAACAGAAGGAAATGCACAATTGTATATAAGTAAACATACACAAAGCCCAGGAAAATAGAGCTGAGCCTGTGAAAATAGCAGAGCTGGAATCGCCTCCCCAGAATATTTATATACATCCACAAAGATATTTATATAAACTTGCTGTCCGAGACTTCCCAATGCTACTCTCTTGCCATTGGTGTCGGCCTGGTGGCCCCAGCAGAGCCTCTTTTACAACCCTGCTGTTGAGTACTTTAACCTTGCTCTGACATCTAAATTCAAATAGCAGTGAATTACAACATGGGGAATCTTCTCCAGTAACAGCTCAAAAAACAAAAAGCCACCAAACTTTTCCAAATGTCATCATATTTTAAGAGAAATAAGGGGCCAGGGGAGAAGAGGGACTGGTTAAAACCAAACAACAACAAGAAAAAAAAATTCCTTTCTTTCAAGCCAAAAGCACTAAATTGTAACCGCCTTGTAAATCCCTACCAATTTGTGCTCCATGTAAATCTCAAACAGGAGTCATCTTAGTGAACCCTCCCTTAGAAAGTGGTTGCCAGGATGTTTATAGAATCATTACTGGTAGGTTTTTCTCTGTGGGAAATGTTTCAGTTGCAGCTTCATTCTTTGGGGAGGCAAAAATGTATTTCAAGAAGCAGTAGCTTTTTCATATTAAAAAAAAAAAAGACTTTAGTTCAGATCATAATTATGTTCTCACAAAGCAATTGAGAAATGAGATTTTTTGGGGGGTAGATCAATGGCTTTATCCAAGCAACAGCTCATGAATAAATCTCTTTTTAAAGATCTAAAATTTGACACAAGCTCATTATTAAAAAAGTATTCAAATAACTAAGTGTATAGCTTTAAGGGGAAAAAACTGGCACATAGTTCTAAAGCAGAGCTGCATTCTCAATGATATATCTTTTTATTTTTTTAATTATTGAGAAAGAACATTTTTGGTTAGAGATCTGTGAGATCACTTTTCCAGCAGATATTTCAACTGTAACAAAATAATGCAACACTAATCTGTAAGACTTTTTCAGTAATAGATGTTTTTCCTCAGTAAATCAATGCAAAGGCTAATTGGGGTGGAAGGTGACTATCTCTCGTGGTTATAAATACATTTGCATTGCTATCAATCTTTTCCACCACCAATGTTAAACGAGGCTGAACAACCTAGAGGGGAAAAAAAAAGAAAAAAAAAGTTCAAATTTAGCACATAGTAAATGCTGCCATCAAGTGGCCAAACAGAGAGTTGCACTAGGAAAAAAATTAAGTTGTCAACTGAATTAGAACCAACTTTGAAGTCCATGGGGTATGTTTGAGGGACGAGGAATGGTTTCTCTAAGGATAACCTGATGCTTTTACACATTAGATGATGGAGGAAGACTTCTGTGAAACTCACTAAAGATTGTCCCTATGTCTCTATAATTCATTTTGATATTAACTTATTTCTATTTTTCATGATAGAATTAAAGTATGATACAGAGGTAAGAATCACAGAAGTACATAATTGTTTTTAATCAACAGATTTTAATGATCTTCTTGAGAAACCAATGTTTCTTTCATAATTACAAATTCAAAGTATGGAGTCCAAGTTAGGGTATTTATTCTTAAAGACATTCTAAACAATGCAGGTAATTAAATAGCTAATCATGGCTCAGTGAAGGAACATTTTAAATATATCACTCATGATTAATAGAGTTTTGGAAGCTGGAAGAAAGTTCTGAAATTTTAGTGGTGTAAAGTCTCACAGAATACTCAACTGACCACCTGCAACAACGTCACTTGAAGTGTTTCTTTTAAAAATCAGATCTTCTCGGGCTGGGATTGTGGCTCAGCGGTAAAGCACTCACCTAGCACCAGGGGACCCAGGTTTCATTCTCAGCACCACATAAAAATAAAGGCATTGTGTTGTGTCCATCTAATATATATATATATTCTTTCTCTCTCTCTCTCTCTCTCTCTCTCTCTCTCTCTCTCTCTCTCTCTCTCTCTTAAAAAAAAATCAGATCTTCTCATTGACCCATTGAGTCAGAGTCTCAAGGGGGAAAGGGACCAGGAATGGGATTTTCAACAAACCCCACAGGTGACCTTCTGTCAATTTATGGTTTAAGAACCACCTCTTTTTTACCAAAATTTACAAATGAGAGACTAAAGTAAACTTATTTTATTAAGATTTCAAATCTAGGAATAGAGCAAAAGTAGAAGCCAGCCTTCCTGCCCTACAATCCAAAATGCATTACCTTGTACTGTGTGGAATGTGAGGCTCCATTTTAGGTCTCAGAATCCTTGCTCTAGGGCTGGGAGCTGCTGATTACACACAGTAGAGGCACTTCTTAAGTTCTATCTCATGGGCTTTAAAGATGAAAAACAAAAGGTGCTAAGTCATTAGAAAGCAGGTGTAACAATATTGAGTTTTCTTTTACTATTCATCACCTTTAAAACTATTAATAATCTGACTTCCTGTTGAAGGCAACAGTGTAAATTTTTCTGTTCCTCTGGCATGAAACCAAACAAAAGCAAGGCGGAAAAATATAAGTCAAAACATGAACTAAGTGTAGTAGATTTTTGGCCCAAAGAAAGGCACAGTTATTCCTTCTATTATGGATTCACACTCTTTCACAATGTGACTTCGCCATCCCTTGAAATTGGACTGGTCCCTTGACTTGATTTGACCAATGGAATATAGCAGAAGCCATACTGTGTGTCCTCCTGGCCTCGGCCATCGGGGACCTTGCAGCTGCTCTCCCTCTTGGAGCACTGAGGTTACCATGCTGTGAAGACCCAGCGTGAAAGACAACGTGGATAGTGAAGACAGGCATTATATTATTCGGATGCAGCCATTCCTGTTGAGCCACCACCTGACCACAGCCATAAAAACAAACTTGCAGGTGGGACAAGCAAAACCAGCCAGCCCACCAACAGAATTAGGCGAAGTATTAAATTGTGGTTGATTTAAGTAATTTTGAGTGGTTTGCTACATAACAGTAGACAATATGCTAAGAAACAACTACCTCCCCAAACCACAAAATATGAAGACACAACCACAATGCTAAACCACAACTGCTGTTCAGTACAGGGGGGGAGTCCTTGAGGGGCATGAGCTCAGTGGGGTGTAAACCAAGTAAGACATTTATCACAGTGGGGAATTTGGCAAGACTAACCGAATCACCCTTTGCCAGAGAGGCCAACTTGGTTGAGCATGGAGTTGGTACAACCCTCAGTAAGCCTTGTTTCATACCACAGAGAAACAGATATTGCCAGGCTGAGTAAGAAAGCACACAGCTATACCAGCTGTTCAAGAGAGCTGTGTGGGTAAATCAGGGTGGTAAAGGTGTAATCAGTGAGCAGCAGCTCTGCAGAGAAGCAAGGGAAAGACCTACCAAAAAAGGAAGGGTGGAACTATATACCCCTGTGACCTCTGGTGCATATGACAGAGAGAACCCATATTTATTTATATTCCAAGGGTAAAATACTAGTGAGAATGTACTCCAAAGCCATGTTCTAACATTCAAACTGCCTGCTGCACTGTTTAATCCCCTTCTATATTGTCCATCATCAAATGGCTAATTCCAGTGCGCATTAAAAATGAGTAATAAACAGAAAAAAAGAATCAGCCTGAGGCTTCTATGAAGATAGTAACAAAAACCTAAAGAAAAGAATATGGCAAACAGAAAACAGACATAAAAATACACAAGACTATAAAAAATCAGGCAAAAGAATTAATACACAACTCTGGCACACACACACAAAATGTATTCTTTAAATAAAAGGAATATTAATTATGAATGTCTGAAATGAGTTCAGACAAGACATAATAGGACTCAAGGGAAAAGATCAGAAAATTCAGGTAATCAAAAGTGACATGTCAGAGTCAAAATAATATATATAAGAGAAAAATTAAAATATTAGATAAATAAAGGCTACATTAGAGGCATCAACAGGAGGAAAAATAAGCCATTTCTGAAAAACACAGAACTAAAAAAAATTCTTAAGGTATCGAGGGAAAATTACTATTAGAACCAAAGGAAATCCATTGGTGCATAACTGACATTCCTAAGAGCTATAATAGAGTAGATATTCAAAAGTAAAATAAAGAAAATTGTCCCAAAACAAAGGGAAAAATCAAATGTATAGATTATATGTACACATTTATCAGGGGAATTTCCTATAGTACCGAGCATGTAACCCGGTAAAGCTAACTGTGGGGGACAAGAAAGAATTTTCCTGTGTAAAAGAATAAAATCTGGGCTGGGGATGTGGCTCAAGCGGTAGCGCGCTCGCCTGGCATGTGTGTGACCCGGGTTCGATCCTCAGCACCACATACCAACAAAGATGTTGTGTCCACCGAGAACTAAAAAATAAATAAATAAATAAATATTAAAAATTCTCTCTCTCTCTCTCTCCCCTCTCTCACTCTCTGTCTATAAAAAAAAAAAAGAATAAAATCTGCTGGTAGTGACATGGGCCAAATTATGTTATGATGTGTATTGTGTGCATGTACAAATGTGTTAACAAATCCCATGATTATGTACAACTCTAATGCACCAATAAAAAAATGTGCGGAAAAAAATTAATTTTTTTAAATCAAATCTGGCTGAACTCAAACTTTACAAAAAAAAAACACTAGAAAAGGCAAGAGAGCAATGTCTATCAAGTCTTCAAGGAAGGGAAAAATAAAAACCAAGAATGTACAAATTAAACAAATTATTTCAAATATAAAAGTAAAATGATTTTGTAGTAATCAGGACAGGCTAAACATTCACTATATTAAGACCATACATAATGTCCCCAGACCTAGTTCTTTCCCTGGGTCTGGTTTTATAAATGCTGGTGATAAATCCAATCTGATTTATAATATGATCATTCTGTATGACCATATTATGACTACGATTCTATGTTATCTTGATCCACCTTTTGACAAATGACAATATAGCTAGTAGAATAACTTGCAAATAATCAATGCTAAGTTGCAGACTTGTCTAAAGAACATGTAAACAAAATAGGAAAATTTTGTTACTACCAGTTGCCATTAAATGTATTGTAAAATTACTGTTTTTATTTTCTAGAAAAAAAGTAATATGAAGTATAGAAGCAATCAGGGTCATAATTTCTTTGAGATCTTCTTTAAGAGAACTACTATAGTATAAAATCAGAGGTGAATGGAGAAATCATTGAAGAGACACTATCCAACCATAAGAAGTATAAGTAGAACAAAATGTAAATGTTACACACCACAGCAATTTAGAAATAGTAATAAAGTTCACTTTAGGTAACATGAGGTAGGGAGAAGTGGGAAGGGAAGATAAAGTGGGAGCACATTCATCTTGGCACCTCTTAAAAAGGGAGTCAAACAATGTTGGATCCTAAGGTGGAGCACCTTAAACCATGATTCCATATGTGAACACGTGGAAACTTAAGAGCATCTCAGGCCATATCACAAATAAAAAGTATTAAAAACTAGATGCATGTAATTAAAAAGCAACAAGTTTTAAGTCTTCAAAAGATGTCATCAAAACACTAAATGTAGCTGGGAGTGGTGAGGCATGCCTGTAATCCCAGCAATTTGGGAGGCTGAATCAGTAGGATCACAAGTTCAAAGCCAGCCTCAGTAACTTAGTAGGCCCTAAGCAACTTAGTGAGACTCTATCTCAAAATTTAAAAATTAAAAAAAAATGGGGGCTAGGAATTAGGCTTAGTGGTAAAGTACCCCGGGGTTAAATTCCCCAGTACCCAGATAATAATAATAACAATAATAATAATAAATAAAAATAAAGAATACCACTGAATGTCAAAGAAGAAAAAAATATCCTTTATGTATATATTGAATCTCTTCAAAATAGACCAAAAGAGGAAAATTTTTTCTGTATCATAGGATGATTCTAAAAGGTTTTTTTTTAAATGGTAAAAATAGACCAGTAAATAAACAGAAAGACCAGTAACTGAGACTCAATAAGCTGTAGACCCTCTTTTTTGGTGAGGACAGTGAAGCCCACTGCTGCCTAAATAAGGTATACCACCCACGATTCAAAAATCAAAATTCAGCAAGCTATCATGGTAAGCAACAGACCAATCTCAACATACCTCACTGCCTCGTTCAATATTAATGCAACATTTCCCACCTTTTAAAAAACTTTTCCACAATATTCATACTTATAAGTCATTATAAACTAAGAATTTAGATAAACCTATTCTCAACTTTTTGGAGATTATTTTTTTAAAAAAATCTGTGTTGTAGGGTGGCTTTTACAAAAACACTGCTACCTTTTTTTTTTTCTTAGCAGAATTTTTGCTAAACTACTTTTATTCAGTGACTCAAGTCACTTTTTTATTCTAGAGAGAAGAAACAGGACTGTCTGAAAGGTGGTGGTAACCCATTGAGTTTTACATTCTTTCACATTTGCATGATTTTCACAATATGCTTCAATGATTCAAAAATCTTCTCATGTGGTCTAAGAACCTCCAGATAGCCACTTTCAAGTCCTGTAGTAAAAGGTACCCCCATTTTATTCCAAGCAACTCGGAGCAACTATAAAACTCATAGAAATTTTTAGCTGTTTCTGATGCTACAGGATCACAGGACAATGGGAATGGCTATCTATCTCATTCTCCACCAACCTGGGGGTGTCAGTTCTTCCTACTGAGGAGGTGATGACCAAAGATGACAATCTAGGTAACAACTTAGAACCAAACAGGAAGCTACCAGGACATGGTCCAAGGATATTTTCACAGGAAAGCAGCAAGCTCAACAGAAGACAGGATATAAGACTGGACACACTAGTAAGAAAATCTCAGCAGAAAATATCAAAATCTACATTCAGTGCCTAAGAGGAAGAAAAAATGCATTCATCTGACTTAAGTAAATAGAATTTTAACTAAAAGTGAATAAATAAAGTTAAATATACCTAATCATAAGCTCCTAGAATTAATATGTAAACTATAACATTTGAAAATGGACTCACTCTAATCACTAGAGTCGATCCACCAGGTGTGGGATAAGAGCTCAAGCAAATTAAAAAAAAAAAAAAAAAAAAAAAAAAAAGATATATCACCAAGAGAAGCTGCTCTCTCTTAGGTTCTTCTAGTAAAATGATCACACAGTTATTCACCCTGCTGTCACAAGTAGCTGAACCCTACCTAAACTTTTGAAGTGCGTGTCTTTGAGTGTTACCTGTGACGTTACCAGGGAACATCCTTTTCCTTGTTATCTGCTAGGACAGCTGACATGAATTGTGTACTTAAAGGAGGAGGTGGCTACAGAAGGAATGAAAGCAAAGACATGGGGAAAAAATGATGAGCAGTGAACTAACACATTCTCTCCTCGAAGTCTAGATGTGCCCAGGGTGAACAATTCACCTTTAAGCCATTAACTGTCTTAGTGGAATCACATGCTAGAGAAATTACCTATGCCTTAATTTCATGTAGCTCATCACACAAAAATGAGAAATCCAGCTGGACTTTCTGTTCATACTACGGAGGATTTCCCCTCTCCCAGGGGGGAGTTAAGAAGCTTTTGTTCTGAATTCCTAAGGAAAGTGGCAAACAATGATCATAATGACAGCATGGATTCCTATGTGTGCCAAGCGTCCTCACACACATATTATCTCGTACATTCCAAGAGCAAAAGAATTCAAGGGCTTGAAAAGGAAATGGGGTTTTGTTCTAAGGGATGAGGTTGGGGGTGGACTAGAAAACAATTGGAAAGCTCTAAGTTGGGGGAAATGGCTCTGGTTCTTGTTCAGAAGAGACCACTATTTCCTTTCCAACACAGTGTCCTGGTGGGGTTGAGCATGACAAAAATGACTCATAGGAGCTGGCCTTAGGTACTACAGAAAATTTTCCACTGATTTTGTTGTTCATAATGGAAATGATGGCTCTGAACAGCAGATCCACCCACAGTTAAATGTTCCAAGTGGGCAAGAGACAGTGAGCAGGGTCTGATGGAGCATGCTCAAAGAAGACCAGAGCCCTCACCCCAGATTTTTGGCCAGATTGAGTTTTCAAAGGGCAGGGGGTGGCCTTTCCAATCATAACTGACATTGGGTATCTTGCTAACCTATGTGTACAGGGACTTAGCTTGAATTTGATTTAGAAAAATAAAGCAATATGACATGTCTTGCACTTGAGTGTTACAGAACAAATACATCTCTGCCTCGTTTGTTTCACTTCCTCCATCATAGTCAACACAAGCTTTCCTTCAGCACAAATGAACAGTTCTCAAATAGTATCTGCATTGAATTCAGCTATTACCCAGGGTTTTTAGTGTTCTGTCATTCTGTTAATACTTTGCCCACAACATGGCTTCGGTATAAATTTATTGAAGTTGAGAAATATCGTCTAATAGCAGTTAACAGATGAAATACATGTGAGGATGGGACAGGAGCCTGAATTCAAAGCCAACCACTGAGACTTCTCATTGGTTTTCTCAGCTTGACTATGGTGGAGGTGAATACCTCAATGTCCCTGGTAGGCATTTCTTTTTCTAAGCTAGCCCCATCTATATGCAGTGGCTCAAACGTGTTATGGACAGTGAAAACTGTCATAGTCTTCCCATAAGCAAAGATACCTTCTTTAGATTTTTATATCTTGCAGTTGGCTGAACAATGGCCCAAAGATGATTGCACCTTAACACTCAGAACCTGTGTTGTTTTATATGACAAGGAACCTTGAAGATATGACTAAGTTAAGGATCTTGAGATATGATTAACCTGGATTATCCAGGTGAGCCAATGTCATCACAAGTGTCTTAAAAAGAAAGTTAGGAGATCAAAGGGAGGAAAATTTATGTGGTCCTAGAGGCAGACATTGGAGTAAAGCAGTGATAAGACAAGGAACATAAGCAGCTTCCAGAAGCTGGAAAAAATAAGGAAGAGATTCTCCCCTGATCTCCAGAAAAACTCAGCCCTGCCTCTACCTGATTTTAGCCCAGTAAAAGTGATTTCAGACTTCTGACTTACAAAAATGAAAGTAATACATCTGTATTGTTTAAAGCCACAGATTTTGTAGTAATTTATTACAGCAGTAATAGGAAACTAATTCGTATCTCTTCTTTTCCATGTTCAGATAACTTGATAATTTAAATTGAGTATTTTTAAATAGCTGGCCTAAGACTTAAACTGGTCTAATAGTTTACTTTTTCTATTTATATTTTTAAATTCATGCATTTCAGCCCAAAGAGAGAGAACAGAATCCATCTACAATGATTACAATAAAAACATGGAGTACCCACACGCTCAAACTTCCTTACATATCTGATCTAGTATAATTCTTACCATCACTCTGAAGAATGGGTGGTTGTTTCCCAGTATCTTACAGAAGATGAATCAGGTCAGGAGATGAAGTAATTTCCTTCTCCCAACTCTCATGGAGTCATGTGGAGCCAGCTGGGCTCTCTGGCAGCCTCTGCATTCCCTCAGCACCCAGAGTTATGCCTGGTGCAACCCCATGTTCACAGGCCCACCCCTTCAACAGCTGTAAGGGTAGGAACTATGTTTCATTTCTCTACAACTCTATGGAGTGGCTGGGAAACACTTGAGGCTCAATATATGTGGCTAAATGTATGAATTTGTTAAGTTTTTTTATTGTGTTTTGTTTGTTTGTTTGTGACAGGGTCTCACTAAGTTGCATGGGGCCTCACTAAGTTGCTGAGGCTGGCTTTGAAATTTAGTAAGAACAAAATGTATGCATTTTGTAAATAGTTCCTAAAAGGATGCTGGCAACCTTTACGGGTTCATGCTATCTAGATATGATGTTAGGGATCTTCTGGTTTTCCCATAAGTTCTGTGACCCCAGCTAGTCTTTTAAATTAGGAACAAGCCTTCATTGCATATTTCAAATTCAGGGAATCACACAGGAAATTTTTTTTTTTAAAAAAAAAGCAACTCTGGTTCTTTTTTTCCAGTCGTCTTTAGCTAATGCCATAGCTAAATTCAAAATTACATAAATCTCTCCTCCTGAACAATCCTATAAAATCCTCAGGGTTTATCTAAGAAAAAAAATATACCATTTCTAGATAAAGTACCTACACTATTTTTTTTGACAACCTACCTTGCTGATAATGTTTTTAGTCATTAATTTCAAATTCAGGAAGAGGGAATTCAGCCATTTGTCATAGTCCTACAGAAGTCACACACGTTTCTGCTGAATCAAGCACAAGATAATGCTACACGAACCACTCAACTGAAACCCGTCACCTCAGCCACCCTACATTACTAACTATTAAAACAAAATGGGAATCGGTTTTTCAACCCAATAGTTTACCTAAAATTCTCTTCTAGGCAGATTTGCCCTTTATATTATGAATTTCATTTTGCTGTAAGCTCTTACATTTATATTACTGCTTAACATGCACTCTTCATAGAAATCTTCCCTAACAATTTCTACCTATATTTATTCATGCTGAGCATTCTGCTTAACTACTAGACTAAAATTCAGTACAGTTACCAGGGAAATAATAGTTCCTGTTATTTCAGAACTGTGAAGGTCAAACCAGTTTCATGCAAAGGGAAATGAAATGTTTTGTGTCTTTAGGCTGTGTCATATAATTTAAATACTTTCCTTACTGTTTGTGGCGGGGCCTTCCACTCTTGCCCATCTTACTGTCTTCATCTTGGTTCTCCGCTGCCACCTCTCCTACACCTTTTCAACTGAACAGGTTATTTCTAATGCTCTACAACCTATATGAATTGTGTAACATGTACAGTCATTAAAAATGACTTTTTTATCAAAAGTCAGGAAATTATATAGAATAGTTCTGAAGACTTATTTAATCAAGTAATTAATCCCTTAGATAATTTATTGGATTTTCTACACTAATTTCGAGGAGACAGATGATCCCATAGAGACGGTTTATTGGATTTTTGTTGTTGTTGTTTTTTGTTTTCTGTACCAGGGATTGAACCCAGGGGCACTTAACCACCAAGCTACATTGCTAGCCCTTTTTTTATTGTGTTTTGTTTGTTTGTTTGTGACAGGGTCTCACTAAGTTGCATGGGGCCTCACTAAGTTGCTGAGGCTGGCTTTGAACTCATGATCCTCCTGCCTCAGTCTCTGGAGTCACTGGGATTACAGGCATGTGCCACCATGCCAAATTTGTTTATTGGATTTCTAATAAAACTTGCACACAGTGCACAACATGAATCCAGCCCTGGTCTAAGTGGCCACTTTCCAAAGGAACATTATGGCATAGTAACTGCTTGGTTCTACACTGAGTTTTACCAGTCATTTGCCGTGTGAATCCAAGTAGGCTTCCTAAACTCCTCTGTTCGGCATTTAACAAGTTGAGTGCCCCATGATTGATTATTAGTTTTACTCCTTTTTTAATGGAATTGCCACAAAATGAGCCTAAGTAGAATTGTAAAATTCGAAATATTTTCTTCACTGAAAATACAGAGTGTGCTAAAACGAGACAAGGAGCACCATAGGGTGGCTAAGTATAGGAGGGGAAGTTTCACAGAACCAGGTATATGTCAAAATTTGGGACCATACAGGGTCAAGCAAAGCACAAGGCAAAGAGAACGAGCAAACTTAGATGGAGTTGGAAGCAGTATCAACGTAGGGGAATCCCATCTGTGGATTAGCATAGCAACAAATAAAATCCCAACTCTCTGCAGAGATGGGCATTTAAATGACCTTACAGTTGTCCATTCAGTTTCCTTTACCACTGCTCGAGTCACTGTCACATTTGAGATCAGTGTGCAAGAAAGAACTGAAGTTATAGCTAACTTTCTGAGAATTTCACATAAATCTCAGCTTACAAATTTCTTGTACACCATCTTATTACTGATAAACATGTATTTGTGTTACACATCAAAATATTATCCAACACGTGTTTTGCAATTGTAGTGGGCTGACTGGTGGCTCCCAGAACCTGAGGGTGAGCTTATTGGAAAAAAGGTCTTTGCAGATATAATTAAGTCCAGGAACTCAAAATGAGGTCATCTTGACTAAATAAATAGGCCTTAGATCCACGGGCGATTCCCTAGTTACAGACAGAAAAGGAGAAGACAAAGACCTAGAGAGGAAGGTTATATGAAGACAGAAGCATAGTAACAGGTTCCCAGATGAGCAGGCAGAGTGAAAGCTTGACTCAAAGTCCCAGAAGATAATGAAAGCATTAATTCATTTAGTAAATATTTTGTAGAAGGCCCAGAATTTGATGGGTGTGGTCCAATCAAAGACTATAAGCTGAGGTAGTAGGAGGTATTTCTGTGACTTGGAAACCATCTGAATATCTTGGGCTTAGCCTTTATATATATATATAAGAATTTTCCAACTTTATTTATAATAAATAAAAATAGAAAATGAATTAAATATCTAGCAAAAGGAATTTGGTAATAAATAATGGTATATCCAGCTATTGGAATGTAGGCAGTTGGGCTTATCCTTGACCTATGGGCAGCACTGCCATTTCCAGGTTTATTAATGAATGGACCTAACATCCTCCCTTGATCAGATAGCGTCAGGAGCCAAGGACATTCAGAGTCATCATTGGAGAAGGATGCCCGTGGCTATCACCATGAGTCAGTGCTGGATCTACAAGGCATTATCTCTTTCAGCATCAGCTGCTTCGCCCTATACGCAGCTGCCACTGCCTGGACTTTCCTTGGCCTTATAATGTGATGAAGATAAATTCAGGCTAAGATGTTTCTGACTTAAAAGTGTCACCATGTCTTTAACTCAGTATCTCCATTCCAGAAGGAATGACAATGAGAGAGCAATATTTTTGTCCAAAGGAATGTCTTTCTCAAAAACTCTCCTCTTTAAAACAAAATAAACTATAATGTGAAGAGAAATCATAACTACAAACTATAAATGTAGATATGCATACAGCCTCAATGATGAGCCATATTTAAAGAAATTTTTCAAGGATAGTGTTAGCCCCCATTGGGAAAGAAAAGTGAGAGCAGAGCCAGGATGACTCAAATCTCCAGCTGAGTTCACCTGCTGAGGAATGAAGTCAACAGCTCCAAGCTTGGAACGCCAAAGACTGGTTGTATGAGAATTCCTATAGCTGGTTTTGTTTTGTTTTGTTTTGTTTTTTGTTTTGGTACCAGGGATTAAACCCAGTGGTGCTTAACCACCAAGCCACATTCCCAGCCCTTTTTATATATCATTTTGAGTCAGAGTCTCACTAAATTGCTTAAGGCCTTGCTAAATTGCTGAGGCTGGCTTTGAACTTGCAATCCTTCCACCTCAGCCTCCAGAGCTGCTGGGATTGCAGGCATACACCACTGTCCCTGGCCAACACACTGTGGCAAAAGAGATGAAGCAAAGGAAAAAAACTGACACTGAAAGAAAAATCCATCTTTTGGGATGGGCAGAGAGAATAAAGATGGAGGATAATAAGCAGTTCTTGGTAACGTAAGAGAGGAACACTAAATCATGATGCAGAAATTCTTTGACATCGGAATTTTCAATATGACTCCAAATGGTATTCAGCCATATATGAGCAGCACCTAACCCACAACCCAGGGTTTATTCTCCATGGTATAAAGGCTAAAAAGTCAATATACTAAGGTAGCTCATTCCTGCAGCCCTTCACTGCATTTGCTCTAAAAAAAAAAAAAAAAAAAAAAAAAAAAAAAAAAACCAACAACCAGCTGTGCCACTGAGAAGTAATTTCTCAAACCTGTCGTATTTATCACTGACTGTGTTTCCTCTTACATTGTCTTGATTCCTGTTAGGGTTTGTTTTTTTTTTTTCTCTCCCATTTCTTATGGAGGTCTACCAGTTCACTATTTGTCTCTTTCTGCTATTTTATCATTTTTATTTGGCTTTCTCACTTCTTCTCCATGCTCTTATTTCAAAGGAGCATATTTTTCTTGACTTTTTTTTTTCAGCGCTGGGATTAAACCCAGGTCCTCGCACATGCTAGGCTAAATGTTCCATATCCCCAACTGCCACTACTACCACCACCATTACCTCTTTTTTATTCTCTCTTATTTCTTTTTTAATTTTGTATTTTTAAACTTGTTCTAATTAGTTATATCTGACAGTAGAATGCATTTTGACACATTGTACACAAATGGAGCATAACTTCTCTTTCCTCTGGCTGAACTTGGTGCAGAGTCACACGGGTAGTGTAATTATGCATGCATATGGGGTGATAATGTCTATATCATTCCACTGTCCTTCCCATCCTCACCCCCCTCCCCTCCCCTCTGCACAATCCAAAGTCTCCTCATTCTCCCCTGCTATCCCCATTATGTATCAGTATCCGCTTATCTTATTTCACTTAGAATGACATTCTCTAGCTCCATCCATTTACCTATAAATGCCATAATTTCATTCTTCTTTAAGGCTGAATAATATTCCATTGTGTTTATGTACCTTGTGCTATTGTGTCTCTTCTTGTGTGTGTCTGTGTGTGTGTTGTGAGGATCAATCCAGGGCCTCATGCACACTAGGTGTGTGCTCTACTACTGAGTTATACCCCCAGTAGGATCATGTTTTCTTTAGTTTTGCTAAATGATTATGATTCTTCCCTACTTTAAAAAAAAAGTCCCAATTCTAAGATGAATAATAACTAGAAATAAACCATATGGAATATATAGATACAAAATATATAAATATATAAAAATCATACATGTATATTGCTTACATATATTTCTTATAATATCATACTTACTACTATATTTTTATATTTAAAAAGAATACATCCAAATAAAACCACAGCCCTGGGTTCCCTATGGCAGGGAGAATCAGTCTCTGGGACAGGAGTTCCCTGTGTTTCTCCTTGGCTAAAAAGTCAAATTTTCTTTTTTCTAAAAGGAAAGGAAAAGAAAAGGCCAGAAACACTACACCAGAAAAACATATTTTTAAAAGGCAAATAAAGGTCAAGTAGGAAAAAGCTTTTCTATAAAACTAATGAAATAAAATAAACAGGAAAATAAAATCATAATTTAAATGAAAAAAACATTAGAAATGTCAAAAAATCCAGACATACTGAAAACAAAGTCCTGAATATGGAGAATCACATCAAGGAAACTGAGCAGAATAAAATGAAAAGAAAAACACTGTACAAATATGGAAAAATGAAAGAATATGACAGATAAAAGAATTCCAAAATATGCAAAAGTGTTGCTAGAAAAGGAAACAAAGCAAATGAGACACAAGTTTACTAAAAGTTAAAATAGAAAAAAACTTCCAGAAAATAAAACATTGAAAAGGCATATTGTATCTCTCTAAAACCAAAATAAAATTTTCAAGTCCAAGATTTCAAAGATGGACTTGAAAGATACTGTAAGTACCCATGACAAAAAATATATCAACTCTCCTCTATAGGTGGGTACATAAGGAATAATTTTGTTTGCCATGAAAACTTTAATTGCCATAAGACAGTAAAGCAAATATAATATGTAAATATCTTATTCCTAGTTGAGCTATTTTGCACAAGCAAAAGCAAATAACAAATTCTTAAACATTAAAGTATTCAAAAATAATTAAGAAAATAATAGTTTAAAAATGATTAAGTAAATTAATCCACTCAAATATAAAGGTTGGATATTGCAGTGAAAGAACAAAATATGTAATAAATCATGAATAGGTTGAAAGAACAATCTAATTAATATTCAGAGAAAGAATGAAAGAAAAACATGGTATAAGGAGTGGAAACATGTGGGGTTGGGTATATAGCTCAGTTGGTAGAGTGCTTGCTTTGCATGCATAAGACCCTGGGTTCAATCCCCAGCACTGCAACAACAACAACAACAAAATTAATTTGTTGGGTTGGGGCTGTAGCTTAGTGGCAGAGCATTTGCCTTGTATGTGTGAGGCACTGGATTTGATCCTCAGCACCACAAAAAAAATAAATAAATAAACAAATAAAATAAAGGTATGCTATCCATCTACAGCTACAAAAAAAAGTAAAATAAAAAAATAAAATTAAAAAAGGAATGTAAAAACATGTATTTTTCTAGTTTTGCAAAGAAAATTATCAATGGATCTTTAAAGTTGATAAGATTAAACAATAGAGATAATCTTATTTTAGAATATAAAGACAAAGATATATAAATAATGATATCACCAAGAAAATTAAAATAATATGCATAATTTATTATGTGAGACTATATACTGTAATGATTTTAACTCTTCATAAACCATACCACAGATTGTGATCCCAGAAAAAGAAAACTTCCAGAATTATTTTTTAAACTAGAATACAAAAAAATTAATTTTACCTATTAGGTCAAAAATAAACATGAAAACATAGTTAAGTAACCTAATTAGATATTAAAATATATTCCAAAACAATGATAATTTTAAAAAATGAATAAAGAAATCAATTAGAGAGAATGAACTAATTTTATATATATATATATATATATATATATATATATATATATATATATATATAAAATGGGAATTTAGTATATTATAACGGCTGTGTCTTGGAGCAGTGGGGAGAGAGACAGATGTGTTGGTCAGTAAGGTGTGCTGGAGAACTATCTGGAAATGGATTTGTTTAGATTCCTACCTCTTATCAAAATAAATTCCAAATAGATCAAAAAATTCTTTATAAACATACATATCCTTTGATCTAACAATTCCAATTCTAGGAATTCTTATGAATTATGTATTTACTAATAGGTAACATATGTATTAATGTAGACCAATTTCTACAGTCTATTTTTAAATTAAAAGGCAAGGTGAAATTCAGTATGTTTAGACTTAAATGTGGGTACATTTCCAGGCAGGATATACAAGAAATCGAACCGTGGTGGTTGCCTGGGGAAAAGGGACTAGTGAACTGCATATCTAACATCAGAAGGAGACATTCCTTTCATCACACAACCATCTGTACTATTTGGATTTCTATCCTTGGAATATATTGCTTTTGAATTACTAAAAAGATGTCTGAAAGTTCCAGGAAGCAGAGGCAGACAGAGAAGTTAGGCACTGAACTACACATCCTGGGACCCTGGATCCCGGGTTAAAGGTCCTTACTGCTGAGTTATAGGCAATGTTGATGCAAATTATAAAATATTTGACTAACTGAAACCACAGACTTGAACAATACATGGATTCAAATGATATTACACTGCTGTGCTACATCATCTTTTCAAAGAGTTAATTATTAGTCACGGGCCTAACAGTCTTATGGACTTGAAGATAGAAAGATTGTAGTCATTATTACATTCTAAAAAAATATAACAAGGTTTAGGAAAATTTTAGAACTTTACTTCAGCATAGAATCTGATCTCATTTACTTGAGGGTAGATGCTTTACCTTCAAGGCACAATTAAAATAAACTGTGAGAAATACATGGTGATGTCTAAGGGCCTCAAGGGTCATAGTCAAAATAATTCTTTTGTGGCCAAGTTCAATAGGAAAATTTTTATTTCATGGAAATAGATCTCCAGGTCTTAAACAAAGCTTTACTATATTCTTTGTATTAACTCATTAAGTTTCAGTGCTCCAAAAGTGGACATGGAGTTATAATTTCACATGAACTTTATTTAAGCCAAAAAGAAATCAAGGCCTAGAAAATGGCTCACATGAGAATGATGTACCCATTCACTAATGCATTTTTTGTGAGTCAAAGAAAAGGTTCATCTGAAGGCATTTTGTAGTTAAAGAAAAAGGTGCACTTTTAGAGCAGATGATGGTGGTGCACTCAAGCTGGTGAAAAGTAAATAAAGAGTTGTTAGGCTATCGTTGCAATTTAATGACCTTCTACTCTCTAAGTGAACTACAGTCTTCATCTGCTGTACTTTCAAAACAGGAAGAAGAGTCATGAGCTTCAGAAACACATTTAATGTAGAGACTCTAGGGGGGTAGATGCTATAAGATCAACTTCAATTTTCCCAAAACAGAGGCTGGAGTTGTGGCTCAGTGGCAGAGCGCTTGCCTAACATGTGTGAGGCACTGGGTTTGATCCTTAGCACCACATAACAAATAAAATAATGGCATTCTGTCTGTCTACAGCTTCAAAAATAACTTTAAAAAAGACTTCCTGAAATAAAATTTGATCCTACACAAACATTTCTTTCCACCTAACACTAATGTCTACCTCATGTATCTGCTAACATGTTTGTAAGTCATTTTTTCATTAACTATTTATAATAGTCCTCAGTACAGTGCAAATAAAGGGTCTATGATTACAAATGAAAATTTCAACTTCTACAAAATACAAAGCCTGCCCAGGAGCAGTGGCACAAGTTACTCATGAGGCTGAAAAAGGAGGATCGGAAGTTCAAAGCCAGCCTCAGCAACTTAGCTAAGCCCTAAGCCACTGAGCGAGACCCTGTCTCAAAATAAAAAATAAAATAAAGGTTATCATGATATTAATGAAGGTAATATTGAAAACTGTTCAGATCACAGCCAAAACTGTTAAGAAATAAATATTTTCTAGAGTAGGGTCAATAAACAGAAGAAAAAGAAATAAACAACCATGCAAGCGTAATTCTATTTGAGTTTGCCGAAATTCTTGAATATGTCAAGCTATGACTTTTAACCAAATATGGGAGATTTTTAATTATTACTTTTTAAAGTAACTTTAAGCCCCATTCTCTTTTCTTATCTTCTTGAACTCCAATTTTACATACACTAAATGTGTTACTTTTGTCCAGCAAGTGCCTGAGGCTCTATTTAATATTTTTAAATCTTTATTCCCTGTTTTTTTCCAATTATATCACTTCTATTACTCTATCTTCAAGTTCACTGACTTTCATATATTAACTTCTTTCTGCTGTTGTGCCTATCCAATAAGTTTTTTATTTTAGTCACTATATTTTTCAGTTTGGGAATTTTCACTTATTTTTAAAGTTATATTTCTTTCATGAGGTTTTCTACCTTGTATGTATTACAATTATATTTGTTTTTATATATTAGACTCTAGCTATAATAGGCACTCTGAAAATTCTATATACAAATTTTAAACTTGGGCTATTGTGAATTTTGCTTCTTTTGACTAACTTTTAAGAATGAATAAAACTTTCCTCTTTCTTAATATTTTGGGTAATTTTGAATTATATCTTGGACACTATGAATGTTAAATTGTAGAGACTCTATGTTGTTATATTCTGCTGAAGATGAAAACCATTGCACTTGCTTGCTTGGTTATTTAAATAGCCAATTACCAAGGTCTTAGTCAAATCTCAAATTATGCCTTGTATGTGACAGATCAAATTTCACTTTTTTAACCGTTAGCTGAAATCTGTCCTTTGTTTGAATTGTCAGGGGTCATGTAGAGATTTTTATCAGATATTATGCATGGAATTTGGGTTGCCTTTCTAGGCTTCATCCTTGTTTTACATTCTCTGTGGATTCTTGAAGTCTTTTCATCTAGTACCTGGGAAGAAGTGGTACAAGCTTTCAGTTTGAAATTTAGCTATTTTGAATTTTTCACACTTTAAGTCATGAAAATGAGTAATTCATGCTGTGCCATCCCTTCTTTCAGATGCTGGCTACCCTAGAATGCCTTTCAGCTTTTGTTCACATTTAAGTGGTAGAATTTATTGTTGTTATCCATGGGCAAGGCAGGTCTAGTAGGAGCTTATTCAGCCATGTCGAAAACAGAACTCAAGGATTCACACTTCAAAGAAAAAGGTTTAAATTAAATGTCAAAAAGTTAAAATAACTCCTCCTAAAGACTTTATAAAACTGATTTTATGAGCATCCTATAAAATCAAAGTGAAAATGTCATATTTTGCCATCATACAATTTTATTAAATGTTGCTACAAAAAATACAATTACTATTTTGATTTGCATATACATAATTATAACTTCACTTTGCTTAAAAATTAAATTATTTTAAAATTTTTATTCTTTTTTTTTTTTTGTGGTAGTGCTGGGGATTGAACCCAGAGCCTTATACATGTGAGGCAAGCACTCTTCCAACTGAGCTATATCCCCAGCCTATTCTTCATTTCTTAAAGTAAGACTCACCAAACCTATAAATCTTCTTAAAAGTCCCTGTTTACTATAAAATTTCAGCATATATCTTATTCAATTCAATGTACGTGTTTTTCCCCTAGCTTCAATTATTCTTAGATAATGAGGAATTCCTATACTTTTAAGTCTGACATATCTAAGCATTGCCAAATATGGGAAATACATAGAACCATAGTGTTTTCAGATTAGGGCATACTCTAAACACCCATTTTAATCTAGTACCTGAATCTTGACTCCATGTTTTTATCAAGACACTTTTCCTGTGCCCAAAGTTTATATTCATTCTCTCCTGTGTCTGACAAGCTTTGACTTTGTTATTTCCTCTTTGATCTTCCTTCTTGTCTGACATCTACCCCATGGTGTGGGAGATAGCTTGTGACATGACACTGAGAGATCTCTGCTTCCTGCTCTTTATGCCCATGTGTAATTCCCTCCTCTAAGTGTGGGCTGTATCTGTGATTTGCTTCCAATGAACACAATTCCGCAAAATTGGGGATGTTAGTTTCATGGCTTGGGTACAAATTGTTCTGACTTTTTCTTGCTAGAAAATTCTCTTTCTCAGCTTCTAGCCACCATATTGAAGAAGCTCACATGGAAACAAACAAGGTAAACTCAGCCAAAACTTATTGGATTATCATGAACATCAATCTAACGGCTCTTGAAAATCTGAATCCTGAAAAGAAACATGTGAACTTAAAAAACATGTGGATTTTTCCCCAATCAGGTTTTAAGAGGACTTCAGTCAGTATCTTAACTGAAGCCCATAGAGATACTTACTAAAGTAGAAGATCCCAAAAATCCACATTCCTTCAAAGAAATTTAAATAACTCTAATATAGTATTCTAAAATAGTAATTTGCAAATGTTAATAAGCACCAAAATTACCTGGGTTTGCTAAAGCATAGATTCCTGGTTCCTCACTCCCAGATGATACTAAGGATGCTAGTCTGATATCATCACACTTTAAGAATCACTGTTTGGAGAGCAATAGTGACAAAAACAGCGTGGTACGGGTACCAAAACAGGCGGGTGGACCAATGGTATAGAATAGAGGACACAGAGACTAATCCACAAAGTTACAACTATCTTATATTTGATAAAGGGGCTAAAAGCATGCAATGGAGGAAGGATAGCATCTTCAACAAATGGTGTTGGGAAAACTGGAAATCCATATGCAACAAAATGAAACTGAATCCCTTTCTCTCGCCATGCACAAAAGTTAACTCAAAATGGATCAAGGAGCTTGATATCAAATCAGAGACTCTGCGTCTGATAGAAGAAAAAGTTGGCTCCGATCTACATATTGTGGGGTCGGGCTCCAAATTCCTTAATAGGACACCCATAGCACAAGAGTTAATAACAAGGATCAACAAATGGGACTGACTTAAACTAAAAAGTTTTTTCTCAGCAAGAGAAACAATAAGAGAGGTAAATAGGGAACCTACATCCTGGGAACAAATTTTTACTCCTCACACTTCAGATAGAGCCCTAATATCCAGAGTATACAGAGAACTCAAAAAATTAGACAATAAGATAACAAATAACCCAATCAACAAATGGGCCAAGGACATGAACAAACACTTCATAGAGGAGGACATACAATCAATCAACAAGTACATGAAAAAATGCTCACCATCTCTAGCAGTCAGAGAAATGCAAATCAAAACCACCCTAAGATACCATCTCACTCCAGTAAGATTGGCAGCCACTATGAAGTCAAACAACAACAAGTGCTGGCGAGGATGTGGAGAAAAGGGTACACTTGTACATTGCTGGTGGGACTGCAAATTGGTGCGGCCAATTTGGAAAGCAGTTTGGAGATTCCTGGGAAAGCTGGGAATGGAACCACCATTTGACCCTGCTATTGCCCTTCTCAGACTATTCCCTGAAGACCTTAAAAGAGCACGCTACAGGGATACTGCCACATCGATGTTCATAGCAGCACAATTCACAATAGCTAGACTGTGGAACCAACCCAGATGCCCTTCAATAGATGAATGGATAAAAAAAATGTGGCATTTATACACCATGGAGTATTACGCAGCAATAAAAAATGACAAAATCATAGAATTTGCAGGGAAATGGATGGCACTAGAACAGATTATGCTTAGTGAAGCTAGCCAATCCCTAAAAAACAAATAGCAAATGTCTTCTTTGATATAATGAGAGCAACTATGAACAGAGCAGGGAGGAAGAGTAGGAAGAAAAGAGTAACATTAAACAGAGACATGAGATGGGAGGGAAAGGGAGAGAAAAGGGAAATTGCATGGAAATGAAGGGAGACCCTCATTGCTATACAAAATTACATATAAGAGGTTGTGAGGGGAATGGGAAAATAAACAAGGAGAGAAATGAATTACAGTAGATGGGGTAGAGAGAGAAGATGGGAGGGGAGGGGAGGGGGGATAGTAGGGGATAGGAAAGGTAGCAGAATACAACAATTACTAATAGGGTATTATGTAAAATTGTGGATGTGTAACCGATGTGATTCTGCAATCTGCATTTGGGGTAAAATTGGGGGTTCATAACCCACTTCAATCTAATGTATGAAATATGATATGTCAAGAGCTTTGTAATGTTGTGAACAACCAATAAAAAAATAAATAAAAAGAAAAAAAAAGAATCACTGTTTGGTTTTTGTTTTCATGATAGAGTCTCACTCTGTTGCCTAGGTTGGTCTTGAATTCCTGGGCTCAAATGGTCCTCCTACATCAGCTTCCCAAGTAACTGGAACTACAAGCATGCATCACCCCATGGTTGTGGGAGACATTATTCATGATTATATTATGAAAAATATATGGGGGAGAAGGGTAAAAGAGGCACCTATTGACATTGCAAGAATCCAGGAACTCTGATCTAAGAAAGTGGCATTGAGAATGAGGGTAAATGGACAGGTATGGTGTGGTAGATATTTAAGAGACAGAGCAACAGAGAAGCAGTGAAAGATAGGATAAGGAGGGAAGCAGATAAATGAGGAATAACTGGCTACTAGATTTATAGCTTAACCAATTCAGTGCATGATCATGTCATTTAAGGCAGAAGTGGTCAAAGGTCAAGTAAAAGGAGAACTATAAAGTGTCATAATACAGAAGTCACTGATGATCTCAGTGGGAACAATTTTGGTAGAATGGGGAGGGAGGGATGTACTGTAGCTAAATTGCAATGCAGGAGACAAATGGAGTCATGGGTGTGTAGAACTCTATAAGAAGCTTGGTAAATGGAAGATAAATAAATAAGTCTGTATTTAGAAATAGACACTAGACTGGACAAGTAATTAAAGCCTAGGGGTAGTAGTAAGAACAATCCAATCTGTCTAATTCATCATTTTGTTAATTAATTGAGCAGACAGTTTTCTGAATGTTTGAATTGTGAAAGGGGAAAGTCTGAGTTTAGGAAATGGCAGGCTCCAGTGGGGGTTCTAGCATTTAGAAAATAGATGGGTTAGTTACTTGATTGCATGGGAGAAGGGCATCTGTTCACAGAGAAAAGTGGTGCTGTGAGGGTACTGAATATTTCTGATGGGTATGAAATTGATATCACTCCTGCACCTTGCTTTATATGTTAAGAGCCTTCAAAGTATACCTACATTTTTCCTAATAACTTTACTCCTGGAAAGATTTACCTGGGTAAAGTGATTCTAAATATGTGCAAATTATTATGGACAAAGATGTTTATCAGATCATTAATTATAACCCAAAATATTTAAATTACTTACTCATCAAACAATAAAAAATGAGTTAAGAAGACGATAATATATCCAATCAATAGCATTATACTGTACTTTGAATTGATACTTATTAAATACACAATAACATAAAAAATTACAATGTATTGTGTATTTTTTAAATCCCTAAGGAATAAAGAAGTGAGAAGATAACTGAAAGGAAATATGCCCAATTGTATATAGTTGCTGCATTTGGATATTCAAATAATCTCAAGACTTAATTTTATTTCTTTTTAAAATTCTTCCATTTGACTATATTTAGAACTTCTTCATACTTCATAGTAAAATATGCTACCAAGAAGAAAGAAAATATAAGAAAATATATAAATACTATGTCCTTAGAAGGCCACCACACAGGTAGAAAGGATAATGTTAGAAAAAAGTATCTACTTTGGTTAGATTTTTTTAAAACCTTATCCTACTTCATTTTCACATTTTAGGGAGAGGAATAATGATGAAAAGAGATGAAATTTACATTTTAAAAATATTTTCTAGCAAGTAAAGCAACTGGGAAACTAGATGTGTTTCCTAATTCCGAATCCGTAGCTATCTGAATGAAGAAAGCTGAAGTATAATTCATTTTCCCTTGAGATCAAAACTGAGATTTTCAGATTCAAAACAAAGACATAGAAAGCAAGAAACTTGGAACAGCAGTTCCTGGTTCAACTTACCACCAAATAGAGAAGATGAGGAGCTAAGCAAACACTCTTCAATGGGAAATAAGAAATCTCAATAGATATTAAACAACCCCTGACAAAAGTTCAAACTTCCCATGTATAGGAAATCCTCTGCATTTGTCATGGCTCGTAACAAGATGACCCATTCCTATAGACTCTTACCCTTTCCCAGTGACTTGTGAAACTTTTGCTTCTGGGTTTGAGAGCTTTCATAAAATCAGAATCTCTCTTCCTTGAGTCTTCAAATTTTACTACTTAAATTGATGCCTCAGGAGAGTTTTAACTTTGTCCATCGAGGCCAATACTATCTTATTAATGGCTCATCTTACAGGCAGAGTCTTGAGAAAGACTCAGAAGTAATCAGTTTCTGATTGGACTGACTATGGTGATGGTTTCTATTCCTTCAAAAAGTAGGGGAAAGTTTTGGACACTCCTTCTCAAATCTGAAGGCAGTAATTGATGGTAGAATCTTATTAAGACTCATTGACACTGGAGAGATCTTTGTTTGGTTTTGAGCTGTGCTGCAACCATTGGTGACTTCCAGAAAGAGACTGTAAGATAACCAAATGTGTTGAAGACTCCCTTCCTGAGATTTCACTCATATGGGAGACCTCATATTAAAATATCTATAAACACACATACTCATCTCTCTCTCTCTCTCTCTCTCTCTCTCTCTCTCACACACACACACACACACATACACACACACACACATACACACACACACACAAACACACACTGATAGAACAGAAAAGAAAGATGAAAGAATTTGATTTAGTTGAATGACTCTTAGGTTTAAATAGCCATAAATAATGAGAGCCTTTTTATCCTGCAGAACCCTCAAAAAGCTAGGCCCTTGGAGACACCAGGCAAGGAGGATTTATGGGTGAGACACAAATTTAAAATAGGGAGACAGTTTATAAGTCAACATAAGGAAGAGATGTGTTGTCTCTTACCACTAAATAGAGAAGATGAGAGGCTAAGCAAAAACTTTTCAATGAGAAATAGGAAATCTCAATAGATATTAAACAACCTCAGACAAAATACATTCACATGCCCTGAGAAAGTGGCCTTCTTCTTGGTCACCCTAAGAAAAAGGCTAGGCAATTAAAATAAATAGGTTGAATGATGGAAATAAAGATATTCCATGCAAATGGTAGTCAAATAGTAGTTACAGTAGATACACTAGTATCAGAAAAAAAATACATTAAGACAAAGGAAGGATGTTATATAATGACAGAAATGTCAATCTATGAGCAACATACAATTGTAAACATATATATCTAATAACAGATCCCCAAAATATATGAAGCAAAAACTGACCAATATAAGACACTCCACCCAACAAAAATGGAATACACATTTTTCTCAAGTGTTCATGGAGCAATCTTTAAGATAAACCATATATTTAGTCACAAAACAAGTTGTAATAAATTTTGAAAGACTGAAATTATATAAAGTATATTTTTTGGCCACAGCAAAGTGAAATTAGAAGTTGAGTACAGAAGGAAGTGTGGATAAATCTTAAATATTTAGAAATTAAACAATATGCTCCTAAATAATCAATGATCTTTATAATAAATCACAACCTCAAACTCCTGAAATCAAGAATAAAATCAAAGACATTACTGCCAACCTAACAGATACAACAAGGATTATAAGAGAATACTAAAGCAGTTGTCGAACAACAAATTAAATAACCTAGGTAAAGCAAACCAGGGCCTAGAAATACAAACTATTGAAACTGACCAAATAAAAATGGAAAATCTGAACAGACTTATAACAAATAAAGAAAATAAATCATTAATCAGGAAAAATAAAAACAACTTTCAACAAAGAAAAATCCGAACTTCAGGTGAATTCTACAAAGGGTTTAAAGAACACATACCAATCTTCCTCAAATTCTTTCAAAAAACAGAAAAGAGAAGAGCACTTGCTAACTCATGCTATGAAGTCAATATTATCCCCACACTGAAATCAAACAAAAATCAGACACCCTAGGCAAAGTTCAGACCAATGTCCCTATACATGCAAAAGCTAAAAAAAAAAAAAAACAAAAAACAAAAAAAAACAAACTTGGAGCTGCATCTAATAGCATATTGGGAGGATTATGTGTTATGACCAAAAGTGGTTCTCAATCAATGTGATATACCAAAATAAATAAATAATTACCTCAACCAACAACAAAAAAAGGCATTTAGCAAAATTTAACACTTTTTCATGATAAAAATACTCAACAAATTAGAAATAAAAGGGCACTTTCCCAATTGACATCATACTTAGTTATGAGATTCTAAGGTCTTCCCCGCAAAATAAAGAACAGGACAAGTATTTCTGCTCTCACCACTTCTATTTCAATGTTACATCAAAGTTCTCATCAGGTCAATTAGGCAAGAAAATAAAATAAAAGAGAAATAAAAAGCCATCTCAACTGGAAATACAGAAGTTCTCAACTGGAAATACAGAAGTATAACTATAATATCATGTTAAATGTGATGCAAATGATAGAAAACACAAGAAAAGATGTTCAACACCAGTAGTCATTAGGGAAATGCAAACCAAAAGTACAAAGAGAAGCCACTTCACACCTATTAGGATATCTATAATTTTAAAGTATATTTTTTAAAACTAAAAAAAGAAAAGTGATGGCAAGAATGTAGAGAGATTGGAACCTTCATATCTTGGGGATAGAAATGTAAAATAGTGCTATGGCCTTGGAAAAGTGTGCCAGTTTCACAATTTGGTAAAAGAAAGAGTTATGACATAATGTAAATTCATAGCAATTGCAATTTATGGTCTATACATATCTGAAAGTGAAATGTTGAGTTGCATTTGAACTAAATTTTTAGATCTTGAGCTAACTAGATTTCCACATCTATACCCAAAACAGTATAGAATGATTAATATGGAACATTCATGAAACATCAGCTAGAGATGCATAATGAATCTTAGAATACCAAGGACTCTTCAAAAGAGCAATTGACTTATAAAACATTTATTATATAAAACTATATTTTAAAAATGGATTCTTACCCCCAAAAGGGAAAGATTTCTTTCATTTTAACACAAATTTATTAATCATTTTATATCAGAAACTAAAGGAAAATTGGAGGCCATGGTAACAGATATTATAACAAAACTAAGTTTGAATTAATTATGCTTGTGCTTTAACATTTTTCAGAACCATATCCAGACTCTTGAGAGTTGCATTTTCTCCCAGATGAATAGAAATGTGAGCATCCTCCTCTGAGGCTCACTTACATCTCAAAGACACCAGAGCCAATCACCTGAACACTTTCTCAGTCCCACAGCGACATCTACTAAGCTCAAATCTGAGCAGAGCAGCCCCTCTCCTTTCCACTTTCCCCTTGCTTTGGAATCCCAGATCATCCCCCCCAACCCCTGGATTTCCTTTCCTCCACATCATACTTTGGTAGTTTTTAGCTTTCCCTCACTGATAGATTCTTCCCTCAGTGAACAGACACAACCAAGCCCCACCAATCCCAAGGACACACACAGAACACCCTCCTCAATCTAGTATCCCAGCCACTTATTCCTCTTTCTCCTTTTCTCTCAGCCAAACTTCTTGTAAAGAGAATCCAAATAATTCAAAATCTCTTCTATGTCACAGCGTCCTAAATGTAAAAAAGAAAATTGGACTTGAATGTCATCTTTGTTGATGATCTTAGGTATATAAAAAAGGTTTAACTGACTTGACTACATCATGGAGCTCAGCCATAGGCAAAACTCTGATGTGGCTGTCTTCACTCAATACTTTTTTAATAGAACTGGAAGAATGTCACACCAGCAAAGAACTGAGAGACTAATGAGACTAATATCTAACAATCCATTTATATTATTTTTAAGTTAAATATAAAGGATCCTATATGGAGTTCAGGGCAGAGGGTAGGAGAAAGAATATGAAAGTAGAAGGCAAACTATTAAAGAAGAAGGGGCTGGGGAAATGGGGAGAGGATAATGGGGGTGGATATAATCAAAGTATGTCATATGGGGCTGGGGATGTGGCTCAAGTGGTAGTGCACTCGCCTGGCATATGTGCGGCCCGGGTTCGATCCTCAGCACTACATACAAACAAAGATGTTATGTCCGCCGAAAACTAAAAAATAAATATTAAAAAATTCTCTCTCTCTCTCAAAAAAAAAAGTATGTCGTATGCATGTATGAATATGCCACAATGAAACCCATTTTCTGTATAATTAAAATGCATTAATGAAAATATTTAAAGGGAACATGTTGAAATGTCTTTGACTCAATATGTCCTTTGGTGTTATGAAACTTTTACTCACTGTCCTATAAAAATAACTTGTTAATTAACTTGGGGACCTGGTTAGGAAAAGGATTTTAGCCAATAATCCCCTGAAACATTACATCATCTGACTTTTAACAGTTTTTTCATTTTTCCACACATTTATACATACTTACCTACAGGTTCTCACAAAACACAAAATTTTAAAAATTGAATTTCAAATGAAGTTAAATACTATAGCATTTACTATCATAATTTTTGTCTCCCAAAGCATAGCTGGTGGAAGTTGAGCCTAGGAGCTCATATAGTAGTCATGCTACCATTGATTAGGGCCTGGCATAATATAGGACAATATTATAGCTTTTCTTTTTAAGAAAATTGGCTGGTAGGAAAGAAGAAAGTGGAATAACTGGGTGGGACAGCTGGATCAAAGAAGGTGTTTTACTTGCATTTTATGATTGGAAAGGCTTTGGTGTGTTCATTTATTGAGGGAAGAATTTACCAGAAGATCAGCAAGTGCTAGCCTAAGTGTGAGGAAGGAGGCCAGTTGAGCAGAGTCAGGATAGTAACTTTTCCAAATTTATTACTTCATTCGATTGGCACACTATGTGAAGATGCAAAAGGCTAAGAGAACCATCTTCACAGAATCATCGTTGGTTTTCTTGAAAGATGTATTCCCTTATGGAGATGAAATTGAGGCCCAGAAAGATTGAGCAATACAGCTAATCAGTGACTAGTCTCTTGCAAGAATGATCCAGTTCTCTCTCTGAGGCCACTGCTCCCAGGTGAGAAAGGAGAAAGGGAATTTTTGACACCTACTTAGCAAGTGAAATCATTACCATATTTCACAGCAGTCTTTGAACTGTTTTTTTACAAAATAAACTCAATTTCCCAATCGATTTGCTGCTCACCACAAACACCTTACTTGCAGAAATTTAAATTACTAACAATGTGTGCCTCAGTTTCATACTAAATGTACCTTCAGCATAAAACTTACAGCCATTTCTTTTTTAAAATGTGGACCACTGAGGCTTAACCAACTTTGCCAAACTGGACTTCATAAGGAGTAAATATGCAAGTATATAGTCTTGGCCATGAATTGAAATATGAATTGCTAATCCAGGTCCCAGAATTTGTTAAGTTCATTTGGATGGAATCTGTCAATATACTATTAAGTAGATAGTGAAGAGTGTATTCAGTTTTCTTTTAAGCACCACATAAGAAATAAATTCAAAATTTCACAGTATTTAGGGCAGCATTTTTTAAACATTTTTTTTTAAAAGCTGAACCAAATCTTTAAACAAAATTTGTCTTAGGCATTCAATGTAACAGAAGGAAAGAGATAGCACATTCAAAAGGGTAATTGAGCAAAGTGTAATAAATGACTATCAAGAAAGGTGCCACAGAGTTTATGGAAATCAAAGAAGCTGATAAAATATGTGGGGTGTCATATGTCACTAGAATAAAGCCAGTGTTGTTCAGTTGACTCTCTCTAAAAGCATGGGGGTCATTGATTAGCTTGCTTTTAGAAGAGTGGAGTAAGGCTGTCTTGACTAGCACATTTTCAGAAGCATAGCCAATGGAGTATTTTCATTGACTGACTTTCATAGCTTGTGGATTGATGTAAAGTTACCTTGACTTATACATTATTGGGGGAAATATCAATTTGTATAGCCACCACAGAGAACTAAAATATGAAGAAGATTCAAAATGGCAGATTGGAGGAAGGTTCCATGACTTCTAGTTGCTCCATGGCTCAGGAGTCAAACAGTGAGAGTACTGCTTCTCAGCAAGGTGGGTGAAAGACAGAATTTATTGAAATTCATTATCGGACAGTCTTAGGATCTTAGGGACTCAGAAATTCAAGTGCATTGAAGAAAGAACAAGAAAGAGTACATTGGAGCCAAGTTGGTGTGGCAGCAGCACTGGCTCATCACGGAGGGGAGGGATAACACACAGAGAGAAACACAGTAGAAAGATTTAGCATGGAGAAAACTGTAGACCAGAAAAGCAGCCCAAACATAGCTCATCTGGAGGCTACATGCACACTGAAGTTTGAGAAGTGCTCTGTAATTCTCAACTGGTAAGCAGAGAGCTGAGGCAGGAGCCATCTTAAGGCCAAGTTGCAATTGCTGCTGCAGGATCCCAAGAGATACTAAAAAACATTGCCATACTATCCTGGCAAGTGCCTACCCCTTGGCCTCAAGAGTACCTGGCAGAACATTAAGCAGGCAAAGATTGTAATCATGACAATTCAGAAAAAAATGAAATTCACTGTCCTTTTGAGTCTGGCAGTTTACATACCAGTTGAAGAGGTTTGGAAAACTAAATAGGTAGTTATGAATACACTCAGGGGCTAATCCTGGAATGGGCATATGCACGAGCAGCAGGATACATGGAGGGTTGACCCCACTGCCCCAGAAGGAGAATTCTTGGGAGGCTCCTGAAATTTAGATTCCCAGCAGAGATCTGCTTGGCTGTAGGGGTGTGTTGATCTAATCTCTCCAGAGCATATGCCCCACAACAAAGCCTCTAAGGCCTAATCAGAATTAAGCCCCAGCCACTGAAACATTCTGCTAAGAACTCTTCACTTGCCCCACCCTGCAAGTGCATCAGTCTGTTCTGTCCCTACAAAAAAACTCCAATTAATAGTACTTCACATTCCATTCTACCTTATACTGGGGAGAAAGAAATTGAGTTATTACAACCAAATAGGGTTTGGCCACTCCAGCTGACAGCAACACAAAAAGAGGTAGGGGTCAACAATCCCCAGCCCTTGCTTAAGTACGTAACTCAGGAAGAAATGGAAGGAATAGTTGGACATGGGCAGTGACCATCCATTCTCATGGACTGTTTTGACAACCTCAGTGGAGATAATCCTTGCAATTTTCATTAAGAATCTTCTTTTCTTTCATTCACTTTTTTTGAGGAGAGATGTGTTCTACAGTGCTGATTGGTTGGTTCATGGATATATATACATATACATATTTTTCTTTTTTCTTTTCATTTTTAGTGTTATTTTATCCTAGTTACTTTTCCTTGCCTTGTCTTTTAAGGCTTAGGGTTTGGGTTTATTTTTGTTTTATTTCATTTTTGTTTTTCTTGTTTCTCTTTCTTTTCTTCTCCCACTAACGGCCAAATTCTCCTTTTATCTCCCTCTCTTTCCCTTTACTTAGTTTTTCCTATTTTTCTCTTAATTCTTTATAAACATCACTTGCTACATCTCTTCCACATTTTCTTTCATTTTGAACATTCTAAACTTTCTTCTGCCTTCCTATGACCTTTTTTTTCCTCTTACTGAACTGTATTTTTACCATCATTTAAAAATACTTTAGAAATATTTGGTTTATATATAAAATATTATTTTAGCTGTCAGTGGACCTTTTTAACTGTCAAGGGTGCTAAGAATTGGAGCCAGTACCTAACCTGTGCTAGGCAAGCCCTCTACAACTGAGCAGTAACTGCCAGCTCTGGTTTATGTAACACTTGACCCCACCATTCATATTATTGCAGCTATTAGTACTGTGGATGACACCTGCTGTTTACTTTAATGCCAGATCTAGTTCAGTTACTTTTGTTTTTGCTGTTGGCAATTATTGACCCCACCATTACTGTTTTTTGTGTTATAGATGTCTTCATAGGCAGAGGGTATTTATTTTAAGGCTATATATTGTTTGCTTCAATTGTTGCCATTGTTTATTTCCCCATTTTCTGTGAAATGCTAGAAATATACAGAGATACTACACCTTCACAGATAGAGATCCTGCTGTTGAACTTAACCCATCCAAGATATGGCACACCTTGCTCAAATTAACCACCCTCAAACTTTAGTGATATTTAATACAAGAAACAAAGAGGGGGGAAAAAACCCTAATGACATGCCCCAAGTAGGAATGGTTAGTGGTGGACACTCAGAGACATGCACTCCTACAGCAAAAACAGAATAAACTCAAAAACTATGGATAGCACATTATGAGGGTATCTCAATCTAGATTACAGTAGGACACTTTGGCAAGAGAAGATCATGCCCTAAAAAGGCATACACTAAGAGTGGAAAATAAATCCATTACAACAAATTCACAAAAGCAAACACAGGAATACAAGAAATATGAAAAAAAAACAAGGTAACACAAACCCTCCTAAAGTTCATAAGTCACAGAAATCAACCCCAAAGATATTGAAGTAAATGAAATATCAGATAAAGAGCTCAAAAGAAGATTATAAAAATGACCAATAAATTCTAAGAGAACACAGGAAAAACAACATTGAATTAAGGAAGTTAGTACAGGATATGAATGAGAACTTCAACAAGGAGATAGAGACAATGAAAAAGAACCAAACAGAAATCTTGGAAATAAAAGACAATAAATCAAATAAAATTTTCAGTTGAAAGTCTCTAAAAGAGTAGACCATGCTGAAAACAGAAACCCAGAGCTAGAAGACAAAGTGGCCAATCATGATTAGAATATACAAAAACTCTGGGACAACATTAAGAGGCCAAATTTAAAAATCATTGTAACTGCAGAGGGTCATGAGAGGCATGTAAGGAAATGGAAAACTCTATTACAGAAAAATTTCCAGCCCTTGAAAAAGAGATGAGCACCCAGATATAAGAGGTATTCAGAACTCCAAATTAGATAAGATCAGAAAAGAACCTCTTGCTGGGTGCAGTCACATATATATACCTATAATCCCAGCTCCCAGCAGTTTGGGAAGCTAAGATAGGAGGATTGCAAATTCAAGGCCAGCCTCAGCAATTTAGGATCTAGGCAAATTATTGAGACCCTATCTCAAAAAAAAAAAAAAAAAAAAAAAAAAAAAGGGATGTAGTTCAGTAGTAAAGCACCCTGGGTTCAATCTCCAGTACAAACACAAAACAAAACTCTTCATGAAACATTATAATTAAAAAATCAAACATACAGAACAAGAATAGAACTTTAAAATCCTCATGAAAGTTCACATTAGAGGCCAATCAGAATCACTTCCAATTTTTCAGCACAAACTCCAAAAGTCAGGAAGCCTTGGAATGATTTGTTCCAACTCCTGGAAGAAATTAACTGTCAACCAAGATTTCTGTATCCAACAAAACTATCCTTCAGAATCAAAGACGAAATCTAAATCTTCCAAGATCAGCCGAAGTGAAAAGAATGCCTTCCTACCCAGCCAGCACTATAGAAAACGCTTAAAGAAAGACTTCACGTGGAAGAAATTAAAAACAAACCCCAGAACTCATGAATGAACAGTATTTAAACAAATGAGAAATGAAACCAAGTTTAGAAAAAAAAGACCAACATTAAAAAAAAATCTAAGTGGCTGAAATTAAAAAACATCTCTCTCTAATAACATTGCAATGGCCTCAATTCTCCAATTAAAAGAGGTTGACAGGATGGATTAAAAAACAGGACCCATCTATCTGTTGTTTGCAAGACACTCAAATACAGGCAAAGACAGCTACACACTGAAATTGAAAGGATGGAAATTTATATATCATATAAATTGAGCCAACAAAACACTTTAAACCAAAATTTATCAGGAGAGACACAGAATGTCATTTCATACCGGTAAATGGAACAATCCAACAAGAAAATTTAACAATACTAAAAATTTATGCCCAAACATAGGTGCACCTAATTACATAAAACAGACACTACTCAAATTAAGGACTCAGATAGACTCCAGTAAAATAATACTAGATGATTTCCACACACCTGTCACCTATAGATAAGTCATTCAGACATAAATTCAACAGACTCTTTAGATCTGAAAAATATTATAATCAAATAAACTTAACATCTATAAAATATTTTATCTAAGAAAAACCTAATACATTTTCTTCTCAACTGCTCATGAAACCATCTCCAAAATAAACCATGTTTTAAACCTCAGAGCATTTTTTAGCAAATACAAAAAGGAAATTATATAATCTCTTGTATCTTATTCAATCATAATGGAGTGAAATTAGAAATCAACATGAAAACACCTATAGAAACTTTATAAACACACAGAGATAGAACAATACACTTTTGAAAGATGAATGGATGATAGACTAAATTAGAGGAAAAATTTTAAAATTCTTATAATCAAACAAGAATAGTGATTCAATATACCAGAACCTTGGGGACACTGTAAAGCTTGTTTTAAGAGAAAACTTTATAGCTATGAGTGCCTACATAAGAAAATCAGAAAGATCACCCCATCAAAAAAAACAAAAACACACACACAAAAAAACCCCTAATGATGCATCTCAAGTTCCTTGAAAAACAAGAACAAACCAATATTAAACTGGTATAAGAAATAAAATAATTAAGATGAGAGCCAGGCTTAATGAAATTGAAAATAAAATAACAATACAAAGGATTGATGAAATAAAGAGTTGGTTCCTTGAAAAGATAAACAAGATTGATAAGCCCTTCGTTAAAACTAACCGAGAGAGAGAGAGAGAGAGAGAGAGAGAGAGAAAGTACAAATTGATAAAATTAGAGATGAAAAAGGAGAATCACCAGATACCACAGAAATACAGATGATCATTAGGAACTATTTTGAAAACTTATACTCTGAAAACCTAGAACAAATTTCTAGATACATGACCTGTAAAAAAATGAACTAAGAGGACATAGAAAACCTACACAAACCAATAACCAGCAATGAGATAGAAATAGTCATAAAAATCCTTCCAAAAAAGAAAAGCCCAGGACCAGATGGATTCTCAGCTGAACCTATCAGGGCTTTAAAGAACTAATTACAATGTTCTTCAAATTATTCCATGAAACAGAAAGGATGAATACTTCTAAATTCATTGTATGAAGCCAGTGTCACCCTCGTACCAAAACCAGATAAGCATATGTCAAGGAAAGAAACTACAGACCAATATACTTGATGAACTTGGATACAAAAATCCTTAATAAAATATTAACAAATTGTATTCAACAACATAGTAAGTACTGTACATCATGACCAAGTTGTTTTTATCCCAAATTAAATTAAACCAAGAAGGCGAAAGACTTACACAATGAAAATCATAGAACATTGAATAAAGAAATTGAAAAAGATGCAACAAGTTGGAAAGATCTCCCATATTCATGGAAAGGCAGAATAATTTTGTTAAAATGGTCATACTACCAAAAGTAATATAGAGAGTCAATGTAACCACCATTAAAAAAATAATAAAAATTCTTCTCAGAACTACAAGAAAGAGTTCTAAAATTCATTTGGAAGAATGAAAGATCCAGAATAGCCAAAGCAATTTTAAGCCAAAAAAGTAAGGCTGAAGGCATCACAATACCTGACTTCAAATTATACTACAGAGCTATAGTAACAAATATTGCATGGTACAGGTATAAAAACAGATGCATAGGCCAATGATTCAGAATAGAGAACAGAGACAAACCCACACATCTACAATCATCTGATTCTTGACAATTGTGCCAACAACATGCATTGGAGGAAAAACAGCCTTTTAACAAATGGTGCAGAAAGACTGGTTATATATTTGTAGAAGAATAAGACTAGACCCTCATCTCTCACTGCACAAAAGTCAACTCAAAGTGAATCAAAGACCTAGGAATTAGACCAGAAACTATGCAATTCCTAGAACATATAAGGTCAACACTTCAGCATATAGGCACACACAATGATTTTTTTTCAGTAGGAGCCCTACAGCTCAAGAAATAATGCCAAGAATTAACAAATAGGATAGCATCAAAACAAAAAGCTTCTACACAGCAAACAATTAAAAATACCCAACAGGAAAACCTACACAATGAGAGAAAAATCTTTGCTCACTACTCTTTCAACAGAGCATTAATAGCCAGAATATATAAAGAACTCAAAAAACTTCACACCAAAAAAATTAATAAATGGACAAATGAACTAAACAGACACTTTTCAAAAGAAATGCAAATGGCCAACAAATATATGAAAAAAAAATGTTCAACCAAAACTACACTGAGACTTCATCTCACTTCAGTCAGGATGGCAGCCATCAAGAATAAAAATAATAGAGAACTACCCTGGCCCACTGTGCAGAGGAAGAGAGTGACCAAGTGGTGCCCCCCCCCAACCCCCTGCATCTACCAATGCTGGGGTTGCCACCAAGAATTCCATATTCCTGTGGAGGGCAAAATAGTTGTAATTGACAATTTTCTGTAATTTATTGAAAAAAGCTTAACCCAGAACATCTAAAGCCTCCTAATAAAGTCAATACAGAAACCAGAATAAAATACATGATTTTCTACTCTTAAGTGTTTAAAAATGAAATTTTAATTTTCAAGGCACAATTGAAGTTCACTAGAATGAACGTACTCTCGTGAATTTGGTAAGATCATAATGGACAGGTTAAAGTGATTTTTCAAGTGAATGAGGATGAGATGAAAATATAAAGCAAAAACCACAAAAATGTTTGTTACACAAACTATTAGGTTGGAGATGGCCAAGGGATTCACTGAAGAGAACTGAGCAAGAAGTCTGGAAATATCAAGAAATCTTCACACTTTTCCCCAACAAAAACTATGAACAAGAAGACTGAGATACAAACAGAACACTGAAAGCATAACACAGGAGCCATTGACACTGGGCATAATGAAGTTTCTGCCTAGAAAACACATGTGAGAAAGGAGAATTAGAGAAGGGCACTGGGAGAATATATTCTTGAGAATAAATTCTGTACCTTCAAGTAGGAGGCATTGTGGAAAACATTGGGCAAACAAGAAAGGAAAAATGTATTACAAAAATATCAGGTCAAACAAAAGAAATCGGTTTTTTAAGCACATGACCCAGTGTCTGGCACAAGGTGTTCAAAAAAGAGTACAAAATACTTAACATAAAATGTAGTAGTGATAGCAAACTCCAATTGTCCAGGCATCTCTCATTTAACTTATTCTACTAAAGCAGGGCATCTGAAAATGCCAAAATTCTGGCCAGGAAATAAAATAAAAATTGAAGCTACTACTTTGTACCACACACACACAAAAAAAAAGAGAGAGAGAGAGACAAGTAGAATTGACTAATATAGTAAAGGGTCAAACACTTGAATTTAAGCATCTCATCTTAAGATCTACAATACCTAGGGAAGAGAACTCAAAACTCTGACTTCCATTCTGCAATTAAAAATGATTCCAAAGGAAAGAGAAGCTTGGGGGAAAAAGGTCAGGGAGAGGGTATCTCATCTGACAAGCTCAGCTTTTAAAAACACCGGAAGAAATTAGTCTAAATACCAGATGAATATGAGAAATTATAAAAATTTTATGCCTCCCAATTATGTAGGGATATTTTAAAAAGCAAACAAAAGATTTTTATAAACTATGTATCAAGCAAAGAAAATTAAGACTCAGACATTTTAAAATGTCTTTTTAAAAATAAAAATAATATTCAAGTGGCAGTGGGGTGGACTATGGGAAGAAGGAAACAAAGGCCATCATAGGTACAGATACTTAAATAGAACAATTAAGTCTCCAGATCTGGACAAATTTCATAGTTTGAAACCCTGCAGGTATTAAAGGAAACAAGACAAAAAGAGTAGAGCAGGAAATGAAACTCTGATTTTTTCTAAAAGAAAAAGTGAATGATAGAGCTACAGATTGGTAAACATTTATTTCATGTAATATTAGACAGAATTAGTTAAAAGCCAACTTATAAGCATTAGAAATAGAAATGGTAATAATTTTTAGGAATAATAAATAGGAATAAACATGGTTTCACAAAGAAGTCACGTCAAAATAAAATCTAATTTTTAATGGGATAATAAGAATGGCATGTCAAGGAAATAAATAGTTTACCTGGATTTCAGCAGAGCACCTGATAAATAGCTAGTGGTATTCAAGTGGTGAAGGACTATCATAAAGAGAACACATTGTTATTGGTTTAATAAATTGATATTGACCTTGACATAAGATTACATTCGCTTGACCAAGTGCTTTGCTCTGGCCACCTTCTATTTTTCACTTTTATTAATAAACATGAAATTAATCATTTTTAATTTAGTAATGTCATTGAGGAAAGATAGACAATGTATAATTTGATAGAATTAGAATTAGGACACAAATACTTCTACTAAATAGAAATGATGGCTTCAATCTAAAACAAAGTTTAATAAATACCAAGTTTCAAAGGGCAATAGCACTGTATAACAAATCAAGGTGTTGTTCAGTTTTAAATTGTATTTTACCTTGAAGGTAATTAAGAAAAGTACTTCACAGTAGGAGCTATTAAAAATATTGTCTCTAATCCTCCAAGCCATTCTGCAAAGTAGCCATTATCTCTTAACTTGACGTGAGAAAACTTAGGCCAAGAAATCAAATAATTTGCTAGTTTTTATGAAGAGGTTGGATTCAGATTACGTTTTTTTTAATCCCCAAATTCATGTTCTTCCCAAGTCTACACCCTGCTTCAACATCTAAATTCATGTGAGAGTCAGACTTACCTCATTCTGCTTTATTTCTAACTCCCACACATTCATGGTGCATTTTTCTTTAAAATTATAATTCTTGGTACAATTTTAAAACCTTTCTTCCTTTTGTATAGAGAAGAAAGTTCATCTTTTGGTAAGTAATTTCATTTAATTATATAAAAAATAATTTATCTCAAACATCTTTTCAACAATGATCTAGAACAGAGGTTGGCAAACTATAGTCTGTAGGCCAATCCAGCCCCATCTCCTGTATTTGCTCAGCCCAAGAGATAAGGATAGTATTTACATATTTACATTATTAAAAAATATCAAGAATATCTCATGACACATAAAAATTATATGAAATTCAAATTTCAGTGTCCATAATTAAAATTTTATTGGAACACAGCCATGCTCATTTGTTTACATATTGTCTATGGCTGCTTTCATGGTACAAAAGCAGAGTTGAACAATTGTGACAGAGACCATATGTAGCACTTTCATTGCTTTGCACTGCTCTTCAACACACTATAAATCTCAGTAGTGACTATAATTCAACAGTATTTCAAGTGCCACACATATTGTCATACATACATCTTATTATTTTTTATTACTGCTGCATATTTATAAGGTCAGAAAAAAGTAAAGGAAAGTGATTGTTGAGTGTTGCAATTTTAAGGCACAGTGGAGTGTGGATTGTTTTGTTATACAATTATGTCAAAGCATTATGTTTATTATGCAATGATACTTCAGCTGTGCTAAAAGAATATATTTCAAAATTACCAGATTAAGTGCTCATTACAGTATTCCCAATTCACAGGAAACCAACAGTTTGAATAATAAGAAAACCAAAATATCATATCTCATCACAGAATTTATTCACACTCCACCATAACCACCACCACCACCACACACACACACACACACACACACACACACACACACACAGAATGAAGATACAATCCAAGTAAATTTGTGAGGAACTCATTTGTTAACCAAGCAAAGAAAGCAGTTTACTAGTAGTATATTAATTATGCTTGATTGCAGCAGCCAGAAAGTGTGTCCACAGAAAATAAACTTATTTCTGACAAAATAACTAGCTTCCTGGCAAGAATATTCTTGAATACATTAGGAACCCATGGTGTCACAACATTGAAATTAGCAAATGATATCAAATAGTTTTCCTTGACTTTTGATGAGTTAACAAATGTCACCAATACTACCCAGTTTTTGCTAACTTAAGAAGTCAATGCTGAAATTGAAGTGACTCAAGAATTAGCCTTAAAGAATACTCTGTATGGAACAACTGCAGAAGAAAAGTATTTTCAAAGAAATCCAGAAAATACTAATTCAGTACAACCTGAAGTGGAATCTCCTAAAATGTGCTATAATTGATAGTGGCAAAAAAAAAAAAAAAATGTGTAGAGTATGAAAAGCTAGGTTAGACAAATTTATAAAGCATATGAAAATGTAGAATGTCTAAAGTTGGTAGATTTTCATAGTATTATGCATCACCAAATATTATATGGAAAATATTTGAATCTATTATGTTCTTGAACTAGTAAAGTCTTAATTAACTATCACTAGATCTATTAAATTTTGTCAGAAATAGAAGTTAAATATAATGATTTGTCCAAATTTACCACTTTCAATGGCAGTGGTAAGTTTTATTGTAATTTTTTTGACCTCCGAACAGGACTAAAATTTTTGTTTGAGACTAGTCACCCTCAATTACTATTACCGAACATTGAATAATTTTAGAAATTAAAACTTTTGCTGCAGGCTTGATAGTGTTAATAAATCTAACCTAATGTTACAACAAAAAAATGGCACTTTAATGTGACGTACACTGCAAAAGTTATTTTGATAACTTATGTTATTTAAATCACGAGTAATGTCAAGCTGGTTAATACAATTCCCATATTATCAAGTTAAAAGAACATGGATCTACATTCCCACACAAATTTGCTGTGGATGTCTTTTCCAATATCAACCTCATTTTTAGCTACATTTTTGGAACTCAATGCAATTGCACAGGAAATTTCCATAATGCAAAACCCATTTAACAGTACAATCAAAGAGAATCTACCAAACTTTCAATAGGAAGTGATTAATCTACAATACAATGATATGCTAAATGGCAAATATCAAGAGAATGCAGCAGAATTCTATAAATTCATTTCAAATGATTACTATGCTCAAAGTCACACATGCAAAGATTGATGACAGTTTGGTAATACCTGTCTGTGTGGCAAAAAAAATTTCAAAGATGAAATATGAAAAATGACATTACAGATCAGCATTAAAAGATGAATATTTGTCATCAATTTCAAATCCCAACTAAGTGGCATACTATCACCTCAAAATAATTTAATTATCATTAATAAACCTGAAATACAAAAAAAGTATTCAAGTATTAATATATATTTTTTAATTTCATCAGTAAAATATTTGTGGAAATTTGTTTTCTCTCTCATTGCTTAAGTATATAAAAGCCTCAATTTTACCTCTTGGTTCATACAGCATAAGCTTTCCTAAAAAGTAGTTTGCCAACCTCTAGTCCACAGAAGTGCAGGAATGTTTATTTAAATTACAGTATAGTAAACATCCCTATAAACAATTATTCTAACAAAACCAATTTCATATCTTAGAAATATTACCTGAAATACTTCTATATATAGTCCTTTCTTTGGTTACAAGCCATGTGTTCTTAAGATGCAAATTTCCTAATAACTTACATGGGTCCAAATGTGGGCAGAGAAAAGAAACTAGTTATCCTGAAGAATGGCAAATTTTTATAATAACACTTATTTTTACTAATTTTTTTAAAGTGCTTTTTAACTCTTCTAACCTAATTCTATCACCAAAATCCTGAAAAGCTAAACAAAAACCAAAACATACCAAATAAAGTACTTGTAACTTTCCTTTACACCTAAGTCCCAAACATTTTTCAGATGTACCCATTCACTATATGTGACTTCTAATAATATATCCATGTTTATACAATTCTGAGAAAATGTTTTCTATTTTAAAACAATTACATTTGCCTATATGCTGTATTTTATTTCCTTTAGTATGATGGGGTTATCTATTTATTTTTGCCTGCTCAATAACTAATCACTCTCCTTTTGATTATAATATCCTGATTTCCTTTTGTGTAGCTCCTTTTTTACCTCATTTCTCAGACTAAACATCTTCTAAAGGTGGATTCATGACTCACACATTGGTAGAACAGATTCTTATCCACAGTAAGGGGCTCAATGGTGAAGTAGTAAACCAATGTGGGCAAGGGGTGTGAGTGTCAGAATTCTATTGAAACTCTTGAGAAAAATGGTCTATTGTTTTTACTAGTTACTAGTTTATTATTTTCTAATATGGTACAGTAAAAGTCTCAAGCTACTGGGTGGCCACTTTATCATCATATATGAGAAGTGAAAACAGCAAGATGGAAAGCTACACAAAGAGATATGGAGAAAAAGATTCTCATCTTAACATCAGGATTAACCATCTGAAGATAGTTTTACCACTGGGTTTTGGCATTAAATGAAATAATGTAGAGTCCAATTGCTTAAGCAAGCATAAGCTTCTATCACTTGCCATTCAAAATGTTCTTACCAAGACAAATACATAATCATTGAGATTGGAACCCCAATCTTGTGTCAGATTTTTCTAAATAGGGCCTTTTAAAGGTTATACATCATCTTCAGATTTTTCTGTTTCCTAATGTCTCTGGTGCTTAGCAGACACACTATTCACGGGCTGAGTGTGTGCTGCTTTGTCACATCTTATCTGTAGCAATCTTTATTAAATACAGCACCATCAATACCTTTTTGGTCAAAAATCTTTAAAGCACCTAGCATCATGATAAACTGAGTTATTGACAGGAATATGTGCTTGCCATCATCTGTAAGGATTTTTAAAGTCATTCACTTAAAACTGGATTAGTTATACTGAATTTCTGTGAACATAACAGTATGATTTTATTCTTTAAAACGAATAAAATTATTCTGTTTATTTCCTTTTGTTTTTTAGAAGACAGCTGTAACTAAGCACTCTATTAAGTAGTTCAGAGAATTTTTTTAAAAAATTTAAAACAAAGCTTAGATCCTTCCTGGTATATGCTTCTTACAATTGCATTCCAACAAAGGGAAGCAAAAACAAAATCAAAATAACAAAATTTTTTAAAAAATAACAAAACCATATTCCTTTAACTAATTTTGCGTCATACATGTAATAGGCTCAATCAATTGAATTTTTTAAATTTCTCTCTTAATGAATGGGATTATTTTACCTGTGATTAGAGGAAAGGGGAAAGAGCAAGTTTAAAAAAACTACCTTTATTTTTTTATTTCTTTTTCAGTTACATACTTTTAAACAGGGATGTGTTTCATTATTCAGACATTCAGGCAATGTTGACTTCATTAGTGTTGACAGAAAAGAAGCATAAAAATGCAAAACATCGTTGGCTTCACCTGAACATACCTGCATTACCTATTATTGACCAGTTTGTGTTGCCAAAAGACTTATTCCTTGGCATTAAAATGGAGCACTTAAAAATATTGCTAAAAAGCAAATGTCTAACATACTGGTCTTTGCAGCAAATAAGGGTATTTATACTTTTAAAATATTTAAGTCCATAATTGGATTATTATACACACCTTCTTATGTATAAGGAGTTCAGATCATATAAACACTGTACAGTCCAAAAAACCCTACTGAGAATAAAACTAAATAGGCTTATGATAAGAAATACAGGTATCACATGTATTTACAAATATCACAGACACACAAATTTGGTCAAATACTGTAAAGAAAGAAGTGGTTTCACATTATAATGGCCAAAACATCCATCTACCTTACTTAAAGCAAACAAAAATAAAAACTCAGTGACTCCTGTAGTTTAAGACATCATGACAGTAAACAAAGAAACAGAAATGGAAACTGTTGACCAAATTATACAGCAAATGTTTTCTAGTCTGAAAGTAGGTCTTTAAAATCAAGAAAAGATCATTCAGAGATTTCAGAGTAATAGTGATAAATAATGTCCTGATTTGTGGTGTTCACATGGGTGCCTAATCACCAAACACTGCACTGAAATTTTGGCTAATAAGAAAAATAAATTATAAAGTACAATTAAATCTCTGTAAATGTAATAATGAAGTAAAAAAATGTGGATTTATTTACTTTAATACACATTTTAAATGTTACCTTGAGATAATAAAAATAAATAAGCATGCCTGGAGGCACACACTTAAAGACAAAGAAGAGACTGCATGGAAAGAGTAACAATTTTATAAATGAGAGGTGAATATGAGATTTGATCAATTTCTAGCCAGTCTTTGTTTTAAACCTTCTTGAAAACTACTACACCATGACAAAAGTACAGCTGTGTCCTTATGGCTTAAAACAAAGCATACTTGAAAAGTGGAATGGGCTTCCTTTTTTACAGAATTGTTACTTTGTTCATATGCAGGCACTTCAAAAGACTATGGAGGCAAAGCACCTGACCCATCCTTTCAAAATATTTTTCAATCATCAAAATTATACTAAAGGGTAGGAAAATTCCAAGAACTAGCAAAGTTGAATACAAGAGACTAATGTGCACAGAGGGAAAAAGAGTGACCCAGTTTTTATTGCTGGGGGGTCTTTTTTTTTTATCAAAGAGCAAAAATAATAAACAAGACACCATTGCATGGCACATCCAAAGTTTTCTGCTTAAGGGAGAATGCAGTCAGTCATTCAGCAGTAGGTTTCAGTGGGATCTCCTTAGGTTCAACCTTATACATTGCAAAGAGGTTCACATTTATTTCTTTTCCTTAGTGTATTTAAGAAAAAAAAAAAAAGAAAATTCCAACATGTCACTTCTCAAAGCATTCATTTCTTGCTATCTAACATACATTATTATCTGGAAGCATAAAGTTACATTATACAAATATTTTGCATTTTTAAAAAATAAGCGCTTTTGCCACTCCTACAACACTGTACTTCACATAGCGGTGCAACAAAAGCAGAGCTCATATTTCCCGCACTTATTGTGATTCATTTTACCAAACCATCTGCTGAACTCATAGAGCTTTTTCCTCAGTACCTCTGGGCAGTGACTGTACCATGATTTCACAGAGAGAATGTTAATATGATCCATGAATAACAGTACCATCAGTAATACTGAAATCAATGCAGATGTCACAAAATATGAACTTCTCAAGGAATAACTTTTTTAAAAACATTTGGGCAACTGTTTTCTCTGTTGCATTATCCACTGGGAAGAAAATTCCTGGTGATTATCCTCTTACAGAAGATATAAAAAAAATCAAATTAGGTATATATAACTGGCTGACACTTAAGATACTGCTCTGTTTTCTACAACAGGAGAGGAGCTTCTGAAAAATGTTCTATAGAACTGTATTCATCAAAACCACCTCATTGGTCCATTCTATTCATTGATGGGCAAAGCACTCATGTTTTGACAAAACTTTAAAGCTTCCATAAAAGTTAAATTAGAAAAAAATATGAATGTAAGACAACCACAAAACGAAGTATGAAAGTATGACATATTTGTTTCTAAGAGTGAGTCCTTGAAAATATATGTGGTCACTACAGAGATGATTTTAATCACAAGACAGCAGATGAACATGTAAGTAACTCCCCATGATCTGTCTGTGTCCAGAGTCATTTGTGGCGTTGTATAGTTTTCCTTTTCCTTCGTTTGAAGAAACAGCAGCACCTGCAGATAAAGGAAATATTCTTTTATTATGAAAGTACTAAAATTATCAAAGGTTGAATATACAACATTATCTTAAGTGGTAATGAAAAGCAACAGGCCAGTAAAAGAAAGTGAACACACCAGTGAAGCACATATATTAGTGAAACTATGGCAGAGTTATTACTATTGTGTCTCATCAACATGCCTTTTAGATATAGCAAGACATGCTGTGTAACATAAAAGGGAACCACTTAATTCAAATGGCTTTGCATCAAGAATGGAGAAGCTATGGTATTCTGAATCCCAGCTGACCCAGACAAAGTTATTTAGAATGCTCAATAATCTCTGACAGTGGCACGTTTTCATGATGAAGTTCATCCTAAGAGGTCTGTCCCTTTCTCTTTGATATTTATATCTGATTGTTGACACCATTGCTAGAAAGTCAACAATGATCCTAATACTGGGGATTTCATATTTTCACTAAGAATCAGCTCAGATTCCAAAGATCAAAAGAAAAAGCCAACATCTATGTATCAATATTTCCCATCATATTTACAAACTGGAAAAAAAGAAAGGTGATTCGGCTTTGTAATTCAAAATATAGATACTCAAAATAATATAGTCTTGATTTTTATTCCCTAGGGGAAAAGTCTAGATATAATCCTTAAGGTAACTATTTAAACTTAGTCATGAGAAGATGCAATACATTATGGCTGCTGTAGAAAAATGCTGAGAATGGTATAAAATGAAAGTTAAATAAGAATCGCTGATCAGGATTCATCCAAAAAATAAAAATGAAAACCATACATATACACACATATGCATATGCACATGTGTGCAAACTAAAAGCCTGGCAGTTTTTCAAATACAGGTGTGAGGATATGGCTCTTTCCTCCTTTGACACTCAAAAGAAAGTCAATCTACCAGAATATCCTACCATATACAGTGAGGCACTGTTCTTTCAATTTTTCTTTTTTTTTTTTTTAACCTTTGAAAGTCACCTCTAATTCCTGGGTTTGAATTTATTAAAGGTATAGGGCATGTATGGCTAGCTATCCTTGGATTTTCCAGTGAAGTGTGGTGTATGTATTATAGTTTTGAAAAAAGCAAAGCATATATAAGTTCATGGTGATTCCATCACCAAAATCTGTCAATTCAAAATTGTGATTCAAAGAAAATATGATCTTATGAAAACAGTTTTGTAATTCATATCAACTCACATTCTAAGAGAATATTAATTCATATCTGCAAACCAAGCATAATAGATATATGCAGGTAGCTTCAAGTGTCCTATCCAGCAAAAGATTATGGAAATAAAATAATTAAGAAATTTTATCTTACAGTGAAATAAATGCTAACAGAAATCAACACTATTCAATTAAACTACACAATCTCTCTATAAACATTAGTTTAAAATAATTTCAAGTCATTTATGCCATGATTGTGAACTTCTATGGAATATTGGAAACCAAGTTACACAATGTACCAAACAGTACATAAGGGCTAGATCATAGAACACAAATAATTCAAAATTGTGTTATCAATTTATAAAGATTCAATGAGAAACATATGTAATTATGAATCTTTATAAATTCATAGATTCTTTTTACCTCACTTAGCTAAATTTTTCACAAAAACCTGCAATGAGTTACCCAGTTCTGGGCCTAGAGAAAAGCTACCACTGGAAGAAAAGAAAAAAAAAAAAAAAGATTTTTCCTGGATTTAGAAAAATAAGTCAAATTTCTTTTTAAATTTAGCTATCTAGTGCTTCCTCAAATCTGTTACATAAATTTTCTAAAATATAAAAGCAAAACAAAACATTAAAGCCAATTTAATTTATGAGATGAAAATTATTACTCTGAAATAAATCCTTCAATAAAATACTCAGAAAATGTCCATATGGTAGGAAGCAAAACATGGCCGGGGGGGGGGGGGGTATTTAGAAGAAAGGCCAAACACTGAAAGTATTACATTTAAGAATCTGGTCATATTTCATTGGAAAATCATTATTTAATACAAAGTTATTTTAATAATATTCATTGTTCCTAAATACTATTATTTGTCATTTCAAATCCCAAAGAACATTCTTTAAAAAACTTTGTACTCAAAAGGTACTTTAACATATGGAAGCCTTTTAGAACAGGAAATTTAATGTAATACAAGTTTTAAGGAACAAGCTCAAGTACCAGATTTTCCACACTTGTATTTGTGATTCACATTACCTAGTTTATTTTTCCAGTATTGTTTTTGAGCCAGGTTCTTCCCATTTCTTAAATAAACTTTTTTCAAATAGTATAAATACTTGTACGTGTATTATCAAGTACAGAAAACCATGCCAAGCATTTATTTGAGACTAAATATGAGTCATGGATGAATTCTAGTTGTAGCCTTTAAGTTCAAAAACAATCTAAACAAAGACTTAGATTTTTCAGAAAGATATCCCACTAAAATCCTCTTAATAGATTTGCGAAGGACTGCTCCGCTATTAAGATGACTACCACCAGAGGGCAGCATTGCTTTATGTGATATGAATGTATCCAACATTCATGCATACAGATTTCAAAATACATAATTACACAAGAAGAAAATGGTGTTTTAATCTGTGGCTAATTTCTTAAAAATCATTTCCAAAACAGCTGATTTATTGTTTTAGTGGTTAATAATCAGAAATCTACTCTCATACAATCACTGTATTACATCAGTATTATTTTCCTCTAATTACTTACTACCACTTTAAAATTCTTTGATTTATTCATAATATTCGTTCATATTAGAATTTAATCTTTCTAAGAACTTGCTCACAGATATATTCCAACAAATTAGCATAAAGCTGACACTAATTTAATATTTGTTAAATAAAAGAATGCTTTCTCTCTTAAATGCAACTAATTTTTAGAAGTTAGTCAAAATGCTCAAGCATATTCTAACTCTACAGTTCAAAGCCATGGAACACAAACTCTAGTAAAACCTCATAAAATGGTACTGTAGTGCCTAAAATATTCTGTTTTGGAGAAAAATGGTTTGCAGCAGATTCTTAAAGGAGTCTCAATCCCAAGGTTAAGAAGCACTGCTCCCTAAATGTAACAGCAGGGTCACTTCTTCTATTTGTCCATTTCCAAAAGAGCTTCAGTCTGATACTATAGGCTGAAACTGCAGATACTACATGGTTCCATGCCTTCAAATTATATGAGCATAGGCAAATATATATATCTCTATAGATAGATAGATAGATAGATAGATATAAATCAAAGTAATTTTAGCCCTTGGTACGGTTGAAAGCAGGGTGTGAACACCAGTTAATATGGATAACTACTATAATAACAGCAAGGATTCTAGGAATTAGCACATACAACAGTTCTCACAGATAATATGAGAAAATTATTTTATAAATAAATTCAACTATCTGATATTAGAAAATTATCCATACATGTAAATTTTAAAATATATTTTCTCTCTTTGCTGTTTGTAATTTCTTACTCATTAATTCATACTCACTTGGGGTTTCTTTAGGTATAGGCTATTGGCAACTAACCTGAGGAATCTGATTAAGCTTATCGAACATTAAAATCATGTTCTTGTCAATGCTGTCTTCTCCCCTCCCCCTGGCTCCTTCTTTATTATTCCTTATGTTGTTCTACTGAGCCAACAGGCTCTCCCAAGGAAGAATCATTATCTGACATCATTCAGTAGCTAGCCTAAAGCTTTAAAGCTACTCCCAAACCCTTTGGGATTAAATATTAAGTTCTGATGAATTCTAAGGTTGTTTCTTGAAATGCTATTAGGGAACAAGAATCATAATGGATCAAATTCCTGAACCATGACAAAAACATAGATGGCAAGGACCAAGGTTTTGCTATTGATAATGCACCAACATTTACCCTCTGTTCATTGCCTTTCTCCTCATCTAGAATTTGCTTTGTTTGCCTGGATCTATGTAATACACTTATTTCTCTCAAACCCATCCCAAAACTGAAATGATTTCCTATCTGGATCAGAAGCTCTTACTTACCACAACAACTCACTGACTCATCCTTCAACCAAGATTATTTGTGCCTCCCAGAACCTACCCACTTAAGACTTCAGAATCTAGTTTCTCCTGACCTACCTTGATGAGTATACAGAAAATATTTTATGACATCTAATCTTTAATTGTTGAACAAAGGATTTTTTCCCTTAATACTTTAAACGTAATATTTATAACTTTGAATCTCTTGATTTTTAAAAATGAGGAACTGCTCAATTAAACAATAAGAATTCTGATTAGACAGGAAAACCATCCACATCACTACTCCAGGTAGGAACATATAGGCCTATCCTCATCTCCAATTTTTCCTCTCTATCCATGGGCAAGTCTCTCAGTCTGGAAGACTTGCAAAAATTTTCCTGTTTGTATTTTGTATCTTCTCATGCTAGATTAGTTCAGAAATTTTCATCCTGCTTCTGTGATTGATTAGTCTTTTAATGGAATTTGCAGTCTACTCGCCAATCTGCCATTCAGTGTCCCAATCATAAATACAACCATGCCCTTTTCCTCTTAAATCTCATCAATGGTTCTACATTGGCTAAGGAATTAAGTCCACAGTACTCTTTAAATTTGGCTCCCAGTTTATGTCTATGCTCCTCTCAGTCACATGTTGCATTAAGCAGGAAGGGAGGAACAGAACAAGGCACTAGAACATACCATATGGACTTTTATATTCCCTTATCTTTACAAATGTTCTTCCTTGCACTTAAAATCCATTTATCCTCTCCCTAAAACAAGTTACACACTATTTATTATTTTGTACCATAATTTTAATGTCTTTCTCTTTCTTATTAAGATAGTCCTTGAGGAAACATGTTTTGTTAATCTTTATAATTTTAAAGACTATCAAAGTCCTGAACTCTTAGAAACTAAATGGACCAAACCGTCATCTTAATACCTTTTTTTTTGTACTCAGAATTGAATCCACAAGTGCTTTACCACTGAACTACATCCCCAGCCCTTTTCATATTTTGAGATAAGGTCTCACTGAGTAGCTGAGGCTGACCTCAAACTTGTGATCCTCCTGCCTCACCTCGCTAGTCACTGGGATTACAGGCATATGTCACCACACCTGGCATCCTAATATAATTTTTAAACAACAGTTGAATCATTAGAGACTACTAACCCAAAATATAAATTATCAATCTAGTTTCACAGGAAAACTTCATTTGTAGTTTTGAGCCACTCTTTGCAATCTGATGAACCTCAGGAAGTGACAGAGCCTCTTAACTGCTGCCAGATTAATTTTCCAAAAGTCCAACTGGATCGTATTGTTTCTAGATTTAAATCACAGCTTGCTTTCTTGTAGTGAGAAATATAATGTTCATATTTCCTTCCCTGGCTATCATAGTCCTTTGGGACTGGACACATAGCCAGTTGCAGTTTCCATTAACGTATTCATAGTCTCTATACTCACAGGGGTTACCCCTCAAACTTGCTCCATTTTTTCCTTGCCCCACATCACTGCTCAACCTCTTCTCTCTGACTCCTTCCACTAATTCTCTTTGTCAAATATGCTTATCTATTTTGAGCTACCCAATTTAAAAAATTATGCTTATCTTTCAGAACTATTCCAAAAGTACTCTTAACCATGTAGATTTCTCTGATCTTCCCAGCTAGAAGTACATGCTCTGTTCCCTAAATTCCAATAACATTTTGTCCCTCTACTGTAGTGTGAATCTCATAATGCCTTGCATTATATGAATGGTTCTCAAGCCAGTTGTTCCTTAGAATCTCTCTGGAAACTTTTTAAAAATACTGATAATTAGATTTCACCACAGATAAACTACTTAAATCAGAAACTCTGAATGTATAACCTAAGTATATTTTCAAACTCCCCAGGTGATTATAATGCAAAACTAGGGTTGAAAACACTATAGGAAAGTCACTGATGTACTTCCTGTCTCTCTGGTGCTATGGAAGCCTTGACATATCTCCATAATCTACTAACATCAATAATCTGTTCAGTGAATATTAGTAGGGGGAAAAGAAGTAGAAGAAACAAACACAGATAGTATCCTACTACCTAAAAAATAATAATTAAACTAAAGAAAATCTTGTTCTAAATTTCTGGAAGGAATGATGAGCTTGCTATCATTTGTATGACCTGGAAACCAAATTCTCACCTAAAACAGATAAAGCAAAATCTCTTTACTAATGAAGAAGCCAACTTATACATGAGGGGACAGAATATTTTCTGTCATTTGGAAATTATGTGTCCCAATGAGGTACTATTTTAAGAAACCTGAGAATGCTAAAATGTCCAACAGAGAATACATTTTAAATAATGGGACTAGGTAAGAGGATCTTTGCCAATCAGAAAAAGGAAAGAAATTCTGAAACAGAATTCTAGGCAGATTCCCAGCAGGTTCTCTGCAAAATGGTAACGGAAGACAGACATATGATTTAATCTACGAAAGGAAAGTATACTTAGATTTCTTAATCATAGAAAAAGAGAATAAGGAACTTATTAAGGAACTTATAGAGATGTTAAGAACTAACCTAATTAAAGGAAAGATAAAACCTTACATTTGAAGAGTTTTTAGTGAAGAGGCAGAAAAGTTCTAAGGATTCCTGGAACCCTTCTAGAGTAAACTTTCACTGAAATCACGGGTTGCTACCTTTTCTCCTCCTTAACACAGTTTTATTAAAGAATAATTTGCATAACATAAAATTCACCCTTTAACATGTACAATGCAATACTGTATAGTATATCCAGCATTGCACAGTCATCACCACTAATTTCATAACATTTTCGTCCCACTATAAAGAAATTCCATTATCAATTAGCAGTCACTCCCATCCACCTATTCTCTGCCTTAGGCAACCACTAATCTACTTCCTGTGCCTGTCTGCATATTTGCCTAAACTGACAGTATATTTAAACAGAATCACATAACATGTGTCCTCTTGTCCGGCTTCTTTCACTTAAAATGTTTTCAATTTCACTTCTTTAGGTTGTTGGATGGCATTCCATCACACTGGTATACCACATTTCTTAGTCAATCATGTACTAATAATATATTGAGATGTACTATTTTGACTACTAGGGATGTGAAGATAAAAAAGCCTTGATTTCATGAAATTCATGAAAGTGAGAGGTACATAAAGAGAATAATATAACAAAGGCAGACTTAACAAATCGATGGAACATAGACTTTAGAATGAAAAATGGGGCTGGGGAAAAAAAAGTCAGGGGCCAGATTATGAAAATGTAAAAGGGCTTTGGTGTCATGGCAAGAAATCTGGACCCGATGCTCCAAGCAATTGAGAATAGTTTCTTCAGGAATAGCTTTCCCATCACTTTCTTCAATTTCATTCTCCAATGCCTATAGAAATGAGACCTGAACCCATAAACACACACAACAACACCCATACCAACTAAATAAATTACTACACCATTCTTCAAAGCCACCTTCATAAAGCATTCTATCATTATCCAGTCAGGAAGTGGTCTTTTCTTTACAAATTCTAAGATTTTAATACTTTTTTATAATATGTATAATATACTGATACATCCTAAAACAACTACAATTTTTGCTGTTAGTTGTAACCTACTTAAAAGCAAGCCCAGTATCAGATATTTCTGAAATCTAATAGTATAACTGTTGAATAAACCAACAGATAAATGTAATAGATTTAATTGAAAGCAAGTCTCTAGAATGATGTGAACAGAAATTGTCAGTTTCAGAGAAGAGGGTGTGTATAGAAGTAATATTATGGGACATTGATGGAACAGGCACAAGACTAGAAAGAATGCAGATGAGAAAGACCACTGGAAGCTGATAATGAAGAAACAGAAAGGGATGATAACAGCTACTGAGTACCTGCCATGTGCCAAACAAAACATCAGCACTTTATCACATTCAATTTTCTCAATAACCTATAAGGTAGATATTATTAGCATCATTTTACAGAAAAAGAAACAAGCTTAAAGAACGTAACAAATAAGTGGTAAAAGTAGGATTCTACAATCCATATTTAACTGCACAGAATAAATACATTCTAACTTGCCACAGTGCCATTATACTTTCCTAAGTATTCTTAGGGTGGTATCTAAAATTTACATACATAAGCTGCTATTTTTATTTTTTATTTAAAGTAAATCACTAACTAATTATATCTTGAATACTCTAATGTTTAGTCACAGTGTCCATAAATTCTAGAGTCAAAACTGATTAAAATGGAAATTAAAGTGCTCTTTAAAAAGAAATATTCACAAAAGTAGTCTCATTTTACAGCCAACAAATGAGCATTTTTTAAGAAATTGTATGTAATGTTTGCACATAACTAAAAAGAGTGAATAAGTAAAATGCTTCAAAATTCACTACTCTAAGCAATTTCCTTTATTCACTCCATGCTGACTCAAAATTTATCCTGAAACTGAGAAAAGCATTTTAAGCACAGTATTACAACTAAAAGCCAGAATGTAATTTAAATTCAATATTATTTCTACTAATAAAGATATTACTTTTCATAATGTTGGTGATTATCAGGACTATTTAGAGGATTTCTAAATTTTTCTCTCATGACAGTTTAACAAGAATATGGTATGCAATGACAGTGATAATTGGTTAGTAAGTGAAATACTATTTTAGTGATACTATGGGGGAAGGAGGAATCTGCTATGTGTATTTAATAATGACAAACAGGAAAAAAGAAAACTTAACTCAAAAACATATCTGTTGTAAAGTAACAAAAACCCATTGTTAGAAAACGAATGCATAAGCAAAAGCAGTGTTCACATTCCATCTATGCAATTAAAAAGTGCCCCAAAATTAATGTCATATGAGGAAAACAGTCGTAGCAGGCAAAAGAGCTCCTCAAACAATTATTTCTTGCTTCTAAAGAGCTGATGGTAATGACAGCAAATATTTTCAAATAACTTTTACCAATTGTAGCTTCTAAGTTAAGAGGTTTGTTTAGGGGAAAAAAAAAAGCAGTGCTAAATCTTTGAAATTATAGTCAATGGAGCTATTTTCTGCCTGCCTATACTTGAAAACTCACCACATGTTCAACACTTTCTGGCAGCTATATACACACACACAGGAAAAAAAAAAAATACAAGAAGAGAGAGAGAAAGAGAGAGAAAGAGATCATCAGAAACAGCCCACACTGAAATGATCACATTATTTTTCATGCTTAATTTTTCCAAGCAGCATTATAATAACTTATATTTTTAAAACCAATAGTAAAGCATGCAACATTCTAGAAAAAAACTGATTCTTATTCTTACGGAAAAAAAAATAATAATACAGGAATAAACCTTCATGCAACAATCCTAAATGTTAAAAACTAAAAACTTATTATTACTTATATATAAGAATATGAGCACAATTCTTAAATAGCTACTTTTTATTATTAAAATATTTACTAGAATAAAACTATTTTAAATTTAGTGATTAAAATAATTAATCACACCACTTGTTTTGCATGCATTTATTCCTTGAAAGAAAAATTCTCTGAAATAATTTTATGTGACTATAAATCTCGAACATGCATAGTATAAGAAGTTATTAAAACAAGCAAAATGAATACATACTTGGTTTCATCCATCACTTCTACTTCTGTAGGGGCTGTGATGGGTGCATTTGAACGTCCTGCAGTAGGGTCATCTGTGTTTAACTCTCCATTTGTGGAACTTACAACCTGTTAAAAAAAAAAAAAAAAATATATATATATATATATATACATCTCAATCTCATACACACACACACACACACACACATACACACACTAAGTAAAGGTTAAAATACTTAAATTAGAAAGTTAATAGGAAGAGTACAAAACAATTAGTAGGAAGCTGTTCATAACAAATATAGTAATAAGTATAGCATTTTACTGAAGATAAAGTCATACTACTTGCATTTTCAACTTACTTCCCTTATCTTAAAATTTCTGTCTTCTATCTTCCTCTTCCTGGGCTTGAAAGCTAACTGCTCCACTAATGTCTCAATCAATTCCCTCTTGTATACCCCTTCTCTTTGGTACATCACTACCTCATGAGTTACTTTCCTTGAAAATTTTCATATTGCCCTTCTGATGGGTTCACTTCAATCTGTAATCATGCTCAGGCCTCCATCACCTATTGCCCATTTAAAGAAATGGCAACTCTATTCATCTCCATAGTTGTTCAAGCCCCAAATATAGGAACACCGTGATTCCTCTTTGAATTAACCCCCACATCTAATACATAAATAGGTCCTGTTAAATCCTCCCCAAACATACCCCATACCTAATCAGTTCTCCCCAGTTCTATTACTACTAGGCCCTATTATCAAGCCACCATGTTTTCTTTGTAAATAAGAGTAAAAGCCTTTTAACTGGTCTTCTGGTTTTACTTGTACTCCAAGTAAAATGTATTATCCACACAGCAACCACAGTACTCCTTTTAAGATGTAAATCAACTGGGTGTATTTCTTGCTTAAAATGCTCCAACTATTGGCTTCCCATTTCACTGAGAATAAAAATCTATATTCTTTCCTCTATAAAATCTATATTCTATATTCTTTCCTCTATAAAAATCTATATTCTATATCCTTTCCATTGGCAAAGTCCCTCATGACATGATACTTGCCTGCTTTCTCTGATCTCACACCACTTTCCCTTCCCTTCAATGTTAAATACCTTTTTGTCACAATATCTTTGTGGTCAATAACTTTTTTTTAAAAAATATCTTTATTTTACTTATTTATTTTTATGTGGTGCTGAGGATCGAACCCAGAGCCTCACACTTGCTAGGCAAGTGCTCTACCACTGAGCCACAACCCCAGCCCTGTGGTCAATAACTTTTAAAAGCAAATTAATTTATTTCCAAATATGAATCTTCTTCCCCACCTGGTGATAAGATTGAACCCAAGGCTTCATGCACTATAGGCAAGCACTCTACCACTGAACTACATTCCCAACTATACTGCATAAAAATAATGAATTTATACAAATTGTTTATACTACTATCTTCCTAATTTCTATTTAATTTCATACAAGCATCATTACCAAGTGCACTGTAGAGGCTCAATATAATCTGTTAATTAACCAGATCTCAAATCCAACAAATGTATTAGAGATACTAAAACATTACATGTTTTACTTGTGTACTCAGTTTTTTTCTAAAAGTTTTTTTTTAAAAGCACACTAAAAACTGACATAGTTCCAAAGAGTTTACTGGACTTGTTTAAAGCTACACATATATTATTTGAAACCAACTTTCTTACATATAGTCTTAAAAACCGTAGTTAAAGCTACAATTGATATTCATTATATCCCAAAAGATGACCATTGAGTATAGGAACAATTTAATGAACTTTCAACAAAAATAAACCAAACAAATTTTCAATTTAACTTTTACTTACAAAGGTATTAGAGTACAATTTTCTTTGAGCATTTAAATAACATTAAATAACATTTATAATAACACTTAAAGATGTTACTTTAAATGTTATTATAAAAAGAATATCAAAATAAGTTAATAATACTGCTTTGCCCCAGTGATAACTGAAAATGAATTTCCTAAGCTAAACTAAAAGGAGATGAGCTAAAAATTATTTACATATAAAAGCAGGTGACTACACAGGTCACTATACTCCTTCCATTACCTCTCTTACAATTTCAGCTCCCCAGAAATCTATGGCTAAAAAATGTGATTATAACAGTCACTCAATTTTGTTCCTCATTAGTAACTCTTATTATTTTCAAAGATTTTATAGAGAAGGCTGAAACCCAATTTTAGAAATGTTTTAGAAAGGTCAGCATTCAGAATTCCTGTAATGTAGAACTGACTGAGATATGAGAAATATTAGTCCTGACATTTCAACATGTATGTTTTCTCACAACTGCAAGATATATTTGTCCAATTATTTTCCTGTTATCATCATATGTATTTGTATTTCTGATGGTATACTGCAAAAATACCAGATTGCTTATTACAACAATTAATGTTATCCTGTATTTTTCTTAATAGTATCAAGTTGTACAATATTTATTCTGTATTATTTTTGATTCTACTCCTTTCTTCCCCCAAGAGCTCAAAATCCTATCATTCAAACTAAAGACTTTCCAAAACTATGATGAGGTACACTATTTACTATGTAACATGATTTTTCAGTACAGTTGTGTCCTTAATACATGCCTTCTGCTCAGTTTCCCACCCTCCAAATTCATAGGATTAGATTTTCAAGCAGCACTGAGCTCAATGGCACTGTGCTACAGTGAAAGGCACAGTTACAATGGAATTAGAGACTGTCATTACCTATCACTAGTATATATTTAAAACTAATTTTAGAGATATGATTTGTCAGGATATGTAGAAACATATTAAAAAGAGATAACTAAACTCTTCCTTCCCCCTCAGGCCCCATAACCAACTAAACTCCACCTTCTAATTATTTTTCAAGTGCTCTCATTTCTCTTCATCTCCATCACCATTGTTCCTCAGCTACACACTTTTGATAATTGTGGTTCAGACTTTTCTCCTTTCAATCGAGTCTCTAGAAAAAGTAGTCTTTAGAAAACACTAATTGAAACAAATTAGCCCCTACCAATATTAGCCCCTACTCAATATCTTCAGAATAAAGTCCAAATTTAATTAGAGGACCTATTAGATCCTTCATGATTTGCTTCCTGCCTACCTCTCTCATTTCTCAACACGTAGCAGAATGAATTCAATTACTCAATATGTCTCTGTCCTCCATGACCTCCATGACGTGTTGTCTTCTCAGCCTGATTGGTACACGGTTCTCCTAAGCCCTTCTGCCTTCTTCAGCTGATTAACTCCTGCCGATTCATTAGGTCTCAATTTACCTAGCTATCACTTTTTCTGGGAAATTTCGACCCACTAAATCTAGGTTAGGTGCTTTTCCCATTTATATTCCTAGCACTTTGTGCCATCTCTACATATTACACAGCCTACTTATTAGCCTCCTCTACTGACTGAAATTTCCATGGAGATAGGTACCATATCTTTGTATTCTTCCTTTCATGAAAGAGCCTAGAGCAATACCTAGCACCTAGTAATCATTTATAGAGATTTTTTGTGAATAAGGATTTTAAAAAAACTGAATGTGATAAGTCTGTTTCTCAGCCATATTCATTACCAATGATTCTAAGGGGGAACACAGGTGGAATAGTCAATCGATTTTGTTTTGTTTTCCAAAACACACACAGACCAAGAATAAATTCAAAATAAAATTTTCATATATTTGAACATTATTCTTTAGTCTCTTTAGTAGGTACATTTCAAAGTTATAGTTGTGAATTAATATGATTGCACTAAGAAAACAGAATTACAAAAAAAAAAAATTCCATTTGACCATGCTCTTTTGACTGTGCCTCTCTATACTTTACTTCCCAGAGATGCATAAAAATACTAGTCAAGTTTCTTACACTTTGTAAAGACAATAGATTGTACTCATCTACTACTAATTCCCAGTCTCCATGCTAAATACTTTTTAAAACTATATTTCACCAATAAAACCATGATATAGATGTAAATGTACTATTAACATCCTCTTTTTACTGATAAATAATTTGAGACACAAAATTTGAACCCAATCTGACTCCAGTCACTGTGCTTATAAGCACAATGTCATCAATCTGGCAACTTGCATGCCTGGTCTGTTATATAATTCTGGAAAGGCAGGGATTTCAAGTTTAGACTCTGCTCCTCAGTTTCTATTAAAACACATCTGAAATAACGAATATCTGCAGAACTTTCTGTAGGTCAAAAACTGTGAGAGATTTCACCCTCCATGTTAACACTAAACAGCCAGGAATACTTTACAGTGCTGCATTGACAATGATCAGTTCTATGGAATAAAGTGAAGAAAGTCACAGATTCAGAATGGCTTATTTCATTTCATGCTGTTCCTGCTTCTGAGTATCTTGAATCTGCAACACATTTCATTACCAAGTAGCCACCTATTTTTTTTTTTATTGAAATGTCTTTTTTGACAAACAATAAAATATGCCTTTAATATTTATTGAGAACACTTTCTTAAATGTCATATAAGGCCACTGTATTTCTAGAAAAGTCAATCCCTGAATCTTTGTTCAACAGGTAATTTAATGACCATGAAGAATCTCAAAGCGAATTTCTTTCATACTTTTTTACTAGCAAGAAGTTTTCGGGTGCTGGGAAGTGAAGCTTGGTGATGGAGTGTTTGCCTAGCATGTGCAAAGCCTTGGATTTGATTCCCAGCACAGAAAAAAATCTTTATCTCTTCCCTTTAGTAGACAACAAGAGTGGCAAAATACATTGTTTCCCTTTCTGCCTTCATCCATGATCAACAATAATATTCAACTGTTACAATCATATTACTTTAGATTTTAGAAACTTTTTTCCTCTTATTATTAGTTTTAATTTATAATTTTACTAGCCCAAGTATCATATTATAACATTCCAAATAATTTTAAAAATATGAAGGATATAAATTAAAAAATGAATTCAGTATTTTTGCATTGGGATAATACGCAGGTATTATGCTACTTAGGGTGTTAGTAAATTTTTATTAACTTCTTTAATGTCTATTATATAAGGTTAGTATAATAATATAAAATATATTCATGAAGTCAATAAAAATAGTATATAATTTCTTGTTTTATTTATATGTTTTATGTATTACTATAATTCTAATAAGTAAATTAATCAGTTATTGAATATTAGGATGAGGTCAGATGGAGTCTCTATAAGCAGACAAGTTTTAGAGAGAAATGAGTAGAAACAAGAAAAGTACATTGGAAAAAAAAACATGAAGTATGAGCCATAATCAAATTCATTCACCCTTAGATAGTCCAAATGGATACAATGAGCCATCTTTGGGAATCATATAGGAGTAAGAAGAAGCTAAGAAAATAAATTTGCAATAACAGTACAAAAACAGCAGAAAAGATTTCTAACAGTGCCTTAATTATTGCAGATTTTCCTGAACAATGACTAAAACACTTGCTATAATACATACACATGAACTTAGAAATGTGCAAACATATATAGAGACTTACTGGATGCAGTTTTTGTATGTAAATTAAATATAATTTGTTCAATTAGCTTTTCCAATGATATGAATTGAAGATGTTAAAAAGTTTTACAATTCAGGCTTGCTTGTCTCTGAGTTTTTCACTCTAGACATTTTTAGAAGTATTCAAATACTTCTATACAATATTGAAAATTCTACACACTACAAAATTTTATAAAAATAGTTGGTTACATTATTTAAATGACCTTTAAAATTAGCTCTAAAACATGAGTGCTTATAAAATTTAATCATCAAATTATTTTTAGAATTTAAGTAAAGAATAAAATTTGGAGTATAAATTCAACTGATTAAATACATATCAAGAAAAATACGAAATTGATAAACTATAAAGGAAAATTATTCAAGTAGAAATATATCAATAAAAAATAAAAATAGACTCTAAAATGAAATGGATTGAGATAACAAGTGTTGTTTAAATATTCTTTAAGCCAGCATTTAGAATACCTTAAAACAACATTTTAAAAGACATATGTGACTCCATTGTCTTTTCCTATTTCTACAATGCACATAAATAATTAAAATTTAGAGGTCATGGGAGGGCAGACTACAGTCGCTGTCCTTAAGTATATAAAAAAGGGAGAAAAGGAATAAATCATAAATAAAGAACTGCTTTAAATTTGTGTAAAAATCTACACAATTTACTGAGGGTAATAATTATCATGAAAAAATTTTTATCTAAATACAAACAAACTATCCCATTATAAAAATCAGGATCATATTTATTTGACTAGTTAATCACCAAGTATATTCTGATACAAGAATTTTAAAAAGTTCGATATCTAAAAATTAAGTTTGAAGGAGGCAAAATCAATGAATGGGAAAGATATTAAAATGTTCTATTACTTAAAACATTAAGAATTAGCTAATTATTGAAAAATCAAGTTTAACACATATTTCAAGTAATATAGTTCATTTTTCTAATCTGTTATGAGTATGTCTTAAATATTATTGCATGTATTTGCAAAATATGAATAAAGGCAAAAATCTTAGTATCCCTGGTGGTCTTCCACACTATGTTAATTTGTTGTTGTTTCTATTCTTTTTGTTAAATAACAAAGGAAAAGAATTATTAATAGAATTCAGCAACAAGCTTCCCATTAGGATATGAAATCATGCCACGAGTTCCAAAAAAAAAGGGTTAGTTGTATAAATTTGGGGAATAATCACTCATGCAAAAATCAGAAAATACCTGTACCGAGCCACCATGTCTGTCTGCTGCAAGGTGAGCTCTCAAATGGTGGGGATTTGCCTGCTGGGAGTCCCAAGCTGCCCTGTGGTCTGCCGACTGCCATTTATTTAATGCATGTGGCATGCATGGAAGAAGAAAAACCCAATATGTTAAACATCTCATCCTCATAATATATAAAGCAAATGCACAAAAGGAAATTCAAAATACTATTTTGAATCAGGTGCAGTTACCTTTGCACATGGAATGTGGAGAGATTTTTGCTAAATTGTGTAATGATCAATAAAATAAAATAAAACCATAACATTTTAGCAGTAAGAGGACTTTGGGGTCAAAGACTCTATCCTCTAACTTTATAAATAAATTTTAATAACCAAGGAAGTAAAAACGGCATGCCCAAGAAAGCATTCCAAATAAATTAGAAGTATAACAAAAGGCCATCCAGTATACTGAGCAGCTATTTTTAATAATGTAAAAAATAGTTCTTAAAATATAAAAAATAGTTCTGTAATTAAGGTCCTGGAAAATTTTTTCCTCTTGCTTAGTAGTCTATTTCTGATTGTATGAATGATAAGAAAAAACAGAAAAGTTACTTTAAAAATGAGGATAACTATATAAAATGCTATGAGAATATAACAAAATGCTTTTTGTAAAAAACTGACAAATCTACATATATGAATCCTCTTGCTTTTTTTCATCTTATTTTTTTTAATCTGGTTCACATCAAAGAGCCTACTTCTATGAAACAGGCCAAAAGTTCTCAATGTTTTTAGATCCGCTTGCAAATCTATATGCCAATAACCACAGTCTAGTAACAACCTGTTAGTAGAATTAAAAGTAATTTTTTTTAATAGGAGTCAATATTTTTATTTCAGGAAAATGTATACAGCCCTGGAATAAGGAGGGACAAAAATACAATATATTAGTCCTTACATGTTTGGTTCTGCATTAGTTACTTTGTATGTGCCATCATATTTTGAGATGGATAATATCATCTCCATTTTACAGATGAAGATATTAAACACTGAACACTTTGAAGGTCACGAAACTAACAAGGAGTACATCAGGGATGGCAACTCAGTGCCTATTGCTTTTTCAAAAAATCTACCTAGCTTCTTACCACAATTACATATGTTCTAAAGTCTTCAGTACACTTTTCTTTTTCACCCAAAGTTAGGAGAACCTTCCCACAAAGTACGAAGTATAACATACTAGAAGAAAGAAGCCCAAGCAAAAGAGTGACCAAAGCAACCATTGGGGTAGAGATGTTAAATTCAAGTAGAATAAATAAATGCGCCGGCACTCAACTTCCTAAATTATATAGTACAAAATTACTCCATGGCATTAAGTATGTCATCAAAACAATTTATGATGGTTCTATAATGTCCTTTCATTAAACCCTCTAAATTCATAACCAAAATTAAACAGATTCTAATTTTATTTTGAAACAAATTAAATGAAGTCAAATCTAAACAATACGAAAAATGAAAATGATACTACAAATTTAGACAAATATCTAGGGTAACAGGCAAAATTACAGGGTCATAGAATTCTCCAAAAATGTAATAAAAAGTTATACACCCTTTACTCAGAATAAACAACTACACATACCTAACACTTTATATATAATTGTAAAATCCTAAAGATTTACTAAAAATTCCATATGCATAATCTGCATTTTATATATACATATATAACCTCCCTACATGTAATGCAATGAGGACTGCACATATATAGTTGCCACCCTCAGTGAGCTTATAATCTAACAAATAAGCCATGTCTGAAATATGTAGAAAGCTAGCAGTATAAAATATTTAAATTATAATTTAATTCAATAGTAAACAAAGAGTTTCACTTATTATAATACCAAAGAGTTCAAGGGGAGAAATTTAGAGAATAATTAATTATTGAAAGTCTTCCAACTACACTCAAGAAACTGTAGTTCAGAAAACATAAACTCTAAGTCTCAACTTCTGAGCCATTTCTTTCTATTATGGTTTTTAATAAAAGTTACTGTCCTTTAATTTTCATCTCATTGTAACCCTCACTTGAACTTGATGGGATAAAAGATGTAAAAGTAAAAAAATACAACACACTATCTTTCTCTAAAAAGGTCTGTAAGTTTCTAAATCCTCTTTTACTCAAAGTGAGAGCAAAACTTTTAAACAAAGATAGCTTTCATATACCTTCCATTTACAAAAAAATGAAAAACATTGCTCAAAAATTTCAACGGCTTTCCATTTCCTTAACCAACAAATGTAAATTCCTCATTCTAAATCAATACTCCATGCCTTTGTCAAACTTATTCTCTGATGCAAACTGGACTCTTTTGGGGCTGGGGTTATAGCTCGGTGGTACAGCGCTTACCTAGTACATGTGAGGCACTGGGTTCAATCCTCATCACCTCATAAAAATAAAGATATTGTGTCCATCTATAACTAAAAATATAAAATAAAATAAAAAAACTTGACGGGGCTGGGGCTGAGTGGCAGAGTGCTTGCCTGGCACATGTGGGGAACTGGGTTTGATCTTTAGCACCACATACAAGAATAAGGAAATAAAAAGGCATGCAGTCCATCTACAACTACAAAAAAAAAAAAAAAAAGATTAAAAACTGGACTGTTTGCTATTCTTCAAATTCTATAATTCTATATTTTTAAATTTCTGTTTTTTTAACTGTTAACTCACCTCAAAAGGCCTTTATTCTATTCCATTATTTGCCTTTAACAATTCCATTCATTTTCAGGTCCATCTCAAAAGCCACCCTTTCCATAAAAATTTTTACAAGATCCCCACATATTCACATACCCCTCCATGGAACTTTATTAATAGGTTTCACACAATATAGCTTATTCCTCTTTGAAATGAAGTTATTTGTGCATTTATTACAATAATCATGATAACAGTAATACCAGTCACAAAAGTTGAGATTTACTAAAAGCATATAATAGGAATTAACATTCATTATTTCCATTTTATAGAGGAGGATATTGAGGCTTTGAGAGATTTTACCAGGATCAAGTCACATTTTGGTCTGTTATCAGAGATTGAATGAGCTCGTAACCAAATACTGCTCTAAGGGTCACTTGTTACATCATTTTTAAAGTTTTAAATTTTTTTCATATTTGTATTGGTGTATTATAATACATCATTTCTTAGAGACTAAACTGTCTTCTTTACCTCTGCATTTCTAAAGAAATAAGGAGGCCCAAACCAGCCAGCACGGCACCCTGGTTCACAGCAGGCCCAAGTCCCACCCTTCCATCTGTGGGGCAGACACTCACCAGAGCCTATCCTCCAGCACAGGACCGCCTCTTCCTACCAGCAGACTACCATGAGAGCCCAGGACCAGCCCAGAGCACCCACACTAGCCCACTCAGGACCCAGGCTCACAGTAAGCCTGGTCCACTCTTCCACCCATGGGATAGCCAGCCACTGAAGCCCATCCTCTGCCACACGTCTATCCCTTCAGACCAGTAGATTACGTGGGACATCAAGCCCAGCAGCCCAGATCCACCCACCTGTGTGGGGTCCAGGCTCACAGTAGGCCTGGGTCCACCCCTCCATTGGCAGGCACCCTCCGGAGCCCAGTCTCCAGCACAGGACCACCTCTTCCAACCAGCAGACTACCCCAGGAGCCCAGGCCTGGCCCAGATCTGTCCACAACAGCTTGTGCAGGATCCAGGTCCAGGGTAGGTCCGAGTTCCCCGCTCACCCACCTTGGAGCCTAAGCCTAACCCACTTCCATCTTAGGATACTGCAGTCACCGCCATAGCCTTCCCCATGCAGTAGCCCATAACTTTTTGACAACAGACAGGGCCTAAAAGCAGCTGCATCTCAGAGCAGGCATCCCAAAGGGAGTGTGAGGCCCACCCTTTCAGCCCCATCTCTATAAGACATTGCTTCCATCTTGGGGCACCTTAACTATTATCTCGAGTTACCTCGGCTATTGCCACCACCACCTTTAGATGCATACATGGAGGGACACCAGCAGGGTCTAGAAGCCCAATATCAAGGTGAAGTTCAGACAATCTGCACAGGTACTACAAGAATATAGGGAAGAAATTGTAATATCTCAGATCCACACTGCAAGAAAGGAAGACACATAGATAACATGAAAAAACAGGGGAGGAAAGTGCCCCCAAACAAATTAGACACTATAATAACAGAACCCATAGACAGCAAAGTTGATGAAATACCAGAGAAGGAATTCAGAAGGTTCATAATTTAAATGATCAGTGAATTAAAGAATGATCACTCCAACATAGAGATAAGAGAGCAAATACAGGTAGCAAAAGATTAGAGAGATAGAGACTCGGGAAAAAAAAAACAGTCAGAAATCCTTGAAATGAAGGATACAATAAATCAAATAAAAAAACTCAATAGAAAGCACAACCAACAGATTAGATCACTTGGAAGAAAGAACTCAGATAATGAAGACAAAGTATACAATATGAAAAATAAAGTTGATCACACAGTGAAGATAGTAAGAAACCATGAACAGAACATCCAAGAATGATGGGACAGCATCAAAAACCCAAATCTAAGAGTTATTGGGATAGAGGAAGGCACAGAGTTTCAAACCAAAGGAATGTACAATCTCTTCAATGAGATAATATCAGAAAATTTCCCAAGCATGAAGAACGAATTGGAAAACCAAATACTAGAGGCTTATAAGACACCAAATGTACAAAATTACAACATATCTACACCAAGGCACATTATAATGAAAATGCCTAGCATACAGCATAAGGAGAGAATCTTAAAAGACGCAAAAGAGAGGAATCAGATCACATATAGGGGAAGATCAATTTGTATCTCAGCAGATTTTTCAACCTAGACCCTCAAAGCCAGGAGATCGTGGAACAACATATACCAAGCTCTGAAAGAAAATGGATGCCAACCAAGAATCTTATATCCAGCAAAACTAAGCTTTAGATTTGATGAAGAAATAAAAACCTTCCATGATAAACAAAAGTTAGAAGAATTTACAATTAGAAAGCTGGCACTACAGAACATCCTCAGTAAAATATTCCAAGAAGAGGAAATGAAAAACAACAATGAAAATCAGTAGAGGGAGGGATTACACTAAAGAAAATCTAACCAGAGGAGAAACGAAGTCACATTAAATAAGAAAAATAAATAAAAATGGCTGGGAATACAAATCATGTCTCAATAAGAACCCTGAATGTTAATGTCCTAAACTCACCAATCAAAAGACATAGACTAGCAGATTGGATAAAAAAAAAAAAAAAAAAAAAAAAAAAAAAGACCCAACAATACGCTACCTCCAAGAGACTCATCTCATAGAAAAAGACATTCACAAACTAAAAAGTTTCTTCTCAGCAAAGGAAACAATCTGTGAGGTGAAGAGAGAGCTTACATCTTGGGAGCCAATCTCTACCCCTCACACATCAGATAAATAGAGACTAATCTCTAGGGTATATAAAGAACTCAAAAAGTTAAACACCAAAAAAACAAATAACCCAATCAACAACGGGCCAAGGACCTGAATAGACACTTCTCAGAAGAGGATATACAATCAATCAAGAAATATATGAAAAAATGTTCATCATCATTAGCAATTAGAGAAATGCAAATCAAAACCACTCTAAGATTTCATCTTATTTCATTCAGAACGGCAACTATTATGAAGACAAACAACAATAAATGTTGGCGAGGATGTGGGGGAAAAGGTATACTCATATACTGCTAGTGGGACTGCAAATTGGGACAGCCAATATGGAAAGCAGTATGGAGATTTCTTGGAAAATTGGGAATGCAACCACCATTTAACCCAGCTGTCCCTCTCCTCGGTCTATACCCAAAGGACTTAAAAACAGCATACTACAGGGACACAGCCACATCAATGTTTATAGCAGCACAATTCACAATAGCTAAACTGTGGAACCAACCTAGATGCCCTTCAATAAATGAATGGATTAAAAAAATGTGGCATACATACAACAATGGAATATTACTCAGCAACAAAAGAGAATAAAACCATGGCATTTGCAGGTAAATGGATGGAGTTAGAGAAGATACTGCTAAGTGAAGTTAGCCAATCCAAAAAAAACCAAATACCAAATGTTTTCTCTGATATAAGGAGGCTGATTCATAGTGGGGTAGGGAGATGGAGCATGGGAGGAATAGACAAACTCTAGATAGGGCAGAGGGGTTGGAGGGGAAGGGAGTGGGCATGAGGTTAGAAATGATGGTGGAATGTAATGATCATTATTATCCAAAGTACATGTATGAAGACACAAATTGGTGTGAATATACTTTGTATATAACCAGAGATATGAAAAATTGTGCTGTGTATGTGTAATAAGAATTGTAATGCATTCCACTGTCATATATAAATTTAAAAAATTAATTTAAAAAAATAAGGAAAAAATGCTTTAAACAGCAGAAACTCAGTGAATAATTTATTGAACTAAACTACAGTTAGAAAGATCAAATGGTATTATAATCCATTCCCATAAGATATCAAAAATTTCTATACTAATAGAGTATCAAATATGGCTCAAAACTATATTAAATTTATACCATTAATCAGGAATTTACAATTAAGCATTTTAATATTATTATTAAATTAATACTGAAAACTAGGAGAAATAATTTATCAACCTTCAATGTTTATATGTATAACTTTTTATCTATTGGAGAAAAAGTATGCATTTCAATGTTGAAACAAATTAAGATAAGTATAACTAAAAAGGGCATCAAACCTGATTTTTGGATTGTTGCATCTTATCTCTGTGTTGATGTGCTTCTCTGTTTGATGATAGAGCAGGATCTTGCTGAACTGCTCCCACTGGAGTAGGCTACAACAATAATAACAAATGGTATTGATATAGACTACTTTAGAAATCTCTTTTAAAATCGTTTCTTTAGCCACTTAAAAGCATCAAGAAAAAAATCAAAGGGAACATAAGTACTATTTAAAATTTTTCTTAAATATTTAAATGCAGAGCCGGGGTTGTGGCTCAGTGGTAAAGCACTTGCCAAGTATGTGTGAAGCACTGAGTTCAATCCTCAGTGCCACACAAAAATAAATAAAATATAGGTATTCATGTTCTTCTACAACTAAAAAAAATAAAATAAATGCTTCTTAAAATATTAATTTTGGGGAGCTGGGGATATGGCTCAAGTAGTAGTGTGCTCGTCTGGCATGTGTGAGGCACTGGGTTCGATCCTCAGCACCACATAAAAATAAAATAAAGATACTGTGTCCACCTAAAATATAAAAAATAAATATTTTAAAAATATTAATTTATATATAATATATATTGCACTAAATATAAATATATTTTATATTAAAATATTAATTTTTATATCCACAAAAGATCTTCAAGGGGTTGAGGTTGTAGCTCAGTTGCTTGCATGTAGCTCAGAGTGCTTGCCTAGCATGTGTAAGGCACTGGTTCAATCCTCAGTATCACATAAAAATAAATAAATAAAATAAAGGTATTCTGTTTACCTACAACTAAATAAATATATCTTTTTTAAAAAAGTACTTCTAATGATGTCATAACTTTTAGGTTACTTTTTTAACAAAAATGAAAATTTATTTTAATGCATAAACAGAATAAATTATTTTAATAAAACTAAAGGAATAATTTTTTTAAAAATAAAACTAACAAAATCACTTATTTTCAATGTTTGAAATTTTTTAAAAGCCCTCAAATTTCAATGTATTACACAGTAAGCTAATCATGAAAATATATTATATTATACAAAAAAGTATATGTGAATCTGGGAGCAGTGACTCACGCCTATAATTACACCAACTCATGAGGCTAAGGCAGGAGGATCACAAATTTGAGGCCAGCCTTGGCATGTTCAAAGCCTGCCTGAGCAACTAAGCCAGACGCTGACTCAAAAAATAAAAAAGGCTGGGGATATATAGCTCAGTGGTAAAGTACCTCTGGATTCAATCCCCAGTACTGTTTAAAAAAAAAAAAAAAAAAACAGACTTGATATTAAGAACCAAATCAGGATGAAAAGTCAAAAATAACTCATTGCTCGAAAACGCAGGTAGTCCAAACATAGGACTTTCACAAAATGTAAGGAATAACATAATGTCACCTAAGAAATGTCCCAAAATGGGAAACAAAATGAATCCTCTTTAAAAATTACTTTTTCTCAACTCTTCTAAACTGAAGGATCCGCACTGCTGTTAAAAAGAAAATAAATACTATAAATAATGTTTTACTATATACCATACTCACCAACTGTTTACCAATCCAGTCATATTCATAATCAAACATATATCCTTTTCGATCAAACAAGTCAGTAAAAAGCTTTCTTAGGTAGTCATAATCTGGCTTTTCAAAAAAATCTAACCTTCTTACATAACGAAGATATGTTGCCATTTCTTCTAGAAAAGAAAAAAACATATTCTGACTACATTTTTATAAAACATTCAACAATACGATTCTTTTAAATGTCTAAAAGCACACTGTATTGTAAAAACATGAAAAAAATGTAGCAAATTATATTTCAATTTAAAATTTTCTGAGTTTGACGACAACAAAATAAAAAAGGGAGAAGAAGAAAGGAAATAAGGACAAAAGATAAGTGAGAAGTTTAACCACTATTTTTGCTTCATTTTATTAGCAAAGATAAATGTTCTACTTTATAATATTTTTAATAGAAATCTTGAGCCACAGATGCTAAATTAGCAGCTTAATAATGCATAATTATTTAATCTTTATATAGCATCATACTTAGCATCAATTTAAACATTTATTTTAAACATTGGTGGGAACTTACTTATATGAAAGCATTTGCACCAGATTGCTGGATTTCCTTTAGAATCAGTGACATACACAAATTGACCAATAGGGGATTCAAATTCCTAACCTTGGCTATGAGTGGTATTTTAACCAACCGAGCTAAAAAGGCTAAAAAAAAACACCTCAAATATAAAACACAAGAGCAGAGTATAAGTCTTCACTTAATTTCTGGTCAGATGAGCACTATTATTCAATTATATACAAATCTCAGCATGTCAATATAAATCCCAAATGTATTAGGTACACACTTTTTTAAAGGTCATATTTTCCAGGAGGAAAAGAAGTGGGAAGGAAGACATACAAAGCAACAGGCAAAATGGTGAGTAAACAGTAAAAATTAGTATCACCCCTCAGAGTACAGAAAATGACTATAGAGACGATGGGATATCAATTTTCTCCTACCTCTGACACGGAGACCTAGCTGCTTTTCTGCTACAATTCACAGGCAGTCAGTAAAAGAATGCTACACATCCCAGCCCAACAGGCAACAATAGTGGTGCCAGGAGACCTTCATCACACAGTGACTCTCACTATTCCACTTTCTGGCTAATCACTTAGCTAAATTACATTTTCCATTCTGAATTTTATAAAGACAGTCAGCCAATCTGCCTACACCTAAACTGCATCAACCAATGTTTACTTAATTTTCCATTTCTATAGGTTACAGCAAGAAAGAAAAAACATAATTGAAGTTTTCTGACAATGAATAATAAGCATGCTTTTAAAAAGGCTCAAATTATATTGAAATTATCACCACAATAATAATCCCAGCATTGTACGGGAGAACCAGTTAATATTGGAGTGAGACAGGAACTCAGTTCTTGTATCTTCAAATTCAGTTCTTTTCACTTAATATTGCTGCACAAATCACAGTAGGTATTTTAGTACATTATTAATAAATTATTCTTATTTCTCAACTGATTTAGAAACTTTAAATTTTTGTTAGTTTAATTAGAGTTGCCATAAATCTACCAGGAAAAAACAGTACTTGCATAAATGTATACAGCTCTCCAATATAAAATTAGCCTAAAGCTAGTAAAGTCAGTAAGATTTTACTGTACTTTGAAAACTAAATCAAGTACTACTTTGAAACTAAAATTTTGAACCTGACACTGAGAACTATGTGACTAACACTGTACACTAAAACTTTACACTTAAAACTTTAGCATTGGTTAGCAAGTATTTTTAACTTAATAAAATTATGCCACTAAAAAATACTACTTCAGCTGGTATTCGTTAATATTATTAATCAAGGAAATTTTCTTCTGTTAATATCATCTTGCAAAAGCAAATACACAAACTGTCCCTGTGGTCCATGCATCAATTGTTGACAACTTTTAAATCACAAATTGCTCACCTTTTTCAAGGCATGAAAAAAAATGTATCTATAAACTTTAGCAGCCAAAATGAATCACTTATGGTTTTCGTGTAGAAACACATTTATCAATTCGCATTATTTATTACCTGGAAAATTTTCACATAACACTTCTATTGGTGTAGCTCGTTTTGTATCTCCAATTTTCTGATATCTCTCTTTTAATGTGTCAGCCTAAAATGGAAAAAAAAAATCTTAAGAATGTTGTAATTTTCAAGTTATTAGGTTAGAAAAACAGGCCTTAATATATATATTCATATTTTATGAAATTCAATAAGGAAATATAAAAACAATTACCTTTAAGCCTTGCCAAGGAAGACTGCCTCTCAGAAAATACATGAACATATGACCTAAAGCTTCTAAATCATCTCTTCTACTTTGTTCTAAAATAGAAGAGAAACATAAATTTCACTTTTCTCTATTAGTTAAGGATGCAAGAATGAAGAACTGATTTTTTTTAATATGTGTAAACTCATTTCCAAAAGTTCAATATATAAATACAAAATACAGATCTAGTACCATGTCTAAGAGGATTTTACATAAATATTATTGTGTATTTTTTAAATATGCCATTATAACTTGTTAAACGCTATTGTAGATTTTTTTAGCTGCTTAGGTATGTATTCATGAAAATACAAGCCAAGAGAAAAGGGGTTCCATGGTCAAAGAGAGTCATGTTAAAGATTTCAAATGTGACATATTAAAGGTTCTTTAACTTTATTAAATTTATTTTACCCTCCATTTCCTAAACTTGCATGAGTTCAAAATTTCCATCCCAATACTCTCCATTATTAAATACAATTAGTATTATGTGTAATATATTTGAGGAAACAATTGTGTTTGACCAACATTAACAACTCTTCCACTATAACCAAAACAATACTATTAGAACAAACTGTCATTTTCAAATGGTTGTTTTTGTTTCAGTAACAAAGTGTTGGATAGCACATAGCTGAATGATAATCACAGACTGACTTACATACTTATAGATATTTGCTGATGACATTTCAATGTTTTGTCCCTAAAGTTAAATATTAAAGATTTCTTAATGTTTTAAGATAATACAAGATGCTGACAAATAATGAGAGAGAAAAATACTTTGGTGAAGAGATGTTTGCATGCAAAATATTTCATCCAAATGAATAATCATACTATGTAAGCAATACTAAGTGCTTTCAGAAAAGCACTTTTTCAAATATGGCTCTGAAGTAAGATCAGAAAAAACACTTTAATTTTTACCATGCACTATCATAACATTCTATATATGATATCTACAACATCTGCTAAGGTTTAAAGATACATATTTTTGTTATTATTTAATCAATGTCCATCCTCCCACCAGACTACACATTGTAAAAGAGTATGTCTCTCTTGCTCATCATTCTCAAAACCAAGTATGATGGCTGGTACATAGCAGGCTCTGGGATTTTAGGTTGAGAATCATAAGAATGAAAAGTCATTTCAAGCTATTTGAAGAAATAGAAAAAGAAGGAGCTCTTCCAAATTCATTCTATGAGGCCAACATCACCCTGATTCCGAAACCAGACAAAGACACCTCAAAGAAAGAAAACTACAGACCAATATCTCTAATGAACTTGGATGCAAAAATTCTCAATAAAATTCTGGCGAATCGAATACAAAAACATATTAGAAAACTTGTGCACCATGATCAAGTAGGATTCATTCCTGGGATGCAAGGATGGTTCAATATACGGAAATCAATAAATGCTATTCACCACATCAATAGACTTAAAGACAAGAACCACATGATCATCTCGATGGATGCAGAAAAAGCATTTGACAAAGTACAGCATCCCTTTATGTTCAAAACATTAGAAAAACTACGGATAACAGGAACTTACCTCAACATTGTAAAAGCTATTTATGCTAAACCTCAGGCTAGCATCATCCTGAACGGAGAAAAACTGAAGGCATTTCCTCTAAAATCTGGAACAAGACAGGGATGCCCTCTATCACCACTTCTATTCAATTTAGTTCTCGAAGTACTAGCCAGAGCAATTAGACAGACGAAAGAAATTAAAGGCATAAAAATAGGAAAAGAAGAAATTGAACTATCACTATTTGCGGATGACATGATAATATACTTAACAGACCCAAAAAAGTCTACAAAGAAGCTGCTAGAGTTAATAAATGAATTCAGCAAAGTGGCAGGTTATAAAATCAACACGCATAAATCAAAGGCATTCCTGTATATCAGCAACAAAACCTCTGAAATGGAAATAAGGAAAACCACTCCATTCACAATATCCTCAAAGAAAATAAGATACTTGGGAATCAACCTAACAAAAGAGGTGAAAGATTTATACAATGAAAACTACAGAACCCTAAAGAGAGAGATAGAAGAAGATCTCAGAAGATGGAAAAATGTACCCTGTTCATGGATAGGCAGAACTAACATCATCAAAATGGCGATATTACCCAAAGTTCTCTACAGGTTTAATGCGATGCCAATCAAAATTCCAATGGCATATCTTGAAGAAATAGACAAAGCAATCATGAAATTCATATGGAAAAACAAAAGACCCAGAATAGCAAAAGCAATTCTAAGCAGGAAGTGTGAATCTGGAGGTATAGCGATACCGGAGGTCAAACTGTACTACAAAGCAATAGTAACAAAAACAGCATGGTACTGGTACCAAAACAGGCAGGTGGACCAATGGTACAGAATAGAAGACACAGAGACTAATCCACAAAGTTACAACTATCTTATATTTGATAAAGGGGCTAAAAGCATGCAATGGAGGAAGGATAGCATCTTCAACAAATGGTGCTGGGAAAATTGGAAATCCATATGCAACAAAATGAAATTGAATCCCTTTCTCTCGCCATCCACAAAAATTAACTCAAAATGGATCAGGGAGCTAGATATCAAATCAGAGACACTGCGTCTGATAGAAGGAAAAGTTGGATACGATTTACATATTGTGGGGTCGGGCTCCAAATTCCTTAATAGGACACCCATAGCCCAAGAGTTAACAACAAGAATAAACAAATGGGACTTACTTAAACTAAAAAGTTTTTTCTCAGCAAGAGAAACAATAAAAGAGGTAAATAGAGAGCCTACATCCTGGGAACAAATTTTTACCCCCCACACCTCCGATAGAGCCCTAATATCCAGAATGTACAAAGAACTCAAAAAATTAAACAATAAGATAACAAATAACCCAATTAACAAATGGGCCAAGGACCTGAACAGACACTTCTCAGAGGAGGACATACAATCAATCAACAAGTACATGAAAAAATGCTCACCATCTCTAGCAATCAGAGAAATGCAAATCAAAACCACCCTAAGATACCATCTCACTCCAGTAAGATTGGCAGCCATTATGAAGTCAAACAACAATAAGTGTTGGTGGGGATGTGGGGAAAAGGGCACACTTATACACTGCTGGTGGGGCTGCAAAATGGTGAGGCCAATTTGGAAAGCAGTATGGAGATTCCTGGGAAAGCTGGGAATGGATCCACCATTTGACCCAGCTATCGCCCTTCTCGGACTATTCCCTGAGGACCTTAAAAGAGCGCTCTATAGGGACACGGCTGCATCAATGATTATAGCGGCACAATTCACAATAGCTAGACTGTGGAACCAACCTAGATGCCCCTCAATAGATGAATGGATAAAAAAAATGTGGCATATATACACAATGGAGTATTATGCAGCACTAAGAAATGACAAAATCATAGAATTTGCAGGGAAATGGATGGCATTAGAACAGATTATGCTAAGTGAAGCTAGTCAAGCCCTAAAAAACAAATGCCAAATGTCTGCTTTGATATAATGAGAACAACTAAGAATAGAACAGGAAGGAAGAGCATGAGGAAAAGACTACAGTAAACAAAGACGAATGGGGGGAGAGAAACGAGGAGAGAAGGGAAAGCACATGGAAATGGTAGGAGACCTTCAATGATACATAAAATTATAAGAGGTTATGAGGGGCAAGGGGGGAAGGAAAAAGAGGGAGAGAATTGAACAACAGCAGGGGAGGTAGAGAGGGAAGATGGGAGGGGAGGGGAGGGGAGGGGGGATAGTAGGGGATAGGAAAGGTAGCAGAATACAACAGTCACTAATATGGCATTATGTAAAAATGTGAATATGTAACAGATGTGATTCTGCAATCTGTATTTGGGGTGAAAATGGGAGTTCAAAACACAATTTGAGTCAAATGTATGAAAGATGATATATCATGAACTATGTAATGCTTTAAATAATCAATAAAAAAAATAAAATAAAATAAAATAAAAGAATGAAAAGTCATACAATCAAAAAATATTTCTGAACTCCAGCTGAAAATAAAAATAATCTCTGAAACTTTTCAAAAACTCATGAGAAGGCCTACAGCTGGAGACTGATTCCTTGGGTCTAAAGTGGAGAAATGTGCATTTTTAAAGCTCAGTATGTGCATGATTCTAAAGTATAGCCAGATTTGATAACCACTAGAAAAGAGGCCCCTTTGACTAAACCATAATTTGCATAAGAGTAAAATTGGCTAAATTTCTACACCTGCATAACTACAACCACAATCAAGAAGCATTACTAGGCTGGGGATGTGGCTCAAGCGGTAGCGCGCTCGCCTGGCATGCGTGCGGCCCGGGTTCGATCCTCAGTACCACATACAAAAACAAAGATGTTGTGTCCGCCGAGAACTAAAAAATAAATATTAAAAATTCTCTCTCTCTCTCTCTCTCCCCCCCCCCACTCTCTCTCTAAAAAAAAAAAAGAAGAAACATTACTAATACTGTAAATACTCTTTGTTAATCTCCTTCTCACCTACAACCTCCAGCCTCAGGCTACCACTTATCTGCTTTTGTCATTATAAATTAGACTTTATTTTTTATAGAGTTTTACATTAATGGAATCATACAGGATAGACTCATGTTTAAATTCTTTCACTCAATATGTTTTCATGAGTCATTCATGGTATTCCATGCTTCAGTAGTTCTTTACTCCCCACCCCCAGGCCCATTTAATATATTTTTTAAATTTTTATTATTTGTTCTTTTTAGATATATATGACATTAGAGTATATTCTGTCATATTATACACACATGGACTATAAATTATTCTAATTGGGATCCTATTCCTGTGGTTGTACATGATGTGGAGTTTCATTGGCTGTGTGAAAACATAGGAAACTTATTTCTGATTCAGTGTGCTGTCTTTCCTATTCCCCTTTGTTTAATCCAGTGAACTTCTGCTGAACAGTACAGCACAATATATTTAACTATTCATTACTGATGGCCGCTGAGGAGCTTCCAGTTTGAAGCTACTGTGGAAAAAAGCTGTTACAGCTATTCTTACAAAACTTTTTGTGTGGATATATATTTTCATGGGTGAAATTATGAGGTGAGTATTTATGTATGGGTGTTAGGCACAGTATCATGGCATCTTATGGAAAATGTAGGTTTACATTTATAAGAAAATACAGAACTTTTTTTTTTTATTTTTTTTTAGACATTAATGGGATTTTATTTTGTTCATTTATTTATATATGGTGCTGAGAATCGAACAAAGTACCTTACGCATGCTAGGCAAGCGCTCTACCATTGAGCTACAGCCCCAGCTCCACAGAACTGTTTTCTAAAGAGATGTGTCATTTCATATGCCCAATAACATACAAGAATTTCAGTTGCTTTAAAGCTTGTACAACATTTAATGTACTTGGTTTTTAAAATTTTAGCCATGTTAATAGCTGTGAAATATTAGCTTATTGTGATTTAATTCACATTTCATTGGTGACTGATGTTTCATTGTTACTACTCATCATCTTTTTGTGAAGTGTTTGTTCAAGTATTTTGCTCATTTTGAAAATTAGAAAGGCTGGGGTTGTGGCTCAGTGGTAGAGCGCTTGCCTAGCATGTGTGAGACACTGGGTTCAATCCTCAGCACTGCATATAAATAAATACATACATACATACATACATACATATGATAAAGATCCATCAACAACTAATAAAATATTTTTAAAAAAAGAAAATTAGATTACTTGTCATAAATTTGTAATAGTTCTTGTTATACTGTAGATACAAGTCATTTTCAGATGAAATTTCACAAATACTTTTTGAGACTACAGATTACTTTTTCATTGTTGTATTTTTTTAAAAAATATTTATTTTTCAATTGTAGTTGGACAAAACACCTTTATCTATCTATCTATCTATCTATCTATATACCTATCTATCTATTTATTTATATGTGGTGCTGAGGATCAAACCCAGGGCCCCGCATGTGTTAGGCAAGCGCTCTGCCTCTGAGCCACAACCCCAGCCCCTCATTGGTGTATTCTTAATGCATCTTTAAAAGAAGTTTTACATTTTAATGAAGTTCAATATATGAGGTTTCTCTTAGTATCCATGCTCTTTTATGTCCAATAAGAACTCTGACTACTCTCCAGATTATAATTATATAATATATAAACATAATTATATATTATAATGTATATTATATTTTCTCCTATTATTTCTTCTATTAGTTTTACAGTCTTGGTTGTTACATTTCAAGTTATCCATTTTGAAGGTTTTTGGTTTTAATTCTGTTTTGCTTGTAGTGTGGGGTGAAAGTTTAGGTTCATGTTTTCCAATGTTGATACCTACTTATACTGCTTATTGACAAGACTATTCTTTTTCCTTGAGTTGCTTCAGCATCATTCTCACAAATCAATTGACCTGTCTATGGTCAATTTTAGGACTTTATATTCTGAACCACTTATCTATGTCTGTATTCCTATCATTACTATCGAAAATAAGTAAAAGAAAGGAGAAAATAATAATAAAGGAGAAAATTAACAACCAAAACACAGACAATCAATAGGAAAAAAACAATGAAGCCAGACATGGTGATGCTCGCCTTTACTCCCAGTGACTCAGGAGACTCAGGCAGAGGATTGCAAGTTCAACTCCAGTCTCAGTGACCTAACAAGACCCTGTCTCATAAAAAATAAATAAATAAATAACTAGAAGGGCTACAGGGAGTCTGCATTCTTTGTTGCTCTGTGACCTGGGATTCAAGCAGTAGGAATACTATTTCTCTACAAGTTATTAGAGGAGCTGACAGCTACTGCCCACACAGGTCCACAGGACTCAATGTCAGTGCAGGACCCCTGGCTATAAACCCAAACAGGAATTCTACAGTAGCTCCCACACAGGACTTCCCACCATAACTCCAGTGTGGAGCCTCATCAACCAACATGGGGCTCTCCTGGTCACCTCCATCTTGGGATACTGCAACCAGTACCATACTTCCCTACACGTAGTAGTCTGCACCTGGGGATAGTGTACAGGGTCTGGAGGCAGCCAACACTGCACACCACAGAGCTACATCTCTGAGCACGCCACCACCCGGCCTGACCCAACCTGACACCCCATTGCTAAAAGCAGCTGCCTACATCTTGGGACACCTTTGTCACCATCTTTATTTGGGGCAACTTCCAGCTAGGAATACTGACAGGGGCTTAGAAGCATTATCAAGGTACCTATAGTCCCCAACTTTCCCCTCTCCCCAGCAACCACTAACCGGGCACAGTGCTTGTGGCTACGCAGCCCACTGTAGCTCACAAAGCCTGGCCCTGAATTGCCCAATACAAAAGAGCTCTCCATAACAGTGTGCAACCCCCAGAGCATAGCCCAAAAGACCTCCAGAGAGAAGGTTCTGGAATGGGAAGTAGAAAGGGAGGGGGTGAGGGATATACAGTTTAGAGACTAAATTAGAGACCAGGAATTTGAAGTCTACAGGAGATACAAGGAGATAAGAAGACCAGGTACCCAAATCACACCAGCAGGTCCCAAAGGAGATCCTTGGGGTGCAGTCTCCCACTGGGGACCAGCAAGTGCTATACCCCACCTGTAAGAGCTCTGTCCCCAAGACCAACCCTGCTACCCTAATAATCTAACCATCCTGAGAGTGAAAATACCAGCAAACAACAGAAAACCTCGCCTATTGGATGAAAAGGGAAGAAGGAAAAAAACTGAATTCCAACAAAAACAATCCTTGTATTTTCCTTTGAAATGTTTTGTTTCTTTCCTCTTTTTTATTTCTTTCTTTTCTCTATCTCATCTCTCACCCTCACATCCCCAACATTTGTGAAACCAATTACTTTTCATGAATTAGGATACCAAGGACTTGGATGCCTGAATAGTATATTACAGTTGTGTTGTATATTATTTTAGCATTTTTTATTTTTCTTAATTTTTATGTTTGTTTACTTTCTCTATTGTCTCCCCCACTTACTTGTTTCCCCAAAATCACGTTCTCTCTTTTAACCTGCTAATAGCCAACATTTTTAGATTCCTCTTTCATGCTTCCTAAGATCTAATAACTGTATATGCTCTATATCCTACCTCCTTAACATCTCATTCTACACCCCACCCTACACCCCAGTTCTCTCTTTGTCAACCATCAGAAACTGTAGACACCTTTGCAAATCTACTATTTATATTATATATAATAATTGAACTCAACATTTCTATATACTGTGACAAAACTATAAACGTCTTGATAGGAGCTATTTGTTTTAAGGCTAGATATTGTTTGTATTGGGATCTGTTACTATTGATCTCCCCCTGAAATGAGAGGTATTGGACACTATATGCCTACGTGGTAAAAACTGTGACAACTCAGACCCGCAGCACTAGAAGGGAAGACCACAAACAATATGAAAAAACAAGGGAATAAAGTGCCCAAAACAAACAAAGACACTACATTATCAGAAATCCCGGCCAGCACAACAGAAGAAATGACAGAGAAGGAGTTCAGGATGCACATAATTAAAATATTCTGTAAATTAAAGGATCATATAAGAGAGCAAATGCAGGCAACAAAAGATCATTTCAATAAAGAGCTACAAAAGCAAATACAGGAAGCAAAAGATTACTTCAATATGAAGATAAAGGTTCTTTAAAAAAACAGAAATTCCTGAAATGAAGGAAACAATAAACCAAATTAAAAATTCACTAACAGATTAGATCATTTTGAAGACAGAACCTCAGACAATGAAGACGAAATATATAATCTTGAAAATAAACTTGACCACACAGTGAAGAAAGTAAGAAACCATGAGCTGAACATTCAAGAATTATGGGATAATATAAAAAGACCAAATTTAAGAATTATTCAGGGAGGCTGGGGTTGTGGCTCAGCGGTAGAGCGCTGGTAGACCCTGTCACGTGCAGGGCCCTGGGTTCGATCCTCAGCACCACATATAAAGAAAATAAAGGTATTGTGTCCAACTACATCTAAAAAATAAATAAATAAATAAATTGGGCTGGGGATGTGGCTCAAGTGGTAGCACGCTCGCCTGGCATGCGCAGGCTGCTGGGTTCAATCCTCAGCATCACATAAAAGTAAAATAAAGATGTTGTGTCCACTGAAAATAAAAAAAAATTTAAAAAAGAATTATTCAGATAGAGGAAGGTATAGAGTTTCAAACCAAAGGAAGAACAATCTATTCAATAAAATAATATCAGAAAATTTTCCAGACATAAAGAATGGATTGGAAAATCAAATACAAGAGGCTTCTAGAACACTAAACGTACAAAATCACAACAGATCTACACTGAGGCACATTATAAAATGAAAATGCCTAGCATACAGAATAAGGAGAGAATTTAAAAAGCCACAAGAGAAATAAATCAGATTACATATGAGGGAAACCAATTAAAATATCTGCAGATTTCTCAAATCAGATGCTAAAAGATAGAAGATCCTGGAATTTTTACTAAGTTCTGAAAGAAAAGGGATGCCAATCAAGAATTTTATATCTAGAAAAATTAAGCATTTGGGTTGGGGATGTGGCTCAAGCGGTAGCGCGCTCGTCTGGCATGCGTGAGGCCCGGGGTTCGATCCTCAGCACCACATACAAACAACGATGTTGTGTCCGCCGATAACTAAAAAATAAATATTAAAAAAAAAATTCTCTCTCTCTCTCCCTCTATTACTCTCTCTTTAAAAAAAAAAAGAAAAATTAAGCATTGATGACATAATAAAAACCTTCAATGATAAACAAAAGTTAAAAGAATTTACAACTAGTAAGCCTGCACTACAGAACATCCTTGGCAAAATATTGCATGAAAAGAAAATGAAAATCGGCAAAGGGAGGTACTACACTAAAAGAAAAACCAATCAAATGAGAAACCAAGTCAAATATCAAAAATAAACAAAAATGGCTGGGAATACAAATCATGTCTCAATAATAACCCTGAATGTTTATGGCCTAACCTCACCAATCAAAAAACATTGACAAGCAGATTGGATTTTAAAAAAGACACTCATTTCATAGGAAAAGAGCCACAAACTAAAAGTGAAAGGTTGGGACAAAACATACCACTCACATGGACTGTGAAAATAAGCAGGGGTTTCCATCCTCATATCAAATAAAGTAGACTTCAAGTCAAAGTTAATCAAAAGGGATAAAGAAGGACATTTCATACTTTTTAAGGGAAACATACATCAACAAGACATAACAATTATAAATATATATGCCCCAAACAATGGAGCATTTACATTCATCAAACAAACTGTTCTCAATTTTAAGAGTCAAATAGACCACAACACAATAATTCTGGATGACTTAAGCACACCTCTTTCACCACTGCATAGATCTATACAAAAGCTAAACAGAAAAACCATAGAACTCAATAATACAATCAATATCTTAGACTTAATAGAATATTTCATCCATCAATGTGTGAATACACTTTCTTCTCAGCAGCACATGGATCCTTCTCTAAAACAGATCATATATTATGCTATAAAGCAAGTCTTAGCAAATACAAAAAAGTAGAGATACTACCCTGCATTCTATCAGAACATAATGGAATGAAATTAGAAATCAATGATAAAAAATAGAATCTACTCCAACACCTGGAGACTTAATAACATGCTACTGAATGAATAATGCATTGCAAAAGACATCAAAGAGGATATTAAAAAACTCTTAGAGGTCAATGAGAACATTGATATAACATATCAAAATCTCTGGGACACTATGAAGGCAGTACTAAGATGAAAGCTCTCTGCATGTATTTCATTCCTTAAAAGAAGAAAAGGTCAACAAATAAATGACCTAACATTACATCTCTAGAAAAAGAATAACATATCAACACCAAAAGCAGTGGGAGACAGAAAATAATAATCAGAGCCAAAATCAATGAAAGCGAAACAAACTAATTGAAAAAATAGACAAAACAAAAAGTTGGTTCTTTGAAAAAATAAATAAAATTGATAAACCCTTAGCCATGCTAACAAAGACCAGGAAAGAAAATCCAAATTACTAAAATCTATGATGAAAAGGAAATACCACAACAGACACTATAGAAATGCAGAAGATAATTCGAAATTATTTTGAAAATCTGTACTCCAATAAAATAAAAAATATCAAAGGCATCGACAAATTTCTAGAGTCATAATAATTTGCCCATATTAAGTCAGGATGAAGTACACAAGTTAAACAGATCAGTTTCAAGCAATGAAATAGAAGATGCCATCAGAAGCCTACCCACCAAGAAAAGCCCAGAACCAGATGGTTACACAGCTGAGTTCTACAAGACCTTCAAAGACGAACTAATACCCATACTCCTCAAATTATTCCATTAAATAGAAAAAGAGGGAACACTTCCAAATTCATTCTATGAGGCCAATATCACCCTGATTCCAAACCCAGACAAAGACACATCAAAGAAGGAAAACTTCAGACCAATATCTCTAATGAACATAGATGCAAAAATTCTCAATACAATCTGGCAAATCGAATATAAAAACATATTAAAAAGACAGGGCATTAAGATCAAGTGGGGTTCATCCCAGGGATGCAAGGTGGGTCCAATGTACAGAAATCAATAAATGTAATTCATCCCCTCAATATACTTAAAGATAAGAATCACATGATCATCTCAATAGATGCATAAAAAGCATTTGAGAAACTATAGCACCCTGTCATGTTCAAAGCACTAGAAAAACTAGGGATAACAGGAATATATCTCAATGTTGTAAAAGCTATCTATGCCAAGTCCCAGGCCAACATCATTCTAAATGAAGAAAAATTGAAAAGCATTCCCTCTAAAAACTGTAACAAGACAAGGATGCCCTCTTTCACCACTTCTATTTAACATAATTCTTGAAACTGTAGCCAGAGCAATTAGACTAAAGAAATTAAAAGGATATGGATAGGAAAAGAAGAACTCAAGCTATCACTATTTGTTGATGAGATGATTCTATACCTAGAGGATCCAAAAACAATTCCACTAGAAAACTTCTAGAACTAATAAATGAATTCACCAAAGTAGCAGGATATAAAATCAATACCCATAAATCAAAGGCATTTCTGTACACCAGTGACAAATCCTCTGAAAGAGAAACTAGGAAAATTACCCCTACAATGGCCTCAATAAAAAAATAAAATAAAATACTTGGGAATCAACAAAAGAGGTGAAAGACCTCTGCAATGAAAACTACAGAACGCTAAAGAAATTAAAGAAAACCTTAGAAGACTGAAAGATCTACCTTGCTCTTGGATAGGCAGAATTAATATTGTCAAAATGACCATATTACCATAAGCACTATACAGATTTATGCAATTCCAATCAAAATCCCAATGACATTCCTCATAGAAATTGAAAAAACAATCATGAAATTCATCTGGAAAAAAGAAGAGACCCAGAATAGCCAAAGCAATTCTTATCAAGAAGAGTGAAGCAGGTGGTATCACTATACAAGACCTTAAACTATACTACAGAGCACTAGTAACAAAATGGCATGTATTGGCACCAAAATAGACATGTAGACGAATACTACAGAACAGATGACACAGAGACAATCCCACATAAATACAGTTATCTCACACTAGACAAAGATGCCAAAAATATACATTGGAGAAAAGATAGCCTCTTCAACAAATGGTGCTGGGAAAACTGAAAATCCATATGCAGCAAAATGAAATTAAGCCCCTATCTCTCACCATGCACAATACTCAACTCAAAGTGGATCAAGGACCTAGGAATTAGACCAGAGAGACCTTGTGCCTAACAGAAGAAAAAGTAGGCCCAAATCTTCATCATGTTGGATTAAACCCTGACTTCCTTAATAAGACTCCTATAGCACAAGAAATAAAACCAAGAATTAATACATGGGATGGATTCCAACTGAAAAGCTTCTTCTCAGCAAAAGAAACAATCTGAGATGAAGAGAGAACCTACAGAACGGGAGAAAATTTTTACCACATGCACATCAGATACAGCACTAATCTCTTAAGATATATATAAAGAACTCAAAAACTTAACACCAAAAAAACAAATAACCCAATCAATAAATGGGCCAAGGAATAGGACAGACACTTCTTAGAAGATAAAATACAATTGATCAACAAACATGAAAAAATGTTCAACAATTAGAGAAATGCAAATCAAAACTACTCTAATATTTCATCTCACTCCATCATAATGTCAGCTATGAAGAAAACATGGTGAGGATATGGGGAAAAGGGCACATTAATACATTGCTGGTGGGAATGCAAACTGGTTCAACCAATCTGGAAAGCAATATGGAAATTACTTGGAAAGCTTAGAATGGAACCACCATTTGACCCAGCTATCCCAGGCCTTGGTTTATACCTAAAGGACTGAAAAACAGTATAATACAATGACGTAGCCACATGGGTGTTTATAGCAGCACATTTCATAATAGCTAAATTGTGGAATCAACCTAGATGCCCTTCAATAGATGAATGGATAAAGAAACTGTGATATATATACACAATGGAATATTACTCAGCATTAAAAGAGAATAAAATCATGGCATTTGCAGGTAAATGGATGGAGCTGGAGAATAGCATGCTAAGTCAAGAAAGCCAATCCCAAAACAAAGACAGAATGTTTTCTCTAATATGTGGATGCTGATCCATAATGGAGGTGGGGGAGGAGCATGGGAGAAATGGAGAAACTCTGGATATGGCAAAGGGGAGGGAGGAGAAGGGAGGAGGTGTTGGGGTAGGAAAGATGGTGGAATGAGATGGACATCATTATCTTAAGTACATGTACAAAGATACAAATAGTGTGACTCTATTTGTGTACAACTGGAAAAATGAAAAATTGTACTCTATATGTGTATTATGAGTGGAAATGCATTCTGCTTCCTTTATTACAAAATAGAATAAATAAATTAATTAAAAATAAAATTTAAATAAATAAATAGGACTTTGGTGTCCATCAATGGATGAATAGATGAAGAAAATGTGGTATATATACACATTTTTATTCATCCATAAAAAATGAAATTATGTCATTTGCAGGTAAATGGATAGAACTTGAGAACATGATGTTATGTGAAATAAGCAAACTCAGAAGTTCAAAAGTTACATGTTTTCTCTCATATGTGGAAGCTAAAGATGAGAAAGAAAAAGAAAGGGGTGGGGGCCAAGGGGATTATGAAAATCGAAGGAAGATCAGTATAATAGAGGAAAGGAAGGAAGGAGAGGAGGGTAAGGGGAAATATTGGGGAATGTAATTGGCCAAATTTTATCCTATGTTGTGTGCATGTATAAATATATACCAACAAATCTCACCGTTGTGTACAACTATAATGCACCACTCAAAAACTATGAGGAAAAAGTACAATCTTTAAAAAAATAAATAAGAAAAGAAAAAGAAAGGGCTGGCATATAGTAGTTTGTTGGTAGAATACCCCTTGATTCAATTCCCAGTATCAAGAGAAAAGAAAAGAGGCAATAAAAACAAAAGCTAGTTATTTGAAAACTTCAATAAAATTATTAACCCTCTTACTAGGTGAAAAGAAAAAAGCAAAAATTACCAATAATAGGAGCAAAAGACAGAGCATCAGAGCAGATTCTACAGATATTAATAGAATGATAAAGAATATTATGAACCAACATTATGCCAATATATTCAACAACTGAGATAAACAAATACTTTGAAAGCTATAAATTACCAAAACTGCATCAAGAAAAAAATGTGACTAGCTATCAATTAACAAAATATGGTTTATAATTCAAAACTTTCTCAAAGATTAAGACCCAGATAACATCATAACCTTCAAAGTAATATGTAGGTATAAATTTATTAATATATATAATATATGTAGAATATAGCTTATGTATCCCATAAGTATATATACACACATTTATATAGGATGGATGTATATTACATCCTATAGGAGGTATATACATACATATAAAATTTCCCAACTATGAAGACTTTTAAGTTATATCATATGTATGATACATATAACATCATATATGACTAAGGTATGTGTTTTTAAATTTATATGATATAACTGAAAAGTCCTAAAAAATATATACAAGCATATTTTGCTCTACAGCAAGACTCTTTGTTAAGGAAAGGAACTCAGTATAAAATGCAATTCTTCTTTGAATTCCATCCAAGATAGACTTTAGTTACCACAGTTGCCAACAAGGCCTGTTAATAAAGTGACCTGGCCACTTTAGTCATATCAAAGAATAGTATCAGTCTTATAACCTTCAAGGCATTTAAAATTTTAAGCCATAATATAAGCTAGTAAAGTAAACCTACTACTGAAATTCATTCCAAAATATTCTTTAACATCATAATCCCTTTCTTTGTGTTCTTTCATCAACTAACATATCTGAAAATAAATTTCAGTAGGTAATAAGGAATAGAGGTGGTAGGAAAGCTTTCTCTTTGAAACACAGTAACTAAAAAATACCCCCTCAGGTCTCCTACATGAAAAAGATCTCTCAAAGGTAATCTGGCCCTTATTAAACTCTGTTCACATTTTTTTAAATTGCTTAACTAAAAAGTCCTGTTTGAAGATGGATGTTTTCCTCAAAGCCAAGAATCATTATAGGGACTCTTGCTATGAGCAGCAGGTAAAGAAATGAAAAAGAGACAATTTGCTTTATAATAGGTATAATTTAAAAGTCTTTTCATAGGTTCAATTTTAAAGTAATATAGAAAGCCAATTAAAAGTTTGCTCTTTAAAAATATATGTACCACATAAACATAACCAACACATATGGGCTTAATATATGTCCGTGCTTCAATACCTGATCTTTTCAAATTATAACTTCACTGAAAGTAGATGTTGGTAATCCTAAGTAAGAAGAAAAAAATCAGTAAGTGTCTAATATATACTTAATAAATGAAGTACAGGGTTTTAGCCTACCAGTGTGGGCTTTTTTAATTTCAGAAAGCAAAGTCAAGTCCAACAATCAAGCAAATGTTTACTGCAAACCTTGTGCAGTGATTTTCTTTTTAAAAATTCTATTTTCACAGCTCAACTTAATTTTTCTCTTTTTAAATCTGATTTCATTTCTCAATTGCTTATAATGTTCCATTTCAGTTGAAATTTTAATTCAATATTCAACAGAAAATATTCCTTTTTTCATAAACTTAAATTTATCTCTGTCAAAAAAAATATACCAAATGCCTCACTTATAAGCTGGAAAATTTCTACTATACACATTATACTTGCTAAAAAAAACATATTTATACCAATATACAAACAATGAAGCTGAAAGACAACAAAAATTTCTCTTTGAAGGAAATATAAGTCATTACTATATAAAAATTACTATATGCAAGTAAAACTTTTACTTATACTTCTAAAATATTAAAATTTTTTCCCCTGGACCCAGAAATACATCTTCTGTAAGATTCACTAGGTTTACATTTTTCAAAATAACTCAATAAAGATGAGTTTTTTAAAATATGAGAATATAAATGTAAAAGGGAAAAGAAAAAATTAATTCAAAACAACATGCAGCAAACAGCTCACTAATCCAAACACTTAACATAGCAATATCAAGACAATTTAAAAATAAGAGTTGTCTGAGCAACTGAATCCAGTACATGCATTCACTTAATTCTTAAAGAAGTTCTTTCTTGACATTTACTTTTATTAATTTAGATATAATTTCAGTAAGCAGGGCTACCAGGTTAAAAGAAGCTTATCAAAAGAGAAATACATATTGCTGCCAGAAGTAGGTATATGTACATATTATGAAAAAGTACAAGAAAATATAGTGGAAGACAGGAAAAAAACCTCACCAAAAAAAATTTATGTTACAAAATACAAATAACATTTTCTCTAAATTTATGTATCCGAATATTCTTCAACAGATTTCAAGTTATTAATATATAAAACAGCAATCATGCAAAAATTATTTATCCTGAAATAACAATAAAATATCATTTATGTTTATCATACTTTGTTTAAAAGAGCAAGGAATCATGCAGTACATTTTTAAACTATTAAAATATAATTGTAAATGTAAATGTGTTTCTATGCTGTTAAAACCCTTGCAGCATACAGAACAGGTCTCAGGAATTTGGACAATTCACCTAGAAATTAAATTTAATTAATTAAATCACAAAATGAAGTATGGAAATAAGATGCTTTTATAACAGCATAATTCTGTGATTCCTCTCCCCTACTCAGAAGGTTGAAATATATTCTTCTATAGAATACAAACTTTTCTTACTAATATTTACAAAGCAGCTTCTAACGTACTCCTCAAATCATACTCTTTACTCTTGATTAATCAACAATACTTTAAAAAATAAAAGATTTGAATTTCATTTCAAGACCTCTTACCAAAGAGAAATGTATACAGTATTTGCTTAATCTCAAATGACTTTAACAAAAGATAAAAAAGGGAGAGAGAGAATTATCCAAAAAAAGATTATAAAGTGAAGTTCAAAGCAGTTTTTAAAAAGATGTCTTTAAAAAGGTATCCAAAAGGAGACATCACACAAAACACAAAAACAGTTCAATGTGATAATAATTTTTTTAAAAAGCTTTCATATGTAGACTATGCAAAATCCACATATAGTCTTAGTGACTTAACCAACGATGAACGCATATATAAACATGAATCACCATAGAGGGAAGATGGCTGCGAAGGGAGTGCATCACCCCCGTGTACCGCGTCATTGTTCGGGAGAATGATGAGTTAGAACAGCTAAAAACTATCTTGTTAGGTATTTCTAGAAAAACTGGGGTGCTCCAAAACCTAGTGGAAGGATTTTCATCACACGAGGATCAGCTACAGGGGCTCAAACGCAAGCGATTTGTCCACGGAGGGTCACGCTGCTTATTCAGCAAATCCTGCTGAATACTGTGGAGGCCAGAGGGGCAGAGTAGAGCCGCCGCCCGCGCCGGAACAGCCCCAGCAACCTGCCAGCATGGTATCACTTCACCCCAACTGCAGTAGGGGCGGAGCAGAGCTGCGGCCCGAGCCTGCAAGGTAGGCAGACCTGCCACCAATCAGCGGAACAGGCCCAGCGGCCTGCCGGCGTGGTAGACACGTCACACCAATTGGAGTAGGGGCAGAGCAGAGCCGCTGCCCGCGCCCGGAACAGACCAAGCGACCCGCCGGCGTGGTATCACTTCACCCCAAATGCAGTAGGGGCCGAGCAGAGCTGCCGCCCGAGCCCTCAAGGTAGGCAGACCTGTGACCGACCGGCGGAACAGGCCCAGCGGCCTGCCGGCATGGTAGACGCGTCACACCAATTGGAGGAGGGGCAGAGTAGAGCGGCCGCCCGCGCCCGAAACAGGCCTAACGACCCGCCGGCGTGGTATCACTTCACCCCAACTGCAGTAGGGGCCGAGCAGAGCCGCCGCCCGAGCCCACAAGGTAGGCAGACCTGCGACCGACAGGCAGAACAGGCCCAGCGTTCCGCGGGCATGGTAGACACGTCACACCAATTGGAGGAGGGGCAGAGCAGAGCCGCCACCCGCGCCCACAAGGTAGGCAGACCTGCGACCGACCAGGGGGAACAGGCCCAGCGGCCTGCTGGCATGGTAGACACGTCACACCAATTGGAGTAGGGGCAGAGCAGAGCCGCCGCCCGCATCCGGAACAGGCCCAACGACCCGCAGGCATTGTAGTCACGTCACCCCAATTGGAGTAGGGGCAGAGCAGAGCCGCCACCCGCGCCCGCAAGGTAGGCAGACCTGCAACCTGCGACCGACCAGAGGAATAGGCCCGGCGGCCTGCCGGCATGGTAGACACGTCACCCCAATTGGAGTAGGGGCAGAGCAGAGCAGCCACCGCCTGCGCCCAGGACAGGCCCAGAGGCCCGCCGGCATGGTAGTCACGTCACCCCAATTGGAGTAGGGGCAGAGCAGAGCCGCCGCCCACGCCCAGAATAGGCCCAGCAGCCCGACGGTGTGGTAGTCACATCACCCCAATTGGAGTAGGGGCAGAGCAGAGCCGCCACCCGTGGAAGGTTTTAATGAAATTAAAACCTTCCACTATAAACAAAAGTTAGAAGAATTTGCAGCTAGAAAACCATCTCTTCAAAACATCCTTGGCAAGACATTACAGGAAGAGGAAATGGAAAATAACAATGAAAACCAACAGTGGGAGGTAGGACAGTAAAGGGGAGAAAATAATCAAAGAGGAAAACAAACCATGGTTAGTAACATAAATAAACAAATATGGCTGGAAGAACAAACCATATCTCAATAATAACCCTAAATGTTAATGGCTTAAACTCACCAATTAAGAGACACAGGCAAGTAGAATGGATCACAAAACAAGACCCAACAATATGCTGCCTACAGGAGACACATTTGATAGGAAAAGATATACATAGACTGAAGGTGAAAGGTTGGGAAAAATCATATCACTCATATGGACTTCGGAAACAAGCAGGAGTGTCCATACTCATAAAAAATAAAATAGATTTCAAGCCAAAGTTAATCAAAAGGGATAAAGAGGGACACTACATACTGCTCAAGGGAACCATACACCAACAAGACATAACAATCATAAATATATATGCCCCAAACAACGGTGCACCTATGTTCATCAAGCAAACTTTTCTCAAGTTCAAGAGTCTAATAGACCACGATACAATAATCATGGGAGACTTCAACACACCTCTCTCACCACTGGACAGATCTTCCAAACAAAAGTTGAATAAGGAAACTATAGAACTCAATAACACAATTAATAACCTAGACTTAATTGACATATATAGAATATACCACCCAACATCAAGCAGTTACACTTTTTTCTCAGCAGCACATGGATCCTTCTCAAAAATAGATCATATATTATGTCACAGGGCAACTCTTAGACAATATAAAGGAGTAGAGATAATACCATGCATCTTATCTGATCATAATGGAATGAAACTGAAAATAAAAAATAAAAGAAGGAAGGAAAACTCATGCATCACTTGGAGAATGAACAATAGGTTACTGAATGATCAATGGGTTATAGAAGACATCAAGGAGGAAATTAAAAAATTCTTAGAGATAAATGAAAACACAGACACAACATATCGGAATCTATGGGACACACTGAAAGCAGTTCTAAGAGGAAAATTCATTGCTTGGAGTTCATTCCTTAAAAAAGAAAAAACCAACAAATAAATGATCTCATACTTCATCTCAAAATCCTAGAAAAAGAAGAGCAAAACAACAGCAAAAGAAGTAGAAGGCAAGAAATAATTAAAATCAGAGCTGAAATTAACGAAATCGAAACAAAAAAAACAATTGAAAAAATTGACAAAACTAAAAGTTGGTTCTTTGAAAAAATTAATAAAATTGACAGACCCTTAGCCATGCTAACAAAGAGAAGAAGAGAGAGAACTCAAATTACTAGCATACGGGATGAAAAAGGCAACATCACAACAGACACTTCAGAAATACAGAAGATAATCAGAAATTATTTTGAATCCTTATACTCCAATAAAATAGAAGATAGTGAAGGCATAGATAAATTTCTTAAGTCATATGATCTGCCCAGATTGAGTCAGGAGGATATAGACAACCTAAACAGACCAATATCAATTGAGGAAATAGAAGAAACCATCAAAAGACTACCAACTAAGAAAAGCCCAGGACCGGATGGGTATACAGCAGAGTTTTACAAAACCTTTAAAGAGGAACTAATACCAATACTTTTCAAGCTATTTCAGGAAATAGAAAAAGAGGGAGAACTTTCAAATTCATTCTATGAGGCCAACATCACCCTGATTCCTAAACCAGACAAAGACACTTCAAAGAAAGAAAACTACAGACCAATATCTCTAATGAACCTAGATACAAAAATCCTCAATAAAATTCTGCCTAATCGGATTCAAAAAAATATCAAAAAAAATTGTGCACCATGATCAACTAGGATTCATCCCTGGGATGCAAAGCTGGTTCAATATACGGAAATCAATAAATGTTACTCACCACATCAATAGACTTAAAAATAAGAACCATATGATCATCTCGATAGATGCAGAAAAGCATTCAACAAAGTACAGCATCCCTTTATGTTCAAAACTCTAGAAAAACTAGGGATAACAGGAACATACCTCAACATTGTAAAAGCAATCTATGATAAGCCTCAGGCTAGCATCATTCTGAATGGAGGAAAATTGAAGGCATTCCCTCTAAAATCTGGAACAAGACGGGGATGCCCTCTCTCACCACTTCTGTTCAATATAGTTCTCGAAACACTGGCCAGAGCAATTAGACAGACGAAAGAAATTAAAGGCATAAAAATTGGAAAAGAAGAACTTAAATTATCACTATTTGCAGATGACATGATTCTATACCTAGAAGACCCAAAAGGGTCTCTACAAAGAAACTATTAGAGCTAATAAATGAATTTAGCAAAGTGGCAGGATATAAAATCAACACGCATAAATCAAAGGCATTCCTGTATATCAGCGACAAATCCTCTGAAATGGAAATGAGAACCACTCCATTCACAATATCCTCAAAAAAAATAAAATACTTGGGAATCAACCTAACAAAAGAGGTGAAAGACATACAATGAAAACTACAGAACCCTAAAGAGAGAAATAGAAGAAGATCTTAGAAGATGGAAAAATATACCCTGTTCATTATTAGGCAGAACTAACATCATCAAAATGGCAATATTACCAAAAGTTCTCTATAGGTTTAATGCAATGCCAATCAAAATCCCAATGGCATTTCTTGTAGAAATAGATAAAGCAATCATGAAATTCAGAATAGCAAAAACAATGTTAAGCAGGAAGTGTGAATCAGGCGATAGACTTCAAACTATACTACAGAGCAATAGTAACAAAAACAGCATGGTACTGGTACCAAAACAGGCGGGTGGACCAATGGTACAGAATAGAGGACACAGAAACCAATCCACAAAACTACAACTATCTTATATTTGATAAAGGGGTTAAAAGCAAGCAATGGAGGAAGGATAGCATCTTCAACAAATAGTGCTGGGAAAACTGGAAATCCATATGCATCAAAATGAAACTGAATCCCTTTCTCTCGCCATGCACAAAAGTTAACTCAAAATGGATCAAGGAGCTTGATATCAAATCAGAGACATGGTGTCTGATAGACGAAAAAGTTGGCTACGATCTACATACTGTGGGGTCGGGCTCCAAATTCCTGAATAGGACACCCATAGCACAAGAGTTAATAACTAGAATCAACAAATGGGACTTACTCAAACTAAAAAGTTTTTTCTCAGCAAAAGAAACAATAAGAGAGGTAAATAGGGAGCCTACATCCTGGGAACAAATCTTTACTCCTCACACTTCAGATAGAGCCCTAATATCCAGAGTATACAAAGAACTCAAAAAATTAGACAATAAGATAACAAATAACCCAATCAACAAATGGGCCAAGGACCTGAACAGACACTTCTCAGAGAAGGACATACCATCAATCAACAAGTACATGAAAAAATGCTCACCATCGCTAGCAGTCAGAGAAATGCAAATCAAAACCACCCTAAGATACCATCTCACTCCAGTAAGATTGGCAGCCATTAGGAAGTCAAACAACAACAAGTGCTGGCGAGGATGTGGGGAAAAGGGTACACTTGTACATTGCTGGTGGGACTGCAAATTGGTGCAGCCAATTTGGAAAGCAGTATGGAGATTTCTTGGAAAGCTGGAAATGGAACCACCATTTGACCCAGCTATTCCCCTTCTTGGTCTATTCTCTAAAGACCTAAAAACAGCATGCTACAGGGACACTGCTACATCGATGTTCATAGCAGCACAATTCACAATATCAAGACTGTGGAACCAACCTAGATGCCCTTCAATAGATGAATGGATAAAAAAAAAATGTGGCATTTATACACAATGGAGTATTACTCTGCATTAAAAAATGACAAAATCATAGAATTTGGAGGGAAATGGATGGCATTAGAGCAGATTATGCTAAGTGAAGCCAGCCAACCCCTAAAAAACAAATGCCAAATGTCTTCTTTGATATAAGGAGAGTAACTAAGAACAGAGTAGGGATGAAGAGCATGAGAAGAAGATTAACATTAACCAGGGATGAGAGGTGGGAGGGAAAGCGAGAGAGAAGGGAAATTGCATGGAAACAGAAGGAGACCCTCAGGGTTATACAAAATTACATACAAGAGGAAGTGAGGGGAAAGAGAAAAATAATACAAGGGGGAGAAATGAATTACAGTAGAGGGGGTAGAGAGAGAAGAGGGGAGGGGAGGGGAGGGGAGGGGGGATAGTAGAGGATAGGAAAGGCAGCAGAATACAACAGACACTAGAATGGCAATATGTAAATCAATGGAAGTGTAACTGATGTGATTCTGCAATCTGTATACGGGGTAAAAATGGGAGTTCATAACCCACTTGAATCAAAGTTTGAAATATGATATGTCAAGAACTATGTAATGTTTTGAACAACCAACAATAAAAAAATTTCAAAAAAACATGAATCACATCTGCCTTCTGAACATAAATTGCCTCCTTATGATCAATAGACACAAGAAAAAGATAATAAATCCTATGATGCAATTTTATTCTATTTTTCCATATTAGGAACATCTTTTCCCTATTTAAATATGATACTACATCAATATTCAAGAAGGAAAAATAGTTATAAACCCATATAATGTTCCTGTGACCAAATTCTTTATTTTGAAAAGTTCATGAAAGCAAAGAAGTGCCCTAAAATGTATGAATGAATGAATGAGGTTTTAAAAGTAATCATCGAAGCCCAGACAAAGCAGGAAAGGCAGAAGCTAGAGATGCACAAAGTAAAGTCATATTTTCTCTGTTCCTTTTTCTTTTTAATGACTGCTCTCAATGCAATATATTCAAAATTTTAAAATACCACAAAATATTCCATATGACAGGCACCTCAAACTTATAGTATGCTTTAACTCTTCAGCACCTAAACTCACACCACTTTACCTTACTCTTCATTTATTTTCAAAAGGAATTCATGTAATGTAGCAAACAAACATTTTTCTCTATTAATATTACCCATTTCCTCCACCTACACAGAAACTGAGAAGCAAGACTTTTATAAGAGAGGAAAAGTAAATATCAAAGCTTTTGTTGTTTGTAATACTTGCCAAAGAAATCATTTTTTTGTTTTCTTCCTGAAAGAGGAGCAAAGAAAGATTATTGCATCAGTTAGATGCCATTTCCCAAGCTCCGAAGGCTTTTACCAACAAGGACAAACAAATCAGACTGGCTTTGACATTTCTACAAATAGAATGGTATTACACTTACCATTGTTCAGATAAAGAACATTAGGCCATAAGGAAGTTGTGACTTCATGTCTCACAATAAAACAGTGGCGAACCTTTGTTACTTGCTATAAAATAGTCTGTTAACAACTTCCATGAAATGAAAATTTCTCAGACACTGCACACACAAATAAAGGTGTGCCTGGTTTTAATAGAAGGCACAATCCTGAAATTTATGTGTCTACCCAACTATATTTTAAATCTACCAGGAAAGTTTGCTATTAAAAGGAACTCACCAAAAATATCATCTGAATAAAAATTATGTTTATAATTTTAGGTGTTTAAAACTTACTTTTTATGAAGAAAGACAAATTTAATTTTTCAGGCATTTCAAAGAAAAAATACCATGAGCCTACTATCAGGCAGACTGTCAGGAAAGATGTTTTTTAAAACAAAGACATATATATATATATATGCAGTATATAGTTAAGTGATCATAGGGAGGATGGTTAGAGATGCTAAGATAAGAAATTAGAAGCTGGATTAGATGACTACTAAAAGTCCTGTCAAATCTGCTTTTATATTGTAAGGCATTTTTGAACAATGATTATGGATACACACTGACTGGTTTATTGGAAGAAATATTCACAATGCCTATACTTGACAAGACTTCTATCTAGAATATACAAAGATTCCTACCACACTTATATTTGACAAAGGACTTGTAAACATATAAGGAACTCCTATAAATCAACAACAAAATGATAAACAAAGATATATACAAAAAATTCAAACTAGATATACAAATGACCAATAAACACATGAAACAGAGCTCCAAAACATTAAACATGGGGAAATAAAATACCAAACATCCATTGGTGCTTAAATAAGAAAGACTAACTGCCAAATGCTTTAAAAAACGGGAAGCACTCCCATTCGCTGCTGGTGAAAATATAGGGATCTGATTGAGTTTCCTTTTTCTTTTTTTTTTAACATTCTATTTTTTAATATTTTATTTTTTTACATGATGTGGAGCATGAAACCCAGTGCCTCACATGTTCTAAACAAGCACTCTACCAATGAGCCACAACCCTAGCGCCTGAGTTTCTTATAAACCTAAACTATATTTATCATACCATCCAACAATTCTAACAGAACACATGCCCACAAAAAGATCGGCAAGAATGCCTAAAATTTTACTCATAATAGTCATAAAACTGTTAATAATCCAACTATCTATCAATATTAGAATGGATGTAGTATGTTCCTGCCATCAACTACTACTCAGCATTGAAATGAACAAACTACTGATACTTAGAAAAATATGAATCTCACAAAGATTATATTGAGCAAGAAGCCAAGTGATTCCAATTACATGACATAATAGAATCAGCAAAAGTAATTTATGGTGAGAGAAATCAGCTCAGTGGTTGCTTCTGGAGAAGGCAGGGATTGAAAAGAAATAAGAAGGAAGTCTTCAGGGTGATGGTTATGTTCTAAATCTTGATAGGGTTGGGGGTTACATGGCATATATTTTCATCAGTACTCTCAAATTATACACTCAGACATTGTTTACTGTACTCCATATAAATTTTACTTCAATTTTAAGAAGCACTCTTCAATAAAATAAGAATTACAAATGTTATAGTCCTAGTAAACTTGCTTTACAAAGTTGTGTCATTTGGCAATTTGAAGCTACTTTCTGAGTATAGTAGGCCTCTAAAAATGAGTGAATGAGTCTGTTAACAAAGGAAAATGCAAATATAGAAAAGGAAAAAGAATTATAAATATGGTTGGGTAAAACTACTTTCTTGTGATAAATTAAAATCAGAAGTATCAGTATAAACTTGACATTTTTAATAGGTATTAAAATATATATATATGTCATATATATATATATATATATATATATATATATATATATATATGTGTGTGTAGGCATATTTGTGTATATGTATATGTACATGTACACATTTACACACAATAATTCTTAGTTCTGCTTCAAAAAGAGCCTATCAGCAAAAACAAACCATAGCAATGAGCATATTCAGGAGACAAATTTTGGTTTCTAAATACTACCATTATTCAATAAAAGGAACTAGAACTTCTTAGAGAAATGGTTCATGATGAGGTTAGAGCAGAGAAACCACAAGATGAATCTGGAAGTATTTTTTTGCAACCAGAAAGTAAGGAAATGATCAAAGAATCATGAGAACATGAAAAGAGGAACCAGCTTTAAGGAGCAACCAGGGCCAAATCTGAGACAATCAAAATAAATAATGATCATAATGCATTTGACACATAACACATTAAATAAGAACTCATAAGTCCATACAGATATAAATCAATAAATGAGGGAAAAGGAAAAGTTTGTACTTATATTCAAATGTCAATTATTAAATATGCAAGGAATGACAGAAAATTATCAATACATGCTAAATGTGGGTAGAAGTTTGGAGCTGGGGTTGTGGCTCAGTGATAGAGTACTCCCTAGCATGGGAGAGGCACTGGGTTGATCCTCAGCACCACATAAAAAGATAAATAAATAAAGGTATGTGTCCATCTACAATTAAAAAATATTTTTTTAAAAGTTTGATAAAGAACATATTTACATAATCTCAAAGTTTATTTGAAAATAGTGTTTAATTACAAAGTGAAAATAAGAAGCTTTTAGTGGATAAACTCATCAGATACCACCCTAAGGAAGTGATTAAAGCTACTTAGAACTAGTTGCATTATGATTAGATCCTGAGCCCCAACTTGATACACTGAGAGCACACCACTTCTGTATTTGTAATAAAAGTGCATACCAAAACCTAATTATAGAGAAAAACAGACCCAAATTGAGAACATTCTAAAATAGCCTGCATTCCTCAAAAATAACTTGAAGAAAGTCCAAGGAATTCTCCAGGTGAAAAGACTGGTGATATAACAAATTATTTAATTATGATATTAGATACTACACCAGGAAAAAGAAAAACTACAAAAACAGCGAAATGTTAGTAAGAATTTTTACTCTTCTTACAAATAATAAATTCCCTTAAAAAGTTTAAGAACTTAGCAGAAGTCATATAATTAGGATATAGTTAAGCCAGCATTAGAAGCCAGTTCTGCCCCCTCTAGAGGATATGCTTGCTGCTTCCCTAGATAGCCATATAGAAAAGCTACAGTCTTAATAAAAAATTTCATATGCAACAAATTCAATTAAAAGTAGGCATTTACTCATATTCTTTAATAGAATAATCATATGTATATATGTAGACCCCTAACTGTATCCAAGTTGAACATCTCAAGTTACAGGGTGGAAAAGAGACAAAATGAATGTAACAAAATCTGTCATTCATTTACTCTATGGCACTTATTTTAAAAGTATTATTACAATATAAATGAAAGTAAACTCTAATTGTACATGATAAGTGAAAATCACAATACAAACTATGGTAAATAGCAAAGAAAGGAACCATAATAACAAACATAAATATATTGTGAGCACAGCTGCTGAATTCAAACATCCATACTTACTAAAGGTACACATACCTTTTCCTAAATGTGTGTTTATGCTCATATATCTAGCTGTTCCTGTAAGGCTCTTGTGTTCTCTGTAGGGTATATGTTTCTTTGTCTCTGGATCAATGTATTCCTTTGCCAAACCAAAATCTATTATATGAATAACTTGTTGGGTTTTATTTCCTGGTCGTCCTATTAAGAAGTTCTCAGGTTTTACATCTCTGTATATCAAGTTCTTTGAATGAACATATTCCATGCGAGAAATCTGGGTTAAAGAAATAAAGAAGAGGAATTTTATTTTAGGTTTTGATTAACATAAGAAAAAACGATAGAGATAGAGGCAAGAGAGAATAATCACAATGAAAACAAAAAAATAAATTATTTCAACACTTTAAAAGCAAGATATGTCTATAATTACTCAAATGTACATATATATAACCAATTATGATTTTAAATGTTTGCCCTTACTATTATGGTCACTGATGAATGAAAGTGTTCAAATTTTATGAATTCTTTTCATATCAGCAAGTTTAACTCAATCAACATTAACAGAGGATACGGTCTCATAAAATCAAAAAACTTTACTGATTAAAAAAAAAAAAACTTGAACTCATAAGTATTAACAGACATACCCCTAAGGCTGCACTATTCTTCCTCAGTTCAATAAGAGGGCAACTTTTGTTTTTTTCCTGGTACTGAAGAACACACCCAGGGTCACTCTCCCACTGAGCTACTCCCCCAGCCATTTTTATTTTTTGAGACAGGGTCTTCTAAATTTTCCCAGGCTGACCCTGAACTTTCAATCCTCCCACCTCAACCTCCCAAGCATCTGGAATTATAGGCATGAGCCACTGCATCTGGCTATAATAATCAAGCAACTTTTATAATTATACTAAAGAAATGCAAGTGTTTAAATTGTTCAATAAAAACAACAATAAAGTCAAGCAACATTCAGTATTTCTTTTATATAACATTTATATAACGTTTTTGTTTTCCTAGGTATTAAACACTTAAAAATAAAATCTTGAAACTAGAAAATTTTGGAATCCAAATCTAATAATATATTACATTTATATTAACTGTTTTATAGGCCCTCAAATAATATTTAATATACAAACTATCACAAAATAAAACACTACAAATAAGAAAATTTAAAAACATTTCATTTAATAAGGATCATGGTTAACAATGCAATGCAAATATACAGTCACACAGCCCATTCTAGTTTGTTTATTACTTTGGATTGTATAAGATATAATATTCCAAGATCCAAGCTTTTCATTAACAATACATATGAGCATATTCCAGGTCATAAACATTCTGTTAGTCATGCTTTAACTGCATATTATTCTATGGCTATTAACAATTTACCCAACTTATCTTGTTAATTTTGCACATTTGTGTTGTTCCCATTTTTAGTACCAATCTTTGCACATCAAACTTTAAATACATCTGAACACTTCCATATGAAAAATTTGTAGAAGTAGAACTAATAAGTCAAACAGAAAACAATTTTTAGACTATTACAGCATACTAATATTGGCATTTATTTCAAAACTGTCTCAATATCATCCTCTGAATTGTTTTCCCATACATTCCCTGAAATTTAAATAATCAGTAAGACACTTAATAGTTTATTTCTTATTAATTCATTAAAATTTATTACCAAAAATCCATTTTTCTGAGGGTACTATTTCAGTATTCACCTTAAACAAGAAAAAGTACCAGAAACAACTAACAAAGTAAGCATTCTGTTCTTAAAGATACCAATTTTCATACAAATAAATGCACTTGACAGTTATTTTAAGTTATAGCCATTCTACAAAGGCCATATGAAAGTAGAAACATTTGTGTTAGGTGAATCAAATGCTCTCAAAATAATGTCACAAAACTTTAATATAAATTTTCATTTAAAATTTGTAACTAACAAAACACATAACTTTTCAAACAACTCCAAAATACCCTGCTTTACTTACCAGTTGTATAGCTATCATGAGAACTGTTTTAAGAGAAAAAGTTCTGTCACACAAGTCAAACAAGTCTTCCAAACTAGGTCCCAGCAGTTCCAGCACCATAGCATTGTATTTACCACAAGGGCCAAAATAGTAAACTTGAGGTATACCATCTACAGGAAAAGAAAAGTCATTTAAGAATTTCATCATCTTAACTATTAAGCCTTTCTTCCTAGGAAATCAACAAACAATTTTTTTTAATTTTATACTTTCAAGAACTACAGCAGTATCTTTATTTTTTCCAGATATTCAGTAAACTTTTCCTGATTGAACTTCTACACCCTTCCTATACCTTCTCTTTCAGTGTTCACATTGAAAATTACTGAATGACATTATAAATAATACTTTATTGTCTGTCTCTCCACCATCTCATACATTAGGCTTTCCTAGCTTTATATTTCCATGGCCTAGAGAATGCTCAGAACATAGGAAAAAATCCATTTTTATTGAACAAGGGAGTCACTACTATCTTTAATAACCCTGTGACAGACAGACTGCTAAAATGACCCACCAGATTCCCAACATCTGGTATACAAGTACTCTTCCTTTGAATGTGGCATGATTTCTAGGATTTCACTCAAATATTCTAGCTAGGTTAAGCTTGCTTATTTCTATACATAGACACACACACACATCACACACACACACAACACGAATAAAATTAATGTCCCTATCAGTTGACATCAAAAGGCAGAGTATCTTGATAAGTCTGGCCTAATCAGGTTAATCCTTTAAAAAGCTCTAGAATCATAGATATTAAAAGAAGCAGAGAGAGGCTCTCCTGATGGCCGTAAGATTGGCAGCCACTATGAAGTCAAACAACAAGTGCTGGCGAGGATGTGGAGAAAAGGGTACACTTGTACATTGCTGGCGGGACTGCAAATAGGTGCGGCCAATTTGGAAAGCAGTATGGAGATTCCTGGGAAAGCTGGGAATGGAACCACCATTTGACCCAGCTATTGCCCTTCTCAGACTATTCCCTGAAGATCTTAAAAGAGCGTACTACAGGGATACTGCCACATCGATGTTCATAGCAGCACAATTCAGAATTGCTAGACTGTGGAACCAACCCAGATGCCCTTCAATAGATGAATGGATAAAAAAAAATGTGGCATTTATACACCATGGAGTATTACGCAGCACTAAAAAATGACAAAATCATGGAATTTGCAGGGAAATGGATGGCACTAGAGCAGATTATGCTTTGTGAAGCTAGCCAATCCCTAAAAAACAAATACCAAATGTCTTCTTTGATATAATAAGAGTAACTATGAACAGAGCAGGGAGGAAGATCAGGAAGAAAAGATTAACATTAAACAGAGACATGAGATGGGAGGGAAAGGGAGAGAAAAGGGAAATTGCATGGAAATGAAGGGAGGCCCTCATTGCTATACAAAATTACATATAAGAGGTTGTGAGGGCAATGGGAAAATAAACAAGGAGAGAAATGAATTACAGTAGATGGGGTAGAGAGAGAAGATGTGAGGGAAGGGGAAGGGAGATAGTAGAGGATAGGAAAGGTATCAGAATACAACAGTTACTAATAGGGCATTATGTAAAATTGTGGATGTGTAACCGACGTGATTCTGCAATCTGCATTTGGGGTAAAAATTGGGAGTTCATAACCCACTTGAATCTAATGTATGAAATATGATATGTCAAGAGCTTTGTAATGTTGTGAACAACCAATAAAAAAAAAAAAAAAGAAAGTAAACCACTCCTGTTGGCCTTAAAAAAGCAAACCATATTGTTGTGGAAAGAGTCATATGCCAGGGAAAAGCCTCGAGGAACCGAGGGCCTTGATCCTATAGCAATGAGAAGCCGAATTCTAGCAAAAACCATCAAGCTTCTTAGAATGTAGTTTGAAAGAAAAATTACACAACATATTTCACATTTCTACACCTTCATCTTTACTTCTAAGTAAATCTGTATAAGTTTTGATGAGGGGTAAATGAACTTATTCCTTTTACACACATATCAAGGACATACTTGTGGCTGAAGTAAATTGATAATATTGTACAAAGGATAGTTGTCACCAACTCATTTCTTTGTGGTCCATAATGAAATAAACATTTTTGTATATGATTAATTCTGTAAAAAGATGCATGTTCAAAAGATCTATGATATAGAGATATCTAAGATATCCTGTAATCTTAATCTAATACACTTTAGATATTTTAATTTTTTTTCTTAGGGAAAACATTTAGTATAGTGCAAAAAAATCCTTCATGATATTTTCATGAAAGGTTACATAACTTTTCAAACCTAAACATAAAACTTGTTATAGAAAATTCTTTAAACCAAACATTTTAATCTAGGACTTCAATTTGATTTGTTCCTTCAATCTAGTTTTTTGTGGCCCTTAGAAACATACACACAAAAAAAAAATCCACTGCTAATATAGCAATAAAAATATTTTGGGTTAAATAAAAAATCAAACCAACAGGCTTAGAACTGAGTTCCATATCAGATCATAGGCCACGCTCTCACCTTAAACTGACAATCCAGCTAGGCCATGCCTGGACTCCTGGCCCATAAAAATTGTGATATAAAAAAGTCCCTTGTTTTAAGATACTGAGTTAGTAATAATTCATTGTGCAGCCATACAAAATAACACACACTCCAAACATAAAGCCTAAATGCCCAGAATTCACCTGTATTTTAAGAGCAGATTTCCAATAATCTAACATATAGCAAGTAATCAATTTACCTTAACAATTCATTTATCTATTTATTTATCACAAGAAAAATGAAGTTCTTCTACCACAAATGTCTGAAAAAATTTCAAATAATTTTTTTCCCAGTAACTTTAAAAGGTAAAAAAAATCTTTCTAAAATATAATTTCTAAAACTTCCCTTTCTTTTTAATAAGAAATTTGGGAAACATGAATAAATTCTTGTTGATGACCCTATCATTTTGAATATAAATTATTGCAGCACCAGAATAGAACACACCAAAATAGAAACCAGGACAACTAGGTTCTTAGGCTAGCCTGATGTTCTCCAACTCGGCTGTGTGCCTGGCTTGCCACTCAACCTCTCAAGTTGGCCTGTAGTGGTAGTCTGGATTAGACTAGTATATTTCAATGTGAACATGAGTTAGGCAGCACAACATCTGGGGGCTAGAAAGAGAGACAATACTGCACAGCAGGGATCAAGGAAACGAGTTCAAACTACACACATAATCCCCTCTTCAGAAACTGAAACACTGATATGTTCCCATGTGTATTTGTCAATAACTCTGCAAACACACAAACACATTTACACACATACACATACACATGTACACACACAAATCCCATACTTTGTCCCATTTTCCCTTAGCACCTGGAACCACAATCTTAGTATAAGCCACTCCTACAATAGCCAGTCTCATCATATGTGTCAAATCCACTCCTCAAGTGTGAAAATGCACAGAAAAGTTTCAGAAATAGTGAGAGGCTCACTAAAGTTTATTCCAATTCTGATAGCTTATTTTTACTATGTATATACATTAAGAGCTGAAACTTGGGCTGGGGATGTGGCTCAAGCGGTAGCGCGCTCGCCTGGCATGCGTGCGGCCCGGGTTCGATCCTCAGCACCACATACAAACAAAGATGTTGTATCCGCCGATAACTAAAAAATAAATATTAAAAAAAAAAGAGCTGAAACTCATAATTAAAACTTATAAACAGCACTCAACTTCTAGAACTTTTCAACAGCTCTTGGCTATCAAGCCTTTAAAATTCTTTCCACAATGCTTTTTCTCCCCCTCCATGCTACTGGAAGTTATCAGTTTTTATGCTGTCAATTTAACAACCTCTAATAACTCATTTCCACTCTTTAGTTTGTTGCTTCTGATCTGCAGGTACAAGGAAACCAGATTATCAAAGCTTGCTACAATTATATGTAAAATTTAAAATTAACAGGTTTTGAAGTTCTTTCATGAAAGGACTGTCATAGGGCTTCGCTAATTCCTTCTGAGTCACCATTTATTTCCTAAAAAAGTGATTGAGAAATGATCTCTGGATCAGGTAACTATAGATAAATATAATAAACTTTTAGTTTATTAAATGACTGAATTTTTTTCAAATGTTTTTAAAGATTCCAAAAAAATGGAAAACCACTTAGAGATCTCACTGTTTTAATTCAATGGTGCTTTAAATAAAAAGTACAGGGGGGCCACTATTTGGAGGTCAGACTCCTGCAACAGACCCCAAATGAATTTACTAAGTCAAAATGGAGTCACCTGTGCTAAAGTTCAACATCACTAAAGGAAATCAAGCTATTTATCTGAACTTTTAAGAAACCAGGAAAAATGAGAGAGAACAACCAAATGTCTCAAAGGCTAGTTTCAATCATCATGATAATAATGAAGTTCCCTCTGCTTTAATCCTTAAAAAAAAAGCAGCAGCATAAAGTAATTTCAGGGTTTTTGTTTTGTTGTTCTAGGGATTGAACACAGGGCTTGGCATGTTAACAGGCAAGCACTCTACCACTAAGCAACATCCCCAGACCTTTTTAAAATTTTATTTTGAGACAGGGTCTCCCCAAATGGTCCATGTTTGGCATCAAATTCACGATCCTCCTTCCACAGCTTCCAACCTGCAGAGTGGCTAGGATTACAGGTGTATGCCACTGCACCTGGCTCAGTAATCTGGTGTTAACCAGTTATGTTTCTATTGTTCTGTCTTTCTGTCCCCAAAGCCCTACCAAAAATAAATAAATAACTTCGAAATGATCAATCTACTTTTTGCCCTTTGTTTCTGCTTTTTTTTTTAAGAGAGAGTGAGAGAGGAGAGAGAGTGTGAGAGAGAGAGAGAATTTTTTTAATTGTATTTTTTTATTGATTATTTAAAGCATTACATAGCTCATGATATATCATCTTTCATACATTTGACTCAAATTGTGTTTTGAACTCCCATTTCCACCCCAAATACAGATTGCAGAATCACATCTGTTACATATTCACATTTTTACATAATGCCATATTAGTGACTGTTGTATTCTGCTACCTTTCCTATCCCCTACTATCCCCCCTCCCCTCCCCTCCCCTCCCATCTTCCCTCTCTACCTCCCCTGCTGTTGTTCAATTCTCTCCCTTTTTTTCCCTCCCCCTTGCCCCTCATAACCTCTTATAATTCTATGTATCATTGAAGGTCTCCTACTATTTCCATGTGCTTTCCCTTCTCTCTCCGTTTCTCTCCCCCCATTCGTCTTTGTTTACTGTAGTCTTTTCCTCATGTTCTTCCTTCCTGTTCTGTTCTTAGTTGTTCTCTTTATATCAAAGCAGACATTTGGCATTTGTTTTTTAGGGCTTGGCTAGCTTCGCTTAGCATAATCTGCTCTAATGCCATCCATTTCCCTGCAAATTCTATGATTTTGTCATTTCTTAGTGCTGCATAATACTCCATTGTGTATAGATGCCACATTTTTTAATATTTTTTTTTAAAGAAAGAGTGAGAGAGGAGAGAGAGAGAGAGAATTTTTAATATTTATTTTTTAGTTCTCGGCGGACACAACATCTTTGTTGGTATGTGGTGCTGAGGATCAAACCCGGGCCGCACGCATGCCAGGCGAGCACGCTACCACTTGAGCCACATCCCCAGCCCTGTTTCTGCTTTTTTTCAGCCTTTCTCTTCTATAAAACCCAACTCTTCTGCTCAGCTCTTCAGAACACTTTATTCTGTTTTAAGGAAAGTATTGCAGGACTCTGGAATCAAAAATAAAGCCAATTAAGATATTTACACTATCCTGCTGTGTATCCTGTGTCCCCTGACAAGTGCAATAAAACAAACAGAAAGTATGCTTGAGAATGAACAAAGAGGGTTGGGGATGTAGCTTAGAGGTAGAGCACTTGCCTAATAAATGCAAAGCCCTGATTTCACTCTCCAGGACCTAAAAGAAAAAAATAAAGAGAGGATGGACAAAGAGACCCTATTACTTCAAGGAAGATGTCAACAAAATTATTTGTTACCAATATAGCTAATAATATTCAAGCTTTCAAGCAATAATTAGAGTTGTGCAAAATTTTTATCTGCCAAAGTAGCTTTGACAGCTTCCCAACTTACAAACTTGTTTGATGAAACTGTAATGATATTAACTATTTTGATTTGAGTAATAAAACATCAATATTTGAAATATATGCATAACTCAGTGAACCAGTATCTTCCAAAAGACAATGCACATAAGTTACATGCATGGATAAGTGGTCCAAAGTACAATGGATTTTTTTTTTAATTTTAATATTTATTTTTTAGTTTTCGGCGGACACAACATCTTTGTTTGTATGTGGTGCTGAGGATCGAACCCAGGCTGCACGCATGCCAGGCGAGCGCGCTACTGCTTGAGCCACATCCCCAGCCCTACAATGGATTTTAATATAAGTAGAATAATTTTTTTGATAAGGCTTCTCACTCTACATTATAACTCACTTGTAAGAAACTCCCATTTTCAAGTTTTGGTATAGTACCAAACAGTATACATAATTTAAAGACTTATTAATCAAGGTTGGCAAATCATGGGTTGAAGTGCTGGTGAGAATATGAATTAGGTTTGAAGGGAAATTATCCTGTGCTTTTCAAAATAAGCAAAAGTATGCACACAATGATTTTCAAGTTGTATTGTTCCTTGGAGTTGAAAAAAAGAACTGGCAATTACCTAAATATCCACCAATGCTAGACTAATTATATAAATGAATTATGCCAAACCTATCCTGTGGAATACAATTTTAACTGTCTTCAGAGATAACTGTGAAGAACAAACTGCTGCTATTTACATCTTATAATACTACTGATTAAATGTGTTATTCAAAATACAATCAGGTATTACTTTTTAAATAAGATATTTTAATGTTATGTGTGTGTGTAAGTGTGTGTATAAATTCACCAAGCCTCAGCAATTTAGTGAGGCTTTCAGTAACAGTGAGACCCTCCCTGTCTTCAAAAAAATGAAAAGAACTAGGGATGCAGCTCAATGGTAAAGTACCCCTGGGTTAAATCCCCAATATAAATAAATAAATAATAAGATAAAATTTAAAAATCCTGAGACCCAAATTTTTGAGAACTGTTGTCCTAGCTGTAAGTGCAGATATGAACAAATAGGTACAGTGAGTTATAGACTTGGCAAGAATCCTTTTGTTAAAATAATACAATACCTACATGTAGTTATAAAATTTTACCAATTACCCCAAATAAAAGAAATCAAGTCTCCTTACTGGAGCAATAAGCAACATCATTTCTGTGAAAATTCTATTTATACATTTAGAAATTATTCTAAAATTCAAAGATAAAAAATAACACCACTTACAAACAAGTAAAAGTGTAATACTGCAAAAATTAAAAAGAATTTAGTTTATTATCCTTTTGGGACTAAATAATTATGGAAAAAAATGACTATTATTCTTATACAACTCCAATGCACAATGTTATAAGCCATTTTTTCTTGCAACATGCAAAAGTACATTTAATGCAAAAATAAATATGAAATTACCATATTTTTCATGGTTTTATACATTCTATCTTTTTAATATTGCATTAAATTTTAAAAAATAATTCAGTATTTAAGAAAAGTTAAGTCCCTCATTAAATTTAGATACCCTGTTAAAAAGCATGGTTTATTTTTTTAAGATTCTTCTTGGTAAATTACTGAAAAATATAACACCTACCATACAACACACATTATAGTCTTAATGACTATATCATATAAACCAAACTTCTTTCTTATTGACAATACATGGCATTCTTTAAATGTATACATTCTCTGTAAACTACAACTTTGACAGAAAAACTTCATATTCTTTACTATGATGCTAGTACCATAGTAACAATAAACATGTATATTTACCTATAAATTCATCAATTTTAGCAACAAAGCTTACAGAAATTCCCATAGAGACCCCAACAAAGAATTAGAAATATTACCCATTTTCAAAATGTGACAACTAAGACAAAGGAACTCTTAAAAATTTGCTACATAAATATTGGTTATCTAGGTTGAGTACATTTATATAATGACTAACCCACCCATATAGTATTCTTCATGATTTTTAGTAATACTAAAATACAATAGGCATTATTCCAATAAATCACTTACTTTCATGCTTTTTACAATATTTCTTTTGTTTTATCACACAGAATCTTATAAGATACAGAGAGACAACAAAATTTTTATAAAGTGGTCTGAGAAATTTGATCATGCAACGCTGAACAAAATGAATTTTAGGTATTACTCAAAATGTTTATAAGGCTTGAACTATTACCCACAATCCTTCTCAAAAGTAAGTAATTTGATAAAATTTCCATACATTATTATTATTATCTTGATTTATCATTATCTTGACAATGCATGAAGGTTCAGAGAAGAAATGATCAGGTTATGACAACATTAATTCAATCAGTGAATTGATCACCTGATGGAATTAACTGAGTGGTAACTGAAGACAGGTGGGGTGTGGCTGGAGGAGCTGGGGCATTGGGGCATGGCTTTGAGGTATATATTTTGTATCTGGCCAGTGGAGTACCTCTCTCTGCCTTCTGATCATCATGTGAGCTGCTTCCTCTGCCACATTCTTCTGCCATGATGTTCTGCCTCCCCTCAAGCCCTAAAAATTGGAGCCAGCTGTCTATGAACTAAGACCTCTGAAACTGAGTCCCTAAATAAACTTTTCCTCCCCACTATAGTTGTGCTGGTCTGGTTTTCAGTCACAGGAATGAAAAGGCTGATTAAAACAATTATGGAATTAACAGAAAGAAGTAAAGAGTCTTAAAAAAAATTAACTAGAGGCATCCAAAACATGTAGGGATGGAATCAAAGTAAAACATGTAAGATACACAAAAATCCTCACATTTTTAGCAAGACACAAATCAAGGGGGAGTGGAGCCTGTGTAAAAAAGGAAAAGAGGTTTTTCTAACAGCTCCAAGAAGGCAATACTATAAAGTTAACAATTTTTTAAAAAGCCACTGCTGCTATTATTTAATCATTGTTTTGAACTATACAGTTCAAGAACCCCTCAAAAAGTCAGGCTAATAACTTAAGAAATTATGATTTAATGTTTGCATGATCTTTTGGGGGGAAGGGGTGGGGTACCAGGGATTAAAACCAGGTGCTTAACCATCAAACCACATCCCCATCCCTTTTTTTGTATTTTATTTAGAGAGAGGGTCTCACAGAGTTGCTTAGGGCTTCACTAAGTTGCCAAGGCTGGCTCTGAACTCACAATCCTCCTGCCTCAGCCTCCCAAGCCTCTGGGATTACATGTGTGTACCACCACCCGGCCTTGTCTGCATGATCTTGAGGAATATTTTTAATATCATTTCTATAGTCAAAGATTTGCTAAGAATCTTTACTTTTTCAGATAAGAAGTAACTATAACAGAAAAAGTTATTTTACTTCCTATGATAAAAAGGAATTAATTAGGGCTGGGGTTGTGGCTCAGTGGTAGAGTGCTCGCCTAGCATGCAGGAGGCACTAAGTTCGATCCTCAGTACCACATAAATGTAAAATAAAGATATTGTGTTCACCTAAAACTTAAGAATAAATATTTTTAAAAAGGAATTAATTAATTGACAAGTTTCTGCCAGATAGCCTACTTCAACTTTCTGATGTCAAAGAAATAAGTTAATATAAAGAAGCATTACTCAGACTCACAGATCTTCATAACAAACTTTCCCATAAAATCTTAAAATATTTCCATGCATTTTCATGTAACATCAATAATTCAAATGCATTTTAAGCAAATAAAAATTTGTAACAATTAAAATCTTTCTCTGGAAAGTGAATTCTTTAGATGGCTGAATGGTACAGTCCAGAAAAGTCTATATAAACTTTAATAAACTTTTTCTAAAATTTTATTATAAAACCTTCTGCATATTACCTTGGCTTACCATTTCCATTAATTTAAATATTAGCATTAATTTTTTTCTATCTCTAGTTCACTAAAATCAAGAATTAAATGTACCTAATTATAGGATAATACAAAAAAAATCAGTTTAAATAAATAAAAACTTGAAATGGTATTACTTATCCAAAACTAAAATAAACTCAAATTTAATAATATTGCAATTTCACACTAAGGTTAAGAAACCAAGTTTTAAACATATGATCGCAGATGTGACAAGGCTATAGAAAATCTGGAGATTATATATCACAAATTCACACATAATGAAAAAAAGACATCTATTTTCCTCATTTAACAATTTATCATTACAACTATTTACCAAGGACCTACAATTGGTATTCATTTTGCTCAGTTCCAAGAAGGAAAAGGTGAACATATCATTATCACTGTCCTCAACATAAACAAATAGTAACATATGATAAAATAAAAATAAAAGTACATTTAAAATAATATCTGATCAAAGTAAAAGCCCCTTTTCTGAAGAGCAACAAACAGATGTCAGCAAATGCACTTCAAACTGAGTGACATTTAGCTCAGGGTTAAAGAAGGAAGGAATTCACTGGGAAAGAAAGATATTCCAGAAAGGAGAATATAGACATGTGAAATACTATTATTCAAATAATAATAAATTGAATGCAACTAAAAAGTAGATAGTAGAAAGAGGAAGAAATTTGGTCTCTATGCTAAATGATGAACTCCTATGAAGAGGTGTAAGGAAGAAGAAGGTTAGATGTACAAAAGGAAGTCAATTCAAATGAAAGTAACAATGGGGACAAAAAGAAGAGAATGAAATCAAGAGGGATTCTGAGACAGAACTGACAGAACATTTTGACTATCCCAACAGGCCAAAATCACTGAAGAGACTAACATTTCGGCTTGAATGGGTGTGCAACTCATAAAATTTGGTAATCCAGAAGACCAAACAGGTCTATTGGAAAAGAGGAAAATCATTGGAAGGTGAAAAGAAGATAAGAGTTCAATTCTAGGTACACTGAACTTCTGATTCCAGTAGGGACATTCGTGCATAAAGGAGACAAAAAATTGGAACTTGTCTTTATACAAATGTTCATTTGATCCTCTCTTCCCTCGCTCTTATTACAAAAGATCCTGGATTGTAAGAAGAAAGTTACACACAAAGGATAGGAGGCTGAGCAGTTATGCCAATCCTACGATTGCCTGCCCCACAACTCCTTATTTATTTTCTTATGTAATATCCTTTATTTGTTTAAGCTACTTGTATCACAATTTTTGTAACTAACAGTCAAATCATTCCTACCCAACACAATGGACCCCACAGCTTCGTCCTCAATCCTTTACTCTTATCCATCCCTGTACTCCCCCAAGGAGATCTTGTACATTCCCTTTGCTTTCAAAACCATCTCGGTGCTGATGATTCCCAAATCTAGAATTTCATTTTACTTAGGGAAAGCTAAGTAGATGTGAGAAAACAAGATTATTTAGTACATTATATTTGCTATCACAGAAAGTGACAATGGGATAAAACAATATTCTCATCCTTAGCTAAAGCTAAGTAATGTAAGTCACTCCTTCATGTGCACACTGAAAACAAACTTTTGATCATATATAACAGATTCAGTAAATAAAAAAAAAAAGAGGGATGTTTCCAGGGATGCTAGGTGAAAGGAAAATTAGACACACGAACTTACAGGAGGACTAAAACCCAGACAGAACCAGACAAATTACTTTTTCACAGATACCTCACAAAATAATTCTAAATAAATCTTTCCTTTTAATTTATTCTTTATTATGGCAAAAATCCATAACATAATTTTATCATTCTAATCATTTTAAATGTACAGTTCAGTGGCACTAAGTACATTCACATTGTTGTGTAACTATCACCATTATCAATCTCCAGAAATTTTTCATCATCTTAAACTAAAACACCCTTTAAACAATAATTTCCATTTTTATTCTCCCATAAGCTCTACCATTATAATTTCTGTCTGTATGCATCTGTCTACTTAGGTACCTCAAGAAAGTGGAATCAGAGTATTTGGCTTTTTCTGACCGGCCTCTGCCACTCAGCACAACATCCTTAAGGTGCATCTATATTGTAACATGTCTCAAAACTTCCTTTCCTTTTTAAGGCTGAATAATATTCGACAGAAATTATGCACCACATTTTTCTATCAACAGATATCTGACTTGCTTACAGCTTTTGGCTACTGCAATACTGCTGTGAACATGGGTGTACAGTTATCTGTTGCAGTCCCTGCTTTCAATTCTTTTACATACGTATCCAGAAGTGGAATTTCTAAATCAAATGGTATTCTGTTTAATTTACTGAGGAACCACCAGTTTTCCATGGTGGCTGCACCATTTTATAATTACCACCATTAATGTACAAGAATTCCAATTTCTCCACATCCACACTAATACCTGCTGTTTTCTGGTTTTAGTTTTGTTTGTTTAGTTGCTATACTGAAGTGGGTGAAGTGGCATCTCAATAAGATTCTGAGTTGCATTTCCTTATTTATTAGTGATGCTGAGTTAAAGTCCCTTACCCATTTTTTAATTGAATTGGTTCTATTTTTGTTGTTAAGTTTAGGAATTATTTATATATTCTGCATATTAATTAAGTATAACTTTAATATATTTTTAAAGACAATGCTAACAAGCAAGTTATCAAAATTAAATATTATACTGCATGATTTATAGGTTGAAATTGCTTGAAAAGGCTCATATATGATTAAGAACAATCTGAAAATATAATCATTCCAGCTATCAATTCCAAAATAAAATTGTTTCGGTCACCAGTTCTCCCAATTAAGCACTCTTGTTTTTCTATAAGGTTTACATAGGTACTTAAAAGTGTTTTTTGTTTTTTCTTTTAAACTTCCCAACTGATATAAAAAAAAAGTACTCAAAATTCATGTGACTCATGAAATATTTAAAAATATCACATTTATCATAGTTTCCCAGCCACTATGATATACATCTTCTGGCAATACAATTCACATTTCAATCTACAGAAATAATGGCAGCAGGAAACCTCCTTAAGTAAAAAAGCTACCCAATAAAGGGTGGTACCTGCACCTGTGCTACACAGTAGTCCTATGGTATGTGACTGCAAAAAGATATATAAATATATGTTTAATTTTTATTATAACAACCTCTGACATAATTTAAAGTTAAAATGGGTGAATATTAAGATACTAAAAGTATACTTTTATTACTCAATACAACTAAATTCCAAATTGACTTATTTATTCTTATCAAATTAAACCATTTTCTAAATAAAAGTTCTACTTCTTTTATTTTTAATTATTTTATTGTTGGTTGTTCAAAACATTACATAGTTCTTAATATACCATATTTCACAGATTGATTCAAGTGGGTTATGAACTCCTATTTTTACCCCGTATACAGATTGCTGTGTCACATCAGTTACATTTCCATTGATTTACAAATTGCCTTTCTGGTGACTGATGTATTCTGCTGTCCCATTCTCCACTGTCCCCCCTCCCCTCCCCTCCCCTCCCCTTCTCTCTCTCCATCCCCTCTACTATAAATCGTTTCTTCCACTTATATAACTTCTTTAATAGATAGAACTATGTGTTTTTATCTTCATAGTACCCAATCTGCCTTCTAACAACACCTCAATTTCCCAATAGACAACCATTGTTCCCAATCTCAGTTCCTAAGGTCCAGGTAGTTCCTGGGATGTGCACATAACCTCACTTTGGGCAATAAAATTCATAGTGACTCAAACAAAAGAAGAATGGGACTCAATATAAAACAGTAAAATTTAGTCCTAGCACTTTTGCTGGAGAATGTTTAGAAAAAAGGATGTTTTTATAATTGCTAAGCCTAGTCTATGATGGCTACCTTTGCCATCTTTAAGCAGAGGCAACCAGACAGTGGAGCTTATACATACAAAGAACAGTAAATCATAAACAGTCAAGATTTTGATGACAGTGTTTGAAACCCTGGATAAAGCAATGTCGCATATTGTAGGTTATTTCCTGGAATTTTCAGCATATATGTCAATAAATTTGTGTTGTTTTCTTCTTTTCTACTTAACTTCTTACCTGACAGTCCTAATTAACATGTATGGATTTACATACAATTAGTTTAATCGCCATAACTTAAAACTCATTTGTCAGTGTTAATTCTGGTAACTGAGGTCCTGCTACCATGTGGATGTAGAGTATCTTCCAAAAGCCCATCTATTAAAGGTTTAGTTGCTAGCCTGTGGCACTACTGAAGGATGGTAAAACCTCTACCATGGGGCCTAGTAGAAGAAAGTTAAAGTCAGTAGAGATGTGCCCTTAAAGGAGATTTAGGACCTGGCCCCTTCCTCCCTCTCTCTTTGAATCCAAGCTGCCACAAGCAGAACAGAATTCCTCCATGGATGTACTCCTGCCATGATATATTACTACTGGCACAGACACAAAACATCAGGGTCAACTGACCATAGACTGAAACCATGAACCAAAATAAATCTTTCCTCCCTATAAATTAATTACCTCAGGTGTTCTGTCATAGCAACATGGAACGCTAACAAAGGCCTGTTTGTATCAGACTTAAAAATGCATTATACAAAGCCTATTGTTGGGTAGGGGATGCTCAGTGATAGAGTACTTGCCTAGCAAGTGCTTGGCCCTGAATTTAGTCCCCAGTACCACAAGAACTTAAGGGGGGAAAAAAAAAAGGAGAAGGAGGAAGAGAAGTAGTAGTAGTAGTAGTTGTTGCTGTTGTTGTTTATAGTATTAGATGCTTTAACACAAAATTTTAAACTTGTTGTCCCTGCAATGACCCATTTGTAAAGTTTTATAAAAAAACCCCACAAATCTCTGTACTATATGAAGAAATAGACAGCTCTACGAAGCTTACAAAGGAATACATGATAAAATAATAATAATAATAATAATAATAATAATAATAATAATAATGTAAACAAGCTTACAAAAGAATACATGATAAAAATAATAACAATACATAAAAATTCCATTTTATTAAATCTGGGGAAACAAAACGCCCTACCTACATTATTAAAAAAAAAAAACTGTACAAGTAAATTTATTATGATTAAAAGAATAAGAGTACACAAAACTAGAGCTGTGAAAAGCTTTAACAGAAGAAATATAAGGTACAGTACAAAATGTTTCCATTAATTTTTTCCAATGACACAAAATATTCATTTTCACTTGAATCCAAAGTTTATATAAAAATACACTTCTGTTAGTTTCTCAGTTACTGTGACAATTAATAAAAGACTGATGGCTTAAAACAATAGAAATGTATTCTTTGAAAATATAGATAGCATAAGTCTGAAATCAGTCTCAAAGGGCTGGCAAGGCCACGCTCTCTTTATAGGCTCCAGGAGATAATCCTAGATGCCTCTTGGAAGAAAGACTTCATAGCTACAAGCATTCCCTGATTTATGGAAGTATCAGTCCATCTTTCCCCCATGGTCACATTGCCCTCTACTTTTCTGTGTATATAAAATGACTCTCTGCCTTTCTCTTACAAGGATGTTGTTTGTGATTGCACTTAGGACTTGCCCAGATAATCCAAAATAATCTTTCCATCTCAAAATCCTTAATTTAATTAAGTCAGGCTGGGGATGTGGCTCAAGCGGTAGCGCGCTCGCCTGGCATGCATGCGGCCTGGGTTCGATCCTCAGCACCACATACAAACAAAGATGTTGTGTCCGCCGAAAACTAAAAAATAAATGTTAAAAAAATTCTCTCTCTCTCTCTCTTTCTCTCTCTCTCTCTCTCTCTCTCTCTCTCTCTCGAAAAAAAAAAAAAAAGTTATAAAAAAATAATGTCTACAAACTCTTTGCCATATGGTAACACTTACAGGTTCCAGGGATTATCATATGACTATCTTTAATGGTACTATTTTTCAGTCTATTACAAGACCACAATAAACTTCAATAGCTATAATATTGCTCAAAAGGCTAAGAATATGGAAGCTATATGTATTTTATATTCTCAATTTTTTTATAATATTCTCAATCTGTGCTAACACCAACGAAAAGCTCCCAATTTTCATGTTTAAAATAAATAAGGGCCTTTCAGACTATAATAAGACAATGTCTGATAAGCACAGCCTCCAAGTAGTGACTCTTTTTTTAATTTTTTTTTTTTTTTAGTTGTAGATGGACACAATACCTCTATTTTATTTGTTTTTATTTATTTTTTTTTAAGTGGTGCCGGGGATCAAACCCAGTACCTTCATGCAGTTAGGCAAGCGCTCTACCACTAAGCCACAACCCTGGCCCCTCAAGAAATGACTAAATCAAATTTAAAATACTATTCCTTGAATCTCAAGAATGGCTATCATGCAATTCTATTTTATTTCAAATTTTTTAATTAATGTATTATTCTTTACCTCCAGATCCTAACTGCTTGTAGAATCTGTATTCCAAATGTAGCTGTGGTGCTCTGGATTTCATGGGCTCCTAATCAAAAAACAAATGAACAAAGACATTTAAGTTAAGAGATCATTAGGCCCCAATTCCAAATGTTATAAATTTTGGTGTCAACTCTTATATTCTACTAGGCATTTTTCTCTAAAATTATATCTGTATAAAAATCAACACCAGGTTCAAAGTAAAATTAACTGATGTCATCCATAAATATATAAATGGTATGTAGCTATTAGATCAAGCATTAGGGAATTCTATTATGTTCAACTATTTGACCCTGGAAAAAATATACACTGAACATTTATGACTAAGGAAATGTTGGTCCTTATACTATTTCTCTCCCAGAAATTCAGCTCTGAACTGTGTATATCTGATGTAAAGGTTCTAAGTTAACATGAAGACAATGAAAAGCATAAGGAGTTGAGAGTGTACCTCAGTGGTAGAGCATGTGCTTAGCATAAATGAATGAGGCCCTGGGTTCAATTCCCAACATCCCCTTCCCCCAAAAAAAGGTAAGAAAGAGCAAAGATGGTAATATGAAAAATGTTGATAGTAACATCTTTTCAAAATTTTTTTAAACTTACATATAAAAAAACAGAGCTTTTAAGTGATAGATCCATTAGTTTTGTTAATTACATATTCTCCTATAATCAACATAACAAATGATCTACAGAATATGTAAATAATCTCTTCCAAAGAGACTATTTTATTTTTATCACCCTGGGGTTAGTTTTGCCTATTGTTGGATTTCATCTAAATGATATTATACAGTATAAAGCATAATGATATTATACAGTATAAAGCATATACATATATGCTTTATACTGTATAATATCCCATTTTATACGTGTAAATAATAAACTGTTAAAAAAATCAATGTTTTATAAATCAGACTTTTTAATCAATGTTTTTTTAAGACTATCCCTATACACATATGCTCACAGACAGAAGCAACATAAACAGAAGTAACTAAACTTTTGGATACTATATACAACATTAAATGTGAAAATATCTATAAGAAAAAGAAAACTGTCATAATTATACAGGAAATTTAAGCAAGAACCAATAGGAAAGTATAACAAGGTAACAGATACATACAATGTGCTTAAAACAGTACCTTCTACATAGTACCTTATTATCTGTAATTCTTCAGATAACAATCTGAAAATATGTAATCTTAAAATGTACAAGATGCCCATTTATGAATAGATCTGGAGACTATCATGCTATGTGAAACAAGCCAATCTCAAAAATCAAAGGCCAAATGTTCTCTTTAATAGGTGGATGCCAACACACAATAACAGTATAGAAAAGGTAGAAATTCACTGGATTAGACAAAGGGGAATGAAGGGAAGATAGGGGGAATGGGAATAGGAAAGACAGTAGAATGAATTGAACATAAATTTCCTACATTCATATATGAAAACACCACCAGTGAAACTGCACATCATGTACAACCACAAGAATGGAATCCTAGTTAGAATAAGTCATACTCTATGTATGTATAATATGTCAAAAATACACTCTACTGTCATGTGTATGTAAAAAGAACAAATTTTTAAAAGATGCCAATTTATGCAATCATAAGTGAAATTACATACAATATCCCCTAGGTAAAAAATAAAGACACATAACTGACTTGATCAACTAGATTCCAGTACTTAACTAGCAATAAAATTTTATTATACCATCACATAGCAAAAGTCCCTTTACAACAGGGTGACATTTTCATTATTCATGTGCAAAATCTCTGAGGGTGATGGACAAGGTCAAATTGAAAAATTATTTGAAAACAAACTATCGGCATGGACTAGGATACCATTATATATTTTTTAAAAAGCACATAGAAATACCAAACTATGGTCTAAACAATTTATGTGAAGATTTTTCTGTCCTCCCAGTATATTTTTTGGATAAGCTTGAGGAAAGCATGACTAAATACCATACTTCAACCTCAAAATACTAAAGACATAGATTCTAAACATATTCCCCGTTACCACCAAGTATTCTGAGAAATTATTATATGTAAAGCTGATTGCTGTGCTTTAAAAAATGACAAAATTTTTAAAGGAAAAAACATAATTAAAGGGATAGTGATATGCCACAAAATAAACTAAAAAGCAATGCTTGTATGTATGTGTAAGAAGACTTAAAAATGACAGAACAAATGGTTGCTAAGGCATGAGAGGTATGAAGAAAACAAACAAGTACCAAATCTAAAAAATAAATGATCTAAGGTCACTACTTGATGACTGAAATAGACAAGGAAAGTTGCCTAGAGCAGTGGCTCCTGCTTTGACACATGGTTTAGCTGCCTTGGTCTAGCTGATTAAAATGACTGACATACAGGACATATTTTCTTGAATGCAGCTACTCACTACAGGATGCTGCATCAGTAACACAGAATACAGGCCATACCTCTATACTTACACTCTACCCCCTCAAACCCAAAACCATAAAATGTCTAGACTCAAGAACATTGGCCTTGAACATGGAAAGGAAGAATTCCAAAGAAAGAAAAATCAATAGGGTCCATTCAGTTACTGTCCAGCTCCTGTATCCTGGGCCTCCTCACTATGATTCACATATAGTAACTCCTCTTCTGTATACTGATTTCATGCTCATGAGGAAACTTTAAGTTTTAATTTAGTTTTCTATGTAGATCAGCCTACAGGAAGGAAACATTGTTTATACTAATTTAGGCACTTTGCACCCATAATAATAAAATATGTCATTATAAATTAGAAATAAACCCTGCTGAATATTTTCATTTCTGAGAAATTAACTGTGAGAATGTAAATCCAACTCTAGAAACAGAAACAATCTTGGTATAATGACCTAATCAGATTTTATGTGATAGGTGCTAGGGTGTATATAACTCAGTAGTAGAGTGCTGGATTGCTGAATTCAATTTCCAGTAACACAAAATTTAATTAATTAACTAACTAAAATAAGATTTTCTAATATAATGCCAAGGAATAAACTTGAAATCAAAGTGAACTTATCAAACAAATGCCAAATATCAACCAGCCAATCTCTCCTTATGGTGCTATAGTCTACTATACATCTTTATTTTCAAGTGAAAATAAACAGTATTTCTTACAGTGAAACTTGGTCTATACTCACAAAGACACATTAAATAGGAGTTTTCTACTTCATCTCAAAAGTTATTCTAATTCCTCCTACTGGCCTCTTCCTCAAAAAGGCTCTCCTTTATATATTAGTTTCATATCACCCTAATAACACAAATTATATCGGCAGAGACAAGATTGGCAAAGGCAAGCAGACCAAAAAACCAAGCCATGCTAAGCCTCAAGGAAACGTGGGTGGCAAGTCAGATAGAAGAGCAAAGTATGGCTTATAAAAATAATTCCTAGGTCCCAATTCTTCCAAAGAGATCCATCCTCTAACTATTATAGTAGCACATTCAGGACTTCAGAACCGTCCCATGAAGTCACATAAGGTAGTGCATTCCTGTCATCTCAGATACTTGGAGATACTAGGAGAATCATGGATGCAAGGACAGCCTGGGCAATGTCATGAGGTCCTGCCTCAAAAACAACAAACCAACCCAGACTAGTCCCAGGGGAGCCAGTTTTCCCTGCTATCCTACAGCCATGTCAAGCATTTCTGAACCCTAAAAGTCAAACAATAGCCAGCTTTACCTGATTTATAAAATGTCAATAGAAAAAATTTCAGAAGCTTACTTGAAAGTATGTTTTCAAAGAATGTAATTCTGAATACTTAAGGACACATTTGTTTTGTCCAAATGTTTGAATCAGGAAGAGAAATCTTGCTTTCTAATTTTTATCTAATTAAAAATGCTACCTTAAATTAAAAATTGGGTGAAAATTGGGCTGGAGTTGTGGCTCAGTAGTAGAGCACTTGCCTAGCATGCGTGAGGCACTGAGTTCAATCCTTAGCACCACAAAAAATAAAATAAAATAAAGGTATTGGGTTCATCTATAACTAAAAGAAAAAAAAATAGAGCCAAAATTTATTCGGTAAAGTTGCCAAAGTAAAAGGACTTAGTTTGTGAAGCACAGAGAAACACTAACATTCTACACAGATCAATCATGTACTTGAAGGTCATGATGATATTAGCATTTTAGTAATGAAAAAAAGCAGACTATGCATATTATTTTCCCTTCAAATAAATACCCAAATTATAAATGATATGAAAATGAAACATAATTAAAACATAAACAAGGAAATAATTAAGGAAAAGCAAGATATATGAACTTACCAGCTTAATTGCCACATATTCATTCGTGTATAAATTTTTCCCTTGAAAAAGAAAGAAAAAAATATCAGTTTCTGCTAAAAAATTTTTCTATATTTTTATTGGTGTACTATGCTTGAAATTAATGGTGGGATTTGTTGTTACATATTCACACCTACACACAATATAACTATATAATTTGACCAATATCACTCCCCAGTATTTCTTCTTTCCCTCCCCTCCTCCCTCTCCCTGATCCCTTTTCCTCTACTGAGATTCCTCCTTCCCCTTCAATTCCTTTTCCTTTTTAGTTTTCACATATGAGAGAAAACTTACAATTCTTGACTTTCTGAGTTTGGCTTATTTCTCTTAACATTATATTCTCAAGTTCTGTCCATTTTACTGCAAATTAAAAATTTTCGTTCTTCATCATGACTGGATAAAATTCTATTGTTAACAAAATTTTTAAAGATATATAAATTGTACTCTGGGAAGGAAAAGGGAAATAATACATTATGGGTTTTTTTATATAAAGAATAGAAATTTGTTTTCTCACAATTCTGGAGAAAATAATACATTTAAATGAAGTAAAAAGCCTTAACTATTAAGCAAAAACACCTCAACAAGAAAATATTTTAATTAATCAACTCAATAATATATTTAGCATATCACATATTGAGTAGAAAGTGATACTAATAAACATGTTATCCCACTTACAAAAATAGAAAGATTCTGATTTTGTTGTAATATTGTAGACAATTTTTTGTTTTGTTTTTTGTTTTTTTTTGTTTTTGCACTGGGGGTTGAAGCTAGGGGCACATTACTACTGAGCCACATGAGCCACATCCCTTGCTCTTTTTATTTTTCATTCTGAGACAGGGTCTCAGTTGTTTATGGCCTAAGTTGCTGAGGCTGGCTTTGAACTCTCAATCCTCCTGCCTCATCCTCCCGAGTTGCTGGGATTACAGGCATGTGCCACTTGCACCCAGCCCTGTAAACAATTTAGAGAGTAATCAATAATCAATGCATGCTAAATAAATTTTTTAAAGTATCACTTCTATATAAAAACAGAAATATAAAATTCCTTTCCTATCCATCATCTCATTTTAAAACCTTCATTATTATGTGATATAATCTTATTGAGACTCATATTTAATCTTATTAATATATCAATATACAGAAAAAGATCTATATTAAAACTACAACAAAAAAAGAAAAATATTATTCAGTAATCGGCTCTGAAAAACTAGTTAACAACACTTTGAGAAAAAGGGGTTATTAGCACTTCATCTTATGACCAAATTAACTCCAAAAAATATAACCTTAGACAAGAAAAAATATTTGCCATCCCAATATATGGAAGACTTTCTAAGCATAAGAAGATATTTTAAAAATCAAAAGGTTTTATATAGATTTGGTTGAATGATGAAAAACTTTATTATATGCAAAGAAAACGTAAATGACGAACTAAAATAGAGACTTAACATCATTAGCATACAGAAAATTCTAAAAAAATTGCAGTACACTTTGGCATTGGCCATAATCTAAAAAATTCCAATGGGTCAAAATCTGTAGCCTAAGGATAATACTATGGAGAATTTGGAAGTAATAGTACATGAAAATAATCTAATATACAAATTAATGTATACCTTTACAAGTACATTTAAAGAATAAAAATAACAGATAGTATCACATGTGATTTCTGAATTTCCAATATTTTTTCTTGTAATAAAGGATAAAAAAATGACAGATTTATCTTTTTAACTGTGAAAGTAACTGGTCCCAGTCATATTTGCTACTGAGTACTGAGTAGCTAATCATTGATTTCCATAGACACAATTTTTCTGCATAATACTCAATCTCCTTTCATACAGCAGCAATGAACGGTAGTAAAATTTCTAAGAAAATATCAGCTTCAGATATATATCCACCTTTGTTCAACATTTTTCATACAAGTATTATAATATTTTTCTAAATTTTTCCTTATTATATGAAAATAAGTAAAAGCAAAGAGAAAAAAATCATACATTGGTACTAATGCTGAGTAGCAGAAGTCTCATAAATTCCATATATCTGGCACAAAGGTGGAACTTTATATATAAACATACCAAAAGTGGTAAACCTTAAACTCTATTTATATACTCACTGAACCCATATAAACATTTTTTAAATATTAGAGAATATTTAATATTCTTACCCAAGGTAGCACTCTAGATGTCTTCATATACATTTTCAAGAACGTATTATGCATGAAATTTTAGTTTTCCTCAAGTAAGCTTATAGTAAATAACAATAAAATAAGGAACTTAATCTCAAAGACTGGCATCTAATTAACAAATGAACAATCCTGGTTCTTGATGAAATTTGCATTTCCTCAAGATATTATCTTTTCACAATTTTTTTATATTATGTTTATTCACAAGTACACAGGGAAAAAAAGAGCTTACAAGAAGTTATATTAAACACAGATCCCAAAGAACCAAAATATACCAAATACTTCCAAAACTATTGTGTTTATTGGCTTTTACATGGTCTAGCATCTACCTTTTTGCTCAGAGCAGAAAGCATTAAATCCTAAAAGCATCATCTGTTTTCGAACACTGGACATTCTGCTGAAGTTGGAGGGGTGGGTCATAGTTATAAACATTAACAAATATTAAACAATATAAAAGCATTTTTGTCACCTACCATAGCCATGGTCTCACATAGTGTTTAATCAATATTTGTTTGGAAGCATGAATAAACAAATGATGCACATAAACTATGTGTATGTGTATATGGTGTGAGAGGGAGGAAATATACATATTGAAGGAATCCCATTAAAAGAAGGCTCCCAAGTAGACTTGTGCTAGTTAATTAGTTTTAATTCCGTTTCAAAAGACATTTCCAATAGCGCTTTCTGTCACATTGAACTTGAAAAGATAGTTTTACCAATATTGTGGTGCTAGGATGGTAATTATTATAGAAAACTATATTCTTCAGAAACTGCATAAATATTTATAACAGGGACTAAAGGTATCCACCAACATCCATTCTATTCTTTCCATAATAATAAAATGCCCAAACTTGAGAATGACTACCCTACTACAGACTACATTTCTCAGCCTTTCTTTCAGTTTAGTGTGTCCATGTGACTAAGTTCTGCATATCAGTGGACAGTAGGTATGTCACTCCCCACTTCCAGGAATTGATGCACATATTCCTCACTCTTTTTCTTCTAACTTCCTGGCTGGCTAGCTGGCTGGATGCAAGAAGTCAACAACCACAACAATCACCTTACACAGACACCAAAGCCACATATTAAGGATGCAGAGGTACCCTAACAGCTTTGAGTGCTCGCCCTCTAATCTATGTAATGGGAAAGAAGAAGAATTAAGTGCTTAAATCCATTATATTTGGGGATTTTTTTGGTCACAGCATCATAATCAATTATTGAGTTATTATGTTTTTAAGTCTTTTTTATTAATAATTTTTTAAAATTTATATCACAGCAGAATGCATTATAATTCATGTTACACATATAGAACACAATTTTTCATATCTCTGGTTGTATACAAAGCATATTCACAGCAATTAATGTCTTCATACATGTACTTTGGATAATGATGACCATCACATTCCACTATCATTTCTAACCCCATGCCTCCTCCCTGCCCCTTTCACCCGTCTAAGATTTATAATGAGCTTTAGTTAGCAACAGAAAAATCAATAAACATAAAAATGATGAATTCACCCAAATCTGCCTATGTAGTTGATGTATCTTGGAAGGCCAGTAGAATTTTCAATAAAACAATTCTCAAACACAAACATTAAAATAAGGAAAATATAAAAACTACATATGAATAAGAGGAGAAACAAACATTAATAAAAGAAGTTATGAAAAATCCCATGGAAAACTTAATTATGTCAAAAGTTACAATATCTTTTTTCAGATACCATAATTCATAAAGCAACATAAAACATCCTTCTTCGTATTCTTTTTCTTTCTTTTTTTTTAAATTTTTTTTTATTGGTTGTTCACAACATTACAAAGCTCTTGACATATCATATTTCATACATTAGATTGAAGTGGGTTATGAACCCCCAATTTTACCCCAAATGCAGATTGCAGAATCACGTCGGTTACACATCCACAATTTTACATAATGCCCTATTAGTAATTGTTGTATTCTGATACCTTTCCTATCCCCTACTATCCCCGCTCCCCTCCCCTCCATCTTCTCTCTCTACCCCATCTACTGTAATTCATTTCTCTCCTTGTTTATTTTCCCATTGCCCTCACAACCTCTTATATGTAATTTTGTATAGCAATGAGGGTCTCCCTTCATTTCCATGCAATTTCCCTTTTCTCTCCCTTTCCCTCCCATCTCATGTCTCTGTTTAATGTTACTCTTTTCTTCCTACTCTTCCTCCCTGCTCTGTTCATAGTTGCTCTCATTATATCAAAGAAGACATTTGGTATTTGTTTTTTAGGGATTGGCTAGCTTCACTAAGCATAATCTGCTCTAGTGCCATCCATTTCCCTGCAAATTCTATGATTTTGTCATTTTTTATTGCTGTATAGTACTCCATTGTGTATTGATGCCACTTTTTTTTATCCATTCATCTATTGAAGGGCATCTGGGTTGGTTCCACAGTCTAGCTATTGTGAATTGTGCTGCTATGAACATCGATGTGGCAGTATCCCTGTAGCATGCTCTTTTAAGGTCTTCAGGGAATAGTCCGAGAAGGGCAATAGCAGGGTCAAATGGTAGTTCCATTCCCAGCTTTCCCAGGAATCTCCAAACTGCTTTCCAAATTGGCCGCACCAATCTGCAGTCCCACCAACAATGTACAAGTGTACCCTTTTCTCCACATCCTCGCCAGCACTTGTTGTTGTTTGACTTCATAGTGGCTGCCAATCTTACTGGAGTGAGATGGTATCTTAGGGTGGTTTTGATTTGCATTTCTCTGACTCCTAGAGATGGTGAGCATTTTTTCATGTACTTGTTGATTGATTGTATGTCCTCCTCTGAGAAGTGTCTGTTCAGGTCCTTGGCCCATTTGTTGATTGGGTTATTTGTTATCTTATTGTTTAATTTTTTGAGTTCTTTGTATACTCTGGATATTAGGGCTCTATCTGAAGTGTGAGGAGTAAAGATTTGTTCCCAGGATGTAGGTTCCCTATTTACCTCTCTTATTGTTTCTCTTGCTGAGAAAAAACTTTTAAGTTTAAGTAAGTCCCATTTGTTGATTCTTGTTATTAACTCTTGTGCTATGGGTGTCCTATTAAGGAATTTGGAGCCCAACCCCACAATATGTAGATCGGAGCCAACTTTTTCTTCTATCAGACGCAGAGTCTCTGATTTGATATCAAGCTCCTTGATCCATTTTGAGTTAACTTTTGTGCATGGCGAGAGAAAGGGATTCAGTTTCATTTTGTTGCATATGGATTTCCAGTTTTCCCAACACCAATTGTTGAAGATGCTATCCTTCCTCCATTGCATGCTTTTAGCCCCTTTATCAAATATAAGATAGTTGTAACTTTGTGGATTAGTCTCTGTGTCCTCTATTCTATACCATTGGTCCACCTGCCTGTTTTGGTTCGTATTCTTTTATATGATAATTAAGTGCAGCTACAACAAAACACAGGAGAGGCTCAGGTAAACAAAGTTCACTATACTCACAAGTCTTAAGGAGTCACACTGCATACCATGTAGTCACAGGAAAAGCACTAGGCTGGGGTTAGGTGGCAGAAGACAGGAGCAAAAGGAGAGGTTAGCCCAAGGCCTTTATTGGAATTGTCAAGAGAAAGGTAAGACAAGGCAGGGTAAACAATTTAGAATTGGCTACTCTCCATAATTCCAGTGACTTTTGGGCTTTAAGGGTGCTCTCTACTTGCATGGTTGCTGGCTCTGGATGATCAAAGCAGAGAAATACTGCCTCTTGGGAGTATAGGCCAGATAGAGGAGACAAGGCAATGGGTTGGTTAGTTTACATTATCAAAGGCATTATTCTCCCAGCTGAGTCCTTTGCTATCTTTAAAAACTGACTAACAGCCAGAGGGGCAGTCTTTCCCTAGCCAGAAAGGCTTTGAAAATGTCCAAAACTCACAAAAACACAGAAAAATAAAAATTATACAATACAACCATACATACATATATATATATATGCTTGCTATGATTAATCTCATTCAGAGTCTATGAAAAAAAAATTCTAATGGTTTCCATTCACTACCTAAGCTAAAAAATACATCTACCAATACATATTGTAAGCCTTACCACCAACACATAAATGAAACCACAAGCCAGGCACACCTGGAATCCCAGTAACTCCATAGGCTAAGGCAGGAATATTTCAAGTTCAGGGCCAACCTCAGCAATTTAGTGAAACCCAATCTCAAAATAAAAACATGAACAGGCCGAGAATGTAGCTCAGTGGTAGAGTGCCACTAGCCACTAGATTCAATCCTCAGTACCAAAAAAAAAAAAAAAAAAAGAAACAAACAAACAAACAAACAAATCACAAATATATACCAACACATCATTTAAAATAAAAAATACAGATAAAAATGCTTAACACATTTATTTCAATATATGATTTTTTAAGATATAACTTTTTTTTTAAATCTCATGATCCTTTTTTTTTTTTTAACTAATTACCTATAAGAATCATTTACAACAGTGTGCAAGACTGCCTTTCCTTGAGGCATTTAGGCAAGGAGGGATATTCTGCATTGTGTATAGGATTGCAACTCTTTTTTTGGTGCCCAAGAGGTCTGAAGCTTTTAATGCTCTACAACATGAGAGATAGTCTTCTAACAAAATAGAAATTACTAACTGTGCAGCCCACAAAGTTTACTTTATACTTCTTTTCTTATCCAATACCAACCACAAAAAAAATTCAGTACTAAGAATAATCAAGATGAGCCTATTACTGTTTTTTTTTAAAGTATTTTTAGAATCCAAACCAACTTTTAACATTAGAAACTGTTTATCCAAGTACAGAAAGAATATTGCTTATAACTTTTTCAAAATAGAAAAACATTTGGGGATTTGAAGCTAGAAGTACAATGCTCCTTTAGTATAGTCTATGAATAAGGAAGGATAAAATTATTAGTTGATCTCTGTTGTATGTGTGTTCTCACACACACACACACACAGGTATATATTTTATATATATATATATATGTTTATATACATATACATATAACTGAGACACATAGATATACATGCTAATATATAAATATCACACATGTATATATACAATTAATACTTATAGATACATTACATATATAAATAGATGTACTAAGAAGTCTTCTTATTTCTAATCCTGTTTATTCATGGACTGCAAAAGAAAGGCATGTTTTGCTGCTTTTTACAATACATAGTACAGTTTCAGTATATGGTTCTTATAGTTTCTCATATTGTCTTGGGCAATATGGTCCACTGGATTTGTTTTGTGTGAATATGCACAAACACATATATACACACACAAAATGTGTATGTAGTGTATAAATGTATATGTGTGTACGGTTATCTTGAAAAAAAAATGATATGAAACAATTTTGCTTAAAAATGGCCAAAGAGGGCGAGGATTATTGGCACGGTGGCAGAGCACTTGTGCCTTGCACATGTGAAGCACTGGGTTCGATCCTCAGCACCACATAAAAACAAATAAACAAAACAAAGATATTTTTAAATTTTTTTAAATGGACAAAGAATATTCAAATATAATGCTGTTCCTTTTACACTATCATCTAAATTCAACCCTCACAATAACCTGAAAGTGGAAATAATCCAATTATGAAGAATTTGAGGCCCTTGAGTGGTTAAAATGACTTATATGCTCCAAATTGGCAGGAACCATTTTTATATTTTTCTAGTGCATTGTAAGTGTTAAGAATTAAATAAATGGATATTGCTCAAAATTAGACCTCAAGGAAATAATCTGGTTTTTCTAACTCAGAAACAGTTTAAGAATTTCAAAGCATCTAATTTAACATGTCTCAAGAAATAAAATGTAAACATTTACTCCTTCAAGTATTTGATTCCCTATGAAATTCAAGTCTGCCAGCCACATCATGTTATAGCTATGTATAAAGTATGTCACTGCCTTTTTATTAGCTTGCTTAATTCAAATATTTAAAGTACATTAACAACACAAAACTAATGATATTAAAGAGTCACTACAAATTAGAATGTTTTATAAGATTATAAGAAGTAGTTGAGTAGATAAACACAACTGGATTTATTTCTAGAAGCAGGGTTGGATCTAAGGAAAATCATCAAGCCAGAATTTTCTTTTTTTAATTTCTAAAGCTCCCACTCTTGGTGATCCATTGACCAGAGTCCTCAATGTACCTCCATACTGACTCTTACATAACCATGCCACGTCCTTGTTTCTCTTCAATCGAGTCGGCGATTACCTCTGCAGTACTAAGAAATAAAAGATTTAGATTTTGATCCTGAGAACTGTCATTAAATTTCTGGATGAAATCTAGCAAGTAACTTTCTCTGAGTCTCAATTTTCCCAAATGTAGAGTTACAAAGTTCAATTAGACCACCAATTCTAAAATTTGCCTAACTACAAAAACCTAAGCCAATTCTGTGAATCCTTTGTCAATATGTACTCCTGAGTCTCACCCCAGACATACCTGGGCAGGGGAGAGGGGAGGAAAAGAGTAGAAAGAAAAAAATTTAATTACAACAATGTAAATTTCATTACATTGTTAAGTGCATACATTTCAGTATATTAACTTTCATTTTAGTCACATACATGGTCTTAAAGTGGTTAGATATTAAATATTTTGAAATATGAAAAAGGAAACTAAATAATATAGTCCAAAGAACATACTCAAAAGCCTTCTGGCAGCTATTTCAATCTGCTAGGCCTTTAAAAGCTACTTTCTTGTATTCTCAGATCCTTAAGAAATAAGAAGGGTTAATCTCAAGAAAGTACAGACATTCCTATTACGGGGATTTCCTTACAAATGAAAATATCAGCACATAAGAAATTTTCAACATATTCTTTAAATCAACATAATCCAATTAAGTAACTAAAAACTTAGATGACTAAATCCTTTTCATTAAAAAGTAACCTCCATTTTTAAAAAATGCTCTTCACATAATGAAATAAATAAAACAGTCTTACCTAATCGTAATTCTCCAAAATTGCCACATCCAATTTTTTTTCCAACTCTAAAGTTAGGTCCAACCATTAAAACTCCAGATGATGAAGACCCAGTTCCTCGAGTGTTGTGCCCTGATCGACCACTAGGTCGTGCCATTCTATCATCTGATTTGTCCTTGTCTTTCTTTTTATTATCCATATCAAGTTTGCGGTACTCCACTTTGAATTCTTTAATCAAGACAAGCACGCTGAAATAGGGTATTGTGAGAATAGGTACATCACTAGGTAACTGTACCAGGCGGGTAACGTTAACATTCAAATTGCAGTAGGTAGTCAATCAACTGGAGCGTGTTCATCCCATTCGTAAAATCTTTCTCAGTTGTCTTTTCAACAAAACATGTCTTCAAAATTATCTTCTCAGTGATGTAAGCTGATATCAATGAACAGCTAGAACATTAAGAAAAGACAATTAGTCAACTAATAAAATTTTAAAATGTGTGTTTGGGAAATAAATAACAACTGCTCAGGCAATGATGTATTTCTATTTGTCGATGCCCATTAAAATCAAATCACAGTAGATTCCTAAATTAGTCATTATCCTTTATTTCCATATTTTAATACCAAAGAAATCACAAAAACAAAAAACAACAAAGAAATCAGGGATTCAGTTACTTTTAAAAAATTAAAAAGGAGCAAAAGAAACTGTTTCACCAAAAATATACATTCAATAACAGACCTTCCAACTTGAAATCACCTTAATTAGAGGGGGAAAAAGTTTTTTTAAAAATTCCAGGAAATTAAGAAATAGTTTCTATTTAAAAGAAGCAAGACAGAATACATTTTGAAAATTAGTAAAATATCTTAAGAAAAGTATCTTCCCATGTTCATATACTTAATAACTTCAGTCTTCAAATATATATTCATTTGGTCTTATTAATTCAAATATTTATTGTCCTGTATATACAGGAAAAGAGCATAAGACTGAAAAGACAAAAACATTCTTGCTATGTCTCAAGGAAAACAATTTGAAAATATCATTTGAACCAGGTCTTAAAATGGCACATGCCCTTATAATCCCAGTGGCTAGGGAGGCTGAAGCAGAAGGATCATGAATTCAATGCCAGCCTCAGCAACTTAGTGAGGCCCCAAACAACTCAGTGAGACCCTGTCTCTAAAAAAAATATTTAAAAAGGGCTTGGGATGTGACTCAGGAGTTAAGCACAGCTAGGTTCAATCCCTGGCACCAATATATACATACATACATATACACAAATATATATATATATATATATATATATATATATATATATTCCCCCCACAAGGCTAAGAAATGCTGACAAGTATCAACCTTACAAAATATATGAATGAAATGTTCAAGTCTTTTGTAAAATTCTGTCCCATTCATCTTATTTAGAAATTTCAGCCCTCAAATGTACCTCGATCATGTGGTAAATCTGCAACCTTACTACATGATCTCCCTACTTCTCTTTGAACAATCTGAGTGGTCTTCTATTCTTTGCAATTAAAAAAAAGGTTTTGACTTCAAAAGATAGTCACTAATAAAAAAAAAAAAAGACAACAAAGACTGGGGTTGTAGCTCAATGGTAAAGTGCTTGCCTCTCATGTGTGAGACACTGGGTTCGATCCTCAGCCACAAATAAAAATAAATAAATAAAGATATTGTGTTCATCTACAACTAAAAAATTATTTTAAAAAAAACCAATACCAAGGACTAATTCCTGTCTCTGAAATTGATTATACAATGCAGACATAACAAAAATTGAAACAAAAAGTGTTACCCGGTTAATTTTCAGCAACCCCCAAATTTGCAATAAGTTCTAACAATCTATTTTTAATGTTTTGTTTGCCATATTTTTTTATTTGTAGGTGAAACTGTAAATTTCTGTTCACTACATGTAAAGCTGAATGAGACCTCTGCTTCTAGCCATAACACATTAACTGATAGTAAACAATTCTTCCTGTTATAAGCAACTTTAACTGTACAAAACATAGGAAGGATCTGTTTTCAGGTATCAGTTTATACTGTGACAGAAAGTGAGTCCACCAAGCTGCCTATTGAGAATTTCCTGAATACAAAGCAAGGAGGTAAGGTTTAGCACACAAGATCACAGAACAGAGCTTGGAGCAGTTGTAGTGGAATTTGCAGGACATGGCACCAAAGGGAGGCAATTTCACAGTAGGAATTTCACACAGTGCCCCTGAGTGACCCATAAAGGGAAGTATGGCAGAAAGCTTGGCTACACATACATGCAGGAACATTTTGAAACTCCTAGAGGAAAATGGCTATGACAAAGTTAAAGGAAGAATGAGATGAGGTTACACAGTAGTACCCCTTCATGGTATTAATATCAACTCAATAAAGACATAAAAATCATACACATATGTATGAGAAAATGAAGCAAAGAAAACAAAACTAAAGAGAAAAAAGTAAAAAAAAATTTTATAGTAAAAAATTTTAACACCATTCTTTTGGTAACAGATAAAAAACAAAACTAGCAGTATGTATACAGTAGATCTAAATATCATCAACTATTGAACTAAGAGACATTGATAAAATTTCCAAAACCATGAATAAAATTTCCTTTCAATGTCTACCAAGAGAAATCATATGCAGTCTCAAATAATTAAAATATTAGAGTACTTTTGATCAAAACAGAATTAAATTAGAAATCAGTAACAATATGATATCTAGAAATCAAGAATATTTGAAAATTAAACATACTTTTAAATAATTAAACATACTTTTTCATAAGTTGAAAAAGAAATCATAAAGAAAACTGAAAACAATTCTAACAGAATAATAATAAAAGAAAACATTAAAGTTTATCATTTGCAAGCTGGGCACAGTGGTGTACACCTGTAATCCCAGCGGATCAGGAGGCTGAAGCAAGAGGATCATGAATTCAAAGCCAGCCTCAGCAACAGTGAGGCGTTAAGCAACTCAGTGAGACACTGCCTCTAAATAAAATACAATAAAGGGCTGGGGATGTGACTCAGTGGTTGAGTGCCCCTGAGTTCAATCCCCAGTACCAAATAAATAAATACATAAAGTTTATAATTTCCAGCCAAAGCAGTGCTTAGAGGGAAATTAGAAGCTTGAATGCTAACATTAGAAAAGAAGTAGTTTTTAATCAACTAGATTTCCCCCTTAAGAAGATAGAAAAAAGCAAACAAGACATAAATTAAAGAAATAATTTTAACAACTATTATTAATAGCCCATTGACTTATAATAAAATATAATCTTAATGAGTGAAAACAAAAATTCTCAACAGAAATACCAAACCTTAAAAAAAAAATTGAAACCATTTGTTATAGTTGAGATCTGAAATGTCCCACAAAGGTTCAGATGTTTGAAAGCTTGGTCCCCAATTGCAGCAATGTTCAGAGGTGGGTCTCTGGATCATGAGACTCTGATCTCATCAAAGGATCGACCCCACTGATGGATTCGTAATTGAATGGACTCCTGAAAGATGGTGGAAACTGTAGGAAATCAGGTCTAGTTGAAGGAAGTAGCTCACTGGGGTGTATGCCCCAGTAAAGTATATCTTATCCCTGACCCCTCTCCACCTTTCTCTCTCTCTGCTTCCAACCACTGAGGTGAGCAGTTGTGCTCCACTCCATGCTCCCTGACATGACGTTCTGCCTCACCAAAAGCCCATAATAATGGAGCCACGTGAACACAGTCTGAAATCATGAATTAAAATAAATATTCCCTCAAGTTGATTTTCTCTTGTATATTGTCACAGTAATAAAAAGCTGATTAACACACCCTAGAATTAAAAGAAACATATATGAAATACTTTCACTGGATACACTAAACAACATATGAGATAAAGCAGAAGAAAGTGTCAATGAACCTTTCTCAATATTCAGAGAAATTATCCAAAGTGCAAAAATCAATAAAATTGAAAACAGGCTGCAAAAGGACAAAATAAATAAAACCACAACTGTATCCTTTAGAAAAAGGTGAATAAAACTGGTAACTACCAGCAAAAATGATCAAGAATAAAAACAGAATATACAAATTACCAATAAGAAGGATGAATAGAGACAGCAAAAAGATCCTACAAATTATATTAAAATAATAAAGGGCTATTGTGGCCACTAAATTTGATAACTTGGGTGAAAAAGAAAAATTACATCCAATTACACTCCAAATATAATTTTTAAAAATAAGTACCCATTTACACATATAAAACTAAACACTAAATGCCAGGGGTGGCGCACATCTGTAATCCCAAAGGCTCAGGATGCTAAGTCAAAAGGATCACAATTTAGCAAAGTCACAGCCACTCAGCAAAACCCTGTCTCTAGATAAAATATTTTAAAAGGCTCGAGATGTGGCTCAGTGGTTAAGCTCCCCTGGGTTCAATCCCCAGTCCCCCCCACCCCCAAAAAAGAAACTGAACATTATTATCTCAAAATGCACCAGACCTTTACCATAAAACTTAACCCAAAAATGCAGCTTTTTTTTTAAGTTTCTGAACATATCAGTATTTTAATTTAGAAGTTAAAAAAAAAAAAGAAATCTTTTATTTTTTTAACTTAGAAGGAAATAATTTTCTTTTGGTGAATTTTCACATTATTTTCAACATATAGCTTTTCATATATGTTTAATTAATGAAATATTCAAAGGCACATTCTACATGTAACAGAAAATCAAATAACACAAATGAAGCAAAAATATTCCTTGGGGCCAGTTGCAGTGACACATGCCTATAATCCCAGCAGCTAGGAGGCTAAGACAGGAGGATTGCAAGTTCAAAGCCAGCCTCAACAAAAGTGAGGCGCTAAGCAACTCAGTGAGACCCTGTCTCTAAGTAAGATACAAAATAGGGCTGGGGATGTGGCTCAGTGATCTAGTGCCCCTGAGTTCAATCCCCAGTACTCACCTCCCCCCCCCCCCCCGCAAAAAAAAATATTCCTTGGGATGCCCACACCCATGTCTCTCAATTCACCCCTTCTCAGAGATAAACATTACTTTCAGTTTGGTATATATACTACAGACCTTTTTTGTAATGCTTGTGTATGCATACAGTTATATGTAGATATACTTGTAGATTGGTTGGTTTTACATAGAGGCCCATAAAAGCCTCTGAAGAACCAAAACTACCCAACAATAGAAATAGCATTTAAGAGCCTATTGAAAAAATGAAGGATGTGTGGCCCTTCCCTTTGATACCCTACCCTATCTACACAACATGAACAAGGGGCAGCATAATGAGTTGGGTAAAGAGTCAAGAAACAGCCCCTAATTCTCTTTCCTAAAAAAGGGCCCAGGGCCCGAGGTCAACTGTGAAACTGGGAAGTGGTGAGAAAAAGGCAGGAAGAAAAGATTACCTTAAAATTGAATTTCAAAAATGAAAAAAGTCATCTTAATGCCTGAAAATGAGTCTACTGCCAAAGCTGAAGTATTCTTATAAATATACATGGCAAAAAATCAATGGAATTTGACTAGGATATCATTCATGGGTAGGGAAGGGAGAAAAATCAAAGAATATATATGACAATGGTGGTTAGTGAGAAATTTAAGTCATTTCCAATTTTACTCCATTCAGTTCAGCACATTCACCTAACTATTCATAAACTAGTAATAGGTATTTTTATTTTAAAAAATATTTTTAACAAATTAGATTTTAATTAAACCACTTTTTATGATGAATCTCAAACAGTGCTAGTACTTTCCCTATCATAGTATCTATCAAACAGTATTACTTCACGTCTGTACATAACAGAGGTCAGCAAACTATAGCCTGTAGGCTCACTCCTGCCCATTCCTATTCTTGTACAGCATTCAAACTAAGGTAATAACATTTTGTGACATGTGAAAATTATAAGATATATGGGCTGGGGTTGTGGCTCAGCAGTAGAGTGCTCATGTAACACGTTTGAGGCCCTGGGTTCGATCCTCAGCACCACATAAAAATAAATAAAATAAAACTACCGTGTCCAACTAAAGAATAAATATTTTAAAAAGACATTTAAGTGTTAGTGTTCATCAATAAAGCTACATAGAAATGAAGCCTTGCTGATACATTTTATGTGTAGTTATGACTGTTTTCATTCAAGAGCAGAACTGAGTAGTTATGACAAACCCTATGTGGTGCTCTTATCACCTCACACTGCTGCTCAGAGCACCATAAACTGCAGTGGCACAGTTATAATTTGACAGTGTTTACAGTGCCACACATATTGCCATATCATTACACTGTATTTATTTTATTACCAATGCAAACTCATCATGTCAAAACCAGAAAAGAAAAGTGGACTTTTTGACTATCATGATCTTAAAGCATTGTGAAGTGTGGCTTGTTATCAAATTAGATGGGAAAGCATTATGTTTTCTACACAAAAACAACTATGCCAAAGAATGTAATATACTTGAATATGAACAAATTTATCAGTTCCAGTGCTGTGTAACAAATTACTACAAACTCAGAAATTTGAAACAATACATATTTATTATCTCATAGTCTCCACAGATGAGAAACCTGGACACAGATTAGCTGAGTCATCTGCTCAGGCTGTAGTCAAGGTACTGGCTAGAGCTCATTCTCCTTAGGTGGCTCAAGTGGGAAAATACCCTCTTCCAATCTCCTTCAGATTGTGGAAAGAATTCATGATCTTGCATTGTGTAATTGAGGGCCCCAGCTTTTTGTTGGCTGTCAGAGGTAACCCTCAGTTGTCACAGGTTGCCTACATTTTCTCACCATTTCCTAAAGTTCCTGTCACATAGGCTTTTCCAACACGGTTCCTCTAACACTGACTCTTATTCAAGGTAAAACACCATCTTTTCTCATACTCAAATTCCAAATTTTGTATCCTGCTCTAGTTCTCCTAAGCAGAGAAAAATCATTAAAGAAAATTCTCCTGAGCAGGGGCAAAAATGGGCTACAGAATTCTATGTAGGAAAGAAAAGTAAACCTAGTGTTATGTACTACTTGGTTCCAAAAGCTAACTGTAGTAGTGTAAGCACAGATAACTGGCTTTCAACTTTCAAAATAAATCTTATCAAAAAAAAAAAAAGGCAAGATAAATGTCCTAGAAAAGAATATAAATTTTGCCCATCATAACAGTGTAACAATAAGAGTACAAATAACAGAAGTTTAGCTGTTAATAGAACAAAGATAAGGTATAGGAAGGATAGGACAAGAATATCTCTATCTTGCATAGTACCAAGTTAAGAGAAAATGTAAAAACTTACTGGAACCAGAAACAGATAAAAGAACACTATTTAAAGTGTTAAAAGGAAAGTAACTGCCCAAACATTTATAGACAAAATACAAAATGGGAGAATGTGAGCTAAAAATCTCATCATTAAAAGAGATAACTGATTTAAGATAATTAAAAGATAATGTTAGATTTAACATATTATCAAAGAGAAAAGAGAGCACATGATTCAGAATTATGGAAATAACCACCCTAAGTATTTTAAACAAATTATTAAAACTGGTTATATATACTGAAATAAATCAAAAATTGGAGATATGAGGTGAGACTATTATTTATATATCCTTCTGTATTATTTTAATTTCTTCCATATATAGGTATTAATTTAAGTATATTAATTCTACTATCAACAGGTAAATTAATCCTAAAAAATACCTTTAAAATATTGTCAAAATGCGATACTTCAAATGACTAAACAGTAAAATATTACATACCTCTACAAATCAGTTTGTGTTTTTATTTTTGTTTGCTTATTTTGAATAAAAAGTAAGGTTCAGCCTGGCGCAGTGGCGCACACCTATAATCCCAGAGACTTGGGAGGCTGAGACAGGAAGATCGAGAGTTCAAAGCTAGCCACAGCAATGGTGAAGTGCTCAGCAACTCAGTGAGTTCCTGTCTCTAAATAAAACACAAAATAGGGCTAGAGATGTGGATCAGTGTCTGAGTGCCCCTGAGTTCAAACCCAGTTCCAAAAAAAAGAGTCCAGCCATAGTGGGGACAATTGTGGAATTCTTAACCTAACATGACCCCCTAGCCAACCCTGGGCATTTTCAAAATAGATCCACAGGTTTCAGAAGATATCATGATCCTTCCAGCACAATGGCAAATAGGCCTGTAATCCCAGCAACTCAGGAGGCTGAGGCAGAAGGATTGCAAGTTTGAGACCAGCCACAGCAATTTAGGAAGGCCTTAAGAAAATTAATGAGAACCTGTCTCAAGAAATTAAAAGTGCTGTAGATGTAGATGAATGATAAAGCACTACTGGATTCAATCCCCAGTATTAAAAAAAAAAAAAAAAAAAAGATTTCATGATCCTAAGAAAGTTAAGAATAACTGAAAAGTATACTGTTATTTTCTCACTAAATTGCGTTATAAATACATTCTTAGAATTACAGCTAGAAATATAGCTCAGTGGTAAAGTGCCTATCATGCACAAAGCCCTGGGTTTGATCTAGCCTGACAATAAATAAATGAATAAATAATACATTCTTAGAAAAAAAAATCTTCCTTAAAACTAGGTAACATTTGTATTTATTTGTTTAACATCCAACCTTATTTTTTAAAAAAGAAGTTTTTAGAGCCACATAAAATAAACATACCAAATAAAGGACTAAAAACAGATTTAAGAAATAAGGAAGGAAGTAAAATGATCTCATTATATACTATGAAGTTTGGTATCCAGACAAAACATATTTATTTCTGTACTTTCTAATGGTCAAACAAAAATAGAATACAATTAAATATAGGGCTAGGGTTGTGGCTCAGTGGTAGAGTGCTTGCCTAGCATGCATGAGGCACTGGGTTCAATCCTCAGCACCACATAAAAATAAAGATATTATGCCCACCTAAAACTAAAAAAATGAATATAAAAAGAAGAGAAATCCCCCTTGTTTAGAAAAAAGAAAACAACTGGATATAAAATTCAGAGTGTTTATTTAAATTCCACTAAAAAGACCTGTTAAAAAGACTAATAGAGAATCCTACTATTGTATGATATCTGCAGATGCAATCAATAATACAAACTAATATCTGCTTTAAAGAAGCTTTCAATTCAAAAATTACAAAGAAATTTTTTTCTAAAAAAGCTTGAAACTCAGGCATCCATAGAAATAAAAATTATTGAAAGAAGTTTCACAGAACCATGCCTTGCTTACAATTTATTTTAACATAATTTAAATGATTATTTATACTGCTTAATAATATTTTAATTTGTAGAGATTTTTGTCTCTTTAATTGAAATCTTAATCCTTCTAATATTAAAGATAATAAACATGTATTTAGTTAATGTGCACTAAGCTACAAACTGTGCATAAATAGTAATAAAATATGTAACATATTCAATTCTAAAATTATTCTGACATTTAAGTATCTATATTAAAAAGACAGGGAATTCATCAAAAGGAAATTATCCTCAAGAATAAATTAACAAATATGAAATCAATTACTTTGCTTTCATAAATAATTTCAATTTTGATATAGCAACATCCACTAATAAAGATAAAATATGTGCTTCTATATACAGAAAACATTAGACATAATCTGATTATATGAGGAGAAATGTGGGCCACTGGCATACTTCTAATTTGATGACCACTGATGAATCTTCAAAACAGAAAACAGAAAATCAGATTCTCCAATCTGCATGATCCAATAATTTAGGACTTTACAGAGCCAAATGATCTCCTTAAGGCTGAAACTAGTATAGTAAAAATCTACATCTAGGTAAGTCAGTCTAGTATGTTCTACCTCATAAGAAAAACACCAAGACCTAGCTTCCAAAATACTGTTGGAATAAATAGAAAACTGTTACATGTACCTGCACATTAAGCATTAAAATTTTCTACGGGTAACTTCATGTTTAGCATATTATTCAATATTTTTTGCAGATGCAAAATTGCAACAAATAAAATTTTAAAAATCAAATTTTACATTCAAATGTTACTCGTCACAGTGTTGATTCCCCTCAGTTTTATTATCTCAAATGAAAAACTCCATATTTAGTACATAAAATGTCTCATTCAGTATGTCAAATGCTTTATTCAGTCTCATAAAAATTATATTACAATACATGTCTTCAGGCTTCTCCAAAATTTAGATGAGTAAGGATATTTGTGATGTGATGGCTAGCCCTTACATCACATGCTTCTATTAGCAGCAAGTGTCCCAATTACTGGTTTCTGGCATTAGCTCAACTGTGGTTGTCTAAGAAAAGAATAAACACTTATTTTTAAAAGCTAAATCATTAACTGTAATGTCAAAATAAAGATCAATTTCTGTAATTACATACTAAAGCTTTCTTTATCTCAGAAAGATTTAGCAACTATCATCTACAACAGTTTATATTTTTGAAACTGAATGCCAGCAATGTCCCTGGACATTCCTATCAAGATCCAGAAATTTCTAGCCTTTAAATTTTTAACACCCAATTCTATTAGTATTCTCCAAACTGGATCAGAACTCATTATAACAATTTAATGGGTCCTAAGCAACGGTTTTTTAAATGACACAGTATCTAACAGAAAAGAAAACAGTACACATATGTAATAAAGATAAGTCATGTTTAATGGGATTTTCAGTTCTTTAAATGAAGGTATGTGTATCACTGGTCACAATGCAAAATACATTTCTATAGGTTTGGGTCAAAACATGGTTCCATGGTTAGAGCTACTATAAAATGTAGGAGTATCAAAACATACTGTTAGTTACAATTAAGGTTATTTTTCAATGAGAAACTTTATTAAAACCTAAATTTCCTCAATAAATATAAATATTACTGTAAGTCTAATGAAATTATTATTCTAATTATCCAGGTCTGATTATTTCTAGTAACTAGAAAGGTTAGGTATGGTTTAAGTGCTAAGATTTAGTTATGGTTTAAGTGTGCCCCCCAGGGGGTGTATGTGTTAGAATTTTGATGCCCAGTGTGAAAATATTCAGAGGACTTTAAGAGATAAGTCTGAGTAAGAAGGTCTTTAGGTCATTAGGGGTTGGAAAAGGTCAAGTTAGTTCTCAGGAGAGTGACTTCTTGGCTCACTATGTGACCTTTCCCTTTCACATATGTGTATCCCATGTTGTCATCAGCCATGAAGTCCTCACCAAGGCCAAGCTCCTGTTGACACCATGCAATTGAACTTCCAGAACTGTAAGCTAAATAAACATCTCTTCTTTATAAAAGTACCCAGCCTCAGATATTTCATTACAGTAAGAGAAAGCTAATTAATATACTAGAAAATGATTGTTTATAAGTCTTCAAAATGTCTTTTGTGTCTTCTATTTTCAATTTCATAAGTGAATTTATACACTCATACCTGTATCACAGTTCATGTGTCTCAAGAGATGGAAAGAGACAGAATACTTAGTGTAAGAATGCCAGGATCCTAAGTATTTATTATATGTTCACCTAGAGAAACACAGATCACCTTCGCCTCCTGCCCGCCTAAGAATGACAAGAATCAGCCAGACTCAATGATGCATGCCTATAATCCCAGAGACGTGGCTTGGGAGGCTGAGACAGAGGATCCCAAGTTCAAAGCCAGCCTGGGCAACTTAACAATGCCCTAAAAAACTTAGCATGACCCTGTCTCAAAACAAAAAATAAAAAGGGAAAGCACCACTGGGTTCAATCTCCAGTACAAAAATAAAAAATAAAAATAAAGAAGAAGACTGACAGGAATAATCAAGCCCCAAATTTGTATTATTAAAATAGTCACCAAACCAACTGATATGAGCAAATCATCTCACTGTCTATAATCACAACTGGACTGCAAACCCTAATCACAGCAATGATTAAAAAAAAAAAAACTTATATGGTGGTGCATGCCTGTTATCCCAGCTACATGGGAGTCTGAAGCAAGAGCATAACAAGTTTCAGATTAACCTGGGCAATTTAGCAAGATTCTGTCTCAAAATATTTTTTTAAAGGACTGGGACGTAGCTCAGTGGTAAAGTACCTTCCTAGCATGGGCAAAGCCCAAGGTTCAATCCCCAGTACTACTACTACTACTACTACTACTACTACTACTACTAATAATAATAATAATAATAATAATATAAGCTGAAAGCCACCAGGGAAAATCATGATCATTTGGGGGCATAACTTTCATTCACTAAATACAAATATTTACTGAGTATTAACCATGCACTAGAAATAGGCATATTTGGTAGAAATACAGCAGTGAACTTGCCCTCAAAGAGATCTCATCTAGCTGGGTGCAGTGGCACATGCCTATAATCCCAGCAGCTCGGAAGGTTGAAGCAGGAGGACCATAAGTTAAAAGCCAGTCTCAGCAACTTAGTGAGACCCTAAGAAACTTCACAAGACCATCACAAAATAAAAAATTAAAAATTAAAAGGACTGTGGCTTTGGCTCAGTGGTTAAACACCCCTATGTTCAATCCCTGGTTTGGGGCAGGAGACTCTCATCAAAAAAAATCTCATCAAGACTCTTACTGAGCTAAGTACCACCATGACCCCACAACCTTTGAAGTACACTTTTAGGTAAATTAAAAATGATATTCTTCTGTTCCTCAGCTGATCAAAAACAGCTGATTCACAGTAGTTATCTTCTATAAAGGCATTACAAACAGAAAAATCAAACACTGAACCACTGCTCCTAGGAAAAATACAAGTTTAGGTTCCTGCCAGCCTCTTTGGTCACAAGATTTTCATAAACCAATCAATACATAATTCATTGTTTTATGTATGGTTCTGTTGAAAAACACCTCACAGCATTATAACTTATGCCTAACTAAGCTCACTTATAATATATAACTACAAATAATATCCCAGTATAGGCAAAGGTCACAAATTTACAAGGTTCGTAGAAGGGTATTCATGTTTAGGTACTTTAATTACAAAGCTAATATTGTCAGTTCTCATCACAGAATAGACTTAGTATAAAAGATTTTCAATTACAATCAAGTTAACAACTATAAAATTCTAGAATGAAATGTGCAACAAGTGACAGAAACAAATAGAAAGTACAACTGCTTCTTCAGAGATAAGATTTCCTTCTGCCCAGCCTAAATCAAGAGCATATTTCTCTAAAGTGTGATAGCCTGAAGACAGAGATAGAGAATAAATCCAGAGACACCTTAAACCTCCCTAGGGTTAACAGCATAGTTTTTTCCATGGAGATCATAGCTATATTACTTGAACAAGAAAGAACAGCTCTATATATATCCTGAGGATTGCATATATATACTGAGGATTGCATTCACTGAAAAATAAGGCTCCCCTAAGTCATTCTCTAACAAATCTACACCAATAAAAATATTATATTTACAATTATGTTATTGTCATGATATTGCAAGTATACAACCTAACAAACTCTCAGAGTTAAACATACACTTGACATATGCCCCAACAACTCCAATTCTAGGAATTTATCCAAGAGAAATGAAAACTTAAGCTCACCAAAACCTAGTTTTATTTGGAATCACCACAAACTGGAAACAAGTGCTTAAACAGTGATGGGAAAAACATTCTGAGATACATCCACACAATGGAATATTACTCAACAATAAAGAGACTGACTGACACATGCATTATATGGATGAATCTCAAAAGTTTTACATTATTTAAAAGAAGTCAGATTCATAGGGCTACACACATTGACATTAATCATATGGTTTAAACTAGCCATAAGTATACTGTGCACTAAGCAGAATTTCAGGGCAGACTCATTTCTGGCAGAGACAAAATTATAGCAAGAAAAACAGATCAGTGGTCTTTAGGAACTAGGAGTAGGAGTAGGAGTAGGAGTAGGAGTAGGATTTGAATACAAAGCCTAAGGGAATTCAGGGGAATGGTGATGGAGCTGTTTTGTATCTGGATTATGGGAAGAGTGAATTTTAGTGTGTGTAAACTTAAAAGCAGAACTAAGAAAAAAGCCAATATAAAAATCTTAAAAACAAAATCATGGGCTGGGGATGTGGCTCAAGCGGTAGCGAGCTCGCCTGGCATGCGTGCGGCCCGGGTTCGATCCTCAGCACCACATACCAACAAAGATGTTGTGTCCGCCGAGAACTAAAAAATAAATATTAAAAATTCTCTCTCTCTCTCTCACTCTCTCTCCTCTCTCACTCTCTCTTTAAAAAAAAAGGACAAAATCATTATTAATGGAATTGCTCAAAAAAATGAATATTTCCTTTAACTAGATTTTCTGACTAGCCAATATGCATTTAATTTCAACTTCTGCCATTTAACATTTGTCTATAAAAATGTTTCTACTTTTAAGCCTAAATATCTTAAGTCAGATTCTTGTATTTATTATTTCATTTAAATTGGGGTCAATTTACTTGCTTGAGATCTGTCTCATACAATTGTGACAATGCAAACTAAACTGGTTTGGAAGGAACTTGGTGCCTCAGAAGGCATTTAATCAAAGTTCTTCCATATTTAAATTCTCCTAATAAAAAAGATGAAATAATTAATCCATTCATCCAACAAATACATGACCACTGAAGGCCTACCACATGCTAAACACAGAAAATACAAATAGCAAACAAGACAAGCACAATCCCTGACATTAATCATATGGTTTAAACCAGCCATAAGTATAATATGCACTAAATAGAATTTCAAGGCAGACTTATTTCTGTTACCTTTCCAATAAACTGGAAATTTTTCTGATACAGAATACCATAATTTGAAGTTTCTTTTCTTGAGCAATACTATTGGGGTAGAGAAGGAGAGAAAAGGGTGGGGGCAGGGGTGGAACGTATTGGAAAGCAAATAGGAACTAAAAGCTTAAAATGGAAAAAAAAAAAAAAAAGCCAGAAGAATAGGTGTAAAGATTTTTGCAAAGAAGTCTTAAAAACAAAATAAGGAAGTTCACAGAAACTAAAAAAGAAGCACTACAACCACGCCCCTGCTTCTTTCTGTTATTAAAAGGGGGGTGGGGAAGCCAAGATATGTTTTAAAAAGGCGGGGGGGGGGGGGGGGGGGGGGAGTTCCCTGCAGGTGCTGTAGCATGTACAGAGAGAAAATTATATAACTGAAGGACTAAAGACAGCATCTGAAGAATACTCAGTTATGCCAAAATTACCTGAAACATTTTCCATCTTAAACATCCTAATTACACTGTGCTTCTGAGACCACAGTGGGGCCCACAAATTCAGTGCTAACAACTTAATGTCAGGAAAGAAATGGAAAAGCTTTCAATAACTGTTAAAGAAACTAACACAGATTAAAGTAAAATGCCTCTTGATATGTATATAATTACAAGAAAACAAACAAAATTACTAGCATCTTATTAAAATTGTCACAGAGAAGTAAGATGCTAAGTAGTTTCTATTGAGGGGTACATGCAAATTAATACAAGTACACAGTTTCCCAAAGTTTTTACAGTCAAACATGTCTTGGAATTCAGAAAGTCTGGGGATTTTTGATAGATGGTAGTATGAGTATATACTCAGTGAAGGCTGGGATGAAACAGAGAAGTCTGGGACAATGCATTATAATCAAAATTTGGTATTTTTGCAGTAAAACCTACAAATACATGAAAGCAAGACAACAGTTCAGAATAGATTTCATGGAAAAAAATTGATTTGTGTCAAGTATACCAAAAAATCTGGATGCTAGGATTATTAATAAGAAATTATGGTCCTGTAGAATAGAACTCATTATTTTTATCATGTGCTGATTTTATTGTGCTGTTTTGGTAAACTCAAAATAATCTAAAAGTTTTCCACAGGTTCATTAATAACATGTTCTCTAAATCTTACATAAAGTTAAATTTATAAACCACAAGTTTCTTCTCAGGAAACTTTCAGAAAGCTAACCCTTGCAATCTGTAGAACTCCCAAATCCGAATTTGCCACCATTCAAAAAATATTTCTTAAGTTGAATTGAACATATTGAATTAATCATAAAATGGCTTGCTCCCATTTTGTCAGAGGAAAAATGCTATAACTGGTAGGGATGTTCCTGACCCAGGAAACAGCACCAAATGAGTCACAAAAAGATCTCGATTTGTCATAAATGTCAAAATAAACCTACAAAACTCTATTATCATGGTGTATTTATATGTATACATTTACTGACTATACATAATATAGACAATATACAATAAGCAACACAATATACTATTTCTGAAGTAAAATATTTCCACTGAAGAAAAAAAGAGACAGGTCCTCACCAACAATGGTATAAAAAAAGTAAAGCAGAAGTGCAATTCTAGTAAATAACAATTAAAGTTTCCTCTGTCCTGATGTTTCATGAAAAACAAAATTCAACTGAATCACTAAATATGACACAGAGCTTAAAATAAATAACTTTTAATTAGCAAAAAATTCTTGCTTCCTTGTAATTTAGAGTAACTTTAAAGATAAGTTTTTATTACTTAGGTCTCAATATTTTCAGGGGCACCGAATTGATGCCTTGATTTATTTATTTTTTTTTAAAGAGAGAGAACTTTTTAATACTTATTTTTTAGTTTTTCAGTGGACACAACATCGTTAGTTTATTTTTATGTGGTGCTGAGGATCAAACCCAGCGCTCCACGCATGCCAGGCCAGCACATTACCGCTTGAGCCACATCCCCAGCCCAATGCTTTGATTTATTCTTAAAAAAATTTCCTTTTAGCAAACTTTCCAAACCTTAGAAATGGTCAAACTATGCCTACCAAAAATTGATAATGTACAATGAAAATAGCAGCCTCACTAAGGATTCAAAGTTAAAAAAAATAAATAAATAACTATGAGAAATGTCACTTCTTACCCTAGTCCTCTAGCTACTACATGCATTTTTCTGTCACCTTTACACCTCATCCCAGTTTTAAAAGATGGCTTAAAAATAAAAGGAAGTCTTTTTTAAAAGAAAGAAAAAATAGCTACAAGTTGTATATAGAGAGAAGAAATCAGTAATCAGTAATTTTCAACCCTGCTGTAAACTGTAATAATTTCCAGAAATCTTAAAATTTACCAATGTGCTGGCCCTATCCCCAGATTCAAATATAAATTAGCATGAGTAGGTTCCACCATCTCTCAAACCTTTCTCTTTTCTATTAAGAAAGTGTTGGCATTCCCAAGCCCATACACAAGACTGCAATGGCTATCTTTAAAACTGCCCATTTTCTTCAATTCCTTGCTGTCACAAGCATATATATATGTATATACATATACCTGTACATACATACACATACACACACACCATATTTTGATTGGAAATTTTTAAATTAATCCATATAGTAAAGTTCATTTTTATTTATTTGATATTCGCATTCCCAAATACTCAGGATTTTTTTCTTCAGTCTTCAGAACACAACCCTCACTAATAATAACCTATTAAGATAAATAGCAAAGCATATGATAATAAACAAATACACAATACAAATTCCAGCTAATCAACATTTAATTGATGATCAGAAAATATTCAAATAATTTTAAAGAATTGATTATATTTTGATACTTTATTAACCACAGACATTTGTAGAATCTCAATTATATAAAGATATATTAGCTATAATATGTCCTGGCACTAATATGGCAGAAAAAGAAATCAATAAGTAATCTACCAATTTCTTCAATGAAAATTGGTATCACAAGATTCCACATCTTTAAGATTTACATTTTTGGGGTGAGGTAAGTCTTACTGTTTTCCAATCCTTGTAATATATGTAAAAAAATAAAATTTTTATAAAAATTTACATTTACTTATCAGTTTTTTTTAATGTCACCAACAACTGATACCTACCAGTTTCATTTCCAAAATGATGCCAGGCTACTTTTGTAATAAAGTAAAATACCATAGCCATATATTTGCACATCATAAAACTAACAGAATACCATGAATTATCTGTTTTTCTCCATTACATTACATATTTGCCTACTACTTGAAAGTACATTATTCATTGCTAGAATAAGTATTTCACAGAAATAGAAAATAAACATGACATAGACTGGGTATCAGGGGAGAAAATTTTTTTTCACTTCCCTTTTACCAAAGGAAATTCTGAATATAATCTTAACTCTAATATATCACATTCTAATACACTCCTTTGAGTACTACCTGAAGTCAAAACCAAGTAAGTTTAAAAGAAAAAAAAACACAACTTATAATTTCAAAATATTCAGAAATTCACTACTTTTATAAAGTACACTTGTACCCAAAAGTATCACACAACCTATTTCAATCTAAAACTTTAAGGTAAATAATTTTAATATATTCAATTTTCAGAATAAATAAAATTACAAAGTATCAGTGCATTAAATGAGCATTTTATTCAACGTATTATTCAGTGAAGGCAAATTATATGTTATAGTGTAATTTGGTAGAAAACATACCCCCACTGAGAATCTATTTTCTTTCCTCAAAAAATCTACATTATTATTTTTTCTGATAGTAGAAAAAAATGTATAAGCATAGCTGAAAATCCAAATACAGAGAGACACAAAAAGTTTGAAAGCAACAAATCATCCCAAATCTCCCCATTTAAAAATACTATCATTAACATAAATATTCTTCCAGAAAATGGATTTACTCTATATATTTATAACCATACACACATATATATATGCATGTATATATTTCTTTCCTTTACATATGTTGAAGGTAAAAGAATGTTCAAGATAATTTTCTTTAAAGTAAAAATATAAAAATTGGTCTTAGCTCATTCTGCTTTTGCCATTTCATTAAAGCAGGTCAGATTTGAGGGTTTTTTTACTTTAGTTTTATTTATTTATTTATTTTTATTAGCTACACATGACATTACAATGATCTTGGCAGCAGAATAGATATTATGATTGCTGTATGTATATGGTGACTGTATGACCAATGTGATTCTGCAATCTGTACAATCAGAAAAATAAGAAATTATACCCCAATTGATTCAAATGTATGAATTGCCAAGATCAGATTTGAGATTATTTAGTGTGTGTTTCTCTATGTTGTTATTGTTGTTCTCTACTTGAGGGGAGATGAAAATCTGTTTGCTTGTTTCTCTTTGAAAGAAAAAAAAAGAAAAAAAAAAAAACTCTAGCTCTAGCTCAATATTTTCTAAGCCTGAGAACACAGGTATCTGTACTAAAATTGGTTGGCCAACTGATTTATGTAGGAGCCCATGATTCTGAGCAAATTTGCAATGGAGACAGGAATACTTTTATGGACTCCCACTTCTTGATCAGAAAGTACACTACACTAGCAATTAGCATGCAAGAGTTCTAATAATCAAATGTGTTACTTGAGCATTTCATTCAACCTTCCTACGATTCACCTCAATTCCAAAATTCTGTGTTCCTCGTATGCCTCCTGAATCCTCTACTAAATTTTGGGGCTCTCAAAATAGATAAAAACCATCCTTTCCTATCTTACTGAGACTCCTTAATTTCAAATTTATCTGAAGACAACCTCTCATTTCCTCAATATACTTGTTGTTCCTCACTTTGTATGAGGAACAAAGTAATCTAATGAGATCAAAGATGTGGGCAATTTTTCAACAAGGAGGGCAGATAGCAACTCTGAAAAAAATGAAACAAGTTTATATCTACAAACTTTTATTTTAAATTAAAATAATTTATGAATTCCGGGGAGGGGGAATATATAATCCTACAATTTAGATAATCTATTTTATTGACTTAAAGTCTATTAAAAAGCTAGCACTGTTTTTAGCTCTGAAAATATTCAGACCTGAGCATATTTAAGATACCAATACGGAATTAGCTTTCTACCAGTTACCTTTCATCCATTATATCAATACAACACTTTAGAGTTCAAAGTGCATTCATATGCATTATTTATTTTCAAAACAAATAGATATAATGGTCACTATTGATTACCTAACATCCATTTCTCCCACATTATTCCTTCTCACTATTTTTAAAATATCCTCCCTCTACCATGTAATTCAGGGAAATGTGACAACATCACCAATTACAGGGGATATATCCTGATTAGTAGAAACAAGCCTATCTCCCTTGTCATAACTGGTCAATAAAATATAAAGGGGAAAATTATACTGGTAGGCTTCTGCAGAAGATTTCCTCACTTTCGCAAAAACAGAGAGAGAGAGAGAGAGAGAGAGAGAGAGAGAGAGTAAAAAAAGACACAGATGGACATAGGAGGAAAAACACTATGCCTTCCTCTGGTCAATGGATTCTAAATGGGATCTTGCTGCCAGTCTAAGGAAGAATCCAATGGACAGAACAGCAGAGCCAAGAAAAACAGGCAGACCACAACTCTGAAGCCTCTCACCTCTCACTCTACCTCTTTATTTCAACGTTCCATTTTAGTAACTACTGCATTTCACCCATTGTAGTGTTGTGAAACCCAGATAAAAGCATGTTCCACATACCTCTCCTTGCCCATCCTGGACCTCCTTTTTCAACTCTGAGTTCTCCTTTCCACTTGGGCTAAGCTAGACAAATCAGGAGGAAGCTACTGTAAGCTATTAGACCAGCATGCTTTTCACAGATCTCTAGTTGTCCTGATACATAACAAAGATATGGCATTTTCTCTTTCAAAAACAATCTCCTCTACTAATTTTACCCCAGAAGTCCCTGCCTAGGTTAAGGAGATACCAGAATTATTAAAAGGCTCTTCCCCAATGCTGATGCTGTATAAAAGCTGATATACCATATGAAATCAGATCAGGGACCATATGAGAAAATATAGGCAAATCAGACAGATCACTTAACCAGATAATTCACTCTAAGGAAGAAATTTCTGGTAGATTCAATAATAACAGAATGTATTACTTTTTCAAAAGAAGATACTAATAAACAAATCTCTAAGTGTAAACTAGGAGTGTAAACTAAGAAAGATGATACTTTTGGAGACACTTCTTTAATAAATTATTAACTAAGAGTTCTTAAGTTAGTGTTAAAAGGAAGTCTTTTAAAAATCTACACACCCTAAACATTTTATTGCTACTAAAATAAAATAAGGTACATTCACAAAGTAATCTTATAATACAGAGCCAAGATCTCCTCTTCAAGTACCAATCTACTGGATGGAAGTTGTTTTACTTTTCTTGCAAAATCCACACCCATAGTACATCACCTGTGATTTCCAGTTTCCATTTCTTAAATATGAAAAGACATCTTAAAAATACTTGAATAGCAATTTTATTGGAGCATCTTTTTAGATTATTTGGTTTTCTTTTTCCCAATCATTTAAAATTATGTCACCCTCGCCTATTTTCATTATAGTTGATTTTAGCTATTCACCTGTTTTCAAAACAACCAATTGATTCTGATACAAACACCTTCAGAGTTTGCTGAACAATGTTTCATTACACTATTTAATAATATCAATTATAATTGCCACTAACAGTTTGTTGAGTACAAACACAAATCATTCTTGATAAATACATAATAACTAACGGGAATAAATTTTAAAGAGCAAACCCAGAGAGTAGTTTACTGCCACTCAATATAGCATAATCTCCAATCAGTTTTTTGGTTTTTGGTTTTGTTTTTTGGTACGAGGGGGGGTTGAACCCAGTGGTGCTTACCACTGAGCAACATCCCCAGCCCTTTTTTATATATATTTTACTTAGAGAAAGGGCTTCAATAAATTGCTGAGGTTGGCTTTGAACTCAATATCCTCCTGCCTCACCCTCCCAACTCGCTGGGATTACAGGCATGCGCCACCTTGCAACATCAATCAGTTAATTCTATAGAGAGAAATATGAGTACCATTTAATCTCATGAATGGGTTAAAGAGAGTTCAGCTAAGAGACCTTCTCCTATAATGAATGAGTCTTTGGTTATTCTACCTACCAATCAACCCTCCAACAATACACATACATCAGCAACTTCTGAAATGAAGGAAGATGTAAAAAGCATCATATTTTTGGCACTTCATATGAATCTTCTGAATCTTGATAAAGAACATAATGGCAGAGTCAGTCTCTCAATAATCTGCCTCTGCTCACTCCGAAATGTAGCTATCAGCTAAAGAAAATACTTTCAGATAACACTAAGTCATCTAAATAAATGCAATAAATTTGAGCTCAGCTTCAAATCTAATATTACTAGAGGGAAAAAAGCATTAAAATTTTTTTTAAAAATGAGATTTTATTTAATTCCATTGAATTATAAAAAATGTGGACATGATCAAGTCATAAATTTTCATTAAATTTACTTATAAACATATAATACATCATTAGGGAAGAAAATGATTAAAAAGTATGTCTCATCTCCCAAACGCACAAACACTTTAAGTTCATTGGTAAGAATTCCAAAATGATAAAGAATGGAAGGAGAAAATATAATCAATCTCTTAATAAAGAACAAATGAATATGTGGCCTCCTTAGGTCCCATAATAGGAGGGAACTTCAAACATGAACAATTTTAAGATTCCAACTTTGAGAAGGGAACTATAAAAAGCAGCCTCCACTATGATTTACCCTCCACACGTATCTCTCTCATTCTGTATCTCTCTCCTTTCATATTTTCTGAGTAGTTAGAGGCCCTCCAAAGTCACTTCACATTAGTGGATAATATATACTTGATTTCTACATATCCCAAGTATGGTTCTTTTCTACAGACTATCATAGGAGTATGTTTTGAGATAGTTTAAGTTACTGGAACCATACTACAGAATCTCTACAATTAGGAAAAGACAGATACCCTCAAAATTACCACTTCCAAGAAATTATATTGTGACAAACCAATAGATATACTAACAGTATCAAGTAATACCACAAAGTACCAACTGCTTCAGAAACAAACCAGTTTAAGATATAAAGTCAGGAGGAAAGAAAGAAAGAAAAAGAGAATTCAAATATTCATTCTGCTACTCCCAAGCTGGGTCTTCAACAGGTTCAATTCTAAAAAACTACTTCCTACTCTCAAAAATGGGTGTTATACCATGCAACTTAGAGCTCTTAACTGTATCATTTATGGTCTCAACACAAAGCCTGGCTTAAAACACATTGTAACAGGTGTTACTATTTTTCAGAGAAGTTTAAGGTAACACAAATTCAGTTACAATGTAAGTCCGTTTTTAATGCTAAGAGGGAAAATCCAAAGAACTTCCTCTGAATCTGACTCTAAATAAACTCAGAAACTGGTGTTGTAAGGGTGGTATTTTTCTAAGCATTCCTTTGATAATGATTAAGTTTGGGGTTCAATTATTTTAGGGTCATCTTATATTTAAGATGACTAAAAACCTCATATATGTTTGCCTGGAACTGTGGCAGTTTCTCATTTTATCATCCCACTGTTACAGTTGTTTTCTTGTATAGATTCTTTACATTTCATTCTATCCCTAATAAATCTCACTTTCAAATGTACTAACAGTGCTAGAACTACCCAATGACCTATATTTTGCTGGTTAATATTTCAGAATTCCCTCTATTCAGCTGATACACTATTTTGGAAGCCCTTCAAAATTAAGCTATCACTGGGCCGGGAAGGAGGCGGGGCGTGTATATGAAAAAGAAAAAAACAAAAAACAGAATAATGGTGTATTCCCACCATGGAGACTGCAGGATGGATCAGAGGGGACACCGAGAGTAACTGAAGAGCTTCCCATTTCTTTCTGAGTCACATTTTTACAATCTGGATTTATTTCACATAGAACCAATTATCAGATTACCAGACACACCCATATACAAATGTAAGTAAAGAAATATAAAAAAAAATGCATAAATTTTTAGATCATACACATTTCTGCTTTCCTCCAGTAGTATGAATGATAGCAAGTTGACTATTTTGTTATAATTTTTTTCCTTAAACTTAAATAGCCTTATTGACCTAACTACTATCAGTATAGAACATATTCACAAAACATTCACGCCTTGAACTGACTCATTTTTAAATACAAGGCATTCTGGACTTCCATGGCCTGATCTCCACCTATTTTCATAGCTTCCTCTTCCACAGGACCTCCTGGTACAGCAACCTTATGTCCAGCTCAACAGGTCTTATAACACCCAATCACATGCCTATGATCAGGCTGCTCTCCTGATCTAAAGGAATAATAAATACCCCCACCCCTCATTTTGCCTTTTAAAATATTTTAAGGTCCAGATGCAGTGTATTCATTCATTGTAATTCCCCAGTCAAAAATCTCTCCTCTCTCTCTCTCTCTCTCTCTCTCTCTCTCTCTCTCTCTCTCTCACACACACACACACACACACACACACACACACACACACATCACTCTTACATGTAGTAAAGATGAGGGTTGAATTAAATTATTCCTTGATTCTAATCCCAGTACTTTATTTGAAAAAATAAATGACTTTCATTTTGAAGATTTTGTTGATATATTGTTATTGCTTGCAAACGGAATGATGACCAAAATGTCAATAATTACATAATTCATAAATGTTTAAGCTGACAAATAGCAGGTCAATGAACAAAATAAATCATTGCTAAAATAATCTCTCAAAAATCTCTGCAGAAAGTCTTATTTATGTCAACAGTAAAACGAATCTCTCTCCCTTCTTCTAATAAAAACTACTCCAACCTGATGCATATCCTGAAATGCAAGCTCACTTAAAGCAAAAGTATCTGTACATTCTGTTAAGTATCCATGCCAAAACCACACAATGTATTTTATAACATCTTTCTTCCAATGTCTATAAACATAATTTTCATCTTTTGTGCAAACTATAAAGGTCATAACAAAAAATATGAAGATAATTTATCTGAACTCAGGAAACAGCTGGAGCAAAGTTTGGAAATAATATAAAATACTAAGCACATTCAAAGAAAAAAGTTACTGAGAATATCACATATCAGATCTGATTGTGTGTGTGTGTGTGTGTGAGAGAGAGAGAAAAATGTTTTCTTAAACCAGTCTCACATCTTTCTAATTCTAAATTATTCTTATAATAATTTGTGTGATATTTTCCTTCCACGATGTATTTATATATGGGAAACTTCAATATTCTTCAAAGAAACACATATGACTTTAAAATTAGGGGGTTTTATTTCATTAAGTATTCCATTTTATAGTTGAACATCTCCTTTTTTAATTTTTTTTTTTAGTTGTAGATGAACACAATACCTATATTTTATGGTGCACATGCTAGAAGAGCTCTCTACCACTGAGCCACAACCCCAACCCTGCAATATCTCTTACTATCTATAATCAAGTCACTAACAATCACAAGAAATAATTACAAGAGTAAAAGAAGTAAATGACTTATTTTCTTAATTTATCAAAAATAAGCAGGTTTTTCATTTTCCATTTTTAAGTATAAATTATTACCCAACTTAAAGAGGGTCACTGGCTGAACAACCTGGGCACTCATCACAACAGAGTTAAAACTAATTCGCACAGTGTAGCAACAGTAGCTGTCTTCCCACACAGACTGACTCTCGTCCATTAACTTTTCCTTCTTTCCTGAAGCCTGAGGTGGGAGAACTGGAATGATCATGACACAGGCCTAACTACCCCCACCCCACAAGCGCGCGCGCGCACACACACACACACACACACACACACACACACACACACACATTTCCATCACCACACTGCTGACAACAAATGTGGGGATGTAGACCCACAGAAACGACTCTTCTGTGTGCCTCTTCCCGTGCATGAGGAATAAACAAACAAACCGGCCCCGTAACAGTAACCAACAGTAATTTTGTTGCCTTTTGACTAATGCCTTGGTTAAGTTTGGAGCTAAGTCGAAAGCTCAATCAAATAGGTAAATCCCTGCCCCCTCCTTTAAAACAAACACTCCCCCCCCACACGGGAAGTTTATCCCCGAACTGAATGCTGGCCTCTGCCACCTCCTTCCCCAGATCCTTGTCTTCCTCTTATCCAAAGCCCCCATTCCGAAGGTAATTCTGTGGTCACAGCAAGCAGCACCGGGGACTGCATTCACCTCCTCAAAACCCCTTCTAAAAGAAGCCTCCACCTAAAGCCAGCTCGCCCACCTCCCAGGCGTCTCCGCACGCGCCGCACCACTCGGGCAACTTTTGCACCTAGCCCGGCCCCGCCGCCCGCGGCCCCCTCGGCACCCTCATCCCGCGGCCGCGGCCCCTCCGGCCCGCGCCTCCGCGCCGCCCGCCCGGGTCCTCGCTTACTCTTCCCGCGCCCCCGCCCGCGGCACCGCCCCCGCCGCAGCCCTCCCCAGCCTGCCCAGGACCCCAGCCCACTCAGCCCCACCCGGGAGGCAGGAACCCGCGGCCGTGCCGAGCCTGAAACCGGGCCGGGCCAGCCAGCCGAGCACCGCGGAGGGGGCTTTACCTCAGAGGCGCGGCCGCGAGTGGCGGGGTCGGTCTCGGGAGCGGGCGGCGCCCCCACTCCGATAGTCAGCGGCGACGGGGGCAGCTGCGAGGGCACATCACACCCGCCGGCGGCCGGAGGAGGAAAGCGAACCACGCAGGGAGGGATCGAGCGAGGTAGGGGGGAAGGAACGAGCGAGGGAGGTAAGGCAGCTCGGCCCGGCTCGGACTAGGTCTCAGCACTACTGCCAGTGCTTCCTACCGCCGCCGCTGGCCGGAGAGTCGCCGCCCGGGCCGCTGCTGTCGCCACCGATGCAGTCGGGAATGAATGCACAGCGGCACCTCACTTATCCGGAGGTCAAACATCCTTCTGCCTCGAGCATCCGGATCGGCGCCGGACCCGGAAGTGAACACATGGAAAAAAAAATTAAAAAGGAAAGCGTCTCTCTAGCGGTGGCGGCCCCCCGAGCTGCCCGCATCAGCGAATAGAGCCGAGTAGAGCCGAAGATTTCACCGAACTGCTAGGATTGGTCGGATCGCCGACCGGAAGGGAGGCCGCGTACTCATTGGCTGGCAAGCTTTATAAAACCTTAACCACTCCCTGTCTCCACCTTCGCGGGAGCGGTGCGTAGCGAGAATGAGGAGCTGTAGTAGATGCGAGTATGTTTTTGTGCTTCGGACCGTGAGCACTCCTGTGGTTTGGAAGGTTTAGACCTACTAAAAATTGAACAAGCCAAAAAGCCTTAAGGGCGCCTTTGTGCCAAATCAGGTACCAAGGCTTTTTCAGGTGTGCCGAGACAGCCCTCTAGATGCCAGAGAATCTTAGGGCCAGGAAATGAAGGATGACATCACTGGGTTGACATTTTCTCCTACTTCTTTCTGACCCCAGTGCCATATTAGGGATTCAGCTGCTTAGAAAAATGAATTGCGGCTTCCATTTCCTCTCATTTGCTGTCTCTAAATTGGAGATATTTTGTGAATTGAGGTAGTCCTCTGAACTATTGAGTGTGGTAGGTATTATGGTGATTTTCAAATAAACCTAGAGTTCCCAGAGTCTTGTCAGAAGTCATCAAGATATAGAGCACAAACTGAAACTTATGTTTTCTCACTTTACTTTCCAGTCCACTTTGTCCACATACAAAGAGCTGATTACATTCCTTCCTCCTTTGTAGTTGGAATGGAGATATGTCATAGTGAAAGGCCCCTATAGAAATTGACCCATCAAGAAGGCATTGCAGAGAACTCTAAAACTATAATTTTCTAAATTGTTACTCTTTCTATCACATATGTTTGAAATTCTTTCAAAAATTAGGCATTATGGTCTGTGCAAAGCAAAAGCATGGCCTGGTGCTATGTTTAAAGATGTGAATTTGTTTATCAAACATTGTTATACTCTTGATACACTCAATATAACAGAAGGCTTGTGTTTTGTGTATATGTTTTGCTCCCCCTTTCTCTCAAAGGCTCCAGTGAAGCAAATGCATGTTAAAATAATTGAGGATTTATCTTTCCTGTCCCTCCTTTGAAAAACTGATTAGACTGTTAATGTATGGAAAGATGCCAGGGTGTTTTGTTGTTTTTCTTGTTGTTTGTTTTTTATGTTTTATAGTATAACCGTGAATTTTTACCCTGGTCTCCTCACATTCTTCCCCAGACTGAAAGTTAAGAACTGACTAGTATCACCACTTGTAGAAGAGCAATGATAAGAGCACTGCTTCGTACTTAACACACCATCTTTGTATAAGAGATTTAGAAGTAGGCAAGAGGACTGCTGGGTGTTAGAGTGCTTGCTTAGCATGTGCAAGGCCCTGGACTTGCTCCTACCACGGGAGGGGGGGGGGGGGCTCAGATTTATACATGTTCAGATGTGGGAATAATATGATAATATGCCTGGTCAAATGATATATCCCAAAGTTTCTGATCTATTCCAGGACCCAATACTAGACAAAAAATAAAGTTAACCCTATCTCACTAAATGAATAAGAAGTGTCTGCAATACAGGATATTCTATTGTCAAATACATGAACATTTAAATATTATTGTCCTCAGCTCCCAACAAACCATTTTATTCTGTCTGCCTCAAAAAGAACAGTTTAGATAAAGAATACAAACCTCACTAAGTTTTGTTAAGTGTTTAAGAAATGCAAGTGTAAATATATACAATCAAGTATTATATTTTTACTTATTTTACAATACATTATAATTATACATAATAGTGGGATTCATTGTTACATATTCATACATTTGCATAATTAATTTGGTCAGTTTCAAATCATTTTTAAATTAAATATGGATGAGAATAAATGTTTGTATTTTTTTAATACTTCAGTAAAGATTTTTGGTTAAAATTCGGCCTAGAAACTCCTAGATTAAAATTGGAAAGTAACCTAGCTAGGAAGCAATAAATTTTCAAGTTCATTGTATTATAAGAAAAAATTGACAATATGAAAATGGCTTATATCAGTGAAGGAAAAGTCAAACCACAGACATCTCAACTAAAAACCTTTGTTTTCTAATATGATGGCTCAAAATAAGCAGGCAATTTATTATTTTTCATCTGTTATATCACAAATTAAATAGTTCGTGTGTTGTGTCATCCCGAGTTTCCAGGCATTTCCACTCTTCAGGTATTTATAGTCTATTAATATTTTTCATTACTGTTGTATCATAAATCTATGTGTTTATGCTGTTTTAGTCTTTTATAACATACTGGAAGCTTGCATTTGTCAGATTTTTCTTTTGACAGAAGCTTTCTTTTCATGTTCTACAAATGGTTTGCTTTGTTTGAGAGAGAATGGCATATAGATTTTGTGCAAAGTAAAGCTGGTCATTTCCCCTTCTCTGTAAGCAATGAATCTTTTAGTGGAAGAAAGAAAGAAATGGGACAGTTTGATTAAGATTTTAAGCATGAAATATAAAATATTTACTAAAACTTGTCAAAGTAAAAACAGATGAAACATTCATTTTCTTCCAAATATTTTAACCTTAATAGTAATCCTGACTTTAGTGATTTACTGGTTAACATAGGGTAGGGCCTGAGGCACTACCCAAGTATACTATCTTTTTTCTTTTTCAATGTTTTACTTAAGGTAAAGTACCTGGAAGAAGGGTATAATTAAGAAAAAGTAAATGGTCAAGTAGAAGGAGGAAGGATACAAAGTGAGACATTGTAACAGTAGGCAGTGACTGGGAGGAGAACAACATATTTTAGTAACTTCTTCCCAAGTCAAACCTGCAATCAAGGGCAGTGACAGGATGGATTTTGGGAGAAAGCCAGTCACCTACAGCAGCTTGATTGGGTTTGGGGGAAGGTATTACTTAGCAAACTTTTGTTCAGATAAATCATAAGTACACCTAGAAAGTCAAGACCCTGGTTTATGTCATCCTTAAAAGAATGATTTTAAGAATTTAGTAGGTGGAAAATTAATGTATACAAATCAAAATTTTCTGAGGCTTTATTATATTTTACAATAATGATTTCCAGAAATGTTTGATAAAATCCCTGTTTTAGGACTTCTTGTCTTTGTTTGGACTGTGCCACAGTACGGGTGTGTCCCCTAAAAGTTCATATCTTGGAACCTTGATTCCTCATGTAACAGGGTTGGGAAGTGGCAGCTAGCAGGAGGTATTTGGGTCATGGGGGCAGAGCCCTCATGCATGGATTAATATCTTCCTTGCATGAACGAGTTCTCTCTTGTGGAGAATGAGTTGTTATAAAACAAGTCTACTCCTCATTCTCCCTCATATATACTTGCTTGCCTTTCCACTTTCAGCCATGGAAATGAAGCACCATAAGGCCCCCACCAGATTCAGCCACCTGATCTTAGAGTTCCAGCCTCCAGAACTGTGAGCCAGAATAAACCTCTTTTCTATATAAATTATTTAATCTTCAGTATTATATTATATGAATGAAAAATGGACTAAAAGAGGCTATCATAACAAAATATAACAGACTGAGTTGCTTAAACAATAGAAGTTAGTTTTCTCACAGTTCTAGAACATGGAAGTTTGAGATCAGGGTGCTAGTCAGGTCAAATTCTGGGGAGAACTTTCTCCTCATGGCCTCAAATGGTCTTTCCTCAGTGTGTGGGCTTAAAGAGACAAATGATCCTTCTCAGCTTCACCTTAATCTCATCTTGGGGGCCCCTGATCTCAGCTAAACCTAATTACTTCTCCAAAGCCCCATCTCCACATAGCATTGCATTAGGGTTTAAGGGTTCAAAAATGTAAAATTGGGGAAGACAAAAATTCAGTCCATAACATTCCTCAAAGGAATACTTCTCATGTAGAGAGTTAATCAACTATAAATAAAAAAGAAAGTAAAGATTAGAAGGGTTTTAATAAGGGAAGATCACTTGTGGACAATATTAAAACCTCATAGAGGGAAAGAACACATTCTTAAGAGAAAGAACTTCAATAAAAAAGAATCTCTAAAGAGAAAAACTATAAACACTAAAGTATGACAATACCTTGCCAAGAAAAAAGTGGCTAAATCTCTAGCTAGGCAATTTAATTTCTTTGTTTTTTTCCATTAGCAGACCTGAATTTTGGCAGCTTTTAAGCAAGATTGGCTATCCAAAGAATGTTGTTTTATGATACATGGAAGAGTTAGCCAAAGATGTTATTTTTTTTTCTTAATGGTTTCAAGAATCCTTTGAATTCTGGGTAATATACTAATCTAAAATTTGGAGATAGTCATTTTGACTAGTACCTGATCCATTCTCTGTCTCCTTATCTTCTGCTCCCATAAGTATGTCTTCCTGTATAACCACCTCAGGAGCTCATCTCAGCTCATGAACCAAATCTGAGTGACTAAGTCTTATCAGTTCCCATCTATAGGAACCATGCAGTTCTCTGGCTGAAGATGTAAAGTGCCAAATACATGCTCTTTCTTAAAGGTAGATTTCAAGTGCCAAATACATGCTCTTTCTTAAAGGTAGATTTCAAGCTTTGTACTCATCTGTCTCCCTAATGTTTCCAAATCTGTAGCACTGAAATCTCCTTTGGTTTCCTTTCCTAATTGAAACTGCAGCCTTTCCCAAACCGCCAAACAATGCAGAGAACATATAAACTTGATTTGGAAAAGTTTTCACTAGTTCTAGTTGTGATTAGATACCACTTCACTGAATGGGGTCTGCAATGATGGATTACCTTCAAACTGGTAAACTTCTTCAATCATCATCCACTACTCAGGATTACTGGATTATTATATCCTTGTGCTTGATAGGACAACAGTGCCAAAGCTTGCCTAAGCCATAGCTGAACTTCATGTGCCCTTTGGACAGTAAACAGGGAAGTCAGCCACTTTGTCTAGTTATGTTTCTTTAGTCTCTATCATATGTGGTCATGGTTGGTCATAACTTCTTCCCTCTCTTTACCAGAAGGAAGTACAGGAATTTTTACCACTAAATTTCTGGTATGTTCATTCTTCCACCTATTCTACATCTAACTGAACAAAATCACAAGGTCCACAGAAGTTAAAATTGATACAAGAGGATATTTCAGTTAGAACCATCACTTCCTTTTAGTTTGCTTTCTACTTCTGCTATAATTAAGATTATACCACTTTCCAGTGTACATCTATGCTCCTTCTTTGCACAAACTTCTTAAGTAGTTTATCTGTAAAGTGAAACAGTTCATCTGTAAAATGAGGCAGTGATACCTATGTCATATTGATATCAGGAAGATTAAATGTAATAATACATTTGTAATATGCTTATCACAGTATCTGGAAAAGAGTAAAATAAATTGTTGTTATGATACTGTAACTACTAGGAATCTGTTTTCCAATCCAACGTGATTGGTAATCAGAAGCTGAAAATATTAGAACTCAAGCTGCTCCCTGGCTTTGAATCTAAAGACTTAGAACTGGATTTATAGTTCTAAAGCAAGACATTTGAATTTGTTTCAGGCCCTATTATCACCAATTTATCAAGTGTATATGGACATTTGTGGGATATGGGCTGTCCAGTGTCTGTTTATTTTTCCTGATAGCATTCAGATTTCCTTTAGTTGAATTTCCTCCATTTCACTCTGTTCTTTGGCCAGGGGCCCCACCTTCTATAACTGTGGTATAAGGTAGGGAAGGAGTAATGGGAGACACATTGTCTAAACAATGCCAATTTAATTTTCATTCATATTCATTCTCTCTCTCTCTCTCTCTCTCTCTCTCTCTCTCTCTCTCTCTCTCTCCCTCCCTCCCTCCCCACCCCCTCCCTTTCTCCCTTTCCCCCCTCCTCTCTCCCACCACATTTGAATATTGAGCAGAGGAACTTGGAAACTAAACACAGAATGGAAATACATCCCAAGACCAGCACCTTGACTACATAGTTTCTTCCACAGAACAGTGGGTATGATTCTACTACACAGTCTCTGGACCATTTTGTATTCTGCCTAGACAAGGTCTTCCAGCTTCTGTCAGTTCTCTGAGACCCTCCTCCCACTTGTCTATCATTAAAATTATCTTTTGCTTACACCGCCCAAAATATATTTCTGTTGTTTGCAACAGAAGAATACTGAAGACCAGGCTTATTTTTTGCTTTTAGTTCAGCTCACCTTTGTGTCTCTTCTCTTATAAATATCCTTTCTTTGCATGGTCTAGCTGTTTCTAAGTAGATGCTTGAATTTAAAACCTTAGTTCAACCTTGCTTCACTTTTCTGGCTTTGCTCTAATATACTCTCGACTGTCTCACTGTTGTGAGACTACTCTGGCTTCAGTTTGTGTTCTCCTAATTGACAAAGCTGGTTACACCTTGCCAAACCTTTGTATTTCAGCGCAGCTGCCTGCTGTCACTAGGCAGCTCTACCTCAGCTTCTTGCTGAAACCCTGCCAATTGCAGACCTAACCCTTTGGACTGTGACTTAATGCTTTGTGTTCTGCCAGCTTGAGCGACCTGATCTAACTGAGAACATATTTCAACCAAATGCCAATACTTGCTGCTTTCTAAAACTGTTACTTTAATACATATTAATGTGTATTTGTCATGATAATAAAATCCACTATGGTCCTATATTCCATTTCCTTTAAACATATTACCTATGTTCTTCTAATCTTGTCTACACATATCAGCAAAGAAAAATCAACTGGTCTTTTTACTATGGAATAAATTCTGTGTAATAAAGTTACTACAACTATTTGGGTACTTGATGATGGGGTAGCACTTGTTTTTGTAAGCTGCTTAATCAAATTAGTTTTAGTTTTAGAGTATTAAAAAGAATCCAGTTGTGGAATATTTGGGTTACAAGATGAAGATACAGTCCTCAGCTTCCTCCTCTAAGTCTTTAAATCAGACATTAACTCACTAGAAATCTATCAATGGTATTAAACAAGGTATTCTATACAGAATCATAATCTAGGTCTCAATAAAGAAGCTGATTGTAGAGTTCTTTTCTAGGTATCAGAAAGCTCAACTGTATTTGGTTAAGTGATAACAAATATTTAAATTAAACTCAACAGACTAAAGTATAGACTAAAGCAAGACAATTATGTAGCAGGCACTAGTATTATAATTGGTAAATAAAGAGAAAGAATGATTATCTGATCCTGCAAATATAAAGTTTTTTTAAGGGTCATAATTCTGAGTGACTTTAAAATGTAGTGATTTTGTATATCCCTAGTGGGATATATTGAAAGATTTTAAAAATTGCAAAAAAACAATCATTTTGACTTTTCATTAGTCATATTGTTGGTAGTAATGTTGATTTTGATTTTTTTTCTGAGATTGTTATGTGTGTACTATGGGATAAAGCAAAATGAAAAATTATGCTATATTCTAATTCTGCTGTCTCAGATGTTGATACAAATGAAAAGAGAGACCAACTAAACAATCTATAGTCTTGAATTTGAACTGGAAGTATAATATGAACTCAGGTATTTTCTAGCTCTATCTACTAAAAAGGCTGAGGCAAGCCCAACTCAGTTGCAATAAATACTTTTAGCCTCCACATTTCAGACTCCAAACAGATTATGACACTATAGTACTTTCCTATTGCTGCTATAACAACTTGTCCCAAACTTAATGACTTAAAACAATACATTTATTATAGGTCTAGCAGTCAGAAGTCCAAAATGGTTCCCACTGATCTAAAAGCCCAGGGTAAGCAGGGTACTATTCCTTCTTGAAGGCTCTAGGAAAGAATTCATTTGCTTGCATTTTCCAGCTTCTAGAGGCTTCCTGCATTCCTCTTTCCATCTTCAAAGCCAGCATCACATGACTCCAGATTCTGCTGCTGTCATCACATCTCCTTTGACTCTCACTATCCTGCCTCCCTCTTTTATTTATCAGGATGCTTGTGATTACATTGAGCCCACCAGGATAATCCAGGATAATCTCTCTGTTTCAAAATCCTTAATACAAAATTCCCCTTTCTATGCAATATCATATACTCACAATTTCTGGGGATTATAGACATCTTGGGGGCAGGGGTAGCCTACCTACCACAGGTACCATGTCAAATAGAAGGGCTTTGCATTTTTAAAAGGATAGAGTCTAACCCTAGTTGCTGAGATAAGTATTAACACCTAGAAATATCACATCTGGCTCTTAGGATAATTTAATTATAATTTCCTAGAGGCCTTGTGTAATGGTAAATGGAATAGAATAAAACAAAAAACTACTGAAATTCCTAATTGAGGAATTTCAAGCATTTTCTAGATAGCATCTCTTTTAATTATCATAGGTACATATCATTTTCCTCTTAGGCAAGAAAAGTAAGACTCAGAGTTTAAGCAAAATGTTCAGGTCATTCAGCTAATAAATGACACACTGGGATTTATATAAAAATATGTCTGACTCCAAAGTCTGTGTATTTGCACAGCTTTTCATGTTGTAAATAAGGACAGCCTGGCATGCATCATCAGTAAGGGATTACTTACTACACTTTACCTGTTTAACCTGTTCAGTCAAAGGAACAGGGAGAGAAAGAGGGATCCTAAATCAGTGATTTATGCCAAAATGAATTAAATAAATTCCAAGTGTATGTGTGTGTGTGTGTGTGTGTGTGTGTGTGTGTGTGTATGTGTGTGAGAGAGAGAGAGAGAGAGAGAGAGAGAGAGAGAGAGAGAGAGAGAGAGAAATGTAAAAGGACAACCTCCTGAGGAAAACTCTTTAAGACCTATTTCTTTCAAATACAGCTTCAAGATTAAAGCACCCACGGGAAATAACACCAGTCAGAGAATTACTATAGACTATAGTCAGAAAAATTTTAATAAATTCTTGTTCCAAATGTCAAGTCCCAAAGAATGACTAGTTATTTAAGCTAAAGGACCATTACTTATACATAATTTGCTCAGTAATATACTTGATCTTTCAGCCACATATATAGACAAATAGTTATTAATGATTATTTTTAGTAAATATAACTTTTAAGTGCTTAGAGGTCCAGGTACTTCTTTCAACCACTTTATCCTTGAGGATTCCTTAGGAAGTTATATTGCTTGAAATTAGTGTCTGTTCTAACATGTCCTGATTAAGCCTAGCTTTTATAAAATGGTGCCAGTCTAATTAATGGGTCTGTCATTAATTAGCAAAAGAAGTGCTTGAATGTATAATTTTAAATGACCTTGCCACACTACACTTACCAAAAATTTAGTTTAAAAAGTATTTTGTGGGATTTTCTAAAACATGCTGCCCTCTGTTTCTGCAGATACTTTCAAATTTATGTTACATTTAGTGAGGTATATTTGGCCCATCTGATTTTGTGTTTCCTTCACTGTCCCAGAAAAACTTTACTCCTTGCATAGACTTGATTTACCAATTGTGCATTTCTGTTTTAACTGCTTATATTGAGGAGCAAAAGAACCAACTCTGTGAAACTCGTTATAGTAATCCCTACAGGAATATTTTTTAATTGTATTTACTGTAGTACACCAAATCTTTGACATGAGGACACAAAGAAGAAGTTCTTTTTAAATTACAACACCAAAAATAATTATTTTCCTTTTAAAGAGCTGATTTGTTTTAATCTTACAGATACCAAATTGTTTACTATATTTATTTATGATGCTGATTGCCAGGAAGCCTAAAGCCATCTTTATTGTTTATCTCTAGATAGTCCATGTACCTTATAATGTACACTTTAGTTAATAAAGTCTGGTATACTCTTGTTTTATTTAGTCTCACCTCCCCTTTTATTTTTATCTTATTATGATATGTATGTATTTTGTAAACTGTCTTGATTCTTTTGATTTCTTTGAACTAGAGTTTAGAAAATATGTGAAATAAATTAGTGTCTGTTTGTCTAACTATTTAGCACATTCTATGAAAATTGTTGGATTTTTTTAAAACTTGGGAGAGTATATTTAGATTAGTCTGACCTAAATGTGACACTCCTGAATTTTATATTTGGGCTTCCTGAGAAGGCATCTGAAGGAGAAATGCATTTGTCTTCTAGATCAGCCAAAACTGAGGTACAAAGAGACCAATATCTGAATTGGAAGAAATGTGCTATTACATTAAAGAATTTTGGTCAGAGAAAACAAACAAAAAAGAAACACTGACAGGCAACCCTTTGCATAAGAAGCTGCTTTTTACATGGGCACATATATTGCTATAACATGTGCAGTAGCAAGGACTCGTTTATTTAGCAATGTTAATGATTCTTCCAAGCAATACAAATGAAACAACCACTAGTAACTAAAAACAGAATTATGGACTGGGGATGTAGCTCAGTGGTAGAGCACTTTCCTAAAATGAGCAAGGCTCTGGGTTCAATCCATGGTACTGGGGGAAAAAGACTTAAAAGAACAAAAATTTAGAACAAAAGTTCTAATTTTTGTCCTCCTTTCTTTTTTTTTGTCTAAAATAACTATCAATTATCCATTTAGGAAATATGATAGCAATGCTAACACTGTTGAGTGTCTACTATATGCAGGCATTATATGGAATACTTTTATATACATTATTTTATTTTCAGAATCCAAGTAATTAAGTACATTTGTGAGCCACTAGGCAATTTAAGTAGCAGCTTGATATAATCTGATTTCAAATCTAAAGATCTCTGACTACTATGAAGAGATTGGATTACCAGGGCAGCCAGTTAGGCAGCTATTGTAATAGTGTATATATCACATGGTGACTAGGACCAGAAGGGGATAATGGAATAATAGAGGTGCTGAGAATATGCTTTAATTAATGTATGTGAACATGTGTGTGTGTGTGTGAGTATGTGTGTTTGTGTGTGTGTGAGAGAGAGAGAGAGAGAGAGACCATTTTTCTTTCTCAAAGTCAATACCTTCTCAGGAGAATAGGCTTCAGTAGACTAAATAAAGACTATCAAATATTAAGTTAAGTTCCCTGTCATTCCAGTCCACGTTGAGGATGAAGCCTTTTCTCTGATGATTTTGTGCTACCCATCTAGGCAGCCTTCCAAGTAAGGGTTGTGATTTTGTTAGGGAAAGGGAGAAAACTGCCACCCATCTTCTTTATTGTATTCACTTTGTGAGTGCCACATTCTCTTCTGCGCATTTCATCATACCCATTGTGTTGGGAAAGTTGGAGGAACAAAAGTTGGAAAGCTAAAAACTTGGAAGTATGTTAAGTTTCTAAGATTTTTCAGTTATATCTGGACTGTTTTCCTTTTTAGAAGTTTCCCCCACTTAATACAGAGTTTTCATATGTAAATAAAAGCAATGGGGATTCCAACAGCCAGAAAAGTCTGAGGTGAAAATGAAAGAGCCAATTTAAATCTTGCCAGATCTCAAGTCTAAAGAACATGACTAAAATGAAGTTATTGTGGTTTGCCAAATCCATGCTCCTGAATGTCATAATGTATTTTAAAATGGCCTGGCATGATACAGACCCTCCTGCCTGACCAAAGTTCTAATTTTTGTCCTCCTTTTTTGTCTCAAATGTATTTTCCTTCTTTATGATCTCCTTGTTGTGGTCTCAGGACTACTGGTTTCCCATGTCTTTCTACTGACTGCAAACATATTATATGTTTTATGGGTACTTTTATGTGGTGTGAGGCTGCCATCATATTGTTGAGCTAGCCTGAACTAAAATCCAATTTGGGGTGCAGCAGTCAAAAAGGATATCATAATATATGTATATGGGTAATATAATATGTATTTATATAATATATAGTTTATATTATATAGTTTATATAAATATATGTATATGTAACCATATCTATCATATAGTACGTAAATAGGTAGTTATTTTCTTGTGGGTTAATTTTTATGTTATTCATCCACAACCATCCCCAACACGTACAAATAAACATAAACACACATATTTAGTAATATTGTTTCTGAATTGCCCAAAATGGAAATTCATTCAACCACATTATCCTACAAAAAGCTCCCAGATCCACATCCTTTTCAGAGTAAAGTTTTTTCTAGGAAGTACATGGAATTTTTTTCACCCTTAATTCCATCTCTTTTTACAAACTACAGATTCTTGGATGACTTTGAAGCCCATCCTGAAGAGTTTCATATGCTCTCAGATTGGATGAGTGGCTTGGTCAAGATACTGGAAATAAATCACAGAAAGCAAAGGGTCCCTTAGCCTTTGGAAGCAGTGTCAGATCTAAATGTTCTGAAATTAAGTCCAATTTAATCCCAGAATCTGATCCAATTACAAGATCACTCCTTGGTTCAAATCATCTACATAATAGGTCTCACGGACCTACACTGGAACAAAATCCCAAGCATACTTTCTCCCTGACCTATTTACTCACTTTTCCTGTTCTCCTCCAACCCTTAAAAAAACACTCAATTATCCTGAAGGATATGAATTGCTAAGGTGACCCTTGAAAAGAGTTAGTACTCTATTTAGGAGCAGCTTATTAAAATTATTAATTTCGGATCTCACTTTCCCTATCTTATCCTATAAACTTATAATATTATTTTATTTAAAACATTTTTGTCTTAAAATCCCTTTTATATTTAAAAAATCACTTCACTAAGTCATCTGTGTTAGAAATACCTAGAGTTGGGCTAGTGTTGTAGCTCTCAGTGGCAGAGCGCTTGCCTAGCACATGTGAGACACTAGGTTTGATTCTTAGCACTACATAAAAATAAATAAATAAAATAAAGGTATTCTGTCCATCTATAACTACAAAAAAAATTTTTAAAAAGGAAATACCTAGCGTGTTTTCTATTTTCCTGGTTGAGCATAGCCTCATAAATGCCTAAAGCATCCACCGAGCAACTCCCTGAGGCTGAACTGATATTCAGAATTCACTTTCTCTCTCTCTCTCTCTCTCTCTCTCTCTCTCTCTCTCTCTCTCTCTCTCTCTCTCTCTCTCTCTCTCTCCTTTTTTTTTTCCCCCAAATTGGCAGCTTTGCCTTGGGAACAATTTCTAGTCTTTCTTCTGACATTCTTGTTTTACTTCTGCCAACTCCCAACTTAGGTACCTGATTTCATCTTTTTGTTCCCTGGTTGCTTAGAACCATATTACCCCTTGTTGGAGTACCGGTTCACATTCTTTACCCTTCTCAAGCCCATATTTTCCAATCTGCTGTCCCCACAAAGTTCATATGTTAGAAGCTCAATCCCCAATATAGACTGTGGTGCTGTGGATTCAACAGATGATGAAGTCATGAGGGGAACCCTTATAAATGAATTCATGATATTACTGTGGAAACAGACTAGTTATCATGGGGGTAGATTCCTGATATAAGGATGAGTTCCGCCCCATTCCTCTCACGTGTATGCATGCCCTTGTGCTTTCCACCGTGGGATGATGCAGAGAAAAATCCCTCACCACATGTGGGTCCCACAACCTTGGACTTTCCAGCCTGCAGAATCATAGAAATAAGTCTCTGATCATTATGAATTATACAGTCTCGGGCATTCTGTTTTATCTGTACAAAACAGACTAAGGCACAATGCAAACAAACTTAGCCTGTATACCAATCTTAGTTCACTTTTCTTTCTGAAACACGATATAGTAGAAGAAGAAGAAGTTAGAGATTGAAGACCTAAGTTTATTTTTCAGTTCTATCATTGGTAGGCTTGGGCTTACCATTTAAATGCCACTCATTTAAATACATTTTGGGAATAGTCTGCTATAAATAAATAAATAAAACCATTTGTGCCTCAGTTCCCACACCTGTGAACTGAGAACAATAATAAAACCTGCTTCATAGGGTTGTCATAAAGATCAAATGAACCAACCATGTTGAGTGCTTTGTAAACTGTAAGCAATTTATTGTACTTGTATAAACCATAGCTCACTATCAGACAGACTTTCTCATGGTTGGTATTTTCTGTGTAGACAATCAGGTCATGTCATTTGCAAATGAAAAAAGTTTTTTTTTTTTTAAACATTACGCTTTTGTTTCTTTTTCTGCCTTATTGCAGTGGTTAGAACATCCAGTGCCATTTTGATTAAGAATGGTATGAGTGGATATCCTTGCCTTGTTCCCATTTAGTATAATGTTAGTTTTAGGGGGGTTTTGTAGATATTCATTATCAAGTTGTGGTAATTCACCTCTATTCCTAGTTTTCTGAGAGTCTTTTTCATAAACAGGTGTGGGAGTTTATTTAATGTTTTTTCTGCATCAATTAATATAACCCTATAATTTTCTCCTTTAGTTTGTTGTTATGATAGATTACATCAATTTGATTGATTTTTAAATATATATATCTCCAGCTTTTCATAATTGGAATAAATGCCACTCATTTAAATACATTTTGGGAATAGTTTGCTAATATTTTGTTGAACATTTTTTAAATCTATGTCTGTAGTTTTTATCTTTTGATTTTTTTTTGTTTGCTGTCTAGTACTCAGTCTGGTTTTGCCATTGGGTTAATTCTGACCTTTTAAAAGAAGTTGGGGAGTGTCTTCTTCTATTTTCAGGAAGAGATTATATAAAATCAATATAAATTCTTCTATTTTCAGGAAGAGAAAAGTTACCACTCATGCTCTCTCTCCACATTCCACTCTAGTGTTTCTGGGCAAGTGAGGGGAGTCTCAAGCCTATGGGGACAAATGGGATTTCCGACAACAATTCTCCGTCTCTTCTGGTAGTTATGCCTGCCTACCTTGGTATCTCAATGGAAAAGGGAAATCTCAGGCCCAGTAGAGAAGGAATATGCTTCCTCTGATCACTTATTTCCACAAAGTTCCCAGTTCAGCCCCCTTACTGGTGATGTGAGGCTCATCTTACGCTGTCAGAAGGACTTGAACGTGATCTAAGAAAGAAATAAACCTTCTAGTGCTGTCTTCTCTTGCTAGGTTGAAAGTCACCCTGAGTATGAGATACCTTCTTCTGTGTGTGAAAGTGCATAAAAACCCTGATCCGCCCTAAACCCAGATCCACCCTGGTCCTTGAGCAAGGTCACCTTTCATGCAATGTCACTGCAAATGACCTGGGTCATGCCATGCATCATTCTTACTTAGCTATGGCTCTCAGCACATAACATACCCTGCCAGTGAGCTGTTTCTACATTCCTGTGGGCCCAAACCAGCTTGCGTCTTCTAATCACATCCTGCAGTTCTTCAATTTTCATTTCCATTATATTCATGCTTATAGTTGTGTTTAGTGGAGAGGATCAGGAAAAAAAATAGGTCTGTACCACCTTTCCAGATTGAAAGTGACCTTCACTTTTAATCAGAAATCCAAGGACTCACTCTGTTTCCAAGGGTCTTAAATTACTTGAATTTTGTATAAATGACCAAAAATTTAATATGAAGATGAGGAGATAGAACCATGTGTCATTGGAATTGACCTCAAGGTGATACTGCAAAAACAAAACCCAACAACATGAAATGATGGGCAAAAAGTTCTTCTTTGTAATAGCTGCTGGCCATCTTGTCTTTTCTTGATAATTACCTCTCTGCTTCAAATTTTTAATGTAAAACAATGTTTTTAATATCTCTTTATTATGTGGATTGTGAAAAATTTGTGAGACTTGAGGAGCAATTAAACTCTTCAATCAAACAATAGCTTGAACTATTGGACAAGCATAGAACATTTACTATTCATCCCCCATAGAGCAAGATCAGGTGGTGACAAGCAATAATGTGTATTTGTTCCTTGTCTTCCTTCTTTTGCGGGGACCGGTTCTAAGGATTGAATTCAGGAGCATTCAACCAACTAAGCCACATCCCCAGTCCTATTTTATATTTTATTTAGAGACAGGGTCTCACTGAGTTGCTTAGTGCCTCGCTTTTGCTGAGCCTGTCTTTGAACTTGTGATCCTCCTGCCGCAGCTTCCTGAGCAGCTAGAATCACAGGTGTGATCTTCTTGACTCAGCCTCCTGAGCCACTGGAATCACCAGTGTGCACCCCCATTCCAGACTCCTTCTTTTCTTTCTTTCTGTTTTTTTTTTTTTTTTTTTTTTTTGGCAGACCTGGGGATTGAACCCAGGGCCTGTGCAGGCAAGGCAAGCACTCTACCGACTGAACTTTATCCTCAGCCCCCTCCTTCTTTTCTTTTTAATCAGTGTTTAGAGAAAAGATATATTAGTTCCTGAAGACATGGTTAATTTTTCCTACTTTGAAGAAAAATTACTTCAGTTCCCTACCCACATTATTGATCAATTTCTGCCTGTGAAAGTTAAAAGAGATAATATTTATTGAAATTTCCTGATTGACATTTCATTAAATAGGCCAGCATTTATCATTTGAGATTCTTAAAAAGAATAGACATTAATTGGCTGAGGTGAATTTCACTGAAATAATAGGAATATGATTTTGTGTCCTAGGCTTGGTATTTTTGAAATCAGAACAGTTACTTTATCACTAGTAAATTTTAAAATCCTTTTTGATGCATTCTTCATCATGACTTCAGTTTCGTTGAATAATCAATCTCGTTAGTGCTCCTCCTTGCAAAAATTACTATTATTAATTTGCAAATTTATATTATGCCAACATACCAAATTTATTATGATACTAGTGTAAGAAGTGGCATATATTAAAATTTCTAACTTTAGATGGATTCATAACAATATATTAGCTAGTGTTACCAAAACTATTAGGAGGAAATCTAAATCACTATAAAAGCCAAAAGAATTTTAAGTAAGATTTACTGATGAATATTACTATCCTTAAGAAAATGCTCAAAATAGCAACTGTATTTTTGACTCTAAAATAACTCTCCCATTCAAGAAACTACTAGCAGCAGTAGCAGTTTGACTAGAAGTCTTAAAAAAAAAAGGCTTCTGGGTAATGGCAGTTCTGCAGGTTCTTTTGAGTCATATGAAAGTTGTCCAAATAGGATATAGTGGAATTTGTATTGTATTTCCTAGACTTTTTTTTGGTGGAGGGGTGGAGTGCTATGGAATGAACCCTGGGCCTTACTTGTGCTTGGCAAGTGCTCTGTCACTGAGCTACACTCCTTAACTTAGACTATTTTTTTAACAAAAGAAGAATGTTTCTATTTTTAAATGATATTAAGAAGAATCCTAACAGTTGTTGGAATTCTGTGAAAAGTAAAACACATAATTAAAAATCTGTCAAACATTGACTATCCACCATTTTTCAGTTCTAACAAATGATTAGGTTGCTCTACTTAGTATCATCAATATTAATATACTCAGGTAACCTAACACTGAAGTCAATATTAGGTTCAAAATTAGCCTTTTTGGGCTGGGGATGTGGCTCAAGCGGTAGCGCGTTTGCCTAGCATTCGTGCGGCCCGGGTTTGATCCTCAGCACCACATACAAACAAAGATGTTGTGTCCACCAAAAACTAAAAAATAAATATTAAAAATTCTCTCTGTCTCTCTGTCTCTCTCTCACCTCTCTCTTTAAAAGAAAAAAAAATTAGCCTTTTAAGTTCGATTTAACAAAACTTTCTATTCCAGGTGAAAGAATCCAGTTACTTCTGCTTCTGCTTTTCTAGTGTACCCAAGATATTATTGGAAACAAATTAGTCAGTGTTTTGTGAACTCCTAAGAGCAAGGATCCAGTCGTATTTATCTTTATAGTTCTAGAACTTAGTGTCATGTCTTATTCATAATGACACAATAGGAGTTCACTAGTTATTAAATTAATTTTTTTAAAAAACTAATACAGAAATGTTTTCCTTTTTTTAATTTTTTAATATTTATTTTTCAGTTTTCGGTGGACACAATATCTTTATTTTATTTTATGTGGTGCTGAGGATCAAACCCAGTGCCCCACGAGTGCCAGGAGAGTGCATTACTGCTTGAGCCACATTCCCAGCCTGGAGAAATGTTTTTCAAACTATTATTTATATACCAAGCACTGTGCTAGGCCATGAACATCACAAAACCCATTTGAGATTTATGCATTGGCTAGCAATGATTTAGTTGAAAATAACAAAAAAACCTAAATCAAAACCTAGCTTAAGTAATAAAGGGAATTTTTTGACTCATATACTAATAAGTTCAGTAGTAGGTAAGGTTTTCTAGTAAAATTCCAGTGCTGCCCTGCCTAAATTCCTCTTCAATTTTCTCATTTTTATCCTCTTTTGTAAGTCAAATTCAATTTCAGTTGTTTTCCTTCATGGTAGCAAAATGGCTACGGTCATTTGGAGACTCACATTAGCACACCAGCATACACGCAGACAGAGAATATTTCTTACAGTAGATGTCTCAGGAGAGTTAATGCGTATTGAAAAAGGTCCCCCTCACCACCACCAAAAATATTGCTCTATACAGCATTAGCTTAAATTTGATCACATGCTTGTAGAATGAAGCCATCAAATCCAACTTTTACAGCTGGGTTGGATTTGAACTTTTCTGTACTGCCACTGGCTAGTATAGGTAAGATTTTCTTAGGAAAAAAGACAAGGGAACTAAATGCTGGGTAGGCAACCAGTACATCCACCAGATATATTGTGCTTAAGTTAGGTATGGAGAACTTAACCTGTCTGAGGTGGAAGGCGGCTTAAAATTAAATCTGAATTCTAAAGCTTGTGTTCTTACTACTTTACATTGTATCAGGCATTTGGAAAGACTACCAGTGCTATAGTCTAGATGTGAAATATTCCCCAAAGGCCCATGTGTTAAAGACCTTGTCCCCACCTTTAAGAGGTGGGGCCACTTGGGAGATCTTCTAACCATTAGGGGTGTGCCTTCAAAGAGGATTGTGGATATCTTATCTCATCCTCTTCTTCCTCTTTGTTTTTTTCCTTCCTGGCCAAGAGGTGAGTGACTTTACTCTGCTCTGTGCTCCCACCTTGATTTGCTATCACAGGCCCAAAACAACTGATAATGGACTGAAAATTCTAAAACGGTGAGCCAAATAAATCTTTTCTCTTTATAAGTTGATTATCTCAGGCATTTTTAAAAAAATATTTATTTATTTATTTATTTATTTTTAGGTATAAATGGACACAACACAATGCCTTTATTTTTATGTGGTGCTGAGAATCGAACCTGGGTCCTGCTCATGCTAGGCGAACACTCTACTACTGAGCCACAACCCCAGTCCCATCAGGCATTTGTTAAAGGGACAGAAAGATGACTAACATAACCAGATAGTATAAAACATCACCCCTATCCTAATTTTAGAAAACTAAAAGTTTTCCCCTAGGGGGAAAATGTGATTTAAATATCTTCTCTTCCCCAGGACCACTGTTCCCACTATTTTTACTTCTACTTTCCCTAACCCATTGGAATCCCTCCCATCTTTCCTACTCTAGCCCAGTGCTCTCATACTTTATGCTCCAAAATGACCTCTTCTTAATTGTCATTGAACTCCCATTTCTTTAGATATTAAATAAAAACAATTAATCATTGGTAATAACTCAAATGGTCATTACCATTACTAGGGATGTTTACAACTTATATCATGACACTGTTATATCATGATACAACCTTTACTCCTTGACCCCGGGAATGTTTCCTATAGGGATGTCAAGTAGTAATCTTAAAAAATGAATGACATGGCTTGGGTGTGCACCCCAAACGTTCTTGTGTTGGAACGTTATGCAATGGTGGGTGAAAAACCAGCCTCCACCTCAGAGCAAAGCCTGCCCAAGGAAGGGGGTATGACCCTTGTCCTTGGAAAAACCCACAGAGCACTCCTAGGCACATACCCACCCTGCTGAGTTGTTTATCTACAAATAACAGGAGAGATCTGCAGTGTCAGGTGTCCCTGTCTCAGTCAGACTGAGTGAGGACCCATAGCAACACCCTAGCAACCACCAATCAGGAGACAGGGAAATACCTGGGATGCCAGATGATCCTCCCAGTAGTTTATGGTGGTTGATAACATGTTGGGAAGCCATGTAGTTCAGCACGTACTCCCCTGGTGGCTTTAACCAATCAGTTCAAATGAATCCCCCTCTTGTACTAACCAATCACCCTTACCCAACTTGTTCCCGCCAGTGAATGTGCTAATCAATGTTAAGAGTTGTTGTTTGATTTTTTTTTAAAGAGAGGGTGAGAGAGAGAGAGAGAGAGAGAGAGAGAGAGAGAGAGAGAATTTTTTAATATTTATTTTTTAGTTATCAGTGGACACAACATCTTTGTTTGTATGTGGTGCTGAGGATCGAACCCGGGCCACACGCATGCCAGGCGAGCGCGCTACCACTTGAGCCACATCCCCAGCCCTTGTTGTTTGATTTTTGAGTGATGATTTGCTATGATGTATGTGAAGTTCCTGCCTTCCCCAAAGAGTGTATAAAACTGCTGCAAACCCTGGGATCTGGGCCTCTCAGCGTCACCAGTTGCTGTGTGCATGCAGAGGACAGAGCTAGCTCGCAATAAACACCTCTTTGCAGCTTACATAGATCTTGGTCTCTGGTGGTTTTGGGGGGTCCCGAACTCGAGCATAACATGGGGAGTACAAGCTTCGTGGGGAAGCATCTGGGTCATGGGGCCAGAGCCCTAATGAGGATCAAGTCCTTTCTCATGGGTGAATTCTTATTCTCACTAGAATGGAGTAGTGACTCAAGAGCCAGGCCTCCTAAAGCAAGTCCACCCTGTGTTCTCTCTCTTTCATATGCACTTACCTCCTTTCTGCTATGAGTTGAAACAGTGCAAGGCCTTTGCCAGAAGCTGAACAGATGTGCCAGCATGTCTTGAACTTACTAGTCTCTAAAATTGTGGGCCAAAATAAACTTATTTCCTTATAATTACACATTCTTAGGTATCTTTTTCATAGCAGCACAAAATGAACTACTATAGTAGGTGAGAATTACATTGCAAACAAATCTTTTCTGAGCCCCTGAGATAAAACTCTGAAGATGATTGTCCCCATTGCCTCCATGAGTAAGTTGACTTCTCTTGCCAAATCATCTTTTTTCCAAACAGTTTTGTCTTTTTCCTAGGGTATTCTCATTGTTCAACCCTCCTTTTCCTCACCTCCATACATTTTCAAGCTACTTTTATATTTAAAAGTTATTTGATTGTTTCTTTTTTTTTTTAATGACAGTTGTTCCATCTTCAGATTATTCTCACTTAAAAATGACCTCCAGAATTCAAATTGCTTTTGCATGGAGTGGTATCTACTCCCCTTTTACCCTGCTCCACACACACACACACACAAAAAAAAAAAAAATCCAATGACAAGTAGTGTTTAAAATGCCTAGAAAATCATCTTTTATGAGAATGACAAAATCTGAGATTTTTCCATCATAATATCAAGTGACTTCATGACATAAAGGCTAAATTCAGGAAACTGTGATAGAGTTGAGTGATAAACATTTTGGTTAGGCCCCAGGTACATATAGAAAAAGGGAAGTTACAAATGCCAATCCATGTCTGGCCAGATCTAGTTTGGACTGGTAAAAGCTACACAGTGAATCATGAAGAACTCTTAAGTGAGCCAGAGCTAAACTCTGGACTCTAGGTTACTGACCCTTGCTTTAATGCATGCAAAGTCTATATGTGCTTGTTTTATATGCATAAGCTTTACAAATGTCTTCCCCTGCTTTGCAACCACAAACATTTTTGCCTCTTAGCTGCTTGCATATGAGACACTCCTTCCCACCCACCACCCACACAGAGAAATACTGCTCTTTCAATATTCTGAGCCACTCAGCCACTACAGAATCAACCCCCACAAAGTGAAAGTTAAAGTACTTACTTATTATGTCCTCCTTAGAGTCTGATGTGTTAAATTCTGTTGTTTTTTTCTAATGGAGAGCAATGTTGTGCATATTTATAGAGTTTCTCTTAAATTGGATTTGCAAAGGCTCTTAGTGAACTTTATAAGACAATGTCACAATTGTTGAAAATCTGAACAGTTTTTATTGTTGTAGAAAGGGATTTTTTTGGGGGGTGGGAACTAGTACTATAAGAACCAGGAAATTTCAGATGTAGGTGGCAATTCACTTGCAATATCCACTTAAACTGAAATGAACTGACTTATGAGTATGATTTTGTCTGCCAACATATATATATATAATATTCCCCACACTCATAATGCGATAGCCCACTGTGGGCAGAGATCATGGGGTGGGTGTGGGGATTGCACATTCAGTGTTCACACCAAGAGCTCCCCCTCATTGCTTCAGGCTGAATCTGAAGTATTTTCTCCACCCACTTACAAACACAGAAGCCAGCCTGAAACAGAGCATTGGAATTAGGGAGAAGAAAATGATAGAATATCTTATTAGAACAGACACAGACTAAGGGTTTTAAATTTATACAAAAAAGCAACCTGACACCATTATATTGTTCCATGAACCTTGTGTTCAACTATGATTATTGGCTGTAAGTATCAGAACAGCAATCTTAAATCTTGTTTCACTGCACATGCAATACTTAAATGGTTTTGGGGGTTGGGTGTTTGTGGAACTGGGAATTGTTGCCACTGAGCAACATTTCCCAGCCCTCGCCCTTTTTTAATATCTATCTCTCTCTCTCTCTCTCTCTCTCTCTCTCTCTCTCTCTCTCTCTCTGCCTCCCACTAGTGGGATTGTATGCAGTTGCTACCACACCTGGCTTAAATGCTATTTTTAGATCAAAGTGTTGTTAAGAAAGACTGGGTAGGCTACTAAACCTTGCTTCTGCAACTTCCACAAACATTTATTGAGCACCTACATTGTGCCAATTATGAGGCTGAGTACAGGAAGATAACAAAGTGAAAAAAGCAAGAAAGGGATATTCTGTTTATTAAAGTGGGTGGTAGCTGCACTGCAGGTCATTATTTTAAATGTCTTTAAATTTTAGATATAGTATTAGAAAGATTTTATATCTATATAATGTTTACTGAAATAAACTCAAAGTTAAAAACTAAATGGGAATACTGGATGAATTAAAACAACATAAAGAGGTATTTCTGAATGCCAAAAAGAGAGAATTTGGAGCGGGGATGCAAGATGGCAGCCTAGAGGGAGGCTGCATTCTGTGTCACTCCATAAGCTGGGATTCAAGTAGTGGAAATATTGTTTCTCTGTGAGTTATTAGAGGACTCCCAACAAAGGCTTCTTCACAGGGATCACAACCTCCATGCCCGCATAAGAATCCAGGCCTCAGCATCAACGCAGGACCTCTGGGTGTCTGAGCAGGAACACTGGCAGAAGATCCTGTGCAGGACTCCTGCCCACCCATCCATGCAGGAATCCTAACCACTGCTCCCACATAGGACACCTGGCTGCTGCACATGCAAAGGACCTTCAGCTGCTACTCCATGTGGATCCCCATCTACCAACATGGGGCTCCTCAGGTCACCTCCATTTTGGGACACTGCAACCACTACCATAGTCCCCTACACATGGTAGCCTGCACCTGGGGACACCACACAGGGTCTGGAGACAGCTGTCAACCACAATACTGTACGCCACAGAAGCCTACCAACCAAGAACAGCCCAGCACCAGATGGATATGCAGCTGAGTTATACAAGACCTTCAAAGAACTAAAATCCATACTCCTCAAATTATTTCATGAAATAAAAAAGAGGTAACACTTCCAAACTCATTCTATGAGGGCAATATCACCCTGATTCCAAAACCAGACAAAGACACATCAAAGAAATAAAACTTTAAATAAATATCTGTAATGAACATGGAAGCAAAAATTCTCAATAAAATTCTGGCAAATGGAATACAAAAACATATCAAAAAGATAATGTACCATGATCAACTGGGGTTCATCCCAGGGAAGCAAGGTTGATTCAACATACAGAAATCAATGAATGTAATTCATCACATCAGTACACTTAGATAAGAATCATATGATCATCTCAATAGATGCAGAAAAAGTATTTGAGAAAATATAGCACCCCTTCATGATCAAAACACTAGAAAAACTAGGGATAATAGGGACATTGTAAAGGCTATCTATACTAAGTCTCAGGCCAACATCATTCTAAATGAAGAAAAATTGAAAGCATTCTCTCTAAAAACTGGAACAAGACAAGTATGCCCTCTTTCACCACTTCTATTTAACATAGTTCTTGAAACTCTAGCCAGAACAATTAGACAGATGAAAGAAATTAAAGGTGTACAGATAGGAAAAGAAGAACTCAAGCTATCACTATTTTCAATGACATAATTCTATACATAGAGGGTGCAAAAAATTCCACAGAAAACTTCTAGAACTAATAAATGAATTCATCAAAGTGGCAGAATATAAAATCAACACCCACAAATCACAGGAGTTTCTGTACACCAGTGACAAATCCTCTGAAAGAGAAACTAGAAACACTGCCCCTACAATAGCCTCAACAAGTAAATAAATAAATAAATAAATAAATACTTGGGAATTAACTTAATGAAAGATGTGAAAGACCTCTACAATGAAAACTACAGAATGCTAAAGAAATTAAAGAAGACCTTAGAAGTTGGAAAGATCTCTCTTGTTCTTGGATAGGCAGAATTAATATTTTCAAAATGACCATAGTACCAGAAGCACTATTTAGATTTAATGCAATTCCAATCAACAACCTAATGACATTCCTCAGAGAAATAGAAAAAGCAATGATGAAATTAATCTGGAAAAATAAGAGATCCAGAATAGGCAAAGCAATCTGTATCAAGAAGAGTGAAGCAGGTGGCATCAGTACACCAGACCTTAAAGTATACAATAGAACGATAGTAACAAAAACAGCATCGTATTTGGCACCAAAATAGACTTGTAGACCAATAGTAATATTGTCTTAATTAATAGAGGACACAGAGACACAGAGACAAACCCACACAAATGCAGTTACCTCATATTAGACAAAGGTGACAATAACATATATTGGAGAAAAGATAGCTTCTTCAACAAATGGTACTAGAAAAACTGGAAATACATATGCTGCAAAATGATATTAAGCCCTTATCTCTAACCATACAAAAAACTCAACTCAAAGTGGATCAAGGACCTACAAATTTAACCAGAGACTCTGTGCCTAATAGAATAAAAAATAAGCCCAAATCTCCATCATGTCCTTAACAAGACTCCTATGGTGCAAGAAATGAAATCAAGAATCAATAAATGGGATGGATTCAAACTAAAAAGTTTCTTCTCAGAAAAATAAATAATCAGTGAGGTGAGGTGCCCACAGAATGGGAGCAAATCTTTACCACATGTTCATCAAATAGAGCACTAATCTCTAGGATATATAAAGAACTCAAAAAACTTAACACACACACAAAAAACCAAATAACCCAATCAATACATGGGCCAAGGAACTGAACAGATACTTCTCAGAAGATGATATATAATCAGTCAACAAATATCTCTAGCAATTGGAGAAATGCAAATCCAAGCCACTCTAAATTTCATCTCACTCCAGTCATAATGGCAGCTATGAAGAAAACAAACAACAATAGTGTTGGCAAGGATGTAGAAAAAAAGGCACACTCATACATTGCTGGTGGAAATGCAAATTGGTGCATCCAATCTTGAAAGCAGTATGGAGATTCCTTAGAAAACTTGGAATGGAACCTCCATTTGACCCAGCTATCCCAGTTTATACCCAAAGGACTTAAAAACAGCATACTACAGTGACGAAGCCACATCAATGTTTATAGCAGCACAATTCACAATAGCTAAAATGTGGAACCAACCTAGGTGTCCTTCAATAGATGAATGGTAAAAAAAAAACCTGTGATATATATACACAATAGAATATTACTCAGCATTAAAAGAGAATAAAATCATGGCATTTGCAGGATCTGACTTGGATTAGGATAGAGTTGGAGAATATCATGTTATGCCAAGTAAGCCAATCCCCAAACCAAATGCCGAATGTTTTCTCTGATATGTGGATGCTGATCCATATTGGGGGTGAAGGGAGGAGCATGGGAGGAATGGAGGAACTTTGGATAGGGCAAAGGGGAGGGAGGAGAAGGGAGAGGGCATGGGGGTAGGAAAGATGGTGGAATGAGATGGACATCATTATCCTAACTACATGTATGAAGACACAAATGGTATGACTCTACTTTGTGTACCAGAGACATGAAAAATTGTGCTCTGTATGTGTACTATGAATTGAAATGCATTCTGCTGTCATGTAAAACAAATTAGAATAAATAAATAAATTTTTTAAAAAGCAAATTTTTGGCAGAAAATCAGTGGGCATCAGCAGGATCCCACCAGGTATATCAAAAGCAGTTTCACAGACAAAACATTATGCTGGAAGAAATCAGGCAGAACACCTCAGGAATAATTTGTAATAGGCACCAGGGCACCAGGCATATATTAGATGTTTAGGAAGACATCCAAGACTTGGTGAGGATGAGGGACAAGCAAGCAGCAAAGCAGAGTCCTAATCCAAGTCAGATCCAGGAGACAAGAATAGTTTCCAATCACTAGAACTAAAGTTTCAGAAACAAGGAGACTCGATCTCAAGAATAAAGTAGAACCTATCTAGAACTAACTCATAAGGCACAGCCTAAACCAAGTAAGAGCTCCTTAATCTTAATCTTAGAGCTGAACTTGGTTTTTCACATACTTTCCGAGGGGATGGTGAGTCTATAATGGAGAGGATTGGGTAGGGCTGAGGATAGTGTCAAGTCTGTATGGTTATGGAGAGAGGAGGATTTTGGGACAAGGAATAACACATTCTCACCCTGAAATGTTAGGGTGAGAAAAATACTGCTATGCCAAGTAAGCCAATCCCCAATACTGCCTATACTGGATATCTCTTATTTATTGGTTTGCTTGTTTTCCCAGCTCTTCTTCTGGTAATAGCTCATTTCCTAGTTTCTCTCTGAGACCCCTCCCCATTTGCCATTAATATAGGTAGAGCCATATGTTCAAATGCCTTGTTCACCTTAGGCTTAGGACCTTAGCTAAATCAATTGTATACTCTCTCTCCCAGAATTTGAATGTCAAAGGAAGAAATGGAAAATAACTGATACTGTTTCATTCCTGAGTCTGGACTTGAATGGACACTTAGATTGCCAAAGCTGTTTTAGTTCCTGTCCTTTCTGAAGTCTGGGTCTTCAAAATTTTTTGAATTCTGGAAATATCCATGCACCTGTGTTGCATTTCTTTCATTAAAATTAGCTGAGGTCACTTCTGTTGCTTGCAACCACAGTGTCATAAGTGAGTCAGTATCAAAAATGACAGCAAGATTCCAGTTCTTATCAGAATCAGCCTTCCCAAAGGCAGAGTCAGAATCAATGTCCCTGAGTCTGCAATTTGTAGACACCCAAAGAGCTGCTCTCTATATGCAGAATCATATTTCTTCCTGATCCTACAAAGTCAGGCAGACTCTTTTAACTTACTTTCCTCCACCCTCTGTTCTGATACCTAATGAATAAATTTTCTTAAACTCCAAAATGTTTAAGCATTAACCAAGCTCTCTATGAAATATGTTTATGTTATAGTTAGCTAAATATTCTCTTCCATGTTCAATGTCTGAAAGAAATGTCATATCTAAAATAAATATAGGGTTGAAAATTTAACTCAATGGCAGTGTGCTTGCTTAACACATGAAAGAAGGTCCTGGGTTTGGTCCTTGACCCTTGAGGGAGGGGAAAGACTTTTAATAAATACATTATCATACAAACAATATAGTTTTTGATATAATGAAGTTAAGTGAAAATATTGTAGACTGGCAAATATTTTTACTTTAAATTAGATCAGTCTAAGCATAAACACTTTGTTAGTGATGTGACCAAGAAAATGATATTTCTTATTAAAAAGCTAAAAAGGAAAATAAACCTTTTTAGGTCAAGGTTGAAAGATTTTTTTAAAAGCAACTGTTTTAGAATTTACAAACTCTGAACAGACATGAAAAGTTTTTTCTAGGTCTTTCAGTGTTAACATTTTCATTATAAAAACTAAGAGATCCATAAATGGGGAAGATAGAACAATGGTCCTTAAACTAGAAAGAGGTAACTGAAGTTGTTCATAGCCATTTTCACTGGCAATCAATAAGGTATTGATTTTCTATTCTTGCTACGCTTGCAGTAATGTCCTTGGCTTGAAACTCAACCTAAGCTAGGAAATATTAGCAAATAAAACAATTCCAGTCTAAGGACATGGAAAGAGGAAACAAGAGAGTGAAAGCCTGGATATTCTTCAGAAATGAAAGTAATTGTCTGCTGTTGGTTAATCTGCAGGCCAGAAGTTGGTACCACATGCTTCAGCCTGAGAGTATGCCCAGTGCAAAGTTCCAGGTTTCACTCTGTTCCATAGTGAAAGTCCAGACTTGTAACTTAGCTAATCAGGAGCAACTGTATTCACAGCAATAGTCAGATGAGTTGTCTGGGTCTGGGTGGATTCATACTACCATTACTGCAAGACCTGCTCAAAGTGCATGCTCCACTGGTGGTGAGTCAATAGATTATCTGAGTACATGTGGGAAAGTGGAATCTCATTCAAATTTAAAAGGAATTGATCAAATTGGAAAATTTTAAAACTAATATGCATTAAAACACAGGCCATTAAAGAAGCCCTGGGGAAATTCATTCCAGAATGGATCACAGTGATTTCTTATAAAATTGAACATGTTCAGGATTATGTTGAGTAATTCACAGGTTAAGATCAAAGCCCAAATTTTCTTTTTTCTTTTTTCTTTTTCTTTTTTTTTTTTTTTGAGAGAGAGAGAGAGAGAGAGAGAGAGAGAGAGAGAGAGAGAGAGAGAGAGAATTTTAATATTTATTTTTCAGTTTTCGGCGGACACAACGTCTTTTGTTTGTATGTGGTGCTGAGGATGGAACCCGGGCCACACCATGCCAGGTGAGCGCACTACTGCTTGAGCCACATCCCCAGCCCAAGCCCAAATTTTCAACTGGGAAAACTGGATTCCAAATAAAAGAAAATACAATTAGAGTTTTATTTGATTAAAAGTAGAGTTTCATAGCTTCAAAAATTCAATAAAAAATGACTTTCAAAGAACAAATCTCTACTTTCCTGATTTTACAGTATTGTTTTTCATGGTAATTAATCAAATCCATACATGCACAAAAAATAAAGATGGTAGAAGGTGAACCCTGTCTGCTTATAAGTCACACAGTGTTTTTAAGACATCTGCTTTTCAGTATTTCTTTTCTTCGGCATCTTTTTTTTTTTTTTTGAGAGAGAGAGAGAGAGAGAGATTTTTAATATTTATTTTTCAGTTTTCGGTGGACACAGCATCTTTATTTCATTTTTATGTTGTGCTGAGGATCGAACCCAGTGCCCGGTGCATGCCAGGGGAGCGCATTACTGCTTGAGCCACATCCCCAGCCCCTCTTCAGCATCTTTTAAAAATATTTTTTCTGGGGAACATTCAATGTTTGATAAGCCTTAAGTCCAAGGGAAAGTCATCACTATTTGGTATTGATGGGTCACTTAAGCAATTTTCAAAAGACATTTCAAAGTAGTAATATGAAAATTTAGTATTTAATCTTCTGGAGCACAATATTTGGAGCATAGGCCACATTTATTCTCACAAAACAAAACCTCTTGTAACCATATAGGAAATGTGTACCTTGTTGCAAATGGTAATGTCAAAGACCTGAAATTCAACTTGCCATGTGAGTGGGCACTCCATGTCAAAAAGGAGTGAGCCACCAGTACTACATCCTACTGAAATCTGAGGTGTCCGTGCAGGTGGCTCCTTGTATCCCAGCATAGTTGGTCATGTTCCTCTTTTCAGAATCTTCCAAACTGATGACAGAATAATTTTCTGAACCAATCCTACACAGATCACCTTCTGCCAAAGCATGGAATGCCCTCTTCTCCCTTCAACCCACCTCTTTTGCTAGCAGGAAAAAACAAAAAAACTAAAGAAAAGAAAAACTTAAACTTTGTAGGCATATGCATTTTAATGGACTAAAGTAACTATTCTTTTCTAACATTGAATGATATGCAATTCCATGCTGGTATTTTATAGACTCATAGAATAATGGAACTGGAAATTATAGTTCAACTAATCTAATTCCTTTATTGATGAAACAAATTTCTGTCCTAAAGCTAGAGGATTGGCCCTGGATCCCTTTTCCTCCAAAGCATAAAAATGATTGTTTTTGCCACATTTGCCATTCCACTGGCATTATTATAGTCTGTTCATATGCACCAGAATTACCTATTTATTCCGGGCATTAAAATAAAGGCTTAGCTCTAAACTACACAATTAACTCTGCAAATTACACAAATACATTGCCTTGATTAAAACACCCATTTAAATGACTGAGTAGTATCTGGTCATTAATGTGGAAGGCAAATGCTTATTGTAAATTTTTTTAATAGGCTAAAGTCCATTAGTGCACATGATAGTAATTAGATGTCAATAATAAAACTGAAAAGGCTGTTGTGAGTCAACACCTGGCAGACCTGGTGTTGGTGTCAGATACCACTGTGCCAGATGGCCCCACATTAGATTTTCAAAACACTCCAGAATATGCCAATTTCTGAAGCAAACAGTTATTTTTCTGAGAATCTAGGAGATCCAACACTCTCTTTCAAGAATCATTTGATACTAAGAACTCTGACTGATAAGACATTGGCAAGATAAGCAATTATAAGAAAGAGACTTCAATAGTAATACAAGAAATCAGGGATTGTTATATTTAATATGCATAGGCTTGAATAAAATAAAATTAAACTGTTATGAAAGCATGCTATTCTGGTGATACAGTCATTAAAATTTAATTCAATTATTGTTTCTGGTAACCTACAATGAATGCCCATTGAAGATAAGATTTTGAGCAGCTTCGTGGTTAATGCCATAAGACAATATAGAAAGCATAAATACAGTTGTTATGTTTGATTCCTCTGATATTTTATACTTCTTATGCCAGCATAATTTTCATTAGCATCTCCTTTTACTCTCTAAAGGTCCTGGTATGTACAATAAATCTTAGGAAAAGGAGATCAAGGAAGGTTGGTAGAGCAGTTGCATCATTTGGTAGCAGACAGCTTGAAGTTAGTGAATGGCAATAGACTTACTTTTAAAAACCAAGTAAATAAACACAAAATATTTTATCTCTTATGTTTCTAGGCTAAAATAGCCAAAAGTCAAACTCAAAATTTAATACAGTGTGTTCAGGAATATTGTTAATTGAATCCATAGTGTTTTGTTGTTGTTGTTGTTGTTGTTTTTGGTCTCGTGAAAATTAAAGCAGTTACTAAAAAGAGTGGATTTTTAAAAACTGGAATAGGGATATTTGGAAGAAACTGAACGATTCATCAGGTAGCTTCCTTTTCCTTTTGGGATATGGTTGTTTCTGCTTTGTTTGAAGACCTGGTAGTGGCTTTCCTGAGGAAATTATCAAACAAGTGTCTGACTTCACTAATCCTGACTGTCAACAGGTCTCTAATTAGATTCCCTGGGGAACATCCCATAGAGGTCCTATTTGACTAATATAACTCAGCAGCCCTCTAGTTTGGAAGGACTGCCTTGAGCTACCACAACAGAGTCAAGCTTTTAATTCCCAGACCTGGGTCCATGCAGGGACATCCCCAGAGCATCTAGAGAAGGCTGAATACATTTACAAAAGTATGCTGTAATTACAAATACTCTTTCTAAACTTCCACCAAAAAATTGTAATTTTTTTACCAGAATAATTGTGCATTGAGGACAGGGAAATTCTCAGACCTTTCAGGAATTATTGGCTACAGGCTCTGTGCTAATAATAATTCCAGGTGGTGAAGATAAGTTATCAAGGTGGTTTACTGGTTAAAACAGAGGCTTAAAGAAGATCAGATATTGTATAGAATTGTGACTCATGGAAGTCCAATGTGTTCCTAAATTTTTTTCCTATAAATTTTTCCTGAGTCCTAAATGTATTATCAGTATAGTTAACCTCAGCAAATGACTAAATCCTCACACTGGATTCCTGACTCCTGGAGTGACAGTTTTGTCTGCTTTTCCAGCATAATTGTTGCTAGTATTCCTTTTCATTTTTTCCTTATTTAATGTACATATGCATGTATGTGTATATGTACTTATTTTGCAATTCTGGGGATGAACCCAAGGTCTTGCACATGCTAGGTAAGTGGCCTATCACTGAGCTACACTCCCAGCCCTAGAATTCCCTTTTTTTTTAAACTATAAAAATGTCCTGGTTTTGATAATAATCTGTATTGTTGTCATACCTATTGTGATAGGAAGAACCAAATAAAATTTAGAATTCCCCCTCCCTATCAGAAGAGTAAATCAAAATCCATATTATAATGGAGAGGAAGCTGAGAGAGGTTGGGAACAGATGCAAGGTTAAATGCCATCTTGCAAGACTTAAAAAGATACAGAAGTAGCTTGTTTGACCTAAGCAGAATTTACCCTAGACTCAGATTATGTTTCATAAACATTCTCATCCAACTGATTGTCATGAACTTAATTTGTTTTTCAAATCATAGTGGGCAATCCAGATATAATTTCTTTACTAGAGCAAATAAAATTAATTTTGGGTATATTCCTATTGATCTGACAAATGCTATTTCAAAAAATAAAGTGTATCAAAAGAAGTTTACTTTCAGTTGGCAGGAAAAAGTAGGAAGTATATTTGTCTAATGATTACAACTCTTGAGCTCTTTGCCATAATTTAGTCTATAGAGTACTCTGTTGTCTCATCATTTCATAGGACATCATGCTAGTCCACTACATTATTGTATAATGCTGATAATACCCAGGACTAGAAAGTAGCAGTGACTTTAGATGGGCCTTTCATCTGTTTGAAGCCCATAGGGATAACCTCTTCAATACAAAGGATGAGTTACTCTACCTTGAACCAAGTACCCTTACAGAAAGAAACATAACACTTCATAGACTTCATTAGATTTTGGAAGCAACAAATAATATGGATGTGAGTCTTTGATTCATTTACACAATAACCCAATGGCTTCAAGCTTTGACTACACAACCTTGGACTAGGAAAGGTTCTAAGCATCACAGCAGGCAGCCTCTGCTACTTCATTTTTGTGACCTAGTGAATCCAACAGGATATACTAGGTCACAAGATTTTGCAGCTAATTTGGAATACCATCTAAACCCTGTGGAAATTCATCACAGCAGAGGTTCCTAAGGTATTTGAGTGGAAGCACATCCCCTTGGCCAAGTAATAATTCTCTTTTGGAGGAATGGCTTTTGGTTGCTATTTGGTCCTGGTAAAAAATAAATAAAAGAGATTTGCAATAAAGTTGGACACTTGTAAAGATACTCTTATGTTTGATAAGCTTATAAAAATTTGTCACACTGAGATAAATTTAACTATGCATGGACTCAAGTTTATGGACTTCCCCTAACCAATGGTTACCTGGTATTGCCACTGCTGAGTGTCCAACTTGACAACTGCAGTGATCAGACATGAATCTCCAATATGATAATCAACTCCATGGGAACCAGATGGATGCTTGATATGAGGCTGATTACATTTTTTCATGAAGGGGAGGTTTTGGATTATTATTGGAATGAACATTTATTTTAAGTTTAAATTTGCTTTTTCTAAATGTGACGTATCTACAAGCATCATCATCTATAGATTTAATGAATATTACTTTTGATCCATTTACTTTATAGTAAAATAAAGCAATATACTGGTATCTGTGGAATCACAAGCATACTATGCTCCAAACTTGAAAGAATTTGCCTTCGTAGCATGCCTATTGCACATTCAGCTATGTAGCTTGGGAACAATATCTTTCCAGGCTGGAGTGTTCTTCTGTAGACACAATGTGTGCTCTTGAATTAGTCCATTGTTGTTACTGTAGCCAAATAACTGAAATAGGCTAATTTTATAAAGAAAAATTGTCTTATTTAGCTAACAGTTCTAAAGATTCAAGAACAAAATGCCTATTAGCTTGGCTGTGTAGGGATCTCACATCTGATGACATCACCATGGGAGCAGAGATGTGGGAGGAAAATATCACACCATAAATCAAGAATCTAGAGCAAGGGGATGGGCCAGCAATAATATTTCACTGAACACTATCTCTTAAAGATTCTACCTCCCGGAGCTGGATTTGTGACCCAGTGGTAGAGCGCTTACCTAGCATGTATGAGGCTCTGGGTTTGGTTCTCAGCACCACATATAAATAAGTGAACAAAATAAAGGTCCATCAACTTATAAAAAATATTTTAAAAAAGATTCTACCTCCCAACATTGTCTCTGTAAGAACAAAGATCCCAACACATGAACACTTGGGGACAAACTAAAACCACAGTATTCCATCCCTGGACACAAAGATTCATGTTCCTCTCACAATGAAAAATACACTAATTCCATATCCAATATTCCCCAAATCTTGCTAAGTCCAAGTCAAAAGTCTTCTCTGAGATGCAAGACAAACTGTTTCAGCTGTGAGCCCCTATTAAAAAAAAAGTTATATACTTCTAAGATACAATAGTGGGATAGGGACAGGATAAACATTTCTGTTGCAAAAGGAAGGAATCAGGAAGTAGAAGGGACTAATCAGCCTAAAGCAAAGCCAAAACCCATCAGAGAAGACATTAAATCTTTGCATACTCAGCTTTCTATTACTATAAAAAATACTTGAGGTAATTAACTCATAAAGAGAAAATGTTTATATTGGCTCATAATTTTTTTAAAAATTTGTTCTAATTAGTTATACATGGCAGCAGAATGCATTTTGGCACATTGTACACAAATTGAGCACAACTTCTCCTTCCTCTGGCTGAACATGGCGCAGAGTCATACTAGTAGTGTAATCATACATGTATATAGGGTAACAATGTCTGTCTCATTCCACCATCCTTCCGATCCCCACATTGCTTCCCCTTCTTTCACTCCCCCGTGCACAATCCAAAATTCCTTCATTCCTCCGCCCCCATTATGGATTAGTATCACTTATCAGAGAAGACATTTGGCCTTTGGGTTTGGGGGTTTGGCTTATTTTACTTTAAGCATGATATTCTATTTCTCAATCCATTTACCTGAAAATACCATAATTTCATTCTTCTTTAAGGCAGAGTAATATTCCACTATGTATATGTACCGCATTTTCTTTATCCATTCATCTGTTGAAAGGCATCTGGGTTGGTTCATAGTTTAGCTATTGTGAGCTGCTATATACATTGATGTGGCTGTGTCACTGTCATATGCTGATTTTAAGTCCTTTGGGTATAAACTGAGGAGTGGGATAACTGGGTCAAATGGTGGTTCCATTCCAAGTTTTCTGAGGAATCTCCAAACTGCTTTCCAAATTGGTTGCACCAGTTTTCAGTCCCCACATTCTCACTTTACTTGTATTCTTGATAATTGCACTCTGACTGGAGTGAGATGAAATCTTAGAGTGGTTTTGATTTGCATTTCTCTAATTGCTAGAGATAAGGGATATTTTTTCATATTTGTTGATTGATTGTATTTCTTCCTCTGTGAAGTGTTTGTTCAGTTTCTTGGCCCATTTATTGATTGGGTTATTTGGGGTTTTTGATGTTAGTTTTTTGAGTTCTTTATATATCCTGGAGATTAGTACTCTATTTGACATGTATGTGGTAAAGATTTTATCCCATTCTTTAGGCTCTCTCTTCATGTTATTGTTTTCTTTGCTAAGAAGAAGTTTTTTAGTTTCAGTCCATCTCATTTATTGATTCTTGATTTTACTCCTTGTGTATTAGGAGTCTGATTAAGGAAGTTCCTAAGAAGCCAACATGGTAGAGATTTGGTCCTACTTTTTCTTCTATTAGGTGCAGGGTCTCTGTTCTAGTGCCTAAGTTTTTGATTCACTTTAAATTGATTTTTGTGCAGGATGAGAGATAGGGGTTTAATTTCATTTTGCTGCAGATGGATTTCCAGTTCTCCTAGTACTATTTGTTGAAGAGGCTATCTTTTATCCAATGTATGTTTTTGGCACCTTTGTCTAGTATGAAATAACCATATTTATGTGGGTTTATCTCTTTTATTCTGTACCATCGGTCTACATGTCTATTTTGGTGCCAATACCATGCCGTTTTTGTATAGTTTAAGGTCTGGTATTAGGATTTAGCTCATAGTTTTGAAAGTTCTACTCCCTGATCAACTAGCCTTGCTGAATTAGGCCTGTGGCAAAGAAGCACATCCCATGGCAGAGCATGTGACAGAGTAAAACCCATCATGAGTCAAGGAACAAGACAGAGTCCCACAAACTCAAGAACCTTCCACCAGGCTCTGTTTCTTATAGGTTCCACCACCCTACTGAGGAACCAGACTCCAACAACTGAACCTTTGGGGACAAACTTAAAACATCCAAAGCATGGAAGCTTTGAATCAGAGACAAGTATTTGGTGTTCTTTCACCTATAGAGTCTTAGTTCAGGTTATTCTAACAAAATACCTTAAAATGGGTAATTTATAAACAACAGAAACTTATTTCTCACAGTTCTGGAGGTTGGGAAGTCCAAGGTCAATATGCCAGCAGGTTCAGTGTCTGATGAGACTTTGTTGTGCTTCGTAGTTGGGAACTTCTTTCTGTGTCCTCACATGTAAGGGACAGAGAACACATATCTGTTCAATTTTTGCTTATATGAGTACCAAGTCAGCTCCCAAAAGCTTCACTCTTCATACCATCATTTTGGTGGGTAGGTTTCAGCATATTAGTGTTGGAGAGACACAAACATTCAGAATGAATGCACACAGAAAGAACTATTATAATGGGTGTAAAAATTAAATGGAGATAGAACCTCTTTCTATTCAACCTAATGATCTTCTTTCCCTTCTTTATTTAGTCTCTGCTAAATTAGAATTTTGGTACTCAAAGATTTCTTTCACCTGATAAAAAAACTTATGGTTCTACCGAGTTAGAAGCAGTGACCTCAATCTAGCTCTTTGATTTCCACATACTATTGGAAAACAGGCTAAGGAGGGGGTGATGGTCATGTCTGCCACAAAAAAAGGTGTGCTGCTTACATTATGGAACCTTGTACTTGCATATTTTATGATAATTTTTGGTTTAAATCAGCGAAGTCTCTTTTTTCTAATAAAATCAGTAAAACAACATTCTGACAAATATCGGTGAAGTATTTTGAAAGATACTTCCTTTCCTGATTTACATAAAGGCACTACAGAAACTTGTAAAGTCCCTGTTGCACAGATGCTTGAGGGAATGGATTCCAACTATTCATGGTAAATGTAATGTAAAAAGTTAGGGGACTGAGGCAGTGTATAGATGCTACACAAGAGATATCTAGGATTCCTCCTAATCATGCTAATCTTTTATCATATTGTACATTTCCTTCTGTTTATAGCCTGGTAATCTCCCCCAAAACATGCTTGGACTTGATTATTGTTACAAGTCAATGAGGATGGAGCATGAGAAAAGTTCTTTTTAAGATAAATCTCTCAAATAAAACAGCACACAAATGATTTTCTAATGTTCTTGTATCTCTACAGGAAAATTGCTCATGAACAGAGTCTTGGTCACATGTCTGAATGAGAGTTTCCAGGAACGTGATGATGGGATATCCGGCTTTTGTGGCTTCTGTAACAGAGGGGATTATAGAATGTAGAATTTTGCTCAAATCTTTTAAAATGCTGGAAGCCATCCCCTCCTCACACACATACATAGAAGACAACTTAAAAAGTCAACCATCTAATGTCACTATAATTAATGTGTGGTCTATTTATAAAAATAATTGTCAACCTAGGAGTGAAATAAAAGAAAAATCTTTTTTGTAAAAAAAATATGATTCTATGAAAGAATTTTAGGCTTAAAACAGCCTTGTTTCAATGCAATACAATTCTAGTGCTGCAAAAGAATTTTGACAATCTTATAATTTATTGAAGTCATGTTTAGCTTCTGAGGGAAGAATATCACATAACACTGACAAGTGCAATGACAAGTTAGCTGTCATATTTCCTCCCCATACTGGAGGTGACTAGTTATATAACTTCCTGGATACATTCATTGTCTTGAAATATCCTATTTGCTTGTCTAGATTCCTTCCAAGGGATTAGGGTATGTTGCAAGGTGTTGCCTGCAGAAGCCAAGGAGGAGGTAGAGGCTGAGCAGAGCAAGGTGAAATATTTTCCCTAAGCAGTCAGAAGTAGCATAATCAAAGGAGTGAGTTTAAATGATAATGGGCAAGGGGTGTCAAAGACTACAAAAAAAATTATGAATGAAGTCAGGTGCTGGGTAAGCAAGGATAAGTATGAAAGTTGAAGGGTTGGGTGGAGCTGTAGCTCAGTTGGTAGAGCGCTTGCCTTGCACGTGTGAGGCACTGGGTTTGATCCTCAGCACCACATAAAAATAAATAAATAAAATGAAGGTATTGTATCTATCCAAAATTTAAAAAAAAATACTTGAAAAAAAAGTTGAAGGGTTAGGGGGAAAGATTCTGAAGGAGAAATGTGTCTACAAAAGATGCCTGAGTGAATAGTCTGAAGGTAAGAGGCCATGCAGGACCAGGCACTAGTCAGAAACCTTCTGAGCCAGGGAAGGGAGTCTGAGTTATAAGTGGCAGCTTAGAAAGTTAAATCCTCCTAATTTCAGCCCAGAAAGTGGCTACTGGCAAACCTAATCTTCAATAGAATCAGATAGGTTCTTGCCCGCACCTATGCCCAGAGCATAGTTGCTGGGAGGCAGAGCTCTGCCACCAGGGTATGCCCCCATATTCCTTTCTGGGTCACTGGGCTACTTTTGCCTGTGAAGAAGAAAGGTGATCCCTTTAGTTTCATTGAGTTACCTTAGTACTCTTATCACCTCTTCACCTTTTATTTGGAGGCAGAGATGGGCTGTATACACACACACACCAAGCAATTCATTTTCCATTTTCATCGTTGAGAAATTAGAAAATGTTGTATGACTCATGATAGAACTACCATGGGTCTACAAGGTTGAAAAAAATCTTCCCTTTTCTTCAAAATTCTCTAGAAAAAGTAGGAAAATTGTTCCTGTAAATAATGTTATTTCTATCAGTACAAAATTCTACCAAATCACAAGACAAAGATCAAAACAGATCTATTAGGCAAAATATATGGTAACTTGAAACAAATGAGTGCTATGGTCTGGATCCTTCTGATCAAAGCACTCTAAACAAAATTCAGGAACAGCTATATACAGGCTGTCATACCTTAAAGCCAAAATTATTTTCTATAAAGTGATTTCTGAATTATAAAACAGCTTACCTTTTTTTTTCTAGGTAGCTATCAACTCATACATATCTTTCATTCACAATCATTTAATTCTTGGCCAACTCCAAATCATTGAATTTGACTCAATATTTTTGTTGTCTGAATTTATCTTTTATTAAAACATATTCTTTTTATTATTTTAATCAAAAAAATTTTTTTAAATGGGGTATCACTATCTTAGTATGCCAAAACAAAAATAAGGGAATCATTTTATTAAATTTAATTACATACAAAAGACATTACCTACTTCTAGACACATGAAAATTTCAAAGGACGAAAATTTTTTTCAGCATAATGAGAACTGATATTTTGTTCAATTAGTACACACCTCCCATTAACAAGCAAAAGAGGCAAAAATTCTTGTACTTATGGATCCATTTGATATCTCAAATTTATTCTTTACTTTCTGATCACCTGAACACTGGATTAATTTCCACTTTCATTGAAGCTTTTAATATTTACTTATTTAATTATTTCCAGATAACTTATGCATATAGAGGGGAAAAAATCTGACAGTGAAAAATACTTCATATCTAGCTAGTTTGTCCTCCTTTCCTATTTCCAGAAATAGCCATTCTTACCAAGTTTTTGTGTATCTGGACAGGCATTCATTGCATGTATGTTTATTTATATTTTATACAAATGGCAATATGCTATGCATTATATTCTGTACCTTATTTTTTTAAAGTCAATATATTTGGGGAATTTATCTATATCAGCAATATCATTTTCATAGAAGCATGGTTCACAAATGTGTATCAACCCAAAATTTAATTAAACACTTCACTATTCTATTAGTCAGGATAGGTGAGATTACATTGCAAAAGCAAAGAATCCCATTTTTCATGGTTTGTTTATTGCTTAACAAAAAGTCTATTGAGGTTCTGGGCAACTCTTTGGGGCAAATGCCTTCCATGCAGCTACTCAGTGATTGTTAGCAGTTTTATCATCCTATATCTATGCCACCTGAAACAAGTCACCTCCTTAGTTGATGAGCAGAAGAAGAGAGAGCCTTGGCATAGAAGCAAACCCACACTGCTTCACTAAAAGAGGTGAACACATACACTTCTTTTTGAAATTTTATTCAGCAGAACTCATCTCTTGGCCTTCCCTAACTTCAGGAAGAATAGGAAAATAAAATTCTCCCCTGTACCTAAACAAGAGGAGTTGGCCATGCAAATACTTAGAAAGCCTTCAAAGAACTATATTTGAAAGCCATATTGAAGTAAGAATTTAGGGATATCAAGATGGCAGGCAGGATACAAAAAAAAATGCCAGCTGGATTATAAGATGGATGAGTCATCATGTCCCTGTTTAGGATAGGTCCCATTACTATGACAACTCCCACCCATGATAGCTTATCTCCCATAGCAATTCCTACCACAGTTTCTGAATTCTAAATAGGCAAAAAATAAAGGAACATTGAGAACAAATGGGTCAAGGTCTTCAAACAAATTCATACAGAAAGGAGAGAGAGTCATAACTCATCATATAGGGCAAGACTTAAGCAAGAATGAGGGCCTAGAGCCACTTTCTCTTGCTCAGCTACGCTGCTATACTTTATGGAGTGTTACCTTTACCTTCCCTTTCCAGTAAATCTGTGCTTTGCCTGTTACTTCTGTGTGTCTTGTCTCAATTCTTTGTTCAGGACACCAAGAAACTGGACCCCACCTGGATACTCCACTGGTATCAGTATTATTAGTCTGCACCTTCTGAGTGTGATACCTCACATATCTTTGGGTGTTCCATAAACACGGGTTAGCTAGGCAGCATTAATCAAGTACTTGCATTCATTGATAGCATACCCCATCAGTGAACATCATTTTACAAGTAAAAAACAGCTTAGTTAAAAAATTACTATTACAAGTTAGATGTGAATTATCACTTCCATTTTCAGAAAAACTAAAGTTGGAAGATATATGGCAAATATTTGAGGAATCATTTTAGTACTGGTTTTGTTCATAATCAACTAAGTTATAGAGTCTCTCAGCTTAACAAGAAATATGAATGAGTACATCCATCTTCATAGCAGCATTATTTACAATAGGTAAAGCTACTTAAGTGTCCATCAACAGATGAATGGGTTAACAAAAGATGGCATGTACGCACAATGGGATATTGTTCAACCTTAAAAATGATGGAAGTTCTGCCACATGGTATCACATAAATGAAACTTGAGGGCATTGTGCTAAGCAAAAGAAGCCAATCATAAAAGGACAAACACTAGATGATTCCATTTATGAGACATCCTAAGTAGTCAAGTTCACAGAGACAGAAAATAGAATAGTAGTTGCCAAGCACTGAAGGGAGAAAGGAATGGGGAGTTATGGTTTAATGGCATGGAGTTTTGGTTTTGCAAGATGACAAGAGTTCTGAAGATGTATGGTTGCACAATGTGAATATGCCTAATTCCACTAAACTATATGCTTAAAAACAGAATGGTAAATTTTATGTTTAGAGGGCTGGAGTTGTAGCTCAGTGGTAGAGTGCTTGCTTAGCATGTGTGAGGTCCTGGGTTTGATCCCCAGCACCACATAAAACTAAATAAACAAAATAAAGATATTGTGCCCATCTACAACTAAAAATATTTTTTAGAAAATTTATGTTAGGTATTTTTATCATAAAAAAGTGTGACTGAGTTAAAAAAAAAAACTTTAGAAAATGACAACAAGAATCCATGAGAAACCTGTATTGCTCTGATTCCTTAAAGAAACTGAAGAGGCAGTAGACATGAAAGAAATGAACTATCAAGCTAGTAAGAGGGAAGTTTGTAGTCAAATAACTGAATTAGTGATCTGCAGCATAAAACAGTTTTAGGTGGTAATGAGATCCAGGGTATGGCCATGGGAGCAGGTGACTGAAGCAGAATAAAAGAAATGTTAATAGAATATGTGCATGTTAAAGATCCAAGAGGCTGAACATTGGTGAAACAGCCATATGGATGTTTAAATCACCCACGAGGAGGGCAGAATCTGGGAGGAAGGAGAAGGCTGTCAGAAAGGAACCAATTTCTATGAATGAGTAAAACAGTCTGAAAATTTCACCCTATTTGGTTAGCATTCCTAAACTATATTTAGTTTCTAGATATCTAAAATACATTGGCTGAGCTCAAAAGAGTGGCTTGTATAAATGAGAATGACAACTAGCTAAGAAGAGAAATGTAGCGATGCCATGGACTGTTAAGTCTGCAACAGCAGCACATTCCTTCCCTGCAGGAAATCTGCGTGGGAAAGCACTTCACAATCAGAAGCTATTTAGTGAACATGGAATGAAAGAAAGGGGTGGTGATGGTTGATAGGGGAAGAGTGAGAATTGTAGTGTTTAAATGCCTAATGACATCATCCTGCAGTAATTTGATTTATCAGCCTGCAAAGTAAGATCACATGCCACAGGGACCCAAAGAGCAGCCTTGGGGTTTGAGCATCTCCTAGCCACTGAATCCACCAAGTGGGTATTGCCAAGTTTGCTTTCTGATGTCTCCTTGCTTCTAGGCATTCAGGTTCAGTACTCAACTTTAATTGATCCGGTTTTTTTTTTCTTCATGAAAATAATGGCATCAGTTAATATGTAACCAGCTTTAATATGACTAAGAAGACATGCTGTTTTTGTAAGTTATGTTGACATTTGCTATGAACTGAATGTTTGTATCCCTGCACCCTGCCTCTCTCACCCCCCTCAACCAAATTCCTGTGTTGAAGCGCACTGTGATGGCATTTGGAGGGTGGGGTTTTGGAAAGTAATTACATTTAATGAAATCATGAATGTGAAAAAGAGGTACATGATCTCCCTGAGGGCATGCATCAAGGAAGGCCATGTGAGGCCATAACTAGACCCCCTACCAACACCCTAACTATGCTGGCACCCTGATGTCAGACTTCCAGCCTCAGAAACATGAGAAATAAATGTTTGTTGTTTAAGCCACCCAGTCTGTGGCATATGTTATAGCAGCCCAAACTAAGATAACATTTTTCCTCGTATCAATTTTAGCAGACTCTTAAGAGCTGTGTATTTGCATTACTTTATAGCAACTATAATTTTACTTTTACTATTGATATTATCATTATTTCATATGTTCAGTTTTTTTAAATGACTGATGTTCAGAATGCCCCCTTGATCATATTATTATATAATTAGTTTTCATCATTTATTTCAGTGATTATACTAAGCAAAGGGCACTTCCACTGGTACATTATGTACTGAGTTCTCAAGAGTTCTAAATTAAACTTAGTCCATCATGGAAATATTTCAATTCCTAAAAGAATGATCTGATATGGACCAAGAACCACTCTAAAAAAAATGTGTTCTTAATCAATAAATGGGATGGATTCAAACTAAAAATCTTCTTCTCAGCAAAAGAAACAGTGAGGTGAATAGAGAGCCTCTAATTGGGAACAAATTCTTACCATATGCATGTCAGATAGAGCACTAATCTCTAAAATATATAAAGAACTAAAAAGTCTTAACACCAAAAAAACAAATAACCCAATAAATAAATGGACCAAGGAACTGAATAGACCCTTCTCAGAAGATGATGTACAATCAATCAACAAATATATGAAAAAATGTTTAACATCTCTAGCAATTGGAGAAATGCAAATCAAAGCTACTATAAGATTTCATCTCACTCCAGTCAGAATGGCAGCTATTAATAAAACAACCAACAGTAAGTGTTGGCGAGAATGTGGGGAAAAAGGCACACTCACACATTGCTCGTGGGACTGCAAATTGGTGCAGCCAATATGGAAAGCAGTATGGACATTCCTTGAAAAACTGGTAATGGAACCACCATTTGACCCAGTTATCCCAGGTCTTGGTTTATACCCAAAGGACTTAAAAACAGCGTACTACAGGGACAGGGCCACATCAATGTTTATAGCAGAACAATTCACAATATCTAAACTTTGGAACCAATGCTGATGCCCTTCAGTAGATGAATGGATAAAGAAAATGTAGCATATATACACAATGGAATATTATTCTGCATGAAAAGAGAATAAAATCATGGCATTTGCAGGTAAAAGGATGGGGCTGGAGAATATAATGCTAAGTGAAATTAGCTAATCAAAAAAAAAAAAAACCCAAATGCTGAATGATTTCTCTGATTTAAGGATGATGATTCATAATATGCTGCGGGAGTGGGGGGAGGATTAAATAAACTCTAGATAGGGCAAAGGGGAAAAGGGGAGGGAGGGGAAAAGAGGGGAGATAGGGATAGGAAAGAAGGTGGAATGCAATGGTCATTATTACCCTAAGTATATGTATGAAAACATGAAGGATATGACTCTACTTTGTGTACAACTAGAGATTTGAAAAATTGTGTTCTATACATGTAATATGAATTATAATGCATTCTCTTGTCATATATAACAAATTAAACCAAAAAAATGTGTTCTTAATTTCAACTCTGGAAGAGGCTGCATTAGTTGGATTTTATTGAGATATCTATTCAATTTTGAAAGACCATTTCAATGTGTTGTATCTTATTTTGTATTGGGTACTTAGAGAGGTGCATTAACACTTTCAAGTCTCTAGAAAACCTTTGAGCACAGTATTACATTAAGAAGAAGAAAAAAAAAACCTGTAGTGTCCTAAGAATGAAGTATCTTTTCATTTACTCTTATAGCTCCAAATTTTCAATTTATTTTCCTTTTTTTAAATAGATATCTCATTATACATGCAGATGGAAAGGAACATTGGTACATATTATCCCAAGTTATTTAGTTTTGGATTTTTAAGATTAAAAATAATTTTTTCCTTAAAAAAAGATATATATCAATAACGAAATAATTTGAAAATATGAACAAGCAAAACTAAACTAGACAGTTTGTACTTAACACTTGATTATATTGTCTTGCAATTTTTAAAAATCTGTCTCTTTTCAGATTTTATTATGTGTGAGTAAATAGGTGTTTTTATATATGAAATCATACATACCATATATATCATTTGGTAATATATTTTGCCTAAATTGTTAATATCTTTGTATCTTTCTATGTTGACACATAAATTGATATCTTTGCTTTTGGCTTTTTGAAAATCTCCATGAGGGATGGAGCTGTGGCTCAGTGGTAGAGCGCTTGCCTAGCATGTGTGAGGCACTGGGTTCAATTTCTCAGCACCACATATAAATAAATAAAGGTCTGTTGACAATAAAAAAAAACTCCATGAAATTTTCTTGTATGGATGGATGGATATACCATACTTGATTTATTTATTTCTCAAATAATTGAAATGAAGGATTTTTTTCCAAATATTTTACTATAAATAACTCTGCTATGAATATGTTCATTCCTATATTTTTGCAATTTGTTCTGTTTTTTGTGATGCTGGGGATTGTGCATGCAAGGCAGGCACTCTACCAACTGAGCTATTATTCCCTAGCCCCCTGCAATTCATTCTTTATAATAATTTCTAGAGATGGAATTCATCCTAAGAAAATAATTTTGATGCTTTTTGCCAGGCTTCACAAAGGTTTTCTGATTCATTCTCTGAATATGTTGCTCATTTTCCCACACCTTCATCAGTGGTAGGCATTATTACTCCCTTTTCTTTCTGTTGAGAGACAGAAATGGATAGTAATTCTGGAATTACACTTGAATGTGCATACATTTGATATTCTGAGAACCTTTTAGGGAAAAAAGCCACAAAATGGAGCCAGCCTGATAGCATCTGGGTATTGGTCAGTTTCTCTATTTCACCCATTGCCTTGCATCTTCTGATCTTTGTTTTCTGCTTCACTGAGGCAGAAAAACATCATCTCTGACACTGAACTAGAGCACTAGTCCTTTTATTTCCAAATGTAGTAGTGACGATGCACATATAGGTAGGTTTGAAGCCATGAAGTTTTTCCCTAGTCCTAATTGTCTCTATTGGTCTAATTACAAAGTAAAAGACTTCTCTGGAAATGTCTCTTGCAACTTGACTTTAAGGCTTAGTTTATAAATTACATCCTCCTAGTTCATCACTCAGTCTCTCCCTCAAACTAAACCATACAATTTATTATTGTATGTGCCAATCTTGTGACTTATTTCCCTCTGGCATAGGGAAGAATCTTTTTTTTTCCTATGTATACCTAACCAAAGTGAAATTTCCAGATATAAGTTCTATTTCTTCCTTTTCTCTGTATCTTTGCAAATACATTTTTCTTTCCTTTACTCTTTCTCTCTCTACAATATTCATACACAGACATATCCCAAGTAAAATTAAACCCCTAAAGACCTTCCTTCTTCTTGAAGTAGCCATCTTTTTCTTCTTTATAACCAAATTAGAAATGTTAATATACTCTTGATAATCCATTTCCTCTTCTCACATTTGTTCCTCACTATAATCTAATCAGGCTTCTGCTCTACATACTTCAACTTCACCCCTCCAAATTTTGAGCAATTTTTTAAATGACACAATTCATTTTTGTTTAGCTTAGTTTTGCATATCTTTTTAAAAACAAAACAAAGCAAATTATACACTCTGTTGCTGAAAATATCTGTTATTAGAAAAGTGGTTCAAATTCTTAGCATGATAAACAAAGATAGGTATGCCCTTAACCACCTCTTGTTTTTCTGTTCTAACACATCACCATTTCTCATTTCCATTGACTTAACATGCTGTTATCCATGCTCTTGGCTCAGCCCCTTCTCTCTCTCTCTCTCTCTCTCTCTCTCTCTCTCTCTCTCTCTCTCTGAAATTTTGCTTTAAATGTAGGTCGGGTCCTTCCGTTATTTTATTGAACCCTGATTTCATCCTGGAACTAATCACAAAAGTGATTGATTATGAGCATAGTTATTTAAGGATCTCATCTCCACCAAACTATAAATAAACCCTATGAAGTTAAGATACTATCTATCTTTAGCTTTTTTTTTGTATTCCTAGCACCTAGCACAGTGCATGGCACATAGTAGGCAATTAATAAATGTTTGTTGAATGGATTGTAGTAAGATGAAAGGAGGAAAGATTTGAGTGCATATATAAATGAGTTGGTCCTAAGATGACAAGTTGAAGAAATTGCCTTTTGCAATTATTCTTTCTTAGTAAAGAGAGAAATAAGAAAATCTGAGAATCACTAAAAATTTGAAAGTGGAAAAAAGCATGATGGTTAATGTTGGTTATTGACTTGACTGGATTGTAAGACACTTAAATCATTGGTAGAACACACTTCTGGATGTGTCTGTAAGGGGGTTTCCAGAGAAGATTGGCATATGAGTTCCCTGAGTTGGGGAACCCCCATCATGAACATGGGAAATAGACCGGAGGTCCAGGTGGAATGAAAAAGGCAAAGAGGGAAGAAGCTCCCATATGTGCATTGTACAACCCTTCTTAAGCAGGTTGTTTTTAGTGCTGGTATTATCTGTGGGTATCAGACTCCCGATACTTTAGCCTTTAAACAGACATGCACTAGAAACGCTTTAGGTAGCTTTCAAGCCATCAGCCTCAGAGTGGGGTTGCATCATTGGTTTCTCTTTGTCCAGATTCTTTTCAGACTCTTGGGCTGAGAAGCTACTTGTTCCCTGATTCTCCAGAGAATTCTGCAGAGAATAAGTAGTTCACTATGGGATTATTCAACTTCTAATTGTATAATCCAATCTAATAAATCCCCTCTTATAAATATGTGTGTGTTCATTTTTTTTCATTTTTATTGGTGCATTATAATTATACATAATGGTGGGATTTGTTGCCATATATTTGTACGTGAACATAATGTGGCAGTAATTTGGTCTGTTTCATCTCCCAATATCTCCTCTTTTGATTGTGTTCCTCTGGCAAACCCTGACTAATACAGATGAATCAGATTGTGAGAATAATGGGACATTTTGGAGTACCCACGGTGAAGAACTGGAGTGTTGGCTAAGTAACAAACATCTTTGTAGGTCGTGTGAAGGTTATAGTCAAGAATCTACGGCAACCTGCATAATGCGGGATTTTCTCAGCAGATGTCAGAGCCTGAGTGGATTTAGTGAAGGCAAACAAATAGATTCCTTTAGGGTTAGTAGCATTCCAGGAGATAGAACATATGAACAATTGGGCAAAGGAGTTTAAAATATTAGGAAGAGAATTGAAGTATTGGATTATAGTAAGTAAGCTGTATTAAAAAGGAAGTGAAATCAAAGTGTTACCAGAAGACAGATTAAAAAGTCAATGGACAAGAGAACTGAGAGGCTTAGAAAAACTTGTGAGAGTATAGTTAAAAAGAAATGAGAAAAAGAAGATTTGGTCCCAGCACAGAATGCTTAGTTATTTTTAAGGAATGACTATTGGAGTAGGTGGCTGAGGTGGGATGATAATGGTCACAGGAAATGTGTGAAGCAGATGTTAGGTAGACCATCGGGATATCACATAATCTAGGATGAAAGCCTAGCTTGGGATAGAGAGGAAAAGTAAACTCAGTAATAAAAATTTCAGAGAATGGAAGGAGACAAAACCAGGATATTAGACAGTTTAGAGGAATTCTATAATAGAAAGTATAAAAGTGTGTGAGACTGCCTGAAGAAAGTTCATAGTATGAGAAAATGGAAGACCACCAATATTTACAGAACAAAGAAAGAACAACCAGCCTAATTTTAAAAAATAAAGAAAGAAAGAAGGAAAAAAAGAAGAAAGAGACAAAGAAATAAAGAAAGAAAGAAAGAAAGAAAGAAAGAAAGAAAGAAAGAAAGAAAGAAAGAAAGAGAGAGAAAAGAAAAACATGGCCAGATAGGGAAGAGAAGAACTAATATAAAATACCAAAAGTGAAGAAGATGAAAGCAATTAGAATGTGTCTAGCACAGTGACTTCTGTAGATTATAATTTAAAAAGGGGTCAAAAAGAGATGCTGATCATACTTGTTGATGAATGAGTTCTTGCCAACCTTATGAGAAATTATAGAGGAATACAGGCATCAAATTTAATGAATACAGGCATCAGATATTCTCAGAAGTATGTAGTTACTGGGCATGGGATAAGATTATATTTCAGTTTTTTCCACAATAAAATACCTGTCCCTATTATAAATTTGCATTGGTTTTAAATTTTCTTAGGAGACTTCCTCTCCTCTGAGTAGGCTAGCAGTTTGTTCTGTTCTAGTTCCTTATCTTCTTTAAAAACAAAGATTCGGTTATTCTCATGGGAGCATTGCAATTTGAGTGCTTTCCTAGAAAAACTGTCACAAATTAAAGAGATGTGGTGCTGCACAATAAATTTGGAAAAGCCACTATAGCATTATCAATATTTAGATAAATGTTTTCTGATAGATATACACATTTGCCTCTATTGATTTCTTACTATATGAGTGTGATCTGGCTTGGAATATGTACAATGTTGTGAAGTGTTTACTTGAAGATTTATTATTTTATAAAGTAAAGTGGAGTAAGATATCAATCATTGTATCACCAGAAATAAAACGATAAAATATGCATGAAACAGATTTTTATTTGAAATGCATGCTACATGTACTACGAAGTACTATTTTTGGAAGCAAAAATGTATGTAAAATGTTATTTTACATAGTTTCTATGCATATATAAGTGCATAGAAAGCAGCCATCTATCTAAGGCCAATATTTGCTGACTACCTGTTATGGGCCAGATACTATACTAGGCACTTTGGGTACAGCAGTGCATAAGGCAGGGGTAGTCCTTCTTCCCAAAGATCATAGTCTATAGGAAAAGAAAACATTAAACTAATATTTCAAGCGTGATAACTATTACTACAAAGGAGGAAATGTCTAGTGCTATGAGGATGTAAAACAGATGATTGGAAAGACACAATTCAAAATATTATTAGAGGTTATTTCTGGAAATCAAGAAAGATTACAGATGAATTAATATTTTCCCTTTTTATTTTCTGAACTTTCTATTCAAAGTAAAACATTTTTTATTAATTAGGATTCTTCAGAGAAATAGAATGAATAGGATGAATAGATATATGGAGGAGTAGATAAATGATAGGTGATGGATTTATTATGAAAATTAGTTCATGTAACTATGGAGGCTGGGACTTCCCATGATATATCACTGCAAACTGAAGGACCAGGGAAGCTACTAAGAAATTCAGACCAAGAACAGTGGTCTCAATAAAAAGAGAGTCAATGATATAACTCTCAGTCAGAGGCTGAAGGCCTACAAACCTGGATGGAAGATATGGGGTTACTGGTATAAGTCCCCCATCCCCAACTTGAGAACTTGGAGATATTATTCAAAGGACAGAAGTTGGATGTCTCAGCTCCAGAAGAATAAGCAAATACATACTTTCTCTACTTTTTTGCTCTACCTGGGCCCTCAACAAATTGGTACACAACCATGGTAAGGGTAGATAATCTGCATTTAGTCTTATTCAAATGCCAATCTCTTCCAGAAACACCCTCACAGATGCACCCAGAAATAATATTTTACAAACCTTCTGGATATCCTTCACCTAGTAAAGTTGACACATACAACTAAATGTTTAAATTTAACCACATTTCTGTTACTAGAAAAGACATAATAATCTTTGAGTCAAAAAAGTCAAGCAAACCATTTTGGTTCTGTTTAATCTCTAACAATTTTAATCAACAACTTTGGAATTATTAAGTTTATTTTGAAACAATAAAATCTAAATTAAAGACCATGTTTCAGGGCTGTAGATAGAGTTTAGCGTTAGAGCAAGTGCTTAGCATGCATGAGAGAACCTGGGTTCAATTCCCAACACCCAAAATTTTGTAAAAAGTTGCATGTTCTTTTCTTGGATTAGTCAGCAAGAGTTGCTGGTCTTAATTCAATTTTCCTGGATATATTAATGGCATTTAGATTAAATAATGTATTTATATAGCATAAAATAAATAATAGACTAGTGGAAGACAGTAGAGAGCCCAGAAATAAGTTCATGCATATAGAGATGAGGACATTGTTGATGGTATTATTTCCTGATAAACCCACTGTATGTTGAAAATATCATAAGTAAAAGACCTAACCTAGTAAATATCATAGCTTAGCAACAGAATACACTGAAGAGTATTGATTGTTTCTCCCTGTGATGGTGTGGCCAAATGGGAGCTTCAGCTCACTGGTGCTACCCACCTCCGTGAGAAAGTCTTGTACCACAAAATATTAACCTAGGAAAAGATCAAATATCAAAATTCAATATATGGATTCTGCTGAATAAACATGATTTTTCATCCTTGTAATGTCAAGAAACCATAAATTTGAAACATTGTAAGTCAGGAACCAATGGTATGATTTTTGACAAAGATGTCAAGGATACAAAAATGGGAAAAAGAAAGTCTCTTTACTAAGTGATGCTGGGGAAACTACATACCCACATGCAAAAGAATGAAATTGGACCTTGGTACTACACTATAAACAAAAATTAACTTGAAATGGGTTGAAGGCTTAAACTTAAGTTCTGAAACCATAAAACTACAAGAAAACATGGGGTTTTGAAAAGTTAATTGACACGGGTCTTGAAAGTGATTTTTTTGAATATGAGCCCAAAAGCATGGGCAATGAAAGCAAATATAAACAAATAAGACCACATGGAACAAAAAAGCTTTTGAATATCCAAGGGACTCATCAACAGAATGAAAAGGCAACCTATAGACTGCAAGAAAATATTTTCAAATCATAAATCCAATAAAAGGTTACCATCCAAAATATATAAAAACTCATATAACTCAATAACAAAAATACAAATAACCTAATTAAAAGGGGCACAAATTCCAAATAAATATTTATCAGAAAATATATACATGGGGCTGTGGCTCAAGTGGTATCGCGCTTGCCTGGCATGCGCCGGGCGCTGGGTTCGATCCTCAGCACCACATAAAAATAAAATAGAGATGTTGTGTCCACCGAAAACTGAAAAATAAATATTAAAAACTCTGTCTCTCTCTCTCTCTCTCTTAAAAAAAGATATACAAACAGCAAACAGGTATATGACAAAATGCTCCATATCACTAATGACCAGGGATATCATCTCAACCTCGTTAGTATGGCTATTCTGAAATACAGAAGAGATAGCAAGTGTCAGTGAGGGGGTCAAGAAAAAAAGAACTTTTATATATCACCGGGAATGAAAATTGATATAACTATTATGAAAAAAAGAATGGAGCTTCCTCCAAATATTAAAAATAGTAATAGCATATCCAAGGAAATGAAATCAGTATCCTGAAGAGACATCTGCAACTCCAGGTTCATTTCAGCATTATTCATAATAGCTAAGATATAGAATCACCCTAAATGTCTATTAACAGATGAATGGGCAAAGGAATTATGGTACATATATGTAATAGAATATTATTCCACCATAAAAAGGAAATCCTGTTATTTGCAACAATGTGGATGAAGCCAGAGGGCATTATGCTAAATAAAATAAGATAGACATAGACAAACACTGTATGATCTCACTAAATCTAAAGTACCTAAAAAGGTTGAATTCATAGAAGTAGAGAATAGTACAGTGGTAGCCAGGAGCTAAGGAGAGGGTACATGGGGGAAATTGAAAGATACAGGTCCAAGGATCCAAATTTTCAGTTCTAAGAGGCACAAGTTCTGGAGACCTAACGTGATATCTATATTAATAATAAAATAGAATAATAAAAAGGATAGATTTCTAGAAGCCCTACTAAATAATCACTAATTAGGAAAACAAAAGATTAAAGTTCAAGTCCTATGATCGCTTATACATGATCATGAACAGTTTGAGCCTCAGTTCCTCCAAAGGAAAAGAGCCAAGTCTCTGATGGACCATGAGCATATACAAGTAAGATAGAAATCTTGCTTAAAGTTAATACAAGCAATGTTCACATTTACTGTTGTTAAACTACAGGGGTAGTTAGTGGAAAATTAAATATCAGACTCTCCTAGTTATAATTGGAGAGAAACAATTTTTCTATCTATGCATTATATTTTTTCCCTTGATTGTGAAAATAACTCACTCATTCCCACACAGAAAAAATACCTAAATAAGAAAGAGTCAAGGTGCCTAGAGTATGTAGCAACCACTTGTTCACACAAGACCTCTGTAAAGAAAAAGAGACTAATGACAACAGCTAAAAATATTTTTCTAGTACACCAATACTATACACACATTACATTTCAAAAGAGCTTAACAACCAAATGCATTCCATATAAAATTGCATGGATTATAATGTAATATTCAGAATCCTATAGATCTTCAAGTTGGTCATTCTCAACATCATTAACTATGGATATTTAGAATTGTCAGAAAACAAAATTCTGGGTAGACAGGCACAAACACTCTAAATGTAAGATCCAGGCTACAAATCAGGGTGACTCCTCATTTTTTTTCAAGTGAGAATGAATTACCACTTCAGTTTAGCAATTGGCATGTTATGTAAACTAGTTGATTTTTTAAAGCTTTAAGTAGAATAAAGGTACATGCATGACAACATGTAGCATATTTGATCTTCCTGAAAGTCCAACTTCAACTTTAAATGTGCTGAATCAAAGCACTCCTATAAATAGAGACTAGTAGACAGCATTGTATTTTATTTGGTTTTTAAAAAGAGATCAGTGATGAATGAAGGTCAGGCAAAATAGCAAGTGTTTAAATGGAAAACGGTGTGACAGGGATTATGGCAGGGTGGTGGCATTGGCAATTAGCTAATGTCAATGATACACTTAAGAAATACTGTGCAAGACAGCTAATAAATCACAGCTGGCCATCATTAATAATCCATGACAGAAGGGGAAAGAGAAAGAAAAAAAGAGAAGAGAGCACTCAGTAACAAGATACACAGTAAGGCATGAAGTGTCCTATAATTAGAATTATTTCTAGTGCCAGAGGACCTGGAAAGGCTTTGTACTGAATAGTTCAATAAATAAAACTATGAGGTTGACAAGCAGGTTAGAAGTTTTTCACTTATTCTATTTTAAGTGTGTGTGTGTGTGTGTGTGTGTGTGTGTGTGTGTGTGTGTATTTTAAAGGCATATTAGGCAGGTCTACTGAAATTAAATTTTGACTTCCTATATGTTCCTAAGGATATCATTATTCCAAACAGAAAAGGCAGCTAATATATTTCCATTCTGGTCTCTGTTGGAATTCTTAACTAGATAATTTCCCTGTGACAACATATTGTAATAATAATCATTACTTTCAGATTACCCATATACAAAGAACTAAACACCCTTTCAATATCCATTTGGCATTTCCAGCCAACATTATTATCCTTATCTTATCAGCACTGCCAAAGTTCGCAGTGAAAAGTACAGTATGCTAATTTTTAAGCACTGCCTTGGTTGTTAAGTTGGCAGTTACAATATGGTCTGATAAGTTGAAAGCTAGGGGAAGGAGAAGATAGTATTGTCAAGGGAATGACTTTGAAGGTCAAAGAAATCTTCCTGCAGGAAGTGACATATAATATGAAACCTGGAGGATTTCAGCAGTAGTTACAGAGTATTAAATTCTGGTTACATATAGTTGTTGAAGGGAATGAAAAGAGGTAGGACACAGAATTGACAATTGTGTTTATTATTGAATTACAAATTCCTAGAGGAGTTCTTGATTATTTTATACCCACATTATATGGCACAGAGTAAAAATTCAATAAATATTTGTTGAATGAATGAATAAATTCAACTTTGCTTTCCTCTGAAACCTAACTTGGGAGGACTTCTCATCTTCATTTTACCATACTGAATTTTTAACCTTGATGCTTCCTGGAGTGTTTTCTTCGAGCTGCCCTAACATAGGAAAGATAAATTATACTCCACAACTTTTTATTTTGGGAATTCTTAAAACTATAGAAAAGTTAAAAGAATGGTATAATAAGTAACCAGAAACCTACCACCTTCTTATTAATTTGCAATATCTGTGTGTTTGTGTATTATTTAAAAGTTACAGATATCATGCTTTACCACTAAATATTCAGTGGCATTTCTAAGAATAAGAACATTTGCATGTAAAATTATATACTATGCTTTTATAATTATATATTATAAATCATTAATATAACCTTAATTCATACATATAATAGTAATCCACCAAATATAATTATTTATGACTCCTCCAGTTATTCCAAAATGTCTTTTGTAAACTCTTTTCAAACAAGGATACAATAATCCAATCACAGTTCATGAATGTGTTTGGTTATTAAGTCTCTGAAAATGAGAGTTTTCTGAGCAAAGTACAAAAGTGATAGAATTATTTAAACTAGGACAAAAGTGTTGATGATAATATTCAGCAGACAGAATTGAGCAAGCAGGTTTATTTTCCAATTGAAAATGCTTTATCCCTTACTAACTAGTTCAGTTGGCAACAGCAGTGTATTTATGAGTCTTAGGTCAAGGGTTCACTGTCCAGATGGGTCTCCTTTCGCTCCATGGAGAATAATCTCTGTCCATGTAATAATACATGTGCTTCATGCCCTAGGTAATCACCTGATAAAAGATTGGCCTTTGTCACTGGAATGAATTGAATGAGTGTGAGTGTGCGTAAACAGTCAGGCAAAAATCTGTTATGCCTTTTGAGGGGGAAAAACCCTCAATAAATAAAGTATTCATTTGGTGGGACTTATTCATATACAAAGTGGCCGGTTGGCTTCAACACATGCTTATGCCATGGAATACTTTGTAAGGTGCTTCCAGTTGAGTCTGTGGTTGGGAACACAGAATAATCTAAGATAAATACTAAATGAAGTTGGAATCAGTCTCCTCCATTGCAGCTGTCAAGTCATCAGATAATAGAAAACATTAAGTGCAAATATCTGAGCTTACTTTAAGGGATAGAATTGTGTCCCTTCACCTCCCTTTCCTTCTCCCTCTCCTCCCTCTTTAATGTAAATGCCAGTGGGTATATTACATTGATGGACATCTTAGTTATACCATAATGAAGTTTACAGGTCTGTGCAGTATCTCAGTTTCTAGCTGCATGAGATTTTAAAAAGGATTATAATTTATCTCCTTTCCATATACTCAAATATAGCTTGGTGTTCTAGGATGTTAACTTTTCTAAAATTGTGAACCTTTAAGCTGTTTATTAGTTCTGTCATTTTCAGGAGACTCAGTAAATATTGGCTTATGCACTCTAGATCTTAGCAATGAAAAACTACTCAAAAATTCTTATAGTCACTATGACTTAAAGGAGATGACTAAAACATCAGTATTCTCTGAATAACTGGTATATTTGTTTTGCTTTGTTTTGTTATTTATTTATTTATTTGCTACTCGGACATTATTACTAAGGGTAGATAATTATAAGGAAAAAAGGTTTGCTTAGTTTTTGAAGCTGAAAGTCCAAAACAGCATAATCATCAACTCTGGAAAGATTGCTATACTTTAGCCACTTCATCTTATGGTGGATGGAACCACAGTGGCAGGAGCTCACGAGAGAAGAGAGATCACATGATAGGCCAGTCTTGTTACCTCCTACTAAGCCCTACATCATAAAGGTCTCATCACCTCTCACTTTGTCACACTGGGTTCCAAGCTTCCTACCCGTAAATCCATGGGGGTCAAAACAACCAAACCACAGCCACTTCAGTGGTTTCTTTATAAGCTTTATTCTTTCTTTTTTTGTGGGGGGCTACAGGGGTACTGGGGATTGAATTCAGGGGCACTCGACAACTGAGCCACATCCCCAGCCCTATTTTGTAATTTAGTTAGAGACAGGGTCTCACTGAGTTGCTTAGCTCCTCGATTTTTCTGAGGGTGGCTTTGAACTCACAATCCTCCTGTCTCAGCCTTCTGAGCCACCTGGATTACAGCATGAGTCACCAGGCCCGGTTTCTTCTTTCTTTTAAAACTTATAAATAATATCTCTTTCCTACATTATACATTCTGGTTTTATGTTAAAATAAACACCCTGGGTTTTCTATGCAGATTACATTTTAAACATAAACATAACTGTTTGCAGACTGCTGATGGCAGTCTTTTGAAGTTTGTACAAGAAAATGGACCTCTCCACCTGTAGAAATTACTTTTTGGCTTCACGCTGCTATGGCTATCTGTAGAGTCTGACCTTGGTGGTAAGCAAGTGTCTCCACTCTTAAGGTCCTTCCTTAGCCTTTGTTTCCAATTGTTCCATACCAGGTTAATCCATCTCCTTTCCTGCAATATACTTGAATGACACATTGTTAGATGTTGCTGTAATACAAATATATATAAATTCCTATGTAAATTAAACATTCTGACAACATTCCCAGATCATTGCAGTTAAATAAAACTGTATATTATTAAAAGCAGAGATAAATAGAGTTCCAGTCCAAATTATTGCTATACTTTAGAACATCATTTTCTATTAAAGATGATTTGGAGATAAAATTCACAAAACTGGAAACACTACCAGATGGGACATCGACTGGAGTTATATATACTTTAGGACATATTAGTAACTGTGAATACAAGTATGGCAGTATGTTCATCAGTGAACCAGGGATCCCTATTCACCAGTATGTGAGAGATCAATGGGATATGAAGAGAAGGTTTTGCAGCTAGCCTTCAGATTATTATGCACAAGCTGTAGCCAAATGTACTTCTGCTGAGCCTGTATAAAGAGCAGATATACATATTTGTGTATATAAACATTATTCATCAGGAATTCCCTGAATAAAAATAGTTTGTATTCCCCACTATTTGAAAACCTTCATTTCCCCCACCCCAGAGGTTAATACACATTCATTTCCCTTTCTGTGTGTCATTCTCAATCTCAAAGAAAAAATCTTCCAAGTATTATTAAGTCAGCTCTGATTTTCTCAACTGATAAAGCATTGAATTAATAATTTTTAAATAGTTGATATAATGGAAAAATTTTAGTATTTTCAATGGGAAGCTTAGGAAGCATACACACTTGGGAATGTTTTAGCAGCACCACACACATTTCAGGCTTTTTCTGCGTTCACTTAGTATCATGCTTAAAAATCACAAAAGCCTACGGAAAGCTTTACTTTATTCAGAAAAAAATACATATACTGAAAATAGCACAGGAATACACAATAATGCAGAAGGGAACACTGAGAGGAGATTCTCTACACAGGTTGCTCAAAGAGGGTATCAGAATTTTCTTAGCAACATTCTGCAGCCACGTAAAGAGAATTAGAGTCCTGGACTGAGCTTGAGGTGAGAGTTAAGGCCATCCAAGCACTTCTGAGGAACCCCTGGGAGGACTTCCTTGAATCCCTTTGCAGGAGGATTTCTCATTGCAGAATAGGGAGATGGTAAAGAAGACAAAGAAATAGTTTCTGCCTCCAATATATCTGGTTCATAAACCAGAGACTCAGGTGTGGAGCTTAAGGAGATAGAGGCAGTAGACATAAGGCATAAATGTGAATTTTTCTAAGGGGTGAAAGTGGTAGGATGTCACTCTCAGAGGCAAGAGTGGAAGTATTCTTCTCCCTCTGGGTGGAAAAGACCTTGGCTTTGGTGCAGTGCGGCTCCTGGGAATCCAGTGTTGGAAATGTCTAGAGATGCCACTCGTGGAGTGGCTAGACATCCTTGTCACAGAACAAGAAGCAGGGGAGTCAAAAGATGCCCAGAAGTAGCCTAGCCCAAAGTGAAAGAATAGGAGTTTTTGTGATCTCATGAGAAACATAACTGGGAAATCCCAGAAAAAAAAATTGGTGAGACTTGAAATGAAGCTCAATTCCTACAAAAACAGGTAAAGTAATTAACCAGAGAATATGAGCCCATGTGCAATAATCACTATAAATAACATTTCTTCTGAACATCTTACATGTCCTAAATGTGATATAGGTACTATTATTATCTTTCTTCCAATGGGAAAACTAAGGCTCAGAGAAGTTAACTGACTTACCTAAGATCACACAGTAAATAAATGTAAATCCCCAAATCATACTCACCAGGTAGTTCAACTCTAGATCTCACTCTTTACCCCTTTAGTGCACTGTCTTGTTGTGTGTGTGTGTGTGTGTGTGTGTGTGTGTATGAGAGAGAGAGAGAGAGAGAGAGAGATTTTCTATTTTATTTTAGGAACATGATCTGGCCCTTATAAATCTGAGTAAATGCTCTTCTTTTTACTATAAATTAATTAGTCCTAAAAACTTTGTAATGTAGTTGATTTACATACAGCTAGATTGCTGGCTAACTTCGAGTAGCCAATCGTATTTGTTTGCTATGGTTTCTATTAATAGCAATGATTATCTTAATATAGTATGATTCTACATTAGTTGTAAAAGTAGGAATTTTACAATGCAAAGATTTTACCATGCTTTGTATTTTATATTCCTACTCAAGTCAAATGACTTTCTGCTTATATATTTTTTATTCTTTTCTAGACGTTGAGTGACTTGAGGAAATATTTGATTTGTCTTTGTTCTTAAGCTCCTGTCACTCGATACAAGTATGTGACACAGATGAATGAATATGCAACCAGCTAGTGACTCATTAACAGTCACCAAGGTAATACTGTGAAGAAAGCATGACAAAATTTTTATCAAGTGACAAATGTAGATTCTTTAATAATTCTTGAGGAAACAAACATTTTTGGATTATTTAATTTCTTTATCAGATGCACTCGGTTCTGATTTAATGTACATATTATTTTAGGCCACTAGAGTCCCTTTTAGGTAAAACAAACTCTATTTTACTAAATAATACCCTTATGCACTTTAAGAATTAATTAAAAGTGCCTACTTTATGTCTGGGGCTCACTCACTTATCAAATGAAGTCCTACCCAGAACACAGACATAAATAGAAGCAGGGGTTTGATCACTCCAGGGACAACAAAGCATCTGCTCAATGTCTCATGAGGCAAGATATTGAAAAACACATGTGAGGAGAGACGTGGGCCTTAATCCTGACTGCCAACAACTAGCTGAGTCACCTCAGCTAATCAAGGCTGAACTAGTGCTGGCTCCCAACCGCTACTAGTTTACCACAAACACAGGTGTGATGCAGATGGCATACCAGGGTCTTTTGAACACATTCTAAGACATTATCATAAGGGAAGAAAGGACAAAACTTCTCAAAGAAAACTTTTTTCTTTGGGGGATTGTTGTCGCTGTCATCTGTTGTTTTTTCCTGTGTATTTATACCACATAGGGGGTCAAAATCAATGGAAGTAGATGATCCCTAATGCAACTTCCACATTAAGGTTCTGGGTGTAGTCAGTCGCTGAATGCTTGGAAGAAAGGAGACAAAGCTGGCCATGTGCCAGAATCTGTTCTAGTTATCAAGCCAAAGCCTGCCCCTCAAAATAATGAGCTTCTGAAGAGGCTAAAACTGTTTTTATTCATACAGTGAGCCAGCCTGCTTATAATAAAAGGATAGCAGACTTCAAGTTAAGAGTGTTCCATTCCCTACAAATTTAATATCCACATCAAATGAATCTGCCATAGACAATTACAGCTGCAAAAATTAGAAATGATTCTTACAATTTTCTCATAGAGTTTAACCAGATGTGACAGGGAATTTTATCAGGATTACCTGTTATATCTTAAATAGATAACTGATTTCTTATTCTGCATAAAATGGTAAATCCTTTTTCAAAAATTAAACAAGATGAAATGATTTCTGCATCGCATTAGAAAACAAAGCAATATGTCCCAATTAGCATAAACAGACAATAGAGATTTTCTTTTCCAAGGCATTCTCAGATCTCTGATAGGAGACATCATGTCTGGTACAAGTTATCAAGTAAGGATCAAAAGTATTTGTAGCATAACATAAACAAGGCACAGAAAGCAGAGGGAAAAGAAAACTGTAACCACCACAGTAATAATGAAACAACATTTTACTAACCTTTTGAAATTTCCAAGATTCAAGAATGACCCTAGATTAGTAGATTTATTTTGCAGAGATAAATCAGAATCGGAATGTTTCTAACAATTCTGATGGAGGGAAGAATAGAAACCAAATGATCGTTATGAAAACTCGTAATGATGACAAAAGCAGAAATATTAAAAGGAAAAAAAAAGACAGTATTTGAAAGACAATGTATGTGTATATCTTATGACAAATATGACTTAACCACACAGTATACTACATGGGGTAATAGGTTTTATCTAATTTGAATTTATATGAATAGGACCATGGAGGGATGAGATTTCTAGAAGAAAACCATTAATCTGTTAATGTTTTCAGGACTAATAATTGTTGCAATATACAGTCTGTTTGTTGGGAGACAGTTCTACGTGTACCTTTCACATTTCTGCACATAGTGCAACTGCTCTTTGTTCTGGATAATCTCAAGGATGTTTTTTACAGTAAACTGATGTGGAAAAAACAGAGAAAGTGTTGTCCTTCAGAGTAAAGGGCAGGTTCACTTCCAGTCCTAGAAGACACAGTATCAGCCTCCGGAGCAGTGGGCAGGCATGCTCAAATATCTAGGATGACAAAGACAGTGCCTCCCTGCTCATCACCAAATAGTCTGGCCTTTCAAGCTCAGGGTCTTTTCCTATAATGAAACCAACAGTGTGTTACAGCTGTCATCCAGCCCCATTTGTGTTGTCCTATGAGAGTTGGTGTTCAGGGAACCAGAACAAAATTTCTGACACTCTGGCTCCTGCTATTGCTGTCCTTCATCTCTGATCCAGGAGTCTTATCTTTTCTTCCAGTATTCGGGAAACTGTGGCCGCATAATTTTGTGAGCTACCAAAAAACCTCAGAATCCTTGCAGCGTTTGACCATACTGGCATTGGTAATTACCATGCAAACATCATGGTGTCTTCTCTGAAGTTTGGAAAATAAGTTTAACAATCCATATGTTTAAAAGTGGATTATTTTTCAGGATGCATAAACAGTGGTTTTATTGTCATATGTATGGGAGATAGAGGGATGTGTCCAGGTTGACAATCACAATAAGCCCTTAGAAGTATTGGTACTTGCAGGTCCAGAAATGCTATATTCTCTGGGTCTTTAGAGTTGAACCAACTCTAAGGATAAACAAAACTCATATGCTATTCACATGCATATAGTCCATAATGCTATTTTTGCTCATATATATTTTTTTTATTTATTTTTTTTTTTAAAGAGAGAGGAAAGGGAGAGAGAGACAGAGAGAGAGAATTTATTTATTTATTTATTTTAGTTCTAGGCGGACACACATCTTTGTTGGTATGTGGTGCTGAGGATCGAACCCGGGCCGCACGCATGCCAGGCGAGCGCGCTACCGCTGAGCCACATCCCCAGCCCGCTCATATATATTAAAAGTACAATTTCTAAGTAGATCATAAGTTTGCCAGATAAATGGCACTGGTATACGCAAATGAAGTGTAACAAAGACATAACTATTTGTTCTCAATAGTGAATGTCATGAGTATGACCCCTTCTGGTTATAGTACAGATTGACCATTCTTATCAACTACTAAGAGCTCTCTCTCTGGATAATGCCGAATAACCATAAATTTTACTTTGGAGTATTTCCTTTTCTAGAATCTATATTAACCCATATTGTTTTTCCTCAGGCAGAGTGCAATTCAACAGATTAGGTTTTAAATTTCCTTATTACAATCATTCTCCAGGAATTTAATTTAAGATACAACCTTCCTACCCTGGACAGACTTGGTTGTTCTTAAGATGTTTCTGTCACACATATAGAGATAATAAATGAGTACTTTTACCAGTTGTGTTTCCACTCTCAAATTAGTTCTGAGTTGCTTCCCTTCATATTCTAAATATATGAAATTTTCAGCCATAGGCAATGTGGTTTTCATTCTCTGTTCTCAATGTGTGGTCCCTTCATTACAGCTGCAACTTCTAGGGCTCCAACTCAAATGCACTGAATCTGAGATTCTAGGGTAGAAATCCAATAATCTTTAACATGCACTCCAACTGATTCTGATGCATGCCAAAAAGCCAAAATTTCATTAGATGAGTGGAGTGAATTCAGAGTACTGTTAAAATTATTGAAAAGTATCTGGAGGGGGGATAGTAGAGGATAGGAAAGGTAGCAGAATACAACAGTTACTAATATGGCATTATGCAAAAATGTGGATGTGTAACCGAAGTGATTCTGCAATCTGTATTTGGGGTAAAAATGGGAGTTCATAACCCACTTGAATCTAATGTATGAAATATGATATGTCAAGAGCTTTGTAATGTTGTGAACAACCAATAAAAAAAAAGAAAAGTATCTGGTTTTCTTATCTAAAAATAAGTTGGCCATTGACTAGAGCTTGAAACATTTGTTGTATAAAAAGTCTACGTTCTGGGGCTGGGGTTGTGGCTCAGCGGTAGAGCACTTGCCTTGCACGTTCGAGGCCCTGGGTTCGATCCTCAGCACCACATACAAATAAATAAATAAAATAAAGATATTGTGTCCAACTACAACTAAAAAATAAATATATTTTTTAAAAATTCTATGTTCTCTGTTACTATTGAGTGGAAGCTGAATTGCATATGCACGGGGTACCTCTGTACTATTATTATAACTTACTGTGAATCTACAATTGTTTCAAAATTAAAAACTTTTAAAAAATGTTAAAAAGTATGACTTTTGTAATTAAGGGAATTTATTTTTATATGGATGGGATGTTTCTCACCTTGTGGCACAGGTGAGAAAACAAATACTGAAATCTCTCTCATACTTCTGTTCCTCATACCAATCAAAAGGAGAGAAACACTTAACTTCCAAAGATTCAATGTCTATTTTGAAACTGTATGATGAACCACAACCAGCCCAAATTATTCCCCAAATTAAAAATTATACAAGGCTTGCAAATTTATCTTCACAGAAAGAATTATGCAATTCATATATATCAGGGTTAAATTTACAAAAGCAATGGTGTAAGCATTATAATCTTCACTGGCACAATTATACTTCAAGGCTAAAAATGACTACATGTTGGAGGGTTTTTGTGGTAGTTCAGGTCCTCTGAGAAGCAGATGCCAAACGATATTAGATATGCAAAAAATAGATTAGGGGAAGTAGGTAAAGGATAAAGGGGAGGAAGTAACAGTAGGGACAGAGAGCCACCAGAACACAGTGTGGGCCTAAATCCTCATGGAAAATGAAGAAATAAGGAAAGAACATTGGTTAAAAGTCTCAGGCTATAGCATGGGTCTGAATCTAAGTTTTGGTAGAGCATTAAACTAAAGCTGTCTTTTAGATGAGCCCTGCATCCTGTAGCAATTGGCCTGCACCAGAAAACCTTCTGGGCTTAGTCATAGGCATAGAGTTTCTCCAATGTTTTACATCTATCATTAGCGCAGTACATTTGATGAACCAATATTTATACATTATTATTAGCTAGAGTCCATAGTTTAAAACCGGGTTAACCTCTTTGTGTTGTACATTTTAGGGGTTTTGACAAATGCATAATGGCATGTATCCAACATTAAGATCCATACAGAATAGTTTCATTGTCCTAAAAACTACTGTGTGGTCCACCTATCCATCCTTTCCTTCCTTACCTAACCCACCCCAAGTGCCTGGCAACCATCGACCTTTTTACCATTTCCATACTTTCACCTTTTCCAACATGTCAGGCAGTTAAAATCATAAAGGTATATAGCTTTTTTCAGATGTGCATTTAAGATATGCATTCAAGGTTCCCCCTATCTTTTCAAAATTTGATAGCTTTTTTTTATCATTATATGGATGCACCACAGTTAGTTTATGCATTCACCTAGTTAATTGTGAGTAAAGTTTCTATAACCATTTATATAGAGGTTGGAAGGTTTTTTTGTTTGTTTTAGTACTAGGGATTAAAACTAGGGAAATCCTATCTCGGAGCTACATCTCCAACACTTTTTAAAAATTTTTAGTTTTGAGGCAGGACCTTGCTAAATTGCTGATGGTGGTCACTAACTTATGATCCTCCTACCTCAGCCTTCTGAGTTGCTGGGATTATGGGTGTGCACCACCATGCCTGGTTCTCTGTGGTCCTTTTTAAGAACAGATATAGAGCTGAGGATGTAGCCAGTGGTAAGCACTTCCTGGCAGTAGTGTGTAGGCTGTGGGTTCAATACCCAGCACTACATAAATAAAACTTTCAGAGATAAAGAGCAAATATAACACTTTTGTGAAATCTTACCAACTTCCCTGTTAGAGACTCAAATGTAATTTTCTCTTCATGCAAAAGAGAATAATAAAACAGAACAAGAAGTGGCTTCCTTCACTTCAGACTCAAGAGAGTCTCAAACCTTTCTTGCACAAAACAAAGTTTTGATCGAAGTAAGTAGGAATTTCTGAAAAGAACTTAATGTTTATGGCTGTTTCCACTTTAGCCTCAGGTACTAATTAACATCTTTTTGGCAAGTACACATTGAGACTCTTGCCTGAGTCAAAGCATGTATTTCCAAAACTTTGTGCATAGTTGTTGGTAGTTTCTATATACATTTGCTGAAAATAACAACAGAAGGTATTACTGGATTGTTGGGAAAGTATTAATTTTCTTTTTCTAGCTTTTCAGTCAATGGGGACAGATTTTTTTAAATCCTTTTTCATCCCCTTCAAAAAAAAAATTTCTACAAAGAAAAACAGATGGTCTACTCCGCTAGCACACCTGTTTAACTGGTTACTCTTAGTCAGACAAAGCTTCAAATACAAAAGACTCACACTGACTTACTAAAAATACTGAATAATTATAACACATATGTTCCTCTGCAGAATGTAAAGGAACTGAGGTGTTTTCCAATTTTTAAAAAAAGAGTCCCCACTGTCATAAAAAAGGAAATGTTACTTCAGAAAATGAAGGCAGATCAACTACCTTTTGTTTTAACTATAAAAGTAAAATGTTCTCATTGTAATATTTTTCAGCAATTGCAGAAACATATTCACAATATTATTTTAAAAGAATGACACAAATTTCACCACAAAAATAATCACTGCAAATATTTTGGGTAGCATACTTTCAGGCATATTTCAACATATAGGTTCATAAAATTAGGATAATACAACATATATCTTATTATAATATGTTTTGTAACATCTGTATTGTGTTCCATACATTTTTCCATGTCAAATATTAACCTCAATAATCATTTTGATGGCTGCATAGTGTTCCATTCCATGGTTATACCATAACTAATTTATGAGTCCTGTACCGAGCAAACATTAGTGGTTTTTTTTTTTTTTTGCTCATTAGAAATTACTCTAATTTCTTGGTCTGATATGCAAATTTTATATACCTATAAAATATTCTTGAGTATTTCTGTTATCTCCTTGACATAAATTACTAGTATTATAGTGTAATTAAGTTATAGCTTATGTATTTTTCTGAGGTTGCTATATTTTGCCAAGTTTTCCCCCAAGATGTTTGTACCAATCTATACGCCAACCAACATTACAAAAGAATCTTCATTTAGGGCTGAGTATGTAGCACAGTGACAGAGCACATATCTAGTGTGTACAAGGACCTGAGTTCAATTCTTTTTTTTTTTTTAAGAGAGAGAGAGAGAGAGAATTTTTTAAATATTTATTTATTTTTTTTAGTTTTCAGCGGACACAACATCTTTCTTTGTATGTGGTGCTGAGGATCAAACCCAGGCCGCAGGCATGCCAGGCAAGCGCTATGGCTTGAGCCACATCCCCAGCTCCTGATTTCAATTCTTAATACTAAAAACCAACTTTATTTTGAAAGAAGAGTCTGCATTTCCTAACCAACTCACCAAACCAATGTAATGTAATGAATAAATACACAGAACAACAAAAATACCTATAGGTGAAAATTTTATCTTTTTACATTTCTTTAAATCTTAAGCTTGCCAGGCATGGTGGCACATGCCTGTAATTCCAGCAACTTAGGAGGCTGAGGCAGGAAGATCATAAGTTTGAGGCCAACTCAGCAATTTAGTGAGACCCAGTCTCAAAATAAAAAATAAAGGAATAAAGGACTGGGGATGTAGCTCACTGGTAAAGCATGGGTTCAATCCCCAGGGCAGTGTGGGGAGGGGGATAAATAATTAGATAGATAGATAGATAGATAGAGAGTGAGCGAGCTTCTAGCCTGAGTCAAACCATGTATTTCCAAAACTTTACAAATAGTTTATATTCATATATATAAATCTTTAGCATATTTTTGTTTACCTGTTGGCCATTTGCATGAACTTTATCATTTTCCCATATTTCTATACAGCATGTTTTTTTTTTACATTGGAAGCCCCAATTTTAAATCCTATCCCTGGATGGCAAGTTACTAGAATTCTCCTGAGAAAAAAATATTGCTAGGACAGAATGATTCAAAACACTCTTTTTTTTTTTTTATTGGTTGTTCACAACATTACAAAGCTCTTGACATAACATACTTCATACATTGGACTGAAGTGGGTTATGAACCCCCAATTTTACCCCAAATGCAGATTGCAGAGTCACATCGGTTACACTTCCACAATTTTACATAATGTCCTATTGGTCATTGTTGTATTCTGCTACCTTTCCTATCCCCTTCTATCCCCCCTCCCCTCCCCTCCCAACTTCTCTCTCTACCCCATCTACTGTAATTCATTTCTCTCCTTGTTTATTTTCCCATTCCCTCACAACCTCTTGTATGTAATTTTGTATAGCAATGAGGGTCTCCCTTCATTTCCATGCAATTTCCCTTTTCTCACCCTTTCCCTCCCATCTCATGTCTCTGTTTAATGTTAATCTTTTCTTCCTACTCTTCCTCCCTGCTCTGTTCATAGTTGCTCTCATTATATCAAAGAAGACATTTGGTATTTGTTTTTTAGGGATTGGCTAGCTTCACTAAGCATAATCTGCTCTAGTGCCATCCATTTCCCTGCAAATTCTATGATTTTGTCATTTTTTATTGCTGCATAGTACTCCATTGTGTATAGATGCCACATTTTTTTTATCCATTCATCTACTGAGGGGCATCTGGGTTGGTTCCACAGTCTAGCAATTGTGAATTGTGCTGCTATGAACATCGATGTGGCAGTATCCCTGTAGCATGCTCTTTTAAGGTCTTCAGGGAATAGTCCAAGAAGGGCAATAGCAGGGTCAAATGGTGGTTCCATTCCCATCTTTCCCAGGAATCTCCAAACTGCTTTCCAAATTGGCCGCACCAATTTGCAGTCCCACCAGCAATGTACAAGTGTACCCTTTTCTCCACAACCTCTCCAGCACTTGTTGTTGTTTGACTTCATAGTGGCTGCCAATCTTACTGGAGTGAAATGGTATCTTAGGGTGGTTTTGATTTGCATTTCTCTGACTGCTAGAGATGGTGAGCATTTTTTCATGTACTTATTGATTGATTGTATATCCTCCTCTGAGAAGTGTCTGTTCAGGTCCTTGGCCCATTTGTTGATTGGGTTATTTGTTATCTTATTGTCTAATTTTTTGAGTTCTTTGTATACTCTGGATATTAGGGCTCTATCTGAAGTGTGAGGAGTAAAGATTTGTTCCCAGGATGTAGGCTCCCTGTTTACCTCTCTTATTGTTTCTCTTGCTGAGAAAAAACTTTTAAGTTTAATTAAGTCCCATTTGTTGATTCTTGTTGTTAACTCTTGTGCTATGGGTGTCCTATTGAGGAATTTGGAGCCCGACCCCACAATTTGTAGATCGGATCCAACTTTGTCTTCTATCAGACGCAGAGTCTCTGGTTTGATATCAAGTTCCTTGATCCATTTTGAGTTAACTTTTGTGCATGGCGAGAGAAAGGGGTTCAGTTTCATTTTGTTGCATATGGATTTCCAGTTTTCCCAACACCATTTGTTGAAGATGCTATCCTTCCTCCATTGCATGCTTTTAGCCTCTTTATCAAATATAAGATAGTTGTAACTTTGTGGATCAGTCTCTGTGTCCTCTATTCTAAACCATTGGTCTATCCGCCTGCAAAACACTCTTCTATTTAATTTCAAAAGATCTTTTTCAGATGAGTTATAAAAAGGCGCTTATTTTTGATAGTCATTATCTGAATAATGGATTATTTGTCAGTGAAAATCAAAGCAAACTAAAGAATATACAAAATTAATTTCTATATGCGTGCGTAATGTTTTTATTTTTTAGTAACATCTTGAATTTAGTAACATGAATTCTTTTGCTGCACTCTAAAATGGCAGTAGATGATGTCTACTGTCTGTGTCACTTACAGAAAAGAAAGGAAGTAAATTAGCACAACAGCATGCTCCTTTGTGAAAATGTGGAGCCACCTGTGTCCCCAGTTATACTCTAATTAAGTACTCCAAATCACTCTGGGGAGAGCAAGCCACCCTAAATTAGTGCTTTTCCATTGTTTCGTGGAGAACATCATGAATTCTGACACCTACTCAACCCATCTCCAGGTTTTGCCTTCCTCCAGGGGGCTTTAAAGAACGTTATGTTCAGGCAAAGAAAAGCTCTCCTAATTCTCTCAGAACCTAGAAAATAAGTAGGTTCCTCCCTCCCTTCTTTTCTAGAACAAAAATATAGAGAGATCAGATATAACATATGTAGATTTACTGACATTGTGTATATATTTTATTAATTTTGTGTTGGTTTATTTCCAATACAAACAATAAAAATTTTTTAATTCATTGAGGATTCAGGTAATTTATATATAAAAACGGTGAATAAATATTTAGGCTCCAATTCTAGGTCACCAATAAACAGATTTAAAACAGAATTTCTTAAACTTTAGGATCTATAAAAAGATCATATCTCAAGAAGAAAGAAACCATATTCTATAATTTGGCTTTCTTCTCCTCCCTTGAGTAGAAGGAATGATCTCTTTACTGAATGTGTATGTCTGTGACACAAAGTATACTCTGCTCTTAGAAGGCATAGAATCCAGGTCAAGACACAAGTAATGCAAAATTAAAAATAAAGCGTGAATTTTTTCTTCCTCTTACAGATAAGGTGGAAGGTGTCAAGCCTTTGTATCAAATCAGAATAAAATGTGACTTCTATGTATATAAAATCCTGTCTTCTTTATACATTTACTCCTTGTTTTATGAGGACAATTCTAATTAGATCGTAAACTCCTGAGCAGGGGCTTTATCTCACATTCTTGTATTCCATCATAGCATATATGATGAATATTTGTTTCTACTGCTTTGTGAGGCTTTAAGAAAGTGAGCTAAAAATATCTACAAGCGTGTGACACAAATTATTTAAAATACAGCAGTGCCTTAAAGAAATATTATAAACTCTGGGAATTCTGAGAGAACTTATTTGAAAACAAAGACATGGTTGGTAGTTGTCATGAAGTATAGTGAATCTCCACTCAAAATAGGTGATTATGTGTTTGTATGTACAGTGTAGGTGTCTATGTGGGTGTGAATTTCCTATCATGGCTGAACATAAATTTTTTTGACTCATATATGATAAATAATCAAAAGAATAAAGATGACACTTTGTAACAGTTTGATTCCTAGATAAAATCATGTTTTCATAAAATCTTTATTTTTTTCTGTAAAAATAACAATCAAAATGGGAACTTGGCTGTCATTACATATAACTCTAGAGCTACACTAGCAGTTCAAATTTTGTAAGGCTTCCTTTTTAACTACAACCCTTTACAATGATTCCAAAGTATCATTTGCTTCCAGATGATTAAAAGATTTGCAGCATGCATTTTTCTTTACAAAAAGATCTCATTAGGTGTTTATATAAATCAGTAATAATTTGAAACGTTCCTAATTATTTGTATTAATGTAATTATCCTATTACCTTTTATATTATCATATATAACCTTTAATAGTAAAGACACAGAATGCTCTGTTAAATGCATAGTAGTCTTTGTTTTTTTTTTTTTCCCTTTAAGTACTGGAGAGTGAACCCAGAGGTACCCAACACTGAAGTATGTATTTTTTATTTTGAGGCAGGGTCTCACTAAATTGTTCAGGTTGCCCTTGAACTTTTAATCCTCTTATCTCAGCCTCCTGAGTTTCTGGAATCATAGGTGTGTACTGCAGCAAATAGTCTTCATTTGCTAAAATACTTTTAATCCTGTAATAGATCGTGTGTGTGTGTGTGTGTGTGTGTGTGTGTGTGTGTGCGCGCGTGCGTGCTGGGGATTGAACCCAGAACTTTGCACATATTAAACATGCTTTCCATCACTGAGTTACATTTCCAGCCTGATAATAGAACGCTGTTAATGAATGTTTGGATTGGTCTACATAACAAACTGTGAATAGATTATGCATAAAATAGGTTGACTGTATTTGAACACTAAGATTCTAAAATTAAAATTTGTGAAAGGAAAGTGATCACGACACTCGGAGTGACCAGGAGATCTTTATTGCGGCAGTGTTTATTAACAGGAAAGGAGGAGAAAGAGAGAGAGAGAGAGAGAGAGAGAAAAGAGAGAGGGAGAGAGCAAAGTAAGAAAGAGAGAGAGAGAGAGAGAGAGAGAGAGAGAGAGAGAGAGAGAGAGAGAAGAAAGAGAGGGGGGAGCGAAAACAAGGGGGGGCAGGAGAGAGTTTTTATAGCCAAAATCTAATGGGTCTTTGGGTCTCAAGCTGCCTTGTTGGTGTACAGTGATTGGATCCTTACAGTAGTTGCTAAGGGTATCATCTTCTGCCTTCAGGCAGATAGGGCAGAGTCACTAGTGGGTTTCCCTGGCACCAGACAGGTGGGGGTCGAGTGTTCAACCTTGAGTGGGGTTGAGTGTTCAGCCTTGAGGCAAACAAGCCATAAGGAACCAGATGGGGGCTGGGGATGTGGCTCAGGCGGTAGCGCGCTCGCCTGGCATGCGTGCGGCCCGGGTTCGATCCTCAGCACCACATACCAACAAAGATGTTGTGTCCGCCGAGAACTAAAAAATAAATATTAAAAAAAAAATTCTCTCTCTCTCTCTCTCTCTCTCTCTCTCTCTCTCTCTCTCTCTCCTCTCTCACTCTCTCTTTAAAAAAAAAAAAAAAAAAAAAAAGGAACCAGATGGGAGGGGGTGAGGGTCATTGTTCAGCCCACCCTGCAACTAACATTTGTTCAGCCTGCTCTGCAACTAACACTGTGGATAACTATTGCAGCCAAACATCATATGTATTTCCAACTATGTGTTTTGGTGGTAAAATAATTTTTTTTAAATGGGAATCTATATAGCATTCAGTGAAAAACATAGAAAATGCACTGACATACATTATCTCTGTTTACCCAAACAATAGTCCATTCACTGTCAATTAAAAGAAACATTCAGTTTTTCTGTTGTCTTAGAGCAAATTATTATAATGATATTAATATTAGTAGGGACTTTATGCCAGATGCTATGCTAGTTCTTTGAATCCTTAAAGAACACTATGAAGTAGTTATTACTAAAACCATTTTACTAATTAGGAAATTGAGGCCTAGTAAGGTTAAGTTACTTGCCCAAGGTCACAGAGCTCGTGAGTGACATGACAGGGATTTATATCTAGTTGTTCTATATCCAAAGCTTATGCCTTTAGCTCCTAGTCATTGCTTCAAAAACATTTTATTGATCTTATAATGTTTCACAAACCCTGCTATATGCTGAGTAAAATGTAGTCAACAATATAATTCTTGGCCTCAGTAGGGCTTAGTAAGAAAAACAAACAATAATTAAAAAGAAAAATTACTAACATAATTACAGATTTGTGTGAAGGGCTCTAGCCCAGGCATGAGCCCGAGTGGATATTTCTCCCTGCACCACTGTACCACCTAGGTCATGCAGCAGCATCTCCAAGGTACTGTCCTGCACTGTCTCAGTTCTCAAGGAATTTCAAGTAACAGAGTATAGATAAGTCTTTGATTGTGTTATTGACAAAACTATTAACTGGACTGTCCTTCCAATTCAAAGGAAGCTAGAGGGAGACATTCCTGGAGAGATCAGGTTCCATGTCAGAAGCTTGCTACTGCTGTAGACGGCAAACTACCCCTCAAGGTTCCTGGACTGGTCTCACTTTTCAGTTTGCAAAATGGGACAGATGTTTATCAGGTGGAAACGAATTAACATCTCAATAATGGTTAATTTTATGGTTTTCTGGGGGCATCATTTTTTGATAAGCATTTTTTGTGGCAAGGGCCACACCTTTGAAGGCATTATCAGTAAGATTCATGGTTCCATTTTTAACACTGGGTTGCTTCCATTACTAAAGTTCCTACATTTTGATGCCAACAGGATTTCCTTTAATCACTTGACTTGAACAACTGCCTTTTGTATGTAGTTACAGGGTGTCCCTCCATATAGAATTTCCAATAAGGGCCTTAGAAATACTCATTACCACCAAGACACCAAGTCCAAACAATCTCCACACAGACTGTGTTATACTCGAATTTGGGACCCCCAAAAGACCATCAGAGACCCAAGTTCAATGTAAGCAACAAAGAGGTGTTTATTGCGAGCTAGCTCCGTCCTCCACACGCACACACACACACAGCAACTGGTGACGCTGAGAGGCCCCGAGGCCAGGGTTTGCAGCAGTTTCATACATTCTTTGGAGAAGGCAGGAACCTCACATACATCATAGCATCTCTTAGCAAATCATCACACACCGCGGGAAAATCAAATAACAACTCTAAAACACGATTAGCACATTCACTGGCGGGAACAAGTTGGGTAGGGGTGATTGGTTACTACAAGACGGGGATTCATTTGAACTGATTAGTTTAAGCCAAGAGGGGTGTTCGTGTTGGTTTCCCAACACGTTATCAACCACCATAAACTACTGGGAGGGTCACCCCATGTATTTCCCTGTCTCATGCTGATTGGTGGCTACTAGGGGGTTGCTATGGATCCCCACCTAGCCTGACTGAGTCAGGGACACCTGGTGCAGCAGATCTCTCCTGTTATTTGTAGATAAACAACTTAGCAGGGTGGGAATGTGCCTAGGAGTGATCTGTGGGTCTTTCCAAGGACAAAGGTCATGTCCCTTCCTTAGGCAGGCCTTGCTCTGAGGTAGAGGCTGGTTTTTCAACTGTAGATTTTAGAGCCTCCAGAACATTTTAGGAACCAGACCAAAGCAATTATACAAAATCTGTCTCTTCTGAATTTTGTTCCATGCACATGTTTTAGCTAGGGCTGCCATTACAAAGTGCCACAGACTGAGGGGCTTAAACAACATAAATTAATTTTCTTACAATTCTGGAGGTTAGAGGTTCATGATCAAGGTGCCAGAGGCTTGTTTTCTTCTAAGACTTCTCTTGTTTATAGATTTTTGGTTTATAGATTTTCGTCATGTCTCTTCCTTCTGTGTCTTAATCTTTTTTAAGAACACTACACATTCTGGATTAGGGACCATCCTAATGACCTCATTTTGATTTCATTACCTCTTTTCAAAGTCTCTTTCTCCAAATACTCACAGTCTGAGGTACTGGGCATTAGGATTTTAACACAAGAATTTTGGGGACACACAATCCATTCCATAACAGGAGAGTTCACCAGATGTGTGAGCACAACCTGACCAATATAGTATTCAGTTATAGAGTGAGGTAACTCCTCAATTCCTGAATAGCTCTTAAGGCTGTCCTAGGACAATACCCGGGGCTGCTCCCTCTCCCTTTACATAGGGCAGCCTCTTCTGGTTGCAGAGGGGTGTTCACCACTAGACAGGAAGTTAGGTGATATAAATAACATTGAACCACATAGTGAAAGTGATTTAATTTCCTTGCAATTCTGAGGAAGTCCTTGGACAGTCTTGGGTTTGTCCATAATGCTTTTAACACTTGCTAATTCATGCCCCCACCCCTTCTTTCCTTTTCTTTTTTCTTTAAAGAATGTTTATTTTTGCTTAAGCAAGTAGTTAACTTGGCTGAGCTCAAATTCCAAACTGTGTTCCATAGAATAGACAACATTTAAAATCCTTGCCCAGATCTTTTAGTCTTATAGCTGCTATTTATCATTGACCTCCCTAGAATCTTTCCCATGTATATGCAGTTCAACAGTTGGTCAAGGCTTTGGGTGAGAGTATATGTAGATTTGGAGGCTTTTATTACTTATTCTTTCCCAGGATTTCTCTTCTTATAATGTAGCTTCTTTGCAAGTCTATTTTTTGATTCCTTGAACCAAAAAGCTGGAAGATTTCTTGTTTGACTTTTAGCTGTCCCTCGCACAAGACCATAGAGAATTCTTGGGCAAAAAGTATACTGGGACAGGGAGAGGGAGCATGGGAGGAATAGATGAACTCTAGATAGGACAGAGGGGTGGGAGGGAAAGGGAGGGGCCATGGGGTAATTAATGATCATTATTATCTAAAGTACATGTATGAAAACACGGATTGTTGTGAATATACTATGTATACAACCAGAGATATGAAAAATCGTGTTTTATATATGTAATAAGAATTGTAATTAATTCCGCTGTTATATGTAAATAATAAATAAATAAATGCTAGAAAATCAATTGCTATAATTCAACACATTAACATATTAAGGAAAACATCATTTGAACATCTTTCCTTTTCTTAAACAAACAGAAATCAGGTTGAAAGCTCAAGAGCCTTTGGAAATCAACAACATCTAGCCTCAACTAATTTGTTCTTATTATTGTTCTCTTTATTTTTTTATTCATGAAGTTAACTTGCATTTCCATTTGTGTTAAATGATACTATTTTCCAATTAAAATAGTAAGTAGTATGATTTTATTTAATATGAAAGATTTATGTTAAAATGATTCAATTCAAAGGAAAATATTAATGATAGCACAGGTGGGAAGCAGGTATGGCAACATTATGAAGGTGCTTTACAAAGGATGTGAAGTCTAAGAAATGCTTTTCTACTATGCAGGATAAGCAGAAATACTGGTCTTGAATTGTGCAGTAAGGGGGACTCTTTAGAGCAATGTCACTTCTATTTCCTCCCTGAGCTACCACTCTCAGTACTGTGGTCAAGGCTTGTTTCCCAGAGCCATGATCTACTTCCCCAGGTGATGTGCCTTTTCCACGGGAGCCTATGAGGAGGCAAAGCGGGGAGGAACTGCCTTCCACTTTAATTCTGAAAACTCCCACAAGGAGCATCTCAGCAAAGATCTACCCCCAGGGCAGGACTTTACTTTCTGCATCCTTCTTCTTTGACTTCAGTACTAACCCTAACATTAGTAAGGCCCTCATCTTAATAAAGGAGCAGTTAATAAACAGTTTAGAGTCAACACATACAGACAAAACAACATTTTTGCCTAGATTGAAAAACCCAGGAAATCCCCATACCTGACTCATAATTCTTCCCCAAGCTGATTTCTTTGTCACACTTTCATTTTACAATTTGGAGTTTCATTCCTTTCTCCTCTGCTGGATTTCTCATTGATTGCCAATTTCAGGGCTTGGATATCTCAAATAGGGGGCTAGGATTCTGTTTGTGTTGGATATTCTGGAGTTATAAAATATTTTACCTCAAAGAGTAAAATATCGCTCAAGATTGGTCAAACAATCTATTTGTGCAACTGTGTCATGGTCTTAGAAAAACTATTAACATAAGGGGGAAATGCTAATGGTAATTTCAACGAAAAGAGCAGGTTGCAAAACAGGGTTTCTGGTTAAAAAAATATTTTTTTAATTATTTATTTATTTACTTATTTATTTTTGGTACTGGGGATTGAACCCAGGGGCACTTCACCACTGAGCTACATCTCCAGCCCTTTTATTTTTTATTTTAAGAGAGTGTCTCGCCAAGTTGCTTAGAGCCTAAATTGCTGAGATTGGCTTTGGAATTGTGATCCTCGTGCCTCAGCCTCCCAAGCCATTGGGATTAAACAGGTGTGTGCCACCATGCCCAGCTAAACACTAATATTTAAAAACATTATACAAATATATAATTGATTCATACATAATTGGAAGACAATGCTATCATATTATCAATAGTCCTTTAGCTGGAGGATAAAGGTTTTTAAATTGTATTCTTTATAATTTTCTACCTGTTCTTAATTTTTTTTTACATGGGATTTATATTTTAAAATTTGAAAAAAATGTAAAATAGGTCAAGGAAAAAAATATTCAAATATTTTGAGGTTGAAGTCCTTACCACCCCACATGGAGCCAACTGTAAGCCATGGCTTTTGAGGAACGTCTTTTGCTCTCCTGTAAGGAAAAGACAGCCTGTTAGCACTGGGCTGTTCCCCACAAAATGAAACCATCTGAGGTGTGGTTCAGGGTCAACAAAGCATAACAGGTCTGGTTGATTTCCTTAGCACCAGGTTAACTAATTTTTTTTTTCTTGAAGTGATTTAAAAAACAATACCTTTTATCACAGAACATGTGAAAAGAGACTGAAACCAGGATGAAATATCAATCTCCAGATACATTATTTTTTCCTTTCCAGTCATTTATTTTGGTCTTTTACATTACAAAGCATTTTCTATAGCAATAGTTCTCAATCTTTTTAACCCTGTCATTCCTGAAGGATCCAACAAGGTTTCTATGACTACTTTTCAATGGGAGAAGGAACTCGTAGTTACAAATCTAAATGAGTAGGGGAATTTCACTTGAATAAAAATACAGATGTTTCTGATATCCCCTACTTTGATAATTACTGTTCTGCAATATTTTGTTGCTTTTTATTGCATATTTAGATCAAAATCACAAGCTTCTACTGATTTAAAAAAAACTTTACTATATTCTGCAAAACATTGTTAATGAGGCTCAGCCTCCAACCCCCCTCCCCACCTCCCTCATTGTATCCTAACTTTCTTCCTGTCTCCACAACCTATGTACCTTAGGGTATGGTGACTTCATCTCCAGCTTCAGAGCTGGGTCTGATTAAGTTAAGGGTAATCTCAACCCCCTGCCCTAATGACTAGTTTAGAAATTAGGGTTAGGTGAGTCTGCTCTGGCATTCCCCTGGCCATAAGATTAGGTCAGAAATGAGCATGAGGGCCAGTGTGAAATTCCCTCACTCTCCCCAGTGAGAAAGCCAACCCCACAATGAAACAACTCAAAGAGGAGGGCACAAATGAGGGACCTGCAGGGACTGCACCAAGCCTACAGCCTTCCTACTTCTTAAGTATCAAGGGCAAACATTTCCTTATTCTGTAAGTCAGGTGGGGTAAAAATTTTTCCTTTCTTTCAGTCACCAGCATACTAATACTGATAATAGATAATATTGAAATATTCTTCAAAATACAGATTTATCATATCACACCATGATTTTTGTGTGAACTCTTTTTCTTCTTAGGTAGGAATGAATAGGGAAAGAGAAGTTGTCTTAGTCTGTATAACTATCGATTTAAGTTAATTGCTTTAAATAGCATCTTAAATATTAATTCTAAAAGTTTCCATTAAATACAGCATACTTATATGGTTAGGAGATAAAGGCTTTCAGCAGTCACAAAATGCCAAAGATCTTAAAGAAAATCTCAACAATAGGATTTGTGCTTAAACTACATTTTACCTGTAATGTCCTTGGGATCTAATCTTAAAATATCAATGCTGATAAGAAGTAATTAAAATACATTTCTTTGTGAATAATTTATGTATCACATCATCAAATTGAAGAAATGCATTGAAGAAATATTTCAATAATTCTAACAACCAGAGAATAATACTTGTGCTTTTAAGTGGAACCTTTTGAATCATTCATTCCTTAAAATTTATTGAAATACTTAAAAATGACAACATTAATTTATAAAAATAGAAGCATAGAAGTAAAACTATGAAGATAAAGATGAGTTCCTTATTTATTTATTTTTATAGTATTAGGGAAAGAACCCAGGGCCTCATGCTTGCTAGACAAGTGTTTTAACACTGAGCCACCTTAGCCCCAGAGTTCCTTTTTAAAAAGATTTGAAATTGCTGGGCAAATTGACGCACAACTATAATTTCAGAAGCTTGGGAGGCTGAAGCAGGAGGAATCTGAGTTCAAAGTTACCCTAAGCAACTTATGGGACCCTGTCTCAAAATAAAAAATAAAGTGGGCTGGGGATATGGCTCAGAGGTTAAATGCCCCTGGGTTCAATCCCTGGTACCGAAAACAAAAACAAAACAAACACACAAAAAAAGGTGTAGAAAAACAGATGCAAGGTAATCACAAGATTTTCTGAGAAAAATGTAACTGCATTGAAAGTGTGTGTTTTTATTTAAATTACTTAGGTTCCAAGATAATTTTGAACATCTGTGTTACACTTTGATAGCAAATCTTCTGCCCTTCAAATATGCTTATTTTGGAGTTTCTACTTTCTCTCCTTTAAACTCAGCAGTATTTATTTTGCAGACTTTAGATCCATAGGCATTTTCGCAGCCATCTTCCATTATTTACTTATATTTAATTTCCTAGATTCATACATTCTTACATATTATAATAGCATGTGGCTACAGAGAGAATAAAGTATTCAAGCTAGCTGAATATTGATCATCTAGATTTAAATTGGTTTCAATTTCATTGATGCAAGAGAGTAGGAAAAAGAAATAGCTACACCAAAAGAGAAAGCTCTTAAATTAAGGGAAAATGCACTAAGTCAACTCTTTTCTTTTTGTATGTAGTTTCATGTTGGAGATTTTAGAATGAAAAGTAGTATCTGATAAGGGCTAAACAAATAATATGAGCCAATTTGTGGTTTCTACATTCAGAAATCTAAAATATTTCAATCCAATGAGACTTTTGTTTTGGTAGGAAAATTTTGCAAACAAGTTATCTCAATGAGTGAAATTTTTTTTTAAGAGAGAGAGAGAGAGAGAGAGAGAGAATTTTTTTAATATTTATTTCTTTTTTAGTTCTCAGCAGACACAACATCTTTGTTTGTATGTGGTGCTGAGGATCGAAACCGGGCCGCACGCATGCCAGGCGAGCGCGCTACTGCTTGAGCCACATCCCCAGCCCCTCAATGAATGAAATTTTAATGGAAGTAAATATATCTGACTATGTTATTGTCTTCGAAAATAGCTATGGTTGATTTATCTAAGGGATTGATGGGGAGAGGAAAACTATTTGAATAATTTTGTCTCTCTATCGAGTATCAGATTAAAGTATGCTTGATTTAGATGCATTTGAAGTTAATGAATACAATAAATTGCTATGAAGTTCCACCTTTTCATATCAAAATGCAAACATTAGGGACCCAGACTCATGAGAACCAGGTTGGGAAGGGAGAAAGCTAATTGATCATGGCAGAAACACTCTGAGGGAAAGGATAAGAAGAGAAACCTGACTACCTGGCTAAGTGTGTAAAATGAGTGCTCCCTGAGAGCTACTCTTAGAAGTGTGTTCAGCTGATGATTTGGATGGGACGATAACTGGGTCCATTGAGAGATGCATTTGTTATACCATTTAATACCCTTTAAATGGAAGCAAATTCAAGCCCTTAAAAGTCTGCTCAGCTTTCCTGAAACTTGGAAGCTTACTTTAACTAAAAAAAAAAAATTACCAGTGAACACTACTGAAAATAGATATCCAATAAATTTATTCCATTCCCTCCAGTAAGTTCAGAGGTCAACTTTTTTTTCAGGATAGATAGCTATGTGGATTTTGGTATTTGAAATTTGAAGAAACTCTTGGGAATCTTGCCAGATGGTTCTGTTGGTCCAGTTTAAAAAAAATAGACAGGTTTTAAAAACTTCTAATTTCTACATTCAAAAAATTGAAGCCTAAAAGTTTGACAAAAGTAGAAAGCTACTATCCAAAAATAACAAAATTATATTGTAACATTTTGAAGAAGTGACTGTTCCTAAAAATGATTTACTTATTTTGATAAATTTGTAATAGAAGATATTACTCAAACATATCATGTCAAGTTAGGTTTCTTGTCCTTTTAAGGGTTAAAATCTATTATTGTTTTTCCACTCTTCCAATAAATATATCTAATGCCTATCGTGTCACAACCCAATCATAGATCCTGGGGATAGAGAGTAAAACAAACAAGTGCCCCTCAATGGAACTTGGTTAATAGACTGTATTTCATTGGCCCTTGTGCTAGCAGCATAATGACATGTTAATTTCAATAAAGGTTTGAGATGCACTGTATCTAAACAATGCTAAAATTTTCCAACAGGAAAATAACAAATAATAAAATATATTTTTAACTTGGCTTTGCTGATTAGACATAATTTTGGTGTGTTGATATTCCTTGATAGCAATAACAATTTGTTCATAAACACTGTCTGGATGGCAGAAACTTATAGTATCCTATGTCTTTATACAATGTTCATTTACATAAATAAGAATTATTAGAATTAACTGATGAATACTTACCTTTAAGAGATCTATTTATAAAATATTTCTCATTGTATCCATGGGTATTGGTTTAAAATCTGCGGAAGTCAAAATCTTTAATTTCCCTTTTTTGCTTGCTTTCTTTTCTTCCAGTCCCCAGCTTGCTCCCTAATGGAGTGATCCTCTTTGATTGTCAGGCTTCTTGTGGGACAGCCAAGGAAGAACACTAAAGTAACACAGAAATTTAATATTATATCTCTCTCTGTTTCCTATTTTCCTTCAATTTTTCCTTGTTCCCTCTTAACATTTGTAGAATAGACATACAGTACTTTACAAAGTTCACCTCCTCACCCTCATTCCTGACATCCCTACAACATCATCTGTTAATGGCCATCTTAACCTTCAAGCCTTTTTCCAAAGCACCACTGTCAACTTTCTTCTCTTCTATTCAATAAATAATTTCTTCTGATATTATTTTAAAAGTTTCTGAAATTAAACTGATTACAGTGTTTTCATCAATGTATCAGAGAATGGCTGGTGATTTTCTCACAAGCAGTTGGAATGATCCTATCTCACAGCAACATTTTTTTGATCTGCATCTAATTATTACTCTACACATATAAGCATTATATCAGTATTACTATCACTAGTGAAGCAATATTTCTAACATTGTAAATTTAGCTTTTTTATTTATCAGATAAGAATTTACAAAGTCTTTACTACAAATTTATTCAAGACACTTAAAGATATATGATAATAAATAAAACATTTTTAACGTCATAGAATTTACATTTACCAATTTTTGGAATAGTATATGTTTCTGGTTAATGTTATGATAAGCCAGTCAATGTTGATGATGAACATTTTAGCCAAAAACTTAAAAATCACTGGTTTTGCCTTGTGTTCAGTTCTATCTCGAACATTTTCTTTGTAAAAAAAAAAAGAAAGTGACATCTCTAACAATTTATAGAGCAAAAATATTTTGTTACCATCCTCAGCAATTATAAGGGGCCTCTTAGTGATCATTAACACCCCAAGAATACATCTGGAATAACTATAATGTCTATTCAAACATTATAAAACAATGATTGATTTCAACATGTAATTAGGATAATAATTTCAATCTTCTCCAACTCCATGGATTATCATGTGGAAATAAGACATCATTTCCTGTTAGACGTACTGTTATTTCCTTTGACTATTCTAAACAGCTTTAAATATGAATCTGGCTTAAGAATGTAGATGATGAGCTTCTTAAAGGCCCACCAAGTGACCCCTTCCGAAGAGGGCAGGGTTGACACAGACAGGGTTTGGTAGGGTGAAGATTGAAGATGTAATCAAAGAAATTCCCTTAAGGTGTTATATTTCATCTCTAAAAATCATGCAAATGTTTACTGTATCCATATAATGGTTTCATATTTGTTTTAAATAAAAACCAAACTTTTAATAGTTACCATTCATTACCTTTGATTAACATTGTTGCTCCACAATAGTAATGTGCTCTATTTCTACTCTAGTTTCTTGGCCTAGCTATATCTTCTCAATTCCAAGCTCCAGTCAACAGAAAATTTAATCTTGATCATCACTGGGGTTTCCCCTCCACACACATAGTATTGTTCAAAAGTTCTGGCATTCTCAAAAAGAACAAATATGGAGGAGACCTTGCCAGGTTTTGCTTTGCTGGTCACTCATAAGCTTTCCAATATCCAAGCCAACCTGATTTCTTGAAGTCTATTGAGTTTGTTGAGTCTGTGTCAAACTAAGGCATAGGAATCTGTGCCAAGGATGAAAAATTGGGCTCCAAGATCTCACTTTGGTAGATATTCCATGGGTCTGGTAGCTGTTCTGGCCTCTCCCCATGGTTCTGCCACAAAGTAGAATGGAAGTCTCCACACACTCTCATTCTTCCCTTTTCTTCCTAGTTTTAGGCAATGCTTTCTCTTTTCCTAACTGCTCTCTTTTTTCCGCCCTTCAGTAACACTTACTATAACTACCTCAGTGAACTTGGGCTAAGGATACTAACCTGTATGGAGTATTGTTTTTAAAACTGAAATTCTTTTACCAGCATTTAAAAGCTGGTGAGTTCATATGGCAATCTGTACTTCTAGCTTTGTATAAAAATTCAGAAATCCTGGCTTTCACTGCCTGGGAGCTGCAGTAGAGAAGGGTTGCCCCTTAGGAAGATGTGGTCTTCCACTTCTACGCAGATCCTGTACAGATCCTGCCCAGCCCACATCACTTTTTTCCAGCACCTGTCTGACCTGCAGGTGTGTTTGACTTTGGGAGGCTGTACTGTGTATGAGTCTGTGTACATACAGGGGAAAGAAGCATATAAGCACAGTCCAATGCATGGTAGGTATCTCAGTGGTTGGCCATGGATGCTATTTCTCTCTCTCTCTCTCTCTCTCTTTCTCTCTCTCTCTCTCTCTCTCTTCTTTTCTTTTTCTTTTATTTATTTTTTTCATGGGAGGGATTGAACCCAAGGGTGCTTAACCATTGAGCCACGTCCTCAGCCTTTTTTATTTTTTATTTTGAGACAGGGTCATGCTAAGTTGCTGAAGCTGGCCTGGAAGTTGTGATCCTCCTCTCTCAGCCTCCGGAGCTGCTGGGATTGTAGGCGCATACCATTATACTTGGGCAGAATTTGTTGATAAGCAAAAAAATATAGCGGCAATACAAAGTAAATTGTTTCTCCAAAAGGTGAAATAGCTACAGAAAAAGAAAAGCTTAAAAGGAATCTAAATGCTTTGTTTTGTTCTTATAGAAATAGTTCTAATATGATTAGCTATTATGTTGACTGAATGAATTCAGTTTGAATTTGCATGCTTATAGGTTTATAGGGCAATGAATCTCACATCATCTAATAGATAAAAATTACATATATTATTAGTTTTTCTTATGTATTTTGAAACAATAATTGGTACTTTATAAACCCATAATAAAATTTTCCCTCATGAGTTTAAGCTAAAATGTGAAGATTTATGCTAGAACTGAAGTTACTGATGCTTAATATAGCATATGAAAAGAAATTAGATTATGGAATAACAGATATAGATGATGATAGAATTTTAATTCCATTCCTAGATGGGAAATTTAAAATAATTAATTTTGTACAGTCTATAAAAAACACCATGCAAATTAAGTTGATGACTTTTCAGTACCTCTGAAGAGATGATTTTAGAAATAATGTTGTTTGGGAAGGAAACTGTATAAAGGGAGCCATGTCAAAATTTTACTATGTGAAAAAGTTTCTTAATTCATATTTTTTTGTTTTTGTTTTTCAGTGGTGCTGGGAATGAACCCATGGCCTCACACATTCTATGCAAGCGCTGTACTGTCTTATTTTAATGATTCATCAGATTTTTATGATTTATGATTATTCTCTAGTGTGCTGTAATGGTTTGTAATCTAGGTTTTAAATTGGATATCCTAAAGAAAAACAGCAAGATGTATCGATAAGCACTCTTGGTTCTTTTGTAGTTACTATTTAAGGCCTGAGATTATTCATATAAAGAGATAACTCAAAATCATTTAGTACATTTAAGCCCTGAGTTAAGAAGTATGCTATTATTTTATAGCTCCAGGGCGGAAAGAGATAAAGTGATTTGCCTAAGGTCACCCAGCTTGTAAATGGCAAAGCCCCAACCCTGATCTCCTGGGGTACTTTTCCATTAGAAACCTTTGGTCTCATTGCTTGGGCCTCCCTCTGTCTACAGTTTTAATGCAAAGCACTGTTTTGTACCACTCTTTGTACTTTCCTTGTTGTTAATTTATTTCCTAGTCTTATCTAAGTTTTACCAATATGGACATGTTGATTAGCTATCTCAGCAGAGGTTATGTTAAATAACACTGGTATTATGTCAATGAAATTTGGCAAACTCTAAGGATACAGTTTCTTCAATAAAGAACTACAAGGGGAAAAAATAGCTATAGGTTAAAAGAGACAAGAGAGATGTCAAGCAAATGCATTGTGTTTCAGAGCTTGTTTTGAACAAATCAAACCAAAATAATTATTAAACAATTAAAGAAATTTGAATAATATGTCATATTAAAGAATTATGGTTAATTTTTAGGTATAATGATGGAATCTTGGTCAAATACTTAATATTTTAAAATTTTAAAATCTTTAAGAGGTACATATTAAAAGATCCGAATTAATATGATGATGTTAGGGATTTCCTTCAAAATAATGCAATTGATGAAGGTGACTGGTGTTGAGTTGATGATTATTGAAGCTGGGTTCTGGGTACTTGGAGTCTGATTATACTATTCTACCTATTTAAGTACACTTGATATCTTTGGCAAAAGAAAGACATCAGGGGCTGGGCTGAAGCTCAGTGACAGAGCACTTGCCTCGCACATGTGAGACACTGGGTTCGATCTGCAGCACCACATAAAAGTAAACAAATAAAATAAAGGCATGCTGTCCATCTACAACTACAAAACATAAAAAAATACATTGTTCAATGATGAACCCAAAGTAGATCATTATATTGATTTTATATTGAATAGTACCTCATTTTGGGAAAGTCTAAAGGACTCTGAAAGGACCTTAGAAGTAATATAGCCAGTCTCTTTTTGGGGGGCACAAAGATGAGAAAAAAAGAAGCAGGAGAGGAAAATAACAAGCCCCAGAAATATTTGTTCTCAAAACAACAACATCTAGGTTTCTAGAACAAGAAAGCAGTAGTAGAGAACAGACTTGAAGGCACCATCTCTTGCTTCCTTAACTCAGCTACTTCATATATTTTCTCTGTGAAAACAATTATTAGACAATCAGAGAAGTTTGAACAGTACATATTTATTGGTATTAAGGAATAGTGTTAATTTCGGTGTAAGAATGGAATTGTGGTTAAGTAATGTTTTAAGATATTTTAAGTCTTTATATTTTAAAGGTACATACTGAAGCAGAATAATTACAGAATTTAATGTTAAAAATAATCCACAGGGCTGGGGATGTGGCTCAAGCGATAGCGCGCTCGCCTGCCACGCGTGAGGCCCGGGTTCGATCCTCAGCACCACATAAAAACAAAAGATGTTGTGTCTGCCGATAACTAAAAAAATAAATATTAAAAAATTCTCTCTCTCTCTTTTAAAAAAAATAATCCACAGTAGCTATAGACAATTAGATTTCAATTTTTTAGGTTTTAATCCAGCTAACCTTAAAAATGTTTCTAATCTTGCATACCAGGCAAGCAAGCATCTACAACTGAGCCACATCCTCAATCAGCCCATATATGCTTTTTTTGTGGATGAGAACCAGGGATTGAACTCAGGTGCACTCAACCATTGAGCCACATCCCCACCCCTATTTTGTATTTTATTTAGAGAAAAGATCACACTGAGTTGCTTAGTGCCTCACTTTTGCTGAGGCTGGCTTTGAACTCCTGATCCTTCTGTCTCAGCCTCCCAAGCCTCTGGGATTACAGGTGTGTATCACTGAGCCCTTCTTTGTTCCTTCTTTCTTCTTCTTCCTCTTCCTCTTCCTCTCTTCTATTAGAGCTTTATAGTTATACATCGTAGTTGAGTTCATCTGGACAAACTCATACATACATGGAATTCAATGTCAGTCAATGATCCTCACCTCCACCTGCAGTCTCCCATTCTCTTTTCTCTATTCCTCTAGACTTTAGGCTTGTCTATTAATTTATATTCAATTGGTTCTATATGATCTTTCTCTCCTTTATTTTACTCTAGTTTCCACGTATGTGAGAAAAATTTTGACTTTTGAGTTTCTGAGTTTGGCTTTTCTCACTTAGTGTGGTATTCTCCATTTCCATCCATTTATCAGCAGATGCCATAATTTCATTCTTTTTCCATTGTGTACACACACACACCACAATTTCTTAATCCATTCTTCTATTGACAGGCATCTGGGTTGATTCCATAATTTAGCTACTGTCAATTCTGTTGCTATAAATATTGAGTGGCTGTATTACTGTAGTATGCTGATTTTGTATTTTGGTGAAAATACTGAAGAGTGGAGTAGCTGGATCATATGGTGGTTCCATGCCTCCTTTTCTGAGTAATTTCCATATTGCTTTCACATTAACAATGCACAAGTGTACCTTTTCCCCCACAACCTCTCCAGCATTTATTGTTGTTAGTATTCTTGATCATTGCCACTCTAACTGGAGTGAGATGAAATCTTAGTGTGGTTCTGATTTGCATTTTCCTGATTGCTAGAGATGCCAAATTTTTAAAAATGTATTTAATGGCCATCTGTAGTTCCTCTTCTGAGAAGTTTGTCTAGTTCTTTTGCCCATTTGTTGATTGTGTTATGGTTTTTTTGGTATTGAGTTATTTGTTTATTCTGGTTATTAATTACCTATCAGAAGAGTAGCTGGCCAAGATTTTCTCCCATTCTGTAGGCTCTCTCTGTTTTTAAAGGTGTCTTTGCTGTGCAATAGGTTTTTAGTTTGATGGCATCCCACTTACTAATTCTTGGTTTTATTCTTTTGTTCTTTGGGGTCTTCATAAGGCAGCCAGTGCCAATACTTATATGATGGAATGTTGACCCTATGTTTTCTTCTAGCAGTTTTTTTCTAATATTTCTAGTCTAATTCCTTCGTTTTTGATCAATTTGAGTTTTGTGCAAGGTGAGAGACAGGGATCCAGTTTTCCCAGGACCATTTAAGAAGGCTGGAGCAGGCACTATTTCCACGCCTTAATTTTTGGTCTTGATTTTGCTAGTTGCTTTGTGATCAGGGGGTAGAACCTATACCTTTAATTTTCTTGCCCACGTGACAATGTTTTTGTTTTTAAGGAGATTTCTAAAGTACAGGAAATTCTCGGAGAGTTGACGTCAGCGCCAAAGGTTACAGTAGCTACCGTATTACCACTATTTTCAAAGGGCAGAAGCTTGAGGAGGCCCGAGAGGGTTATTTAAAGATTTTAAGAGTTCAGAGTTAAGTCATTTTTCTCTGATTTAGCTTTTTAGGCAGAGTTAACTTCAGTGCCTGAAAAACAGCTAGTTTTAAAATGCTAATTCCCACGGAAATATTTCTGCCATCGTGGCTGCGGCATAAAGCGGAGCAAACGCTTCCTTCACACTCCTTAAAGTGCCCTACGTAATATCAGGAAGCATTCACAGCAGTAGTGCGCCTGCGCAGCTCGTTCTTATCAAATTGCCCGCCTCTCTCCATCCCGCTAGCAGGGGGCGCTGTGAGTCAGTAAGCCAGTCTTTTCCCTAGGGTTCTGCAACGGAACGTTAAAGGGCGGGAGGTGAAGCGGGACGAGGGGCGTTCTATCCTCGACTGCCTTGGTCTCTATCGCCCTTTGTCCTCCAGCTTCCCCAGGCACTGGGCCTGCGGGCCCGGTTGCTAGGCGGAAGAGGGGCGCGGTGGCGTCCGCTGCGGCTGCCCGGGCGTTTGAAAAGCGGCTAAGGAGGCGGCAAAAGGTCCCGGGGCGGCGGGTTCGCCTCTCCCTGCAGACTGGGCCGGGCGGGACTGCAGAGCAGAATTTCCCTCAAGTCAGGGCAGGGTCAGGTCCTGGGCTGGCGACCTGGGGCAGGGGATCCCGGCGCGCTGCCGGCGGCGGCGCGTCCGGGCCGCGGAGCGGGGTCCTGGCGCCCGGGGTACGGGCAAGTAGTGGGGGCCCTTCCCGGGGTCGCCGACTACCCGCAATTCACCCGGACCCTCTTGCTCCTAGCAGACCCCGCCCCCGGCCGCCAACAGCGACCATGGTCTCCAAGTCCGACCAACTGCTCATCGTCGTGTCCATCCTAGAAGGTGAGCGGTCTCCCACTTGCTTTTGCAACTGCTGCTTCCTGAATTCTAAAAGAGTAGTGTGGGACCCAGGATTTGTTAACCTTAAGAACCTTTTCATCTTTGCTTTTGTGGTCCCCAAAGACTTGCTCAAAGTTGTACGTAGCAAAGTCTAGTAGGCAATTGATTTAAAAATCTCTCGAGAGTATGAGAGCTATTAGAGATAAGTGATATTTAGCCAGACTAGTCGTAGCCCCAGAGAATGTAGAAAAAACCGATTTCCATCGGAAGCAGCTTGTCGATGGCTTTTATATATGAGGAGAAAGCGTGCCTGGAAAGCATGTTCTGTTCAGCAGTCTCCAGGTAATGCCATTTGTAAGAACTTTGCCATTGACGTGAATATAGGCTTCCTACCTTTTCATAATTATTGCAGAGACTGTGCCTTTACAAGTCTTGATTGAGAACCTGAGGGATTATCGTTGTTAAGACGGCATATTACATGTTCATTAAATTTTGTTTGTTGAATGAATAACAGTTGTTTATTGGAGACTCATTGAATGCTAGATACCGGGCTGGCAATGCACGAATAAGATAGTTCTGGGTCTAAAAGCTCCAAGTGTATAGTGGAGACTATGTCACATAATTCTTTGAGATGTGGAAATGGGAATGTCCGTCTCTGGGGAAGCTGGGGGAAGGTTTACCTGAGGAGGTGGCATATTTTGATTTAAGACTTATCTGTAAGAGATGTTTAAGATTTTGACAGGTGAGAAAAGTAAGGGTGAGCATTCTTTGTCAAGGAAAGAGCAAAGAGCACTTACATTATGGAAAAGCAAGGTATGTTTTGCCCTCCTTAAATTCATTTAATAAATGCTGCTTAAATTCAGTGTGGTTGGAAAGCAGATTGCAAGTGGAGGACCTAGGAGTTTATAGGTAAATTGGGACAGGTTATGTATACCATGATAACAAAAATATAATTTTTTTTTTGGTGGGGGGAAGTCTGGGGTTGAATACAGGGAGGCTTTATCACTGAGCTACACCCCCACCCTTTTTATTTTGAATTCAAGTTTTCACCAAAACTTAGGGCATTGCTCATTTTGAGGCTGGCCTTGAACTTGCAATCATCCTGTTTTAGACTCCTTGAGAGCTGACAGAGGTGTGCCTGGGTATTTTTATTCTTCACAAGAGGGTATTTTGTAGCAGCCTGATTCTCTTTTAGGGGTCAGAGACCAGGAAAGAGTGTAAATGTAATTTTTGAGTTTGGAACAGTAGAGGTACCAAAAGCTATAAAGTGTTGGGACAATATTAACTGTTAGATTACTGTTTAAAAACATGGGACTGAAATTGCCTTGTCATTTGTTTAACAAAAACTTTTAGACTTAAAACTGTGCCCTGTGCTTTAGGAAACAAATGTAATATAATTCCTTCCCCTTGAGGATGACCTATCTACTTGGGGATATCAAGTTAATGTGCAGGATATAATATGTTTGAACATAATATTATATTAAGAACATGTGATATGGGCCAAAGGAGGACTAGGGGATGATGATTAAAGGATACACAAGTTTTTTTTTTTTTTTTGAGGGACATAAATATTCTAAAATTGACTGTGATAGTATTTGCACATATCTATGAATATCCTAATATACATTGAATTGAATTGAAATGTGTGAACTATAGGATATGTGAATTTTATCTTAGTAAAACTGTTATTAAAATAAAGCATGTGATATGGACTGTAAATATAGGTTTGAAGGTAGAAGTAGTGGATGAAGGTAGTAGTAGTGCCTTGAGTAATAAGTAAGCTCTAGGTAGGTGAGGGTAGAAGAAAGTCATTCCAGGAGACTGGACAACCAGGCCAACATGAGCATGAACACAGTGGGAGGATTGTTGAAGAAGACAGCAAGAAGAACAGGGATAAGGAAGGTGAATATTTATGAATATCATGGTAAGAAATACTTGTATAGCTTGCAGGCATAGACTTTGAAGGATCTTGAAAACCAAGGAATTTAGAATTAATATTCCAAGAAATAGTTTGGCAGCATATAGTTCTAAGCAGGAAATTGCTTAAAGTTCAGTTTTGGAAGATAACTTGGAGTCAGGGATGTCAGGTTGTTACTACAAACACATATAAAACTGTTATGTGATGTTCCTTACAAAATAGTTCCTGTTTTGTGTTTATATTTCTATTCTTCCTAGCCACACTGTAGCTCAAATCTTAAATTATCCTTGATTCCTTTCCCATTCCTAACTTCCAAATGACCACTAATTGTTAATTGATTTTATTTTCTAAATAATAATAGACGGTACATACAAGCTTTTGAATGAATGATTTCCACTGTGGGTACCTAGATTAAGGACTTGTTTCCTTCTTTTCCAGAAACATCTACAGTCTCTTGATTCTTGGCAATTATCTTTCTGATATGCAAATCTGTCTTAAAATTCTTCAGTTTCCTTAAGGATAGTATCTATACTTCTTAGTATAGCAAACATGGCACTATGTGGTAGAACTTTTGCCTACCTTTTCAATTTTATATATTCTCTGCCCTTAATTGAACTGCTTGTAGTTTCTTGGCTACAATTTTAGAAATGTCATTTTTCAAAACAAAATAATTGAATTTCTACCACGAGAAATATTTAAGCCAGATCCCACGGATGAAAGGCAATGTTTCTGAAACAAATACATTGAGGGAGGCAGGCATCTTTTTGTTCCACTGAATATTCTTTGTTCTCAAGCTTATTGGAGATTATTAGTATGATAGTCTGATGGAACATATAAGTTATTTAATGTATATGAAGTTCATTTCATTTGGGAAACATAATGATCTTTTAGAGTAACAGAAAATGAGGTCCAGAGAGATGCCTCTGAGTGCTAATCAGAAGAACCAGGACACATGTGTTAAAGAGGCCTAATAAGGAGTCTCAACAGAGAGCCTTCGGCTGAACTGCACAGGTTTATAATCCAGGTCCTTCTAGGCAACTTAATCCCTCCTAACCAGGCAGCTCAAGCCAGGATGAGTAGCAATAAGGATTTATTTATAGTAGACTATAAACAAGAGGACTACTTGACCCAGTGTAGATTCTTTTTTTAAAATTTTTTTTTAGATGTTGATAAACCTTTATTTTATTCATTTATTTATATGTGGTATTGAGAATTGAACCCAGTGCCTCACATGCTAGGCAAGTGCTCTATCACTGAGCCACAACCCCAGCCCTACTTTGAGATTCTTAAGGATTCTTCCTTGGATTCTTCAGCTTCCTGGTTTGAGTGTTTCAAGTTTGTTTAAACTCTCATTTGAGACCTTCATTTCCTTGAAGGCAGGTATTCTATTTTACTTTTTTTTCAGCCTGCTATTTGATATCTGGCTCTGAATATGCCTTCAGTAAAGGAAGAAATGAGGTAAGGCAGTGCAAATGAAATTGATGTGTAGATAAAATTTTAAAATATTTCCTGTTAATAATGTAGTCTTTGAGAATAGAATGAATACCAGTGCTTATTTTGCTTTAGCTAATTTCGTGATTATTCTTAAATGAGTTGACAGGAAAATTAAGACACAGGAAAATAAAAACAAATTTTAAATTTGTTTTTGCTTATTTCTCAACTCTTCAGATGACTTCTTTATAAAGTACTTATGTAGTAGTGTTATAGTTATATAACAGTACTATATAGTCTTAAATTCCAAATGTTGTTGAGATCATTACTACTCAAAGTGTGAACCAACGCAACATCGAGGTTATTCAGGATCCTGTTAGAAATGCAGGTTCTCAGGCCCAACTAGACCAACTCAACCAGAGTCTGTGATGTGGTTCACTTAATGCTTTGAATATAACCCTTGCTGCTCTCCCAGTGCAACTTATTTTTAAAATGGACATGTTTCTTTCTCTTCTTCTCTCCCTGCTCCTTCCTAAACTCTTCCCATCTCTAATCTCAGGGGAAACAGGATTACCTTTCTTCCCCATCCTAGGCAGAATTATCTGTCTTTGAGTACACACACACACACACACAGACACACACAGACACACACACACACACACACACACACACACACACACACAATAGGAATGAAGTGATCCAGATTTTGGGGATGGAACCAGAAGATCTCAGAAATGGCTATCTCCCAAATCAACAAGTGAATTACAACTTCAGACAGAGAACACATGGAATGTAGCCTTTGAGTCACCTCTTTAAAAAAGTCCTCTGTTCCTACTGATGGACAGAATCACAGCCTTTGGGACAGGAGTCCCTGTGTTTCTCCTTTGCTAGTGAAGTAATAAACGTTCAGTTCCCTGTTTCTCAAAACTGTCCTCATTATTGAATTGGAATTGGGGACAAGGACAGAGTTTTGGCAACAAGTGTACATTTTAACATAATCCCCAGGTGATTTATATGCACATTAATGTTTGAGAAACACTAATTTGTAAGTTATAGCTTTCAATTTGATTCACGTTTCTTATGAGTTATGAAAGAGTTTATGTATTATTGAGATAGTTTTTGCAAATGTATAACTCAGCCACCCTTAACATATGTCAATTTTAAAAACACATGCTAAATGATCTTATTTGATTTTTGTACACTTCCAATTAATCTGTGTAGTTTTTTCTCTTCAGGTCGCCATTTCCCCAAACGTCCAAAGCATATGCTTGTAGTAGAAGCAAAGTTTGATGGAGAACAGCTGGCTACTGATCCTGTGGACCATACTGACCAGCCAGAGTTTGCCACTGAGTTAGCATGGGAAATTGATAGGAAAGTACTTCATCAACACAGGTAACTGTTATTTTCAATTTAAGTTAGCATCTTTGTCTGTCTCTTTCAATTTCTTATGAAATATGTATCTTATTAGGTTATAATAATAATCATGTCTATTGTTTTGTAATGTACCAGGAAAGGTTCATCATACTTTGCAATAATAACTCATTTACATATTAGAAGAACTATATGAAGTTGACATTATTGTTTCTTCAGTGTTATAGATGAAGAAACTGAGGCCTGAGAGGTTAAATAATTTGCCCAGAGTTTGTCAGTTGGATAATGGTAGATCCCAGCCAAGCAATCTCCAGAGCCTAGGCTTTTAACCTCTACATTAAACTTAGCTTTTTCCCTTCTAATGTGTGAGGAATTAGATATTCTGGAAGTACCTTAATAATGCCTTCCAAATATTAGTTGGAGTTCATTATAGCTTATTAGTTTATTATGTATTTACCTGATCCAATAAAAATTGTGAAAGAAATGATATAAGGGGTTCTTTTTAATTAATTTTATATTTGATTGTAGACACTTTGTTACGTGTATAAAATGAACTTAAGATTATAGCATCTTATTCTTTCATGAACTCTGACCAGAAACAGTCAAGAACAGCAATACTTCATTAAAGAACTGAAAATATATTTCCTTCTGGGAAGCACAATCACTTCAATACTTGTTCTTTCTCAGTACTAAATCTTGTCAAAATAGAAAGTTAACAGTAAAAGGAAAGCAAGGAGAAATTTATTTACTTTTGTAAATAAATTTACAAAAATTTATTTACTCATCTATTTACTAGATCAGTCCATGGATTTATTTAAAGGGATATTAAGGGTTTGGGGTTGTGCCTCAGTGGTAGAGTGCTTGCCTAGCATGTGTGAGATACTGGGTTCAATTCACAGCACTGCATATAAATAAATGAATAAAATAAAGGTCCATCAACATCTAAAAAAATATTTTAAAAAGAGATATTAAGTTCTTAGAGAATATCAAAATGTTGTATATCCTTTCACAGCATCTAGGATATCTGCTTAGTCAAGAGTTCTGTGAGATGTCAGGATCCACATTTGTAATTGTGCTAGCACCAAGTATTACCAGTTTGATTGTTGTAGGTTGAGAAAGTACCAGAGATGTTTGTTTATTTATTTATTGGGATTGAACCCAGGGGCCCTTTTTTAAGAGTAAGCACTTGAACCTCATCCCCCCAGCCCTTTTTATTTTTTATTTTAAGACAGAGTCTCACTAAGTTGCTAAGGGCCTCATTAAATTGCTGAGGCTGATCTCGAACTTGCAATCTTCCTACCTCAGCCACTTGAGTCCCTGGGATTACAGGCATGCACCACCAACCCCTGCTGACTGGAGATAAATTGAATTTATAAGTGCAGTTATTAAATAGTATTTCTACCAGATAAAAATGATGATAAAATCTATTCACTTTAATGTATGAGCAAGTCTAGGGGTTCCAGACTGAAAAAGAGCTCATGCTATAGCAATCAATATAATGGCTACAGACTATTGTCATATGTTGTGTTAACTTTTTAATTGATTTAAAATTTAGTAGTTTGATTTTATAGTGTTTACTATTTTTAGCAATAAAAAAGCTGTAAGCATGTATGTATATTATTTTGTATTTGACAATGGGGTATGAGAAAGAAAATTTAAAATTAGTTCTGAAGATTCATGATAATTTTTGACTTTCAGAAGGTATCATACATTACAGAAGCTTAAGAAACATTGACCTAGAATGATAATCTCTTGGATAAGTGACTAAAATTTTGATGTTGTATATATTAGTTGGTTTATATAAGTATAATTAATAGTTTATATTAATTATATAAGTATAATTAATAGTTCTTTTCGGTTGAAAACTTTAAAAAAAATAAAGAATAGAGCAGGGCATAGTGGTGCAGACCTGTAATCCCAGTGACTCAGGAGACTGAATCAGGAGGATCAAAAGTTCAAGGCTAGCCTGGGTAACTTAGTGAGGTCCCTCCTAAAAATAAAAGGACTGGGGATGTAACTCCATGATAGAGCATTCCTGGGTTCAATCCACAGTACCGTCATCATTCACATACACACAAAAGCGTGTGTGTGTGTGTGTGTGTGTGTGTATATATGTGTATGTGTGTGTATACAAATATACACAGAGAGACACAGATATACATGATAAATATGTATATGTTTAAATACATATACACCCACACAGAGATATACATAAAAAGTGTGTGTGTGTGTGTGTGTGTGTGTGTGTGTGTATATATATATATATATATATATATATATATATATATATATAAAAAAATAAATAGATAGATATACCTGGCCTAATAAATTATAATTATCTGGATAATAATAGATAATCTTTTCAAGGCTAATAGGAAGTCAGTTCAATATTAAGAAAAAAAACCCAATGTATTATCACATAAATTTTTTTTTGGTTTTTAAAATAATTTTTATTTTTTAAAAGTAAATTGTACATTACAGGAAAAAAAAAATCACATAAATTGTTATGTTACAGGCTACAGCGTACGCCTATCAAACTCCAGTGTTTTGCCCTGGATCCTTTATCTTCAGCCAAGGAAACTATAGGTTATATTGTTCTGGACTTAAGAACTGCTCAAGAAACAAAACAGGTATTGCCCTTTTGATGGTATATGTTAGATAGTTGATTACTTTGAAAAGATACGGATTAATGAAAAGAACATAGTGTACTAGACCATACAAGGCCATGAATTATGTCCTTGAGCTAGTAGTGTTACAGTTCTTGTGTTTTAGCTTATAAATTTGACTTAGAAAATTTCAACCTTTTAATCATCTCTTTGAACTAAATTTCTCAAACTTGTCTCTAAGCTCAAAACTATATGCAAGTAGCTCTTACTTCAACCTTAACATTTTCACCTCCTGAGCTTTCATTTCAAAGGTGGTCCTGTTCCAGGGTTCCTTGCTTCGGTGAATCATCACCACATTCCTTCAAGATGTACAACTTAGAAATATATATATGTCTTCCTTGACACTTTCCAGTTGTTTTTTTTTTTTTCCCTCTTGATCTACTATTTTGCATTTTTACTACTGCTACCCCAATTTAAGCCACCATAATTTCTCATTTTGGCTTTCATAATAACTTCCTAATTGGTTTCCCTGCTTCTTGTTCCTTGCAAATTCTTACCAGGGGTAGTGGTATTGGTTATGTAACATTAAGTATATTTACTTAAGTTATTTTCAGTTTAAATTATCATCTTTATTAGTCTCTTTCAGGCTGCTATAAATATTTCTTATGTCCCTCATTATCTACAAGTAATAGAATTTTTTTTTTTAACGTGCCAGGAAATTTTCATAGTATTTTAAATGGTAACATCAGAACAATCCTATGACATTATTTTCCCCATATTATAAATGAGGAAACTGAGTACCGAGAGGTAAAGTAACTTGTCCTAAGTCAGTGTAAGTTAACTTTATTGAAATAAACAACCAGTACCTCTTCTCCCTAAGACAATACTTTTTAGAAAGTTAGTGCTTTTTATTATTGAACATGTTTCTTAGGTCTTTTTATGTGTTCTCCAATATTTTTGTATGTGATTGACTTCAGAAAATTTCAGGTTTTTATTTTTTGGATGTTTTTGTTTAGTCACAGTTTAAGAAAAATAAACATTTAAAATTTTTTTTCTTTCATTCTTAAGATCACATTCTGTGAAAACAAATTTTTGTTTTTAACATTTTTGCCGCTGATAGCCATGATATTTGCAAATGAAGCAGTGGGCCCAGCTCAAATTTGGAGTCATTCATAAAGAACTGAAATTTTAAAATGCTTTTTAAGTGAAAATAAACTCTCTTAGGAAGAAGGTGGCTAAGAAAAGAGATCATGCCTCTTAAGTGCTCTTGATTTTCCTCATCCCTTTATGTTGTTTTTAGAACAGTTTGTCCACATATTTATCATCAGAGTTAAGGGGAAATGGCTGAAAATTGTTTTCGTTTTATAGAAACCAAATTCTTGCTTAATCTCTTCTGTTAGCAGAAATATTTGAATTTGGCTAGTAAAATATTTGAAGATCAAAATGAATTGATGCTCTACAAGTAAAACTAAACATAGAAAAATTCAGATTTGTTGTTCTGAGTTGTATATTAGAAAAATGTAAATTCTAGAAGTGATTAAAAAATAGTTGTAAGGTTATATTTAGAATTAGAAAATATCTGTAAATATAGCAACAAACTATGTTATGCATTTTTATCTTTAAGAAACTAGGTTGTAGGTTTTTAAAACAATTTATGGCCTAGTTAATCCTGTTTTTCTTATCAAACATAATTTGGATATAAAATAGCCAATTTTGGATTGATCAGTATAAGCACCAGTTTACTGTGCCTTTTTATAACAATGTTCAGAGTAAGAATGTTGTTTCCTAGTGCTGAACTGGTACCCCTGCTGACTACTGCAATAATTGGTAAGCATTGTTCTGAGCTATGACATTTTTCAGGCTAGTTTTGGTACTAGAATTTCTGATCTTGCTTTATGGGAGATTTTTAGGTAATTTAAGATTCTTTTATTCTGTGAGAAGCCTTTTTTGTTTGTTTTAATATCAGTCAAGCACATGGTTAATAATGAGAACACTAGGATTAGGCCTTTACTTTAGTATTTTGTAAATGTCTTTTTTATTAACAGTAAGGATTTTTTTCCTTATTTGATATAAGCAGATCAAAGTAGCAATGTGGCAGGAAGAAAAGATACAATAAGAAGTATGAAACAGGAGGAGTTATGGAACAGAAAATTAAGTCTTTTGTTATATAAAGGACTAAGTGAGATTGAGATACAAGGCTAAAGATAGAAATAAATAATATTATGTTTCTTCCTTTAATACTTTATCTGTTGAAGCATAAGAATTCAAGCAAAGAAGATAATCAAAACTTTTAAGTAGTTTTTTTCAAAGGGAAATTCAGTTGCTAACTTCCTAAGTAGGAATAATTTTCTTTTGAAGACAATGTGAAACAAATTTTTTTCTGAAGAGGAGAAAAGTGCTAAAAAAACCCTATGAAATTTACCTTTTCTTTTATTATTAATAATATTATTATTATTTTCTTTTTTCAAATTTATTTACTTATTTATTTATTCTAATTAGTTATACATGACAGCAGAATGTTCTTTGGTTCATTGAACACAAATGGATTTTTTTGTTTTGAGTAGGATGTTGCTGTGTTGCCCAGGTTGGCCTTAAATGCCCCATCCTCCTGTCTCCTCTTCCCAACTAGTTAGGATTACAGGCTTGTGCTACTGTACCCAGCTCTTACTTAACCCTTAAGGAACATTTCTAATAAGTATTTTCCTCTGTTAGCTATTAAAGATGTTTTCTGCTTTGTTGGTTATTCATTAGGCACCAAAATGGTACCAGTTACTGAGTAATAAATACACCAAGTTCAAGTCTGAGATACAGATAAGCATCGCTTTGGAGACTGATACAAAGGCACCAGTGGATAGTTTTAAAGCAAAGGGAGCCCCACCTCGAGATGGAAAAGGTTTGTGCATAATCTTACAAGGCATTCTGTGAGAAGTTAAACTATGGACTAGAACTTTTGGTGGGAGCGATCACAGGGGGATGGGGGCAAGTGGGGCCATCATAGGGTGGTATAAGCTGATTTTATTCTAGTGCATCAAATATTGTTATATGCTGAGGTCTAGCCCCGGGTGGGGGGGAGTGGGTTTCAGGGGTCCTGAAGGAGGAGTGGCGTTGGCGAAAGAAGAGTCTGGACGACAGGTTGCAAGTTAAGAGCAGTCTTCATGGGGCTGGGGATGTGGCTCAAGCGGTAGTGCACTTGCCTGGCATGCCTGTGGCCCGGGTTCGATCCTCAGCACCACATACAAACAAAGATGTTGTGTCCGCCAAAAACTGAAAAATAAATATTAAAAAAATTCCCTCTCTCTCTCTCTCTCTCTCTCTCTCTCTCTCTCTCTCTCTCAAGAAAAAAAAAAAAAAAAGAGCAGTCTTTAGAAGAAATATCTGCTGCCCCTGGAAGAACCTTTATTTTTATACCTTTTTACAGGTGTTTTTTTTTTCAGGTAGTTAATGGATAGCTTCAAAGCCTGAAACTTTTTTGATTTACATAATTTTCAAGAGTTACAATCTTTTCTGACATACATTGATTATCTAAGATGTTAAAGTGTGTTGTTTAAAATATTTTTCTGTAACCTTAGCCAATCATGATTATGCTTTTAGGTTTTTTACCTCAATCACTAGTTGCTAGGCAACACAACTAGACTACATGACTCCTGACCTATTATTATTCACTTCTAACTTTAAAGCATACCCATAATTATTTCATTAACCTTTAACTTTAAAGCATACTTATGATTATTGGTAAGCTTTCTTATTTCTAAACTAAAATCACAGGAAAACACACTTAAAGTAGTGAAAGTATTATTTAAAAGCCTACTACTCTGAAGTGCCTCTAAAATATATCTATGTTAATTTTACATTATTCTATTTTTAATTTCCAAGGTAATTTCCTTTTTTCATATGACCTATTCAACTACTTTCTTAAAGAACTTCCTTGATCCTTGGTCAAAGCACACCAATTCTTATGTCTTTGTAATCTTTAACTAAAGGGCAGGCTTTACACCTCAACCCATTTGTCATTTATATTAACTATGTGTTTTCCATTTTCTTTTTTTTTTAATTGGTTGCTCACAACATTACAAAGCTCTTGACATATCATATTTCATACATTAGATTCAAGTGGGTTATGAACTCCCAATTTTTACCCCAAATGTAGATTGCAGAATCACGTCGGTTACACATCCACAATTTGTGTTTTCCATTTTCATCTTAAGTTTCTGTGTAAAGCAAAGGAGGGTCTATTGGTTGCTGGAATGTATTTTTATTAGCCTCTTGTCTTCTAGGGGGGTACCATAAGCTACATACGGTGGTCCTTGTACTGTTGGCACAGCAATTGTTTTTCTGTAGCTAGGCTGTTGTACAGGTTGTGGCTTTAGGATGGGGTTGGGAGGGGGGCTAGTGTAAATTGTTAACCGTGGGATAAATATTTCTTGTTGTTTAAGCTTGAGGAATGACACCATTGTTTGTATCCTGAGAGAGATTGAAATGCACCTCATGGCATGTCTCAGTTGTATCCTTAGTCTCATTCTGGGAATTTTCCTGCAATCTCAGGCAATACGTACTTTTATTATTGATTGACGTGTGCCCTGTTATCCATATCATGAGTATCATAAACAAAACACTTAACATTCCTAATGGTTCCAGTTTCCAGATGGTGTGGCCTTGCCGCAGCGTCCCCCACGCTGTGACCCTGTCAGACAGTGGGTGCAGGAACGCCTTCACCATTTACACATGTGGCATTTGTTGCCCTTAGCTCTTGTTTACAATTCTTAGAAACACAAAAAAACTTTTCTTTTCCTTATTTGATATATAGTAAAACAAAGAAGAATGTTATATTTTTAGAAATTCACAATTTAGGAAAATTTTCTTTCTAGGATGAATGCAGGAAAGCCTCCAAAATGCCCATGCTATTCTGTTCACTAATTCAACTGTAGTTTAACAAAACCTTCATATATTTTTCTTTTTAATTTATAATTTTTTTTAAAGAGAAGTTTTAGTTTTATAGCAAAATTAGAGAATAGAGAGAGTTCCATGTATTTCCTGCCCCTTACAGGTCAACATCTGTCAACTTAGTACCAGAGTGTTGTTTTTACAATTGATGTGCCTACATTGGCACATCATTATCACCAAAAATACATAGTTTACATTTGAATTCACTCTTGGTGTTGTACAGTCTATGGGTTTTGATAAATGTGTTAATGTCGTGTATCCACCATAGTATCATGCAGAATAGTTTTACTACGCTGTGCTCTGTGCTCTGTTCACCCCTTCCTCCCACCAAGGCTCTGGCAGTGGTTTGGTTGTATCCCCCAAAATTTATATGTTGGTATCTTTGGGATCTTATTATGTCATGAGGGTCTTGCTATTATGAATGGTATAATTCTGTTCATGGATAACATGTTCATGGGTTTCAGGGGAGTAGGTATTATTAAAGCCAGTTTGGCTGCCATGAGCTCCCTTACCCTGTGATGCCCTGTACCACCCTGGGACTCTGTAGAGTCCTTATTAGTAAGAAGGTCTTTATTCAATAAGGCCACTCACCCTCTGATTTTTCTAGCTACCAGAACAATAAAAAATAAATTTCTTTATAAATTATTTAGTCTCCAAAGTGTTTAATTAAAGCAAGAGGAAATAGACTAAGTTAGTTACTGATCTTTTGTTACTATCTCCAAAATTTTGCCTCTTTCAGAATATCATATAGTTGGAATCACACAGTATGTAGTCTTTTTCAGAGTGGCTCCTTTCATTTAGTAACTTCAATAACTTAAGCTCATATAAGGTTCCTCCATGTCTTTGTAGAGCTTGATAACTCATTTTTTTTAATTTTTAGGGCTGAATAACATTCCATTGTCTATATAAACTACAGTTTGTATATCCTTTTGACTACTAAAGGAAATTCTGGTTGCTTCTAACTTGAAGTTTTGAATAAAGCTGCTATAAATATTTGTTTGCAGTTTTTTTTTTTTAAAGAGAGAGTGAGAGAGGAGAGAGAGAGAGAGAGAATTTTTAATATTTATTTTTTAGTTCTCGGCGGACACAACATCTTTGTTTTTATGTGGTGCTGAGGATCGAACCCGGGCCGCACGCATGCCAGACGAGCGCGCTACCGCCTGAGCCACATTCCCAGCCCTGTTTGCAGGTTTTTTTTTTTTTTTTTTTTTTTTTTTGTGAATATGTTTTCAGTTCATTTGGGTATTTACCAGAGAGTTTGATTGCTGAATTATGTGGTAAGATTAGGTTTAAGAAATCCCTAAACTGTCTTCCAAAGTAGCTGTATCATCTTGCATTTCCAGCAGCAATGAATGATAGTTCCTGTTGCTCCATAATCTAGCCAACATTCACTGTTGTTAGTGTATTCAATTTTGGCCATTATAATAGGTGTACAGTGCTATCTCATTGTTGTTTTAATTTGCATTTCTTAATGATATATAATGGTGAGCATATTTATATATGCTTAACCTGCCATCTGTATATCTTCTTTCATTAGGTGTGTTTTCAGGTCTTTGGTCCAATTAAAAAAAAAATTTTTTTTTTTTTAGATGGACACAATACCTTATTTCATTATTTATTTTTATGTGGTGCTGAGGATTGAACCCAGTGCCTCATACGTGCAAGGCAGGCGCTCTGTCACTGAACCACAATCCCAGCCCCTTTGGTCCAATTTTTAATCCACTTGTTTATGTTATTATTGAGTTTTATAGGTTCTTTGTATATTTTGGCTGTCTTATCAAATGTGTCTTTGGCATATATATTTTCTCAGTCTGTGGCTTGTCTTTTTAATCTCCTGACATTGTCTTTCACAGAGCCTAACTTTTTAATTTTAATGAAGTGTAGCTGATCAGTTATATCACTCATAGATTGTGCCATTGTTGGTATATCTGAAAAATTATTGCCATATCCAAGGCCATGTAGGTTTCTCTTATGTTATCTTCCAGGAGTTGTATGGTTTTTGCATTTTACGTTTAGGTCTTTGATTTTAAGTTAATTTTTGTGAAGGGTGTAGATCTGTCTATGTTTCATTTTTTTGTATCTGGATATCCAATTGTTCAGCCATTGTATTGTCTTTGCTCCTTTGTCAAAAATCAGTTGATTGTGTTTATGTGCATGTTATTTTCTAGACTCTCTATTCTGCTCCATCATTAGATTTGTTAATTCCACAGTCTGTTTTAAAAAAAATATTTTTTAGTTGTCAATGGACCTTCATTTTATTTATTTATATGCAGTGGTGAGAATCGAACCCAGTGCCTCACACATGGTAGGCAAGCACTTTACCACTGAATCACCACCCTAGCCCCAATTCCACAGTCTTGATTACTGTAACTTTATAGTAAGTAAGACTTGAAGTCAGGTAGTTCTGTGTTGCATTGGTTGTTCTATGTCTTTTACCTCTCAATATACAACTTTAGAATTAGTTTGTCAGTATTAAAATAATTTGCTTCTCTTTTTATTAGGTTTACAGTGGATTTATAAATCAAGTTGGGAAGAACGGACTAATAGGAAATATTGAATCTTTCTCTCCATGAATCTCTCCATTTATTTAGTCCCTTGATTTTTTAATCAGAATTTTGTCTTTTTCTTCATACAAATCTTATATACATCTTGTTAGATTTATAGCTAAGTACTTCATTTTTTGGCAGATATTAATGTAAATCGTAACATTTTTATTTTGTTTATTGTGCTGTATAGGGAAGCCGTTGACTTTCATGTTAACTTCCTATCCTGCCATTTCCTATAAACTCTTATTAGCTACAGAATGATTTCTCTTTTTTTGGTCAGATCTTTTTTTAAATTTTCTAGTTTTTTGTTTTTCTTTTTTATTTTTGAGATAGGTTCTCAACAAGTTGCTTAGGGACTGAGGATGATCTTGAACTTGTGATCTGCCTACCTCAGCCTCCCGAACTGCTAGGCTTAAATGTGTGCACCACCCTGCCCAGCTTCATCAAGTCTTTCCATGTGCTAATTTCCTACCTAATGTCATTTAAAGAAAAGGCTATTTTATTTCTTTTTAATCTGTGTACTTTTATTTCCTTTTCTGGTTCTATTATACGAGCAAGGACTTCCAAGTAAGATATTGAAAAGGAGTAATGGGAGGATATTTGTATCATACCTGATCTTAGTGAAACCTAGTATGATATTAGCTGTAGGTTTTTTATTGATATTCTTTATTAAATTGAGGAATTTTCCCTGTGATTCTAGTTTAGAGGGTTTTGTTTGTTTTCACTATCATGAATTGGTGTTAGGTCTTGTCATATGTGCTTTCTGCATATATTGATATGATTGTGTGATTTTTCTTCTTCAGTTTATTGATGTCATGAATTACAATAGTTGATTTAAAAAAATTTTTTTTAGTTGTATATGGACACAATACCTTTATTTGTTTATTTTTATGTGGTGCTGAAGATTGAACCCAGTGCATCACACATACTAGGCAAGCACTCTACCACTGAGCCACAACCCCAGCCCCTACAATAATTGATTTTTGTTAGTAAAAGTAAACCTTGTGTGCCTGAGATAAATCCCACTTGATCATGATACATATTTTTTTAATCCATGTTGGATTCAATATACTAATATTTTGTTGAAGATTTTTGCATGTATGCTTATGAGGAATATTGGTCTGTAGTTTCTCTCTTTTTTTTTTTTTGTAGTATGAGTTAGGAAATAGTTTTTCAGTTTGCATTTTCTGGAAGAGATTGTAGAGAATTGGTATCATTTCTTCCTTAAATTTTTGCTTGAATTCACCAGTATAACTTATATGGACCTGTTTTCTATTTTGGAAGGCTGTAAATTATTGGTTCAGTTTCTCTCATGTTAGTCCTGTTCAATTTGTTTCTTTTTGTGTGAGTTTTAGCATGTTGTTTCTTTCATCTGGATTTTCACATTTGTGTACATGGACTTGTTCATAGCATTCTATATTTTCCTTTTAACATCCATAGGATTTGTAGTGATGTCCTATTTTTCATTTCTGATATTAGTAATATGTATCCTTTCACCTTTTTTCTTCCTTATTTAGCCTGGCCAGAGGCTATTAATTTTGATCTTTTTAGACAATCAGCTTTTGTTTTGGTGATTTTTCTCTTGATTTTCTGTCAATTTCATTGATTTGTTGTGATTTTTTTTTTTTTATTACTTTCTACTATAGTCTTTGGTCTTAATTTGCCATTCTTTTTCTAATTTTCTAAGGTGGAAGCTTAGATGAATGGTTTAAGATCTTCTTTTCTATATGTATCGAATGGATGCAATACATATAATATTCATCCTACAACTCTTAATGAGTTGTGTTTTCATTTTCATTTAGTTCAAGATATTTTTATATTTCTCTTGATTTCTTCTTTGACTTGTGTGTTATTTAGAATTATGTTGTTTAATCCAATTGTTTGGGGATTTTTCAGCTATCTTTTTTGTTATTGATTTCTGGTTTAACTCCGTGTAGTCTAAGAGCAGACATTGTATGACTTGTATTCTTTTGAATTTGTTAAAGTATATATTATGGCCCAGAATATTGTCTGTCTTGGTGAGTATTTCATGTGAGCTTGAGAAGAATGTGTATTTGGTTATGGGTAGATGAAGTCATCTGTAGATTTTCATTACGTCCAGTAGATTTTTTGGTGTTGATAAGTTCACCTATGTTTTTCCTGATTTTGTATTTTTTGGATGTGTCCATTTATGAGAGTGCGGTGTTTAATAAGACTCCAGCTATGTTAGTGGATTCAACTGTTTCTCTTTGCATTTTTGTCAGTTTTTGTCACATATATTTTGATGCTGTAGTATTAGGTGCATACATATTCAAGATTGTTATGTCTTAAAGAAGGAATCCCTTGATTATCATGCAGTGTCCCTGTTTGTCCCTAATAACTTTGCTTGGTTTGAAGTCTGCTTTGTGTGAAATTAATATAAATACTTCATTTTATTTTTATTATTTGGTATATCTTTTTCAGTTACTTTATAGTTAATCTAATTTATCTTTGTATTTAAAGTGGATTTCTTTTTTTTTAAATAATTTTTTTGGGGGCTGGGGATGTGGCTCAAGTGGTAGCGAGCTCGCCTGGCATGCGTGCGGCCCGGGTTCAATCCTCAGCACCATATACAAACAAAGATGTTGTGTCCGCCAAATACTAAAAAATAAATAAATAAATATTAAAATTCTCTCTCTCTCTCCCTCTCTCTCACTCTCTCTTTAAAAAAAAAATAATTTTTTTTAGTTGTCAGTGGATCTTTATTTTATATTGATATGTGGTGTGGAGAATTGAACCCAGTCCCTCACACATGCTAGGCAAGTGCTCTGCCACTAAACCACAACCCCAGCCCTAAAGTGGACAATATATAATTGGGCATTATTTTTTAATCTATTGTGACCATCTATTTTTTTTTAAATTTTATTAGTAATTGATGAACCTTTTATTTATTTATTTATATGTGGTGCTGAGAATTTAACCCAGTATCTCACACATGCTAGGCAAACACTCTACCACTGAGCTACAACCCCAGCCCATGACCATCTATTTTTAATTGGTGCATTTAGACCATTGACATTCAAAGAGATTACTGGTACAGTTGGCTTAAATATTGACCACATTTGTTGTGTGTTTGATTTATTACCCTGGTTTCAGTTTTGTTTTTACTCTTTCTCTTCCTTTTTTGGCTTTAATTTTATACAACTTAATTTTCTCTCCTTTCTTAGTGTATCACTTATACTTCTGTTTTTTTTAATTAATTTTTTATGAACTCTTTTCACTTGTTGCCATTGGATTTATGACTAGTCCAAATCTATTTTCATCTTACACTATGCCACTTTGTGGGTAGTTCAAGTAACTTATAGCCACAAAACAAAACTAATCCTTCTCTCCTACTTTGTGTCTTTGGTGTAATGTTGTCATGTCTTTGTAAGTATATACATAAACATGTAACCATACGTAATTGAATAAATTGTTGCTAGGATTATATTTTATTTTGAATAAACAAAATGAATCAAGAATAAAAAAGTTTTTATTTTATCATCATTTATTTTCTAAAGCTCATCATTTCTTTTTGTTGGTCCAAGATTCTGCTGATCCTTGTCATTTTCCCTGTCTCTTAAGAACAACTTTTTTTTTTTTTTTAGTTATAGGAATTGAAGCTGGAGCATTTAACCCTGAGTCACACCTTCAGCATTTAAACAAAAAAAAAAAAAAAAAATTATTTTGAATTGCTGAGACTGGCTTTGAACTTGCTATCCTCCACTTCAGCCTTCCTACCTGCTGGGATTACAACATGCATGTGCCACTGCACCAGTCTTAAGAACTTCTTGTTAACATTTCTTGCATGGCATGTCTATGGGCAATAAAGTCCTTAAATTTTTGTTTGTCTGAGAAAGTATTTTCTTTTCACTTTAGAAGGCTAATTTTACCATATATAGAATTCAAGGTTGGTGAAATTTTCTTTCATTGCCCTAACTGTTTTGTTCCACTCTCTCCTTGCTTGCATGGTTTCCGAAAAGTTGGATAGAATTCTTATCTCCGCTCCTCTAGGTTTTCTTGTAAGGTTAGCTTCTATCAAGATTCTTTCTGATATTTGAGTAGGACATGCCAAGCTGGAGGGGTTCAGATTCTTTTTTGTTTGTTTTTGTTTTATTTTATATATTTTTTTCTTCCTTCTTGGTGTTCTGTTAGCTTCCTAAATTGAGGACTTAGTGTTTGGCATCAATTTGGGGAAATTCTCAGTTGCTTTAATATTGCTTCTGTTTCTTTCTGTTTATTCTTTTTTTTTTTTTTTTTTTTGGAATTTCTGTCATATGTGTGTTGTGCCTTTTAAAGTTGTCATACAGTTCTTGGATGTGTTTTCTCTCTCTCTCTCTCTCTCTCTCTCTCTCTCTCTCTCTCTTTTTTCCTCAGTATTTATCTCTTTGATTTCCAGTTTGGGAAGTTTCTCTTGTCATATCCTCAAGTTCTGAGATTCTTTGTTGAGTCATGTCTAGTCACTAAAGAACACATCAAAAGCATTCTTCAGTTTTGTTGTATTTTTGATTTCTTGCATTTCTCTTTGTTACACATTTCATCTTTGCCTACTTTATCTGTCTCTGTATTTTGTCTGTCTTTTCCAGTAAAGCCTTAACATATTAATCATATTTTTAAAAAAATTCCTGTTCTGATAATTCTAATATTCCTGTCATATGTAACTTTAGTTCTGATGCTTATTTAGTCTTTTTAAACCTTTTTCTTTTTTCTTTTTTGGCTTTTAGTATGCTTTGCAGTTTTTTACTGAAAGCCAGACATGTTCGTTACAACATACATACATTTCTCCTACATAATCATGATATGTCCGTCAAAATTGGGAAATTAATTTTGAAACATTAACACCATGTAACCTTATTACATTAATGAAACATTGATATATTACTACTGTATAATTCACTTACATTTTACCAGTTGTATCAGTAATGTCATTTTTAGAATGAGGATTTAGTTTAGAATCTGGTATTTCATTTAATTGACATGGCTGTATATTCTGCTTTAATCTGAAATAGATCCTTCATCTTTTAATGAACCTCAAATTTTGAAGATATGGCTAGTTAATTTCTAGAATGTTCCTTGACTTGAATTTATCTGATTTGAGATTTAGGTTACATGTCTTTGGCAAGAATATCATGTTTTTCTCATTGCATCTTATTAGGTAATGCACAATTTTATTGGTCCTGTTACTGATGGTGCTCACTTTGATTACTTGGTTAATATGTGTGTCAGTGTTCTCAACAATAAACATACTTTTTTCCTTTGTAGTTAATAAATCTTTTGTAGGCAAAATTGTGAAGTTATGAAAATACCCCAATCCTCAATAGAACTTTACTTTATTCATTTATTTATAACAGTATGGATTTATAGTTTTCTTTTTTATTTATCATTTTATTTCTTATCTGTGTCCCAGTTTGGGGCAGCCCTTTCAAGCTGCTTTTCCCCTTTTGACTGTTTTTATTATTCTTTGAGCTTTTTTATATTTTCTGACACAGGATATTATTCTAGGCTTATTTTGTGTGTTTCCTGTGTCAGTTGGGTATTCAACTATTTATCTATGGAGCCCTCTTTCCTTTTAGCAAACAGTTTTTAGAAGTCAAGATCCTGTAACCAAAATTAGGGAATGTGTGTACCTATGTATGTCTCAAATAAATACATACATACATTTATCTTTATTCTTTTTTTGTGTGTTGTTAGAATTCCACAGATTGGGTAATTTATAAAGAACAGAAATTTATTTCTCAGAGTTCTGGAGGCTGGAAAATCCAGAATCAAAGCACTGGCATATGGTGAGGGCCTTATAAACGTATCTTCGCATGGCAGAAGGCCAAAAGGCAAGAGAGGACCTTTTTAAAAAGGTTTCTAATCCCATTCATAGGAAAAAGCCATCCTGACCTAATCGCCTCTTAAAGACCCTATCTCTTAAGCTATCACATTGGCCATTATGTTTGTTTTTTTTTTAAAGAGAGAATTTTTTAATATTTTATTTTCTTTTAGTTTTCGGTGGATACAACATCTTTATTTTATTTTTATGTGGTGCTTAGGATTGAACCCAGTGCCCCGCACATGCCAAGCGAGCGCGCTACCGCTTGAGCCACATCCCCAACCCAGCCATTATGTTTTAACTCTCAAATCATGGAGGTGACATACTCAAACATAATACATGGAAACCATTTCATCTATATTTATCCATAGATATTAAACAGAGTTTACACTGACACTTTTCAATTTTATTCCTGCACCACAGAGTATATTGCTCATTTTCTCTCTTTCCATATTTGTAACTTTTTCCTGACAGTGAGAAACCTCTCATAGTTATTATTTGAACTTCTAAGCTCTGCTGACCTTATCATGTAATAGCTACCTTTATTACATGTGTCAGATATGTGCTAAGTGTTTTGCTTTCAGTATTTGATTTGGTCTTTAGAACCACATAAAAAATTTGCAGAAGGAAAAATGGAGACTAAAGGAGATCGTATCATTTTTCAATATAACTTGTAAATAACAATTAATTTGGAACTTTGGTTTATGTGACTTAAATATCTCTATTCTTTTTTTTTAAGAGAGAGATTTTTAAAAAATATTTATGTTTTAGTTTTCAGTGGACACAACATCTTTATTTTATTTTATTTTTTATGTGATGCTGAGGATCAAACCCAGTGCCCGGTGCATGCCAGGCAAGCATGCTACCGCTTGAGCCACATACCCAGCCCTATTCTTAACACTTACTATTTTCAGCTATGCTACAGTAAGCACATGTTCTTAGGATTAACTCTACAAGAGGGATTGCTTGTTATGGAATATGAATATATATATAATTTTGATAATCACTGATATATTACCCTTCCAATAGGTTGTACTAGTATATGCTGGTTGAGAGTGTCCATTTTCCTGCATTTTCCCCAACATTGGATAGTGTTTGATCTTTTAGTTGTATGTCTTTTTCTTTAAATCAATTTGAAAAACTCTTGACCAGTGTAGTCTTTTCATACTGAAGCCTATTTGATCATATTAGTCTCTTCTCAAAACTATTTTGTGGTTTTCCCTTTATTTTTATAAAACTTTCCATGTTTTGATGTAGCATTCAGGAAAACCCTTCATAGTATAGCTTCTTCTTGTCTCTCCAGCCACTCTTTTTATACATCAGTGCTCACTTTCCTAATCCAGCACATTATATCTTGTGATTCTTTAACTACATGCTTTCTCTTGCTTCTGTGTCTTTGTACATATTGTTCCTCCATCTAGAACGTATTTTTCACTCTCATATTCTGTTTTTCAGTCACCTTTCTCTTGTTAGCCAAATCTAGCTTATTCTTTTCTTTTCAATTTAGGTTCATTAGGAAACTTATGTTATATGCCTTTGTGTGTGGTTTATGAAATTGAAGTTCTTTAAAATATTATTTCAGAATATGGTTTTATGTACAGAAAGAATAAAATAAGGTTTTTTCAAGAAGGAAACACTGCAAAATTTAATCTATGAAGCTTATGTCATCCTGATATCAAAGCCAGACAAAAACACATCAAGGAAAGAAAGTCTCAGGCCGATATCCCTGATGAACATAGATGCAAAATTCTTAATAAAATATTGGCAAACCATACAAAAACCCATTAAAAAATTAGTGCATCATAATCAAGTGGGTTTCATTCCAGAGATGCAAGGTTGGTTCAGCAAATAGCAATCAATATATGTAAATTCTCCACATTATAGACTTAAGGACAAGAATTAACATGATTATCTTAATGGATGAAGAAAAAGCATTCGACAAAGCATAGCACCCATTTATGTTTAAAACACTAGAGAAGCTAGGGATAGAAGGAACTTAACTTCAACATTGTGAAGGCTATATATGACAAACCCAAGCAAGGCCAATATAACATCAGATTGAATGGAGAAAAAATTGAAAGCATTTCCTTTAAAAAAGAGGAAAAAGACAAGGATGCTCTTTCTTACTACTCCTATTCAGCATAGTCCTTGAAACTTTAGCCAGAGCAATAAGGTAAGAGAAGGAAATTAAAGGAATACAAATAGGAAAAGAGGTCAAACTATATGTTTGCAGATGACATGATCCTATATTTAGAGGACCCAAAAGACTTCTAGAGCTGATATACAAATTTAGTAAAGCAGCAGGATATAAGATCAACATACATAAGTCAGTTGTTTTCCTTTACTCCATTAATCTGCTGAACAAGAAATTGGAAAACTATCCCATTCACAATAACCCCCCAAAAATAATAATACCTGAGAATTAATCTAACAAAGAATGTAAAGGACTTCTACAATGAAAACTGTAGAATACTGAAGAAAGAAATTGAAGATGACCTTAAAAGATGAAAAGACCTCTCATGTTGTTAGATAGGCAGAATTAATATTGTCAGAATGGCTGTACTAACAAAAGCATTATACAACTTCAATGCATTTCCCATCAAAATACCAATGACATTGTCCACAGAATGTGAAAAATCATTACTAAAATTCATTTGGGAAAATAAGACCCAAAATAGCCAAGGCAGTCCTGAGCAAAAAGAGCAATGCTGGAGGCATCACAATGCTAGACCCCATATTATACTACAGAACCATAGTAACAAAAATATCATGGTATGGGCACCAAAACAGTGGAATAGAATAGAAGTAAATATAGTTATCTGATACCAAAGGTTCCCAAAACATATGCTGGAGAAAAAAATAGTAATTTTACCAAATGGTGTTGGAAAAACTGGATATCCACATGTAGAAGAATGAAGCTGGACTCCTATTTTTCATCCTGCACAAAAGTCAACTCAAAGTGGATTCAAGATCCAGGAATTAGACCAGAAACTCTCCAACTACTAGAAGAAAATGTAGGCCTACCATTACAACACATCAGCACCAGAACCTACTTCCTGAACAAGACTTCTAAAACACAAGAAATAAAGCTAAAAATCAGTAAGTGGGTTGCCATCATACTTAAAAAAGCTTCTGTACAGCAAAGAAAACAAGTCTGAAGAGGGAGCCTCCAGAATAGGAGAAGATCTTTGCCACCTGCTCCTCAGATATATTCAGAATATATAAAGAACTCAAAAAACTTAACACCAAAAAAGCAAATAACTCAATAAATGGGCAAAAGAACTAAACACATACTTTTCAAAAGAAGAAATACAAATGGCCAATAAATTAATGAAAAAATGTTTATCATCTCTAGCAATTAGGGAAATGCAAATCAAAACCACATGGAAACTAACAAAGTATTCTCAAGAAAAAAACAAACAAACAAAAAACACTCCAAAAACACATCAAGGAAAGAAAGTCTCAGGCCGATATCCCTGATGAACATAGATGCAAAATTCTTAATAAAATATTGGCAAGCCATACAAAAACCCATTAAAAAATTAGTGCATCATAATCAAGTGGGTTTCATTCCAGAGATGCAAGGTTGGTTCAGCAAATAGCAATCAATAGATGTAATTCTCCACAAAATTTAAAAAATGTAAAGCGGCTAAGGCAGAAGGGATCACAAGTTCAAGGCCAGCCAAGTGTTAGCGAGGATGTGGAGGAAAAATACACTCATTCAATTGTTGGTAGGACTGCAAATTAGTGTAACCAGTCTGGAAGGCAGTATAGAGGTTCCTCAAAAAACTAGGAATGGAACCACCACATGACCCAGCTATCTCACTCCTTAGTATATTTCCCAAATCTCTCAAATCAGCATAGTATAGGGACACAGCCACATCAGTATTTATAGCAGCACAACTCAAAATAGCCAAACTATGGAACCAACCTAGGTGCCTTTCAATGGATGAATGGATAAAGAAAATATGGTATATGAACTTAATGGAATATTACTGAGCCATTAAAAAGAATGAAACTATGTCATTTGCTGGTAAATGGATGAAACTGATGACCATAATGCTATATGAAATAAATCTGACCCAGAAAGTCAAAGGTTGAATCTTTGTTATGTCAGAGATATTCTAAAATAATGGAGGGAGGTGAGCAGGAATTCTGGCAAAAGAAAAATAGAGAGTGTAGAAGAAGGGGATTGTGGGGGAAGGAGGAGGGACAGGATAAGGGAAAAATGTTGGAATGAACATGAACTAATTTTCCAGTGTATGTATATGAATATACTACAATGAAACTCACCATTATGTATATCCACAGATACTAATTTAAAAAATGTAAATAAAGATCACTAGAATAGAGGAAAGGAAATGGTGGTGGGGAGGGAAGGGTAATACTGGGGACTGAATTGGAGTAAATTATATTCCATGCATTTATAATTATATCAAAATGCACCCTAATATTAGTAACTATTATGAACCAATAAAAATAATGAAAAAATAAGGTTTCTTTGGAAAGTTTATAAGAAATTAAAGAAAACTATTTGAGATATTAACTGTATCCATGAAAATTGCCAAGTAAGTTTAAAAATATAATCAGCTTTTAAAATCTTATAATGGTTTATGGCAGAGTACAAGCCAGTTTAATCGTGTTTTTCTTTGTAAAGTACCTGCTAGCCTGTCTGGACTTGACCCGAAGGACATTGTAGCAGTGCTGAATGAAGAGGGAGGGTACCATCAGATTGGACCAGCAGAGTATTGTACTGACTCCTTTATTCTGTCAGTGACCATAGCGTTTGCCACCCAGTTGGAGCAGGTGAGATGTTCCCTGAGATTAGTGATTTGTGCAGAATTTGAAAACCATTTTATTTTAAAAATCCTACCTTTAGGTGTTAAAAAGATTTGCAAGTAGTCTTTTAAAACGTGTTAAACAAATGTTTTCTTTCATTTCATAAAACATTTTTGCTTTTGGAAAAGAATAGATTTCAATATCTTGTTACAATAAGATATATTAGATTTAGAAAATGATCATCAGTATACATTGTTTGACATTGTATTGTATGTCATTGTAAGTATCGACAAAAGGATTTCTTAAATTTGCTTTTTTTTATTTGAAAATTTTAAAAAATTTATTGGTTCTTTTTAGTTACACCTAACAGCAGAATCCATTTAAATTTACTTTTTAAATAATGTGCTAGCTGGAGACATGTCAGGAACACTTTGTCTCATTAGTATTTAATGCTTGTCATGTCTGGGATTCTTTTTTACCTTGCTTATAAGCTAACAAATTATCCTGTTACTTTCATGGATGCTGGCAAAAGATATTAGATTCTTGGGTTAAAAATCAAAGGACTTTATTACTTTAAAGCAAGCAAGCAACAAAAATGTAGCTATATTTTCTTCAGTTCCCTTTACCTGAAGTCCCATGGGGGTTATATAGAGAGGCACACATTGATTTTTGTCACAGCTGAGGAAAATGATTTTGGGGAATGCTCCACCATTATTATAAGTTGTAAGCAGTCCTGGTTTTAGTCCAGGAAGATGTGTTACCTTATTTCCCTGGGCTACCAGCTATATCCATGGGAAGCAGCTTAGGTAAGACTGGTCATGGTCTTGCAGTCTTGACACACTCAGCAGGAGTATGCCAGGATGCTTGTGGTAGATTGACTTAATACAAAATTAACTATTTTTCTTTTGCCCTTCTTATGAACAAGTGTACTTTTCTTGACATTGTGTTGGTTTATAGCACCTGAAATAAATTAATATATTTTAAATTGGGAATTTGGCTTATGCCTAAAATTTTTATTATTTACTTTCATTTTTAAAGATATTTATTTTTTAGTTGTAGTTGAACACAGTGCCTTTATTTTATTTATATGTAGTGCTGAACCCAGGGCCTCGAATGTGCCAGGTGAGCACTCTACTGCTGAGCCACAACCCCAGCCCATTATTTACTTTCCTAAAGCTACAAAATGCCCACATAATCTACATTCACAGGTGAAATATGCAATTGGTGATTGCATTTTTATTTAACTTTCAAGATTGCTTAGTTACAGTTCTCAGGAAACATGTTTGTCACACTAAATTCATGGCCACTACTAAAAGGATTTTTAATACATGTTTACTCTTTTTCCTCTAATTTGGTAATGTCATTTCCTCATTGACACATGTACTTTTTTTTTTTCCATCAGTTTCTTTATTTTTCTTCTAATAAAGTTCTGCTGTCGATTGCCTCAGCTTAATGTGCCACCTTGATTGTGAGGAAGGTCCATTGTCTTTTTTTATTAATTGCATCAGGACACTCTTTCCACATGTCAGATGATTAGGAGTCTACCTTATGTGAATATCCAGAATAAAGGCAAAAATTCCTAGTGACCAAAAGCAAATTAGTTGGGGCTGGGTTTGTGGCTCAGTAGTAGAGCGCTTGCCTAGCATGTGTGAGGCACTTGGTTTGATTCTCAGCACTACATATAATAAATAAAATAAAGGCTCATTGACAACTAAAATATATAAATATAAATATATATATAAAAGTCTATTAGTGGTTTCCTGAGGCTGGGAGCAGGGGAAAATTTGGGAATTTGGCTGCTTAATGGTTACATTATTGTTGTCTGGGATAAAACTAGCCACTTAGTTTTTTTTTCTTCTCAGCTGAGACAGAGGCAATTTGAGAAAGCATATAGAGATAAACATACCTTTTCAGATGCAAATCAGTGATTGAGAACATGTTACTTAAAAAAATTATATGTAGTAGAATAGAGGGTTGAGTTTGCAGCAAGAATGGATGGTGATAACCTTACTTCTTTCTTAAGTATGTAAAGTAAGGCTAAAAACTGCCATAGTCTCTATATTCCAAGGTAATAAAAAATTTTTAAAAGAATCTTTTCCATAGTGGGAATTAAAGTTAATTGTACTATGAAATATATAAAGGCCACCTTTGTTTCTTAACATTTTTATTGCTTTCTGATTATGGAAGAAAATAAGTGTCTAATCATTGTTATGGGCAATGCATTTTTCCCCAAATATTTTTCCATTTTCATATAATAACAACTAGCATGGAACATGTATTATCTCTTATAATCCTTCCAACTAAAAGAAAATGGAAGCACAGAGGAATTAAGTAATTTTAAGGTTTTGCAACAAGTTATTGATGGAACCAGCAGAATTGGAGGTTGAGGTCTGAATCCAGAATTTGTGTTTATATGTGTTATAAGTGATAGTTGTGCCAAGTTCTCTATCTCCCTTTCTCCCCCTCCTTCCCTCCATACACACATCCACACACACAAACACATTCTGCTACTATAATTGTTATTTTCACAAACTGTATGAACTATACAGTAACTTTTTAAACCAAGTAATGTCTTAGGTAATTTTTATGTCAGTATTATCATTTAGCAGCCGTACTGTATGCCACCTATTTAAAGTCATCTCCTTTTGATGGATACATTAAATATTTATAGTTCATTATTTAACATTGTTCTAGTGAAGATTGGAGTCTGTCTGCAGATATTTTATACTTTATAGGACAGGAATCACATCTTTTAGTCATCTGTTGCCATGAAACTAGCAACTCTAAGAAATAACACTCCTAGAACAAAAGGTATATATTTTTTTGTAGCTGTTAATTCATAGATCTGTTTTTTGTTTTTTAATTCAGAGACCTAGTGTAAAGTGTTATATTTTAAATAACCTAAATTAAGATTTAAAAAAAATATTTTCTTATAAGTGGAGCCTCTATTGGTGGAATAGGGTAAGATGAAATAAAGTAAATGAAAATAAAGAAAGTTTAGTTTAAAATATTTGACTTTTCTTCTAGAAAGAACTTTCAACCCATTCATTCATGGATTAGTTGAAAAAAATGAAAACTTTAAAACAGCCTAAATCTATTAGAAGTCATTAAGTCTTTGCTTTTCTAAGATGATCCTTTAAAAATTAGTAGAAATTAATAATTTGGCAGAGATTTAGAATTTTTTAATGGGTAATTTAAGACTTTATTAAAAAAATCAACATTTTAGTAAATATTTTAGGAGTGTCAGACACATGTTGAAAGTTTAAAAATAATTCTTTTTTCCCCCTTAATGTTTAGTTAATTCCATGTACCATGAAACTTCCAGAAAGGCAGCCTGAGTTTTTCTTTTACTATTCTTTGCTGGGAAATGATGTTACAAATGAACCCTTCAATGATTTGATCAACCCAAACTTTGAGCCAGAGAGAGCATCTGTTCGCATACGTAGCAGTATAGAAATACTTCGTGTTTATCTGACTCTTCAGTCTAAATTACAGGTAAGCACTACAAACAATTGGTTTTTTACTGCAGATGGTTTTTTAAAGCATTTCCTATCCTATTCAATAGTATAGTATTTCTGCCATATATTTTAATTTTTTAGGTATTATCTAAGTTATGATGTCATTGAAATTATAGTTACTCCAGAATTTTAGGAGATAACAATCACTTATTGAGGGAAGAGTGTATATATTTTTAGTATAGTAAAAAGCTGTACCTAGAGCCTAGAACTATGGCCACAAGCAAGATTTCTTTTATTGTTAGTGGAGATGACAGGTGTGGGCTGTAGTGTTATCACTTTATTTGGATTTCAGAATTTACTTTAATGCTATTAAAATCAGAGATAATTTAAAGTAATTTCAGTCATAAGATTTTGCTTGTATTTTGGGCAGGAGGTAAGATGAGGAATTAAGAAATTTTAGTACTACTAAATTAAAAAAGAATTAGGGTGGGGGACTGGAGATGAAACGCAGGATTGCTTTACTATTGAGCACCATCCCCAGCCCTTTTTATTTTTCATTTTGAGACAGTGCTTGCTAAATTGCTCAGGGTCTTGCTAAGTTGCTGAGACTGGTCTCAAACTTGGAACTTGGGATCCTTTTGCCTCAGCCTCTGAAGTTGCTGGGACTCTAGGCGTGTGCCACTGTGTCTAGCAGTAGTACTAAATTTTAAAAATGATTCTGCTAAACCCAAGGCATCTAGAAAATGGAAGACTATATAAAATACTGAGATTCAGGATAAAGCAGTTGAAATCTTGTTCTTTATCTACTATATCAATCCTTATCAAATGTATTGATTTATATATTAATTTGCTTTTAATAGAGGACATTTAAGTTATAAAAATACTTTGTCTCTGTTCCTTTAAATAGTACATCTACTAACACTAAGACTAATTCAGAGCCGGGCGCGTTGGCACACGCCTGTATCCCAGCAACTTGGGAGGCTGAGATAGGAGGATCCCAAGTTCAAAGCCAGCCTTAGCAAAAGGTAGGTGCTAAGGAACTCGGTGAGACCCTATCTCTGAATAAAATACAAAAAAGGCTGGGGATTTAGCTCAGTAATCAACTACCCCTGAGTTCAATCCCCAGTACCAAAAAGCCCCCCAAAAACAAAAACCCCAAAAGACTAATTCATAGGTCTCTTAACTTTATCATTCCTGATATTAAAAATATTTTTATGTAGTAATTGCTTATTTCTCTTCAGAATTCTGTTTTCCAAGGATTTAATATAGTAAGGGAAAAGAATAGTTATACAACATGTACCAAGGACAGTCTATTTATTTTGCAGTTTTCAAAAGGTGATAATTTTGAACTTTTGATTAGCTTTCATTGATCAACAGTACTTTCTATCCCTGAGGTATTCTTTTACCTTTAACTATTCAGTTATCTGTTTTATAAAAAAAAAAAGTTCAGAAAGCAAGAAAAAAGAAAAAGAATCACTTAAGTTATTTTAGGAGTAAAGAAAAACAAAATTATTTGAGATTTTTAAATTTCAAATCAAGCTTGATCTGATGCCTTATTTTTTAGAACTTTATCTTAAGTTAAAGTAGAAATAGGAAAAAGTATTTGAAGTATCTGTTTTCTATTTAAATTCACATACACATTTTTACTATATAATTTGCATGAGTAAAGTAGGATAGTCAAATACCAAAGTAACCATAATTAAAAGAAGAAATGAAAGAGATAATAATTG